>NC_082651.1:100905724-102105724 GCF_028023285.1 Balaenoptera ricei | reverse complement strand
ATGCTCAGGTCCAGGGTCCCGTTCTCATCCACCTCCATGTCAGGGTTCTGCGGGACAGAAGGACACAGGGACCATGAGAATCCATCCCCCAGACCACAGCCCTGCCTTCCGCCAGGACACAGTTCAAACTGGAAACTGCTCACCGCAGTCTCACGTGTATAAGCGCCCAAGGCGAGCGCATGTGGCCCCCCATCTGCCTTGCTCCCCACGCGCAGCTGGGAAATTGGCTGGCAGAGGCATGCACGCATCCGTCTATTATCTACTAATCACCTATCAGTCTCTCACTCTCTTGTCTCTTATCGACTATCTATCATCGCTCTATCACTTACCTATCAGAGATCTATATGTTTTCTTCCTAATACATTTCTGCTTTTAGAAATAAGCCTGGCCAGAAGAAAAACAAGTGCCTAATTTCAATTCTATCCCAGTTCAAAGACCTCTTAAGAGATCAGAAATGTATGTGTGTGTATGTGTACAGATTATACATAAATACCTAAAAATGTATATATACTTAAAATTCTCCTTTAGTTTCACTGATGCTAATACTCCAAGACTTGGAGTGGAGGAAAACACAAGAATTTAGAAGAATGGAGGAGAGGAACTAGAATTTACTTGCTTTTTTTTTTTTTTTCCATTTTTTGGACAAATATTTATTTATTTATCAGGCACAGGCTCTGGGTATATAGTAGGAAACCAAACCAAACAAAAATCCCCACATAAAATGTACTTTCTAATACAAAACCTATGATGGAGAGAGACTTTTCCATTTTAAGCAGGAAGATGTGCAATCACAGCCCAACACACCTCTGCTGCAGTGATCACGGCTGACCTGCTCTATGGTTCAGCAAACCTGCAATTTAGTCAACCAGCTTTAGAAAAAACAAAGAGGTACAGGGTGTTTTTTTTTTGTTTTTGTTTTTTTTTTTTTTTTATGATGCTTTAAACAGATCAAGAATTCCTCAGAGCCTGCTTCTCAGGAGGAGGGAGAGAAGGAAGGGCAGATGGAGGACAGAGAAAGAAAAATCAAAATACCCCTGACAATCCTCCATTTTTTTTTTTTTTTTTTCCCAGAGAGTTACACTCTCTTGAGCAATTTGATTTCAGAGCTGGCGTGAAACCTGCTGCCTGCTCAGATGTCTAGCAGCTCTTTCCTCTGAATGTAATCGCGGAGGGAAGATGCTTGGAATGAAAACCCCATCCTTTGGGCTGTTACCTTGATAAATTATAGCATATTATTCTGCCTGAACTCTTCTTGTCAAAGTGCACTCCTGGTTTCCAGCTTTCATACTATTAGCCTTCATCGTGTTGGATTATAATTCTGTCTGTCTTAGTTTAAATTTAACAAAGTGAAAAAAACTGGAAGGGGTTACTGTCTTTTTTTTCCCCCTGAAACAGAATCTCCTCCATGCCAGCCTCGCATTTTAGCAGCCCTGATCTCCACGGAAACTGCATGCCCCTGACACTCCTCCAAAATCTAGGAATAAAAATATTAATAGAGAAGAAAGCGTTTGCAAAACATAAGATTACTGACCTTTCTCCATTCATACAAATTACACTTATTTCTAACAACTAGGGTCAGTGCTCTGCGCTCAGGCGCTCGCCCAGCAGCAGTAGGCGACGGAGGGACCCTTTGTTCTGGAGGGAGGCGCGGGCCGGCGTGCCGCTCACGGGCCCGGGACCACGAGGCGCCCGCGCCGCCTGCGTCGCGCGCCCCCTAGTGGTCTCGCCGGGCAGCCCTGCGCGCTGCGGCGGCCGCACGGCGCCCTCTCCGGCCAGGAGCCCCCTGACGAGGAACCGCCCTAAGTGTTGCTCACCTTTCTGGCATCTATGCTGTTTTGAACTAATGGAAGCCGGCTGTAATTGCCCGGCTGGGAACCCGTGGGGAAACGGGATTTTTGCACTCTCTTTGTTCCCCAGGGCTGGGCGGGAGGGAGCAGGCCTGCGTTTCATCTGACCGCGGCGCGGCCCACCCTCCTCTGCTTAAGGTCCAGGGCGCACGGCTCCTCGAGCTTCCTATTCTCTGTGCAGCTCGGAACCGCCAGGAGGGGAGCGTGGTGTCCTTCTGTTTCCAGAAGTGACTCTGGGTCCCAAATGGACACGTTAATCTAAAAGACCGGACGATTTCTCCTGGTCTGGAAAGTGCGTCCCCAGGACCCCGCGCTGTCAGGCCTCCTCCGAGCAGAGCCCGGGGGGCGCACGGCCTGCGCCGGCCCCTGGGAGGGAGGCGCCTGCGGGACCGCCGGGCCGAGGCCGCCGGGCGCGGGAGGCGGCGGTGGGGACGCGCCGAGGCCCCGCCCCCGCCCCGGCCCCGCCCCCGCCCCCGGCCCCCGCCAGGTGCGCCGGCGGCCCGTACCCGCGCGGCGCACAGGTCCTGCGGCTTGGTGGACAGGTTCTGCGGCATCTCGCGGCAGCGCGTGGACAGGTTGAGGATGGCCGTGGCCGCCATGTGCGCCGCCTCCATGTCGTGCGTGTAGTCGAAGCTGCTCTTGCTGCACGTGCTGCTGGCGCTGCTGCCGCCGCCGCAGCTCAGGTTGCTGCTGCTGGGCGCGTAGGTGCTGGCGGCGCTGCTGCTAGGGCTGGCGTCCTTGCAGTACCGCTTCGCTGGGGAGACAGGGGACAGAGATGACTCGGGGCCCCCGCCCGGGCCACGGCAACAGAAGAGCCGCCCGCCCTGGGCACCCACGCCAGCGCGCAGGTACCCAGGGGGACGCGGCGCCCGCCGACCCGCCGACTCCCGAACGAGGAAAGTCTGGCTTTCCCCCCTTTTTGCCTTTTTTCACATGGTGTAAGTTTGGACGGGCGGAGCTGGGGACCAGCGGGAAGAGCGCCTATGGCTCTCAAGCGGGAGGCCGGGGGGCACATTGCGTAACCATTAAAGGCGCGCTCCCGGTCAGGGAGCGGCCACCAAGATGTGGCGAGCGACTGGCCGCACCAGCCTGATCACCGCCGGAGGGAGGCTCCCCTTATGACCCGGGGTGACGGGGACCCTGTAGACCCCTCATCCCCCTCATCCCGCTAGAGACCGGATGATCCGCCCGGTCGCGAGTGGCCACAGTGGCCATTTGGGGCTCACTGTCCTGTGCAGGTGACCCAGCTGAACAGGTAGGGCCTCTGCGGGCCTGCGGGCACCTGCGCTTTGGGACGTGGCGCTCCGGTCAGGGTGCAGGCCAGACCACGACAGAAACCCCTTCCCTCCGTGATTCTAATAAAGAGCCACCCGGGGGGAGGACCAGTGACGGGGGGAGGACCGCACACACGTGTGGGCTCACATAAGCCAAGGCAAACGCCCAGGCGTTCAGGGACCGGCAGAGGCCCGTGTGCCGCCCGCAGCCCCGCCCTTCGTGCGGGAACGACCCTCCTCCACACGCCCCCCCCTCCGCTTCCCGGGTCCTTCTGAACAGTCAGCCTCTCCAGCAGTCCAACAGGCCCTCAGGAGCAAGCGTGGTTCCTGGACCTGCTCACAACCTCCTGTGACGCAAGGACGGGAAGACGATTGCTGGATGGTTGATTAGCATGGGCCCTGGTCGTTAAAGGCACGGGATGCCCTTTGCTTAGGGGTCGGCAGCTCACCTGACCCTGCAGAGGGAGGAGCTGCTCCGCGGGGAGAGCCTGCAGGGAGCCAGGAGGCCCGTCTGCAGCGCCGGGAGCCCTCCGGCAAGCCACCCTTTCGTGCGGCACAGGCGTCTCAGCACCCGCTTCCTGCCCACTCAGGTATGGTCCGGAAGTGACCACAACCCCACAGACATCACGGCTGGTCACCACAGCACCACCAAGAACTGCCCCAAAGCACCCTATTCCTATACAAGTGAGAGAAGAGCTAAGCTTTCACTACTGATACCTTTTGACCTTGGACGGAAGACTAAGCTTTCCTGACATCAAGGACGTGGCTTGGCAATGCTCTGAGCACACGGTGGCCTCAGGGAAGCTGTGGCCTTGTCGCTGCCCCTCGCACGGACCCGGAGGTCACTTCCACACCCTCCAACCCGCCCAACGCGAAGAGTAACTCGTAAGGGAGTTACTTCTGTTCTGCTAATCAGAGTCAGCTGAGCCCTGAGGACCAGTCCTCACACGGTCCGTGTGTCTGTCCTTCCCTCCTCTCTCCTCCATGAAAGCATCACGTCAAAGCAGCAGCCAGAGCAGTGGGGAGACGGGGGTCTCACGTCTGAGCAGAGACCGGGGGGCCGGGGCCGGCGTGCAGGCGGACCTGCCCACTGGGTTCTGTAAACTGACCAGGGCAGCAAGGCCACTCCACAGCTCACAAGACTCTCCAAATTGACTAAAGTTTGCGGCTTTACATCGTTTACAATTTTGTTATAAAAATAGGAATATAAAAACTGGGGGAGAAATAATCTAACACTTATGAGGGATTTTTTTCCCCTAGTGAGGGCTAGACACTGGGTCGGTAAAAGAAATGTGGTCCACATAAATAAGGAAAAAGTTTTGTTTTGAAATGAAGGAATTTCAGTTCCTAAAGCAAAGTAAACAGCACACGTGTGTCTACACAGCAAATTGCAGCAAAGTTCTGGAAAGTACCTCTTCTTTACCAAACATTTAAATCAAAAGATTCTACTTCCCCTGGATTACGCTGAGTTGATGGGACTCGTCCAGAATTTTAGCGGGTGATGGAACTCTGGACAATTTATTGATGGGCCTGTCAGCTCACGCGACCCAGGAGGAAAGTGAGGACAGCATTAATTTCACAAGCATCCTTTCACTAAGGGCCATCAATCGTGTACTACTTTGTTCCAAATGAAAATGAGTCTCTATACTTCAAATCTCTCCAGTAAAGAAGGTCTTTGGTTTTAATAATTATCGCCTGTTTGTAAGATATTTACGAAACCGTTAGTGTCAGTAATTTTTATGACCTGTCACAGTTTCTGGGGCTCATTGCGTGGACACTATGGGGCGCCGCAGAGCAGTGGGGCGTTGGAAGGCCGTTGCTGCTCTTACCACCTCCTGCCCAGAACTGAGGAAGCCCCCCACCCTTTAACAAAGTCAAAACGCACTTTCTTTTTCTTTCCACGCACAGAGCTATTTTCAATCAAAACTTTTTCCAATCAATCCGCAGACAAAATGTGTTACTGTCCCTCCAGACACCAGCACATCACTGAACTCATGCGATGGAACTGCTTTCCTTTAGAATGACACCCTTGCATTTACAACATCAGAGGTCCTCCCGACCTTACACCGTATTGAGAGATACCTCTTCAGGTACCCTGCCCTCTCGTGCAGGAAAAAGAAAAGCGACATGGGATTTATAGTGACGAAATATGACAAATGAGAAAAATGAAACAACCACCTTCCACCTTATTAATCTACTCTGCCTGTAAGAGTCTTACTAAGTGGGTGCGTCTCACGTTCTTCTGAAATAACATTTCCTGTCGGGAGTAGATAACTGTGTCCTTCCAATCGGAATTTCCACGAAAAGCAGACAAAACCGAATACAGCCCAGAGATGTGCCTCCCGAGGATTTGCGCTAGCAGATGGGGCCTGGCCCCGTTAGGTCTGGCTGGACTCAGGGGTCCATGCCGCGTAACTTGTAGCAGCGACTCCTATTCTTTACGTGGGTCCACGGCTGTGCTTTCCCGTAAGTAAACTGAGATACAGATGCAGAGTCCTAAGCGGAATAAAAGCCGCTTCTTCATGAGAATGTCCTGTTCGGTGACCCCGAAGGCAGTTTGCTCACGCGGTTTATCGTGTCTAATCAGAGTCCGGATTCGTGGTTGGTCTCGCACGCGCTCGCTGGCCGAGTGTTCTCTGCACTCTCCTGTCTGCCCTGCTGGCACCGGCCTGTGGGGTTCGGGGCTGACCCTCAGGAGCGTGCACCTGTGCCCCTCATTCTGCACAAGCAGCTCTGAGGAGGTTGGGAGGAGGCCGCTGAGTGCGGGTGGGCGTGTGTCCGAGAGATCTGGCTGGGGGAGAAGCTTCTGGAAACAGAGGTGAATGTGGGAGAGCATGGAGCAGGAGAACGGGGGCGGGAGGGCAGGTATTCCCAGGAGAAGCTGGCCTGGTGGCAGGGGGTGGGGGAGGGCGGGAGGCCCAGCCCAGAGGATGGGTCCTGGGGCCCCGGAGGGCCAGCCCGGGCCACCTGGTGATGAGGCCTGGACCAGGGGAGGGCAGACAATGGTGGGCGCGGTGGGCATATCAGAGACAAGGCTTTGGAGGAGCAGAGGGGGCTTCAAAGATGGTCAAGAAGTGTTGAGCTCAGGAGAATTTAGAAGCTGGGAATAACCAAGAGGGGCTCACGAGAGGGGCCCGTTCAGGGCTGGGAACTTCTAGGTTTTAAACAAAGCCTGAGGGTGGTGATAAATTGCCCAGAGACACAGCGGAGATGGCTTAGACTCGCCCGGAAAATTTTTCTGTGAAGGGCCTGGCAGCGGTCGAGCCTTGGCGGCCACAGGGTCTCTGCCGGGACCGCACACCCGGCTGTCGTCCTGGGAAACAGCCACCGGCCATACGGGTGAGGTGGCCCTGCGCCAGTAAAACTGCTCTGAACACTGAGATTCTAATTCTCCTTCTTTTGTTGTTTTCCATCTGTTTTAAAACGGAAGGGCCATTCTTAGCTCACCATAAAACACAGACATGGGGGGAGAGACGGGGGAGGTGCCGGCTTGGGGCTCCCGGGGGCAGGGGCTGCCGGCCTCCCTTGGGCATCACCTCCTGCCCACGTGTCTGTGTCCTCCTCCCTGAGGCAGGCGACCCGAAGCTGTCTCCACGCCGCCTCAGGGTCCCCCTGTCCCTCCTCTCGTGCATCTAAAGTTCAGCCTCACCAGCCTGCTGGCAGCTCCCGCTCACCTGTGGGTTTCCTGCCCTCTAGTAATTTCCACTCAAGCTTCATGACCAAGTTTAAAATTTGCCACTTTGGTAAAGCTCATGCTAATTCCTCCAGGCAGAATGGACGCCTTGCTTCACTGTGCCTGAGTACGTGTTTCACTGTCTTCTCTTTACCCATCATCTCTTCCTTGAAACTTGTTATAGAGAAAGAAAGAAGAGAGAGATGATGGATAGATGGATGATGGATAGATAGGTGGGCCCATGGATGGAGGGATGGATGGAGGGAGGGATGGAGGAATGGGTGGTGGATGGATGGAGAGAGGGATGGTAGATGGATGGATGGAGGGATGGAGGGAGGGATGGAGGGATGGAGGGAGGGATGGTGGATGGATGGATGGAGGGATGGTGGATGGATGGATGGAGGGATGGATAGGTGGGCGGGTGGACGGATGGAGGGATAGATCTATAGACAGGTGGATAGACAGACAGGTAGATGAGACAGACAGCAACTATTGAGTGTCTGGAAGAAAGCAGGTGGATAAATCAATGTTTGCTGAGTGTTTTTGATCACAGTTGGCGGAAGCTGAGGGATGACGCCCAGAGCCTGAGGCAAGGGTCCTGCTTTTCTATCCCCCTGTGCACGTCCAGGCCCTGCTCCTCGCTCCCAGGCGTTATGCTCCCCTGCCCCACAGGAGGCTCATTTCACTGTTTTTCTTTGGGAGCAATGGCCCAGTTCACTGTGCACCTGAGGCAAGCCTTGGGGACAGCCCTCTGGGGGGTGACTGCAGACACTGGTCACTCTGTGGTGTCCACTGCCTGTCACCCGGGCACAGGGATGGCTCTCCCCAGCTCACACCCCCCAAGAAACCTAAGCCTACCCATCTCATCCTTAGTGGGCGCGTCCCTTGTTGTTTTGACTGTGGATCTTGTGGAAGAGGAATGGAGTCGTCTGTTCTCTTCTCAGTAGATTGTCGTAAAGTCTGACTTTCCCTTTTTCTTAGTTTCTCGAAGATCTAGCATTGAAGTTTCTGTTCTGTGTTCTTGTTTATTCGTGGGTCACCTGAAGAGCAGGGCTCTGCCCATTTCCAACAACAGGTGTTTTTTCCGGGGGGTGAGAATTGATGCCAGTGATACTAACACGCGTGAGTTCCCCTCTTTAGCCTTGTCTGCTGAGCTTCGCAACAGCCGCACGCGGCCAGCAGGCAGGGACCGATCGCTACCTCTGCTCTTGACGAAACTACCACACAGGAAGATTAATGTATCTAATACCACATGGCTCCTAAATGGGAGAGCTGAGGAAGCGCACTGGGACCAGACACGTGCCCTCCTGGTCACAACTTCACCCAGATCCAGCCAGAGCAACGGGGTGAAGGAAATCGGGTCTCACAGGACAGCAGCAACAAGACATGTATGTAGCAATGACACCTGGCGAAAGTGCCCATCAGATCACTACAAAACGTCAGTGAACTGGGAATCCTACAAGCACAATCCTTAATTATGTGGATTCAAATTCTTCTGATCACTCATTTGCAATCAAATTAATGAAGTTATAACAAAGCCTGAAATTGGCAAATTGTTATTGCAAAAAACCCAAATTATTTTCTGTTATACCCTAAGCCACTCCCTTTTCCCACTTCCATCCTTGTTCCTATATATTTAGAATTGATGCATGCAAGGGTAATCAAGCTGAGATACATCAAAGAAATATTCCATTGCATTCACCATACAAATTAATTGTTATTAAGGCAAAGAATGACTAAAATAATGTAGAATTGTAAAAAGATTTTGGAACTCCCCAAGCATTCAATTTAAATGTTGTTTTTTTTTTTTGAGTGTTGTGATTTTAATTAAATATCTTTTTCAGAGAGCAGCTCCGAGATCTTTCAAACCCTCTCTCCTCACCTCTGCTGGTGAACACCAAGATGAGACTCCTGAATCACCCAACTCATACAACCCACATCCCCACTGGTAAAATCTGCCAACTAAGTCCATATATCCTAGGATTTAAAGTAGAAGCGTGGTTAGATAAATAAGTAAAATCACAGAAATGCAGTCTTCCCCTCTGTGCTTCAACTACTTACCAAGTTAGCTCTGTGAGGAAATGAGACCTAGTCTGTTTAGAGTTTACACCCCAGTAGTGGGTTCACATATGCATGAGTTAAAGTAAACGATCTTGTCCCGTGAAGCACGCAGTGTTTATCTGTTTCATGGGTTCTATTTTCGTAGTGGCAGCTACAAGTGAGGCCAGTGACAAAGTTACAAAGCCAGGACAGGGGGCTCCCCAGGGCCCACACCTGGGTCCGAGCCCGCTGGAAGGAGGCCGGTGGGACCCGCGGGAGTTGTGCACCCCTGGCTGTATGTTACAATCACTGGCTGACTTTTTAAAAATGCTGCACACAGGGAATACCTCCAGGGAGTCTGATTTACTTGGTCTGGGGTGCCGCCCTGGGCATGAGAATTTAAAAAGTCTCCCCAGATGAATGCGACGTGCATCCCAGCTTGAGAACAGGGAGGGAACACAGAGCTTCTCATGAAATCCAAGAGCCCTGGGCATCTACCCCCGGCTCTCCTGGTTTTGTCTGTGTTGGGGCGTCTATTCAAGGGAGTTAGTAAAGATGAGGACACCATCTCAGCAGCAGCATGAAGCAGACGAGCCCACGGCTGTCTGCCCCTGCGTCCTGCCAGCGGCCGGTTGCTCTGCTCTGGGGATAACGGGGGAAGGGAGTCGCCCTCCCTCCCCCAGGGCCTGCTCTCCCACACCTGGGGCTGAAGGAACCAGCCTAGGCTGCCGGCATGCTTTCCTTGCTGCCCATCGAGTGACCCCCATGCTCCAGCAGTTTGTAGGAAATGGATATACACAATAACAACATTATCAACGGCAAGCGTGACTCTCATGTATAAGAGGGTGCACCTCCTACCATCATATCCTTTGGGGGATATATCCCTGGTTTGCACCTTGGGAGCTATGGCCCGCTTGCCATAAGTATGGCTGTCGTAACTGTTGTATTCAAACGAGGTCTTGGAATATTTCTCCAGCTCTTTGGCCAAGTTGGAGCGAGGCGTGGTGGTGGGGACGCTGTTTCTGTAGCCGTAGTGAGGGATCTCGAGCTGCTTTACGAAGCACATGGGCCTGGAAGCAAAAAGAGACAGTGCACAGCTGGCTTTCTCATGGCTGCGCATGAGACACGGCTGGTCTTAAAATCAGAGCACCTCGTTGCTTAGCTGTGTTAGGAACCAGACCTCTCGCTAAAATCCCAATTCCATTTTCCTGAGAAGAACCCAAGTGTGCTGTAATGATATAACCTCAAATCAGCTATCTGCCTAGATGCCAACTTCAGAAATAAAAAGAACAGAAAATGAAATACTTAACCTTTTGCCCTTTTTTCTTTTTCTTTTCAGAGTCTGGAGAGGTACGATGAAGATATGAGATGTGAACGTGGGAAAGAATCTCACATCCGTGCGTTTTCTTTGGCAGGGGTTGCAGAGAGTAAGCATTACACACGGTGAAGAGAAGCTAATAAGAAACTCCCTTAACAAAATACGAGGAAATGAAAGAAATACTCTTAAGGACGTGGAGATGAAGCTAGATAAAAACATATCCTGCTGGACAATAAAACGGAACACGTAGTGATGTATTTTGACAAATATTAACATGCCCTCTCAATATTGTTACCTGGTAGTCATTCATTTCTCTATACTTTGGAATAAAATATTTAAATGGAAGAACTCTCAATTACATATGCATTAATAGCCTATCTTATTTCTTCTGTGTGTCCATCTATCTATCTCGTAGGCAGAATATTTTAACTTTTTTTGAAATAATTTTAGATTTACAGAAAGTAGTGCAGAGATTCCTTTAGAGTTTTTACCTAAAACTTCCCCTTACATTAATAACTTTATCAAGTTACCAACCCATTTTCTTTGATTTCATTAATTTAGCCTATTTACTTCTTCTCAAATCAACCAAATGATGTAACGATTAGTTAAACGTCTATTATTTGAGGCATTTTGCCAGGCAATGGGCGGGGTGGGGGGGGTCATAAATGAATGAAGCTGTAGGCCTTGCCTTCAGAGGTCACCTGGAATGTGATCTTGTTTTAGGAGCCCGAGCTTCTGAGAATCCTGGGGAATGGAGGACACTCCCGGCTGTGAGATTCCGTTCAGTTTCAAGGGAGAAGGTGGCGTTTGTCAAGGTTAAGATCCAGGGTGGTGTAGGAAACACGCCAGGAAAGTCGAACAATGGGGAACATCTCTGGGGGAACAGCAGGAGACAGGCTGGGTGGGACCAGATTGGGACTCTGTCCATTTGTCCAGCAGGCAAGGCCAAAGGACTTGGACCGGGGAAGGCATGACCCCTGAGCCTTCAGGAGCTTGGGACCATCTCCAATGGAGGGTGCGCTGGAGCAGAGGCATCGGGAAGGGACACTTGGTGACAAAACGGAGCAGGTGATGGAGGCGGGGAGCTGGGAGGCGGCAGAGCGGGTGCGGCCTTGGGCAGGCCCGTAGCCCTCACCTAAGTCTCGGCTTCCTGTTAGACAATCTGCCTAAAGACTCTTAAAATCTTAAGTAATTGAACAGTTGGTTGAAATTATTTTTTTCTTCCTGCCTTCCTGTCTTCCTGTCTTCCCGCCTTGAATGAGCGTCCCCTGCGCGGAGACATCCCGGGGAATGTGAGGGTGACGGGGATGGACACCAGGTCCTCCAGACCTGGCTCACGGCCGGGACGTCAGTGCCTGAGCTGAGCCCTCGGAGGTCTGCAGAGCCGAGCCCCACGCCCCCCCTGCGGTGGGAGGGGTCCTTCTTTCCCTCCGGGCCTGTCCCCACGCTGCTTCCCCACCACGCAGCCAGAGGCTCGGGAAGAAAACTGTTTGCAGCTGCACAAGTCTTGGCCCACGATCTTCTGTTCTGTTGTCACTTGACAGAAGGTTTCCCACTGTATGACATGAAGAAAGGGTCCCAGGCTGTGAAGTACAGGCTCGGGATCAGAGCGGAGGCTCTGTCTGAACAAGGTGATGTTTGCCATTTCAGACGTATCTTGTCTGTGTCAAGCGGCCAACGGAGCTCCTCAGTGGAAAGTAAGCTTGATACGGATCCCAGGACAGGCATTAGTCACTTCGCGGCCACCCCACATCAGAAGGATGTGGGCACGGGGATCTTTGCAGCTCTCGGGGGTCTGGCCCCAGTGGGGGAGGGAAATTAACAGAAGTCCTCAGCCTCAACTCTCTCTCCCTTTGCTCAAACTTTCCTTTGGTTAATAACTATTCCTTCTCAAATGCACACAGCCCGGGGGCCTGGGGGGAGGTTGTCATGCTCCCAGTAACCAAGAGTGGGCTGAGGGGGCCCTCAGGGAGGGCCTGTCATGTATTTGGTGTCAGCGCACCTGTAAGATGAGTGAGTTACAGGCACCCTGGGGGCAGGTTAGGTCGGCAACGCCCACGCATAAAAATAGCTAGGGGAACGCGCCCCAGACTTGATTGAGGGTTTACCTCTGAATGGTAGGATCATAGATGGTTTTTATTTTCTTATTTTTGTCTAGAGAAATATTTCTCATTTTCTATAAAGATTTTAACTTTTCTGTTGTGAGATAAAAAGGAGTTTAATGACAGTGGTAAATTCCTTTCAGAAAGATGGGAAATAATACAGGAAAAAACCAAAGAAGTGTTTGTATCGTTTGCCTAGTGGTTTCTTCCAAGTGATTTATCCCAAAGAAATAATTTACCAGAAGCAAAGTTGTGCGTGTGCGTGTGTGTGTGTGTGTGTTTACTGCTCTCCTTTTAACAGTAAAGTTGGAATCACACTAAGTGCCTCAGGGCCAGAGCCCAGGCCCAGCACAGGTGGCGCCTCCCCCAGTGGGTACCAGCAGCTATGAGGATGACAGGTACGATTACACAGACGAGCAAGCTGCTGGTGTGACACTGACTAAACAGGCAGGATACACGGAGGTGGTCACAGTTTGCACGTGGATGAGGGCTTGAAGGGAACACGCAGAAATGAGCGCTGAGGGAAGAGGGGGTTCCGCCTCCACCTGCGCTCCTGAAAACCATCCTAACTGTCCAGGGGGGGCGAGCAGGTAACGCCTGCGGCCTCCCCGTCTTCGCCACCTGTGACCGAGTGGTTTCCGGGAGGGCCTCTCACCCCTCTGCGCCTGGCTTCCTCGCTCGTCAAGGGGGGATAATGGCACCATCCCACCCGCCTGCCGGGAGCACCTGAGGACGAGGCTTCCCTGGGCGCGGGGGGGGGGGGATGCTGTTACCCCGACGTCCTCGAGAACACGAAGCCCACCCCCGCAGGTTGGAGCCCTCGCCTCCAAACCGAGGTAAAACGACTGGGGGCACCTCATGAACTCTCTAAGCCTCCCTTTCAGCCAGCCTTTACAGAATCGTGAAGCGTCAGGGCCAGAAAGAAAGCCAGACACAGCTCTGTCTGCTTCTCTCGTGCGAACGGTCACATGGGGTCAGGGAGACCCGGGGGTGACGAGCCCTGCCCCCGCACAGCCCCAGGATGGAGCCGCAGGTGAGGGTCGTGACCCCGGCGAGGTCTTGTAGCTGCACCGGCTCCCCTCCACTCCCACTGAGGACGGCCACCCCTCACGGAGCAAGGGCGCCTGGCCCCTGGGGACGGCCGTGGACGGATCCCGAATGTGGGTCTGGTACCTTAGCACTCGGTCCGAGGCCTGGTTGGACTTGGACACGTCACAGCTCTGGTGCTTTTCTTGGGCCTTTGCCAGTTTCTCCGCTGCGGCAATAGGGCATCCGGAGAGGCTGCAATGACAGGAGGGATCTGAGTGTCTCCTCCGAGGCACTCCGACAGCACCCCCATCGCCTCCCCCCTCCTCTGCCTTGGGCGGCACCAGGCTCCCAAGCCTGTGGGGACATCACGGTGTTTGCCCCTGGCCTCCGGCAGACCATGCCGACGGCCGCGCCGTGTGTGCAGGACGCGCGGTCCTTTCCAATGACAGCAACACAAAGGCTGTATCGTTAAAGGGAACATGAGATTTTAGACACCGCTGCCGTCTGGGACGCTTGCGGTTTCTGGAGCTGAGGAATTAACCGCTTGGGTAGGATGGGTTTCTCAAACGCCTGAAAACAGGGCTCTCTGGCAGCTGCTGACCACAGCACGGGGGGTGCAGCGTGACCAGCCAGTCTACATCCTCCCCAGGAAGAGACACAGAAGGGAGGGGGAAAGCAGAATAATCTCGAGGCTGCAGGAAAATGCCTTCTGTCACTAAATATTTACGGGAAGAGACAACAGATGTGCTCTTTGGTGTTTAAGCTGATTCTTCATGAAACCCTGGTGTCTGCTGTTTGTGTATCTGTATGTGTCTCTGCACACACTTCAGGGGCTTAATCCACATACACACGGCGTCTGGAAGCCGTGCGATCCTGCGGACGTATGATGGACAAGCTGATGCTGTAAATCCCGTGAACAGGGCTCAGGAGGAGCCTTGCCAACCCACCACCATGTCCCCCTTCTCCAGGGGACGCCCAGGAGCGCCTCTGAAGAGCACAGGTTGGCGACCCCATTCATTATAAACTTAACACAAGTAACCAAATTTACCGGAGAAGCAAAAATTACAGTGAAACTTGTAACAGTTTCCTCTGTTTAGATATACTTTTATGCGACTTTGTGAAGCAGAAGCTATAGGCAGTTAAAGAAAAATTTGACAGAATTACTTTCAGGCCACTGGAAAAAAAAAGGAACTGATAGGAACTGAGTCTTAGAAGTAACTTAGCGAAAGTCAGAACAAGATAGGAAAAGGGAACTGGAATTTGTCCAGAGCAAAAGTGTGACTCCGAGCATGTGTAATTGCAGCCATAGCCCAGGAAGGAAGGGTCTGCCTCCTTAGCCCCCTTTCCTGCGGTGTGTTCTCCCACCAGCACCTTTGCACCCCTGCCAGCACTTTGGTGACGCCCACGCTGATGACCAGTGTTTCAGCGGGGATCACGGGGGCGGCCGGCTGGGGTCACACACGGCTCAGCCTCATGGTCTCTAGTCGCCGACCAGTCTGAGGCAGACAGGAAGGGCCCCCTCGACCCCTGGAAGGTAACGGAGCTTTTACTGCCTTCCTTGGAGTCGCTGCAGACCGTTGTGGTTCCACCTGGGATCTGACCTCAAGGAGGACACCTGCCGGGGGACTGTCACCCCATCACAGCAAGGTGGGGGGAGACTGCTGAGAAATTGCAGTCTGCAAACGAGGGGTCTAAGCGTTGGGCTTCGCCGCGCGCCCCGGGCCGGCTCAGCTCGGCTCTCCCCTGTCCCTGGCTCCCTGAGAGAAGTCCCCAGGTCTCCTCTCCCCTGGGGCAGGTCGTGCAGGGGCCGCGCCCCTCCGGAGGGCGCGGGAACACAGCTGCCGGGGATCTGCCCCCCTGCAGCCCAGAACGCAGGAGCTCTGCTTACCTTCTGTGCGAGTTCCTGTTGCTATTTACATGCCCTCGCCCTGTGCAGCCCGGAGTAGGACACTTGAGAACATTTTCATGCATGGCAAGAACTTGACAAGGAGAGGCAGAGAAAACAGCCCAGCGTTAAAACACGGAAATGGTCCCAACACAAGAATATGCAATCATTTTAACAAAGGCTGGGTTAGTTCACAACAGACAGTCCTACACACGTCTGTGATGGGCATGGGCAGGGAAACACATGGAGGAAGAAAAAGAAGGTTGTCTCCACCTGACTCTGGCATGCAAAGCGGGGTGCGCTGGGCGGGAGCTGTGGACTCGGGGTGCGGGAGCACGGAACTGTCCCCAGTGGGCCAGGAAAGCAAGGGCCTCCCCGCGGAACTCCCAGCCGTAAGCACGGAGCAGCGATTAGCCATGTAACAGCACGTCGGTCGGTGGTTTTAAAAACATGCCTCTGCTTTGGAAGCACGCAGTATTAGGAAGGTGTGGTGGTCATGGGCAAACAGACAGCCCAAACCTGATTTTTAGATGAAGATAATTAGATGATGACTTTCCACCTAGGAACTGGGTACCTTCTTATTTATTCTATGAGGGAGGGAGGGAGGAAGTGCTCTGCGGGCCCCCATGTAAGACCGGGTGGGAGACGGAGGGCATGGTCCGTAGGGCAGGAAAGCTACTGCCCGCTGCCCGGAGACCGCATTCCAATTTCCCCGCCATGGTCATGGGCCTGGACTGTCTCCTGTCGTCTTTCCCTTTCTGGTCCTCAGTGACCACTCGCTGCCCTGGACTGTGGGGGCGGCTGGGGGGTGAGCAGTGCTGCCGGGTCGAGAGAGCCGACCCCCAACACGGGCCCCAGCCCAGCGGTCTCCGAGCTCCACAGCACAAGCTGCAGCGAGGCTGCTGGACCTTCCCTGCGGCGAGCGTCACCTGGCACCAGGTGACCACGATCTGCCTGAGCTCGTTACGTAATTGTTATTTCTTACAGTTTCTCTCATCTCCAGAACAACCTCCCTCTTCCCCCTGAAATCCCCCTCCTATGTCCTCCCCATGTGGCCCTTACACCTGCTCTCCTCAGCCCTGGCCAGGTCCATTTTGGTTTCATCTTTTCAGCTGTCACAGCTGCATCGTCCGTGCAGGCGGTCGGTGCTCCACCTGTGGAGAGCTGATCTGGGGCTCGCTCTGTGCTGGGACCCGGCTGGAGCGGGCTTTGGGGTCTCCTCTCCGGGGGACCCTTCCTCCCCTCCCCAGTCTGCGCTCTGACCTGCCCACCCTCCTCCTCTTCCTTCAGGGAATGACCCTTCCTTCCCCATCCTTTCCTGATGCCCTATCATCTTCTTATCACATCACACGACCCTCCCCTCAAATTAACATACATCGTTCCTTTCCTTTTATGCTAAACTCTTCAACTATTAAGGCTCCCCTGGGGAGGGCACGCGCCTTCCGTGCTCGCCTGCGGCGTGGACCGCCCCATCCTGCCGACTCCCACTCGGTCCTCACCCAGGCCGGCCCTGGGACGGGATCTGCGCTGCTCTGTGCCTACACGCTTCCAGCTTCCTCTGCGGCTCACGCCTCTCTCTCTCGGGTGTCAGCTGCCAGCGTTTCCCAGCAAACACGCCGCCCTCTGCGCCTCCCCCAATCTGGGCTGCCGTTCAGCCTCCGTCGAGGTCTCCTCTCTAGGCAGTTTCATCCCGTTTCTACTAATGCTGCGGAGGACAGACAGGGCCACCTGTGTGCCTGGCCTTCTCCAGGCGTCCAGGCTGGCCCTCCAGCACCCTGCAGGAATGTCACACACAACTTCCAGCTTCAGTTGGAAAAATCCAAGCGTTCGTTCCCCTGTTAGACGTGGCCCTGGCTTGATGACCTGTTTAACGCCCTTGCCATGGACCAGGGAGACTCCTAGATGTCTTCTCAGTCTCCCTCCCTTTCTCCTTCTCATGGCCTGTCCTGCCAGCCTGTCTCTGGAGTGTTCCTTGAGTCTGTCCCTCTGCCACTGCCTCCTTTCTGCCCTGGTCTCCCGCGTGGACCGTTACGACGGCTTTTAGAAAATGCCATGGGTTTTCTCTCTCACGCAGGACCGGCGCAAGCATCGCCCCAGTGAAGTCTGCGGGAGGCCACGGTCCCTGATGCCCACAGCAGGGGGCTGGAGCTCGGTCACGCTGTCTCACGCCCCCTCCTCGGCTGGGTCGGGAGTTCCGGGGGGAGGCCAGAGCTGTGTCTCATCCATGGTGTGTCCTCTGTGTATCTAACACGGTGTGTTTCAAACAGGGTGCAGGCTACTTTGTGGAATTCAAGTGGACAGAATGTGAGTGGGGGACACTAGCCCAGAAAAAGCTAAAAAATAAAAAGTAGAAAAAGAGAGACATATCTTCTACGGAGTCCTTTAATTCTTCTACATTTTTATGGTACTATAAAAAAATTGCATATGAGTAAATCTTTAGAAACGATTTTCTGTGGATGCTCTGGGAGGTGTTTGTAACACTGGTGTCAGAGCTGAGTACCCACAGCATGTGAGCAAAGGCCAGGCGAGGTGTGATCTGACCGGGGCTGTGTGAGCAGGTTCGGGGTGCAGCTGGTCGGGACACGGGCCTCGTGTGACTGCATTTAGACGTTTCTTGTGAAAATATGGAGTCAGGAGGATTGTTCAGCCATGAGAAGGAACTGATGCTCTACTTTGATGTCTCAAAGAAAAAGTGCACAAAGAAGCTCTTTCTTCTTCAAACATTAGAGCTTGGTCCTAATGCCTTCTTTGTAGATGAGGACAAGAAGTACAGAGCGTGTCACCTGCCCCGCGACACACAGCTTGTTAAGACTGAACTGGAGACGTCAAACCCAGGTCTCCGTGGAGACAGATGAGCTCAGGGTTGGGACAGAGGCGGGTTTAGGTCTGAGCTCAGTTCTCGGCTCAGACCAGCTCGGAAAGCTCTGAGCATCTTCAGGGCGCTGGGTGCTGTGCTGGTTCCCGGGAGAGGCGGTGACCATCTGGCCTTCATGTCCCTCATCTGACAACAGGGCCAATACCCCCTGCAGGGTTTATTGGGGTTAGATGGGTGCCAGCCAGCGGGGTGCCCGACCGCAGGGGTGCTGGGGCAGAAGCTGCTGTGGGTGAAGCAAGCTGCCCCTGCTCATGTAACACACGGGCGTGGCCCCTCTCCAATCCGCTGCGGCCGCAACGCTGCGCCTTTGCCTGCAAGACGGGTCTGAGACACATGGCTTTATTGTTGCCAGGGGCCACTTGCAAAGCTGGAGCCACAATAACTTCTACAAATATGTCACCTGAAAACCCTCTGCTAAACCTGTTTTCTAAGCTACAAACTTTTCTCTGTACTTCCGAAGCTGGCCATTGTGATGGGGAAGCAAAATCACCACTCAGCTGGTCACTGTCACAAACAAGCCGAGCTATGACATTTCCCCCCGTAGAAACCGAGTCTCCCGGAATGAGGAAAATGCCTACCACCTTAGACTTGAAGTCAGGATCTGACACACAGCCATTACTGAAAATGTGCCTTTTTTCTGAGCCATCAATCCTAACTCTACCTAAATAGTTGGCATACTTTATATGCCGAGAGAAAGATAAACAAAAAAAGGGCACATCATTTCAGTTCTAAAAGAAATTTAGTTGTCTTCATAGGTCAAGGGCATATTCTCAGAACTTAACTAATTAAAATGGATGTGTAAGATCCAAACCCACCCAAGTTAAACCCTCTTACTTAAGATTTTATTGTGTAGAAATGTCGGGACAACATGAAATAGATTTTACAAGTAAAATGCAGTAACACGTAAGTACTGGTCCACGGAAATGGAGAAGTTCAGATAAGTGGGAAAAAGACGTCTCGAGGCCATTTTCCTTAGGGATTCATAGCCGTGCAGTGCTGGATGGATGGCTCAGAGACTGCCTAAATTCAGTTCTACAATTTGTGAGGAGAAAAGGAGAGAAGTGACTGGCTTGGGGGGTCACAGAGCAAGTTGGAAATGAAGTAAGGAGCAGAGCCCCGGCCAGCTGCACGGGGGCCAAGCTGCAGAAGGCAACACCGGATGGTGAGCCCGGGTCCCGGGGCAGGTCTACGGGGACCACGCCGAGGAAATGCTGGACGCTGCGGGGCGGGGTAGAGCCCTGGTCCTGGCTGAGCTGCCCGCCCGGACAAGGAGGGGACACCTAAGTCAGGTTGCACTGACCAGAGATGGAAATGACAGAGGCGAGGAGGATGCAGAAACGAGTCACAGGTGTGCGCGCTCCAGGGCGCTGGCGAAACATGGACTTACTTTCTGGAGGGACCCTATCTTTGTGCGGGCATCCGGACAGACTGCGGTGATGCGGATAAAGCCCGGTTACGTGGCCCGTTCCATCGCACCCGGGGGTGGGGCACTTGCTCTCTTTCTTTTCTGCTCTCGAGGGATCTAAAAGCGACAACAGGTGTCAATAGAATGAAATTTTTACCAGCTGAAGACAAATGTGATTATTTAACAACCGAAGAGACCTTGATCAATAAAGAAACAAAGCAGGTGTCAGGGACAGACTGTGACATCCGTGGGTAGTTCTTTGGTTTGGGGTGATTTTTTAACCTTAAACGGTGTAATCAGGAATCATAAAATATTTTACTTTTGATACTAAAGAAAAGAAACGCTCTCCCTACCTGAACGCTTGATTAATTGTTCCCCGTGTGTTACATGATAAGCCGTTGCTCAAAGAAATCAACATAAATAATGATGAGACAGTGACCTTCTCAGAGAACAAAACGTTTCCGTGATCCTTCAGCAACCGCTTTGTTACATCCAACCAGGAAACATAACGCCACTTAAGCGCTCCTGAGCAGAGCTTCTTTCTTACTGAGCGCTCTGATTGCATGTGCTACTAGTTGCACAGTTTTACCGGTGCTGAGACTTCTCCTGCAACAATGTCCTTAGCACGCCAATTCAGCGCTTTTCTCAAGACCAGCTGAACTCTCAGAAGGCACTGCAAGCAAATGACCGAAATGGTGGAAATCCCACCTGACAGAGATGATGGGCAATCAAAGATGTTTCAGAAGCTGCTGGAGCAATCATTTGTTTTGATCTCCTCGTCTGTACTTGGAACCCGAGGCAGGCTCTGACAACTGTGCGTGCATGCACAAAACTAAGAGGTGACGTTTCTAGGCAGGCCATGGGCTCTGCAGCACCCGTCGGGGAGGAGCAGAGCAGACATTTGGTCAAAACTCGAATGGCAGATGCCAGAAATGCAATGACATTGCTAACAAAATTACTTCTACATCCAGAACTGACCACAGTTCATAAATGTGCAGAAAATAACTCCAAAAACCCAGACCAAAGAGTCACGTGAGTGTGTGAAACACTATTTTTGAGCCAGTTTTCAAAACCAGGTGCACAGATGATCGATAGAGGGTGGTTACTGGGAGTTTGGCCCAGGGATGTTATAGCTAAAATTTCTTTAAGGCTTTAATATTTTTATAGTGATATCTCATTAATCAGGCCAATCATGATCACTGGAAAATCGATGTTTTCCTTTTGGCAAAGAATTCATTTTATATCAAGAAAAAAGATTGGTTTAAAAAATTTGGAACTTTTATGGGCTTTTTTCTCAAGTCATTCATGTGAACTTGAAACAGACAAAGGACTCACAGGAATATATAAAGACTTTTATGTTTATATAAAAATCCCTCCTTTTATTTTTAGCTAACATTCTATTCTCTGAAATGTGTCTTTAAGGTCCTGGAATCTCTTAAACCAGTGATGGCGTTGAGGGTAGTGTCCTAGAGATAACAGTCGGCTGCTTCCTACCATTATTTATAGATAATCATCTCTGAAGACAAATCTGAACCTATGCTGTTGTGACTTCATTTCTAAATATCTTATTGGAGCTTCTCTTACATGTGCAACCAAAAAGCTCAGCATTTTATTGCCTTTTGAGTAATTTCATAATAATAGTGGTACAACTGAATGAATGCAAATATAAAATAGTAAGTGCGCAGTAACAGTTTCAAGGAAAATATTATTTAAGATCATAAACTAGAGATATAATGTAAAACTATAGACTAGATATAAAGGACTTTTAAAGGATAAAACTGAATTATAACTACTAGTAATCATTAAGTGACTCTTTTTCACGAGTATGTTTACAGTTTCCTAACAAATTATATTATTTCACGATTTCAAAAGTGTTCTGAAGTTAAGTGCAGATTTGTGCAAACACCGTGTGGCTTCGTCTACTGCAGTTTTGGAAACACCAAGCGTGTACTCTCCTCTCGATGCCTGCGTCCTGGTGGAGGTGGGTCTCCTCTGCCTTCACCAATACCCTCACCTCCCCTTGCTTTCTCCCTTCTTGCAATCCCAGTTCATCTTGAAAGCAAATCTTTGAACAAACGCAAAACAACCAAGCAAGCAAACAGGCCAACGATTCAACCAAAAACCCTGCAACAATGTCTAGAAAAATCTGTGTGCTGTGTTTAGGCTGCACCTTTCCTCCCTTTCCGGCAGCTGCTTGAGGAGAAGAAAGACAGAGGACGTTTTGTGATGGCCTTGTTTTTTTTTTTTTTTTAATATCTTTTGGCCGCTCCATGCAGCATGTGGGATCTTTGTTCCCCGACCAGGGATTGAACCTGCACCCCCTGCACTGGAAGCTCAGAGTCTTAACCACTGGACCGCCAGGGAAGTCCCTGGGATGAACTTCTTTTCTTTCAGCTCAAGCTCTTGGAAAGGTTACTCATTTATAATTTAAATCATTTTGAGAAGATTGTGTATGAATGAGAATTGGTGTGAGTGTTCTCTCCATGTTTAATAAAATAGCAGAGAAGCTGACAATAGATTGGTGACGTGCTATGTGTCCGTGTTGGTAAGAGAGCACATAGCTTTTTTTTTTTTTTTTTTTAATAAGGAGGGCATTCATCTCTTTGCCCCATTTTGGTGTCCTTGCTTGGCTTTATTTATTTGGTTTTGAATATAACTACGGACGTCTTCAAACGAAATTTGGAAGTGATGTGGAAAACACTGATAAGAAACGGCGATTCGCTTTGATCAGAGGAGGAAGATCCGGAAAAACTGGGGAGAGGCAGAAATCAGTGCTTTCCAGCTCATTTGCAAAGTCCAAATCCCCAACCCTTCCCCCATTTCGGGGGAAAAAAGCACATCCTGGTTTTGGGGTTTTACTGTTTGTTCCCATCCTGTCCCCATTTATTTAGGGGAAGCAAGTGATTTGAATTCCACTTCTTGCCAAAAACAGAATAAAAGAAAATAACAAGAATAACAAAACAAAATGAATCAAAATCTACAGCAAGCTGCTGGGTTGAAAGGAACCACAGAAACCAAAGAAGGCACGGCAACATCGGGTCCGCATGAGCCCGCGTGTTTCCTCAGTAAGTATAGCGCTGCTTTCTCAATGCCCAGACTCAGTCCTGAAATGCACTCTGCAGAATCCCAAACAGAAAGCTGCCACATTTGTCCACCTGAGCCAGCCCATGAGAAAGGACACTATTTCTTCCTAAAAGTGTCTAGTTCCTATGTGAGTCTCAAATATCCAACTAAAGATTTCTAAGAGATTGTGCTCTAGTTATAGACACACAAGCTGCGTCTCCTGGTCTTGGCAAGCACCCAAAGCAAGCTTGATGCCTCACTCCGTGGCCTTTAAGAGAGGACGCTTCCTCATATCCTAAGCCTCACAGGGTCTGGCCTGCACCTGCTTTACTGAAACGATGGTCAGCACCCAAGCACCGGCCACATCCAGAACCCGACTGGCCTCTGGCTAAGGTTCATCTCCAACTGGGGTTTGGTTAAAGCGAAGCCCAATGTGCCCCTGGAGGTACGTGCACACATGGAGAGGAGAATACACACCTGTGTAGCTGCAGAAAAAGGAGGTTCTGATCCTTTGATGTTTCCGTAGCAACGGATTTTCAAACCAAATTCTTGAACCTCATTCTAAGGAAACTCAATATTCATCAGAAATGGGACAACACACAAAACAGAAAAACTTCTTGGTACTAATATGGAAGAATTTAGGGAATCACCAATTTCACCCTTGAAGTTGCTTCTCACTTGGTTCTGAGAGTCTTGTAATTGAAATATTCACAAGGTCCTACACGAGGTCAAATTATCATCTGCCTCATATTGAAAGTGGACGCAGCTGTTACTGGAAGCATGAAGTCAATCATTCAGGGTGGAAATATACCTATTAGGTGTAGTGACTCTGTATGGATATGGTTGAATTTACAGATCTATGCAAACACGTGCTCACAAAATTCACAGGTGGAAACCTGGATGGAACTATCACAGTGGATGGTTTTGAGTGTCTCCCAATAAAGCAAGCACCATAACTGTTTCCACGATGGAATGGAACAGTGAGGGGGTGAATATACTAAAGGGATGGCTATTGATCTGAGCCTGGGACACACCAGGCCATGCGTAGCAAACGGCTCCCATTCCTTACTACCTTAAGATAATGAACGTGCAGTCACCGCCCTTGTCTTACGCTATCAGTCATCCTGTTACTGTTCAATTTCTGTCGGGGGTGTTTTCTACGGGGGAGGTTTCATCAGTAACTGCCATTTGATGATCGTTTTATAAATCATGATGCCACCTACTCAATGCAATTTACCAAATACGTGCTTCATCCCTGATGGGCTTTTTGTCACCTAAACCCCCGCCACTCCACACGGATTGCGGTTCATCTGTAAGAACACAGGCTCACCCTAATATTTTCTATCACGTGATGGGCTTGGGCTCTGACCCTGTCTTTCCAAGGCATGCATTTTCCATCGAAACGTCATGTTATCCAGCTGCTTTGTGTATTTCTCAGACAGATACTTCCTTTGCTCTTCAGAGACGTAATCACAAAATATAACTCTGGAATCAACCCTAAGAAACCTGCGTTCGTGATGTAATGGAGTGGGACGTGCCCTTGAATCGTAGCCTACACCTGACAGGTTTTACTCTAGCGCACGCTTTCGTGAGGCAACTTACGTTAGGTAGAAATATTACCTTTACCATAGTATGGCTTTTTGACATGGCTGTCACCGGCCTTAGGCTTCCTCTCCTCCCCGGGGAGCGGTCGCGGTGACTGGTCCTCATAGGACCTCAGACTGTCCCTCCTTCCCGCCTCCACCGCCATCTTCTCCCTCATGGCCTTGGCCCGCTCGGTTTCCAGGGCGATGGCTTTCTCCAGGAGGGTCAGGTTGCCCTTGGTCATGTCGAAGCCCTCCTCCGACCTGTCCGAGTTCACGGAGGCGGCGTCGTCCTCCCGCTCGCGGTACCCATCCTCCTGGACGCAGCTGGAGAAAGTTCTGGGTCTGGGGCTCAGCTGCTCCTCCAGCCTCATCAGGTTCATCATGTCCGAGTAGCTGCGGTCGGGCGTCCTCCCCGGGAAGTCGTCGTCCTGGCGGCCGTGCGGGCGCGGGCCGGCGCCGGGCTGCGGGGGCCGCTCCTGGGGGCTGCTCTCGCTCAGCTTGCGCGCCAGGTCGAAGCACTGGTTGCGCAGGCACTCCAGGCTGCTCAGACACACCTCCTCGTCGCTCTCCTCCACCAGCTTCTCCGCCAGCCCGTTGTTGGCGGCCTTGCCCAGCGCCCCGTAGGTCAGGCTCCTGCCGTCGGGCGGCGCCAGCGCGTCGGCGTAGCCGCGGTCGCCCGTGTGGTCGCCCAGCACCGCGCCGTGGCCCTGGGCCAGCAGCTTCAGCGAGTCCACCGTCTCCCTGACCACGTCGCTGTCCAGGTCCAGGCTGAGCTCGCCCTTCCGGCCGGGCGTCTCGTTCTTGTCGCTGTCGTCCTCCAGGCTGTGAGACGTGTTGCTGTTCATCTCCGACTCGGTGCGCGCGCGGTACGCCGCGTCCTCGGCGATCTTGCCCAGGTTCAGCAGGGACTTGGCCACCAGCTCGTCGTAGTTGTCGTACTCGTCGTTATTGTTGTCGTCCTTCTCCGCGTCCTGCATCATGCGAGTGCTGTGACAGTTCAGTGGATGGCCTTCTGCAAAGAAAATGAAAAAAAAAAAAAGGACAAAGAAGAAAAGAAGAGGAAAAGGTGGCTAGAACTTGTAGCTGCAACAGCGCGGACGGCGAGCTCAGGGCGCGCGTTACGCCCTGCCCATCACGCCACAGGACCCGGAGTCCCACCTGCAGGTCCGAGGACAGCGGTGGCAGAAAGACAGCGTGGTGCGCTCCCAGCACGGTAGGCCATTAAAACACCTGCTGCAAACGACGAATTTCCTGAATTAACATTCAAAGCAACCACTCTATAGGATGAGTATAATTTTAAAATATTACTTTTCCGTTACTTCTAAATTTTCAGCATTACTTCTTTTATTGGCCTTTTTTATTGACAGCCCAACCAGACGCATAATAATTATGCTCATCGTATGACTAGGCTTTCTAAGAGTTCGTGAACTTGTCGCCGACTTGTAAGCAGATGTGCACACCAATCGCTTTTAAATTGTTTTCACAGTGATGCTCGGGCAGCACAGAAGAAAGCCCGAGGTGCTGGAGGGTCCTGCAGGGACGCACCGACACTGACTCTGGGCGGTCAGTATCAGGAACACACGTTGGGGCTGGGAGTGGTTTTGAATTTTCTACCCTAGAGACAACTTATCCAGATACACAGGGAAGCAAGAGGAACGCCCCCGCAAAAGCTTAGAAGGGAACTCTGATTCGCTGTGGTTCTTTATACGTATCTCAGCAGGTTGGAGAGGGTGGGTGGGGAAAGTACGCAGTGACCGGATGCCAACGAAAAGCGCGACTGTGACGACTCGGTGCCACTGTGACACACTGCCCAGCATCCACCCCACAGCCTCGGGAAACTGCGGTGAGCTGGTAGAAACAACCTGTGAATAAGTGGCATATCCAATCTCAAAAAATATTTAGGAAAACGCATTGAAAAAAAGGCCAAGGTAAAAATTACACGAAACCCCTGTGTTCCATCTGAAATGTATTCCGTTCAACACTAAAGGCGTATCTGGGACGATCTCTCTCGCTCATGTTACGTGATCGCTACCACGTATATTGCAAAATATAGATAATACTAAATGGATTCTCAGATGGACCCCTCCCCTACTTTAGGTTGGATTTGGTTAACTGCCTGCCATTTTCAAATATATTCTTTGTTTCTATGATTAAATCAACCAGAGTAAGAAGAACTTTTAAAGCTTATTAATGAGGAAATGAGGCGTATTGATTCGTAGAAGATGCCAGCTGACTCAGAGCTGACTCAGGGACCCCAAGTGTTTTCTTTATGGATTTTGTGCTGTCTCCTCAGAACAGGCTTTTGTTGGTGAACCGGGTTTGGACATCAGCACATCAATAACAGAGAACAACATCCTTGCTAGCCCACACACAGAACCAACACATTTTTGAAATCTAACACATCTCTCCAAACCTCAGCAAATCAAATTTGCCGTGTATTAGTCAGACAGCACCACTCATTGCACCAAACAAATATTGTATTTCTTCTGGATAATTCCTAGGAATCAATCTCCTTAGAATAAGGATACACGTTTTCCCGAAGAGCATCAAGAGGGAGGAAAACAAAAGCAGCGAACGCATCAGAAATACCGTAGAATTGTTCACCCAACATGCACACCCGACACGGCCCAGAGCTAAGCTCTCAAGACGCAAAGGCACCCCTGCCTTCAGGAACCCTTGAAAGTGCAACTTATATTCTCCTCTCAATTTATGCACTTTGGTCTTTATATTCGTGGGCTGACCAGAGAAGCGGCCTCTAGCTGACCAGGCTGCGTTACCTCTGCACAAAACTGGCATTTTTGGGGAGCCAGCACCACTGCACCCACCAAGAACCAACCACCAGATGAACCTACAAGTTGTGATTTGAAAACAAGGCACCACGTGCAACCGTTGGAAGCATTGAAAGTCGATTCTAAGCAGAAGCCAAGTCAAATAAGAGGCGGCGTTGTCCTGATTTCCTTCTCGCTCTCTCCTGTCACCTGAAGAGCTTGGAGTAGGAGGAAGTCAGTGAAAGGAGAGACCAGGGCAGAGAGGCTATGCCCTCCACCCCCGCCCGTCTAAACCACAGCGAAGGCTGCATGGGAACCTGACGCTGATGAGGCCCACAGTCTATGAAACTCCCCACCTTCCTACCAAACTTGTCATCCGCATGGTTTTCATTAAGTCTCCAAATTCAGAATCTCGGGATGATCTTCAATTCATTTGCCCCAAAGAGGAAGTGGTTTCCCCTCAGTGTCACACAGAAAAGGGACACGGCTCAGCTTTCCAATCATCAGGCACCTGTTCATGTCTCCGCTCCTTGCTAGGTGACCTTATCGCTTTACAAGGAGATTAAAGGAAGGTGGACACGCTTCTTCACACGGCCTCCCAGCCACACAGGTGAGGGAGCCTGCGAACAAGCTGGGGGGTCCTTTCCCTCCTGAAGACCTGGACCCTGCAGGCCGCCCTTTGCTGCGTAGCCACATCAGGGTGACAGTGACAGGGGAACTTACACCTCCTGGTCCAGGCTGGGCCTTTGCTCTTACTGGCTGGGTGACGCTGGCGGCCCGAGCCAGGCCTGAGCCCTTACTGGAACCGCGAGAATTCTGTGCCGCATAAAGACCCGCATGTGAACGAGCCCTGCACACCTGGTGGCAGGTCTCCGGGGAGGCCGGGCCCACACAGCAGATGTGGAGGACTTTGCCTACTTGTAGGAGAAATCTGGGGCATCAAGGGACACTGGGTTAGCGTCTGACTGAGCAAGGCTCGGCTTTTCCTCCTGGTCACCAACCTCTGTGTCCTCCGAGGCTGCCGGACCCCCAGCAGTAAGACTGGGGGTGTCTGGAGAGACTGCATGAGTGGCTGAAAATCCTGGCGGGTTAATGGACGTTTTCAAGTTATCGGTATTTAACTCTTTCAAAACGCATGTGAGATAAAGTCATGCCTCAATGATGTGGGCGGATGGAAGGGATCCATCAGGCAGCCTGTCAACAAGCAGGTTCTAAGCTTCAGCCTCCAGAATTCAAAATCATTCACAGCGAGCTTTTGGAATTCCATCTCTGGTTTTGTGCTTTCAGGCGGTTTACCCTTCTAGTTATGAACAGGCGGTTCAGTGGCTCAGGGTCTCCCCAGTGTTTCCTCATCAAACAAAAACCTTGTTTGTACTGTAATTACATGCATTTTTGGATTCCTGTGTGAGCTCTGTAAAATGTCGTAGGTCTGAATTTTATCTCCTTTGAATCAGATTGTTATAAACAATTTAGGCTCAGTAGCTACAATTAGAAAACCAAAAACACTTCTTTAAAAAAATGGAGCCATATATGGTATTTTGTCTCCATCTTCACGACCGGAATTTGCTGTGGTTAGAACTCTGTGGATTATAACTTTATAAATACAAGCACTGGCTTCGTTTAGTATTTTGTCTCTAAAAAATATGTCTGACGCACCTTTTAATTCTTTCAGTGTCTAGTGCTAAACCTGATTGTGTTACTGCTGTTCTTTCTAGCCATGAAAATAGGCTGTAGGCTAGCAAATAGAAAAGTGACTGAAAAACAAAAAAAACAAAAAAAAACAAGAACAAACAGAAAGAAGAGACACTTCTTCAAAGCAGAAACTGCTCTAGATTTACCAGGTCAGAGAAGACGTGGTCTAAGAGTCCACCCTCGTGGGTTTCAAATCACCAAAGGCCACAGTTTCTTATGGCATCAATAGGTGTTTCTTTTTTGATTATAGAAATAAATATGAACATTCATTTTTGACTTGTAAGTACAGAAATGTGATGATATATTAGATCCTAATGAGAAGATGATGGTGTTTTAATAGCCACAGCAACTACAGGAAAGAAGCAAAAGTGGTGATCATCACACAAACCCCATCGAGCGAACACAGAATCACAGCCCCAGTGGTCAGTCTCGTGGCCTGTGGCTGTCAGTCCTCATTTCATGCCCACAGGGGCCCTGTGAGAAGGAGGTGTCACCTACTGTCCTTCCGAAGGTGACAACACGGAGCCCCAGAGAGGCTGGCGTTTTCTCCACATCATCCTGTTGCTAGGTGACAGGGCGGGACGCCGCCCCAGGATGCTGGGCCGGCACAGCCTCCTTCCACAGCAGCCAGACCGACCTGCCCGTCCTCGCCGACACGGCCCGTTCTAGACTAGTCCCAGCCGGGCGTCCAGCTCTCCATCCACCACGGTTGCTGCCTGCCAGCCGCTCGGAGCTGCTGCCGCTGTTCGGAGCCTTCCTCCTTTACGCTGGTTTGCTGAGGTTTGAGGGCCAGTTATAGCACCAGGTGTTGAAATGTCTGCCGGAATTGCCAGCTTCGTTGGCCTGTCACCTACGAGGGTCCTGACTGGCGGAGTTTAAGTCCATTCTGATGCAGAGCAAAGATTCGGAAATTAGGAACATCTTGGACTGGGTTCCTAGGACCAGCGTCCTGGGCAGCGTGAGGGGACCGAGTGGGTAGGAAGGTGGGAGGGTCAGGGACACCCAGGCATGAGGTTGTGCAGAGACGGGGGAGGGAAGGACCAGAGGACAGACCGACCCCCTCAGTGATCCATGGACTCGGACCCTCTGATGACACGTAACTCCTGCAGCCCTGTCCCCAAGACCAGACGGAGCGATGTGAGTTTGGTCCTTCTGGAAATACCCCCGACCCTCTTTGAGACGTCGTGGACCCTTTCCCTCTGTGGTAGGAGAGGCCTTCCCGCTCGCCCAGGCGCTGCTCGCACTACAGCTTCTGCTGGGGAGGCGCCAGCCTCGGCCGCTTGGGAGGGTGGATCCTGGGCACAGCCCTTCTCCCATGGCCAGCACTGGGGCCCCGGCAGCCCTTGCTCCTCAAGCTCCCTCTCCCCCATCTGAACAGTGGGGTGCGGAGCTGGAGGGCTCCCAGGACCCCTTCACACTCACCCCCCAAGTTCAGTGTGAATGAGAGGAGAATCTTGAAGGTGAGAGTGGAACAGACGGGTGATGTGGCTGGAAGATTCAAGGTCTGTCACCTCTCTGGACTTACCCGTCACATTTTCTAGTTCCTTCTTACTTAACAGTGCTGTTGTTTGTCTTGTTTTCACTTTGGTGGGGAATTTCAGACTACCCCCATCTATTTTCACAGTTTTAACGGTGGTTCCTGGGTGATTAGAGGTAGTTGCTTTGTTCTCACCGGGGCGCGTCGTGGGGGGAGATGATGTGGGTGAAGTGAATGCAGTTCCCAGCCCGTTTTTCTGAGCTGCGTGTTGTTGCTTCTGTACCTGTTTCCGGGCTGCGGTCTCATCCCCACGCCTGCCCACGCTTGGAGCGGCTGGACCTACTTCTCCCCGGAGGAGCTGGCTTACTGGGCTGGGATTTGCTCCTGTCTGTGTAAATCAGCTGATCCTGTGCAGCAGGACACAGGGGTCCCTCCAGCCCCTGCTGTCCCCGGGCCCGGGCAGGACGCGCCCCGGCACAGGGCCGCTTCAGGAACCCGCCAGGCTCCCCTCTGAGCTGTGCGCTTCTAACGTGTCCCCGATCTCAGCTCCCGGCCTCGCCTGAAAGCCTTCCTCAGCCCGAGAGGAACCATGTGGGAGAGACCCGCGCATCACGTCTGTCGTCTGAGGCAGAGCAACCCTCGGGGGCAGGCCGGGGCCGGGGCCGGGGCAGCCGATTCACTGCGGCCGCGTGGCTCTCACGCAGTACACGGAGGCCTGGGGACGCAGGCCTGGGGAGCTCCATCCGGCGGCATTTACTGGGTCAAATATTGGCTTTTCGAGATAGCTTCCTCCGACTTCAAGATGCAAAAACTTCGGAGAGGACGACATAGGACAAGTTTTTATCAGATCACAGACAGATGTTCTAATTGTCACAGTTTTGGTTAGGCCAGTTCTGACAGGCCTGGGGCGCACGAACAAATACAGCTTATTTATTCACTTAACTGCTGTTCGGAGCCGAAGGATGAACCCAGGAGGCAGGGACGTCACCGCGTAGGGGCCGGGAGAGAAACAAACGGAAAATAACTGTAAGCAGTGATGCCGGGGGGTGGCCTGTGCTGGGAGGGGACAGGGGGCCCGGACAGGGGTCGCGTCGGGTGCAGTTGGGCCAGGCTCGCCGAGAAGGTGGCCTCTGGGCAGAGACCCGAGGGATGAGGGGCCCGTACCCCGGGAGGAGGAGCTGGGGGGCAAAGGCTGGTGGGTCTAAGGATGTGGAGTTTCAACACTATGTGATTTTAATTAATTTAAGTTAGATTCAAACTCAACATATTTATATTTAAACAGCCCCGTGTGCCCAGGGGCTACCATGTTGGCCCGTGCAGGGCCAGCACACGGAAGTTCAGTGGGAGCTGAGCTCTGATTTTGACTTGTATAAAATATATATATATATATATATATATATATATAATTTATACGTGGACTTAAGTAACACAGATTTGATATAAACCACCCACCACCAGATCTCTGTGCAGTCGAGGAACAGCTCCGTGACGTCTGGGGCCCCGTGGCGGCTCTGGGCACCAGGCCCTGGTTTGGAAGGTGACAGTCTGGTCCCCACCCGACTCCCGAGAGCCATGTCTGCAGTGCAGGAAGGATGCCCTGAGCGCAGAAGGTGGTCCCGGCACATCTGCTGCATCGTCTCCAGGGGAAAGCCCGCCGTCTGGGCTTGTGCTGGAGGAGGGTGGCCCGTGTCCACACGCAGCCCCTGTGCGTCTCTACTCCGACCCTCCCTGTCACCTGCCCCGTCAGCACAGGTGAAGGTCACGGCCATGCATCCCCTTTCACGCCCCGAGTCAGACCTCACGCGTGTACAGTCAGCTTCCTGGGCCCAGAGCGAGGCATGGGGGCCCGGGCAGAGTTCTGCCAGCTCGACAGCATCCAAAGCACAGGCTAATGTCACTACAACAGCTCAGAAGAGGATTGTTGGCTTACTGATTCTAGAAGTTGTCCATTTTATAAGCTGAAGCATTATGTAAAAATGTCCTTTAAGCTAAATGAGATAAACTGAAGGAAAAAATAATGGTTTTCACAAGGGATCCAAGTTGCATAACAATTTTTAATGTAGAATGTGTAAGTTATGCTTCTTGAAGTTTTTATTCATTAGGGATCTTAATTAATGGAATGTGAGTGAATAAAGTTTTATTTATTCACTAAGTTTTGAGGACCTTTCTACTTGATGACATTTTAGGTATGTGGTTTATCCAAGTGTGGAGACTAAGAAATAGAATAGTCATACCCCCCAATCCAAACAAGAGCTATTTGAAATCAGTAGTTTTCAGGATGAGACGGACTGAAACATACTAACCAACTGCATCCCCCTCTCACTCTAATCACACACACACACACGCGCGTGCACGCACACACAGCTCAGAGACTTTCCAAATTAACTGGACGACCTTGAACATCCCTGGCCCAGCAGACCAAGGTTGCTTTTGCTACTGCTGACGCTGTAAACCAGGGAGTGGACATGAGTCTGTGAAAACTTTGGTCCTCCTGTTTTACATACTGGTGTGGTGTGGCCATTCCAACGAGTATGTTTGATTGGGAGGAACTTGGGAGGCGCGGGGCCCCGTTTTTCTCTTCGACCGGATTCAGTCCCCATCAGACGGAAAAGACCTTTCGGAAACACTACCGCGTTCTTTGGTAACCTAATCTAAAGCTCAACGATCATCTTCAAATCTGAAACTTTTGTTCTTGTTTTCAACTCAAACTTTTAAAGCCTCCACCTCGGCTTATGGCTTCTAATTCTGCCCTTTGTAAAGCACCATTATGTATATATTTTCATGTACACATTCCTCTTTCATGCTATATTATGTGTGTTTCTTTTTGGCACAGCGTGGTATCTATTTAGTTTTTGTGTCACCATGGAACCCAGTGCACTTCTGTGTACACAGAAAACACATTCCATTTTTTTGAAGTGAGCTGTCACCAGGCCCTGAGTCTTTTAAATTAATGCAGCTTTGATGTACATAATATATTTGCTTGGTATCGCCATGGACCTTGGGTTCGGAATTACAGACAAGCTTGAGTTTGTGCCTGAGAGAGGAGAACCGTGCAAAAGCCACCTGAGTTACGGTCACTACTTTGCAGCTCTGGATTGCTCACCTCTCCCCAGCGTCTCTCTGGACCACACCTGCCTTAAAGCTTAAAGCTTAGCAAGTCAGTGAGGTGAGTGAAGGGCAAGTGTTATCAGCCTAATCTCTGGACGCCAAACTGAAGTCCAGGGAGAATGAGGGAAGCAGGGCAGCCAGAGCTACAAGACATGCCTTCCCACCTTTATCCCACCCTCTGCCAAGCTAGCATTTGGCATAAAAATCAAATTAAGATAAAGAAATAAGCTGGTCTTCCCTTCAAGTGGACCTTAAAAACAAATGGAATAGAAAGCATTTACTGGACAAAGTCATGTTACCCTAGTGGTTACTTGCTTGTGTGTTGCCACACTGTGTTATAATTTGCTTCATTACCTTGCTATTTGGTACGTAGTGTGCATTTCTCGGTCACTGTAACGGTTGTAATGACAACTTTCATCTTACCACACAATCAAAATGGCATTGATAGGCATGAACTCCAGAGGCTGGGCCTGAGCAGGGAGGTGGTCACTCAGGCCTGGTGTTCAGTCATGTGACCTGTACCTCTCGACTTTTGCCCTATCTGTTAAATATATGTTATGTCATTAAAAGCTTTTAAATAAAAAAAAAAATTGAATAAAAATGCGTTAGATCTACTCTCTTACATCTATTATTTCTTATCATTATGTAAAAAAAGATTTTTCCCCGTACTTTATGCATGTTGCTTGCGTCTCAAATGTACATGACTTCACCTTGTTAGCAAGTTTTCTGGTTTGTATTGAAGAGTCTGAAAATTCGTGAAACATAACATAAAATTATATTTTCTAATTATGCAAAATTAGTTTGCAAGAAGAAAGTTTAATTTTTATCATAAACTGATACCTAGAAATGCCTAATTCTGCCTTTACTCATTTCTGAGTGGTGGAGCCATACACTCAATGTATTCACATATTAAACTGCCTAAAATAACGCTTTCATGGATGGAGGGAGAGATTAATTTTTAGGATGATAAAAAGTCATCATATTCTTTCTCCCGACTGTGCACAGTTGAGACCTTGCCTACTAAACACACCTTGGTTTCTCCGCTGGTCACAGAACTCACTGCGTTTTCTGCTGACTGCAGGAGAAAGCTGGGGGGCTAATTTTGATGCACAGTCTGTCTGTATCTCAACTTGCTTCCTGCATCAGGGCCGTTTCCTGAGAATGAGGTAAGAGGTAACTGGCTGATCAGTGCGAGTGCCTCATCGAAAGGGAGTTTGGGGAGGTCGGAGGCCACAGTGAGAGACCCTCACCCTCCTCATTCTGTCCTGTCTTATGGAAATTCAAGCCCATTGATTGCAAGTTGTCATGATGCTTTAATAACGTGGCACCTAGGGAATCATCCTGTGTGGAATAAAAAACCCTGGAAACTTGGTAATTAAAACAAAAGTTGTATCTGTGAGGGTGGGTTTTGTCTTGAGTTCCCTTCAAAGACAGTTGAGTTTCTGCAGAGAAGCTGGATTACGTGTGGGTTTGCTTGCTGGGGAGGGCGGTGCAAACAGAGCCCAGAGTCAGAATGTGACAGGCACTGACCACACCATTGTGAAGGTGTCCACGGATGGCAGGAGAGGCGAGCTGCAGTGACCTGACCAAAGCGTGCTGGGCTCTACACCTCACAGGACACTCAGCCTCTGGTCAGCTCACTAACCCCTGCCCAGAGCAGCTCTGCTGTACACTGTACATTCTCAACGTAATTATTCACATTTCCCTTCAAACCCCCCAATTCCTTCTTAGATGTGACCTTCCAAGGAGGCCACCACACATCTTTGGCTAATTCACACATAGAAGAGCATGAAGCCAGAAAACCTCTAGAAAAGGAAGGTGTTTGCATTTTTACCTAATTTAACCCAATGGCCAAGTCAATTGTCTTCAAAGTTGAATTGTCCAGAAAGTCCCAAGATTCAATAAAGAGTAAGCAAAGAAAGGACCTTACATATTTACAAATGTATTTCAGAAACAGAATATATTAATAAACAGTTATGCAAACTTATGGTTACTGGGGGTAAGGGGGGAATAAACTGGGAGATTGGGATGGACATATACACACTACTATATATAAAATAGATAACTAATAAGGACCTACTGTATAGCACAGGCAACTCTACTCAATACTCTGCAATGGCCTATATGGGAAAAGAATTTTAAAAAGAGTGGATATATGTATATATATAACTGACTCAGTTTGCTGTACACCAGAAACTAATACAACATTGTAAATCGACTATACTCCAATGAACATTAAAAAAAAAATAAAGTTATAACCAGAGCAAATCACACAAAAAAGAAACAGTTATGTGTTAAAAATGGCTGTGGACATGAACATTTTCTGTCATCTGGACAGCAAATTTCTATGTTCTTCCTCATGGAATTTTCTTTCCTGTCAGTGGGCAGATACAATATATACTCATAAGGAGATTTAAATACACACACTTATTTTATACACACATATGTGAGTCTATCTATTATTTAAAGGTGTATTCTTTTAAGTGGGCTGTAGTATGAAAATAACTGTAACTTACTAGGCATTAAATAACCATTGAATCTATATTTCTCAAATTATAAGACTCTGAAAAGGTACTTACTATATACCATGTAAAAAATCTGCTATTCGAAAAAGCTATGACCCCTGAATAATAACTTTCTCAACTTTAGGATAACGAGGGAACTTTAAGCTCATAATTACACCTTAGACCATTACATGCATTTTGAAAATAAAATTCTTCATGCAAAAGACCAGCCTATGATAGGTCAACTGGACGAAATATAATTCTGATTAATTAGTGATGCATTTAATGTAATCTGAAATGAGTTACTCAGATAGCATATCCTGTTCTTCAAATGAGCAGAGAGTGATAAAAAGAACACAAGCTCTGAAGTAAGAAAAACCATCAGCAGAGTTTGACCATATATCTACCACTTGCTGAAAATAATCTTATCTTTCTGACCCTCAGTTTCTAATTAGCACAATGAGAGTGAAATAATTTCTACCCTGTCCCATCTTACACAGTCACTGTGAAGATCAAACACAGTGTGTACATTACTATACTGACTGGAAATGTACATTATTAGTAATATTTTGGTTCACGTGTAACTACAACGCCAGAGGATTCTTGGAATTAGAATAAACACCTAATTTGCAAGTTATAAATAATAGTCCTTCTGTAATCGGTGGGTTCCTATGTAATAATTTGGTGGCTTATAAGCATTTGTTTTCTCTGTAACAAAACCTCTCAATAAACTTCACATTTCAGTTTATAATAGGGGTGGAGAATGGTAGAAATAGTCTGAGACTTTGTAGCTACTAGTGAGGCCGAGGGCAGCTTAAGCTTTGTCCGTGTGACTCCACCTGGCTGCCCTGGTTTCCTTGGGTGACCATCAGCTGCTGTGACGGGTCCTATGAGCAGCCCCTCGGCGCCCGAGATGCCTCCGCGCACCGAGTCCTGCCTGCCTTGCTTCTCACTCTGTTAACTGTCAGTCACTGTCTGTGCTTCAGTTTACTAAGAAAGAGGCACAATCCCCCTTGGAGAGGATCTGCTGCTGGCTCAGCAATGCAAGAGCTGCCAAGAATGTCAACAAGGGACACGCAAGACCGACTTCGAGATGCTGACCCAGAACTCTGGTCACCAGACACAGAAAGTACCTTCCTCAGTTTTTCAGAAACAATTACTGCCAATACAAGGAGGGGACAAAGACATGCAATGTGCGGTGTCCTGAAATGAGTTTCTCATGTTACAGACACGGCTATGGGGGCAGATACTCACACAGACTGATAGTGATTTCGGCACTAAACGTAGCCATCAGGTAAAATAAAATGCATTTGGGAGGACATGAAAATGGGAGATGGATGGACACATGCCTTTCAAAGCCTGACTGTCGTTAAGTCACACACAGCTAGGAGTTTGATCATGTAAAATGAGCACTTCATCAGCAGAGCTGTGTCTCCTTGATCTAGATAGAACCTTCCTGAAGATTCCTGACCCTGGGGGTTATGAAATAACCCACTAGATAATCCACCTGGCATATCTTTGTGTGATATTGGCTACATGGGGTCTTGGAACACCTGTTCGTGGGCTCCTCCAGGGGAGATTTCTCCCTGTGACAGAAAAGCTTGGTGAAACCCTCTCCAGGAATCAGGCCTCGGAAGTGGTTTCTTCTTAGGAGGGATGCTTTTGTTTGACTTGGAAATCAAGCAAGCCTTTGGGTCTTCCTGCTCAGAACTTAGAGCAATCAGAACCACAGTTCAGGGTCCATCATATGGGCTACCTTTGATTCAACGACTCCTTGGGACTTAGGACTTGGTGAGAGGCTGTCTAAAAGGGAGTAGCTTATTACACTTTACTGCCAAAGTATTTGGTAAAATGGACATATTTGTCTTACAGCAGAAGAGGTAGCCTGATGACCCACAAATGGCCACCACAGCTGCACCTCTCGTTAGTAGTTTTGGTTGATTCCTTTAAAGTTCGAAGAATAGATGATTCTAGAAGGTGTTTAGCTGGAGAATCCAGAGCTGAATATGAATCCTGCCACCAGGGACCAACAGTTGATCATTCATCCTCCTGCTGGGCATTTTCTTTCTGGAACCAACTTCCTTACATGCCTCCGACTTGGGCTTCATGTTTGCAGAACACTGAGTGCTGGTCACCAGGCAGGGTGGGTCACATAATCAGACATTCTGGGGCCGACGTTATAATTGTGCAATTGTTTCATGGCTCTATCATGCACCCTTGATTATGCCCACTTACATGAATTTTCCTAGAAAAATGTCTTTATCTTTGGTTTGCCTTCTCACTTTTTAAAACAACTCTAAGCGTTCAAGTCAGAGTGAATGAAGCCAGTGCAGTCACATGCTAAAGCTGTTTCAATAAACCTGTGATCCCTTTTTCAAAATATGTCATTTTGCACTTTTAAAAGTAGATTATTTAAAACATGGCCCTAAGTAAATTAAAATTGAAAGTTTAGTTCTAGCAAACGGAGAGCAGACCCTAGACTCTGGTTAAGGCACTTGGTTAAATGATGCCTATGTGCAAATATCTCTCACCCTAATTCACCACAGCCACAAACATCCATAACTTCAAATATTAATGTCTACCGCTTTCTAAGCATAGAAAGAGAATATGAAAGAGCAGCATTTTATACTATCTTCATAAGAAGCCATGGTTAAGCTACAAATCACGAGTCAGCCTCAGCAATGAATGATTTCACCCAGAACTACACACATGTAATACAGGGTCCAGCAATAATTTGCCAAATTGGTCGATTCTCCAACTTTCCACATATTACCCAGAGCTGCTGTTTTTAATACTCAGCATGAAAGTCCCATCGTCTCATTAATGACACCACAGTCTGCTTAGCAGAGCGAGCGGTGTGTGTCTGTGGGTGTGTTCCGATGCTACTCCTTAGGCTGCCTCCACACCACCATCTATAACAACAAGACGAGAAAAATAACCTGGGGACGCCAGATTTTAATGCATGAAGTTTATGCGTGTGTGTGTGTGTGCGTGTGTATGTGTGTATACATTTATATACAGATATGTTTGTATTATCCATGTAAGTTAAGCAGTCAATTGTTTTCATAAGGACGCTAAACTACAGTAACAATCGAGGATTCTTTCATGAAAGCCAGGTTTCCTGGAACAAACTAGTGTAACCTCTGAAGGAGGAAAGTTGATTCATGCCAACTCCACGGGATTAGAAACAACCAACTCACACCTGCCTGATCTAAAAACTCTCTCTCCATTGGCTGAAACCACTGTCCTTTGCGTTGAGGAATTAGCCTTTCTCAGAATTCAGATTCTTGAAGAGCTTTGAGCCCAAGGAAGAAGTGTAAGGAAAACATATTCCCTTCACTTTTTAAACCTGCTTTGCCGTTTCTCTGAGGCAAACTCTAAGCCCGTAAAGCCTAGAACAAGACTCTTCAGCAACCTGCCACTTCTTTCTAGAAAAGAAAGGACTTTTGTGAAGGGATTGGCTTTGAAGTCCTATATCTGAGTCTGACACTAACAGTAAGCTGGATGCAAAAGCAAAACCACCTGAAATTTTTGCCCCAAAGATGCCGCTACCCTGCCCAGCGTGCTCTTCATGGGTCTGTCTCCCTGGATCAGAAACACAGTTCTTGAGCGTGGAAGCAGATGACGGGCTGATTCACTACCTCATCACAGCCGGGCTCCCCCTCGTCCCCATGCCTGACGGCCACTAAAGGAAAGCCTTGGCAACCGACGGACAGACCTGCGTCACCAGCTCATGCAGCAGGGGCCACACAGGCTGCCAGCTCCCGGGAGGCACGCGGGCTGCCCGTGCCAACACCACAGCCCCCGGGGTGGCTCAGGACGGGATCTCTCGGGTGGAGCCCCCGAGAAAAGGCAAACGGAACTCTCTCGATGAAAGTCGCTGAGCTAAACAAACGTGTGCACACCACAGATATTTCAGCAAACCTGGGGGATGACCAGTCTGAGAAACGACATCTCACGTCTGATGGATGATTTACAGAAATTCTCTAAAAGGAAAGGGAAGGCTCCTCCCGGCGCTGCCCCCGGCCGCCTGATCCCGTGGGCATCAACCACGCATGCGCCGCGGAACGGGCCCCGCCCACCACTCGGCCCTCGGCTGCGAGGTTAAAGGTTACCGTTCTCGTCCTCGTCCTCGTCCTCGTCCTCCTCGTCGTCCTCGTCGTCCTCGTCCTCCTCCACGTCCTCGCCGTCCTCGTCCTCCTCCTCGTCCTCCTCCTCCATCTCCTCCTCCCGGTCCCCCTCGTCATCCTCGTCCTCGTCCTCCCTCTGCTCGTCGTCCTCGTCTGAGTCGTCCTCCTCCTCGTCGTCCTCCTTGTCGTCGCCGTCCTCCGTGCCGTCGCTGTCGTAGCACTCATCCACCGACGAGCTGTCCGCTTTCACCGCAAACGGTTTCCGCTTGGGAGCAGGTTCCTGGGGCTGCTTGTCTTGTGTTTTTCTTTTTTTAGCCAAGGGGCAGCCATACACGCTGTGAAAAAAGAGAGGGAAGATCTGAGTTACTATCTTTGAGGATCTCAGGGCAACGGGAGTCCTGGGTGAAGAGGCTGAGGTTCGGCACGAATGCAGAAAGGATGTGAGCACAGGACTCCCGCGGGTGTGCCGGCACCTGTGCACAGAGCAGTATTGCACAGAGACACAGCTGGCTTGCGTCTGCTGCTGCTAACACTTTCCCTCCTCTCCTCGCCCCTTATCGCTACCATCCACGTGATCACACGGGGATCCGCACAGCACCCCCCGGGGATGGTTTACGAAGCACGTGCACAACATCATGTAACTGACAACACAAGTCCGCTAAACATCTTACCAAATGCACACGGTGTGCGACGCACATTTAAAAAAAAGAATTAGTTCATGCGTACGATATTAACATGTATACATTTTTGTGAAATACGAAAATATAGAAGTTGCAAAAAAGCTTTGGATATATTTGGATTTGTACATTCTCGAGATAAAATTATATCTGTAGACAGAATGACCACTCAAAGGAGATGGACCGTAAATGTCTTTGATGGGAGCAAGTTTCAAACTCTGTAGAAGGTGTCAGTCCTGCCCTGGCGTCACAGAAAGCAGACTTGGTGTATTTGGCAGTCAGCACTAATCATGCTAAAATTGGCCCAAACTTGGGTAAGACCCTTACAGCAAGAGCTCATAACCTTTCCTTGAAAAAGGGCAATTTTCCAAAGCATTGTTGCTAATTAGAGTCTTTTTCTTCCTGAAAACTCTATGTGTATATATACTGCAAGCAATGGGGAGAAAAGACATCCGGGAAAATGCTGTTGGCAATTATTCTGTGTGTCTAAAATAAGATGTGTGATCTTCATCACTAAGTGAACACTTTGATAGGGGATTCCTGCAGACTATGATTAGCTTACTTTTGGACCTAGGAATGGTAAATATTCATTCAGGCATGAACCCACCCAGTGTGTATTTATTTTGGGAGCTTCCTCTTTGCTGGGCCCTGTGCTGTGCAGGAGACTCAGAGGTGAAAGGCACAGATCCACCCTTCAAGTCACTTATGGTCCAATGGGGACTCAGACATGGCAGTAATTCTGCTTTAGAACCTCTGGCCACTGTTTACCACCGTGCACCAAATGCCCGGGGAGTCGTGGGCACTCATCCAATAGTTGTTGAGTGAATAGAGAGTGTGACAGACACTATGATAAAAGTATAGAGAGGGCACTATGTCATAAAATAGAGGGGCGGCCAGCCAAGGGAGCTGGGCCGTCCCCAGGAAGAGGCGACGCTGGAGACAGGCCTCAAAGGAGATGCCCAGATATCTGGGAGGGACTGGGAGGATGGCACGAAGAACTGAGAGCCCTGCAGGGTCAGACCATCCTTGCAGGCTAATGACGGGAGTTATTTGAGTTCCTCCATGCAATCGATGATGCGATCACATTTGCATGTTGGGAAGCTGACAGCAGGTGCCGTGAGGACAGATTGAGGGCGTGAGAGACGAGATAGGGTCAGGGGCAGGGGAAGCAGGCAGAGCTCCCACCCATGAAACACAGAGTGATGAGTCTTCTGCCTTTTGACTGTTCTCATGTTGTAAAAATACAATAATCCAAACAAATAATGTTTATTATAATCAGAAAAAACTGAAGGAATCAAATTTTGGTCTAGAGAGTGTTTCTAATAGGAAATAAACAGGTATCTGAGATTTCTCCTATGTGAACATTTACATGGATTTGGGGAGAATGTGAGTCAATAATCTCAGCCAAACATTCCATAGCACTGAAGGGCTGAATCCTCCCTGCCTCCATCCCTGACAATTGGTCAAGTCCAACTTCCGTTCCAGCGAATCTTCTCAAGACGTGGTCCTGGATCTGAGTGGACTTGTTAGTGTATTCACTCTGCGTTTATCTGAATAAATTAGTAAGTGTAACAATAAGTATTCTTTTTCTTCGGGCCCTGTCTGTGATCTGGCAGCTCATGAGGACTACTGTTACCTTCCCCAAAACTCTTCTCTCTTGTTTAGTTCATCAACAAATTGTTGTGTGTGTCTGTTCTGCATCAGTGCTACCTGCACACCAGGTGTTCACTGAGACAGACAACTGGCCTGCTTTCACTATCAGATTCATTCAGATGCTGGGAAATGATGGGAGAACAGTTGACCTTGCGCTATTCAGTCATGTTACTCAAAACGGCCCCACCTCCACTTGGCAATGGGAATGTCTGTAGATGGTGTAAACCCAGCACTACAGTGGGCTTCTTGTTGATTCTCTCCCCTCTCAGCAGCCCCAAATCGCAAGATGCCAACGGGGAGCTCAGACCTTAGACGGTAGGGTTGCAAAATTCAGAGTAGGAGAATGGAGACTGCCCTTCTATTTTTACCTGAATTGGTTTTACTTCCTTATCCTACATTTTGTAAACCATTTGGATTCATTTTTTCCAACTTTCTGGAATTAGCTGGCCTCAAGCTTCCAGTGTCTTCTGCCAGTTTACATGGTTTGATGCTCAAGCTTTTTTCTACAGCTACTAATGTAAACTGGAAATAAAATCGCGCTCTTCCTACAAACAGATTCGTTTTGTCCCTTCTCTGTTTGACCCATTCACACTGACTGTGAGTTCCTGGTATCTACTTTATACACAACAAGCAAATTCAAGCCCACAGGACAGATTTCATTTTACTTGTGCCAAACAGCTCCTGGATGAAGAACCCACTCCCATAGACAGACGCTTCCTGGTCTATGAAACCCAGTGGTTTGGAATGTTTCAAAGTGAAGCCTTGGGAAGTGACTCTGGGACACGCATTGGGGAGTGTGGAGCCTCCCAAACCCATAAGTGGACCTCACATCTGCTGATGGGGTGGCCAGCAGGGCAGAATTTGCACAGCTGAGGAAGAGCGGGTGTTGCTTCTCTTCCACCTAGCAGGGGCTGCTGGCCCAAGTGCTGGAAAAGCCAGACTGCTTTCCAGCTGCAACCTCCTCCAGATTCATCCGGGCTCATGTCTATCAACACACACGCGTCTTTCGAAAAAACCAACAACCCCCCACGGTTCTGGAATGTCCCTAGCATGACAGAACAAATGGCAGAGTCTTAGGAAAAATTGGGAATCTGGTGCCAACGTGAAACCCCAGGTAGAGAACTTGGCAGGCGCCATTGCTGGTGCTTCACCTGTGCAGGAGGGTCCAAGCTTCACTTAGGGTTTGGAATTCACGGTCGGTGTTGCACTCCTCCATTCTGCGTCTCAGCACTGTCGTCAGGCCTCCACCATGGGAACAGCTGCCTGTTTCCCATAGCAGCGAATGGAACCTTGTGTTTGATGGCTACTCCATGAATATTGCTGAATGAGCAAACCGTAGTTTTCTCCACTTATCAGTAATGAAAGCACTTATCACATCCTAGTGTGATTATCGGTTGACATACTGTCTTCCTCCTTCATGAGACAGAGAAAATGGCCCGTGTTTAAGAGATTGTTCTATTTTTAGAGCTGCAGTATCCATTACAGTAGCCACTAGTCGTATGTAGCCAATTAATAAAATTAAAGGAGATTTTTAAATGAATTCATCAGATGCACTAGTCACGTTTCAAGAGTTCAATAGCCACATGTGGCTAGTGGCTACTGTGCTGGACATAGTAGGTTCTCAGTAAATATCTACTGAGTGAGAAACCGATGGGAAGGCTTCTCACTGGACACTGAGGGAAGCTGAGTGGGGGACAGGGAGGGAGGGGCTGAGCTTTGGGAGGCAGCTCACAAAACTGTGACTGCAAGAAAGCCCAGTCTTCTGGCCCAGCCACTCAAGGGAATACATGCTGTATACTTACAGCAGGCTCAGACTCAGCCGCCCCTGAAGGACAAGGGTGCTGCTGGGGTGAATGTCTCTGCTGACCCCTGTAGCTGAGCCGCTGCCGGCATGAGTAGCTGTTGGACCTGCCGGGTCTGCCCGCCTCCGAGCAGAGAGGTGAGCCCGGAGGCCAGGTCGGCGTCTGCAATGTACTGACAACTCCTTCACACACTCTCTCCTGCATCCTTATCACTCTCTATAATACGCAATGTTCGAAGATAACCATAAATGCATTTATATGTTTCCCACACAGTGAAAACTTCAAAGTGCCAGTATGATGACTCATGAGATCACGGCAGCTCATGCTTTAACCTCCTTGAGTTACTTAAAGTTGCCAATCAGCCTCCAGGCTTTGCTATTCTGCAGCTACTCTACCCGTTTGGGTGTCTTGGTAGGTCTTTTAGTTGCTGTAGCTTTTACAGTCCTTTTGATGTTAACTTGATTTAAACAGCGTTTAGTCTTTTGTGTCAGGTTATTCTAGAAAATTGGTTACCTGCCACGGAGTTTCCGGAGTTTCTGCAGCGAACACATATATAAAATATTGTGTATTACATGCTCTCGAGGCCAATTTCCATGTTATTTTTAATGGTCTTTTGCTTGACATTTTCACGTCTCCAATTTTAATACAAACAGGGGACAGGGTCTCAGAAACTGAAAAACACGTTTGGCCGAGTGTGCCCTGCTCGCAGCCCTCTTGTTACAGCTGCTGACAGGAGACAAGGATGTAGGATGAGACGATCTTGGCTCTGGCCTCTCCCCGCTGAGGGCGATGCTCGTGGAGCCTAGAAAGGCCACGGTCACTTCCGAGGCTCACGATGGGGTTCTTTGTGGTCTCTGCTCTTAGGGGTGATATTTTTCCTGTGTTGCTTGAAGAGCCTCAATGTGTCAAGGGTAGATAATTATTTTGAAATAAGAGAGATTCTATTTGAACATGATTCTGGAGTCCTGGGTTCTACTGTCAGCTCGGCTAATGCCAACACCACTCACAGATCACTTACTATGTGCCTGGTGTTTGCTAAAATCTTTACATATACGGATCCATTAAACTCTACAATGACCCTGTGAGACAGATGCTACTATAATTCCCATTTTGAGGGGCAGATCCTGAACTCCTTGCTGAAAATCTCAAGGCTGAGTAACACTAAACAGGTGTTGACACCCTCCCCGCTCCCCCCGTCTTGGCTTCTGATCTCTAAAGAGGGAGAGATGCTGGGCTCCTTCCTCACTGGGCTCTAGTGAGGATCCATTGACACATTTGCTTCTCTGACATCTATCATGTGGTAGGTAGGCTCGCCATAAATGCTGCTGAATGAATAGATGGATTCATTTGTTCAGGAAACGTTCCCTTGAGCAGTGCAGACACAGCCCTCACTTCACAGGACAGGAGCAGAGAGAGTCACCCTCGTGGAGAGGACGGAGGGTCAGGAAGGCTTCACAGAGGAACTGATACGGATGGGGCAGGAGAGAAAGACACAGAGAGAGAGAGACAGAGACAGAGGGTAGTGTGACTGCATCCGTGGGATGGCGAGGGACAGCCCTGGAGACGGAGGTGCCCGTCACAAGGCGGTCAGTGGGAAGAGTTCAACAGGGCGTCGTTTTCGCACTATAAACACCCTTCCTGTGGCTGCAGTGTGGTGAAGGAGCTGGAGGAGCCCAGGCTCACACCCACGGATGTGGAGGATGCGGAAGACTCGGGATTTTGTTGGGTTTTTTGGTGGGAGAGGGGCAGGAAGATCAGGCTGACTCGGGTGGGCTAAACGTGAGCTGTCCCAGCTTCCATAGCAGCAGGGGGTGGACCCAGGAGAGAGGTCTGGCTGGCAACACTGGTTTGGGGTGGTCAGTGCACGGCGGGACGGAGCTGGCTTCCTGGGGAGGAGTGGAGACAGAGGACTGACAGACCCCGAGGAAGACGGGCATTTGAGGAAAGGGAGGGGGGCTGACGGAAGGAGACGCAGAGGACAGAGGACTGTCCAAGTGCCCTGAGGCCTCCGAGGAGGCCTGAGCTGGTCCCCCGGGGCTCCCTGTCTGGCTGGAGGGGGTGGGAGCAGAGAAACCTGCAACCCCGGGACAGCACTCGGAGCCCCCGGGAGGCCACAGGAGTGGGAGAAGAGCGACCTGGGCCAGGATGGATGTCGCAGCAGGAGGTGGGTTTTGAACCTGGCCTGGAAGGCTGGGCCGTATCTACGCAGACGGCAGAGGGTCCGGGTCATCACACACGCGGAGAGTCTGTGAACAGCATCAGAGCTACATAAACACAAAAGCGACTCTGCTGAGAACATACACTTAAGTAACTTGCTCAAGATTACACAACTGTTCAACTTTGGGCAGCTTATTTAATCCCTACCAGCCTCAATTTCTCCATCTGTAAGATGGGCATAGTAATGCCTAATTCAGACTCTTGACAGCAAATGAAAAACATAAAAATATATATAAAATACCTTCTGACTATGTGGAAGGTGCTCCGGAAATCTGAGCTCTCTTTTTGTTATTTTCTCCCTCCTCTTGTCCTGTGTACTGTTGACATCCCTCTTTACCGCTGAACTTTTAAAGGGGTCCTACATGTCTTTAGAATATATAAAGGTATTTAAAAACACTGCAGAAGTAACTTACTTCACTGAATTATTCAATTAAATGGCTGGCATTCCAGACATCTTCCTGATATCTTTTCAACAACATATATATTAATAAAACCAATTCAGTTTTGACTACATATTGACATATTTCCTTAATTTTGTTCTTTTATTCTCTGTAGAGTATTGTAAACAAGAGTCAGACTGATTTGAAAAGTATATATTTTTAAGTTAAATGTGACATAAATGTTCTAGGCATTGTAAGACATTCAGTGAATAAATTTTCAAAATAGTTACTTGACCTTATGGCTTTAGAGAATTAAAAAAAATCTGTTTCTGGAAGGCAGAGACTTGCTTTATGGGTTTTTTTTTTTTATCATTTTAAATGATGTGGCCTGTAATGAAATACTTATTGCCTTGAATGGCAGTTTAAAGATTCAAATAAAACATAAAATAATCACTGCGTAATTTATTTTGACTCAAGAAGAACACTTCCCCAGGGGAAGGCGGCAGCCTGGTGGGTCCGTGGTCCACAGGGCTGACATCCACCAGGGAGGATGGGTGGAGACACAGAGAAACTAGCACCCTTTTCCCAAACCCGCTTTCCAGAATATTTGGTTAACTGGCTGCTGAGACTGTTTCTTGTATTTTAAAAGAAATCGTGAAATTCTTACAGTATCCCCCTCCCATTTTTCTTTTCACCTGAAATAACCTGTGTTTCTCTGTTCTTCCAAAGTCAAAAGAATTCAACTAAAGCAGCCCTGGTATGAGCGTAGAGCCAGCAGCACCTGCTTTCCCCTCCCCCCTCCCCTCCTTCCTCCCCTCCTTCCTTCCAGCCCTACTTCTCTATTTCCTCTCACGCTGACCCTCCCAGACCATGTCAAGTTCTGCTTTTTCCATAAAGTCACTCCTGGTCAGTCTGGAATTCAGGATCCTCTGCTTTAAAAGCTCTGCACCATCAGATACTTAGCGTCCTTTTTGTAACTATATTGTTACTGGCTTTTTCATGTGTGTTCATTTTATCATCTCAATTTAACTGTTTCCTCCTTGACATTAGGGTGTACCATAGAATTAATTATTCTAAATTGCCACTGTGCCAATGAAGGAGTGGGTGTTCAATACATTGCTTTCTATTGATTGGTATTACTGATGATTTTGCTATCAGCCTCCTGGTCTTCAGGTTGGTTCCACCAGTACCCGGCTTTCAATGAAATGCTTGCCCTTGCCTTTCCATCTGCAAAACAGCATTTACTACACCTGCCACCTATAAGACTGGAAGGGGGAGAATGTTGAGAATGTCAGATAAAATCACCCCAACAGCCAGTGTACTCCTTGGCAGTGAGATCGACAAATTAAACTGCTCTATAAATTCACTTTGACCCTTCCTATTTGAGCTAAAAGTCTCGGATGGTTAAAAGGGTTCCTGAAGTGGCCAGTTCATGACGGCCTGGGGAACCACGTGCTGGGCTACTCCTAAGACAACACTCTCAGAACAGCAGAGTCTGGAGGAGAGAGGACCCCAGCAATCACTCCATCTACCCCTTCACCTAGAAAAGGAAGAAGCTAAGGCCAGAGAGAGTCAGTGACAGGCACGAGGTCAGAATATGACCGGACTTCCCACCTGCTACGTGAGCACAACTCTGCCAGGTGAGGAGAGAAGCCTCTTAAGCATCCTACTTACATCAGCTTAGAGAACACGTCCAGAGAGGAAACTGCTGGAAATGAACACCGCGCGTGCTTAGACTGTCAACAAACAGCGTACCGGTTTCCACTTTATCGGTCTTGATATTTACAAGTTGACAAGAGTGCTCTGGGTCACATTTAACAACAACACAGCAACACGGACGTTTTGGTCTGCATTTAGTCCAGACGAATTCAACACTGGAGGCAGCAACTGTGACATCATTAGCAAGTGATTGTTCCACTTTGTGCTAGCACAGGTACTAGACACTGCAGCAGTACTTAATACCGTAGCAACAGCCGATGCTGCAGGTATACTTAGTACTGCAGCCATGCTTAATACTACTGTGACACTCAATATTGCTGTGATACTCAATACTGCTGTGACTCAACATTACAGGGACATTCAATGCTGCTGTGATACTCGGTACTGAAGGGATACTGGGGAGCTCCTGAAGTTGCGTCAGTGCTGCTACCTTGAATTACAGTAGTTAAGATTGATAAGAAGAACCGAAAAGACAAACCACGGAATGGGAGAAAATACTTGCAAATGATGCAACCGACAAGGGATTAATCTCCAAAAGATACAAACAGCTCACAGAACTCAATATCAAAAAAACACACAACCCAATCAAAAAATGGGCAGAAGACCCAAATAGACATTTCTCCAAAGAAGACATCCAGATGGCCAAGAGGCACATGAAAAGATGCTCAACATTGCTAATTATTAGAAAAATGCAAATCAAAACCACCACGAGGTATCACCTCACACCTGTCAGAATGGCCATCATCAAAAACTCTACAAATAATAAATGCTGAAGAGGGTGTAGAGAAAAGGGAACCCTTCTACACTGTTGGTGGGAATGTAAATTGGTGTGTAGCCATTATGGAAAACAGTATGGAGATTCCTTAAAAAACTAAAAATAGAGTTGTCATATGATCCAGCAATCCCACTCCTGGGCAAGTATCCTGAAAAAACTATAACTCAAAAAGATACATGCACCCCAATATTCAGCACTATTTACAATAGCCAGGACATGGAAGCAACCTACATGTCCATTGACAGGTGAATGGATAAAGAAGATGTGGTACATATATACAATGGAATATCACTCAGCCATAAAAAAGAATGAAATAATGCCAGTTGCAACAACATGGATGGACCTAGAGGTTATCATTACTCTTTCTGTTTCTCATAAGTGAAGTAAGCCAAAGACAAATATCATATGATATCACTTATATGTGGAATCCAAAAAAAAAGAGAAACAAATGAACTTATTTCCAAAACAGAAAGAGATTCACAGACATAGAAAACAAACTCCTGGTTGCCAATGGGGAAAGATGGGGGAGAGGGATAAATTGGGAGTATGGGATTAACATATACACACTACTGTATACAAAACGGGTAAACAACAAGGACCTACTGTATAGCACAGGGAACCACATTCAATATCTTGTAATAACCTATAATGGAAAAGAATATGAAAAAGAATATATATGTATAACTGAATCACTTTGCTGTACAGCAGAAATTAACACAACATTGTAAAAAAGCTATACTTCAATAAAAAAAGATTGATAGGAAGAACTGAAAATCAAACTATATAAGAATTTATGATTTTGCCATTTACATCTTTGCCCCAGGGACCAATATATAAGAAAATACATGCAAATGAAAAATTAAAGATTTCTTACTCTTCCTCAAATACGTACTAGAGTCCTCTTTTTTGGATGCTCTAGGACAGAGTACTTTGTCTTTCTATGGCTGGTAAGAAATTATTCAATTGTGGAATATTTTAAATTCATGTAGTTGAAGCATTGAGATGTTTATATGTTCGGCTCGGTTCAGGTCGTGCAGGAGGTCCGCGAGGGGCCTGGGAAGAAGAGCCAGCTGTGCTCGTCCAGCCTCGGCGAGGGCTTCCCAGCTTAGGAGTTAAACCACTGCCTTCAGCTCAGCCATCGGTTGGATGTAAACGATGCTGCTATGTTTTATTTGTCTCCATATTTAATAGCACTAAATAGACGAGAATTTTTCTTCTTTTCTCTCAGTTTTCTCAGGCAGTGCCCACCTCCCCTCCTTGTGAGTAGACAGATAATTCTCAGTCCTGCAGATGCAAAGGTTCTCAGATGTCTTGGTTGGGAGCTGAATACTGGTCTGGACCAGAAGAGCTGGATTTGAAGCCTCCTATTAATTGTGTGACCTTGAGGGGGTCGCTCCATCCCTGTGCGTCACAGGTCCTCGTCTGTAGGAGGAAGGGGTTGGTCAGATCCCCAGGGGTCTTTAAGGGCGTTTTCTGGAACCTGGGCTACAGACCAGGTGTCTCGGGGCTTCTGTTCCCTGGGGTCTCCCTGTCCGTGGAAGCCTTCTGTGGGCAGGGGCCTGGGGGCTCAGCTGCTTGCCTGATTGCTAAGGGCTCTCATTCCAGGGTTCCGCGCTGTTTCCGTTCATGGTTCCTATTGCAACTGGGTTCCTCACATCTTTTTTTAACAGGTCATTCTCATTAATTAAAAACTATCAGGTACTACGAAGACATGAGTGAGGATCCGTGTACAGAATGTGGACCCGTTGGAGAGCATTAGCTTCTCAGAGTTTGAAGGATGCTAACGCGACAATTGATGACAAGAAAAGTCAGAGGTGTCACATGGCCCCATTGCTGGAAAAACGGCAGCAACGACAGAACCTGAAACAAAAGGCTGGATACAGGTCCCTTCAAATGAATGCACGGAGCTTCCCAGGGCCACATGCCTTGCGATGCGGCTGGAACTGACGTCAGCCCCCTTCGCGACGACCAGCCTGCTCAGACCACCCCGCTCCTGCCCCCTCTCTGTCTGCATCTGGGCTGCACGTCCCTCACTGAAGGGAACTCCAGCACAGAGGGCTTATCCCAGCCTGGGATGCGGTCCAAAGGCCGGCAGCACCGTGGAAAGTGAGCAGGGCTGGGGATGGGAGGCCTGGCCTGCCGACCAGTGACCAGCCCATCACCTGGACCCCAGCAGAGCACTCGGCCTCTGGGGTCCAGTTCTCACCGCACAGCACGGGGCAGACAGAATGTTCTCACACACAGTAAGGTACATGCAAGCTGCTCACGTGTGGAGTCGACCTCGGACCGCAGAGGACGTGAGATGAACGTGAAATCGTCGGCCGTGCAACATAAACCACATCGAGCGTGTCTTAATGTTTTGTCCGCCTTCCGGCTCCTGCTCCTTGTACTGAACCTTGGACCCGAGGACGCAGGACCTGAGTCTCCCGGCCCCTCTTCCTCCTGGTTCACCCCCCCGGCGGCTCTGAGTCCTGCTGTGTCCATGCCCTGAATGTTTCCAGTGTGTCCTCCTCGCCCTCCAGTCTGCCCCCGCCTCAGGCCAGGCTGGCTTCTGTCCCCCTGGTCACCAAGAGCTTTCACTCCTATCTCCTCCTCCAATGCACTGACTTCCTTCCTTCCCCCCTCCATCCCTCCCTCCCACCCCATCTCTCCCTCTCTCTCCCTCCTGGGAGGACAAAACCTAACCGTGCCTGTGCACATACGGTCCTCTGTGACCCACTGGGCCACATTCTGAGGACGGGGCTTCCACATGCCCTTGTCCCCATGGGGGACCTTCCATGATCAGGATCTTCTTATGGCCACAGCCTCCTTCCTGGCTGTGCTTTTCTCCCCCCGCCCCCGCTGGGGGCGGCCACAGTCCCACTGAGGACCCTGCCTCCTCTTCTGGCCTCCCTGGGCCCCCCACCACCCGGCCTCATCAGGCTGGCTCCCCTAGGCCTGAGCTTCCCATGGGCTGGCGCTCCGTGTCTGGGTCTGGTGCTTCTCTGCTCGGGCTCCGAGCCCATCTGACGCCGGGATCCGGTCTGTTACTACGCGGATCTGGGCACTTGGCACAGTGCCGCTTAACAAAGAGCTCAGAGTCACCAAGTGAAAGGGTGACTGAACACGCGAGCCCTCCCGCCATCCCCTCCCCTGAGGGCCCCCTTCCCCCCACCGGCCAGGTGGAGAGTCTCCCCCTCGGGAAGGCTGGCCAGCGCAGGGGGATGGAGCCCCTTCTTTCTCTGTTCCCTGGTCCCCAAACAGGACTCCAAGGGCCCTTGGGACATTCTGTCACATATGTGTATCTGCAGGACAGCTGGCCTCCTCAGGGGAGGAATTGCTTCCTTCCCGTGATGCCTCTGTGTCCGACCATGGTCCTGACTCATGGTGTGGAGGTGATAGATGTCAGATGATAATCAAGAAGACTTCCTCCAAGGAGAAGACAATAAGATCCCACTGGTTATAAATTTAGGTAGAACAGAACCTAACCCAATCTCTTTACTTGTAGAAATTGTTCTTCTATCTTTCCAATCACTTTCCCTCTTTCATTATGTCAGTAGCAACATCTTCCAGCAGGTACTAAATGAACGGCCACCCTGAGCCGAGGAAAGGATGCCTTGGGGAGACAAAGAGAGACGTTTCCTCTGTCTTCTGAGGAGCTGATGGCAACCCATTTAGGAAGAAAATCTTACATCTGGGCAGAAGCTGTGCAGTGGTGACAGGTGCCTAAGAAAGTTTGTGCGGATCGAAGATCCTGCTTCAGATGTTGTGTTTCGAGTGTGGGAAGGAGATCTACTCTTTAAAGGGAAGTTGTGATGAATCCTTGTGTAAATAACACAGGATGCAGACGAAACACGGGTGAAATCTGAGGTCCTGCCCGGCTGGAGCCAAAGCTGGGACTCAACGAAACTCTTCCAACTTCCATTTTCCAAGATGTTGCAAGTTGGGGATGTTTGTGTCCATGCCGTTCCTTGGATAAAGGTGGGCATGCATAGTGCCCAGGAGGGAAGTGAGATGATTTGTCCCTCGGGCCCTGTCCCCTGCTCAGTGTTTGGGGGCGCACGGCGGAGGGCTCACGGGAGGAAGGCTGTCACGGGCGTCGTGTGTCCAGTGCTTCTCCCAGGGCCCTTCCTTCTGTCTCCCTGGTCGTACCCTCCCCTGCATCCTGTAGGTCCGGACGCATCGCTGCCATGGGCCACACATCATAGGTCAAAGGGCAGGGTGTCCCTTTGTCCCCAAATGTTCCTTCTTCTCAATGGCTGTGTGTGCAGTGAACACTCAGTGATTAGCCCAACAGAGCATCTTTGAAGCAGTCTGTAGGGTCCCGTTGTACCTGGCCACAGAGGTGACCACGTCTCACTTGCCTCTGCGCATTTCCCTAACGAGCGCTGTACTTTCTGAGATAAGGCAACTGGGCGAGTTTCCCCAGCGGGGTGGAACGCAGCCCCTCCACCTGCTTGCTCCTTCCTGGTCTCAGGGCACCGTCTACACGCCCACATCCCCCATGTGTACGGTAACTGGTAACCGTCCGTTTGCCTTTTGTGTCGTTGGCGTGTGTGTCTAGGGATGGTTGCCAAGGGCAGGGCTGTGCCGAACGCCACCCTCGGTTGGACCCCAGGGCCTCTGCACGGCAGCAGCCCCAGAAACGTGCGCTCGCCCGCTCCCGGCTTGCTGCACCCACACTCTCAGGGGGCGCTCTCGACAGCCACAGCCAAGGCCCCTGGCTGGGCCGGAGGAGCACAGGGCAGTGGAGACCCTCAGGCCCTGACGCAGAGCCTCTGCCGCTCTTTGTTGGCCTGAATGTTTACCATTCTAAAATCTAAAGACACTTTTATATAACGTTCAGGCACAGTTTCCTCCCTCAGGGGCTCTGTCCCCGCCCTGACGCACTTGGCTGTGGCTCTGGTGACCGGACACTGGCTTCTCCTCTGCTCCTGGGCTTGGAATGTTGAGGCTGGTGGGTGGCGAGAGGGGGGACCAGGTGACCGAGACAGAGAAAGAGAGCCTTTCACCTTCTGCCTGGCACGAAGCATCGCCCCACTGCCTGGAAGCCTCTTCTTTACTCAGCTCTGGAGGGTCTCACCCCAGGGTCAGTCTTGCAGGGTGGCAGCTGGGGTCCAGCTCACCTGAACACTGACAAGTGAGGCCATTTAAGAGGAAAAAAGTGTGGCTTAAATTTCAAACCATGTCTTTTTCTAGAATTTTCTGGCATTAGCATTGTTTGAAAAATTACCAGTCCTTTAAAAGTTTATCCTTTCACAAAAACATTTTTTTTTTTAGTAAGAAGGAAATGTTTTAAAAACAATTATTCCATATTATTTGCAGAAGGAAACAGGGACACCTTCCCTTCTGCTGCTGGGAATGCAAACAGGTCCCATCTTGCTGGAAAGAAACTCTTAAAACCATTTCCGTCCTCACGTCCTTCAAGCCAAGGCGCCTCCTTGGGACAAACTACCCCAAAGAAGGAGCCAAAAGCCACAAAAACTATCTGCAAAGACACTTATCACACATGATCTATAACATGGAAAAGTTTAAAAAAAAAACCTAAATAAATAATTTCCAATAATAAGAGTTGCATAAGTTACAATATCACCATAGGATGGAAGTTAGCCGTGAAAATTAAAATATTTAGTGACATCAGAAAAGGCTCATGTTATAAAGTTAAATAAAAATTTAGAAAATGCAAATTTACACCTATAACGTGAGACTAAGTAAAAGAGTAAAATGCATTAAAAATCCAAGGAAGGGCTTCCCTGGTGGCGCAGTGGTTGAGAATCTGCCTGCCAATGCAGGGGACGCGGGTTCGAGCCCTGGTCTGGGAAGATCCCACATGCCGCGGAGCAACTAGGCCCGTGAGCCACAACTACTGAACCTGCGCATCTGGAGCCTGTGCTCCACAACAAGAGAGGCCGCGATAGTGAGAGGCCCGCGCACCGCGATGAAGAGTGGCCCCCACTTGCCACAACTAGAGAAAGCCCTCGCACAGAAACGAAGACCCAACACAGCCAAAAATAAATAAATAAATAAATTAATTAAAAAAAAAAATCCAAGGAAAAAGTCTGATGTTCTGGGCAAATGTCACATTCCCTGAACGGAGCACAGTGACAAGAACGAGACAGATGTTCATGAAAATCTGCCCCCACTTCCACTCTTCTTTCTTTGTAATCCCATTTTTAGTCCTTATTTAAGAACATGAGCATTTCCCACCTTTAATCCTAAGTCACCTTTGTGTCCATGCAGTATTTCTTTTGGTTTCTGTCGTCAATAAAAATTCCCTGGGAGGATAAGTTAAGACAATTTGAAAAGCAAACTCCTTTTTATCTTATCCAGTCCTGAAGTTTCAAAGCTGCAAGTCCCAGGCCTTCTTGCCCCATTTCAGGGAGAGGCCGCGGCCGGGCTGTGCGTGGGGTCCAGGGGCAGCACCCATGGGTGGCCCGGCCCAGGGGTATGCAGGCTGGGTGGCGCTGACGCCTGGCAGACGGGGCTCCAGTGAGAGCCTCGGCCCCCGAACCCCCTCCCCTCTGCCTACACCATCACTTATTAGAAATCGCTTTGGGTTAATTTAAGAAGCATCTCTGGCAAAACCTTGCTGCCTCAGGGAAAGTTCAGTCCATTAGTCACTCAAGGTGGTGGCTTTGTCGTAAGCATCTGATCAGCGTCTCCTGAGATGGGGGGCAGGCGAGGGGCTGTGGTCCAGAGAGTCTGTTACTACAGTAGCGGTGGGGGTCCCTCTGCCCCCTCCTGAGGGCGGGGTCTGCTCCCAGATGCAGCACCAAGAAGCCGCTCCATAATTAGCTCCCCGACACGTGCGTGAACCATGGCGAGGCTGCCTCGGTCGCACTGCGGGCGGCACAGCCTACATCGGAGACCCCGGCTCCAGGATCGGGGTCTGCCCGGTCCTCCCCGGTGGCCGCTGCTGCCTCCCTGCCCTCCTGGCTCTCAGCCCCGCCCTGGTGCAGGGGTCCAGAGGGCTCTCAGGGGGGCGCAGACAGTTCATTCAGAAGCACAACCGCCATGGGATGGGCTGGGGGCTGGCGGGGCGCGCATCACTGCATCCTAACGCATCACTGAGGAATCAAATTTCTTCTGAGCTGCTCACTCCCCTACTCTCCTCCCCAGAGTTTTAGGAGATGCATCCACTCCTGTGGGAAGCGTATCCCTGGCCATGTCAGATACAGCATTGGGTAGTATTCACGGCCCGCACAGCGGCTACTAAATTACAATGAGTGGATCTTTTAAAATCTGCTGAATTATACAGGGGGAGCTCAGAGCTTTCCCTTAACAGGAAAGGGAAGGTGCGTTTATCTTCCTGCTCCCAGGTCCACAGGGCCTCGCGGAGGCTCACGGGGCCCAGGTAGCCCTGTCTGAACGAGGGAAGTAAGCCCTCCACGGGTTGGGCACAATCTCCAGGGCGCGTCCAGATTTTCTTCCAGCCGAGGCACTCTGGACTTTTACTGCCCGTGTGCTCCCGGCCACCAGGCTCTGCTCAGGCCAAGTATGCCGGGCAGAAACGGCCGGTGACCACAGAGCCTCGCTGGCCCAAGGGACAGGCACAGGGCGGGGCTGGCTGGGGGCTCTGAGCAGCCGGGAGCCTCTGCACCCCTCCTGCACACGTGACCTGAAGCCCGTGTTGGCTCTGGGAGGGGGTCCCCTCACGGGACAAGGCTGAGCCTCCGCAGCCCTGACCTGTCCACACCAGGCCGTCCAGTCCTTCCCCAGACAGACGGCCACTAAATATTTCCTCCACTGCCAGCTTCACACATACCCTGGCTTTGTTTGCTGGTTGCTCGCCCGGGACACAGCCTCTCTTTGCATTACCTGAAAGCCCCACTAGAGCAGGTGACTGCCCTTGGCACACACAGGCCTGTGCCCTCGGGAGCCGTGACCTCACACTCGGGGGGCATCTGAATCCCCTGGCGGGGAGGGAAACAGACAGCGGGGCCCCTGCCACAGCTTCTGAGTTGGCAGGTTTGGGGTGGGGCGTGGAGCCAGAATGCTTCCTTTCCAGGAAGTTCCCAGGTGATACTGACGTTCCGGGCTTTGGGGAGGACGCCCTGCCTGAGCGGAGCTGATTCAGCCTTCAGCCCAGGGATGGCTTCTCAGTCAGAGGGCTCAGGCCTGGCTGTGGACCCACTGGAGCACCAGAATTATGAGGACGGTGTAGGTGGCTTATCTGGGGCTCCTCTTCGCTGGACCTGACCCCTCCGGCCTCCTCTGGACTTTGGGGTCCCGGCAGGCAGCCCTGGGATGAGGTGAGAACCAGGTGTGGGGGTGATTGCTGGGGAGATGCCAGACGACGGGGCAGAAGTGAATTGACCTCAATTCCCAGTTTACATGGACAACTCATTCTGTACTGTTTAAGCCAGTATGCAGTGGGGTTTCCATTTTTTTGTAGTTGGAAATGGTCTAAGTCACACAGAAACTTTTTTAGACGAAAACACTGCAATCTCATCAAATTAACATTACAGCTAAGAGGGCAGAGCTTCTTTCCTCTAACTGTCACCAGTTTTAGCAGGAAGAAGGTTCTGGAGTTTGGGGATTCAGTCGTTTCTTGGGGTTTCATCTTGGAAGCCCTGTTTTCTCTTCAGGACAGAAGATCCGAGAAGGAGGAGAAGCCACCACTTTGCAGAAGGACAAAGGTCATCCTCGGGACTCCTTGGGCCTCTCAAAGTGGGTATAAGTAATAATACTAACGACGTGATTGCTCTCAAATATGGATTTGAAAGCTGGTCGCAAGGCTGACTTCTCCGGCATCACTGGTTCTGACTGCAGATTCCAGGCACCTGGAGTTGCTGCCTGGACTTGTCACCTGGAAATGCTGGACTCAGCGTGAGGGGCTCACACGTCCGCCCCGTCCACCCTCCCCCACCATTCACACCTCTCTCAGGACCATCCAGCAGCCACTGACTCTGGGCGTCGCCTCTCCCGTCCCTGGTGGTGCGGACGCGCAGGGAGCCCACGCGCAGGTCGCGGAAGACCAGCTCGGGGCTGCCCAGCCAGCCATCGGCAGGTGTGCGGGGCTCCCGGTTCACGATCGCCCAGCGGGTCAGCCCCCTCCACCCCTCACCCTCACGTCAGGACCCCCTCTCCACCCACCAGTTCTGAAACGTGGCGGCCGCGTACCTGCTAGAATCCCAGCACAGACGGTGGTCGTCGGAACCGGTAAACCCTGACGGTAGCCGTACCACACACCGATTCCTACTGTGTATTCTGGAGATGTCTCAAAGCCATGTTTATATATCTTTAATCACTAGTCAATAAATCAGACCGAGATTATAATTCCTGTGTTTAGTTCTTAACCAATACAGATTGTAAATATTAGAGACTCTCTAAGTATACTTATGTTTTAGTTCCTACCTGAAAATACCTATATTCCTCCTCTATGAATGTGGAATTATTTTAAAAGTATACTGAATTTTATAAAATGTCAAAAATCCACCCTGAAATGCATTACCTGTTTTATCTGCGGTTTTAAATACACTGAATCAGTCACACTGTCTTCTGAAATATGTAACAGACCCGGCCAGGGCCAGAGATCTGTCCATTTGGGCAGACACGCTATAGACGGGCAGCAGGCACATTGTGTTCTTGGGATAATGGCCAGGAAGCTTTTTTTTTTTTTTTTTAAATAGAGGATTTACTGTGACAATGAAGGTTAACTGCCACCACAGTCCGGAAAGACCATGCCTGAATTTTGTGTTTGCACCCATACAATTCACAATAAGCCATCAAGCAATGGTGAGTCTGGGAAACCCACTTGCATTGAATCTCCACTTCAGACAGATAAGTCCAGAGATCACAACATTTTTGCTCTCTCTGCAACCGGGCAAGCTATCAAATTAAGGTTAAAATAGGTGTGCCCTAACTTCTGATTCATAATATCAGTGGCAAAGAGTAAGAAGGACAGGCGTGCCGTAAAGTTTATGCACGGGGCGATGCACAGCGATGTCTCATGAAGAACGGAGGGGGAGTTGTTGATTCTCGTGCTCCTGGCTGGGTGGCTGCGTGCTCAGAATTCTTCGTAAACGCCCCCGAGTGTGCCCTGCTGCAACGTAGCCACACGTTAATTAGAGCATAAAGCCGACACTGCAGTGTTTCCACGCACCCAAGTGGATCTTCATTTTTCACACGCGGGACCCTACTAATTAAAATCAGCTTTGCAATTAAATGTGGAAAATTGTGTTAAACTTTCAAGCGTGGTTAGAAAAAAATGCAATTATTTTTAGGGTTTTTTATTTTAATGCAAATGGAAATTCTACCCATGTGAAACCAGTAAAAGGGGGGGTATAGGGATCCCTATTTCTCTTTCTTCCTCTCTGTCTCTTTCTTTCTTTCCTTTTTGATTATCGATTCTCCTCTCAGTTGCACGTTGAAATGCTCCACTATCTCTCCCAGTGCCTGGCTCTCTTCCAAGGCTTTTAGTGAGAGCTCTTTGTCAAGGCATGAATAATACAGCCCCCAGGCTGCTGGCAGCATCCAAATGAGGCATGCATACATCAGGAAGCAAGCCCTCAGCTCCAGCTCCAGAACAAGCTCCCGTGAAGACAGGCAATTATTCACCCGTGGCTGCCGCCATGGCAATCACACTGGTGGGTGCAAAGGTATATGAGATGGAGAAAAATCTGAAGAAGGAACGTGCACCATAAGCCAGAGAGAATTTAATAATTTTCTAATAAAAAAATAAATCTACCATTTGGAGCTTTTAATTTTAAAGTTTCAAGATAAATTGATTTGACTCTGAATTTTCTAAATGGGGAAGGATTTAAATATAACACCAAAGCCATCCCCTGACTTTTGGGGGATTGTTGCTTGTGCAAGTCTCTCAAGCTAGATTTCGGATCAAATATCTCACCAGAACCCTATGCTCAACAAACAGTAACTTAAAAAACAGCTGTGAAGGGTAAGTGTAAATAAAATCCATTAAATTTCAGAAGTAAATTCAGAGGGTTCACAAAACCAATGATGTGAAGAATGAATCCACATTAAGGGTTCTCTTTCCCTCTCCCTCTCTCTCTCTCTCCCTCTCACTGGAGGCTTATACAAAAATCACCATTCAGAAAGAAATAAGTAAATCCAATTAATTCCAAATGGTCCAGTATGTATATAACTATTATAAGGAAGGCTAAAATTCAAATTCCTCTACATTGTTTAATGTTTATTAATCTGAAATAGATACTAATATTTTTTATTATTCCTATTTCTAAGTTTTATTGGGACTTTGATGATGAATTTAGTGCCTATATATTCACCCCTTTGTAACATCAAGTTGCACTGTATCTTTAACACAAACAGTATTTTATATCAACGCGGGGAGAAAAAATTGTGAATATATGGCATAGAATGTTCAATCTTAGTCAAATGCTCAGGAGTAGATTTTTGCAGAAATGTTTTGACGTTCCATATTTTGGCTCCTATCTTAATATCCGTTCATCTAATTCTCTGGATTAATAACCAATCTCTTTTTCAGGTCTTTGAACCAAACTAAAACAATTATAGATAGAGTGACTTGTGGCCCCCTGTCCACATGTCTCCATCCATAAGACGTTCATCTTCAGTAGAGGGGGGCATCACCAGGACATGCAGAGGGCCCAGTCCCACAAGACGCCCCCTCAGCTCGGCATCTGGTGTTGGGAAGCGCTTCCTGCCCTCGGAGCCCCAGGCCAAGGGTTGGGTCTGCATCCTTCACACCTTGCCTGCCTGCAGCCTCTAGCCAACCAACCAACAGCCCAGCAACTTCCTAAACTCCAATTGCATGGCCTCCACGTATTCCATTTTTTTCCTGCTGCCCAGGCTGCAGGCACGTGGAAAATGCTCTTTTTTCACCCATAGGTGTTTTAAATGCTTACAGGTCACGAGTCTGCCTGAACACTGGGAAGGAGGTGGTCCAGGGAGGAGAGTGGGGCATCTAGGACGCTCCCTTCCCTGAATTTGGGCGTCTAAGAACCAAACGCTGGAAAACTCACTTAGGATGGCGGAGGGGTAGTTTTGCACCTGCAAAGAAAGCCTGGGATCGGCCCCTGCGTTTGAGATGCAAACTTCAGCTACCCATAAATACCAGTTTAGAAAAGACATGTGCACTCAGAGCAGTGGACTGTCAGGTGTGCGAAAGATGTAAGATGTGAGTGGGAAAGAAGAGGTCGGATTTGCTGTATACAGAAAAGACTGAGTCGGTATTTTGCTTCATGACAGGAGACTTACTTCTGGCCCTGACTGCAAATCCATGATGTTCTGTCATACTTATGTGCTAATAATATAAAGCCTAAAAAAGTCAGAGTCATGTGTCTAGATACTAATGATGTTTCTGAAGATAACGGCTGGTGATCTTGTTCTCTGCCTGGAGGCCTGCCCCTGTTCACATGCATCAGGGCAAAAAATATTGACTGAGCTCGGATCCCCGCTGGTCAGTGTGCAGGGATTCAAAGAAATGGAACTTCAGTGCCAGGAGGGTAGCCCCTCGGAGGAACTGGTGTGCTGCCTGCATCAGATAACGAGGCTCTGTCATTCGTCTTCCTCTTTTTTACCTTGACTGCTCAGAGACTCAGCACTGAATGGAATACTGTATCAGAACTCCTGATACACCCTGGGTTTCTGGTAAAATTATGTTTTCATTTCCCTTATGTTTTTCCTAATTTATCTCTTTGATTCAACCTTTAACTGTGCAGTTGTACATGTATTTATCAGGCACCTCAAATTGACGGTGAACTATTAACACAAATAAATACCCATGAATAGATTATCTTTAGTTCAAGGACATAATTTTTGAATAAGGCAGACCAACCAATAAAGTAAGTATTATAACTTTAACTCCTACCTCTCAATTTTTAACCAGGATCTTAAATTGTGAATGCCTTGTGAATTCAGATTATTGTTTAATTTCACAGGTCTTATCTGATGATTGATCCTCCTCTATCACCTATTCCCCATTTCTTACAAATCCACAACCCTACCTCTATCACACAGGAAAAAAGCCATCAGTCTTAGAAGCTATCATGAAAAGCCAAATCCCCGTTGAAGCAGCAAGGCCACCCACCAACGTGCATGCCCTCCAAAGCAATAAGAAGGTACACTGAAACTGTGATCAATATTTGATTTCCTTAGAAATTTTCTTGTGTTCAAAATAAAGATTACCTGAGAGGCATCATTTTACCACTTGATATTAAATTTCCTAAAAATTTTATTTTTTATTTTTTACATTGTTGATTCCCCTCACCAGCCTCCAATTAATTTTTGCATGTTCAAATAAATAGATACTTCAGTATACTAAAAGAATGCCTTTTTATTTGGCTGTGAACTGGCGTGATATGTGAGTAAAATGAAATTGTAGCCTTAACGGGAATATATTCATTGGAAAATGTGTCTTTAAAAGCCCGAAGTAATGGGCAGTTTCGTCAAGACCCAGACTGAGGCTGTTGCTCTTGTCCTATTTGAAGGGGCCTCATGTGCTCGGGTATCAGCAGGGACAGGGCAGAGGGCAAGGTGACACCTGTGTTGGTGTGGGCGGGTACTGCAGGTATTCATGTGCATGAGCAGCTGTCAGAGGGGAGAAACTTTCATTTAGGAAATCTTTTAAATATAGAAAAAAACAAAGCCAGATATAATTGAAGTCTCACAACTTTGAAATCGCACTAGTCAGAAGATATTGATGCATACACGAATCTTATCTACGACAAGGAGCCCCTGTTCAGTCTGAGCAATTCAAACGTCACCCCTTAGTTAAAAATTGCTGATAATATACAGACATTGAAAAATAAAATTGAGAAAGCCTCACTTGATACCTCAATGAGATTCCTTGGAGAGAAGTCTTATCTGTGACATAAGTTTTGAATGGTAGTTAGTTTTACATAACAAAGTCTGCAACTCTCTCATTTTAAAACCCAGGAAATTTGAAGTCAATGCATGTTAAATAATTCACCCAAAGCCCCTTGGGTGATTAGTGGCAAAGGGGAAACTGGGCCCAGTGTCTGTGTACTGGGTTCCCACAGTATGCCTCCACATTCACTATTTCTATTAAAACAGTGGGAATTCCAATAATTGCAAACACTATGACTCATAGTAAAAAATAACATTTTAAATTAAAAAAATTGAAATTATTTTTGTTGTAAAATTTTCCAATTTGGCTGTTTCTGTGACTCCTCTCTAAAATTCCGCCTACTTCACTCCTGAAAAATTCAGGGTGTTCTGTGTTCTCAGCAGCGTCAGGTCTCAGAGGAGGGTGGGGCCCAGCTGTCTTCGAATTGTTCCCAGCCTAAGGCTGAGCATCATTTTCTGAGCAGTGGAGGAGATCCCAGGGAGAGCTGTGCACACACACTGCCTCCCACAGGGCCCCTCAGCCCACAGCTCTAGGGGACGCACCTTGGGTAGGAATACAAACGCTTGAAACAATTCTTTGGGAACTTCATGATTTTTCCAGCAAAAGTGTGGTTATGACACCCAGTTAAAACTAGCTGACACCTAATTAAAACTTTTTAGTCAAATTTAATCATTCCTTCTAGTAGCAAAATAATCAAGTTTAACTATTGTCTAGTGAAGAGATGATTAGGGGAAAAAATCCACTCATGGTTGGCTAACTTGTTTTCCATTGTAAACATAAACAATCCAGTTTTTAAAAATGAATTTACATATATACTCCTTCATAAAATAACAAATAGTTAAAAAAAACACATTTAAATTACATAATTCAATAATTTTTCACAATCAAATAATAATATAATAAATTAAATATAATAATTTAAGTCACAAAGTTCTCTTAACCATGGCCTGTCGTTCCTTTGGTATGAAACCATTTCATCATGGATGCCCACTGAAAATTCCCTGCCTCCTTAAATGTTAGCACGGGTATTTTGGAGTAATTTGTAATTTTCCCCTTGATGTTGCTAAAGGGCAATCATAATAATTGCTTGATTTCATCCGTAAATTAGTGTTCAGCTGAAAAGGAAAGAAAGTGGAAAGCAGCGAAGGACGGTCACCCTGGGGTGCTCAGGGCACCTGCTCCCGCTCCTGAGCTTTGGGTACCTGGGCCTGGCCCCTGATCGCTGCTTGGGCTGAATGGCCTCAGTCCTCGCACCCTTGTTTGTGGGAATTAGCCGAAAATGTGTCATGGCCTGTAAACATTTCTAACTCATCATAACCCAAACCTTCCACTGAAAGGTGAAGCTGCCTTAATACCACAGGGAAAGGGATCTCGGGAGAAGTGAATCTCAAGACTGAGCTAGCTGCACGTGACTCGCAGTCTTGGTGTGAAGGATGCGATTCTGCTGTGGCGCATTTTAGCAGCAATTACCTCCCTATCCTGTGCTCCAGGTGTTGCCACCTCTGTCACGGACATGAAATCCGGGTATTTACGAGCATCGTCTCTAAGCCCCAAAGCCTCACGAGCGTGATCTGTCTGGACTTTCCCCTCCTGCTCTGAATTTCCCCTGCAGCTTCCGGGTGCCAGGCCTGGACCTCCCTTCCCAGGACGAGCCGAGTGCCCACAGGAAGATCAGGAAGTTCACGCTTTACTTTACCACCGGATGTTTACCATCCTGAGCTACGGAAGGAGAAAACGGGGAGGAGAAATATGGCTCCCAGTGACGTAGGGGAGGATCCCAGGGAGCAAGTGGGGAGAGGTGCAAGGCTGGTCCTCAGTTATCACCCCTGGTGTGGGGTGAACGCTGCCCCAGAAGGTGGTCAGAATGTCCTACAAGAGCCCCACGTCCGAGGAGGACAGGAAAGCTTCCCCAAGATGGTCCCCATTCACTGTGCCCACGCGTCACTCAGCATGGCGTGAAAAGCCGAGGCCTTACCTTCTGTGTCTCGCATATTTTCCGCTGACGTGGCCACTGCCGTCACAGCCAGGGGTGGGACAGCTGCAAGAGGAAAGGGTGGGTCACTCAGGTGCCACCTGGACGGGAGGGAAGCGGGGGATGCCGACAGACAGGGAGGACTGGAAACTGGGAGGAGGGGGCTGGGGTGCGGGCCCTGGGTCCCCCGAGAGCTCGGAAGCCCTGTCTCCGCTGCGACGCACAGTCTGTGTCCGCGCCTGGGGATGTGTCCTGCCCGCTATCTGCACAGGCTAACTGCCCGTCCCGTTCACTAACCTGAACAGCTCCTGTATGGCCGGCTCCACAGGAACTGCAGAGAGAGGAAAAGAGACAAACTGATGATCGATCCCAAGAAGCCCTCTTCCACAGACAACTACCGAGAGGGCGGTGTCCAGGCCGGGTCTGAGGGCTTCTGCAGGATGAAGGGGACCCCAGCAGGGCCCCAGGGACCTGGAAGCAGGGACGTACCTCGAACCCCTTTGGACCGCGTGCGATGCCGCTTCTCCTCGGCGTCCACCTCCATCTGGGGAGAGAGGAAGGCGGTCAGCGTGCGTTCCTGCTGGCCATTCAGGGACGGTTTCCCTCTGTGAAGGGGTGCTGCTGGGGAAGGACCAGGCAATCTAGAGGTGTTGTTTAAAAATAACAAAGCAGACCTCGTCTTGCAGGGCCCCTGCAGTGGAAGACTTTGATTAGGACACATCTGGGTCGGTCAGTCTGAGTTGTACTTTGTACCAAGAATATAATGGATAGGGCTGAAGTTTGCAGGAAGGAAAAAAATGCATATATTAATGTCTAGATTCTCCTTGTAGCTGAAGTGTTTAACCTGATTGAGGAGTCGCGGCGGGGAGGAGGTGGGCGTCACAGAAGGACACGTCTTAGCGTGCGGGCTACTCTCGCCATGGTCCAGCCCTGGGGGACGATTGCATCCACCTTGATCTAAATCGTCAGGACGCTTTCCAGGGTCACAGCAAGGCTCACACTTGGAGATGACAGAGTGTTTCCATCTATTACCTTGCAGGGTCCTCACACGATTCTGTAAGGGAGGTGTCTTTATTACACTTCCTTTACAGCTCTGACTTGCCCAAGATCATTCAAGGGGCAGCTTTGGTGCAGGGTCCTGAAACCAGCCACTGTCTACACTTCCTCTTTGAGCCAGGGGAACATACTTCCAGGTGGGTGAATGGGAGTAATTTATACACAGCAAAACCGCATCGTGGGAGAATTCCACTCAACGCATCAGAGGGGCTGACAAGAGATGATCAGTAAAGACGACAGCTGCTCTGACCAGATTCCAACCTGGACTGTGTCAGTTTTCACCCTGCCCATTGTGGCCAGAGCTGCATTCTGGGCAGAAGGTGGGGACATCGTAAAATGTCATGTATTGGGGGGCGTGTGTGGGAGAGATGGATTGGGAGTTTGGGATTAGCAGATGCAAACTAGTATATATAGGATGGATAGACAACAAGGTCCTACTGTAGAGCACAGGGAACTATATTCAGTATCCTGGGATAAACCACAATGGAAAACAATATGAAAAAGAATATATATATCTATAACTGAGGACAGCAGAAATTAACACAACATTGTAAATCAACTATCTATACTCCAAAAACAGCAACAAAAAGTCATGTATGCACAGTTCATTTCCTTCACAGTTTATGACAAGAAACGTCAGAATTTGGGAAAGAAGACTCTAGTTGGACAATTATGGCTCTGCTAGGTGACATTACAGAAAAGACCTGGGTGGATCTGCTATTGAAATAAACCATCAGCAAGGCGAGATTCTGCACAGAATCATAACAGCACGCTGGCAGCTCCTGCTTTAATGTTCATAGCAACTGACCAACAAATATTTATTTATTACTCTTGTGTGTGGAATAATAAAAATACCTATAATAAAAAATGTAAGTTCATTTAATGAGCTTCATATCTTAATGGGCGATGTATCTGCACAGACGTAAGATTTGCCAGATTTAATAACCTAAGAAGAATTTCAGGAAAGGAGGAGCCAATGCGAGGTGAATCGCTGAGGCGGAATTTCTCAGGGAAAGCTGAGATACTTCAGGACGATTAGTTTAGGTGTAGAAGGAAGAAGGGACTTACACGTAGATCCGTGTACATAGATACATGCAGAGGCTCAGCTGACATGCAGATACTAGAAACGCGTGCTTGGATGAACGCGCCGGTGAATGAGCTGGCGAATCCGTTTGCTGGGGAGATGGTGGGTCAAGGAGATGGTGGGAACAAGGTGGAACCTCGAGATGACAGGCTTAGCGGAGCAGGGAGCGCTTGGCCACAGGGAGAGTGGGAAGGGCACCTTAGGGGCCTGGACAGACCTGGAGGGTCACTACTGACCCAGCGGATAGACAGCTGTTGTTGGCTCTTGAGCGCGGGAGGGATCCCTCGCCAGCATATTTATAAAGAAATGAATTCAGCAGAGCGCAGAGGGGAGCAGAGTGGGGCGAGAGGAGACAAGAGGAGGCGACCTTCCCGGGAGGAAGGGCCTCCACCAAGTCAGCCTGAGTCCTGAGATGCAGCTGACCGGGGAGGAGAGACACAGGGAGATGGAGAGGAGCTGGGAAACGTTTCAAGGATGCTCGACGTGGCGCGCGGTGCCGGGCCTCCTTGGGTGGCTGCATTTCCTCTGTTTCATCAGCCCCACTCAGGGTGTGGAAGCCCGGAAGGCAGACGCAGTGTGAGTCAGCAGTACCCCGGCCGGCACATCACAGCTCTGAGGCGGCTACTGCACCTGGCAATCCTCTCCAGCGCTAACAGTTTAGCAAAGCACGCAAACAGGGCCCACACGCCCCGGGGCGACGGGTGACGGAGGAAATGCTGGGTCCTGTTCTGTGCAAGTGGAGCATCTCCTGACACTGCACACCTGTCATAGGACCAGGGATGCAGAGACGACGGGATGGAAGCCTGTTCTTTAAGGAACTCAAAACCGAGTGGAGATGTTGTGTCAGGGCCCTGAGAACATAACAGAACACAGACGAGCTGAAGGTAACCCTTCGGGAGTTGGACAGAGGCTCCCAGGGGGAATCAAAACAGGCGCCGTTTTTGAGGAAAATTGCAGGTTTCAGGTTAAAAAAGGGTTGGGGCAGATGTTCCAGGCAGAGGGAACAGGACGTGCAAAGGCCCTGGGGCACAGGCACGTGGGGAGTCCCGGGGGGCCTGGGGGTGCTCGGGGTTCACTGGGGGGCCTCCTCCGGCTGGCGTGGGCTCCTCAGAGCTTCAGGGGGACACGGCCAGTCACGCTCGGGAAGCCCATACCCTTGTCACGGATGCTTGTGCAGCATCTGAAATAAACTCCGGCTGTCGCCCAGGAGAGGGCTTGTCACCAAAAGGGCATTGAGGCCATCACTCTGTGGGTATAAAGTCGAAAACCTTGGCTTACTAACTGATTGCTCATATGGTTGCCTAAGAATTGTTTTATTTTTTACATTTAAGTTTTAATCCATTTTTTTTACATATAGGGGGCATCTATTTTCTTCTAGATGGACAGTTAATTCTGCCACTAATCCTTCAATTAATAAATACTAGCTCCACCCCCGCCCCAACTAAAATGCACCCTCTTGCTGTGCTAATTTCCCACCCCTGCTGGGTCCCCTTGTGGACTGTTCTGTGCCACTGCTCTGTTTATTCCAGGGCCAATCCTGTTTGAATTCCAGGCTCTGTAGTGGGTTTTGCTCTCTTGTAAATAAGCCTTTAAGGTTGGGATTAACATACGCACACTACTGTATATAAAATAGATAACCAACAAGGACCTACTGTACAGCACAGGGAGCTATACTCAATATTTTGTCATAACCCATAAGGGAAAAGAATCTGAAAAGGCCAGGTAGCAAAACAGATTCAAACGTCCTTTTCACACTCACGTATCAATGTTCGGAAACTGCCAGCGAGGTTCAGATTAAGCAGAAAGCATACATTCACAGTGGGAAATGTGAGGAGGTGTTTTCATTTTCCAAGTCTACACCTGGGAGTGTGGGCAAGGCCCCGACTCCTGCAGGCCCCCCTGCCTGCATCCCCACTCCTGCCTATTTTCACCCACCCTTTCCCACCTGACGGCGTCTTCCTTGGAAGCATCAGGGGAGCTGTGTGTTTGAATTTGCTCTTCCAAGGGGTCTGAGACCTGAGTTGCAGGAGCTTCACTGGTGATGCCTGAACAGTTCGTAAGCAGCACTTTCTAACCTACAGGCTCTGGTCTTGCCTGGGCCTGGACAGAAGCAGCCTGGTTACCGCTGCCTGGGTTTCTGATTCCCACTCCAATGATTCACATTTAGAAAAATCATCCTTAAGGAACGACTACAGCATTCATTCTTTTATTTTTAAGCCCACTGTTTATTTTAAAAATAAAGAGAGGTTTTCTTAGGAGCTTACAATGGTTTTATACTTAAAGTCTAGAATTTAAAAAATTTACTTTTGAACCAACAGAAGCCATCAGAATGACTCACTGAAGAGAGGGCAGTGAATTATGTTGTAATATGTAAACTTGAATCTGGAAGCAGGATTTATTTTACTATTTGATTTCCCCCCATCCTCCCCACCAGTAAAATGCACACTCTGGTCAGGTTGAGCCTTAGTGAAGATAACAGAGTATTAACAATACCAAAAATCGCACATTCGTAGATTCCTTCAAGCCTTTGGAGGCTGAACAGGCTCCAAGCCACAGCAATGCCCCTGGGATGTGGGGTCCTGGGACCGCGAGGGCCCATCGGTGTCCTAACCCATGCCTCCACGCACCGTCACCGGCTCTCCCTCCGCAGGCATGGAGCAGGGGGACCCTCGGGCTGCAGTCTCCGCGGTGGGCAGCTGGGGCTCGACTCCCTCCTCCTCCCCAGCCACTCCCCAGTCACTGGGGAAGTAGGTGTCACCTTGTCACCAGCCAGGCCCTACCTTTCACCTGCTGCCACCCAACCTGCGGTCACTCACTGTTCATTAGCATCACCGAGGAGGGAAGATTGCAGGCAGGCGGCAGCCCGAGTTGTGTGACAGTGAGAAAGTCGGGGAAGGTATAATGAAGGGAAACTAGAAGCGCTGGCAAAACCAAGTGTGCAGATCAAACTGCGTGCAGCTGTTTCCCGAGAGCTTTCATGCCCGGGGTCACCGTCTCCTAGGTAACCGAGGTCTCCTAGGTAAACGAGACCCGGCTCCACGCAGCTCCACGTGATGGAAGCTGCTTCCTTGTCTCAGTTCAGACGCAGGGAAGTTTTGGTTCATAAAAAAATCCACCGGGAAAGATCAGTGAGAATCGGAGATTATGTATCGTAGTAATCCTTGAGTAGAGTTTTAAAAAATACTGTAACAATTTAAAGTGTTTTCCAAAATATGACATTTTCTGCTTTTTAGTGAATTTAACGTAGTGCAAATATGTTGAGATTGAGGATTCCTATCCAATATTTATATTAAGAGAAAGGATAGCGTTATTATCCAAAGGTTACAAAATTAGAAGAAATAAAAGGGTTTATGGTCCACGGTTTATAATTTTTCAATTTAGTTATCCCACCTCTTAGGATGGAAATAAGGAAAAATTAGACAAAAAAAACACAGGCAAAGCCTTGGGTTTTCCGCTCCTAACTTTTCCTTTGCTTCCTCCTCTCCTTTTCCCGGTCACGGAGGAGGGTACCCAGTCAACTCCCCTCAAAGAAGGAGACCGCAGCTCCCACCGCTTCACCCCAGATGCGTGTGTTTGCAGAGGGATGGCTGGTGCCGACAGAGGCAAGAGAGACTGAGACGAGAAACCAGGAATTCTCTGGGCAAACACGAGAAGGAAGCCGCTGGCCGCTGCCCGCCTCCTGCCCCTGGCCGCGGTGTGAGCGGGGCCTCGCCCACCTGACCCCCATGTGAGCCGCTGCCTCCGTGCTCGGGGACCAGAGGGAAAGCCGCATACACTCCTCACTCCCGCACGATTCTGTGAGTAACAGTTTTGGGGGAAATCTAGGATAACAGAGGAAGTAGCATATTTGAAGTTCATTGGAATAAGGAGGTTTGGAGGCTAATTATTTTATGAACTTGTCAATAAGTACTTAGTAAACGTCAAGCAATTCTTTGTGGCCTACAAAGAATTCCTAAAGTCATTGTAAAACACGGCATTAGAAGCGTGACCGTGACCTGCACTGGAGAGGAAGCAACACCCCTTCCTTGAGGCTCTTAATACGTAACACAGCAGGCCCACGCCTAAACATCTGGAGATTTCATATCCAAATCTGAATTCCTGACTTTTTTTCTGGAAAAATCAGGGGATCTGGAAACATTACTCTCTCGGCCACAGTTGGCTGGCGTGGCTGTGTTCCACGTGGCGGCCCCATGTCCATCCCATGCCTTGTGTGTGACCCCCGCCCAGCCCCGGGGTGTTTGACCGTGTTGCTCTTGATCTGGTCCCAGTTGTCTCAGAAGAGGGGCTCGGGCAATGCTGACAGCCGAGTCCAGGCTGCCTGGGGCTGGGTCTCCCTGGGGCCCCGCTCCTGCCCAGGGCTCTCTGCCCTTGAGGCTGACCGCGTCTGAGGACAGCAGAGCAGAACCTCTAAGTTCCAGGGCCTCTCAAGAGTCAAGGAGAAGCCAGACCTAAAATACATGAACGTTGTGGGATTTTATGTAATTTTATAGGAATAGTATCCCGTCCTAGCTCCAGACCCCGTATCTGTCATCAGGACTTCCGTGGGCAGCGGGGGCCTGAGGTGTGGGTCTCACAGGGCCGGATGGATTCGTTGAAGTTTCAGAACATGGCAGCCTCTCCAAAAGCCACCTGAGTCTCTGGCCCGGAGCTTTGGCTCAGTGTTTAATGATGTATTTAAGTTCTTCTCCATCCCCCTTCTTGGAGTAGTTGTTCTTTAATTTCTCAGAAAGTTCCTGCAGATAAGTTTGCAGAGACTTTGTACTTGTCTTCAAAGGAATTACACTCTTGTCTTAAGGTACTTGTTTAGGCTTCCGTCTTCCCCAGAGACACCTGCACCTCCTGCCCCTCCCAGGGTGCCGGCACTCAGCAGGGACCCACCAGGAGGGGGGATGTGGGCTGGGCGCAAGGTCCTGTGCGGCTCCTGAACACCTCTGGGCCCTGCAGCCAGTGGGGTAATCTTCTAACTGCCGGCTCTCCTGATGGAGGGGCTGGCATCCTGGGACTCCTCTGTGTCAGCACTGATCCTCCCCCATCTCTGTGGTTGCCCATCTACCTGTGTGTGCGGCGAGGCAGGTGCATCTCAGAAGCAGGTGGCCCGGGTGTGACTGTGGCTCCACGTTTACTAACAAAGTGAATCTCAGTTCTGTCATGTGCAAAATCCCTACTTATCCCACTGGGTGGTCAAGAGACTTGGATGGAATGATTTTATGGGAGAACCCGGCCGGGTGCCTGGTACTCGAGAGATGCTTAAAGATGTTTGTGCATCCTTCCCAGCTTGGTTTTCTAGGTGTCGTGTTTTCCCAAAGGCACGGAAACAGAAATGCTCATAACACCCAAGTTAAGGACATACACAACTCTTGTGATGTAGGGTAAGATGATGCCATCTGTGCATTTTTAACTAGCTTTTCCTAATACCAAACATTTGACTGGCCTTTGAGTATCTGAACCAGCACCATGGTGCACAGCTTCAGAGTACAGTCTCCATAAAGACTTCTAAAGTCCCAAATTTGGCTATATTTACAAAACTTAAAACGTGTGTGTGTGTGTGTGAAGAGGTGGGGAACACGACTTTCTTTTCTAGTTGCGAGTATTTCTCTTGCACTCTTGACAATCTTCCTTAATCCAAGTATTTTAATAGTTTCTAGACTCCTAAGTTCCCTGGACCAGGCTGGAGAACGGCTATAGTCCTGGCACCTGGGGACATGGGGGCATCTCAGACCCACCTGTGCACGGGTGGACCTGGCCCCAGTGAGCGGTGCCAGGCAGGCTGGGACACGACAGGCGTGTCGGTTTCTGGTTCTTTAGCTCCTGGCACGGTGCCTGGCACAGAGCAGTTGCTCGGTGATAAATATTTGCCGAGTTGTACTAAATAAAAACACATAAGCTCCCTTAAAGATTGTGTGGACATTGGGCAAACTTTCTTGGCAACGTGGGGATGGAGGGAAGTTACTTAAGGGGCTTGGATGTTCTACACAGTAAAGAAAAGGAGGGAGAAAAAGGGAATCATTTCCCAGAACTCAGTATCCCTCCATAGGAAGGGGAGGCTTCAAAAAAGTATAGAATGAATATTCAGAAAAGACAGGCTGAAGATGGTTTCAGGACGCCTCACAGGGTCCTCACAGTGACTCTGGCTTCCGCCTGGAAGCAACACCACGTGGTGGGTCAAGATTACAAAGTACAGGACGTTCAGAGGGTTGGTCAGTGACTTGGGCCAAGGTCAGGCAACTAGAAAAGACAGCGGAGCTGGAGGTCATGGCCGAGTCCCACGCTCAAGCGCTTGACCACCACCATCTGCCCCCAACTTCAGGGCTGCGAGGCCACTTCCCGGGTGTCCTGGGCTTCTCCCTGCCCACCCCCGCCCCAGCGAGTTTAACCTGTTCCTCTCACGGGCCCTCCTGCTCCCCTTCGGCTCAGGCCCCCCACCCGACCTGCTGACTTTGGTGACGGTCCCATCTCTCCTTCGCTGTGCAACTTCTCCAGCAGTGGCCTTTCTCCCAGCCACCGGAGGACGTCACTTCTGGAACCTGCTTCCGAGGTCAATGGCGCCTGTTTCCTGACTACCCAAAGCCGATCTGTCTCATCCCTCAACAGACACTCACGCTACCGCCCCCTTTCCCCGGATCACTGGCTCCCGGTCCCCGGCTCCGTCCAGTCCCTCAGGTCCACACACGCCCAGAGCAAAGGTGTCCACTGCCCCACTGCCACGGCTCAAGCCAGCGTCTCTAGTCCTGACCTCTCGTTTCAGCCTCGAGCCCACTCTCTGGCTGCTTCCAAGGTATGGTCATCTCACAGCAAATTCATCTGAGAACCAGCCTCATACGTTTCTGTTCAGTGCAGGGCCCTCCCCGAAGCACGGCTTCTTCCTGTTGTGCTGCAATTACTGCTCTGACTTCTGTCCTCCTCCGCATCATGTACATTTCTTCATTAGAGGTTTGTTTCTCTGCACCATGGTCAGAAGGCATTCCTGCCTTGTTTTGTAAGGTCTTGGGAGGAGGGAGCCTGTGAAAGCCTAGAATCGGTCCACTATTTCTCAGTGGTTGTTTACGGATCAAAGGAAGGGGTCATTCTTTCAGTCTGAAACCTTAAGATCATATTTGGCCTTTTCCTAGTCTTCATTTCTCCATCAAGTCATTTATCACGTTCCACTCTTTGCCATTGTATTTTTTTTTCCCACTTCTTTCCATCTCCCTGGATACCGCACCTGTTTAAGTCCTTACCTTTTAAGACCGACTCACTGCCATCCTCTCCTAGAGGCCTGTCCCCTTGTCAACCTGTTACATGCACAGCCCTGATGCTACCCTATTTCCATCATGGAATTCTCTGGCTTAGGAACCCAGAAAAGTTCCCGTTGACTTCCTTAAGTCTGAGCAACAATGCCTGCCTTCCTTTTCTTTATCTCTTCTATATTACTGCGTTGAAAAAAATCAAAAGAAGTGCAGCGACACATCAACTCTGCGGTGGGGATACAGCAACAGCTATAGTCTCTTCATCCAACTTCCTCATCCCAAGATTACTAACCTTCTCTCTACTCTGAAAACATAATGAATAGATAGAGCAGCTTTCCCTTCGTATGTTTATTGTTTATAAAAGCCGGCTCCATTATGCACAAACTTTTCTGTGCGTTGCTATTTTTCACTTATTAAAAATCACAGCTATCTCACCAGGTCAATGCCTATGGCTTACACTCAATTTTTTTTTTAACTGAAATATAGTTGACTTACAATGTTGTGTTAATTTCTGCTGTATAGCAAAGTGATTCAGTTATGCATATATATATTTACAGTTTCTCTTTTTTTTAATAGTCTTTTCCTTTATGGTTTATCATAGGATACTGAATATAGTTCCCTGTGCTATGCAGTAGGACCTGGGTGTTTATCCATCGTATATATAATAACTTACCTCTGCTCACCCCAACCTCCCACTCCATCCCTCCCCCAACTCCCCCCACTACCCTTGGCAACCACAAGTCTGCTCTCTATGTCCGTGATTTTGTTTCTGTTTTATAGATAGGTTCATTTGTGTCGTATTTTAGATTTCACATGTAAGTGATAGCATGTGATATTTGTCTTTGTCTGGCTTACTTCACTTAGTATGATAATCTCTAGGCCCATCCATGTTGCTGCAAATGACATTATTTCATTCTTTTTTATGGCTAATATTCCATTGTATATATGTACCTCATCTCTTTTATCCATTCCTCTGTTGATGGACATTTAGGTTGTTTCCATGTCTTGGCTACTGTGAATAGTGCTGCTATGAACATAGGGGTGAATGTATCTTTTTTAATTATGGTTTTGTCCAGATATAAGCCCAGGAGTGGGACTGTGGGATCATGTGGTGACTCTATTTTTAGTTTTCTGAGGAAACTCCATACCGTTTCCACAGTGGCTACACCAACTTACGTTCCCACCAACAGTGTAGGAGGGTTCCGTTTTCTCCATACCCTGTCCAGCATCTGTTATTTGTAGACTATTTAATGATGGCCATTCTGACTGCTATGAGGTGGTACCTCACTGTAGTTTTGATTTGCATTTCTCTAGTATTTAGCAATGTTGAGCATCTTTTCATGTGCTTGTTGACTATCTGTATGCCTTCTTTGAAGAAATGTCTGTTTAGGTATTCTGCCTATTTTTGGATTGGGTTGTTTGTTTTTTGGTTGTTGAGTTGTATGAGATGTTCTGTTTGTATATTTTGGAAATTAAGCCCTTGTCAGTGACATTGTTTGCAAATATTTTCTCCCATTCTGTAGGTTGTCTTTTCGTATTTTTTTTTTATGGTTTCCTTTGCTATGCAAAAGCTTGTAAGTTTGATTAGGTCCCATTTGTTTATTTTTGTTTTTATCTCTATTGCCTCAGGAAACTGACCTAAGAAAACATTGGTACAATTTATGTCAGAGAATGTTTTGCCTATGCTCTCTTCTAGGAATTTTATGGTGTCATGTCTTATGTTTAAGTCTTTAAGCCATTCTGAGTTTATTTTTGTTACACTGATTTTTTGAATGGCTACATAATATTCTGCAGCCAAAAATTTATCCAACCATCTCTGTAAATTCCCTTACTAATGGATAGTTAGGTTGTTGTATTTCATTTATTTGTTTTATTCCACTATAAAAAGGTGCAATAAATATCACACACATCTTTGTACACATTTCCATAATATGGTTTTCTTAAAAGATATTGTCAGTACTGTCAGAAAATGTAAAAATCCATGCACTCGTTAGTAAAGTATGATTATGCCCATTATCTAAGTGCTTATCTCCAATGGATCCCACCAGTCTGTTATTTTTACTGAGTGAAGTTACCTGTCACATGGTTGCTTACATTTTTCCTTCTCCAACCAAGAATGAGGGTCAGTATTTTCCAGCTTCAGCCTCCTAAGTTTCCCCTGCTGGGAAGTTCTTATTCTCACCCTTTGCCTATTTTTCTTCTTCGAAAAACTTTCACATCAATTCATAATAGCTCTTTGTATGTTTAAGGTGTTAACCCCTTTGCCCACCTTATCTGTTGCAAGTATTTTCTTTTTTTCCCTTGCTAGTGGTGTTTTTCCCAAATAGAAGCACACAATGCAGGCCATCCCACAGTCATCTGGACAGAGTCCCAGCGCTCTATGGCCGGCGTGCCTTCCCCACTCAGCCCCGTCTCCTGAGGTGCTCAGCCTGCCCACCAGCGGACCCCGGTCTCCTTGGCCTTCTCCGGGCTCAGCCCCTCATGACCTCGGTGGGCACAGGCTGCTCCCGCCTGGCATGTCTGGCCCACTTCTGGGGCCTGTTCTCTATCCTGGGCCGTGTGTTTGTGACCCGGCCAAGAAAGATGCCCCCTTGTCTAATTAACACCTGCCTCAGCCAGACAGGGCCCTCGGGTGGGAGTGAAAAAGAAGAGAGAGACAACACATCCCTTTCTGACAGTGACAAAACCACAAATGTGATGAGAAAACTGCTTTGAACAAATAGTTAATAATGTTCTATATTCACAAGCAGATCTATAAGTCTGCTTCTGAGACTATATATCTGGTCTATATTCAGTATTTTCCAACTTTCTTCCCAATTTAAATTTTGATGAAGTGGCACAAAAAATAAAATTCCAAGATTCAAATATGTTATGACATTGTAACAATTAATAAAAATGTTCATTTATATAAAGATTTGAAACTATCCGAGTGATTTTCTAGTTTATAAAATTGTTTAAAATCCAGTTTTTATAAAATTATTTTACTCTTTTTTTTGGGGGGAACACTACTAAATGAATAAAGAACAGAAAAATTAGAGAAGCTTACGTCTACAAGCGATAGGAACTGTAATCTGTGAACTAAGTTTGTGTTCAGGGGAGACGAAATACACAATTCACTGAAAATTTCCAGAAATTAAAATATCTTGGAAATTATTGAATAGGCAACATATATGAATTTTAGAGAGAAAGGGCTGGGCTTGGCATTTAATTTCTCCCACTTACTGCACATTTTCACCCTTCAAGACTCAGTTTGATCATCTGTACAAACTACGCAGTGAGAGGAGTGTCTTCCTGCGAGCTCAGCGCGGGGGTCGGAGGGTGTGAAAACTCAGGATTGCCCTGGGGCTCTTTAAACTGTGGAGTGCCGTGCCCACGTAAGGAGGGTCGTTGTGTCCTGACTAGTCCTGTGACTTCACGTGTCCATCTCAGATGGAGGAACACACCAGACGAGACGCACCCCTCCCCTCAAGGAGCTTTCAGAGATTGAAGTAAACATACCCGCAAAAGAAAAGTCACCCAAATGGTAGGAAGAGAAGCTAAAGAAACAGCACATAACAGAAAGTGAGAGAAAGCTCTAGAAGGATGTAGGGGGGAAGGAGTATTGAGTTGGGACCCCAGGGTGTGAGGGGGCACTGCGTGCAGTCCGCTGTTCTGACACTGACCACACTGGGAAGTGGTCGGGCGGCCGCGGGTCAGTGTGGGGAAGTTTCATCCCTGGGATGGTGGGATGCGGGGCTGGATGACCCCTCTGACCCCTGATGTGGCCTGGGCTTGGTCCCAGGAGACCGGTGGTGGATTTCTGAGACAAGTCCCAGGAGAAGGGCGGGACCACAGGCCGGAGGCCCACAGATCCTGCAGTGGACAGGCCACGAAGGGGGCCCCTCCAGGCCTGGCCTCACAGGCCCAGGGGTGAGACAAGAGCTCGGGGAGGGTCGAAGGGAGCTTCTCTCTCTTTTCTAAACCCCTGGGATAGGGTTGGTCAGCCCATGGGTGGCGGGGATGGTAGATACGTAAAGAGGAGAAGACGAGGATGAAACAAAGGCCTTGAAGAGGAGGACGTGGAGACATTTCGGGGCGGGACGAGGGCACCTGGGGGAAAGGGGCCGCGGAGGTGGGGGAGCGGGCGGCCGTCGTGATCACGGAAGGATGCAGTTTGCCGACAACGCTCTAGACCAGACATCTGAGCCGTCAGCGGTCCACGCACGCGCAGTGCACGGCCCCTCCACGGACCACTCGCGGCCGGTGGGGCGGGGTCGGGGGGGGGTTACCTTGCAGGAAGTCTTCTCTCCTAGGAACGGAGGCAGCGTGACTCCGTGGGCAGGACACAGGCCCAGAGTCAAGTTCTCTCTAAGTTCTAATCCGGGTCCTCCCCAGCCTGTGACTGTGGCGAAGTCACTTAATTTCTCTGTGCCTCGATTTCTCCATCTGCAAAACAGGGACCACAGGGTAAACCACCTAATGATTTCATGACGACACCAGGAAGCAGCGTGAATAGAGAACATGCCCTCGGCAGTGACCATGGACCCTCCAGCTTCCCCCAGGGACCACGTCTTCTGTCCTACCCACATACAACGGTGCCCTTGAGAATTAGTCTCCTGGACTTGGGGCTGCTGCTTTGTCTCCGAGAAAGGGTCTTCCCTGGGTTCCATCTGGGAAGACTTGTTGCCTGCCAGCCAAGTCAGCTGTGCAGACTGTGGAACGTTCTGCCCTACCTGAGGCGGTTCTAGAACTCTTGGTCCAGGGGGACCAGCATCCCTCCAGGCTGGTCTCCATAACGTTTGCGGAGCTAGATGACTTTACAACACCTTATCCAGTATGTTATTTATCCATCAACCGAACTATGCTGACTTTCTGAATGAAGAAACTGACAGAGAGGTTGAGATATTTGCTCAAAGCTACCCAGCTAGTCAGCGGGAGAGTCATAAGGGAAACTGCACCCTCTTCTTCCCAAATCTAGGACTTTTCCCAATGCAGCTGGGCTGTTCACACACCCCTACCAGGAGAACCGGAGGGGCTGAGACCCAGGGCCAGGAATCTGAGTCCCAGAGTCCTGCACGAGCTTTTGAGTGGTGACTTTGGGGGCTGTTCCCCCAGCAGTTGCTGTGGATATTCATTCACATGGGTTCATTCATTCCAAAGGGTCCAGTGCCTCTTGCGCATGTGGTTTTCTGGAATGAAAACCTCTGGGCACTGACATTTCGGATAACCAGCTTATCACAGACAACCGGCAAAATGCTCAGGTATGACATCAACTTTCTTTGTAATTCCTCATTTGAACTACAGGAAACTAGATAGCTGAGTCGAATAAGAAAGAGCGGGAGTCATTTGGGTCATTGTCCTTGGAACTCAGCCATCCTTCCTGTTACCTGGGAACCAGCTGCCCTGTCTACTCCCATTCACACTTAGGGCTGAGCTGTAAATCCTTTCCTTGAACACTTAATCTTCCCAAGGCCTGATTTGATCCACACCGACAAGGACTAAGAGTTTGCTCATGTGTGTCTTGCTAGGAACACAAGGACATAGACCACAGAAGATTTAAACTCATAAATTCCCAGAAAGAGAAAGGAATTAGACCAGATTTGTCTTTCTGCTTTTCAAGTTTGCCATTTAGAACAAAGAATGTCTCCCCACCTCCTCCTTGGGATTTAATAACTTCCCCTAAATTTTCCCACTTCAGCTGTCTCAGGGCTCAGCCCTCGGGTCCTCGTGACTCTGGAACAGCCAAACCACCTGCCTTGTCTTAGGTGCTGCACCCAGGGGCTGGTTAATACAGCTTTGTTGATAGGAAGACAAAGAAAAGAACAAGAAAGGAAGGGAGAGACAGAGAGAAAAAACAAGACAGTGCTCCTGTGGACCCGCTCAGGAGGAATTTTTGATCTAATTGAGCGTATTGTTACACAAGTGACCCAACCAGCCAGTAAAATGTTTAATGGTTAAAAGATTTGGAATCACATGGACTTGGGTCACAAAAGCACTATCACTTACTACCTCATAACCTGAGCTGGTTGTTTATAAGCATTAATTTCCTAGAATTTTTCAATATCTAAAGTAGATAATATACAAGAAGCATCTAGCTAACCGTAAATGCTCAGTAAATGGTAGTATGTTGATATATTATTATCACTGTAAATCTATTTATTAATATGCCTCCATAATATCTCTGAGTTTCAGTTTCTCACTTATAACCGTGATGATGTAGACAGCTCCCTAAATAGGGACGCCTTTAATTAACTCAACCACTATTTACTGAGGGCTCGCCTGCCTGCACTCAGCTAGACTTGGGTGACTCGGTAGGTATGAAACAAGATAGGTAAGACATCACTACATAAGTTCAAAGGAAGAATAAAAGAAAGAGTAGCTCAGAGTTAGGATCAACAGAGTTGCAACCTTAAATATGCAAAAAATAATTTTTGGGGGGCGTAAAGAAAAAGAGAAAGGATGAAAGAGCAGAAAGAAAAAAAACAAAAAACAGTACGTTTGGGTAAAACAGAAATTCCATACCCATCACTAAATTTATCAAAGAAACCCCAATAATTGAGACAATACAACATAATCTACTAAAACACAAATTAATACAGGTTAATACATTGACAGCACGCTCAGTTTTGATATCGTGACATATGTAGATGCTGGCCTTTTAAAATAAATTATTTTATAAAACTATAGCTATAAAAAGCACTTTTTAAACAGCAAATATTCAACTCAGTGTGAATAATATTATCCAGAAATATACATATAAATAGCTCATAATATTTAAAAATTAAACAATTAAATTATATATGAATGAATGACAAGCAAACTGTTAATTATGGTTCAACTCCTGATCTCAGCATAAATTAAATTAGATTTGAGATTCCTATTTACTACAGTTGCCACATAAACCTGCAGCGCACTCGTCTGTGGGTTTTGTGTTTTGGTGACAACGAAGTTGTGTTAGACCACGTCCCTTACAAAACCCGTGGGAGAGCAGGGGGTGATGATGCCACAGAGCGAAGTGTCCCCTGAAAGCTGCACATCGACATCATTTAATCAGAGGACGGCTTCCGGTGACTCGGAGCAGAGTACTTAGTGCACGAAGACAGAGGTTCCCTCCCTGGGCAGCACAGGGATGGGCCAGGTCCCACCCACAGCCCAGCAGCTGGGGGGGTCAGGCACCCTGCCAGGTGGTTCCAGGGTTCAGAACCGAGCTGAACCCCTCTTCTTTGGGACCCAGTCCATTTCTTTTTCAATGGCAGAAATTCCCTCTGGGAAATTTATTTTAAGAAATCAAGGTCTCAGACCTATTATTATTTTTTTAATTTGCTTTTGAAAAAAGTGCATTACAAGTGTCTGTATTGAGAGGCTGAAGGCAAGAGAGACTGCTGGGTGTTGAAGGAGCCCAGCGGGCCTCACACGGCTTTGTGTGCCCCTCCTCCCCCTAGGTGCAGGGCACAGGGGCTGTTTATTTTCCAGGCCCCAAAACGGTCTCTTCCCTGAGCGTCTCCTCTACTTTGTTGACACTCAGCCCAGGCATTCTTCCCAGAATGAGAACCTGCAGGAAAGTTTCCCTCTGAGATCTTGCATGTCAGGAAATGTCTTTATTTGGCTCTCAGGCAGGACTGCCTAAGTGTAAATTGCTTCCCCAAGACTAGAAGGCCAGGCTTCCAGCGTGGCCTCCGCCGCTGAGGCCAGTCTGATGCCACTTCTCATCAGAAGCAGTTCTCCCTCTCCCTCGCCCTCACCCTGGGCTTGTGCGTCTCTGCGGGAATCTCTTCTCCACGCTTACTGCTCAGCACCCAGTGCACACACGACCTGAAGCCTGCTCGTCGCTGAGAAGTTGTTTCTCCCTTCTTTGATAACTTCTCCCTTTTTATTTTCTTTACTGTGTGTTTTTTTTTAAAAAATGTCTACCAAATGGATTTGTGTTGTCTAAATGTATCCTACTGATAAGTTGATCCTATTGAGCTTGGCTTTTTTTTTTTTTTTTCATTCTTTCTGTTTCTTCTCTATCTTTTGGAAGGTTTTTTCAAATTTATCTTTGAGTTCTTCAATTGTATTTTAAAATTTCAAGAATCCTACTTTATATGCCCAAATTGGTTTTTATCACAGTTATACATTTGCATTTATTTTGGTGATTATTTGTCTTTACAAGAGGTTTAAGACCAGGCCTCTGGTGGACCATTTCTCTCCCTTTGACTCAGTCCCTGTCATCCTCTGGGAGAAGCTGAGGGGCACCCCAACCCCCAGGCTGGCTCAGGTGCCCTCCTCGTGCTCCTATGGCATCTTGTGTTTCTTTTTATCCCAAAATTTATTTATTCACCCATCCCATTCATGTCTTCTCTTTTGTACCTTTTCTTATTTCAGACAGAAAGCGCATTATTACATGGTACTATAACAGTTTGCTTTCTCTTCTATTTGAAGTGGTGTAAAAACCCTCCTTTCATATTTTGGGTATTTACAGCATAAAACAGAGAATGTGCCATGGTCAGGCCCATTCCGGCTGGAGTCCTGACTGGATTCTCCTATTCCTCCCACCTCTATGGCTGCTTCTCTGTATGGAAGGTGCCAGCAGGGAAGACGTACAGGCAGCAGGAAATCAAGAAACACCGTTTTCCTGTCCAGCTCTTCAGATCTAGGTGAAGACATTCAGAATGGAACGGGGGGCTCAAGGTGACCCAAGAAGTTATGAGTCAGGAAAGCTGGAGGCTGGCTTTCTCTTGGGAGGTTCTGCTCAGCTGTGCAGAAGCCGTGTTGGGTCGGGTGGAGGTGTTAAATGTTGTCTGCTAGACCAGGGCCTGACGCTGCTCAGGGCAGCATTTCAGGGTGAAAGCCATGACGGTGTCACAGGCATGTCTTGCCTCTCTACGTACAGATCCATTACCCTGGGTCAAGTCCTGGTACCTCTTGGAGTCTTCAGGAAGGTCAGGATGGAGTTGGTCCAATGATGTAATGATGCTTCTGCAGTAAAACTTCCCCATCAATAGAAATACCCAATAATGGCTCAGATATCCCTTCTAGGAATGAGGTACCATAGAAAGAACAAGGATCGTATCCCAGCTCTGCTATCTATGAGCTTTGTAACCTTTAAGACTCAGAAGATATACCCACAGCTAACATCGCACAAAACAAAGCAGAACTCACACTTTCCAATTTCAAAATGTACTACAAAAAATAGTAATCAACATAATGTGGTACTAGCATAAGGATAGACCTATAGACAAATTGAATAGAATTGTGAGTCCAGAAATAAACTCATACATCTTTGTCAACTGATTTTTACAAGGGTGCCAAGACCATTTAAAGGGGAAAGGATAGCCTTTCCAACAAATGGTGCTGAGACAACTGGACATCCCCATGCAAAAGAATGAATTTGAATCCCTGTCTCACACCATGTAACAAAATGAACTCAAATTGGATCAAAGACCCAAATGTAAGAGATAAAACTATAAAGAACTTAGAAGAAAACCTAAGAGTAAATCTTCATGACCTTGGATTTGACAAATGATTCTCAGATATAACACCAAAAATACAAGCAACTACAGCAACAACAAAATAGATAGATTGGACTTCATCAAAATTAAAAAAAAATCTTTTGTGTTAAAAATACACCATTTAGAAAGTGAAAAAGACAACCCATGGAATGGGAAAACATATTTGCAAAGCATGTATCTGATAAGGGACTTGTATCCAGAATATATAAAGAACTCTTATAACTCTGTAATAAAAAAAGACAATTCAATTAAAAATGGGCAAAGAATCTGAATAAACATTTCTCCAAAGAAGATATACAAATAGCAGTAAGCACATGACAAGACACTCCTTGACATAATTAATCATCAGAGAATTGCAAAGCAATACCACAATGAGATACCACTTGATACCCATGAGGATGGATAGAATCAGAAAGTCAGGTAATAACAAGTGTTGGGGAAAACACGGAGAAATCAGAACGCTCACACACAAGTGGTGGAAATGCAAATGGTGCAGGCATGTCAGAAAACAATCAGGCAGATCCTCAGATGATTAGTCAAAAAGTTACTGTATGACCCAATAATCCCACTCTTAGGTAAGAAACGAACAAGTACACACAAAAACTCGTACAAGTATGTACACAGCAGCATTATTCATGATATTCAAAAATATGGAATCAATTTAAATTTCCATCAGCTGATGAATGGATAAATAAAATGTGGTCTCTTCATATAATGGAATATTGATCAGTCATAAACAGGAACAACACACGCTACAACTTGGATGGGCCTCAAGCACGTTATGCTGAGTGTAAGAACCAGGTCGATAAAGATCACATATTACCTGATTCCATGTGTATGCTATGTCCCAGATCGGGAGGTTTATGGAGACAGAACGTAGATTAGTAGTTTCCTAGGACGAGAGGGTAGGGTGGGAAGTGGGGCGGGAAAGCTGAAGTCTATGGGGTCACTTTTCAAAGTGATGGAAATGTTCTAAAATTGACTGTGGTGACAATTGCACTTATCTGTGAATACACGAAAACCCACTGAATTGCGCACTTTAAATGGGTGAATTGTGTGGTAGGTGAATTATATCTTAATAAAGTTGTTAAAAATATTCATAAGACACCCCGGGCAACTCTCAGGAGTTACCAGTGAACCAGCCGGACCTTCTGAGCCACCAGGGAGCAGACCCCATGCCTGCCTCCATGCCTGGGACAGGATGCTCTTGGGCGCAGGGGCATTTTCTCCCTGGGTTTAAGGTGTGAGGCTTCCCTTGTATGATTCTGGGGGATCCCCATTACCAACCCTCTCCTCCCAGCTAACATGACTGCTTCTCAGATAGCACCTGATAGTGTATCTGACGTCGCCGACCAACAAATTGGATTCTGACTCTGCCAGCCCTGCTAGGGAGTAAGCAGATCGGACTCCCCCTGAGGCCCGGGGAAGGGCTGTGTTGGGCCCAGCTCACAGCTGGCTGTGGCGAAGCCGGCCAGGACCTCGGCCTCAGGGCCTCCAGCCCGCACACACGCTGAGCGGGGAGGTGCTCAGGTGACGCTGCCTTCCGAGACCTGGCGTGTCTGTGACTTGGGCTGACCAGCCGGCCACCTGCAGGGGGCCCAGCGTCAGCTCCTGGGAGCGCCCTGCCGCACTTTGGAAGCAGGCTGCCCTCCCACTGCAGCTTGATTGTTCTCACGAAGGGGAGAGGACGCTCACGAGAAAGGTGAGATCTCAGTTCCCGGGGTGGCTCCGGGCGGGTGACCGAACCGTGTCAACACGAAATGCCCCTGCAGTGTTTGCAGTATCCTCACGGCCCCTCCCTGGTGCGCGGTGGTGTAGGCCCCCCACGTAGACCGTCTGGTTGACCAGTATGAGCTGAAGGCATCACCATGGCAGCATCTGACCAAGACACTGGACGCTGCATCTCTTCTCTAGGCGCCAGATTTACCTGGTAAGTAACTAACTGCTGGGGAGGCCTGGATCCCTCCCAGTCGGCCGCCCTGCTCTCTGACAGCAAGTGCGGTGCATCCTAACTGCTGCTATTTCATTCTTCACCAGGGCGTGGGACGTGCAGGAATCCTGTTTGCCTCCCTAGCGGTTGGGAGAGTTGAGTTGCTTTCTATCTAGCGGCAAAGTGGGGATTTAATATTTTAATAATCAGCCCATGTCCTCCTGAGCCACCTTTCGTGGGAGACCTCCAATTTCATTCCTTACCTACAGTCACTTAATTAATCCCCACACAGCACGTGCACGGGGCCACCGAGTGACCCCTCTTCGCAGCTGAAGGGGCCCTGGGAAGGTGAGTCGTCCTGGAGGGTGTGCAGCTCTGCAGGGCCCAGGGGAGCCTGGATGGGGTGGGGAGCGGGGAGGCTGTCGCTGGGCCTGTGGAGGTCCCGTCCCTCCTGTGCCGGGGGAGCAGGGCCTCGCGTCCCTCCTGCGCCGGGGGGACCAGGGCCTCGCGTCCCTCCTGCGCCGGGGGGAGGGCAGGGCCTCGCGTCCCTCCTGCGCCGGGGGGGGCAGGGCCTCGCGTCCCTCCTGCGCCGGGGGGGGGCAGGGCCTCGCGTCCCTCCTGCGCCGGGGGGACCAGGGCCTCGCGTCCCTCCTGCGCCGGGGGGACCAGGGCCTCGCGTCCCTCCTGCGCCGGGGGGAGGGCAGGGCCTCGCGTCCCTCCTGCGCCGGGGGGGCAGGGCCTCGCGTCCCTCCTGCGCCGGGGGGAGCAGGGCCTCGCGTCCCTCCTGCGCCGGGGGGGGGCAGGGCCTCGCGTCCCTCCTGCACTGGGGGAGCAGGGCCTCTAATTGTGGGCCCGTCACAGAAGGGACATCTGTGCCCGGTCTTTCCGTTTGTGACGTGGGTGCTGACAGCCTGGAGGTCAGCCAGGTGAAGGACGGATACAGATGGGGCGCAGGTAGGTGGAAGGGAAGCCAGCGGGCGGGCGGACAGGACACGCTGGGTGCGGAGAGAGGGCTGGGGCCGGAGGGGTCAGGGAGGGAGATACTGCCCACGCGGACCCGGGGGAAGGAGATCCGCCTGGAAGCTCGTGCGGGAGGAGGTGGAGGAGCACGGGGCAGAGTCTGCGCTGCAGGGGGAGCTGGGCGGGGCGGGTGCAAGGGCTCCCGACACTGAAGGAGGGGATTTGGGCTAATTCCTCTCACGTACGCTGGCCTGCTTGCCCTGGAGCAGTGCAGACTGCAACCCAAAACTATGTTGTGGGTGATATTGCTGATCCTAACGTAAGATGCAAGTTATCGAGTTGGGCTGGGCCTTGCATACTTAGGAATCAAGGAAAGACGTGGCCTCCTGGGTACGCGGATCACAAATGTGCCCACGTGGATTTACCAAGGGCGCCAGGGTCCTCAAACACTGTGATTCTACAGGGGTGTGTGTGAAGGCCTTAACGAGAGACTTAATTCGGGGTTCAGTCATAATGATGCAAAACTAAAAGGTGTGCAGCACTTGGGAGGTTCACGAGAGCTTTCACAGGCATCTGTTTGGCCCCTGCAAGAAACCCAGGCATTGGAGGTGGCTGTTGTCCCGTCACCTTCAGGGATCCAGAGCCGGGAGAAGCGGGGCCACTGCCCCGGCAGCAGCTGGGTGACCTGGGAAGGACCCCGCCCTCTCTGCACCTGCACCTTCTCAGGGGCAAAGCAGGAGCCCGTCGGACCAGCTGTTACAGTGTCTGGTGCTCAGAGCACCGTACGGCTACTGCGCTTCCTGTGCGCTCAGGAGGCTTCAACGTTATTCTAGAGAGAGAAAAACCACACGGAGGAGGAAGGAACAAGGGAGGGAGTGGCTGGGAGGAAACTTCCAGCTAACAGGTGTGGCATCTACTGTGCGCTGGGTCCCGGGCCCCTCCTTCCTGACATTTAACCACCCCTTCCTCCCAACAGTCCTGTGAAGTAGCGTCCTTAGCCTCTCCTGCAGATGACGCTTCGCCCGGACGAGGCTTGAGCAGCCCCACTGGGATCCCAGCATCCACGCAGCATCCACTGCAATCGGATGATGCCAGAATGAAAGAAAGAATTACAGAAACGGACAAAAGGCTGGTAGCGTGGAGAGACATGCACCACATCCTTCGAGGAAAGGCCCACTTAGAAAGCAGCATTTACATTGATTGTGGTTCAGATGAAGCCTGGTAAGGATTAAGTGACTTGATCCTTCAGCAGTTAGGTGCGGAGCCCGCGTCCGAGTCAGGTGTCTGTCGGGTGCTGGGGACACAGCAGGGACGTTGCTCAGGGGACCCAGAGCCAAGGCAGGAGAGATAGTCCAATCCTGGGTGTGCGGGATGTCGGGGGGAGGGGGCTGGGGAGGGCAGGGGCGGCCCCTGGGGTAGGCTGGCTAGGAGGGCTCTCCGGGAGCTTGGACAGACAAGCAGGGAACTTCTTCCTCCTGCCTCTGAAGCCCTGACACAAGCCTGTTGGGAATTTAGGACGAGGACGAGCAGGACACCCCCTCCAGGGCCCCGCAGATGCAGGGGCTGTCTGCATCCTACAGGGCACCTAACGGGGCAATTCCTTGGGGGCACAGGATAGAAATAAGGGGAATCCAGCGCCTCCCCTAGTGTGGCCCCTTCAGCTGCTGATGGGCAAGGCAGCTTCCAGGGGAGGTGGGGGACATGTGTGAAGGCAGAGTTTAAAAGGCAATAAAAGAAAGTAATACTTAGAATCAGGAAAGAGAAGCTGGCCTGCTGGATGAGAAGAGCAAAATAATAATGTAGAATGCACACATATATACATACATACACACACCTATATTTATTTACGTGATATGAGACCATGAAGCCACATAGGACCAACCATTATACGCGGCCAAAGTGTCTGATTCCCTGACCTGTCAATCTCAGCTCTGTCATTCTGACGCTTATCAGCCAGGTTACATCCAATTAAAGCAGACCCTGATTGTCTTGGTATGGATTTCACTACACAGATGGCAATTAAAAAACATCTACCTGCTTAAATTACGATTTAAAGGAGGTGGTGATAATTGAGTCCACAGGCCCCCAGCAGCTGTGCCGCCTTCCATTTCGAGCAGCCGCAGCAGTGAGGGGGGGTCACCTGGGACTTCGAGCTGAGCCGGTGTCTCAGGAGGGAGACCAGCGGGTTATTGTTTAGTTCTGAGGCCTCCAAGACTCAGCTCTGAGTCACCTTGGGGAGCAGGCCTCAGCCTTCTCATCGACCAGCTGAGCCCCGTCTCCCCGAGCACACCTGACGCAGACGGTCCTCTTTCTCCTACTCACTCTCCACCTTCTCTGTGCCGCACACGTCATGCAGGAGAGCGGAAAACGGAGAACAGCCTAATTCCCAGCAACATGGAAGGTGACGGGGTTCCTCGTTCATCCGCTTCCCAGAGTGAGGGGGGGAGACTGTCGATTTTTGTCAAACAGCCTTGGGTTCTGCCTTGACCCAGCTGCCAGCCAGTTCTTCGGTCTGTTGACCCAACTGCTCTGAGTCCCAGGTTCCCTTCATGATGTGGGCTAATTCCTGCCCGTTAGGTGGTGGGAAACTTAAATGAGGTAATGGCTCAGATGCCCAGCACAGAACCAGTGCCCAATCACTGCAAGCCTTTCTCCCCACGGAAAAGAATCGTAGCACTGTTTGAAGTGCTTACGATGCAATTTTGAAATAAATATTAGGTTGCAAAAGTACAGGTATAGTATGCTCCTAACCAAAAACACCATGGAAATGAACAAATACTGGCAAGAAATAAGTACACATGTTGATAATACCTGTGATGGGGTGGGGTGGGGGGGATGGGATTTTGGAACACGTCCTTTTTAGCCACCAGACTTTCCCTCCCGTCTCAGGCCCTTCCAGGGAGACAAACGTGTTTATTAGCTTTGCTTGTATCTGCTGTAACATGCTTATCTAAAGACACACACAGAAACACACAATTTACCTAGACACGGTCAGCCGTACCAAATATGTAAATGCATAGAACTACTCATTTTTAAACATAAATTCGATCACATCTTACACATTCTTCTACAAAGTTTTTTTTTTCCAGTTACAGTTGGAAACATTTCCATGTGTGTGTAATAAGTTATACTTCAAATTTCATGATGGGTGGTAATTATTCCATAATATGGCTATGCACAATTCATGAAACTATCAAATGTCCTGATATAAGTTCAGATTGCTTCCTGTTTTTCACTAAAAGATGCTGGTGCTCTAATAAACCTTCTTGTCTGGTCTCCTCCTCAGGCACATGGACTGACATTTCTCAACATTTAAAAACTGAACAGATACCAGCAAGCTGCCCTTCGAAGTGGCCGAATCCATTCACAACCAGTAAACGACATTTCCAGCACGTTTGCAGTAGCTTGTGTTACCAAACTTCGCTTGTTTCACAGGTGACTTGAGTCCGAGCTGACTGCCATTCCTCTCTCCTCTTCTGTGATTTAGTTGATTGTTTCCTTTACCTTTTTGATTATGTCTTTATACGTCTTCCGAATATTTATGTTTTTTGTGTTATACACGCAGCAAATACTTCTCCCCAGGTTATCACTGGCCTTTTGCTCGGTTTGTGCCTGTTTTAGACGTTGACAGGGTTACACTCAGTCTTTCCTCGCGTAACTTCTACTTTTCATGCTGCATTAAGACGGCTCTTCCGACTCTGAGTGAAAGACTTACCCCAGGATGTTTTCCTAAATCCTCCCCAACCACAAGCAGCTCAAGTCCGTTTGAGGATGTGCTGGTCCCAGGGACCACTGCAGCCTGGAGCAGCCGCCCTGGGACCGTGACGCCCCTGCTTGCGAGCCCTTGAGCTGTCTGCCTGGTGCGGCAGTAACACTGCGAGTTCTGAGCGAAGGTGGGAAACGGGCAAAGGGGTGACACCCGGGAGGGAAGTGGCCGGCGTCTCGGGCAGCAAGAGGGCTCTTTGCAGGTCGGGAACCCTCTTCTCTAGGGGGTGAGTGCGGTCAAACCTGAGGGAAGAGGTAGCTGGTTGAGGATGGAGGGGGAGGGGGCACAGGCCCAGGGAGAGAAAGACGTTGGGGTTAAAGGGACAAAAGAGGCAGGGCAGGTCCTCCCGGCTCCTGATGCCACAGAACGGGTCTCGTTTCTGTGCTGAGCGTGGCAGGAGGTCGGAATTCAAAGAGGGGGCACGTGATCCAGTTAAGCTCTGAACAGGCCCTTCATGCCTGGTCCTCAGTGCCCCACCTGGGATTCAGAGTGCGGCCCAGAGCAGCCCGGGTCCCTCCTCTTGGCAAACAGGCCGTTCCCCACAGGTCTGACACCTGCTGATACTTAGACCATGCAGGGACCGGTGATATGGCTTGTACTTGTGTCTTTGATGGTGTCCATATCCTGAGACCCTGCCGTGACCAAGCTCCGTCTTCGTGCAGTAGAGCGCCAGCCACCAAACTGTACTTCCAGAAACTTCTGAGAGTCAGCAGATGCGGGCTGGGCTCCCCACCTCAGGGCTTAGGGTTGCAGGGCAGACAGCCCCGCAGGTGTCCCAACTTCACTCACACACTTGCACAGTGCTTTGGTTGTAAACGGAGCAACCTCTGAATATTGGCTGCACAGGGCTTGACTTTGCCACGAAACCCCACAGCACAGCTCTACTGAGAACACACAGGGCCCCTCCAAGTCGGGGGAGGCCTTTGCAGGGTATGAGCTGGGATTCCTCTATCTCCAAACAGGTGAGAGCCCCTGTCTCACGCCGCGAGCTCTGACACCCACCTCCAAGTGGTCTGAAACTACAGTGTCAGCTCTAGGTTGGTTAATATCCTCTTTATTTGATGCAAAAGTAGTTTTTCTTTGTCACACTCAGAGTTCCATAGCATTAATTTAAACTAATTTTTTATAAGAAGAAATGCAAATTCAACCAGGTGAAAGGTGACAGAAGTTGTAGTAGGAGATACGTCAATCTTTCCTTTCCCTCTTGAGAATCTCTGGGGAATCAGAGCTTCTGTGGGGTCAGAACCAGATGCAATGTGTTGATGAATAAGGTCAACCTTCATCCTTACTTATCCATCCAAAACTACCATTTTTCAGCCCGCAAGCTGACATGGCCACATCGGTCAAATGTGATAGAAGATGGACCATCCACTCATGCGTGACCAAATCATGCCGGGAATATTTCATCTTAAAGTACGACTGCCGCTGAGAACTGGCAGCACGTCTGAGGGGCTAGAGCAGCCAGTGTGGTCCACGGCCGGGGCTCACTGCCGCGACCAAGGACTGGGCAGACTTCCCCACCGTCTGGAAGAGAACACAGCCTCCACGGCCGTTGTAGGACCAGCTTCCTGTGCTGTGAAAGCAGTGCCACCATCGTTCCTGTAAATGTTGTTTCACTCAACCTAATTGTTAGGGTTGAGTTGTGTCTTGAAAAGTCATAGGTTGAAGTCCTAACCCCCGGACCTCAGAATGTGACCTTATTTGTAACCCGAGCCATTGCAGATTAAATAAAGGAGGGTGAGGTCATACAGAATAGGGTGGGCCCTCATCCAGTATCGCTGGTGTTCTTATAAAAAGGGGAACTTGGGATGCAGCGACACAGGCAGGGAGAGTGCCTTGTGACCGTTATTCAGGGATCAGGTGATGCTTCTACAAGCCAAGGATGTTGAAGATCGCCAGCAAACCCCCAGGGGCTGGGGGAGGGGCCCAGGACATGAACTCTCCATGGCTCGAAAGGAGCCAGCCCTGCCCACACCGGGGTCTCGGGCGTGAGTCCATCCTCCAGACTGTGAGACAGTGATCTTGTTATTTAAGCCCAGTGCTGTCAAAGCAGCTGAGCAAATGCACGAATCTCATTGCTCTGCCCTCTCAGAGGCTCTGCCCCTGGCCAGCCTTGGGGGTAAAGTGTTTACAACATTGGGATCCAGGGAAGAAGGCTCTGACCCTCCTCACTCCATTCCTGGCTCTTACTTCAAAGCCACTGCTGACAATCCCTTTGGGGGCTGTTTATTTGGAGGGAGCTGAAGGTCAAGGGTCATAGCCACATCCAACCATGAGGCCCGTCACCCTGGTTCCACCTTCCAGGATGAGGGGCATTTTGGGAAAATTTCAAATTGCCCTTTTCCCTTCGGATCAGGGCCCAGAAACTGTCCAGTTGTCTCTGTGGAAAAGCGGGATGTGACAAGTGAATAGTAAATCTTGGAATATCATTTTTTATCTTTGTTTTCCACATTTCCTCGTATGTCAGTCTGAGCCTTCCCCATGATGGGAAGGAGGATTTAAGATCACCGTAGCTGGAACCCCAAATTAAGATGAATCAGTCAATGCTCAGGTATTGTGACCTCTGCAGTAAATCCTTGAGTGTCAGAAGGAAGGACGGAGGAAGAAGGGGTCACGGCATGGAGAGGGAAGGGGGGCACAGGTGCAGGTCACCGGAGGCTGGGGGGAGAAGGGCAGCAGGGGGACCTTGCAGGGAAGCACAGGGCAGGGGCCGAGGCACTTCTGTGGCCCCGGCCATGCCCTGTGGAGCTGCCCAACCTGGGACCCCAGCTGCTTCCGCGAGAGGGGCTGAACCACACCCGAGCGTCCTGGGTGGCCCATCATGTTCTCAGCTGTGCACAGGCTGCCAATAAAAAGAGGGGCGTTTCACCCAGGGCTGCCAGGGACTGCCTAAGGGTTTTCCATGCCCTGAGGTCTGTTTGTGCTCTAGGGCCTGGCTGACTTCCATGCAAAATTATGGGACAATTTACCTGTTTTTCACCAGTTCTGGCACTTGTATAAAGCCCTCTCCAGTGGAGGGTGGTACTTAACACCCTCAAGGTGTGGGAAGGAGTTCCCAGCACCTGCTCAGGGGACCTGGTGAAGGCGAGACACTTACACCTTCACCATCTGGTAAAGGGCCGGGCAGAGTGGGGTGTCCGGCCCCGAAGACACAGGTTTTCTTTTGTTCTTTCTCGGGACAGCAGAGCAGCGAGTAGTTGGGTGGAATGGAAGCTGAGAGAGTTCCTAGTGGGTCTTCCCTCCTTCTCGGAGGTTCTAGGACCGTCTGGTCTCTGACGCAGAGGAGCGCCCAGACTCACGGTAACTGATGCTTTCAACCACAAACATCAGAATCAACATGGAATGTATTTCCTGAGGTGAGACCTTCCTTTGAAGAGAATTGTAAAACCCTGATAAGATTAAACATGATTTACTGCCTTAGGTGTCAGGGCAAACGTCTTATCGCCAGCTTGCTGTCCTTATATCTGGAAAACTTGGACTCTCTTCTGAGAAGATATTTTACATTGATTTAAAAATATTTGCCTCAAAACAAAAGCCACTTTCAAATAATTCTGAAATTTTTGATCTTGACTGTAATCTCAGCATTAACATATTGTATCTCCCGTCTGTTCTTCCTGAGATGATCTTCTTAAACCCAGCAAATCCAGGGATCTTTCTCAGGCAGCACTGGACATCATGGGTCCTCTTACTGGTCTAGAAACCCCTTCTTTCTGTGGCTGATGCAATTCACGTCTTAATTTTCAAGCTGCTCTTCCTACCCCCAAATTAAGACCTTCCCAAGATTCTGTTCCTGAGCCTCTAGTCTCATTCTTGGCAGTTTCGTTCACGGCAGGAATTTAACCTTTACCTCTAATTAAACAACTCAGGAAGTTTTACTTCCGAGCCTGTTCTTCCACCACGTTTCGCCTGAATTTCAAGCGTCTGCCCCATCCCCCCACCCAGACATCCAGGGGCTCCTCAGACTTAGTTTCTTTCTCTGCCAACCAGCCATTCTGACTCCCAGGCCCTTCTACACCATCTGGACCTTCTCAGTCACCCTTCCTTGAGCAGAAAACCACCGTTTACTCGCTTCTTGCCCCCATTCGAATTTTCAATCGGTTGCAAGGCTTTGAAGCCTTTCTGTCTTAGCTCTGAGAGGACCCTGACGTTCCCCCTTTGGCTTCTAGCTGTTCCCACTGCAGCCCCCTGAGCCTGGGCTGCACCGTCTTGGCGCTGGACTACCTCATCAGCTTCTAGAGTCTAAACTATCCTGTGTGCCTTGTTGGTTTTCACATTGGAAAATTTTTGTCTTTTAAATCTTATGCAGAAACCCCACGTACAAGGTGCATGGAAGGTCCGACACTCTGGATGAAGCGGGGTGAGGGGCACAGGGTTTACTGGCTCTCTAAGTGGGGCTTAGCAGAGCACAGCTGAGCAGCCCCTACTGCTTAGAACCTGGGGTGTTTCCCCCAACCCGACAGTTACACGGAGCATTCCCCCTCCGGAGATCCGAGTTCCAGCTCCATTGCAGTGCTGCCTACGGAGCTGCGAGGTCCTGGAACTTGAGAGCTGTATTGCATTTACCCAGCACAGTGTTTCACAGCGAAAAGCACCCAGTGGTATTTACTGAGTTGAAACCAACTTAAAAACCAGCAAATGTAAGAAACATGTAGGCTGATTTCTATATAAAAGAAAGCACAGATAACTTGGAAGATCACCAGTGTGATTTTTCTCATCAACAGGAATAGTCTGGGGGAATTGTGAGATCTTTTGAGAAAAGCTATTGGATTGTTTTCGACGGGGACATAAATATGCTGCAGTCGTCCTGAGCTGGCAGTGCTCGGAGCTCCCTGGTGACCTAACCTGTGAGGATGTGACAGCCACTTCACTCACCTATGGGCTGCAGTGGGGGCATTAGCATACATTTACATAAATTTACATATAACATTCTGTCACCCCCAGCTCCCAAACCTGCATACTGGATACATTTTTTAAAAAGGTAGTGTGACCTATGGCAATTATATTCAAACCTGATATTCAGAACAAGATACATGAAGCAAAACAAAAATCTAAACCAATCAATTACATGCCTGATTAGGACAAAGACAGGCAGAGCTTCAGGGAGAAATAGAGGAGTGGGGGGCTGGGGGGCGGTGTCTTCTCACACCCTGGGTGTTAAAGCAGGGGGGCAGCACACAGGCCCTCGTGCTGAGACACCTAGTGGGCACCACGGTGAGCTAGGCTGTGCGTTAGGCTTTAATGTCTGAGTTCCAATCTCACGGACAGAACCAAACCACGCAGGGGTCTCGCCCCTACCATCCCCACCATGCACAGCCTTGGTCACTCGGAGTCGGCATTTCTCCAGGCTCTCTGCAGAGGACAGTTAGATCACTTCTGTTCCCTCTCTTGTTCTCCTGACCAGGTCTGAGGAGGGTTGGGTGGGTTTCTGGGGGCCTGCTAATCAGGTACTCCTGCTGCCTGCACTGGGGAAGGGGGTGGCAGGAGGGGCTGGACAAGGGCCTGACCGGAAGCATCGGGAGGGCTGGGGTGAGAGCAGGTATGTGTGAGCCTGTCCAGGGGGACCCCAATAGTCGATTTCCCTTAGGCTCAGGGCCTTAGTGAAAAGCAGCTTCTCCCTGGCCTCCCGGGTCTGCTTCTGGTGGTCTGTCTTCCGTCCCTGGGTCAAGTGCCATGGCTGGGGCCCTGCTAATCATGGATGTCAGCCTTTCCTGACCCGAGGCCGGTAGGTGTGGGGACCTCTGGGTCCCCCTGGTGGCCTCTGTACCGTCCCTGCTGCTGGGGCAGTGTGGTGTTGGCTGTCCCCTGCTCACCCACCCACCCAGTGCCCTCATTCCCCCCGAGCTCTGCTGCTGGCTGAGCCCTGTGGGTGGGCGCTGAGGAAGCCCACTCCCTGCGCCCTTAGGAAGGGCAGAATCAGCCTTTGTGAGTTTACGCTGGGATGGTGAGTGCTTTTCACTGAGCACGAATGGTCAAGCCATGACCAGCCGAGCAAAGAGGACAAAGACCCTGGAGGGGGGGAGGGGGTGAAGCACACCCACACGTTATATGCAAACTTCCCCTTGTCATCGCTGGAAGAAGGTCAAAAACTCGGTTGGTAGAAAGTACAGAAGTTATTGTACATGACAGCTAGCAGAACATTTTTATATTTGTATGGAGGACGTACTAAGTAGACTTCTGTGAACTGAGTCAACTTGTAAAATAGTATCGTTAAGATTATATAACAAGAAGTAGCTGTCAAATATGAGTTGACTATGTTAGTATATTAGGAATACAAGTTAAGAAAGAATGCGATGTACAGGAGAGGTTTGAAATAATCACCAGCGACACTGTTTAGAAACTTAGTGTGGCAAAACCAGCAAAGTGTCCAAACTCGCCAACCCAGCGCTCCCGTTAGCTGTGACGACGGCAAAGTAGGCGACGTTGCTGACTGTCACTGCGGAGCTGATACGGTCAGGCTGAGAAGTGGTGTCCGTGCTCAGAAAGCTGCCTGAAGGAGGCAGCTAAGTGGACGGTTAGTCTAGAGCTTAGGAACCACAGCAAATGTGAAAACTGAAGACGGTGCTAGTGGCATGATGGCTTTTGCTCGCTTCCTCACAGCCGGTCTCATCACCTGATGGGACTGAGTCTCTATCATAGTTGGGGTCCTAACACTGGGCTAGTTAAGAAAACCCTTTCCTAAGAATCCACTGCGATGCTCAGCCCATAGCAGAGCTTCCTCTTGGAGAACGAGAAGAACGAGACCGCTGGTCCGGCAGGGAGGTGAGCCCGGTGTGTGAGCCCATCCAGGCCCTGCGGGGCGCTGGGGTCTAGAGGGGCAGGTGCCCCATAAGGAGCGTGGGCTTCATACCTGCGTGACCGCTGGCGGCTGAAAATTTATGGGGCAGAATCGAAGGGACTGAGTGACAGGGCCAGTAGCTCCAATCACTGTGAAGGTCAGAAAGTGATGAACGGAAAGGGAGGCTGTAAATCTGTGATGAAAGGGAGGCCATGTGAAGAGCAGGAAGAGAAACGGAAGGTCAGGCAGGACCACGGAAATGGCAGATTTTATCCAAGGTCTACACTTTAGAGAACTTTTTGTAATGGAAGGAATATTTTGTGTGTAGTTTAAAAAAGCTAGCATCATGGCTCCAAAATATGCTCTTGGAAGGCATGTGGTGTAACACAAAGACAAGATTTTGTCTGGAGACACGGCCGCTAACCTTGAGTTTGCTAAGAAACCTTCTTTCTTTCCTTGCTCGGCTCTTACTGGAGCCCAGGCCAGCTACCACGGACACAGGGCAAAGCACCTAAGCCTTCAAGGATCCTGCAGTCTAAAGGGAGGTAAAACCCAAACCGTTAATTAACCCAGAAGAGGAGCACCTGAGCCAGAATAATGGGGCGTGTGTGTAAGGACACCCCTGAGAGGAGGGTGATTAAATGGGTTCTTTTTGAGTAAGTCCCTCTGAGCCTCAGTTTCCTTATCTGTAAAATGCAATCCTAGAACTGATGTTTTTTAAAGTCTTTTTCAATGCTAATATTCTAGAATATTTGAAAAAGCTTCTAGGTGTTCAATAACTCAGAGCGAAGGACCCTGTTCTAAACGTACCAAAAAGAGAAAGGTGATTTTTTACAGACCTGTAATTACCCAAGTCAGCCGTTTCCACTTTAGACTAAAGTGACAGTAAATTACATGAATGCCTGGCTGACACATGCGTGTCCACGCCCATGTCACATGTATGTGCACGGATGCACAGATGTGCTCTTGGGTACACACACGCAAATGTGTTACATATTCACTTAACTGGTTCTCCATGCTTCGTATGATTTGGAGTTGGAATTACCTTCATGCGCATAAAATAATCTAGGTTCTATTTCATTAAAAAGAAATCTAATAAATTATCTTCAAAACTGCCAACTGAAGAAGTTGCATCTAATTTAGAAAATTACTGGCCTCTGACAATTGTTCGTGTGTCAATATGTATTGACCAAACACATATTTCTGGGTGTAAGACTAGAGAAAAGTAAATACACACAGTCTCACCGTGACTTACTAATTGCTTATCTAACATTTAACCATGCTTATTTGCATATTTCATAAGGTTTTTGAGGTACTCACTTCTTCCCTTCTAAGGCAAGGGTACCAAGAACAAATTATCTTCTGGTGGAGTGCCAGTTACAGCAACAATTAGCTCACGTACAGTTTAGCATGTCTTAAAGTATCCAGATTCATATTTTGTTTCTAGCACCTTTGATCCTTACTTATCATGTGTTCACTTGCTCATCCGTGTGTTTTTTACTCTCTAAATACAAAAGGAATGCCTGCTAGTTGCCAGGCTTTGTTCCCGATGTTAAAGATTCATGAAAATGAATAAGAGGAAGCAACTGGCTTAACTATAATTTAAACAAATATGCCAATTTAAGATATTTTCTTCTCAGCTTTATTAGAAAGTTATTTGTAAGCTGGATGTATATCCTTAGACATTATGCAGGAGTTACAAATGTAGGTTTCCTCCAAAGTATATTGAGGTAAAAGTTCATGAACTTGTAATAATGTCCCTGAAAGTATACTGGAAGTTAATGGGAAACCATGGCACAGTCTGAACCAGTATGATTTATATATCATTTTAGTTATATATTCGGCCGGCCTTAAGCTATGTCTCTGTTTCGACTTCTAACCAGAGGGACTATACAGCTTGGTGCTTATGGATGCTTATGGGCCCAACGTTTTCACTTTTCGAACCTGAATCAGATTTATAGCATCTCTATTGAATTCTGACAAAAGCATTAGTTTCTAGTGTCTCACGTTGTGAGGATGTAGCTATTTCTCAAATACTTTGGTTTTGTATTAAGTATTTGTAGGACTGACTTTTCGAAATAATGGACCTTTCATCCCCAGCTCCAATAAACAGTGTGGTTACTAATTTCCAACAAACGAGCCTCTAGCTTTACAAGTGGATTTTATGTTTCCATGGCTTTTAGAGACGTGGCCCGTCAGCGTCACTGAGCTCCAGGGCGCCGCGGGCCTGTGGGATTACCCTCACGATGCCTTCGCAGCTGGGATGCAAATGCTGAAGAGAAGCAGCGGCAGACGCAGGAGGGGAGGCCCTGGGGGCGGGGGACACTCAGGACTGAGTCGAATCGGATCCAATTAATCACCTTTTTAAAAACCGCTAGGAAAAGGTGGGGGACTCAGATTCGGTGACTCTTCCAGGGTGCAGTGGCCGCTACAGAAAGCAGAGCCCTGTATCCCTCTCATTCCCTCTGTCCCAGGGCAGCGAGACAGGACTCCGCCCTGGACGCTGAGGCCTCGAGGCCAATCTCCGAGCGGGGCTGCTGAGTGAAAAGCACTTTGATAGCAAGAGAAAAACAGCCTTGTTTTTCAATATGTGAAGGAGACACCAGGAATTAGCATTTTAAAAATATTCTAGGTTTCACCTGGCTACAGAAATGTGGTTTTAAGTCACTAAATTCTAACAGAGATGACAGGTAGTGGGGGGTTCTATGGGATGAAGATGATTCACTGTCCTGGCTGTTTTGTCCCCCATTCGGAATGTCTGGAAAGACTCAGTGACTTGACCAGCTTGGCGGCCCATGGTAGGCGGTGTGCTGTGCGCCCTGGACTCAAGTGCCCCATTTGCAGTTCCATTCACACTCACATCGTGGAAGCGATGAGGGTTACGCAGAGTGTGGGTTTAATCCCGACAGATAAATGCACCTGTGTTTTCAGGACCTGAGCAGGGAGCACACAGTGTGGGAGACACGAGCCTGGGCTGGTCCTGGTTCTCCCTAAGAACCTGCATAACCGCAGATAAGCCGCTCAATTCCTCTCATTTTAAAAATGTGATAGAAGGATTAAAGCTTATTAAGTTCTCTATGATTTCTAAAAGTCCTACAAATACTGAGGGGAAGTTAGCTCAGAAAAGAACGTTAGTATCAACACAATACCAACATTCAGACACTTAGCTATATACTCTGAACGTGATGTCCGATCCAAAACTTCTTGGGCCCGGAATGGCGCTCCTGACTCCTGCCCCAGCTTCTCTCCCTGACGCCGTCTGTGTCCAGGTAACAGACTCTGTCCACATGCCTGTTCACGTCAGAAACAGGGTCACTCTTCATTCCTTCCTTCCTCTCAAAGCCCCACATCTACAAGTTTTTACAATTCTATCACCAAAACACATCTTAAATCATTTTTTCTTCATCAACACACTTAGTCCAAGTTACATAATCTCTCACCTGACCAATGAAATAATCTAATTGTCTTCTCTTCTCCCTTCCTGCCCCTTGACGATCAAACCTCCAGTCTGTTTAAGTACCAAATCTGAGGTATAAATACATTCTGGGCTTTGCCTTGTTTGAAACCCACCAGTGGTTTTCCATTGCCTTAAGACCTCAAACCCCTTCTGACTGTGACAAAGCAGCATGGAAAGACTCCTTTGCAGCCTCTGACCCGCTTTACCCCGCGCTGCCCCGCGTCCACCGGGCGCCAGCATCTTCTCTGGGGTCCCCAAATGAGCTGGTACAGTCCTGACCCGTCTCTGCGGTACCCTCTGCCTGAAAGCCTCCCCACTGTTCTCAGTCTCTCCTCTACTATCTGCCCAGCCTCACCGCCGTCTTCCCAGCAGAGGAGTTTCCAAACCACCCTCTGAGAATGGATGGGGCAGCGCTTCATCTTCTCCCCCACTACCCGTGCCCTGCTCAGTAGACTTACTGCAACTTGCAGTCGCTTTATGTGTCTGTTTGCTTGTTTTCTGTGGGCCCCGTCCCTCGACTGCACGCTCCACGGGAACTGTCCCGTGCTGTCCCCAGTGGCTCTCCCCGTCCTGGCACAGAACGAGGCCGGCAGGCCTGCGGGACCGTCACTGCAGCCATGAGACCCGAAAGTACCTCTTTCTCCAACTACAAGGAGGGGGGGTCACCTGTCCGGGACACATCATAGTGGGGTTCAGGTGATGAAAGAGGCTGGTGTGGACGAGTCCCTAAATCACTGTGCCCCTCCCCACCCCAGCACCGATTCCACACAGCCCTGAGAAGCGATTATTTTGCCCATTTGTCTTGTTTTCCTTATGAGATGAAAAGGTCCTTGGGAGCTGGGTTAGGCCTTAGTGACCTCGGCACTCCACGTGGGTTTAGTGAAATCACTCAAACACTGAACATTTGCTGAGCAACAGAACTAGGGGTTCAACATGTTTTGCGGAATTAAATGGCATGATTTCATGACATGTGCGTCTCTTACGGGAATGTTAGCAGGGCTGGTGCTGTTTAAGACTCACTTGATTAGAGAATGTGCCCCTTTTTATCATGTTATTATTTTATTGCACTTGAACTCCGTGTATAAAATTTTGAGATGCCTTTTTAACCTAAGGTTAAACTATGTAACCTTGAAGTGTGACCTTGGCTGAGCGGGGTCTTCCTGCTCACGAGTGGCCGGCCAGCCTTCCGCCCAGCCCCGTGAGTGGCCCCACCACCTGAGCTGCGGTCCCAGCCCGGGACTTGGACCCCTGCCTGCTCCCCCTCCCCCATCCCACCCTCTGTCCCTTATTCCCCAGTGGCCTGTCCAGGCTGGCTTGGCTCCCTGCATCTCTCCAGCCGCCCATTCTGTCCCTCCCGCCTGCCCTCTCTGTCAGGGGCCGTATTCATCTGCCTGTGTTCCTGTGTGTAGCCTAGAGGTTGGTCCTGCCGCCAGACACATCTCCTGCTCGCTGATTTATCTGCCGTGGCATCAGTCACAAGGATGACCATGTGTATGGTCCTGCAGCCTTCAGAACAAAGTCCAGCCGCCGACATGTCCTGCAGGGTCATTTGTGACGAGGCCAACCTCCCCCTCGGACAAACCTCCACCGCAGGAAACACCAGCTTTCCAACGGCCACACACTTTCCCCCGCCCTCTCTTCCCTGATTCCTTCTTATTCAGGGGCTGATGCAAAAGCATCACTGTCTCCACCTTTATGCTGGGTCCATTCTCCTCCACTAGACGCACCTTTTGTGATGCCCCGACCCACAGTGCTGTGTGCTGAGTCATCCACCCCTCCCCCCGCCCGGTGACCTGCACTCGCTATGTGAGTTTCTGCTTTGTGAGACCCTTTCATCCTTATAGCCCCGGTACCTGCTCGCGGCCGGTGGCCAGTGAATACCTGTTGAAAGAACAATATTTCACTGAGCGCATTTTTCCTAATGTTAATAAGTAATCACTGGGAACATTCTGTGGTTCATGACTCTCTCTCTCTCACAAATATTGTAGCATTTTATCCTCACAGTACCACAGTGATATTTGACGAAAATCTATATATGATCTTTACATGTTTATCCACAAACTCTTGGTTCCATACATGTCAATTAGTTGGAATCTCCATTTCTTACTGTTACAAAATGGGAAATTTACCACCTGAAGGAAGGTTCAAAGTTGAATTTATGAATGGAGGGAAATATGAATTGTTAAGGATGAACATGATTATCGCTGAGGAATAGATAGGACTTTGGACCCACAGGAGCTCCAAAGACAGAAAACTCCCAACAGGAAGCTGATGGGCTTTGATGAAAAGTAAGATGCCTTGGGGCTCAGAGTGGAGCATCTGCAGGGCCAGGGTGATCTGCTTACTCTCCAGGAGCACAGGACCTACTCAGTGGATGACGGGCGGAGCCTGGAGACGCGGGAAGGAACCAGGAGGTCTGTTCCGAGGGATGGTCGTAGGGGAGGGAGCACGAGAGGACTAAACCTGGCTGTTGTTACTACTGTGAGTCTGAAAGCGTGTGAGTGATCGTGTGTGTGAAATGCAGCCTCGGGTGAACTTTGTTGGGTGCCCTGTCTGCAGTATGAGCTGGTCACAACCTGGTGACATGTCCGGGTGTTGCCATTTCAGTCTCACTGCATCTGCCCTGGTTTCTGGGTTGACCCGGCCTCAGCAGGCTGTGTGTTTAGGGACCAGGGGTCCATCGTCAGTGTAATCATCACCCTTAGCACTTCATCTGCATCCACTGGACGCGTGGGGAGTGAATGAATGTCCATGTGCGCCCAGCACAAACACTTACACACACCTTGTGCATCCAACAAGTCCTTGTGAACAAATGTTCCCTGGAGGTGCAGGGTGACGTCCCCGTGGCATCCTGGTGGGCTCTCTGGGAGGAGGGGAGGGGCTCTGAATACCTGCATCTTGCAGCCGAAGCAGACGGTTTCAAGTGAGTCATTGGCAGCTGTGTCCAGCCAAGATCCTTCTTAACAACCATCTTCCCACTTGAACCATCATATGTGGTAACTGAGAACCTGAACATTCTCCGGCTGAAGGAAAGTCCTTCCCTTCTGGTGAGATTGCATGGTACACGGATTTTATTTTTTTAAGTCCTTGCGGGGAAACGTTTCATGCAGCCCCTCTACATCCCTCTAGCTCTGCTACCAAATAAACTTTCGTTATGTCAACCTTATTTGTGGACTTTGTTTTCAAGGCGGTTGTAATGTATTTGTGTCAACTCTGAAGGACACTCAAAGGGCAAACAATGTAAATAACCTGTGAGATACACATGATGTTTTCCTGAGCCATTAAACGACTTCTGTGCCCAGAGTCACAATGTTACACATCATGCGCTTAGTCACACTGATCCCTTAATTTTCTTAGGAGCCCTGCTCTAACATATTAGCTATGATTCGTGCTAAATCACAAAGGACATCCCATGAACGTCCCTCCGGCCTCACCTGCCAGCCTCAGCCACCAGCGGCCCTGAGGTCGGCACCTCCTGTCGGGCTCCCAGGTGACCCTGACTCAGTTTCTAAGCCTCATGTGCTGGGCATTGTCCCCTTCCTGACCCCACCTCTCATGCCTCATTCTTGAAATCATCCCACGGCAGCCTCTGGAGCTCAAGGCGGGCAGCAGAGCATCCTGTGTGTCGCCCCGCCCCGGGCCTCTGCACCCCGGGCTGCCCCTCACTTGGCAGCCCCCTCCTATCCTCCCTAAATCCCTCCAACCTTGAGTCTCAGGTCACCCTAGACTCAGAGAGGCTCCCTGACGTCACCAATACACAGGGACCTCGCCCCACTCCTTGAGGACCACAGGATGCTCTCCAGCCAGCCTGCAAGATCCTTGACAACTTCTCCACCCACAGCACCCATCCTTCCAGAATCCCGGCCTCTTGACTCCTGGACCACTTTTTCCTGCTTCAGTCTCTGCTCCCATGGCCTCCCCTCTGTTTTCTCACTCAGACGCCCCCTTCTCTGGCTGCCACCTGGTGCCTTTCCAGCTCCCTCCCTCCAGCTCCCAGTCTCCAAGCAGCCTTTGAACAACTGCACAAGGACCAGCAGATCACCCACCGATCGCACCATTTCCTCCTCGGCTCCCCGTCCTCCGTCCTCCCCTCCTGGGCGCTCACACTGGGCGGGTCATGATTGGCAGCTCTTCCTGCTCCTTAATCTGCCTGCCTGTCTCTCATTTAAATTTCCTCCCCGGGGAAGGTTGGCTTCGCCGTCTGTTTTGTGCCAGCCCTCCTCCAGAGAGTGGCTGGAAGGAAGGACGCAGCCCTGACCGTCTGGTCTCACCTCAAAGCATGATGTGGCCTCAGGTGCGTCTTCAGTTCCTGCTGGCAATTCAAGGTCCCAGTCCCCTCCTTCCTTCCCTCCATCACATCTCCTCCTCCTCCATACCTGGTCCCTTCCTCCCCTCAAGCTCATGGATGACCTGGCTTCCCACCTCATCAAGAAGCCAGAAACAGTTCAAGATAGCGACCCCAGCTCCCCAACATCTACACCCTGTCTTTGCCTCCTTGGAGCTGTGACTGGACCACGTCTGCTTCTTTGAAGGGTCACCCTCTCTCTGGAACAGAGCTTTGCTCCCTCCTGCTCAGGAGACCCCCCCCCCCTCTCCAGAAAGGCTCCTTTCCTGCCCTGCGTCACCTGCGTCTGTCTTCCTGAAAGGCGAGCTCAGTGAGGGCAGGGGCTCTGCTCTCTGAAGCATCCCCAGCATCTAGAACAATGCCCGGCATTTCATGGGTGCTCAGTCGTATATGTTGAATTAAGTGAATGCATGAACGTGGACGCACAAAAAGCTATCCAGTTATCTGCACAGTGATCAAAATGAACATCAATTTACAAATAATCTCTAGTAAAGATGAGGCCAAAATTTGACTGAAGGAGAATTTGATTAGAGGGGAAGACATAATTTTTATCATTTTGATTAACAGAGAATGACTCCATCAAACAGATATTTTTTCTAGAAAATGGATTAATGAAGAAAAAGCTCAGAAAGTTACTTTTCTTCTGTTGTTAATTTAACCAACTGAAGTATTGGTTTCCTGGAAAATTTAAAAGTTATTATTTTTTATCTCTTTTTCCTATTAATACACTAAAATCTTCTATTAATCTGTCTGTCTCACTCACACACGTTTCTTTTATGCATTAGCATGTTATCCATTTACATATACATGGACATATACAATAGACAATATCTGCTGTTAATATCTATCTGTAAATCATACACAATTTCAATTACAAAGAAAAGGTTTTTCTATCACAAGCCACCACACTCGTGACTTGCCCTCAGAACTAGATGTACCTGAAGTCATCATGGTTACCTTTTGTCAGCAGCTACATATGCAAATGTTTAAACACAAATAAAGTGAACCTATATAATGTCAAAGTCCTCCACAACCATCTCCCACCTCCCAACAAGCGACACTCCACAGCTCTGAGTGTGAACATGATGGGAAATTGGCATACGTTCAAAATAATAACGGAAAGTATTCAATGGGCTTTGAAAAATGCCAGTCTCCCACTCAGACGCAGGGTGAAATTAAGCCTGTGTTTGTCAGTTCAGATGTCCTCTTGGAAACAGCTTTAACTCTACGTGTTTGCCTTGATATTATAAACTGACCCACAACTTAATAGACATAAGGGAAGGGATGGCAATTGAGCCACAGGGGCCGGTCTAGCCTTCCTCCCTCCAAACCCAATCCTAGCTTCAGAGATAGGCTGGCACTTTAAAAAGGACAGGGATCTGTAGTCACTTTAAAAATAATTCAGTTCACAACAAGGACTCAGTGTTTCTTTCCCTCTCCCCCCACCTCTATTTTGGGATGCAGGCCCTGTTATCACCAAACAGAATGACATTCACAGCAGGTACAACTGACACATGGAAATTTGTTGGATCAGTGGCACTAATTGGGTATCTGTACTTGCAAAGATGATGGCACAAGTAGGAGGTGTTTAAACATGTGAGTTCAGAACCCTGTTTAGGGTCCATTTCCATGTAAATGAAGACCACCAGCGGCTTCCAGGCAAGGCACGTGGTAAGACCCCCAAGCCAGCCCCCAGACTGCAGGAACGAAGCCTTAAGCAAGAAAACCGATAAAGAAGAAAAGAAAACCAGCTTTTTCCTTACCTTCTTGCATGTAAGATTTATGCAAGAAACTCCCATTAGCACTAATGAGACTTATGCATGTAAATCTCCCATGAAACGACGGGAGATTAACCTCATCCATCACCCTGCAGACACGGTTTCTGGGGCAGGCTTCTAACAGGCAGACCGCCTGGCTGTTGTGGGCTCTGCCTGCCTTTCCTTAAAGTGCAGAAGTAGCAGGCCCTGGAGAGGCCTTGGGAGGAGGGGGCTCCTGCAGAGCCACCCGGGGGCGGAGGGGGCAAAGCAGCAGATCTGTAAGAGTGTGAAGAACTCAGAGATCACAGGCCGTACCACCCACCTGCTCACGATATACAGTAGTAGCAAAATGAAATCAATAACCCGTATCACGTGGATGGAATTCTCTGCCCATCAGAGTTTGGCATTTTTTCTTAGGAGAGCGGGCAATGTGTCTAAAAGATGTTCCCAGAACCAGCTTTCCCCATTTTCCTGTCCTCTGCTCACGCAGTTGCTCACTGCACACACCAGAAATTAGACTCATTGCCTCTTTTCCAGGCGGAACCTGGGATTCCTGCAGTGGTGCCTTTGCTGGTGCTGGCGGAGGATCCCATCTCCACCAGCCTCTCAGATCTGAGTTGTTGTCTGATCTCCAGGACACCTCTCTTCTCCCCTGAGTTTGGCACTGGTATTGCTCTGTCCACTCCTTTCCCACGAATCCGCCCCAGATCCATTCTGCCAACTTCTCCGGGACCATCTGACTGGGAGTGTCGGCTCCCACAGGGTCATGGCCTCTGCCGGTTCTACTCAAGTCTCTCCACGAATATCCAGTGAATATAAACATCGATCATGAATTTCGGGGCAGCATGCTTAAGGTATCCACAGGCATACAACGAGGAGAAGAAATTCCTCCCCTGCCCAATCAGCTCTTAACCCTGAGGCAACCTTGACTGTCCTTCCTCTGATGTTCCAGCACTGACAAGCATCTGTGTGCAAACACGCTTTCAAAGTATACAAACGGTAACACTCACATGGCTTTGCACCCTGCGAGTTTTCATCGCACGACATATGCTGGGCTAGGTTCATACAAGCTCCCGCCTTCAAAAAATAATTCATAGTGTTCTATTGCATGAACACAACATAATTCATTTAACGAGTCTTTTATGGACGAATAGTTGTTTCCAAATTCCTGCTCTTACAAACAAGTCTATAATGTGTAACAAAAATAGCCAACTCTTCTAAACTGCTCACTATGTGACAGATGCCATTTAATCCATCAGTCCTTCTCACAGCAGTCTAAGGTAAATATGCTGTGATCATTCCTGACATACACAGAAGGAAACAGACTGGCAGAGATCGTAGATTGTCCAAAGTCATGCTTGGATACGGTCCCTGCAGAGGCCACGCTCCCTGGGCACTGCCTTGCTGCAGCTTCATACATACAACATACATGCAGCTCCTGAGTGTGAATATCTGTGCACTAAGTACGTGGACGTGGAAGTGCTAATAGGAAGGCAACATCCTCTCTAAGCTTCACTGATGTTGCCAATAACTGTGTCTGTAAGCCACACTCCTCAATACAGTTTGAACGTGGTTGGTAGGTAAACGATGCTATGACATTGTCAGTCTGTGGGTCACACGGATGATGCTGATGAAGTTGAACACTTTTTCTAACGTAAAAGTCACTTGCATCTTCTCTGAAGTATCTTTCCATATCTTTGTCCATGTTTAGTTAATATTTGTTGTCAAATTTAATATGCTAGTAAGTCACTATCTACCTTTTTTCTGCTCTGTTCTAATGGGGTTATTCCTTGTTTGTTTGTGTGTTTATTTATTAATGCAACCCTAAAATAAGACAGGCACTAAAATTTCCATATTTTGAAAGTGATTTTGATTAGGGAAGATTTATTCATTTAATTGCTATATTATCTGTGTTTAAATTTAACACCCCTTCCAAGACTGTAATACGTTATTCATTATGCTTTGGCAAGTGTCTATTAATTCCTACCCATGAATTTTACATTGGATTTAAATTGTGCATGAAAGCTACCCATGAGATAAGGGCTAACATGATTTTTATTCTGGTCAAATGAGAACACAACCACAAGGCAAATGAAAATGATACATCTGAGGATAGTTGTATTTCCTCCCCCAAAGAAAAGATACATATACCTCCAATGGCCATTCTAGAACTTTCTATGGAATGTGGGCTCCTTGAAAATTCTCTTCTAGGAGTGAGGAGAAAGCTTATGCATCACTAAACATCACTACTTTGGTATATATTGCACAAGGCTCAGGCTGTCGAATCAAGTGGCAATTTTCCATTGTTTGGAAGGAAATTTAAAAGCTCAACATACCACTTTTCCATGATAACAAAAATTCCACTAACTCCATCTAGAAGGAACTGTTGACATTAGCAGACTAAGAGGTTTAATTATAAAAGCTTCAGTGGAAGATGCTACCAGTTATTTAAGCAGAATGTTCTTCTCTAAACATATTAGTAACGGTAGATCTTTATAAATAAAATGGTGCACAATCTTTTTGTCAAACAAACGTTAAGACCCAAGGAAAGGATGTAAACTATGATTAAAGAGGAAATATAATTAAAGAGGAAATATGAAAATGGTAAATAATGTCATCATTAGGCTTCCACCAACACCACAAAATCTCCCAGCAAGACCTCAGGGCACAAATTTCTCACGCATCACAGACTTTCAGGCGATAATTGCACTGTTAGTCTCCCCAGGGATTTGTGCAGGTCCCTGCCGTGAGTGTGGGGCTGTCCAGAGCACATCGTGGAGTGTGGGGTACCTCAGACTGCGAGTGCCTGGAAGGCACGGACACGCCAGACACACAGCACCTGCCCTATAGGTGTTTCTGCCTTTTGGGTTTTTTGAGAAATTTATGATATACTGTCTGATGTTCAAACCTCCTGGTGCCAGTGACCTCAGGGGTCACTTTAGCACCCTGCACTACTCTGTTCCCCCCAAGAAATAACTTAGAAAGCGGTCCTGCTGAGGTCGGGGCTGAACGAGCTGCCCGAGGTTCACTGAACTGAATGTGCAGCTTCAGCAAAGCCCTGGGCTCTCTTGGCATCTTTGGCTTTTCACGTTTTCCTAGTTCTGCTCCAGGGGAACAGGAGGGAAGGGCATTCCGACTCTGAAACTCATGTGTGGAAAACGCATGTCGCTCGGAAGCTTTCATAAACCCGCGCGGGGCGTCCAGGAACCTCCCAGTCTCAAGTCACCCAGGATGCTGGAGGGGCATGAGGTCACAGAGAAGGGGCCCCAGGCTGACCTCGATCGCGGCGGCAGCACCTCCACGGAGCCAAGAGGAGCTCCTCTCTGGTGAGCTCCCCGCCCGCAGGTGGGCTCAGGCTGGCAGAAGCCCCTGGATCTCATGCCCCTTGTCATCCACACCCACACACGACCCGCCTATTCCCCAACTCGGCTTCACTCAAAACGCCCACGGATGGAGGCAATCGTTCTCAGCTGGGGGGAGGGAAGTGTCATCATCTGCAGTCCCTGTCACTCTCCAGGGGAGGGGAGAGGGATTAGTCATTTGCATCCTACTTTCCAAGAGAGTGGTGGTCCAAGACTTTGAGACAAGTCATGTAAAATGCAAATTTCCACTATCTCCTGAATTCCAGAAAAATCAAAGCTCAAACCCTTTTATTTATTTTTCACTATCTGTACTATTTTATAACTTACATTTTATAAACATTGTTATAATGGCAGGTAACAAAGGTCATAAAGAAGATTTAAGCAATACTGATGAATCACTATGAAAATGATCGAAAAGCATTAGGTCATGATTTAGGGATGATCTTGAGAAAACATGACTCGAAATTATTGGGTTGTTTTCTGAGCAAGGGGGCACGAGAGTGGTGAACTCAGAATCATATTAACAGCATTGTTCCTTTTAGGCGAAACAGTGTGATTTAGTGGCAACCTAGCAGTTTTACAAATTCTTGGTGTGTAAGCATATATATACACACAATACTTTACATGCACACACAAATAATACCTATTGTAAACATATGTGGAATAGACACAAGGATAGCAATGTGTGATATTTGCATAGGGCTTTGGGAACGTGGCAGGGGCAGGTCCCAGCAGTTAAGAACGTTGGCCAGGAGCTGAAACACACACCTAAGTTTGAATTCCATCCGTGCCATTTACTGTGTAACGTTGGGCATTTTATTTAACTTCTCTATACATTAGTTTCCTCTGATATAAATTATGGATAAAAATCTGGATAAGAAGAGTAACACAGGGTGTTTCGAGCACTAAATGGGATATAGTGAGTGGTACTTTGAGAACGGAGCTTGGTACATTGCGGCTACTTAATGAATACTTAGCTACAATCACCATCATTAGCAGTTTACAGTATTTTCATGTAATCCATCACACTTGATCTAGCCCTTTATCCCTATTTTACAGAAAAAGAAAGTAAGACTTTGAAGGGATTTGCCCAAAGGGATACAAATGGTAACTGGCAGTGCTAGGACGAAACTAATAGTATTTGTCAGCTGTTTAAAATAAATCCGTTTCAAAGGGTCAAAGACCACAGATTTATAAAGTTGGAGCTATTTCAGCAGATTCCTCCTTCTGGACACACGATACACTTTTCTTTAAAATAGTCGCCATTCAGAACACAATTCATGAAGCTTTTTCGGAAACAGATATTGATTTTATTTTAAGTAAAGTCTTTAGCATGGAAATTGGATGGGAGTGTGATTTTCTCTTTGGGCTCTGGTTCAGAGGAAATTGGATTTCCTAGAGCACCAGCTGCGGGGAAGCCACAGGTGCTCAACTCGGCAATCATGGTGGCTAATTGGGACACATGGACAGAAAATGCACTAAATCTAAATCTTGTACCACGGCACTTTCATTTCTCCCATAAGAGGAAGCCCCAAAGGCCTTCTTGACTGGGGTTGCTAAGGGAAGCAAGGGCTGAGGGCAGGAAATGTGGCCCACGGGGAGCCGGTGGTGGTCACAGGGTGGGGAGGAGCTGGGAGTGCGAGGGCTGCAGGACCGGGGCCGTCTCTATTCAACCGCTGCCGGCTTAGCAATGGCGACGGGACCATGGGCCCTTCCACCTGCGTCCTTCTGACTCTGAGTTGCAAGCTAAGGAGTAGAACCAGCAAAAGAACAATCCTGGGAATCCCTAGTTCAAACAACCACACGGCAGCAGGTAACAAGAATCTGGATGGTTGAATACACTAACGCTGGGTACTGGAAGTAGAAAGGGTGGTGGGCAAATGAGTGAGAGCAGCTAGCAATCAGTTTCTGGGATTGAGAGCCCTGGAGTGGACCGTTCTATACCCTCCGTCTGAAAAGACAGGGAGATGGAGCCATATCACGTTCTCTCTCCTGTGGACCACAGAAATCACAACTGTTTTACCAACACCAAACCCAAGCCGGGAGGAATTAAGTCCTTTGTCCTAACAAGTAGCTGTGCGTGCCAAGTTACTGGTATCTATGTCTATGCCCTGAGTTCATCTCTGGGTTTTATATTTTTCTCCTACATGGGAAGTCACTCTCAATTCATTCATCTAATGAACTAATCTTTCGAGACCCAGTTCTGGGGTCACTTCTTCTGCAAAGACATCTTTGGCCCCTCTAATCAGAGCTAAGACCTCTTCTCCGTCCTCCTAAGTCATCTTACCCAGACCTCTGTTGATACCATGAGAAGTGACTGAACTCCTTACAGGGCCGGAAAACATGCTCGGCTCTGGAAGGCGGGGGGACCAAGCAGGTGTTCTGCCCTGATGGAAGGGCCTTCAGGCCTGTTTACTCCTGGTCCTTACCACGCCGTTGTGATGCTTTGAGGACAGTGCCCGTGCTTCATCCATTTTATACCTCCAGAGTCTAGAAGGGCTCATGGAACAAAATAGGTACTCAACAGTGTAGAAAAAGTGGGAAACGGATGAACATAATGATTAATACACAATTATCCCTTGGTATCTGGGACAGAAAGGGTAGTTGTGAACAAAACCTTTCCTTTGAGTCCTTTTTTTGCTGTATCTATTCTACTGCTAACTTCTGAATATTTTCATTTGGTTTAGAAATAGACTTGGATTGAAGATTGAAATTTGAAGGCTTTTTGGAATTAGTGATTTGTGTCAAATGTAGATCTCTAAACAAAATTCCTTTCTATCGCATTGTCAGCCACCTGAGTCTGGTGCAGTTACTGTCTTGGCTACTTATTAATTATGTCATCTTAGCATAGTCACTTACATTATCTAATCTTCCCTTTACTGAGCTCTGAAGTGGGAAGGATAATCTTTCAGTCTAGCAGAATTTGGGAGGAATTTAGTGCTTGCCCGGTGCTGGTGTGTATACTAGAGCTCGATCATTGGTAGGTTTTGTTATTTCAAAAATGACACAGGAGTGTGATTAATCACTCATTCAAATATACTGCGCCTCTCCACATTGTTAATATTGACCATGGTCTTGAGTGATGCCCCATCATACCTAAGTTTTGTATTAGGCTCTTATTATAAATAAAGAACTTCTGAATGCCAGATAAGCTTACCTTTGATGGCAAAAACTATGTGAAACATTCCATGACATTTGTGGTTTTCTACTAAGGAATTACTGATTTCAAAATTCTGAGTTTCAAGAAATTCAACAGAAACTGTCTCTTCATTCTCAGTGTGGATTTGTGCAAAACTTTATAGTTAACATTCCCTGCAATCACTTATTGTTCTCCAGACCAGGATCAGAAAAAATAAAATAAAATCTTAATATTTTTCACACTCAAAAAAAATTTATTTAAGGTAATGGTACATGCTCAAATTGGGTAGGAAAATTCACTACCATAAAACATTGAAACCTCTATTTCTGTCTGATTAAGAAACTTAACCATGCAATTTATAGTTTTAAAGCAATCCCCATCAAAATCCCAATGTTGTTGTTTTGCAGAAATAGAAAGATCCATCCTAAAATTCATATGGACCCTAAAGGAACCCCTAAACAGCCAAAACAATCTTGAAAAAGAAGAACAAATCTGAAAGTTTCATACTTCCTGATTTCAAAACTTACACAAAGCTACAGTAAACAAAACAGTGTGGTACTGGCATAAAGACAGACACACAGACCAAAGGAATAGAATAGAAAGCCTACAAATAAACCCTTGTGTATATGGTCAAATGATTCTTGTCAAGGGTGCCAAGACCATTCAATGGAGCAAGGGCAGTCTTTTCAACAAATGGTGTTGGGAAAACTGGATACTTACATGAAAAAGAATGATGCTGGACCCTTAACTTACACTATATACAAAAAGTAACTTGAAATGGATCAAAACCCAAAACTAAACATAAGAGTTAAAACTATACAACTCTTAAAAGAAAATATATAGGAAAATCTTCATGATGTTAGATTTGGCAATGGTTTCTTGGATATGATACCCAAAACACAGGCAACAAAAGAAAATAGATAAATTGGACTATGTCAAAAGTAAAATCTTTTGTGCATCAAAGAACACGACCAACCAAATGAAAAGGCAAACCACAGAATGCGGGAAAACATTTGCAAACCATTTATCTAATAAGGGCTTAATATCCAGAATATATAAACAGCCCCTACACTCAACAACAACAACAGCAACAACAAAACTACTTGATTAAGGCAAAAAACTTGAATAGACATTTACCCTAAGAAGATATACAAATGGCCAATAAGTACATGAAAAGACCCTCAACATTACTATCATTAGCGAAATCAAGTCAAAACCACAATAAATACCACTTCACATCCATTTGAATGGCTATTATTAAAAACAAAACAGAACAAAACAACACAAAAAGCAAGAAGCATTGGTGAGGATGTAGAGAAATTGGAACTCTTGTGCACCGTTGGTGGGAATGCAAAATGGTGCAGCTGTGATTGAAAACAGTATGGAAGTTCCTTACTGTTAAAAATTAACATAGGATCGAACAATTTCACATCTGGGTATATACACAGCAGAACTGAAAGCAGGGCTTGAAACAAATATTTGCACACTCATGTTCATAGCAGCATTATTCACAATAGCCAAAAGGTAGAAGCAACCCAAGTGTCCATTGACAGAGAGGGAATGAACCAAATGTGGTCTCTACATACAATAGAATCTTCTTGAGTCTTAAAGTGGTGGGGAATTCTGACACCTGCCACAACATAATGCTGGTAAAATCAGCCAGTGACTAAAGGACAGATACTGTATGATTCCACTCATATGAGGTCCCCACAGCAGTCAAATTCATAGAGACAGAAAGTAGATGGTGGTTTCCAGAAGCTGGGAGGAGGGGGAAATGGAGAGTGAGTGCCTAATGGGGACAGAATTTTAATTTTGGAAGATGAAAAAAGTTCTAGAAATGGGTGGTGATGGTAGTCGCACAGCTACATAATGTAAATATACTTCATGCCACTGAACTGTACACTTAAAAAAGGTAAGGTGGTAAATTTTATGTTCTATATATTTTACCACAATTTTTAAAATTCTTAAAAAAGAACATTAGCCATATATAACTGGAAGTTTGCAAGGAGTGTGGTTCTGGAGGTCCACAGCAGCACTGAGAGAGGCTTATCAACAGTAATTGACAGCAACCTATGAGGACCTTGGGCTATGCAAATGGGCCCTAATTAAAGAAGTGCTTAATTTCCTTAAAGATAAAGGGCCCCTAAATAGACTAATAGTGGAAAGAGAGATCTGATTTTAAAGGGAATCTGTACGAAGCAGCCTCTGTACAACTGCCAAAGGGTGAACAGACGTATTAATATGGCTATGAAATTATTTTTTGGGTAATGTTGTAATTGGATAAAAGAAGACTACTTGAGTCTATGTTTAGTAATAGATGATAAATTCTGACTTTGTACTGAGTTTGTTTATTAAGATTAGGAACGTTGAACTCTTGATCAAATACAAAATCCTCCATTCACAAACCTGTCTTTATGCTTTTTTGAATTCTTGTTAATGTAATATACAAACATCTGTTTGCACGTAGAGCCTAAAGTAGGACACGGGATCATTACCTTTACGTGGCTGCTTGGATCGCCAGACGTCTGTGGACCAACAGAACCTTTCCTGACGGGGTGTTGCTGATAATTTCAGAGACACAAACACTCGATTGGATCCAGTAACTACATTTTTCCTCTTCCACGAGATGCAGTCACTCTAGAGAAGAATAAAAGGGCAGAGGAATGCGGTTGATTATCATAATGCGACAAGGATCCTACCTGCGGGATCTAATCACCAGGGAGGTTTGCGCTTGAGGACAGAGTGTTGATGACAGCCAGGCTGTGTGCACAAACACACGGAGACACTACGGGGGGGACCTGGAGATCGTATCGCAATGCACTGATTTGTGATAAATGATTCCTTATAAAAAAATCTCTTTTGAAAACTAAATTGCTGTTTTTGATGTAAAGATTACACAGACTGTTAACACGGAGATCATATCACAATGCACTGATTTGTGATAAATGATTCCTTATAGAAAAATCTCTTTAGAAAACTAAATTGCTGTTTGTGATGTAAAGATTACACAAACTGTTAACACGTTCTCAATAAAACTAAGTGTAAGTTATTTTTGATTGAGTCTGAAAAGTATTAAGACAGTATGAAATATTTAGAAGTGAATTAGGGAAGCATAGTGATGTATCTGCATGTCGATACAGAGCTTTTATCATCATAGTTTGTCAGATGTGTTTTTATTTTTATCCTTGTCCATTCAAAAGACAGTAAATAAGCTACAGTCCTTTCCATATAAAAGGTTTTATAAGGACATCTTATTTGCTAATGAAAAAGGAAAACAAAATACAACCTCTTAAGTATTAATTTAAAATTTTCATTTGTTATAACTATAAAGCAACAACACAATGCAGTGTTTAAAACGGCCTTTGTGCATAATCTTCTATGGTGAATAGGTACTTAGTGGGCACAGTTATTTTGAAGATGTTCTGAGATGTTACTAAATTGGTTAAGAATGGTTTGAATGGTATTCAGTGCAGTGGTTTTATGAAAAGGCATCTTAATTCTCATCATATGAAGAACATCAAGTAGACAAATTTAAATAAATCTTATAAACAAACCAACACAAAGCAAAACAATTAAGTGATTGGAAAATACATGAAAAGGATTGGATATTAATGATCAAAGCCACTCTATCTGATATAGTGCCAACACTTTGTTAAAAAAATCACATTTTAGTGAAATATTGTTATATTAATTTACATGTTTTACTTTTCTGGTCATCCTAGAAATTCACCTCTATCGCTTTAAGCATTTCATAATGTGCTGTGGATTCATCACATGGATCCCCATCATTTTGGGGACTCCGTGGGGTTCTGGGAAGACAGCAAGGACAAAGACCACCAGGCTCACCCGTGAGGGGCGGGCAGTCAGGCAAATGACAGGCTTTTCAGTAAACTGATTAGGGTCTATAAGATCGAATTTTGTGGACAAAGTCGTATTTGACACATCCTCTGTTCTCCATGCCCACGTTCACGAATAAGTCAGGGAGTTGAAAATGCCTTTCTCATTCCCCACATGGACAATGCCCTCCTCTCAGCCGTTCATGGAGCTTCCTCCAAATATTGCTGTGTCTTGATCCTTGTGACAGTGACCTTGATCCTTTCCTTGTTCCCTTGAGCTCACGGGGAGCTGGGGCTCACCCACAAATACAAGACACTCTGCCGCCCTTTTGGAAGAAGGGAACTTATGGTGACTGTCAGCAGTAGACACCACCTCTTCTCCAAGAGGTATTTTCACCCCGGAGTCATTTATCAGATGTAGATTAAAAACGGGTGGGTTACAGGTTAAATGCCCTTGAAGGGCAGTTGATGTTTCTTATTAAATGTATATATATTTTGATTTAAGACAACTGAGATGTAAAATAGAAATTTCTTCTTTAAGGCAGAATTTAAAAAAATAGAATGAAAGAAACTGAGCTGATGATTCTTTGAACAAAACACCTCTCATTATGTAAGAATCCACAGAACCATCTACTAATGACTGAGTCCCTTAGTGACGTGATCTTGTAAGACATCATCTTTTCCCAATTACTCAGGTACAAGATGAAGGATTATGCTCCTATGGTTCTGGCTGTTTACAGTTTTCTGTCACATATGCTGCTCGTGATCATTTGTAATGGAATTTCCAGGATGAGCTCTTAAATGAAGTGTTTAGTGGGTAGCTTAGTTGCAAAACACAAATGACGCAAATAACACTAGCAGGCGGGGGTGCCTTTGGATGTTCAGCCCCACTGTGTCCTCAGGTACAGCTTTACTGGCACCTTCCTCTCATCCACCATCACTCAGTTGAGGATCAACGGGGCTTTCTTTATAGCATTGGCCATTATGTGAAATTATACACATACACATTTTACTTTGTTTTAAACTATTTGTTTTGAGATAATTGCAGGTCACGTGCAGCTGGAAGAAATGATACAGAGATCCCATGTATCCTTGACCCACCGCCCCCGGTAATATCATCTCCCCAGGCTCTAAGATATCATCACAACCGGGATATCAACACCCATTCACTCCACTGATCTTGCTTTACTTGTGCTCCCGTGCATGTCTGTGTTTAATTGTATGTGACTCGATCACTTGTGTATGTCCACTGTACACCCGCACAGCCAAGGCACAGAACGCCATCACCACAAGGGTGGCCACCCTCTTATAAGCTCACCCACTTCCCTTCCCACAACCTCGAATCTGCCTTCCATTTCTATAATTTTGAGAATGTTCTATAACGCAGAGAACAGACTGGTCGTTTCCAGAGGCAGGGGATGGCGGCTAAGCCAGACGAGTGAATGGGGTCAAGAGCACAAACGTCTATTTGTAAAATCAATAAGTCCTGGGAATGTAATGTACAGCATTACATCTGTGTACATTTGTGTCGTATATTTGAAAGTCGCTAAGCAAGTAGATCTTAAAAGTTCTCATCACACAAAAAAACTTTGTAGCTATGTGTGTTGATGATGTTGACTTTTATTTTTTGGCTGCATTGGGTCTTCGTTGCTGCGTGCGGGCTTTCTCTAGTTGCAGCGAGCGGGGTCTCCTCTTCGTTGCGGTGCGCAGGCTTCTCATTGCGGTGGCTTCTCTTGTTGCAGAGCATGGGCTCTAGGCGCGTGGGCTTCAGTAGTTGTGGCACGTGGGTTCAGTAGCTGTGACTCGCAGGGTCAGTAGTTGTGGCTCATAGCCCACAACGCAACCATGGAGACATGGAATGGTTGCTGAGCAGATTTTGCCACACTGAACAGCTGAGCTAAACCATCAAACACACCTCTGCCAGCATCTTGTGGTGTCGACCAGCGCTCGGCACATGGGGGGTTGGGGATGAGGGACTGCTTGGGGAATGCCCACACCGGGTTTCAGTTTGGGGCTGTTGGGGTCCCTTCTCAGGAACCCAAATCATTTCTTCATTTTAACATAGTATATAGTAGCATGTAGTAAAGAAGTGGTTTTAAGTAAAAGCTCAGTTTTAGATCAGTGTATTATAAATGGTTGCATTATAAAATTCATTTTAACTTTACCTTTATGAATATTCATGATATAAGACCAATTTTGAATTTCCCCATTTAACAAGAGTGTGTATTGCTTAATTTTTAGATTAGTTATGTAGTGAATAAAAAGCATTGTTTGTCCCCGATTCAAGAATGATTGATTACATCATATTTGGTTTTTAGACTGATTATGTATTAAGAAATAGATTGAAATTTAGTAATTTATCTTGTCATGAAAAATAGACATAAATGACCTCCTGTTTGAAATGTTTGCATTTTGGGCTAAGGGAAACCAGATTTCTTTGTTTCTTCCCTCCCTTCCTTCCATCTTTCTTTTGTTCTTTTAAAAATTTGTTTCCAAATAGTGAGGTAGAAGAGAATATTCTAGGCTGATATTTGTAAGTACTTCTCCAAATATAACATATTATAAATGGGGTTATCTTTATATATATATATATATATATATATATATATATATATATATATATATATATATACAGTAGTTATAAAGCTTCTTTGATATAATTTTCACTCTATATTGTTTTTCCATTTACCATTTTTAAACGAGTTATCAGAGAAATTGTGACTGGCAATACGAGAAATCTGATCTATGAACGTAACTTTCGGAGCTGGTGTAGACCATTTTGAGGCAGGTTTGCTCCTTGCTAATTTGTATGTTATTATTAGTACTCCTTCTGCTTCCTGTTTTTACTAACGGCTCGCTGTGGATCTATGGCTTACATGGGATGCAGCTGCACACTAAAGAAACATCAGCAGTGCACCCAGGCCCCGCAAGCCACGTGGCTGAGGAGGGACAGCTGAGAGGGGGCCCTGAGCACACCCGGGGGCATCCAGGGACCGCCAGAACCCCCCAGCAACCCAGGGGCCGTTTGGAGCCCCGCAGAACAGTTCTTCTGGGAGCCAAGAGTATCTTTATTTGACTGGTTTTAAATATAGACAATGAAACAGCTGTGTTTAGTGTCTTTGTTAACACAGACCCCGCTCGCTCAACAACCTTGAAACCACTGGGAATCCAGCAGCTATTGTGGGAACACGCTGTTATCAAGGGGTGAGTGTTTGTCAGTCACCAAATGTGCTGTCACCAGAGAAGCGCAGGGAGCAGTGGCTGGAGAGCTGACTTGTGCCCTCCTCCTGGGAGAAACAGGCCACTCCCTCACCCAGCTCAGCTGCAACCTGGGTTCCGGGAAGCACTCCTCCAATTCCAGGAGCTGAGAGCCTTCAGCCTCCACTCCAGACCATCTGTGGTCTGAGGACTGCAATTACCAGCCATCATGATGAACAACAGGATGTAATATTACATATCAAAAGATGTATTATGTGTTCTCACCAAAGTTATACACATACATAGTTTAGGGGTCAGGTAGCTGTACATGGCTTGTTATGGAAAACGGTTCCCCCAAATACCACCCACATTCTACTCCTAGCTCCCCAGAGGGCCGAGTTTTCAACTCTTTCACCCTTCCTTTTGACATTGACCTCCATCCACATCCCTAACAAAAGCTCTCCCTCCTCTAGGGCACTATTTCCCACCCAGAAGCGTTCATCTGTCAACTTCCCAGCTTGGAGAAGAAGAGGACGCTTTCCAACACGCACACCTGCCGACCCGTCTCAGACACTTCTGTCCCAATGCAGTCACGTGGGACATTACGTTAGACCATTAACAATGTTTCGTTGTCATGACTATGAAAACACTGTGGACGGTGGATCGTAGGTTTTACCACATCTCTCATCCGCAGTCAGCAGCCGTGCTCGTGCACTTGTATCCTTCCTGTGTGCTTCCCAAGAGTTTATCCTCAAAGTCTCCCAATTAAGTAGCCTCCTCTCACTGCAAGCAAACACTGGGTGTCCATTTGGGGCCCTGAGTGGCATCTCAGGGAGCTGCCCGTGCGCTCCCATCTGGCCGTCTTACGTCGGGCCAACTGGAGGGCTGGATGGTCCCTTCTCCTCCAGCCCAGCCTGTCTGCTCCTCCGTCTCCTGTTTACTGCATCCCCTGCCTTCCTCTTTCTCGGATGGATCATCGTCCATTGCTTCCCAGAGAAAGGTTCTTGGGAGAGCTTTTTTTTTTTTTTTTTTTTTTACTATTTCCATAATATTTGCCTGAGTACAAAAATCTAGATCGGAATAATTCTTCTTCAGATGTTGGAAGGTTTCATTCCATTATCTTCTACCTCTTGAAGATTCTTTGTAGAATCCTTTCCGCTAGATGCGCATGCCCAGAATTATTAGGACTGTCTCTTGTTCCATGTGTGTTGTGGTGTTCCCATAATGGGTGGGTGTGTGGATCTGTTTCCCTGATCATGGTGGGCGCCCTGCAGAGCTCCCAGGGATCTTCTCTTCCCTTCTTCTCTTTCTGGAATGGAACTGCTACAGTTCATACAGGACAACCTCTGAGTCTCTCTATCTTGGTTTCCATCTTTTTGTCCTTTTGTTCTTTTTTTTTGAATTTTATTTTATTTATTTTTTTTATACAGCAGGTTCTTATTAGTTATCCATTTTATACATATTAGTGTATACATATCAATCCCAGTCTCCCAATTCATCCCACCACCCCCCCCGCCACTTCCCCCCCTTGGTGTCCATATGTTTGTTCGCTACATCTGTGCCTCTATTTCTGCCTTGCAAACCAGTTCATCTGTACCATTTTTCTATGTTCCACATATATGCATTGATATACAATATTTGATTTTCTCTTTCTGACTTACTTCACTCTGTATGACAGTCTCTAGGTCCACCCACATCTCTACAAATGACCCAATTTCATTCCTTTTTATGGCTGAGTAATATTCCATCGTATATATGTACCACATCTTCTTTATCCATTCGTCTGTGTCCTTTTGTTCTAATCACATTTCCTCTATTTTACCTTCTCACCCTTCTAGTGAGACTTCTTAAAATGTAAATTTCAACACTCATAATTTTACTTTCAAAGTGAGTGCTCTTGGTTATTTGAATCATCTTCTCCCTCTTCCACTTAAGAAATATTTTGTTCTTGTTTAGTAAATGCAATAGTTGTCTCCCATAATCTGAGAAAGTTAATGGAAATTTCTTTTTTCTTCTTGTATACTTTCTATTTCCTCCAGTTTGCTTTGATCCCTTTTCTGTTGTGTTTGTTGGCTTGTTCTGGTCTCTTTCATATTAAGGGATTTTCTCAGGCATCTGGGGTCCTTGGCTGTTGCTCAGACTTCCCGGGGCAGCATCAGAAAGTCTCCTAGAGGCCCTGCTCACATGGGCGATGCATCTGGATCTTGGGCTTCTGTGTAGGATGTTTGACAGGCTCTTCCTGGGGCCCATCAGTTGCGTGTAGTGGGTGAGCGTCGGACTCTGCATCCAGACGGCATGTGCTTCAATTCCAACCCTTCCATTTATTACCTGTGTGCTTTTGGTAAGTTACTGAATCTTTTCTCTGTATCAGTTTCCTCATTTGTAAAGTGGTTACCACTGAGGAGTTTATAAAACTATTTTTTAAAAGTGTAATGTCATCGGGATTGTGTCTGATACACAGTAAGTGCTGTAGAGGTTAGGGGAGGGATCTTGAGGGGCTCAGTACTCAATATCTGAATTTCCTTTAGATCCAGCTTTCTGCATAGCATCCAGCCCTCAGCTGTTTCTATTGTTTCCCCAAAGAGACCCTCTGCTTTATTCCATCAAAGAGTAAACTTGGAGTTTTCTGCTGAAAAGAAATTATCCCTGCTGTCTACTTGGCTTTTAACCTTTCAACCAATCTGCCAGTTTCTAGTCCAGCTTCACCTTGCCTCCCATGGGGCCTGAGTCTGCCAATCCTGGAGGGACCCAGGGTCCTGAGAGGGGTTCTGAGCCCATCCGCCTCCTTGGGCTCTGCTACGTCACTTGTTCCTGTCTCTGCTCTCCAGCTTCAAATGGGGCCACCATTATCCCCTCTCTGTTCTTCTGCTTCTTTTTTTTTTTCTTTTTCTTTTGATAAACATGTCTCTTCTGTCATTTTAGTGGGATTTCAGGAGAGAGAAGAAGCTAATGTTCTTGGATCTGCCATCTTTAACTGAACACGCAAAGTCTAACATCTGTTCATCTCTTTTACAGAAAACCTGCATTCCAAGAAAAGTACAGAGACAACACAGTACATTTTTTAAAAAACTTTCTCCTCCTAAAGAATAGTCATCTAAAACCCCATCTTTATTTTGACTTGACTCTAAATAAGATTTGTGTGTTGAATACTAACATTTATGCCTAAAACCAATGAGTAAAATGAATTTTCTCATTTTTGTCTCAATTGTCTGTTTCCTGGGTGATTAGCCCACAATGATTTCCACTTGATTGCTTCTCTTTTTCGCCACATACCACCTTTTTCCAATCCTATCTTTCTTCCCTTTGACACAAATTCTGCCTTTTGATGTTACAGCCTCTTCTTTCTCTTCTGCGACCCTCCGCTTGGGGGTATGATTCTTACAGTAGTAAACAGGAGGCTTTCTCATGGGTAGAACCATGCTTTACTTACATTTGTATCTTTAGAACGCAATGCAACAAAAAATAGTTTGGCAAAAATTACGCCTCTGCAAAATGGACAACTGGTAAATAAAGTGCGAGCCTTGTGTCTCTCGTGGCCCCTCACCCTTCTGTCCTGCGTTCTTCTCTGTGGTGCCTTAGACGTCAGCGCCCAGCACATTCCCCTCTTCACCTGTTAACAGTACAATTGCTTATTGGATTCCTGAGCCCAAACTCCTAGCCACAATTTTGTGTTCCCCTCCATTGCTTCCCAAAGAAAGACGCTTGGGAGGTCTTCTTTCTTTTTTCCTATTTCCATAATATTTATCTGAGTGAAAAATCTAGATCGGAGTAATCCTCCCTCGATGTTGAAGGGTTTCACCCCACTGCCTTCAACCTCTTGAGGATTCCTATTGAGGCCCACCCCGGGCACCCCTACTGCCTCCCCGGCTTTAGCAGCATTTAGGGGTGCTGCTCAGGTGCCCCCACCTTGCTCGATGTTGGGGTTCAGGGAAAGCACAGGCTTCCCTCAACGACTCACCCCATCTGCCTTGCTGAGATTCATATATAAGATATGTGACCGTTGGCTGTAATAAAATCAAAATTATTAAATGGATAAACTTCTAAAAACTCATCAAATTACAGATAGCTACAAGGTTCAAATAAAAGGTTAACAAAAACCTATTATGATATTCAGAATTCAGAGTTACATATGTACAAAGTCACAAATATATTCAAAGTTAAAAGGTATAGCATTATTAAACCTTAACAGTCTAATCATATCTCCCACCTTGCTAAGTGTATCTTTTAAGGTAAACATTTGATTAATTAATTAAGTAATTTATGTGTATAAGTCCTTAAAATTTTTTTTTAATTTTTATACAATTTTTAAAGGTTACACCACATTTTCAGTTATTACAAAATACTGGCTATATTCCCCGTGTTGTAAATACATCCTTGAGCCTGTCTTACACCCAATAGTTTATATCTCCCACTCCCCCTCCCCTAGATTGCTTCTCCCCACTGGTAACTAGTAATTTGTTCTCTATATTTCTGTGTCTACTTCTTTTTTGTCGTATTCACTAGTTTGTTGTATTTTTTTACATTTCACATACAAGTGAGATCATACAGTATTTGTCTTTCTCTGTCTGACTTACATCACTTCCCCTCTGCCTGTATCAATCTTTTCAAAGAGGCAGCCCTTCCTAAAGCAACTGCCGTTTGCCTCAAACTGTCTTGACATTTTAAACTATTCATCCAGGTGGCCTGGGTTTTACTCCCCCTCCCCCAACTTGAATTTACCGACCTCCATAACGTTGTGCATTTCTCTGCACTTGGCCGTAAAGGAAGAAAAAGGTCCACCCTTGGCTTAGTAGCAGGCATCTTGTTTCCTCCCTAATAATTACCTGTTGCGTTCTATGCTGATGTGATCCTGTATTTATCTACCAAATTGGATCAGTTGACACTGTTGTTTAATGAACTTATAAAAATGCTGCTTCTTTTAGACCTTAATAATTTGCTAAGGTTTATCAAACTCTTTTACACATACACACACACACACACACACACAATTTAGAACCTTAGCTGGAAGTTATAACAGAAAGAAGATATTAGGCACAAAAGAACAGCAAGAAAACTCATATTCTGATGTTTTGAAGGAATGCTTTATTCTTTGCAAAAATGTATGTTTTCCCAGCTTCTTGCCTCATGTTATTTTCCAGACCAGCCCTCTCCCGTAAATTCATCTACTTTCCATTAAGTTCACTAGTTTAAATTCTACTCACTTAATTAGTCCCAGCTCAATTGTCATTTTCTCCCACAGACCTTCTTTCAATTCCCCCAAATGTAATCTACAGTTTTTAAAAACCAAAACCCTTTTTAAACTTTTCATGTAACACCAAAATTATACCTTGTACTAAAGTTAGATCCATATCCTATTTATCTAATTAAACTGGGTATATGTGGTCAAAATTAGTATAGAGTAATAGGATGATAATGATAACAGAAAAACTCCCAGAGCACGTACTAAGTCCCAAGTATTTATAAATATTAATTCATGCAAGCCCTGGGGCAGGGCTGTTGGAATCCCGTCTTACAGGACAGACTCTGAAGAAGGCCCTGATCCTGACCCGCTGTGTGGTCACAGGCACATCCCTTGACTTCTGTAGATCTGTTTCTTCATTGCCTAAGATGCTATTGTCCATAAACCTTCTCTACATTTACTGTGAAGTTAGATAATGTTCTGTTCTCATTTTTAGCAAAGTGCTGAACTAGGAAGACCACTGAGTCTACAGCAAGACCAATTCCAAGAGGCACTGTAGGAACAACACCCACACGTGAAGACAGTAGGGTGGGGGGCTGTTCAGAAATGGCTTGTGTGGGGTGGTTTCATCTGGGGTGGGGGCAGGGCAGCCCTCACAAGTGTGGGAGGATGAGTAGAGGGGGACCACCGGAGGCCTGATCTCGCTTCCACTGCCACCGTCCTCAGAAGGACTGACGACATGGACCAGGGTGTAGTAAGGTGGCTGCATATGCACTGTGTAACTTACAGGAGTATCATTCAAGAAAGCAGTTATGTTAGTATGAGAGAATGTAAAGTAACTGATAAATTTAACAAGAGATGTGCAATACCTGTCCAGGGAAAATGATAAAGCTTTATTAAGAGATGCTAAAGAAGATGTAAATCAATGGAGAGACAAACCACATATTGTGATGACATCAATTCTCCTCAAATTCATGGGTCATGCAATTTCAACCAAAATACCAAGTGGGTTGTGTAAGAAACTTGATATTTTTATACGGAACAGTAATGGGTAAGACACCTGTGAAGAAGAAATCAGAGAGGGGCAGATTGCTAACCAGACATCAGGACTTGTCCTGAAGCTGTAATAATTAAGCCTGGATGGCATTGATGAGTGCTAGCAAATTATCCTATGAACTAAGACGAAATCTATGAATAGGCCGGTGCCTGTTACATGATGGAACTTTGGGATGGAGAAGCCTTGTCAAAAGAGGAAAAAGGAGACACACTCCTATGAATGGAATAGAAAAAAGTGGTTATCTGATGGTAAAAGATAAAGTTGGATTCTTACATCTTCTACAAAGTAAACTCATGGTGGATTGAGGAGTTAAATATTAAAAACAAAACCTCAAAACTCTTCTTAAAAATGAGATGAATATATTCTTAGGTCTCGGAGTAAGAAAAAATGTAAGACACCAAAATCATTGACAATAAAAGAAAAGATGGATAAATTTGACAATATTAAATTAAGAACTTGTTATCAAAAGACACCTTAAAAAAGGGGAAAGTCAAATTATAAATTAGGGGAAGACGTATTCTTGATTTGCATAAAGAATATATAAAGACATAAAAATAAATAAGAAAAGCATACTCAGTATGATGAGAGACTGGGCAGGAAGCATTAACAAGCGTTTTGCTAAAGAGGAAACACATCCAGCATAAATGTACGAAGATTATTTATAACAATTATTTATCAAAGATATGCAAAGATGAGATACTATTCTACTACCACTTGACAGCAATTTTTTAAAAGTCTGATGATGCCAAGTGTTGGAGAGATGACGACCAACAACTTCTTACAGGTTTAATTTCATATCAAAAGAATAGCTTCAGAGAGTGCTAACGGTTGAAAAGATCTGAGAAGTCACCTAGTCCGGTGAATTTTACCTGGTGATCTCTGATGCCCCCATGGTTTGGAGGGGGTAGGGTGGTGAGTTGGGATCCAGTGGGGATGCCTAAGCCCGACCAAAGGAACCCCACATATCATACTATATACATATAAATATGTCTATCATATATATTTCTCATAATTAATAAATATCTGTATATCAGTATATCTTCCTGTGTTAGAAAGGAGAGTCCCATGGCTAAAAAGTTTGAAAGCTCATCTACGAAAGCACATGCACTGCACAGATGAGCAAATAAAGACTGGAACTGGTCCGGAGTCACAGAGCAGGTTAGCATAGCAAGATGGGAACCTGGTACCGCCCTGCTGTCGCTCCCATCACCTCCCAGTCCAGTGATGGAAAGCGTTCCAGGAAAGAGTTCCACTTCCAGGAAAGAGTTCACCAGAAGGGAATAAGCAGTGGATCTTCATATCCACTAAAATTCTGAAGGGTGTGCATTGTGTCTTCAACAAACATAAATGTAAAGTATTACTTGCTCTGTACATAAGCATGTTCCTGAACAATTTACCTTAAAGTATGTGTCTGAAAGATAATAGTATTTCCTGTAACACCACCAACATGAAAATAATCTCAACATGAAAATTATATTCTCATCTTCAAAATTATTTGGTTAAAAGGAAACCACGTTTTTGGATAAAACAGGAATGCCACCTAATAAAGTACTTGACAAAACAATGATTCAGAGCAGACAAGATTATTTCCATGTGTGACAAGTTATTTATAAAGTACAGACATTCCTGAGTGTAACACAGTGACTTAGAAACCACACGAATGGAATGAGCACTAGATATATTGGTTTCATCCACATGATTATTTATTAAGGTGTCCTTGGAAAAGTCATTTAACACCTATTTGGATATCTATGTGTGGTAAATGTCTGTAATTATACTTTGTCTGCAGTCCTAATGAATTATTTTGAAGATCAAAATGAGACAAAAATGATAAAAACACTTTAGAAAGTATGAAATGATACTAATACAATGTAGGAAGGATTAATACTAGTAGCGGTGTTAATAATAATACCAGTGCGAAAAGAAGATACGGGCTAAAGTTGGAAAAAATAAAAGAGTGGTACTTTAGAATGAAATGCACAGATAAGTCCCGATCCTCTGATGGCTTTTTGATTTATGCCATGGAAATAAAAATGTTAATATGTAGTAAAACCTCACAAATCCTGGCTAACTGGGGAAAGCCAATTTGAATTTCTGAAAGGTTTTTAAAGAAATGTTGTCCTATTACTTTAAAATGCATATAGTCATAGGAACCACTGATTAATAAAACCACCGTGAGATCTCCACTCATAATTAGATTAGGATAATGTTTAATCACCATTGATTCATTACTTCAATCAAGTATCCACCTAATGCTCATGTGCTGTATTACAAGCCAGGCCCTGGGGATAAACACAGAAACAAAGGACTGACCCTGTCCTCAATGAGTTCGCTGTCTGCTGGGTGACACTGACAAACAAAAGTGTCATTAGCACACAATATCACAAATAGTGCTGCAGTATTGGGACCACAGGCTGCTATGGGCTCACTGGAAAGACAGACTTCTCAGTTTTGGAGGGGAGGGAAGACTTCTCATAAAAAGTAGCCCCATATTGAGGCCTATGGGGTAAGTTGGAATAAGATGAAAAAGAGGGTGGGGAAGGTGCTGGAACTTTGTCCTAATGCAAAGCAGACTGACCATGAAAGATTTTCAAGTATGTAGAGCATAGACTTTGCATTGTCTGAAGTTCCCTTTGGCTGAAATGTGAAGAATTGATCGGGAGGTGGGTCTGGAGGAAGGCAGACTCATTCAGAGGCCATGGCAACAACCCAGGCATGGGGTCCAGGCCCAGGACCTCGCACTGCACATGGGCGGTGAGGATGGAGATTCACAGGGACCAGAAGCACCAGAGAGTCGCAGGTTAGGAGAGGAAGATGAGTTCAGTTTTGTTTGGTTTTGATGTAAATCTGGGACTTCCAGATGGAGACGTGCAGTCAGAAGATGGATGTACAGAGTTGAAAACACAGATTTTAACAACCCGGTTCCCAGTCACATTGTCGGTTACTACACGCCTTAAAAAGAGTTTGTGTCAAGCTTCCCTTGGAAGGTTCACACAATTACCCAAAGGACACATTCTGTGAAATCCGCCCTATGCTGGCTCCTGTGGCAGCCTTTGGCCATCCCCCTTCCACGTCCTCCACGGCCCCTTGGAAGCATTGTTCTCCCAGGTGTGTTGCCTCGGTCGACTCTTCTCATCCTCCCTTGGCATGAGCGTCACCTCTCAGAGTTTTGCTGCCACCTAAGCACTGACAGTTCTCAAGTATGTCCTGAACACTTCAGTGAATTTCATATTTCTGGACCCAAATATCTGAAATGACCTACCTGGATGTTTCCCAGGGTCCTCAGGTCCACCATGTTCCAAGTTGAGCTAATCACGACCCTACCACCCTCCCCACGGAGGGTCCTCTTCCTGCCCTCAGTTCTGCAAAGGACCAACCTCCCCACCATCCTGAGACATGACGGATCTTTCTTCTCCTTCACACTCTTGGTCTAATTGATGTTCTCCAACCAGCCCATCTTCTCTGGTCCCATTACTCCTGCCTGAGTCCAGGGCTTCACTTTCTCTCAACTAGAGGAGAAAAGGCCACTGCACTGCTCACCTACCTTGTGTGTCCCCCTTCTCAACACTCTCCTCCACAGAGCACCACAGTTACCATCGGCTTTGTCCTCTTTTAAACTCCCTCAGTGGGTTCACAGAAATCAATCAGTCCACACTCCTTGGCTCACCGCCCGGCCTCTCCACGCAGGACCAGAAGCCCCTTCTCAGCCTCGCCCTCCAGCCCCCTCTGCCCTAGACAACACGTCTTAGTGACTCTCGCCCGCACATGCCGTGTGGTTATGCATCTTTTCCAAGCTCACATTTTTCTTCTGCTGGAATGTCCCTTCTTTCACCCTGACTCATCCTCCAGGGTGTAGCTGAGGTGTCACCTCCATTTCCAGGACAGCCTTCCTTCACGCTCTCCCTGTTCCTCGAGGGCGGGGGACAGGGCTGCTGTCTGCTCTCCTGCAGCTCTGTCCTCGTGATTTACCATCTGCACAACTTCCACTGAAATTACTTGTCTCACCCACAGGGGTCTTAAGGTCCTGACTATATGGTAGCTTCACATGCTCCAAGCAAGGTACAGGCTTAATGAAAAGAAATCACTCAGTGAATGTGGATTGAATTATACTCTGTTTGAAAAGCTGAAGGGCAATAGAGGTAGAAATAGAATAAGCCAATTTTATAATTATTTCACTTATCTTGTGGGTGATTGGAAAACTTCTGTGAACCATGACAGGAATCTCTCCTACTTCTATAACCTGGGCCAGTTAACAATCCTTGCTCTTAACCAATTTATTTAAAAAACATGTCAACTATTTTATTTTTCGCTTCACACAAAAGTTATATTCTTTTCTTTGAATTGTGCCTATTCAGTCTCAGTCAATAGAAATGATAAATACTCCACTAAAGTTTCCTATTAGCTGCCCTAAAAGTCACAGCCACTGTGAGTTTGAGTTTATTGCAACATACATGGGATGTGCTCACATCTTCATTAAATAATTGCTTTACAAAACGAATGGTAAAGTTTGTGTTATAGATAAATCCAGAGAAAGAGATATCAACCTGCGAATGAAGATTTCAGTTAAGGCTTGGAGAAACCCATAGGTTAGTTGGAATATGGTTAGAAGTAAAAGAGAAATTTTCTATCAATCCAGTTAGAAGGAATATGTTAAACAAAGATAGAGAGTCACAGATATAGAAATTATGATTACGAGGGGGTACGAGAGGTTAGGGATACATTGGGAGATTGGGATTGACATATACACACTACTATATATAAAATAGGTAACTAATAAGGACCTTCTGTATAGCACAAGGAACTCTGCTCAATACTCTGTAATGGGCTATATGGGAAAAGAATCTAAAAAAGAGTGGATATATGTATGTGTATAACTGATTCACTTTGCTGTACAGCAGAAACTAACACAACATTGTAAATCAACCATACTCCAATAAAAATTTTAAAAAAAGAATAAAACAACAACAAAAACAACAAACAAGAAAACAAAGGTAGAGAGGTGGATGTGAGCCTAAAAGACCACGAGATGAAACAGCTGAACTGGAGTCCATAAAAATACTAGAAAAAGTTGTTCAGATGGAAAAGACACATTCAGTTAATGAAGAAATCAGGAATCAGCCTGATAAATTTCCATCTTGTGCAGGAGGCCATGAGGGGAATTTGGAAACCTGAACTGCAAAGTGGTGTAACGATCAGAGATAACGTTTACTGAGAGTCTGTTTTGTGACAGGCACAATCTCATTTAATCTTTACAATAGTGCCATTGAGGTCTCCCAACCTTACAGGTGAATAAATGAAAGCACTTCGAGGTTAAGAAACATGTCCAGGACCACATGGGCTGTAAGTGGCAGGGCTTGGTTTCAAACCTGGCCAGTTGGGCCCTGGAGGCCACATGCATAACCCCTGTCCTGCACAGGTGTGTTTTATGGTAGAAACATGTATTGCTGTGCAGGAGGGAATGGAAGGAACGAAGGAAGTAGGTACCAGGGGAGGGAGACTGTCTTTAAGATGAAAAAGTTATTGGCCACTCTGGTGAATCAGAAATACAAGGAAAGGAAAAATATGTTTCTAATGCAGAAGTTCTATTGGAGGATTTTAAGCTTTTTTGGGGTCAGTCATCCTTCTGACTTTGATGAAACTCTAGTGTCTCTTGATGGTGGAAGTATAGTATCCACATGCCAGACACTCAGTGTGTGCGGATGGTTCCAGTGAAGTCACAGTCACCTGGGGGCCACTCTTCTCCCGGGTTAAGAATCTCCAGCCAAAGCTGTAGAAGTGGGAGGAGAATGTAATATGGGAACTGGGTTCTTGAAGAATGTTCCATCTGGTAGGAAAGACTGAAGCCTATCACAACAGGAGAGAAAGACAAGGCCAAGGTATCCTCAGGTACGGAATCCTGAGATTCAAACTGTAAGATCCATGGGAGAAGAAGAAGCAAAGCTTTGCTCAGGACCTTTGTTGTATTATTTAATCACATATGATTCAAATGGCAGCTGGAACTATATGACGAATTACACTGATAAAAATCATGAAAACCTGGAGAATTAAAAACCTATGGGTTGGCAAGACAATAAAATCAACCATTCAGAACTGGGGTAATTAACCAAAGCCATGGAATAAACTGAAGATTGTCCAACCAAGAGAAACCACTGAATTTTGGTAAGATCGTGAAAGTCAGTGACATTTTAACTGGGGTCTGTTCCCACCCCTCCTCCCAGCTCATTGGCACAGTAGCCAAACGCAGGCAAGAATGAAGATAGAGAGTTGATTGGTTTGGGGTCCTTGAAAAGCACCCCCCTTAGGGCACAGTCAATATTTTGTCTGGACTTGCTCTTCCCTGAGGAAACTCTATTCTTACCTGGCAGCAGTGGGGAGGCCTCCCTTCAGGGTGTCACCAAAACAATGGCAAATGCTGGGAACAGCTCAGGCGCCCGAGGCTGTGATCCAGACCGGCAAAGAGAAACCCACCTTGGAGCTTAAAAGGCCGTCTGATAAACCATAATGGAAAATAATATATATAAGAAAAGAAAGTATATGTATCAATCACTGAAGCACTTTGCTGTACAGCAGTAATTAACACAATATTGTAAATCAACTATACTTCAATAAAAAAAAATTTTTTTGAATTAAAAAAAAAAAAGGCCGTTTGAGAGAAACCCTCAAGAACTGGATAGTAACAGGGAAACTTTGGAAAAGTTCTGGGGCCTAAAATGCTGCGTGCGCATCTGGGAAAGACTAGACAAAGGAAAGACATCACCCGCTGGTCTCTGGGTGACCCTGAGGCCTCACACAGCAGGGGTGAGAACTGAGGGGGCCAAGGGCCCACCGCCCCCCTCCACCAAGTGTGCCTCCAGGGCATAGTGGTTATTTTGAATTAAAGTTACCTAATGGCCAACACAAGAGGGACGCTCTGACCCTCTTGTCTGTCTCCCTGCAGCAGGAACTAAATCTCTCCTGTGCATCTGAAGGTAGAAGGACCCCTTATCACCAGAGAGAGGGAATTCAGCCCAGAAGCTTGTATAAAACAAACTTTGTCACCTCTTTAATTTACCTCTCCGAAGCCCAAATTCTGTTTAGATTCTTCCCTAACTGAGCACCCAAACGTAAGTTTCTTTGTCCTGTCAATTCCTCATAAATGTATTGTTTCTTTGCATAAGAAGTATAAACACTACTTGCTTTGGCCACTTCTCAGGTCCGAATTTCTATGAGACCTCCTTGTACACGAATTTCTTTTTCTCCTGTTAATCTGCCCCGTGTCAGTCCAGCCACAAGAACTCAGGAGGGCTAGAGGGTGGAATTTCCCCCTGCCTGCAGAGTCAAAGGCCTGGAGGTCGCTGGCAGCCTCCTCACATGGAGCCCTCGGCAGAGGTCACAAGATAGCCATACCATGCATTTAGGAAAATCTTGGCCTGACCAGTAATTTATACCGACCAGGCTTGACACCTAGGAATTCAGGCATAAAAATAAACATAGGAGGGCTTCCCTGGTGGCACAGTGGTTGAGAATCTGCCTGCCAATGCAGGGGACACGGGTTCGTGCCCTGGTCTGGGAAGATCCCACATGCCGCAGAGCAACTGGGCCCGTGAGCTGCAATTACTGAGCCTGCGCATCTGGAGCCTGTGCTCCACAACAAGAGAGGCCACGATAGTGAGAGGCCCGCGCACCGTGATGAAGAGTGGCCCCCGCTTGCCACAACTAGAGAAAGCCCTTGCACAGAAACGAAGACCCAACACAGCCATAAATTTTAAAAAAAATTAAAAAAAAATAAATTAAAAAAAATAAACATAGGAGTAAAAATCAAATAAAAAATTCCAAGAACATAATAAAAAAAGATAGCAGAGAACTCAGTGGCCACACAATGCAGGGTATACAAAATGTTCAGAATTTAACAAAAGAGGGCAAGATATATACACTAAAAACTATAAAGTACTGTTTCAAGAAATTAACGATCTAAGTAAATGGAAAGCCATCCCATGTTCATGGATCAGAAGTTATAACGTTATGAAGAGCACAATACTCCCAAAATTGATCTACAGATTCCGTGTAGACTCTATCAAAATCCCAGCTGTTTTTTTTTTTTAATGAAATTATTAAGTTGATCCTAAAATTCATATGGAAATGCAAGGATCCAGAATAAGCAAATCAGTCTTGAAAAGGAAGAACAGAGTTGGAGGAATTAAATTCCCTAACTTCAAAAACTACTACCAAAAAAACTAGAGAAGTAACTGAGACAGTGTGATGCTGGTTTAAGGAGAGACCTGTAGATCAGTGGAAGAGAATTGAGAAGCTAGAAGTAAACCATAACATTTATGGTCAATTTATTTATTTAGTTTAAAAATTATTTATTTAGGCTGTGCCGGGTCTTAGTTGAGGCACACGGGATTTTCATTGCAGCATGTGGGATCTTTTAGTTGTGGCATGCAGACTCTTAGTTGCAGCATGCATGAGGGATGTAGTTCCCAGACCAGGGATCGAACCCGGGCCCCCTTCATTGAGAGCATGGAGTCTTACCCACTGTATCACCAGGGAAGCCCCAAATGTCAATTTATTTTTGACAAAGGTGCCCAAACTATTTAATGGGGAAGAACAGTCTTTTCAATGAATGGTGCTGGAACAATTGGACATCTACACACAAAAGAATAAAGTTGGATGCTAACATCACACCATAGACAAAAATGAACTCAAAATGGGTCATGGGTCTAAATGTAACAGTGAAAACTTTAAACCTCCTAGAAGAAAACTTATAAGTAAATCTTCATGACCTTGGGTTAGGCAATGGTATTTTAAACACTACGTCAAAAACACAAGCAAAACAAAAACGTAAGTTGAACTACATCAAAATTAAACACCTTTGTGTGACAAAGGACACTGTCAAGAAAGTGAAAAAACAAGACGAAGAGAGGAAGAAGTATTTGCAAATCATCCTTCAGACAAGGGACTTACATCCAGAGTATAAAATAATCCTTTTATGCAAAAAAAAAAAAAAGACAGCCATTTTAAAAATGAGCAAAGGCTTTGAATTGACATTTCTCCAAAGAAGATAGAAACATGGCTGATAATCACACAAAGAGATGCTGGACAAAATTTGTCATCAGAGAAATGCAAATCAAATCCACGTGAGTTAATACTTCACACCCATTAGGATTGCTACTATATATATTTTTTTAAAAAAGAAAAAAAAAAAAAAAAGGAACAGAACAAACGGTGGCAAGGATGTGAAGCAATTGGAAACCTCATACACTGGAAGTGAGAATGTAAAATACTGTAGCTACTTTGGTCAGAACCTTGGCAGTTTCTAAAAATGCTAAACGTAGAATTAACATGACAGCAATGTCACTTCTATCCAAGAGAAATAAAAACATACCCCCACAAAAACCTGTACATATATGTTCATTGAAAACGTATTTGTAATAGCCAAAATGTGTGGGAAATTCCAATTTTCATCAACTAATGATGGCATAAATGAATTGTGATATATGCAGCCAATGGAATACTACTCATTCATAAAAAGGAATGAAATTCTGATACATGTTAGACCAGGGACGAACCTTAGAAACTATGCTGAATGAAAAAAGCAAGTCACAAAAAAAACTCATATTGTTTGATTCCATTTATGCGAAATGTCCAAAAGAGGCAAATCCGTAGAAACAGAAAGTATATTAGTGGTTACTGAGGGCTGGGGGAAGAGGAAAAGGGGAGTGGGGCTAAGAGTAAGGGGTTTCTTTTTGGAGTGTTGAGAAAGATCTAACGTTAGATTACTGTGAGAGTTGCACAGCTCTGTGGACATACTAAAAATCACTGAGTTACATACTTTTAATGGGTGAATTTTATAACATGTGGAATAATTCTCAATAAAGGCATAAAAAATATGGGTTTCCACTGTGGAGAGAGCAGGGATAAAGGGGGCTCTTTCTCCAGTCAGTGGTGTTTTCGATTTTAGTTTCTAAACTTCATCAACGGCCATAAAAATGCTCCCTGATTAGGCAGTGGTCCTGACTTCCACTGCTACTGTGCCAGCTGTCCCCCCAAAAAATCTGGGCCTGATCCCAGGTGGCCTGAAAATTTGCCACCTCGGTGGCGTTGCTGTCACCATCAATGGACTCAACATGGGACTCAACTTTGGGCTGAGTGGCTCTTATGTGTTTTTTTTTTTTAATGTCATTTTTTTAAACAGTTTTTATTTTATGTTGGAGTCTAGTTGATTAACAATGTTGTGTTAGTTTCAGGTGTACAGCAAAGTGATTCAGTTATACATATACATGTATCTATTCTTTTTCAAATTCTTTTCCCATTTAGGTTATTACAGAGTGTTGAGTAGAGTTCCCTGTGCTGTACAGTAGGTCTTTGTTGGTTACCGATTTTAAATATAGCAGCGTGTGCATGTCCATCCCAAACAAGATGGTGGAGTAGAAGGACGTGAGCTCACCCCTTCTTATGAGAACACCAAAATCACAACTAACCATTGAACAACGATTGACAAAAATAATACTGGAACCTACCAAAAAAGATACCCTACATCCAAAGACAAAGAAGCCACAACAAGATGGTAGAAGGGCCGCAATCGCGATAAAATCAATTCCCATACCCACCGGGTGGGCGACCCACAAACTGGAAAACAATTATACCACAGAAGTTCTCCCACAGGAGTGAAAGCGCTGAGCCCCACGTCAGGCTCGCCAGCTTGGGGGTCCAGCAACGGGAGGAGGCTCTTATGCATTTTGAATAAAGTTAACATATATGGTTCCATCGCTTCCTGCTGGTTGTTTTTTTGTACATTCACTCATTTTCTTCAAGTTTTACTTCAGCAAACGATTCTGCAGGTAACTATGTCGGACGTCAGCATCTCTTGTGAACGCAAGACCACACATCAGAAATTCTGAGTGGGGCAGAAATTCTGCCATTAGTCAAGAATGTTTCTTCTTAGAAATAGCTCAGAAATTATTTTAGAATTAATCACAGGAAAAGAACAACGTTCCCCCCAGTGTAGTGTATAACATTCTAACATTCAATGATCATAAAATGATCACATGGAAACGCTTTATTGGAACTTAACAACCAACAGTCACGCTTGTGAAGGGACAGAATTCCAGAAATAATGCTCCGTGATTTTATCATAATGCCATTCACGTAGCCCAAGCTCACACTGGGGTCAGATCGTCTTATAACCATTCAGAAAACAAGGCAGCATCTCCAGGAGTTCCCCGTAGAAAAGGAGGGTCATTTCATGATTAGGAGTAAAGCCAGTGGATCCCAGACAGGCTGAACAGCACAAGCTCTGGAGCTCTGCCCCCCGAGCAGGTTTGTCCTCGTGCAAGACCCCCAGCCCGGCCTGTGGCAAAGGGGCATCGGGAGGAAGCAGTTGCTGGCGCCTTGAGAGCCTGCCCTGCCACCCCTCCCATCAAGATGTCTCGGTAGTCTGACCCTGAGCCGCCTCTGGGACACTGGCTCCTGAAAGTGAGCCCTCAGGAGAATCCAGCAGCCTCGGTGGCTCTGGCACTGTGAGCCTGCCTCCTGGGAAGACCCCATCATCACTGTAGAGACAGTGTGCACGGTGTCTCCTTGAGTTTTCACACAACACCCTCTAAGCCAGTTGGGCTGCAGCTTTGCAGAAATACCTGCCGTCCCCACCTGCTGCCGTAAGGCTATGATGCTCCTGAGTGCCGGGCCCTCCCAGCTCTGCCTGAGCAGCAGACGGTTAATTGATGGGCACTGCCAACCTGTTAGACTCCTGACCCGCAGTCTGATTGGCTGTGGGATGCCCTGTGCGTGGGGCGTGGGCTGCGGGATAGGCAGTGAGCTGACACCTCTGGCGTCCCCGCTCTCCAGGAGGGACAGACACAGGCAGCCCAGGCAGAGAGCCTCGTCAGCGACGCTGCCTCAAGTCGCTGAATTAACATCAAATTGGGTATCGTTCTGCCTGTTTCCAGCAGCTGCCAACCACCTATCCAGAAATGTAGAATCCTAAACTGTCGCAGAGTTCAGCCGCAAGGAGGAGGAAAGGGACCTGGATACTTTCCAGGAGAACAGGATTGATCAGAAAAGAGAAACCCAACCTTGGTGCCCGGGAAGCAAGAGCGTGTGTGTCAGGGAGGGTGTGTGCAGATCAGCAAAGTAGCCGACGTGATGATCACCTATATGCACTCTGCTGGGCACTGCGTCGGAGGGGGACAGAAGACCTAACTCCTGCCCTCGAAAAAGGTGGCTCTCATCCTGCCGTGACCCCCATCCCAGCTGTTCCCATGGAGACAGATGCCCTTCTCTTGGTGTGGTGGGCCCAGGGGCCTTGCTTATCAAAACAGAACACAGCCAGAGAGGATGGCATGTCCCTTCCAGGCTAGGCCACCGGGCACCAGAGTTCCACCTGCTGCTGGTCTGCAGCACTTGTCATCTGTGAGCTCTGATGGGACCACGTGGCTGGGAACAGAGGGCGACAATTAGCCAACCACAGCATGGAGCTGAGGCCTCAGTCTAGCCCGCCAGGGACTGGCCCTCACCAGCACCTCCTGAGGGAGCTGGGGAGTGGGTCCTGCCCCAGGTGAGCCTTGAGGTACCTGCAGTCCCACCCGACACCTTACCCACTGCCTGTGAGAGACCCTGAGACGGGATCCAGCTCAGCTGTGTCCCCAACCCAGAGACACTGAGACCATCAAGGGGCAGGTCCCTGAAGTCACTAAATATTGTTGTGATTTGTTACACGGCAACAGACAATGGATACAGAGATGTAATTGTGAAAGAAAATAATTGGCAAAAGAATAATCTACCTTCTAACCCAGTCCAGACGCTGGAGGAGCAGAGGTTGTTCTTGACAGACACCCAGGCACCTTCGGGAGTGGTGCCCACACCACTGCCCACTCTAGAGCTCCACCCGAGCTGTGGTCACCAGGCCTCTGGGGTCAGGGGGCTCCTCGTGAGAGCCTGTTAATGTGGAAACCACAGCGGTATGAAGACAGGTCTGCTCCGCCTCCATGATCTGGCCTTGGCCACGTGCCAGCTTTGTGGTCACGGTCAACTTGGTAAACCTCTCTGAGCTTTCTGATGGAATCTCAGACAATCTCATTTCTACATGCAGGCGTAAGTATCCAACCTTCAGGACAGTTACGAAGAGTAAACAGGAAATAATGAATCTAAATGCACCCAGCAGAACGGCTGGCATGTGGTGAGCAGTAAGTAAATGTTACTTATTGCAATGGTAGAGCCGAGCCGTGTGCAGCATGAGAGGCGCAAGGCCAGAGGGGAAAAGGCTCTTTGTGGAGAAGACTTGCTTTTATCAGCAGGGGCACCCCCTACCCACCAAGGTAAAGTGATGAATAACCAATTTCTCTAGAAGGCAGGAAAAAATGCGCCAGAAAATCAGTACAGGAGCCAATGGGAAAGGTGGTTGAACATCATAAGATTTTTGTCCTCTTGAGAAAGTTCACCAGATAAAACCAAAAAAAAAAAACCTCACAGCAAAGAATTCTATTTTAAAAAACACTCAGTCATGTGATTTACAGCCCGGTGTTCAGGACACTAAACTCACAGCAGGCTGTGGCCTGGGTGTCGTTGGGGAGCAGTCAGCCCAACCTATTCAACTGGCACCTGGTCTGAGAGCATCCCGGGTACCGGATCGGGAGGGAGCAGACGCAGTCGGGTGGCGGCACTGCCACCTGTGTCCAATCTGCACTAAGAGGCGGTCTGATTAGAAGTGGGCTGACTGATGGGGACAAGCGACAGTGAGCTGTAGAAGGACCGTCAGGGAAAGTACAACGGATTTCTACATCATTAGAGCTTCAGCACAGATCACCATCCCTAGCGATGTGTGCGCTGATCTGAAGAAAGCCCATCATCAGCAATTTGAACTTATTAATCACAACCAGTTCTGTGGGGTTTGTGTCCTATTAAAAGCAGCGGCGGAGGGCCTATCTCATTGATCTATCAAACAACAAGAAAATAATCCTTTCAACTATCATCCCAATATACAGTCAATTCCACCTAGAAATATTTTCTAGTTTTTTTTCCAAAATAAATTTGTCAAAAGAAGTATTTTTGTTATTTCTGTTAAATGTGAACAGACATTTACCTAATGACGAGGATGACCAAGAGTGGGGTAGTGATACTATCAGGTACCTCAGTAGACCAAATCTACAAAAAATGATTTCACAAAAAAAGAGAGGAATCCTCTGGCTTCACACACGGAGGAAATTAGGAAATGTTCTGTAATTTGGAATTTACAATAATGGAGTCAGGTTAAAGGATTTAACTTTGAACAATTCCTGGGACCTATTTGCTCTATTGTTTTTTTAAAATTAATTTGTATTGGAGTATAGTAGCTTTACAATGTTGTGTTAGCTTCTACTGCACAGCAAAATGGATCAGCCATACATATACATATATCCCCTCCCTTTTGGGTTCCCCTCCCATTTAGGACACCACAGTACATTATATTTGCTCTATTGTTAAAGCAGTGGGGTCTCACTCAAAACCCTGCTTGGTTAGGAGCAGGTTAGTTCTGCAATGAAGCCCAAGGAGGTCTCCCGGGCAGTGCTAAGGGGGTACCATGTGGGCCCTGGTCTCTGTGCCCGAAACGGCTGTCAACACTGCATATGGGTGGTGTGTGCTGGGCGCCTTCCCTCTGCACATTTCCAGAAACACAGCTCTTGGCAGTGCCTCCCCTGTCTCCTTCCCTGTGGTTGGCTTACATCCGGCATTAATTCATTCTTTCAAAGTTATTCGCGTCCTGTATCCACATCAGCCAATCGCAAATTTTCCAGACACACTTGACCCCTGAGCAGCCGGGTTTGAACTGCATGGGTCACTTACACATTGATGCTCTCACGTGGTACATATCCCAGTACCACGTGATGTGCGGGTGGCTGAATCCCAACACGTGGACCGTGGATACAGAGGCCTGATATATACACAGATTTTTGACCACATGGAGGGTCACCTGTACCCGCAATGCTTCTGTCTTTGTGGGCTGTGACTTAAGTCTTGCCCCTGACAGAGAGCAGCTGACACTTCCTGGCCCTTCATGGGGGGACGATGATGACCACGATGGAACTCGCTGAGGGAGGCCAGGACCAGAGCGGGGATGCTGGCTTTCATTCTCAACTACAGGTGGGTCTCAGCTGCAAGTGTGGAAGCAGTTTGGAATGATTTTGTCCACTAGCTAATGCTTCAGGAGGACCTGCTGGGTGCCGGACAGGGCCCTCGGGGCAGAGACCTCTGTCCTCCGCAGAGGGGCTGGGATTCGCTTCTTGAACACAAGTCTCCATTGTCCATTTTCTTGGGGGTTTTCTCCTTTCTCTGCCTCAGGGCCCCTGGGAGGAACGCAGGAGCCCCAGGATGAAGGGCCGACTTTCCGGCAGTGCGACGGAGATGGCTCTGGAGAGGCTTTGCCGCCTGTGGCCTCCAACCTGCTCCCCTTCCCTTTGGTTGTGTCCTTGACACACCAAAGCGAGCCTGGTGTACACCGGGCGTGGTCTTTGTAACTGACTGCGTCCTGGCTCACTCGGAAGTCCTCCCTCACCCATCAGTGTGTTCCGCTTTTCCCTGCACCTTCCCCGTCGGCCCGGTGTCACCGCTGTTCCTGCTGGTGCTGGACGCTCCTTCTCGGGGGCTGGGGGGCACTCGGCGCATGTGTCGTCTCTGCAACATCAGGTGAAGAGTCAGCCTTTCACGGTCGAGGGTAAATTTGCGCCGCGCAGTGGGATTCTCCCTGGAGGCCCTGAGGTAGGGGTCAGGCTGCCTCCGGGAAGGGGTTCCCTTCGAGGCCGGAGGACCACGCCTGCCACCAGCCGCCACCAGCATCCGTGGCACCTCGGTAGGAAGGAATTCCTTCCTGTTCTTCCGAAGCAGAGGTCGGAAGGGGGCCTCCGCCGCAGTAACTCCCATAGGTGGACCACACTGGCTGTGAAACTCGGATTTAAATACGCCCCCCAAGCCTGCAGTGTCTGTGGCTCCAGACAGACTTCTGCAGTCTCGGAGCCCACACCTCGCCCAGCCCTCACCTCTGCCCAGCAGGATCTGTCCCGCAGAATCTGCCCAGCAGGATCTGTCCGGCAGGATCTGTCCCCAGGACCCATCCAGCAGGATCTGTCCTGGCCATGGGGCATCTAGCTCCTATCTCTCACTCTTCACATTTCACCTTCTCAACTAGAGGACAGACTCCTTGAGGCCGGATGCTGTGCTTATGGATCTTCTTGTCTCATCAGGACCACTCGCAGGATTACTAAGAGACTCCAAACACACACTGCTATTCACATAGAGCTCTAGAGCTGACCGAGGATTTTTCCACAATGCCCCAAAGCGGTGGCCGGAGCCTGCACGTGACTGCCCACGTTTGCAGGCTTCTGTGACTCATCTGCCTCCACGGACACAAGAGCGCGCACGCAGGTGTCCTGACCTGTCCCTAACACTCTCTGGGCACGTAATATTCTGATAAACAAGCACATGGATTAAGGACACCCATGTGCCTCTTTTTCTCACGGCCTTTAGAAATTATTTCTCTTGCTTTCCGGAGACAGACATTGTCTTTATAACCACACCGATATTTTCTGCTTTTTCAAGAGTCTGAACGTAAAAGAATGTGATATGGAGATGAGGCCCCCTCAGCCAGTGCCAAGTCACACGATCAAGGCAGAGTTGAAGGAAATTATTGCAACAGACCATCCCGAGCCCTGATTCTGACATATTCCTGACCAGTAGGCAACGGTGCCCCCCAGGGAACACTGGCCATATCTAGAGATATTTACGGTGTTTCAGCCCGGGAGGAGGCATAGTGTTGCTGGGGTCTGCTGGGTAGAGACCAAGATTTCTGCTAAACATCCTGCAAAGCCCAAGACAGCTTCCACAGCAGAGAATTATCGGGTCCATCAACCTCCACAGAGTAACATGTGATGGCCTTTGTGAAAACAAACAAAGCAAAAAAAAACCAAACCAAAGCCTTGATCTGACCTCCTAGTTTGTTGCAGCCAAGAGGTCAATCGTGTCAGAAGCACAGGCAGCGGGAAAGTCAGATCTGTACTCATCTTCCGTGGCACCAGTACCTTCTAAAGGGGAGTGTCAGGGTCTACAGCGAGGGCACCAGGAGCTGGACCACCCGCGGAAAACTTCCTCCCCAGCAGCCCCGAGGGCTCCAGATCTGCAGAGAGCAAGGCAGCCGGCAGGGACCACGGAATTCAGCGCACGCTCCGCTAGGCAGCAGATTAAAAGCTTTACCGGTCTGGAAACAAAGACAGGTGCTCTGCAGAACAGCCCACCTTGCTCTTCCCAAAGGTCTAAAACATACTGCCTTTGTTCACTTTTTTTTCCCCCAACAACATGGTTCTTTGGCTGAAATGATCACTCCTGTAGTTTAAGTTACTGTTGCCACATGGCTGACACCCCTGCCAGTGTCATCTTCTCAGGCCCTCATGACCTTCGTCGTGTGCTGGGCCTGTTAGCAGGGAATCAGGTCTGCTTATGTCACAATAAAACTGAACATTTTGCTTGCGGTCCTGACAGGATTTTATGCTTCAATTTTGGACCCATTTTTTTTTTTCTCATTTAAAAAAATGTAGGGAAGATAAAAAATTAGGAAATGATTGTCTAATAATACATAAAAGCCTGTAAAAGATTCATAGCAAACAGATCTCAAACTGGAATATTCTTTGGAGAATTAATGCAAAGAAAAACAAGCTTCTCATGTGGGATGTCCAGCACTTTCTTCAAGCAAAATGTTATTACACCACTTACTTACATCCAGGCATAAGAGCTAGCTGTTATTTAATGTGGTGAGAAGGTGGAGTACAGACATTTACTCATTAAAATCCATTTTGTTTCACTTCAAGTGCTGATTAAAATATCCTAAAAAGGGTGATAATAGTAGAGCCTTTGTCAGCAACTAACCCGAGATTGCCAGACAGCCTGCCAAGGTCAAGGATACCTCCCTACAAGGCAACCATGTGCAGCCCTGCAGCTGATGTTGTGAGCTTCATAACCTACACAGGACCTCAGGAAGACGAGGATCTTCACGTACCTATTTAAATTATTCCATTTTATTCCCTTCCAGAAACTCTAAGTAGGCAAATTACCCATTAGCATAGACAGGAAATCCGGGAGCCTAAGGAAACTGGAAAGACCTCAGATCAATAAGAAACAGCAGTATCTGTTGAGTGGATCTAGGCTCCAAAGCCCCCTTGCTCCTGACCTGGCCCAGCTCTCACCATCACCTGGGAGGCTGGGCTTCTCCACACTTTTATCTCAGGGAAGAGATGGGTTAGCAGAAGGTAGGGAAAAGCTCTTCTGGTCTTTGAACTGAAAATTGTAGTAGAACAGGGAAGGATTCACTGCAGAGACCAGTCTGGGAGAAATCACCCCAAAACTGGGACCCTCCCAGGAGGCCAGCCTCCGCAGATGGCGGTGGATCTCTGTCCACGGATGACACACCTCAGGGATTGCAGGGTGCTCCGGTCGATGACATCAGGGAAACCAGGGGTCTCCCCTTCCTCCTCAGCCTCTACCCCCAAGCACGTCAGTAATACTCGAGCCCCTGAGAACTTAGACAAAAATCTTGTGGAAAAAGGAGGGACCCAGCAGGGTGGGAGGTTGAAATAACAATTAAGATAAATTTTAGAAAAAATGTTAGAACACTCGCACACATACAGAAGAGCCGATTGAATTCACATTTTTGGTTTAGTTCTCTGGTGCCAGATGTGACTATTTCTGGTTATCTCACCTCTGCTGGCCCCATTTCTGTCCCTGACATTTAGTCTTACTTCTTCTCAACCTATCCCTACTCATTACTCTCTTTATTAAGTCCTGCTCAAAATTCATACCAGGGAAGTACAAATAGAATATCACCTTGTATCTCCACGTTGAACCTAAGACTAAATTAAACGCTGACCCAATTTAATAATATTTCACCATATTTTTTATAATAAAGACAAGAAATATAAGCACATGAACACACAGACTTAACATAAAACAATATTCTCCATCCAGGCCCACCTGGAGCACAAGTCCTTCCTGCCCACATAGGCCGTGTGTAGATGGACCAGGCGAGGCAAGGAAATCACTCCTGCAAACTAGCTGCCCGGCAGCTTTATCCACTGCCCTTCAACAGAGCTGGACATTCAGCCATTGCTATCTTAAAATAATTCCTGAGTAAATTTGATTGATATTTTATACATTATGTGCATGTCTCTGGATAGGTCTTGAGAGAAAGTGAGTTCCATATCAAAGGTTTTAGAAAACCGGGCTTCCCTGGTGGTGCAGTGGTTAAGAATCCACCTGCCAGTGCAGGGGACACAGGTTTGAGCCCTCGTCCGGGAAGATCCCACGTGCCGCGGAGCAACTAAGCCCGTGCACTACAAGTACTGAGCCTGCGCTCTAGAGCCTGTGCTCCGCAACAAGAGAAGCCACGGCAATGAGAAGCCCGTGTACTGCCATGAAGAGTAGCCCCTGCTCACAGCAACTAGAGAAAACCCGTGCACAGCAATGAAGACACAACGCAGCCAAAAATAAAATTAATTAATTAATTTAAAAAAAAAAGAAAGCCACTTATACGTAGGAGATATCTCTCACCCATTGGCAGGGCGAGAGGCTAACATGCAGTTTCCAAGTGGTCAGGCATGAAAGCTTTGTGTCAAGGACCCAATCCTTCTGCACTGTGTGCTTTTCACGGACCACATGTTGGTTGCTTTACCCCTCTAAGCCCCATTTTTAATATCGGTAAAATGAAATTTTAACAGTAAAACAAAGTGAGTTCTCCCAAACATCAAATCTATTCCTCCATCCATACATCCACCTTCCCATCCACCCATCCACCCATCCATCCATCCACTGATAGGGTTTAAAGATTAAAAGAGATAATCCACTTAAAGTACTTCATACTGAACCTGTTCTATAAATTGTAAAATAGCAGCGATTATTGTATTACTTCATCAGAGAGGTTCACAAGTCATAACCTTTTCGAAAAGCAGGATCTGGGGTTAAGCTTCCCCATTCCAAACACTTGGGTGGTTCCTGATTCCAGACAAATCGAGCACGCTTTCTTCATCCTCAGGCGTGTCCTTTCCTGGATCACGTAGCTAAGAAACCTTTCTCATGCCCCACAGTGGCTGTCATTTTAGTTCCTCTGAATCCCCACAGGCTGATACAGCACCACTGTATGAGCTTGTTATTTTTCTGCTTGTTGTAGCCTCCTAGACCTCCCCCGCAGGAAATCTGACTTGTTTGTGCACGATCCTGGCAAAGAGCCATGTGCATATTTGGTGAGCCATAAATGCTTGAATGACACCTCAAAACTGTTGTGAGAATTATCATCTACTGATTGGTTTGGGCCACTGATGAAACATATCTGTATTTTCTTTTTGAATTAAACTTTCATAGGTAAGTAGTTTACATGGTTTAAAACCAGACAGCAGTTGGGATCTACTTTGAAAAATCTTTCCTTTCTCATCTCTCATCGTCTGCCCGATTCTCAGCCCTCCAACGTATGTAAACGTTGTTCTCGGTTTCTTAGGGATCCTCAGACAGCCTCTGCGTATCCAAACAAAAAAGGCTCCCATCCTCTCCTTCTTCTGACAAACGGCAGTCTGTCTGCTCTGCACTGCTCTGCCGGTGCACTCTTCACTTGACAATACATCTTGGAATATATACAATCTAATTAACTGAACCCTCAGGCGTTGAGTCCTGGGCAGGTGAAGCCAGTTGTCCAGGGTCAAATGGAGCCCAGATTCCTTTCATCTCCGTAGATGCTCTTGTCCTTTTACTGCATCTGACTGTGTCCAGACCTCAGACCTAATATCTAAGATAGTTGTCCAGTTGAGTATACGTCAGCATGAAAGTCCTGTGCATAATAAATATAAATAGTGTAAAAATAAATTATATTTATTTCATGTAATGTCATAAAGTATGAAATATCTTAAAATCCTTGTAAAAATGGTTACTTTGTGCGTGGAAATGTGATAGCAGCATCCGTGTATTTAGTGCTAATGGAGCATTCCTCCACAGCAGAGCCTACTGTTGCTATGGACACCATCCCCAAGAGGAGGTTTGGAAAATCCCTCTGCATGTTCACAAGTCTGCATATTTCCCTTTAATTCTCAAAGAAATCTCTGCGTGGGGTGACTCACATGTGAGGATTTTGATGTCTGAGGTGAAAAAACACTCACCCGCCACTGCCACAAAGCAGCCACAAGACAAATATATTTACAGTGTCCTCCACACGGACCCACATTATAAAAATTAATCACCCCTCGCCAGCCACAGTGAGCCTCTCCCTGCCTGCAGGGCTATCCCCTCTGCAGGGCTCCCTCCTTGCTGTCCTGCGACCTGGTGAGGCCGTGGCGTGTCACCCCCAGGCGTCGCCTCCTGCTCCCCAGATAAGCTTAGCCCGGAGCGCCGAGTCCACGGTGCGGCCGGATGAGAGGAGACAGCCTCTGAGTGACGGCTCGGCCACTGCCGGCGAGACAGCAAGGGCGTCATACGATGCTCTGAAAGCCGTCACGTCAGGTGGCCTGGACCGATTATGAGAAGTGGCCTCCCATCTTTACTGCGGCCCTCCTCGGCCTCCCCGTGCGCGCGTGTGTGTGTGTGTGCGTGTGCGTGCGTGTGCGTGTGCGTGCGTGTGTGTGCGCGCACGCGCGTGTGTGTGTGCGTGTGTGTGTGCGCGCGCGTGCGTGTGCGTGCGTGTGTGTGTGCGCGCGTGTGTGTGTGCGTGCGTGTGCGCAGCGTGTCCCCAGCACCCAGTCGAGGAGCGTGTCAGCCCAGGCCCACCTGCCCCCTCTCTCCCCTCCCTGCTCCTGGGGGCACCCGTCCTGCAGACACTGGGCTCCCTCCTTCCAGAGGAATAGAAGCAAACCCCACACTGGTTTCCAGCTGAAGTAAAAGGGCAGCAAAGGGGTGGCTCCCAGTGGTGGACACGAAGTTTGCACACAGCTGACGGTGTGAATACGGACCTGGTTTCCCCACTCCTCAGTCAAGGGCGGAAACTGACACGACGGGATCACCTCTGGCCAATCTTTTTCAATTACGTGTGAGAATCGTTTTAAGAGAGGCTCGAATTTCTGATCCACCTGTGAGTCACTGATGGACTTTTTAAAACAAATTATAAACATGAAAACAAATGGCCTGTTCAAGTTGCCTTAAAACCGCACAGACAGGCACAGTGCACAGTGGGCAAATCATAAGCCCAAAATGGTTGAAATAACAAGAAAAAAAAGGAGTCAACCAGCAAACAACAAATCAAAGGAGCCTGTAGTGCAGTAACACCTCCCTCAGAGGCGAGATCCTCTTGTAGCCGTCGCAACAATCTCTGAAGGTGGAAGGAACTCCACTCCAAGTAACATCAAGGTACTGGACCCAAACACCATATTAGGGATAGAATCGGAAAGTTAAAATTTCAAATGAGAATTAAGTAATACTCTCAAGAGGGAAAAGCTGGAAGGGAAAATGCAAACACCAGCATGTTCCTGAGTGACTGGCCACTGCGTACACTCTAAGGGGACAACATGTCCCAGAGGACGGTCCAGTAGTGGCCGTTCCTCATCCACGGCGACACTCACACTGGAGCTGGCTGCCTGAGGCCTAAGCAGGCATCACAGACATTTAAGGTCTTTGCTCTCAGTTACGCATTTGATACCTGCTGCTTCTTATGGTTTGTCCAGGTTTTAGGTCATCCTTCTGCAGTCACAACAGTAAAGCCTTTGAGTGTAACTTAGGAAGCACCCACCCCAGCCTCTTCCACTGGGCACCATTATCCGCAACACAGGAGCCAGCCTGGATGGAGACTTTGGGGTCCAGGGTGGGCAGTGAGAGGTTTTTGATACCGTGCCTGGAGAATTCATAAGTCTACGTATTCTCATCCAAAGTTCTCAATCCACAGCAATCATCACTCTGCTTAAAGGAGAAATCTTACCCTTCCAGAGGAGGCTCGCAGGTCGTTCAGCCCAATTATAAACTCCTCAGTGTCAGACGTTGAAAACAATACATTAGGTCATATCTGTAACCCTTTTTATTATTGGAAATTACCTACTTCTCTTCTCATATTCTGTAATGTCATCTCCTTTTGTTTATTGATGATTACATTTTATACCTAAGACAAGAATGACTCAATCTTCAGAAAATGTGATTTAACGGTGTCGTTTTGCAAAAGCTCCCGTGTGACATCAGTGGAAGGAAATAAGTATGTCGCCATGGACTGTGGCGGATCTGAAGCTTCGTGCTCTGTGGTCCACTCAGGACCCGCTCGAGGGAGATGGCAGAACAGGGCATCAGAGACACTAGGAGGAGGGTTTATTTTCCACACCAGGAACGGGTGTTGCTGCATCGTGAAGTGAGAAGAGAGTGATAAATAAACCCTCAGGCTGCTGCCGGATGGATGGCCTCTCTTCCTCTCTCTTTCGTTATCCTGAACTTTGGAGGAATAATAAAACTTCGTTAATACTCTGCTTTTTCTCCTCTTCATTTCTGCCCATGGCATAGGAGCAATCGCTTTCTGTGTGTGTTCACTATGCTCTTATTTTTGGATTTTTTTCCTTGTGACAAGGTGCTATTTTTTTTTAAAGCAAGACTTATCAGTGGGGACACAGTTAATAGGGGATTAGACAGCATGTTCCTCGTAGAGATTTCAAATCTTTTAACAGGAAGGTGTGACATACTCTCAAGAACTCCTTATTCATCGCTTGTGTACTTTTGCATATTTGCAGGATGAATAGATGTTTGGGGAGGTGAATTGTTCAGAGACCCTGCCAGATCTGAGGCCCCAACAAATCACCTTATGAAATAACATGGAATAAAGATGGAATTTTGTGTGTGCCTTCTGTGGTTCATTTCAGGGAAAACAAACAAACAACTTAATGAATTTCAATAAAAAGATTAGGCTAAATATGCGTGATGCATTTTTATACCAAGGCAGGAGGAATCATTGAAGATAATGAGGGAAACACATTTCTTTAAAGCAATTGTTGGTTGAAACCAAAGTTAAACATTTTCAAATTGCGAGCGAGCTCTGTGGCTTGTGTCCCATTTGACTGGCTAGAGGAACCCCGTGTCCCTGTGTGACCCCATGTGGCTGTCTCACTGGGGGGACCAGTCTAGGCCCTCGCAGTGCTGGTCTGAGGCCCTGAGCGAGCACCGTGTGTGTACCTGCTTCCTTGGGAAGACTCACTTTTCCTTTTTAAGGGGAATATGCTAGAGAGAGCTAGATAAAGAGTTGATGGTAATTGGTTGCCTTCTTTTTCCTTTACACTGGGCAGTGCATTCAGTATAGCTTCTGTATATAAGACCCTGATTAAAATAAGATCCCTCCCCATGAGTGAAAGCTCCACGACTTAGTCAGCTACACTCAAGTACTCAGGACACGCCCTCCTAGCTTCTGGAAAACTTAAAAAACTATAAGCAATTGAAGCGTCACGTATTTTCCGGACACTGCGAATTCAATACGCCCAAGGTTGGGTTTACTATGTGCTCCTAAACCTGCCCTACATCCTGCAGCCAGTGGTTTCACTGGGGACAGGAGGACCTTCCACCACCCAGAGGTCAGCGTGGTGGCTGAGAGGGTGGCCCTGGGGTCAGAGGGCGCAGCCGTGGGTCAGCCCAGCGTGAGCTTCGCCGATTAGCTGACCTCAGGCAGCCTGAGGCTCCTCGTCTACACCGCGGAGTCCACGGCTCCTACTTCACACACTTGTGCTGAGAACTACAGGCCACTAAACGATGCTTAGGATGCACCAGCCCAGGATCTGGCACATGCGTCAGGAAAAGTCAGCGCTGGCAAAGAAGGATACACACTGTGAATAAAACTTGGAGGTCTAAGATGACGATGCAGGCTTTGGCAGGGGGTTGAATCACCAGGGAGCCCCACCAGTGACGTCAAACACCATCTACCTCATGCGGTCACGCAGGGCTCTGCAACAGTGGTCCAGGGGCCACATCTGGACTTCAGTCTCCTTTTGTAAATAAAGTTTTATTGACACACAGACAGCCAGTCGCTGCTGTGCTGACTGTGGCTGTTTGGTGCCAGCAGGCAGAGCCGAGGAGTTGCATCAGAGGCCGTCTGCCTGGTGAAGCCTCAGGTATTTACCGTGTGACCCATTAGAGAAGAGTTCGCCGCCTCTGTGAATAGCTGAGCATCGAACACCCCCAGAGCAGCCCGCCGGCGCCGCTGCTCTCAGAGGCGGAGCTGATCTCCAGCCCCAGGACAGGGGACCTTCGGAAGAGCTTTAGTCTTCTTTACTCTGCAGGGGCTTCTCAGCATTTCTTAACTTTCTGACGCCGTTGTAAATGACAGCAACTACAGTAACAAGATATTTTAAACTAAAGCAGACTGTGAGCTAGTTTTCTAAGAATAAAGGATTGTATCGAAGTTATTTCTAGTTCGGAGGGAAGAGGGACCCTCAGAGCTGACTGGGTGCCATGGGGGTGGCAGTGAAGGGGGTGGAAGGGCGGCCACACCCCCAGCACGTGGAGGAACAGGAAACGCCCGCGATGACCGGGCCTCTCCCTGGGCTCCCCGAAGGCGCCACCACTGACCCTGATGGATCAGCCCATCCAGAACCTTCTCAGCATCTGTTCCTTCCTGAAGATTGTGCAGGATGTCTGCGGAGGGCTCTGGATGCAGGCGTCGCCGGCCGGTGGCCGAGCTTCACTCCTGCCAACGTGACCCGCAGGCTGGCTTGTCGTCTGGGTGCTCCGGATGCGGGTGAGTGGAGAGCGTCACTCCCGGCTTCAGAAGGCCCTCGTGTGGGGTACGGACCCTGCACTCCGACTCCGGGATGGGGGAGGCAGGTGGAGGGGGACAGAGGAGCCTGGCCCCGCTGTCTGCCCCTGGGTTCAGCACCCCCAGAGGTTGCGCAGGTGTTCAGGGACAGACTCAGCATCCTGGCTCCAGCTCAGCAACCTGGCCCCGTGCGAGGTCACGACCCGCAAACACCCCTCGAGTCTACGCACACTTTCCTCCGTCGAGCTCCATCCTATCCTAACCGCCTCCGAGGCCTGCTTACCTGCGTTCTCTCGGCAGGACTGTCTTCCCCTCCACCGACCCCAGTTTCCCAGGGAGCCCTGTGGACGGGCAGCTTCCACGCCTTGCCTTCTCCTACTGCACCAGTGATGCCAAAGCCAGCAGAAGCCACTCCTCGGCAAGGGCATTAGCAAGTAGGATGGACCTAAATCACTGCAAAGATTGCTGTATGAACTCAACATATGTTTTTTCTTGTCACATTTATGTCATCCTTGTTTTTATTTTGTTTTATCTAAACGTGTAAGCCATCTGATTTTATAGCCCTTGCGGCAATTGTTTTCTTTCTTTTTGGATGTTGAATACCTCTTCTATTATCTAGATCTGCGGAGTGTATGTGCCACACCTGCTATACTTCTGGCGACACCGTACAATACAATATGATCAGTTGAGATTTGCTTAGTAAAGGCACGATTTTCCAGACTTGGCCTGTGCAGCCCTCGCTCTTCCCCCCTGCTGTCCTGCCAGCGTTGTGATGGTCCCCGTCTGTACACTGCAGTGGCCATAACAAGGGCAAAGGGGTGCAGCTCGAATCGGACACTTCCTGTCACTGAAAATCTGTGGATTCTACTTCACTGATGTCAAAGCTGCCCCTCAGAGCTAATTACAATAACCACGGAGAGGCGTGGGAAAGCTCTGACTGCAAAGTCCTAATTAAAAGGACTGAGTCCTCACGAGCTGCGGGCGCTTTCCGGTGCTGCCCGCCAGGGCCGTCCTGGGGTGTCTACCCCGGGAGGGCTCCACGGAAGGACGCCCCGAATTGCTCGCCCCCCGCGCTGCACACACTGTCCAGAAGGTGTGTTCTGACAGCTGGTGTAGCCCCGCCAGGGCCCACCCACCGAAGGTCCCCCGGGAGGGGGCGTAACCCTGGGGGCACTGCCCTTGACCAAGGACTAGTCCCTTGGGGGCCACCGCTGTGGGCCTTGGGCCGCTGGAAACGGGGAGGTGACACCAACGGGGACCTGGAGCAGCACCAGAGCCCACGGCCCGTGTGTCCTCTTCCTCAGGGGCTTAGTCCGGACGGCAGCTGTGAGAGCCCGTACAGGACAATGACCCTAAGATGTGCGTCTCAGCTCCGCCACCGGCTCAGAGCTCCTGAGCCTGGCGGGCCGCGGCCTCCCTGGCGCCTCCACCTGAAAGGGGCACAGTGGGGCTGTCTGTCCATCCCCCTGGCACGGCCACACCCCAGGCCTCGCTCCCAGAGGGGATGGAGGGGTGGGGGGAGATTTAGCAAGCCCTCGATGAGGTAAAGAGGGGAGCGCGGGCCTCGCAAGGCGCCTCCTTAAGGAGCTAGGCACCACCTTCACGTCTACTTTTGTGAGTGCGGAAGAACAAGGGCGCTCACCAAAAGGCCTCTCTAACAGACAGGAGTCACGCCTGCAGTGTACCGGGCACGTCTTACTGGGATCTCGGGGTCGCAGCACAAACCGCCAAGTGATACTTGTGGCATCACCTAGGATGGGATACAGCCCCGAGCAGAGACGCGCGAGATGAGCTGGACCGCGTGAGAACATTTACCCTCACCACACGTCTGCGTAGAGATGCCTGGACATGTCCCGAGGAGAAGGGAAACGTCCACCCTGGGTGAGTCCGCCTGGGCTCCGAAGCCTCGCACGGGTGCCACGGGCACGTCCTCCTGGCTGCGGCGGGGCTGGGCCCGCTCCTCCCTGGGTCGCGGGTGACTTACCTGCTCTGTCATCGCTCAGGTGAAACGCCACGGCAGGAGTGGCCCCTTTCCCGGTAGAAGGCTGTTCTGGAGGTTCTCTGAGGCAAGGGCCTCGGGGACGTGGTCGCTTTGCCAGCGTCCCGAGAAGCGAGAGCGTCACCGTCAGAGAGAACCTGACGGACGCAGCAGGGATGTGGCAGCCCGCAAGCCTGCGGAGGACCGGGGGGTCCGGCGGCCGGGGCCTGGGCAGGGGAGTCGCCACGGGGACTGGGCAGGTCTCCGCACACCTGCCGAGCACACCCTACCGGCACCTGGGCAGGGTGAGGTCTGGGGACGGGCTCACTCCAACAGAGGTATTGGAAGCGATGTGGCCTGGACCCCGGCGAGTTCACGAGGTCGGTGGACTAAGTCTCTTTGCAGAGCATGTTGCGTGGGGCTGACGTGGTGACCGTGGGTGGTGACTGCACAGCCGGCCACACCCTGGGACACACCCGCTGCCCCGTCACCGTGACGGTCACCATGGCGACGGCCGCGGTGAAACTGTCTCCTGCGGGGACTGAGGGAGCAGGTAAGTCTCTGTCCTCACTGCTCCTCCTGAGTTTGCACCTGAGTGAGACAAACGGTGGAGGCCAGATGGTGCTCCATTTTTGGAGCAGAATCGGGGAATGGCTTCCTCATCTTCCTACTAGCTTAGGCGTCAGACCAGCTTCCTGCACGCTAAGAACTAAAGTCGCCCCAGCAGAGCAGCTCCTGCCCTGGAGGCCCACTGCATGGTCCAGGGAACGGTAGGCAGGGCTCCTCCAAGTTCACCGGGCAGCGGGGTGGGCTGTCCACCTGGATGAGCCTCCTGGTAGGAAGCCTGTTGGAGACGAGCGGGGAGGGAGGTGGGGGCGCCCCCAGCGTGGCTGCCGCACCCCATCCTTCTGCCCCGTAAGTGCTGGTAATCTCCTGCCCACATCACGTTGAAAATCTGCTCACCGTTCTGGGTCAGGGCGTTTCACAGACATTGTCTCATTTAACCTTCATAAAAGTTATACAGATGTGATTGCCTCAGCTGTCCAGATCAGGGAAATGAACTTGGGGATCGCAAGGGGCATACCCCCGTGTGTGAGCTCACAGGAACTCTCTACTCAGCCACTAGTGTATCACGGGTGGGGCAAAGGATCATTTCTTCCTCGAAACCCCAGGGCCGTTTCTCGGTTAGACAGAGACAGCAAGCCCTGCGCTGACTCGCAAGGGAAGTGTTCTTGCTCAGGACATCCTCCCCGACGGTGGCTGTGACGGCTGTGACGGCTGCGCCACTTCTCCCGGGAGTCGGGCTTCTGTTGGTAAATGAGAGACTTGAATACATTTCTCGTCACCCTGCTTCAGGTTTCAGAAGAGACGCCTCTTCCCACAAGGAGCCTCTGTGATTTTCCCTTCCAGATGGGCTCCTTGCCACCCTGTCTGCTAACCTTTCTTCCTTGAGACACTGTCCACACTTGGTACCCAGATATTGATTGACTTTATGGGCATTTGATGTATGTTTATCACAGGAGACCATACATGCAGGGGCCCTGCGTCGAGTCCACTATCCCATTCTGGAATATCAGAGGCACTCCATAAATCCTCCTTGAATGAATGAATGAGGATTCAGGGAATGAGTGAGTGATATACATGCCCAGATCCCAGATCTCCGGAAAGAAGGCAGGAGCAGAAAAGACCAGTGAAACGCAGCTCAACTCTCGGGTGACGTCTAGATTTTCCAGATTTCCTCATCATGTGAGCAGATCACAATGATTTCCATGTCCTTGGCTGTTTGCTCTCTTTTCTTGCCTGGAGCACCAACCCTCTTCCTTTTTAATTTTTTTTTAAGTCAGAATATGTACGTTCTCCTCCGGGTTCCAAGACTCTTTGTGTTCTTCATGCACCTGGGGCTTCAATGTCTGTGCCTTGCCTGTGCCTTGCCTGGAACACACGTCCTCTGGTGCCGTGAGGCTGGCTTTGCTCCCTCTTTTCCTGCGAGACTGCCTACCTGTCCCAGTTCCACACCCACCCCCCATATAGAATGTTACCCACCCCTTTGGCCAGCACTCGTTGTCATTCTTCATCTGCTTTTTTTCCTTCACAGCACTGAAACCTTTTTGAAATGCAGTGAGATTTAGTTATTTACAATGCTATTATCTGAGTACCGCTAGGATGTAAATTCCAGAAAAGCCATGTATTTTTGTCAGTTTGTTCCTGATGTCTCCCGAGCACCCCATACAGACAGCACATAGTAGGTGTCAAATATATTTGTTCTTAAGAAATGAATTTATAGAATTTCTACAGCAAAACTTTCAGCAACTTCAAGGTGGGGACTGTGTCGTCTCGTGTCTTTATAAACTTGTCAGAGAACGGTGGGCTCAGCAAAGGGCTTGTACCTCGACACTGATGGTTTCTGGGACTCAGTTAGGAAACCGTGACCTTGCAGAGATGGCAACTCCTGCCAAGTATTTAAACCTGTACTGAAAAGGCAATTCAAGCTAATATGCTAATTATTTATTGAGTGTCCACCAAGAGGAGGGCCTGGGCAATGGGCTGAGTAAGCGTAGGAAGAGGTCGCCTGGCCTCCTGCAGCTCTGTCCCATGTGGGGCGAGAGGAGAAGAAGAGTCTGGGGTCTGGGTGGGACTGTGGCACGAAGGCTGCCCTGAGCACAGTCCCGTGCAGGTGAGGAACAGATGCCTGGAGCGGTGTCTGCATTGTGTCTGGTCGGTGGACCTGGAGGAGCCCTAAGGATCTGACTCATCTGTGAAGCTGTTCAATCCAACATTTACTGAACGCCCTCTACTCTTGAAAGGCCTTGTCGTGCCAGGGGTGGGGATAGAGCCATGAGTAATGTTGGGACCATCGGGGGATTGAGACTCTCGTGGAAGGGATATTTTGTCCTCAGGTTGAAGCTGATTGGACTTCCACGAATGGAGCCTTCCTGAATCCTTCTTACTTTCCTAAAGAGCATTTCTTTATTTTCTTCCCACTCATGCCCAGCTCTCAAATATGGGCGCTCCTCAATCCCGTGTCCTCTTCTCCTTCTCTACCCTTGACCCTGGGTGATCTCAGCCACAGCGATGGCTCTGACCCTTCAGGCTTGTGGTCCATGGAGCCACGGGCGATCACCTTCCGTATTCAACTCCTCTGCAAGCCATGTAACTGGCCTTCCAGGGCTGGTCTCCGACGAGCCTTGCCTCCTGGGACGCCTGCTCTGTGTGGGCCCCTCTCCCGAGGCTTCGCCAGGCCCATGACTCTCTTTTGGTCGGCACGATGCAGTGGAATTGGTGCTGTGTGGCTCCACCAGAGGTTATGTGATGTCTTACTGCCTCTGTACGGGTCCACACGGACTATCAGATCCTGGGGAAGCCAGACGGTAAAGCTCCTGGTTACTTTGAGGCCACCACGCTGGGCGGGACCCAGCACAGCTGTGGGGAGAAGCTGCGTGGAGAGAGGGCTGCGGCCACCCCTCACCTGTTTCAGCTCCTGGCCCAGTGGCAAGACATGAGTGAAGCAGGCACTTGGACACGGCACCAGGTATCTTCAGACAACTCTGGCCACATCTGCCAACTGTCAGCAAGGCAGGAGCAGCTGTAAGGGAGACTGACCCGTGGGGTGTGGTCAGCCCACAGAGCCACTAGGGAGAGCAGGAAGTGGTCATCTGAAGCCACTAACCCCGTCCCTCTGCAGTGCTCCCCCCACGTCCTTTCACCTTTTCTCTCCCCTCCACCTGCTCCTCCATTTAAGCCCCCAGAGCCTCTCCCTTGAGCCGGCAAGCAAAGATGCCCTAACTGCTTCATGAACGTCTTCTACCTTAGTCCAAATGAAGCACAGCAGTAATCTTTACAACACAAGGTGTGGTCATCCTATTATTTTAAAATAGGTTTTTGTTTTTTTTTTTTTTTGGTAAAAGACATGATGAAGAATAACGAGGAACTAAGCCAGATAAAGTTGGCTGCAGTGGAGGAGTGGTCCAGAGCTCCCTGCTCCTGGGGGACCCTGGGGGCCCTGGAGACCTCCGGCCCCTGTGCACGTTGCGGGTGTCAGTGAGCTGCAGGGGGGAGTCGGGGGCGGCAGACGGGGGCCCCACAGGAGACAGCACTTGCCAAGTCCTCGGCAGGACCTAATTAGGGTCCTAAGATTTATAAACACAATTTATGGGCACTCCCTTTAGATGCAACTTTTCCTTAATCCCTCATTATTCTGAGTTAATTATGTTAACTGAACTGAACAAGAAAATCATGATTGGAGGAGGATCATCAGACAAAAGTAAGAAAATATTAAACATACTGGAATTAAGAGCCAAAGAGCCATGAGGAGGCTGCTGATAGAAGGCAATGGTGACTGCTCCCCAGATGATGCGGCTGGACCACGGACAAAGTCAACAAACGTTTCTCATTTTTTTATGCTTATCATCACTGTTTTGCTTGTGTTTGGGATACAAACTGGACACAGTGACAAACACACTCACATAGCTCATATAGACCCACACACCATATGATTAGCATAATTGCTTGTTGTCAGGTTTTTGTTCTATCACTACGTTCAGTCAGTTATAATGATTTCTGAGTAGCTATCTCATACCAAGGCTATGTGGAGAGTTATAGCAGAAATTACGGGATGCAAAAGCTTTCCCTTGAACCCAGATGAAGGTGAGAAAGTCACTCATCACGGAATCCTACAGGCACCACGTTCCAGACTCGCTTGCTTCAAGATACTCAATGTGAAGAATTACTTAAAATACGTTCAAATATATCAATCAATACAATAACTGAGAAAATCAGATCCTAATTGCAGACCTAACTGAAGGTAACTTAAGCAAAATAATTGACGCAAAAACTGAAATTATCTATGTCTTCACGTTATTATGAAGGTACACATAAGGCTCAGTAAAGGTATTAAAATCAGTGATTCTGGAAATTCCCAAAGAAACTCTACGTAGATGACTAGTGGCCATACAACCAAAAATAAGGAGGCTCTAATTTAAATAAAGAAGGGTTGAGAATTAGCCTGATGGTGGGCTGCCATTTGAAATATTTGAATCTTCCTCAGATTTTAAACATTACAATGAAATAAAAACAAATTCTGTCAAGCACAGCCCCCAGGGTACTACCAGTCAATATAAAATAATTCCGCCATTTTTCTTGGAGTGTTTTTTTTTTTTAATGAAACTTGAATGGCTACAACAAAAGGACAAATCATCTACATTTAGCAATCACTCATCGGATACCACTCCCTCCCCACCCCAAATCAACTACCACAGAAAAATTCCAAATACACATTCTACAACTGTTGTTTCAAGTGTAGAACACTGGTATTTACTTAATAAAATAAAAGAAGGTAAATAGAATGACAAGCCATCTTCCAGAAGAAAGATGAGTGAATCAGGAGATCTGTGCATAACTGGGAGTGTATTTCAGGGAGCTGAGTTGCCCCAGTTTTCTTGCTCTTACATCCATTAGGTTAAATAGTCAGCCACGTGGTAAAGTTAGGAATCTGAGGGTGAGAATAATGTACCCACCAGGGGGTTGGGTTGCCGTCACAGTGAAGCCCTATGCTGACCCAGAGTCAGGGGCCTCGTGCCCACAGAAAATTATAACACACATTTTTCAATGTTTGACACAGCCAAATACAAATGAATATGAACAGTAAGAGAACAACTTTCTAGGAACAAATCATAATATAGTAATAGTGCTTTAAATATTACAAAGTGCTTTTTACCTACATAAAGAGACACTTAGGAATTCATGTTTACCATAAATAAATAGTAATCTGTGAAGGATGTGGCGTAAGGTAAAAATTCATAAATATCTCATCTTATTTGGAAGTCATTAACCACTAAGCAATTAAGGGAAACTAAAAACTCGGTTTTTGTGTAATGGATATATTAAAAATTTATCACAGTGCGGGACACTGGCTAATGGCTTTGAATTCTAACACATGCTTCAGGGATTAAATGGTCATTTTTCCACCCTGTAAGAAAAATCTTCATTTTCAATCCTGCAGTAGAAACAGCATGGCACAGCACTTAGGGTAAGGGCCCCACTTCCAGGCTGGTCTGGGTTTAGAACCAGTTTGTCACTTCTTTGTCCCTTGGTGGTGACAGTTGTTGACATTACAACTAGCCTGATCACGGGACACACTGATATCAATTTCATCTTGTTGGAAATGAGACTTGAGCATATACATTTTTACATGTGCATTTTCTTTAATCTAATTGTAACTTATTATTTCGAATATCCGAACTAAGCAACATTAACTTCTCTACATATTGACCATAAAGTGCGTGTTTAAAAAAATCATGACTATGGGTCACTTATGAGAAAGTTGGGTTTGCTGAAGCGTCTGTAGACCGAGAAGGGAAACGTGTGTGTGTAAAAGAAAAGAAGGCGTGAGGAAACTAAGGAAGCTGGAGGTGGGCCTGAGGAACCACCGGTTCATCACAGATCCGGGGAGGATGCCACTCTGCACGTGCCACGGGCAGGGGCGTCTGCTCCAGGAAGCCCTCCCTGACTGCCTCGTTAAATTGTGATTTTACTAATAATCGAGTTCAGTGCTACAAGCCTTTTTTTCCAGGAGGAACGTATGTTGATTACCACGCTCCCTGCTTTCCTCATCTTGGCCCTGATGGTATGTGGTCTGTGCCCCTGCAAACCCAGCCCAGGCAGGTCACCGTCCACCACTTATTTCTGGGAAAGTCCAGGGCCAACTGGGCCTGTCTCCCCGTGTGCAGTGCTGGTTACAAGGAGTAATCACTTCCTGCTGGAAAGGTGCCTAATAGCATGACTATAACTTAACTGGTTTCACAAAAGACTCCTTACCTCCGTGCTTCTCTCCTCTTTCTACTACATTAAACTTTCCAGTAAGGGCTCTGTTATTTATTTTTATTTTATAAAATAATTGTAAAGTCAATATAGCGCTTGTTCTCCATCTCATTCTCTTAAACCTAAATGATCACGCCCTGAAGACAGGTGCTTATGCTGGTGAAGAATGGGGTGGGGTGAGGGGGGCGGCTACGGAAGCAGCGCCCTTACAAACACAGGCCAGGCCTGGAGCTAAACAAAAGACACTGAAAATCGAGAATCTGGGGGATTTGTAGATTGTAGAGGATTAGACCTTGTTACTCCTCCCCTGAATATGGAAAAGACTGCAGCATCTCACAGGCACACACACACACACACACACACACACACACACACACACACACGAATGTTATTATCCCTTCTCACTGGATGAGTGGATGAGTCGGGTATCCCCTCCGCTGCCTGCCTGCTCCCTGGCTGGTATTTCAATCCACTGGCCCCTCTTGCAGATTCGACCTGAAGTCAGCTCTGAGCTATTGGCGTTTTAGACTCTCAGCCACCAGGTGGCGGTAACTGCCACATCCAGCCGGGCGCCTGCGAACACGGGGACCCCAGGAAGTTGTTGGTTTTAGAAGTCAAGTTGCCTCTGAGCAAGTCCAACTGACTTACTGTCAAAGTTTTATCATTTTATAATTTAACTCTTTAAAAATTATTTGACATTAAAAACAACTGTACTTGACAGTCATTTTTATCAAGTCTCCCTGAAATCACTTGGGGTTCTGGTGGGTACAGTATTCACTGTGCTGTCCCAACAACTTCCTGGCCACCCCTGGCCACCCGCTGGAGCCACAGAGGGGAGCCAGTAGTACGAGATCTCAACGTCCTTCTTTCTCACATTCCTGATTCTTTCCTCTTCCTGAGATGAAAAAGAAGAGGAAAGAGCGACTCAACAGGACACCGCCCCCAGGGTCCTGGGAGCACCCATGAGAAGAGATAAGATCTTACTTTACTCTACTCAAATTTTCCTCCTCTTAACGGTTTTTGGCATCTCTATCTGGGACCAGTTTTGCCTGGATTTGCTTGTAGTACTTATGTTACCTTACCGTCCGAAGCTAAAACAAAATCACCAAGCATTCACCGTGGAAGTAAGGGCGCCGGCCTCAGACTGTCTAGATCTGAATCCAAGTGATGCCTCTTTCTGTAAGTGTCATCCTGGACGATTTATGTGACCTTTCTGTGCCTCATTTTACTCATCTGTAGTATGAGAATAGTATCATTACTTCCTCCATAGGGGCTCTGAAGGTTCAAAGCATTAATACTCACACAGTGCCCAGAACCAGCCTGGAACACAGTAAACGCTCTGGGTGTAGGAGCTCTGACTGTCACGGAATGTCTGCATGGGCCGGGATTATGCCAACGGGGGGGCTAGAAAAATAAGTCCGTATTGCTCTGCATAACGGTTGGAGCGAGTGCCTGGCATTTGTACAGCACCCGATGCTTTACAGAGTAATTCATGCACAGGGTCTAAGTCTTTAAGAGCCCCAACTTCCTAAACAAAATAGAATATTCAAGCAAAATGTAAATTAACTGCACTTGGGCTGTTGTATAATCCTGGGACATGGACAAAATGTATCAAATGTGTGAGAGCTTGGAGTTGCTCCTCCTCTGATCCCCATCCAAGAGAATTCTGGGTTTGCACACAGCTTTTTATCCTTCCCCATCATCTGGGGATTCTGTGTTTGTCAGGTAGGTTCCTGGTCTTTTAGGAAGAACTGTGGGGCTGGGAGGGAGGGAGGTGGGGAGAGAGAGGGAGAGAGAGAGATGAAGAGAGAGAGAGAGATGAAGAGAGAGAGCTCCCTAGTGGAAGGAAGGGCCTGAGCCACAGGGAGAGGGCTTTGTGCAGCTTTCGGGGGAGGAGCAGGGAGTGAAAGAAGAGGGCTGGTGTCTGGGGTAGTTACTGCAAAGAGTGGAAATCTAGCCGAGGGACAGGGAAATCCTGGAGAGTTTTCAAAGTTCTGTGAAATACTCCCCACCCTGTGTTTCCCTCCAAGACACATATACCTAAGCGTAACAAAAAAGATGAATTAGGAAGTAATTAGAAATATCATGATATATTTTAATTTTCAAAAGAAATAATTATGAGCGTTGTAAAATGGCATCCTTTTCTGGTACACATTTGTGCTGCAGCTAAAGGAGAGAATCAGAAGGAAAGAGTAGAGAAGTAAAGTGGAGAAGAACATTAATATTACAAATCAGCCTGGATAACCTCAAGTATCACGAAGTGAGTCCAGAACAGAATCTGATTGTATCTCCACTGACGTTCCAAACATCCAAAGAGACGCATCCATTCTAGCAACGACGCCACAGACCAGGAATCAATAATAAGCGTAAGTGGCTTATGCGGAGCTATAAAATATTTTCATATGGAGTGCAGACCCCAGGACGTGAGGGAACAGTATCTCCCACTGTGGACAATGGTTCTCACTGGTCAGGGAGAGCAGGACCCCAGCTCTCCTAGGACGCCAGCTCTCCTCTTATTCCTGGTCCCCCTCATGCTCCCCCGGGAGGAAAGTCCCTTCTTTGTCTTTCTGGTCAACCTGCTCTCAGGCCATGGTGCCCCCTTTTGTATGTTACTTGAGACCTAGAGACGGTGTGCTGGTACTCAACACACAATCACGCTCAATAACACACAAGATGCATTTTGATGTTTGCACTCGATTTGCTCTGAATTAAAGGAACCTATAGTTCCAACTGTGAAGAATGCTTCTGTGACTGGAAGAATTGCCCTTTGAAGTAGACATTGGGGTCCCTCCATATATTCCATCAGGGTCCAGGGGAAGGAGTGGGCCCTGATTGGATTGTGTTTATCAGGATAACCTCCTCCCCTGCACATGGAATTGGTCGGGAAGGGGTGGCCCAAGAAGGTCAGCAGAGATGTTAGCCTGAACAGAGGGATTGATTCAGAAGTGGATTTGTAATTACCCGAGCCGACGGAAGACAAGAAGAAGTTTGCTGCAGGCTTTCTCACTCTGATGAGGTTCTTTCCAGAAACGACCTTCCCTTCTACTGGACATTGTCAGGCAAGGGCTGGACCTACTGCTGTAAGAATGTCCAAAATGACGTCTTAACTTATGCATTTTACAAATTCACGTGTTTGTGTGCTGAGTTTTTTTAGAGCATGGAGCATGCAACAAGTGTGTCTTCATGACTACTGAAAGTTCCTTTCTGTGTGTTTCAGAGAATTTATAATCCACATGCACCGTTATCTCCCTGCCACACACATCAGACATTTCCATACATTTTAGACCAGCAATATGGAAACCTTCAGTACCCTCTACCCCACATAACTCTTTGGGTTTGTACATTTCTAAAGAGCTAAATTGCCATGTAACATTAACCAAATAAGTAGATTCTGCTTTAAATTGTATACGTATTTTATCACCAAACTTTGGTACATACATGTGTGCACACGTGCATACACACCACAGGAAAGTCTCTTTCACAACCAGTCAAAGGACCCCGTCACCGAAGGCAATACCTTTTATTTAAATACAAAGCAAATAATTTTTTAAAGCTCTTTTGCCTAGATTTACCATCCATGCAGTAAACTGGGTAACATGAGCTAGTATTATGTGTACAACTCTATAATGTTTCACTATGCATGTACCCATATTATCACCATGTCAATCTAGAAAACATCCAACCAGAGAGAACACAGTCGGCATTCCAGAATGTTCCTTCCTACTCCTGCTAAGCAGCAACCACTGTGGGAACTTCCACTGATGTCCATTAGTCTTTCTGTTCTTGAACTTTATACAATGGAAATACACAACATGCACATTTTTGTGTCTTGTTTCTTTCTTGCAACATAACCTCTGTGAAATTGAGCTTTGCTGTTCAGATATGGGTAGTTTGTGCTTTTGTGTCCTGGTGTGGGGTTCCACTGGGCAAACGTACCACTGAGCAGAGAATGATGGAAACACCCACAAAGGCACGCCCGTGTGTGCATCTGCGGGTCAGAAGGTTAGAACCATAATTACATTTTCCTGCATCCACATGACAACCTGTACTTGCTTAGTAATGTAATGGGAAGATTTTGGACTTCTGAGTCAGAGAACAGAGTTTAAACTCAGTTTTCTCTTTATAAGTTTCATGAAATTAAGTAAATCACTAATCCTGTCTGAGTTTTTCCAAATAATTGTATTAATAATGCTACCTAAGAGGTTTACTGTGGTAATTTAACTAACTCATTAATATATGAAATTATCTTTATTGAAAAGTATCATAAAAGTTCTAGCTAAAAAACCTTTCCTTTCTGGATGTTTAGAAGATAGTAACAAAAACCAGAAAAATCACCAGTTCTGGTATTTGATCCCAGTTGTCTATTTATGACATTTCAGTAAAATCTCTTTGCTTCTAAACTTTCAACTTCAAAATGGGAAGAGTATTATCCACAGTGCCTAACTCTACGGATTGCTGCAAGAATCAATATAGACATGCTCCATGATAGCGTGATCCATGGTCAGTGGCAGTGAGGATTATTCTGTGTAAAAGACATAATATGTCTAATATATCTCAGTTGTATATGTCCATTCTAACAATCTATTTAAACAAAATTATCAACATCAGTTTTATACCAATAAATTTTAAAATATATTAATAGATGATGGAGGAACTTCTCTGGTGGTGCAATGGTTAAGAATCCACCTGCCAATGCAGGGGACACGGTTTCAATCCCTGATCCAGGAAGATCCCACATGCCGCGGAACAACTAAGCCCACATGCCACAACTACTGAGCCTACGCTCTAGAGCCCATGAGCAACAACTACTGACCCTGCAAGCCACAACTACTGAAGCCCGCGTGCCTAGAGCCTGTGCTCTGCAACAAAAGAAGCCACCACATGGGGCTTCCCTGGTGGCGCAGTGGTTGAGAGTCTGCCTGCCAGAGCAGGGGACACGGGTTCGAGCCCTGGTCTGGGAAGATCCCACATGCCACGGCGCAACTAGGCCCGTGAGCCACAACTACTGAGCCTGCGCGTCTGGAGCCTGTGCTCCGCAACAAGAGAAGCCGCGATAGTGAGAGGCCCGCGCACCGCGATGAAGAGTGGCCCCCGCTTGCTGCAACTGGAGAAAGCCCTCGCACAGAAATGAAGATCCAACACAGCCAAAAATAAATAAATAAATAAATAAAAAGCAATTGGTCTTGAACATTAGGGACATTAATAAATGTCACATTATTTAAAAAAAAAAAAAAAGAAGAAGCTGCCACAGTGAGAAGCCCGTGCACCACAACTAAGACCCAACACAACCAAAAAATAAATTAATTAATTAAAAACTACTATAAAAAAAGATGATGGAAAAGCAACAGATAAAATTTTATAGCAATTTTCAACATAAAATATACGCAAATGGCTACCAAATTTCAACTGCACATGTCAAACTCAATGGTAAAATATTAATAGCACTGAACTAATATCAGGAAAAAGGTGTCCATCACCACCAGTGGTAGTCAAATTACTTAGGAGTCAACACGTGAGTTAATTGCCGAACATTATGTGCATAAACATTAAAAGAGAGAATGCTTATTTGCAGATGAAAGGATTTCATACCAAGGAAACAGGAGAAAATTTCTAAGGAATATTAAAATTACTAAGAATTCAATGGGGTGGTTGGATTCAAGAAAATATACCACAATTAACAGCTTTTCATTTTATTAGCAGTCACCACATTGACACAGAAATTGAAGGCAGACATAAATCAACAGAAATAGAGTCTGTCTTGAACACGTGGAGAGACACAGATGCTTGAGGAGGAGAAAAGGGGATTAGAAAGGTGACTGAACCCACAAGCACAACTTGGTGCATCTCCAGGCAGCCCCTGGATAGGTTCATTTGGGCAGGTGGAGTGTTTGATAAATTTATTTTAAAGTTCACTTGGAAAAAAATGTAATAATCATTAAACAAGTAAAGGTCACGCCCCACTGATATTAAAACTCACTACTATAGAGCTAACGTTAGCAAATCCGTATTGCACTGGCACAGAAACAGAAAAAAATTAAAACAACACAGATCATCTACAAGGAATAAGAAGCTTAGAAACAGCTTCAAATACGTACGGCAAATAATAGGTGACAAAGAGGGCCTTGCCTCTCAGTGAGCAAAGTGGCTTCGCTCAGCTGGGCGCCCACCAAGACGGCATCCGTGTAGGAGCAAATATAGACAAACTGACACTGCAATGGACACACATGTAAGTTCCATGTTGAATAAAGGTTTACATTTTTAAGAAGAACTATAAATGCATTGGAAATGCTTTATGTGACTGTTAGTTTAAAATGGGGTAGAACTTCTAAAGTAACAGAGTAAATAAATAGGCCACAAAATTAACAGATTTGCTTACACAAAAATTTAAAATTTTGATATGGCAAAAGGCACCTTAAGTGTGGTGAGCAGTCAAATGATAGACTCAGAGAAAATATTTACAATACATGACAGAAAAAGAATTGATATCCCCCAAATGTAAAGATAGTTGAAACGACAAGAGAAAGATAACCAGGTAGAAAAAGGGTCAAAAACAGAGGTAGAAGTCACACAAGTGGAAGCACAAAGTAAATAAAAGATGCTAAGGCTTATTAGCAGTCAGGTACACGTGTGTTAAAATAATACAACATTTTCACCAATGAAATAGGCAAAAGTTCAAAAGATTGATAACATCCACAGCTGCCGGTGAAAGAAGATATCTCTATAAGATGGTCTGCAGAAATCTGGTATTACTGATTCAAATTTTGAATGATGTTCCCATCAACCCAACAGCCCAGTATATGGGGATCCCTCCTAGAGAAATGAAATCACAGGTATCCAGGCACAGATGCACAGAGATGCTTTCTGGAGTGGCAAAGTGCTGGGATCAACCAAAATGTCTACTGTCAGATGAGTGGTAGAATAAATTAAGGCTAAACCATACCATGGAGTAGTCTGCTGTTATTAAAAAAATGAGATAGACCATGATATTTTGATCAGACTGATGTCCTGATACACAATTAAGAAAGGGAAGCTGCAGAGAACAGCTTTATGGTAATCCCATTGTTCACAAGAAAAAACTGTTTTCTATTGACATAGATACATTTGTGAGTGGATACAATTAAGCTTGAACTTTTAGACAGAATGAGGAGAATAATATTATCTTTGTTTCTTTATGCTTTTGTTTGCTCAGTTTATTATAATCTTATTTTTGAAAATTCAAAAACAAATCCAGGTAAGAAAAAAATCTTTAAAATGGTTTTCATTAATGTTTATGAATCCAATCAGAATTTTCAATATTAAAAATGTTAAAAAGAATTAGTCAATATTCAAAGGGAAAAATGTATCACCTCTAAGTATTCTTTAAAGACAGAGCTTAAAGAGGGACAACTTGTGTTGCAGTAGCCTTATATGAGCAGAGACGAGGCGTCTTTAACATGAACAACATGTCATGGGGGCAAAGCTCTTCCGAGTCCTCCTCATCCTAACTGGGAGAAGCCCTGCGGCTGGACCATACTCACCCAGTGTCCACAGCAGTTCACACGTGACTTGGCAGGGGGTGCTGCTATGAAGAGGCCAAGGCTTCAGTGTTACGTGCACACTGTTTAGCAGACTTGCTCAGAGCAAAGATGCACGTAAATCAACAGCCTGTGACATCATCATCAGGGCAAAATTAGGCTCATAGCTAGTAGCTTACAAAAAGCAAACTCAAGTATATTTGTAATTTTCAGTGCAGATGTCACCTTAACTTTTTTAAATAGTTTTTTACGAAAGATGACATTTTATTGGTGAAGGAGCTACACAGAGAGTTTATTTACTTGCTGATTAGATTTATAAATGTGATGCCTGCCCTTAGCCTTTGGGCATATGGATGCAGAGGTGACAAACCCGTAGCTTGGCTAACGTGTCTCTTCAGCAGTGGGGGGACAGACAGAATCTGTTCATGACCAGCTGGCCTCGTCTACAATGGGGCAGCAGGCAGCGCTTCCAACAGCAGTGACTGTCAGAGTTAACTGTGAGACCATGGAGCGTCTATCAGGCCGGGTTGGCCAGGGCCTTCCCAGACTTCCTGGTTCCCTGTATGAGAACTGATTTTAGATACCACATCCTCTGCAGAAAGCACAGGGCCTCTGATTCTGGAATGTAACTCTGAATAGTTTGTCAATTTTTAGGACAGCTCAAGGGTCTCTTAGGAGCCAATCTATGTCATATCAAGAGACCAAGTCTACAGAACTATTTGAATTTAAAAAATTAAGTCTTTTCAAAGCATCTACTGTCATCAGAAGTGCCCACTGTGGCTGGATCCTTAGTGGGTTTCTTGGTAACTCGACTTAAAAGTAACCCTCTGCCCCTCTTCTTGGCCACAATTTTCTTTCTTCATATTTGCTGACAACAATTGCTAATTTATGAAATATGTCATAACAGGGGAGAGAAGCATTCTCCTCTCCTCACGTTCCTCCTGTGGTTGTCTCTTTTGGGGACAGAATTCACACATCAGAAGATGGTGCTTTCTGAATGTTTAGGATGAGGGCTGGCGTGCTAATCTTACCCAAATTGTGCTTATCGGCAAAGAGACCTCTATGCGTTTCAGAAGATCACAGCACGTAGTATAAAGTGATGTCCTAAGTGGGCTCATTACAGCTTGAAGCCTGAGTCTCCTACATCCAATTAATGTTAATCAAGCCCAGTTTCACTCGGCATTCTCAAATTAGGAAAAAAATGTGAGAATTTTCTCTACAACTAAGTAGAGAATTTAGCAAAAAAAAAAAAAAAAAAAAAAAGAAAAAAAGAGGAAACAATTCAGTGGAAATAAAGTCACAAAGTAATTTTCAAACGTACTTATCTTTTATGTTCTTAATTCTGTCATTTCTCTTGGTTAATTCCCAAGGAAAGGAATTCTCTCGAACCAACCCAGCATAACTCAAAATCAAACAAACGTACTAAGCCCCAAACGCCTTTTCTTGGTGAGTGCCCTTCACTCATATCTCAACGTAGTAGATGTTTAATTTTAGAAGGGCATAAATAACTGACTGATTTTTCAGTTAATCTGCAAAATCACAACACACCTCGAGTTTTCTGTTTTCTGACCTGGTGCTGATGTGACTTAGTGAAAGAAGCAGGGATGCACCATGTCCAGGAGGGGCCCTGAACCCACAAACTGCCCGGTGGATCCAGCGCCATCAACTCCTCGGCTGCACTTCCCAACCCTCTGCTAGGGGCCTGGGATTATGGACGCACTCAGGGCCCCAACAAACACAAAACAAATGCTTCAAGAGTTAAAAAAAGAAGAAGAATTTTTTAAAATTTTGCATCACAATATTCATCTATTGGTAGTAGAATAAACATTTCAATTTGGGGGGGAAACTGCTCCTTGCTCCCCTCAGGCTCTGTGGCCCACCTAGACCCTCCATCCAACCAGCCGAAAGCCCCCTGTTATTTGTGCAGTGATAACACACAAAGCCAGCGTCTCCAACATGGAACTCACCACCTTTCCCCCAGGCTCTGTCAGTACCCGCATCGCCACCCTCCAGGGGCTCCACCTGGGGCGTCTCCAACATGGAACTCACCACCTTTCCCCCAGGCTCTGTCAGTACCCGCATCGCCACCCTCCAGGGGCTCCACCTGGGAAGCAGCCATGCCTCCCCCCAGCCTCCGCATCAGCATGTCCACAGTCCCTGAATACCTGCTCCCAGATCATGTCCCCGTCTGCCCCATGATCAGCTTGGCCATGACCACCCACTCATCATGTCCAAGGTGCTGCAAGCGTCCCGAGAGCTTCCCTCTCCAGTCCACACCCTGACACCCACCTCCCCAGGTGGAAGCTGGGGCCTCATCACTAGACAGTAGGTATGACCGTGTCTACCCCCGACTTGATTCAAGTCAGCCACATCTTCCCTCATCTGTGGCTAAAAGTCCAAACCGCTTAACATGGATTTCCAAGAAGAACCCCTCCCACCTCGCTCCTCACCATCCCCATCACAGCAGCCGTCTGGCCGGGTGAACCTCTCAGCCTTCTTCCAAGTTGCCATGGCTCTCTTGCTTTTAGGTCTTCGCGCTCAATTCTTGCTTCCTCTGCTCCTGGATGAATCCTAGGATGTCTCTGATCCACTAGACAATGTTGGGTTCCCTTCAGCCATGCCCTCACAGCACCATGCTCTCTCCCTGATGTAGCGTTTGTGAGTTTATTCTAATCATTTATCAAGTTGTGTGTGTCATCTACTAATATGTTGACTTGCAGGGTCAGGGAACTTTCCTGTTTTGTTTACCATTCTCTCCCAAATATGACAGAAGTCCTAAAATGTTTGTTGATTGAATATGGAAATGAATGAATGAATGAATACACAAAGGAAAAGGTGGACGGATGATGGATGGGTGGATGGATGGATGGATGGGTGGATGGATGGATGGATAGATGGATGGGTGGATGGATAGATGGATGGATGGGTGGATAGATGGGTTGAAGGATAGATGGATGGATGGGTGGATAGATGGATGGATGGATGATGGATGGATGGATGAATAGGGGGATGCATAGATAGGGATGTTGGGTCTTTACTCTGTGGGGAAAGATTTACTTATGCAGTGGTGATGGTGTGCAATCATCAGTAAATTATGAAAGGACCAGAAAGAAAGAGATAAGGAGGTCCAGAAAAATGCACGGAGTCCTCTTTCACTCCACTGTCACCAGCTGTGTGGGCCCAGCAGGCTGGTACTCTCCAAGCTCCTTGCTAGTGGCCTCCAATCTGTGACTCTAGTGGGAAAAATGCAATAACTGAGCCTCAGAGAGGAACCTGTTCACCCCAGAGAGTAAAGTTGCCACTTCACGTCTCTTAGCTATCATTTCAGAAGCTGTAATCTCCTGTGCTCAGACGGGGCTGTGGTTTGAAAGAGTTAATGTGCTACCAAAGAGTGAAGAATCTAAATTCTTCCACTTTCCATCAACAAGACCGGGTCTGATATCCAGGAAACTGTTAAAGTCTTCAAGCCCAGGCTGAGAATCTTCCTGACAGGCAAATGCATTTCTCAGCTCTAAGTAACAGTTGCTGAGAGATGTAGATATGGGAGCCGATTTCTCCCTCTGAGGACCCTACAAGTCAGTCACAGGGGAGTCCCTGTCTGTCAGCATCACCGATTTCTTTGTTGGTTTAAAATCAATACATGCTTTTTCTCTATTCATTTCTGGTCATGAAACCTTCAGTTTTAGTCAATCTGTGTAATTTTTACTGTTTAGGTTTTCCTCAGGGTCCAAAGAAATCACTAATATATCGCACATTACTTATGAAGCTGGTGAGAAATCAGAGCTGCCCCTCAAAGCCTCCCGCAGGTTTTCTTCCTGGACAACATCAGACACGGTCGGTTCTGAGTGTGCAGGCTGTTCCCATGGTTGGTTCTGGCTGCTGGGACCCAGGCTGCAAACCGCACTTACAGCTTCACCAGCTCCTCTTATCCAGGAGCTCGGATTCTAGTGGGAGATAATTACAGCCCAGGCATCAGGATGCAGTCCAAAGAGCAGCCTCTTGTCTGCCCGAGAGGCGTGGGGGTCTGGGGAGACTTCCTGAAGGGAGGGGGATACAGCGTGTTTGTTTTTCTCCTACGTGTCCAGGCCTCAGAATGCCACTGCTGGAAGAAGAGATATGGATTCTAGAGTCTTCACTTTAGCCCTAAATTTTCGTTGTCATTATTCAAACAGTAGCCAACTGAGCCAAGAACACAGGTGAAGAACATGCACATGTAAAACAATATGCATGTAGAAGACCTCGGCAAAGCCTGGGGAGGATCCATCCTTACACAAAGGAGAAAAATTTTTTAAATGTTAAGGCTTAAGACTGAGCAAAACAGAACAATCAGGAAATACTTACTGATCATCCTTCTATCATTATGGCAAATAGCACTATCACTTTGAGGAAAAAAAAATGTTTTCTTGATTAAAGCCACTCGTATTCTTAAGAAGGAAAAATGTGTGTGAATCATCTCAGGTTTGTTGGTTTATTTTGGTTTTGTTTGTTCTGTTTTGAAGTGTAACATTCCAAACCTCTGCACCATGTGATACAAGCTGTAAAGTACAATATAAAGTATCATATAAACCAGATTAGGAAGGGATCTCTCATAGGGGAAATAAAATATCTTGCTTCTTTCTTCCTAATATTCAATCATCTGCTATAACACGTGTGTATCTGCAGATTGAAATTCCTAATTGAAGAGAATCCTCTAAGGCCTTCAAAACAAGAAAGTGTTGACACACATTCATGGACATTGTTGCTAAGTGTGAAGTCATCTCTAACTTAGATTAAATAAAATGTTTGAAAAATGTGTTCTCAGATACTTGAAAATTTAATCCAAGTTAAAAGTCAGAAACTCATAGTGTTGTGGTCAGGAAAGATGCTTGATATGATATCAGTTTTCTTAAATTACCATGGCTTGCTTTGTGGCCCAGCATGTGATCTACCCTGTAGGTGGGAATGTAAATTGGTGCAGCCACTATGGAGCACAGTATGGAAGTTCCTTACAAAACTAAAAATACAGTCACCATAGGATCCAGCAATCCTACTCCTGGGCATATATCTGGAGAAAATTCTAATTCAAAAAGATACATGCACCCCAATGTTCATTACAGTGCTATTTATGAGAGCCAAGACATCGAAGCAACCTAAGTGTCCATGGACAAATGAATGGGTAAAGAAGATGTGGTACATATATACAACGAAATATTACTCAGCCATAAAAAAGAATGAAATAATGCCATTTGCAGCAACCTGGATGGACCTCGAGATTATCATACTGAGTGAAGTAAGTCAGACAGAGAAAGACCAATATAATATGATATCACTTATATGTGGAATCTAAAATATGATACAAATGAACTTATTTGCAAAACAGAAACTGACTCCCTGTTATGGTTACCAAAGTGGAAAGCGGTATGGAAGGGGGAGATAAATTAGGAGTTTGGAATTAGCAGATACAAACTACCATATATAAAATAGATAAACAACAAGGTCTTACTGTAGAACACAGAGAACTATATTCAATATCTTGTAATAAGCTATAACGAAAAAGAATCTGAAAAAGAATATACATATATATGTCTAACTGAATCACATTGTTGTACATCTGAAACTAGCAGAACATTGCAAATCAACTATACTTCAAAAAAGAAGTCAGGAACTGATTAGGGATTTCTGAAAGACAACTTCATCTAATTGCAGAAAGGCTGTGGACCAGTCGCACACTAATTCTGTGGGTGTTTGCTCTTTTCGCTTAGTTTAAGACAAGACAATGAATGAATCGATGTCTTGGAATATCATTTTTGAATATCCAGAATCAGACAATTACATGTTGGAAAAATTAGCAAATGCATTTTTAAAATTAACCAAAATTTATATCTTTATAGAACTTCTGGTTTCTCCGGAATAATCTCAAAAAATTTTACGTTGATTTCAATACAACTTGTGTTCTTTATAAACAGGAGGCATGTCCTTGTAAGATACTAAAACACTGTGGGAAGAGTACAAAAATCAGTGAACATCTCGTCCACAAGGAGATAACTAATGCTATTATTTTAAGGGCATGGTTACATCCATCCTTTTCTACACACACACACACACACAGAGACACACATGCACACATACATGCATGGGAAAACATTTATGTGTAAATGGATCACACCTGGATGCTCTCTATAACTTGCCTTTCCACTAAAAAAACATGTGTGGGTATTTTTTCATGTCAATAAAATTAAACTTATTTTAACATTTACTGTCTGCTTCACAGCCCCTGTGGTTGCAGCATGTTTTCAAAATATGTTCAGGATGCCCTCTCCCCGCCTTTTCAAACCAAACAGAAAATGCACCCCCTTGTCCCATATGTACATGTGTTTCCTAGAATCTCTGTGGGATGCATTTCAGAGGTCCAGCTTCTGGGCCATGTGCTTCTGGGATGTTCTGTTTCTTAATGTCGACGGACAAGCAAACCGCTCACCAGAAGGGGCACACCCACGAAACCCCTAACATCAGGAGAAGAGACGGATCCTTAAAATAGTTTTTAAAATCCTCCAGGGCTGATCATACCTGTTGGAATGTCATGAATCCTCATTCTTTGAGGATTTTTGCATCTTGTTTGATTTTCACAAATAGCCATAAGTCACACAGCCCGTGACAGCCGAGTAAGTTGAGATTTAGGACCCAGGACCTGGATTTTCAGTCAAATGTGGGAAAGTGCCCCGTGAACCAGAGTGAAATCTAAGTTCAGAAGCCTGTTTAAGCTCAAAAGGTCACAGAGCAACTTTAAAACACCACAGGATTTCTAGATATGGAGCACCAGTGACGTGCTTCAGAGGATGTAAAAGTTATGACAAAAAGCCTAAGCATGTCTTCATCTGTTATTTTGAAATTCTAAGGTTTTAGTCTACTGTAAAGTTTAACTTTTCTTTTCCAGGCATTAGAGAAAACTAACATCTTTCCTTAAAAAATATTTTTGTCTATTTTTTCTTAAAAAATTAATATAGTTTTATGCTTTCAGAATTAACATAGTTGATGCTTTCTTTGCACAGCACTAAATGTGGTCTGGTCACTGTATCTGTCTACTGCGTATTTAAGTTTTATTTCAGGATGATGTGGATCCCTTTCTAGATTTAGCACTTCGTCTTGTGTTGTTACTTGTAACCATCTCTTCTAAAGAACCAAGTCACTGGCATCAAACACTCACGGATACGGTGTTGGGGGGTCGGCGTTTGGGAGGCCACGCTGGGCACTGACGCGCTCTTCCTCCCCAAAGCATTGCTCACTGTCACTCTTGTCCCATCACTGCAATGGGACACATGCACATGCATGTAACTCACTCTGCAGAAGTTGTAAGCGCCCGCCTTTGCCTGAGCAGTGGTCACAGGAAACACACCCGGCCTCTGTTCAGAGGAGCTGGCGGATGTGGATCGGGGTCTCACGTCCATCGAGGAGGCAGCCCACTGCCACCTGTGCCGAGGTGTCCACGCTCCATCACGTGACCAAAATCCTACCAGGACCCCATGTGCCCGAGAGAGCTGGGGACCCCGTTCCCACCACTTCGCAAGCTCATGTTCAATAGGGGCAAACCCAGATCTCATCACTTTTAGACGACTTGTGGATTCTGAAGTAGAAAACCAGAGGCTGCTGGGGAGAAGGGGTAAGAGGGTCTCTGGGACGGACTCCCACGCAGGAAGGGCCAGCAGGACGGCTCCTGACAGCCCCACGTGTGATGAGTGGCTCCCTCCTCTTCCCTGACCACCACCTAACCCCACCACCTCAAGGAAGGACAAGTTTCAGGTCAAAAGTATCCGACAGACTTATCGACTCACATTTCCGCTGTCGGGCAGGCTGGTTGCCAGTCTGTCTATCTGGACATGTTCAGTTCCTTGCATCAGAGGACACTGTGTACTCTGCAGCAATTAATAAATGAACAATTTATTGTTCACTGTACAATCCAATCCATAGTAATTATTTAAAGAAATACGAGTGAATAGCAAGATGAGAGAATAAAAATCTCATGCTGCATCTCTAAGGCTACGGCTTATGAGCTTTGGGAGGAAAAGGGAAAGATGAAGCGTTATGGGTGAGTGTGGTGATGGGAAGATCTCTGGTGGAATCTCACCGCGACCTTCAAACGCCGCCCTTCCCATGAGCTGGGCAAGTACAACCCGCTTGGAAGCTGGAAATGCCCTGTTCATGTACTTACATCCACTTGAACAAGTTTTCAAGGACCAAAGGAGGGAGACTATTTTAATGTGCTTTCACATTTTTAGTGTTTCATTGGCTTCCACAGGGTAGCCAGTGTCTTGATGTTGCAGCTCACTAGTACAGAATAAACTTTCACAGCATCAGTGACTTGCACGCTTCTGCTCTGCAAACTCTGAAGAATAGTGTGATGAATTACACCTTTCCTTATACAATCATTCGTGTACATTTTTTCTAGGAAAAAGAAGAAAATGTAATGGATAGAAAATATGATAATTATATGAGTATAATACCTCTGACTGTAGTTATCTTAACACTTTCTGTCTTAAAAAAGTACATACACAGACACATGCACACAGATATACACATACAACTTATAGGGCAATAACCTGTGTGGAACCCCCCGGGGCTGGGGGTCGAGAACAACCCAGGTCCTGGGAAGCTACTGCGTGTATAACCTTGAAGGTGTGACCTCATCAGACTCAGAGCCTGGACAAACGGCTTTCAGGGAGATTATAATGTAAAAATAAAACTGAATACCCGGAGGGCCCCGGGGCTGTGGAAGTGACCCTGAGGACGTGAAAGGAGGCTGTGGCACGTTCTCCTCTGACGGGTGCAAACTGGTCCTTCCAACACTCCAGCCCTCTTGTATGTGAAACCGAGACCTAAATAGCAGTATAGATAAAAGCAAATCACGAAAATAGCCCCGTCTTCACGGCTTCCTTCCTGTTGCTCTGAACCCGCTGCACTGCGGCATCCTGGCCGGATCAAAAGGGTCTCCGTGGAGCCGGATTTAAGTAGAAAAGCTAGAGAGGCTGTAGCACAGTTTTCAAATGAAAAGGGTAGAGGATGATAAAGAAAAGAAAGAGAGAAAACTTCAGTCTCCTAATTTTAAAAATATGTATACGTATTGCCAGGAAGGCAGACCTGAAATGGTGGTTTGGGTAAACTTAAAACAAAAGCCCTTAGGTTAAACATATAGATATTATTTATTACAATATAAATATAATAAGTAAATATTCATATATTCCCACAAATATATAAATATTTATATATTCTAAGTATATAAATTTAATATAAGGTTTTGATAAATGTGTTTTAATTGCATAAATAAATTTGGCTTAAAACTGAAAGGAGTGTTCAAATGAGGCAGAGAATGCCTATGCAAGGATTTTATAAAAAGATAATTTCAAAAAATGAATCGTTGTCCAGAAGACCTCGATCATTTCTGTTTTAAAAATAAGGAAACCTAAATGTTTGTCCAATCCCACCACAGATGGTGACAACCTGGAATATTTTCAGGCTTATTTTTCATGCTGACAAAAACATTGTTGGAACCACGATGTCAGACTTGGTAAGGCCCAGGGCTGGTTCTAACGACCATGGCCCAAGTAACATAGAAGCGGTACTGCTAGGTCAGCACATTCAGAGCGTGTTTTATATTTTTTCAAACAATTTTTATGACGTAGTATGCAATTTGGCTTCTTAGAGATTAATGCATCTTTTTCCTTTACGCATGGAAGAAACGGATGTGATAGATGTGCTAGGGTCAGAATGAAATGCTTGCCTCGCCACACACGCCCGAGGTGGAGAGGGGCTGGCAGCGCTGCCCGCTAACAGGAGGGACCACGTGGATGGCAGCCCCGCCCTCGTCGAGGCGACACACTGACGAGGAGGGAGCGGCTGACCTGCTCTGCCCAGGGCTGCACCTGCTCACCCGACCCTGCAGGCATGTATGAGCATGGGGGCTGCATGGGCAAAAAGGCACGTCTGTAGATGCCGTGGGCTGTCCCCAGGTCCACACCAAGCTCAGCCCACCCAGGAGCTGTCGCTGGAATTCAGGGAAAAAAACAATGCCCGCACGAAGAAGCACATCCGAACGGTAAATCTTTCCCATTGTTTGTGTGCTCTCTCTTAATTTTCCTCCTGCATTTGCCCCAGATTAATCAATGAGCTGATACCCGCTTACACCGAGACCACGTTATGCACACAAATCACTTTATAATGGTTTCCTTCGGTGCTTCTGCAACAAAATTCCAGGCACCGCCCAGTGTGACCTTGAATGTCCTCCGAGGACACTGGCACTAAACATAAGGCTCTTAGTCAATTTGTTACACGGAGCAGGAAGGCGTGGATCTGGAATATTTGTTACCTCCCCTCTGAAACCATCTCAGCCTAGTGATGGTTTCACGATGGCATTTCTCAGCAATAAGACTTGGCGACAACTGGGTACTGCAGTGATTAGCATTCAAAACCCATCCGAAGCCGCTGCTGAACTCCAGCTGCTAGCAGGCTTGAAAAGATCCAGTGCCTTGCAAATCTCTCAGACAGAAGCATTTTGGAGATGAGCATTCCATGACCAAATCGTGTTCCGATGTAAACTCTCCTTCTGATGATAATGAATCCCACAATCAGACAGCCACTGCAGCCTGGGTGCTTTCAAGTCTGCGCCAGTGTCAGAGGCAAACAAAAACCTGGAAGGACTCAGGCTGCGTTCCTGAATAGCGCCCAGCAGCACCTGCGAGCTGTCAATGGCCTCCGGCAGGTACGCTTCAGAGGAGTGGAGGGGATTGGCTGCCGCAGAGGATGTAATCCCACTGCCAGCCTCTTCAGCTGTGCCCCAGGCAGGGTTTGTCCTTGTGGAATTTGAAGGGTGAATGAGTCTCAAGAACACACAGCTAACTCTGCTCAGGTTCAAGTCCTTTCCAGCAGAAGCTACCTATTCTGCCCTGGAAATTTCAGCTTGTGGCCTTCCAGTGACTCCAAAGGACTCTGGGCTCCTTCTGTCCCAGAGCGGGAGGTTTGTGGTTCAGAGGCTGACAGCCTGCAGACAGGCTGCCGACTGCTCTGCGAGCTGAAACGGTGGCCACTGGATGCCAGCATCCCAGACAGGACAGCTGGGGCAATGGCAGGTCCCCCTGTCCAGCCAGGAGCCCCGCACCAGAGAGCCCATCACTGCCACTTAAAGACGCAGGTCCATCTGCTGCCCTGTCTCCTGGCTACCAGAAGCCTTTCCAACTTTGAATTTTAACACACTTTGCCTTTCACTTTCCCCCTCAAGAAAGAAACACAGACATCACAAACTTCAAACTCCAGCTGATCTGTAGTTTTGAGAGCCAGATAGAGAATCCCATCAGAAGAAGTTTTAAGGGCTGCGGAGGGGAGAGCTCACTCCCACCTCCCGAACCCTCCAGGGGCTTGCCGGTCCTGAATAAGTTACTAGAATATCAAGGAGAGTGGCAGAAATGTCTAATAATGATTTCTTTACTAAAGGCACAAAGGAAAGGCTTGAGTACAATGCTGTTCCCTTTGTTCCCCAAATGAGAAGTCGAGGGCCAAGGGGAGGTGGGATAGAGAGCAGGTCGGCTCCTCCCCGTCTGTCCTTCGTGATGCCGTGGGCACTGGAGACTCCACAGAGAACGTGCCGGGGTCAGAGACACCTGGGTAGAGTGTGGGAGATAGCTCTTCCCACTGTGTCATAGGTCATGCCCAGGGGGCATCGCCAAAGGGTGAGTATTGCCTGGGACTGCTTCCTAGTGGCACATGTGTCATTCAAGGAATAAAAGACTGTGTCTTCCTCAGTCACAGACTGGCTAGGAAGTCTGTCCCCTCCTTAGTCCTATCAGGGGTTTTGTGCTCTGCATGTTTATCCTTCCCTCCCTCCCTTCCTTCCTTCCTTCCTCCCTTCCTTCCTCCCTCCCTTCCCTCCTTCCTTCCTTCCTCCTTCTTGCTCTCTTTTCCCTTCCTTTGTTTCCCAATTATACCCTTGAGCAGAGCAAATTAGCAAAATATAAAATCCATGCAGAGTTACCCCCGAGATACTGTGAGCGTGAAGTGAGTGTGAGGAAACTGTCTTCACAGACAGGAGGTGAGGCATGGTTCCAGACGCCACCACTCCGGACACAAAGAGCCACTTGAGGAGGTCACAGCTGACACTGACGTGTCCTCGCATGGTGCCAAGCACGCAGTGAGGACCCCGATGATTCAGGGAACAAAGTGATGCCCGTGCCCAGAGCCACCTGAGCCCAAGCGGCTCAGACGGGACTGAACCCAGAGCCCACACCCATTTGCTCCACAGAGCTTGCACAGCTGGGTCTGACGGCTCCCCGTCCCCTTACAGGAAGCATCAGACCCCAGGGGAAAGGGTGGAGCTGCATCCGCTCAGTGACTTGCTCTGTGCCTGGCGCTCTGCCAGCCTCATCAAAGGAGCTGCCCAAACCCACCTTCAATAGCCCTGCGGGGAAGGCACCATCCCTCCCATCTGCAGAGGGAGAAGCCGGGTCCGGAGAGCACATTCTCAGACTCCGCAGGACACTTCGCTGTTGGTAAAGGGGCTGAGATTTGAGCTCAGTCGTGCTGCAGACCCCATGCTTCCAGGCCCGAGACCCACGGCACTGACCGTCTCTAACGGAACCGCTCGGGGTCACAGTGTTACCAGCTCCCACCCAGGCCTCTGCTTCCCAATCCCCTCCCAACTGCCCACTGCCTTTAACTCAGCCTCTACCTCATCAGGCTTACAATATCCGGAGTTCCCGTCTGCCATCTGCCCAGCACGTGCTTCCCCTCCCCTACTCCCGACTCTCCACCTGCCCTCACCCTGGGGGTAGCAGAGGCTATGGAGAAAGGGGAGGGGGCTGTGGTCTGAGCGCTGGGTTATCCTGAGGAGGATGTGAGGCTGGGTTGTAAGGAGTCCTGAGGGCTCCTTGCTCCAGGACTGGATCATTCCTTGAGGAAGCAGAGGAAAGCTTCAGATAACAGAGGACCAGACCCTTCACACTGCTGAAACTTATGTTTCATCTCAACTTCTGGACACATTTTAAAACTAAGCAAATAGAGTCATTCCTAACATTAGTAAGAAAATTCAATTCATATTTTAGGTGTCCATCTACTGCAGTAAGTTAGGTGACTTGGAAAAATAAGCCAATATTTAACTTGCAAAGTGTAGTGTGGAAGCCAAAGTTGGAGAGCAACTGTCCTGGCAACTTTGGCTTCTCTTCCAAAAGAGCCTTAGACCACCACTGGTTTTGATACAATTGAAATTTTTCTTAGAAATCACATCACAGATGATGCTAATTTGTTTTGAATATTAGTCTAAAAACATCCAAATATCTGTTCCTTCCAACACCTGGAATTTCCTACATTATCCTAACAGTTTAACACTTTCAGCCTTATTTTTCTTCAAAGATGCAAAATGTACAACCAGACTTCTGATGTGGGGGACTTCTGCAAAGCTACAAACCAAAGTGAGAACAGACCATTGCTTTAACGAATATTGAACTCAAAAAATTTTCTCCTATATAGGACAGGAGGAGGAAATCAAAATGTATAGGCAGCCTGTGTGTATCTACTGTTAGTTATACATGCTTATGAAGAGGGAAAAGGACCAGGGAAGGCGTTACTCCCTCATGGAGTCAATACTCCAAGTACTTTCAATAATACTGAGTAGGGAATCGGTACCCAATACCAGGTACTGCCTATATGGCACGCCCTGGAGGCTTCAGGGGCAAAAGCTGAAAATAGGATTTGTTCTTTGCCCTAAGGAAGACTTTAATATTGAAACAAAACAAGTAAAAATACTATAGGAAATATATCATTTGAAATGAGTGCTGTGGAATAAGATAATCACTGAAATCAGAGTGCGGGGATGGGGGCAGACGTAGAGGTGGCAGTACCTAGGGGAGGTGCTGCTGATTAAATGGCAAGTACCAACAGAAGACAGGAATCAAATGCAGAGGCACATTCAAGCAAAGTCAGGTATCTTTGGAGGTGTCCGTGGGTAGCTGAACCCCGATACGTCAGGTACGTGGTGTAAAGTGGCAGCAAGAGAGGTGGGAAGGGGGGCAGAGAATCATGAGGCTTGCACCAGATTAAAGATTGCAGTCCCCTAGGTGATGGGAGAGACCTGAAAGATTTTAAGCAGGGGAGTGTCATAGATACATTATGATTTTATGTGGATTATTATAAAAGTTGTACAGAGGATAGGTTTGAGGAGCCCAAAGCTAGAACCAAGGAACCTGGGTTAGGTGGTCTTTAGAGTGGTCCAGGTGAGAGATGGTAAAATTCTGTTCAGGGTGTGAATGGCAGGAAGGGAGAGGGGTGGAGAGGAAGGTTTGGACCTGACATCTGAAGGATGACCCACTGAAGGAGGAACACAAGCTAGAGGGAGGAGACACGTCTGTGATGCTAGCTGTGTAACTGGAGGATGTTGACGTCCTGAATGAGAAGGATGCAGGAGGAAGAGGCTTCAGAGGAAAGGAGGACCACACTTAGGTGTGGGTCTGGGGCACTATCAAAGGCAAGGTGGTCGTCCGTAAACAGTCAGAGCTGGGGGCAGGCTAAGAGTCCTCAGCATGTGTGGCACCTTAGACCGTGGTAGTGGAGGAGATTAAGGGAGCACACAGAGCAAGGATGCTGCAGGTGGACAGCGGGACACCCAGCAGCGAGGAGCAGAGAGAGAAGAGAGGAGAGCAGAGTGTGCACAGGAAATCCTGCTAAAACATGACCAGTGATGTCACATGCACTTTGGAGGCCCCTCAAGGTGAATTTTAAAATACGTAAATTAGATTTGGAAGTCAGAACTCAGCGACATTAGTGAGTTTGGCTGAAGCTGGAGGAGGGTCAGCCAGTCAGCTGAAGACTGAAGGCAAAGTGAGGACCTGAAACCACATTTTGAAGAGGTTTGGATGAGAAGGCAGAGTGGACTCGCTAAGGGCCAGAACCTGGGGGGTCAGGTGAGAACAGGTGAGAACAGGTGACCACATGAGAACACACAGACGAACCAAAAGGCTGAGGAATGAGGGGATGTTGGTGGGATGGCGTGGGTGAGAGAAGGAGGGGGGAGGTGGAAAGAGCAGAAGGGAAGGAGAGGGTCGGGAACTGGCTGTGAAGGGGGTTGCAGCCCGGGAGGGTCTGGAATACTATTCGACTGTCCATGTTCTACTTTTGTAATTTTCAGTGGAGGCTTCAAAGCTCAATAGACACCCCGATTGAGGACTATGCTTCACCTTCTACATATGTGTATACACTGGAAGGGCTGATGCTTAATTAGACTGCAGAGGAAGAAGAAACCTTCCAAAGAGTAGGTTTCTTAGCCCTGGGGTTTGAAACCCATTCACCACCTGTTGGGTGAGCCACTCTGCCTAAATAATACTTAGATTAATTAAGATTTATTAACTTGATAGCTAGGAAAATTAAAAATAACACATTCTGGAACTTGAAATTAATGAGGCATCGATTGATTACCTAAAGAATGAAGTGAATACTATAGTCAGATTCATAACTCTTAGCTTAGGATGACTTTCTCCAAAAAGTATTGTGATGGACTTTTATAATTGGTAAATTTTTAAAAAATTACATCTGTGTTGTAATCGCCATATATCTAAAGTACATGACAAACGTCACTTCCCTCCTGGAAGTGGCTAAATGTCACTGTTGGATGTTAGAAGCTCTTGGGTACCATGAATGGGACTTACTTGCCACAAAGGTACAGTCTCTGACCTTCAGAACACTTAGACAGGACCCAAAAGCCCTTCTGAAGTCCTATTTTTAAGATGAGCAATGCAAGATGAAAACATTTTTCTACCTATAGATACCTACTACTTACTGAGGATCCACTGTGTGGGCACCAAACCAGGAAGGCGGTATGTTATCTCATGCATTCTCAGGTCACCCTCACGTTATCATCAAGTGACACTCGCTCACACCAGTCTGTCCTGGATCAGGATTTGGACCCAGATCTGTCTGACTCCAAAGCCCTTGATCTTTCCAGGGCAATATTTTGCCTTCAGTTCCCAAGCTTTATTACACACCAAATATTGTGCACTGAACACTGTATAAGTGTCTGTTGGTAACCTACAGGCATCTTGCCCATCCTCTGCTGGCACCTCATTGAGCCGTCTGGAGCCATTTTCTCTCTCTCAGTGGTCACAAAGTGCTTGAGTTCCAATTCTAAGATCAACTCAATTTTATTTTCTGTCAGTATCATTTCTCACTTCTCTCAATGATGCTGGTTTCAGGCATCTGGTTGTTCAAAACCTTGTTCCATTACTTACTATCTGCGTGACTTCATCTCTCTACACCTCACTTTTTTATACATAAAAAGGAGATGATACTATCCCTAGATCCTCAATAGTGATCAAATGGGAATAAACATTGACTCACTTAGCAGGTGTCTGGAGCAGAGAAGACAGATAAATTTCAAAATGTTGTTATTTCAAATGTGTTGCTCCTTAGTGCAAAATGGATTTCTAAACTGCATATAAAATCTGTTAATGTGATTTTAAAAATTTGGAATAACCAGGCTGCAAAACTCTCCCAAGTGGGTATTTCTGAATTTTAGCTCATGGACTCAGGACATCTATTTGGTTGTGTGGAGCCTGTGTGTATTTTTCGTTCCAACCTGGAGGCAAGTGTGCTCAGCAGTTGTGCTCTCGGGAGCTGACTGTGTTATGGAAAAGTGTAGTCTTGGAAGCTAATGGTAGGGGCTAGAAATAGTTATCAGTCTCAAGGTTGGGGTGGCTCCCACCTAGATCCTCAAATGCCAAGACAACACAAAGCACTGATTCACCAGGCAGAAATCTGGTTTCCTGGAAAGATGGCCTTCTGCTTGTCCAGAGCACCCCAAGAAAGGAATTGTGCTTTGACCAAAACAAAGAGGAATCTACTCCCAAACATTTATATAGGCATATGCAAATCAACTGAAAATTACATGTTTTATGTAAAATATTTTCAGCAAAACTCAGACTATTCAAGTCTCATGAGCAAGTGTGAAAAAAAGTCTAATTTAAAAATGAAACACAGATTAGAGGTTTATTGCAGGTTTATTTTGATTCATTGGAGCCATTAAAGTGTTTTGATCCCTCCCAAAGGAGCTTGAGGCTGGTTTTCCTCCTTTGATGTCTGTCCTTCACTTAGTAAAGGTGGGGGGGAGGGGCTGAGGTGTCAGTGGCAGTTTCTGGGCCACGGGACTGCCTGATGGCACAAGAGAGGCCCCATTTAAGGCAGAGTTGATGGTCCTGGTGTGAACTAAGATGCTGTGGATGGTCCCTGCTGAGATAGGAGGGCAGCGGGAGGATCTTGGGGGAGATGAGGAAAAACAAGCATGTTCTAATTGAACTTTCTCAAATTTCTATTGATTTTGGGGAAAATTTCGCCATTTCAATCAAGTCCATCTAGGCACCATAGAATTTTGGTCATGGTACAATTTGGTTTGGCAAAATATGTGCCCTGATGAAATGCTGGTGAAGTACCTGCTCCATTTACATACTACCGCTACTCACTCACTCACTCAGAAACATGGAATTCAGAGACATTTTTATAAAATAAAAAAATAATGCAGATCAGTGAATGTACTTCTAAAATCGTAAGAATAATTATTAGCTTTGTTTCTAGGTTTTATCTCAGCTCTTAAAACTCTATAATGAAGTTATGTAGTGTAAGTGAAAACACTTTAAAAAGGAAAAGTGGTATATAGAGATATGAAGCATTCTTATTATTCATAACTTTGCTTCAGTAGTTTAACAAGAACGTATCAGGTAGCTTATAATTTTACCAAGTTATTAAGTAAACTTAATATACCCATGGACTGGACTTCCGTAAGACAACCATTTAATGAAATTATCTTATTATTCTGAAGAGTTTCCTGTCACTTTTAAGGGAATGGTGGTGGATGGGATGGAGCTGCAAATAACAGTGGTTTAATTGTTATTGTTTCACTTGCACTACAATTTTCACAAAGAACACTATTTTTAATATATTTTTTATTGACAAAGTCAGAAGCCCATGAGAAGTTCAGATGACATATGCATTGGATATATGAGAAAAGACACCAGATGGAAATTGAGAAAATCATACACATTTCATGAATATTCCAAGAGAGCAAAAATGCCATGGTTTTCCTTCTTGTAACTTTATCTGTTTTTCTTATAGGATAGGGATACTTTGCTTTGCTTTCATTTAATTGAAGAGAAAATATCTGTTGCTATAGAAATATGTTTTCATGCTGAGATTGTTATCACACTGGGTACTCTTTGAGATTTTGTAAGCAGCAAAACCAGATTTTTTTACAGATTCTGTAAGTCAGGGCCTCTCTTAGAACTAGATTGGCTTTTATTTCCATAAAATTCTAACCACAGCAGACAAAGGAACCACCGTGCAGATCTCCAGAATTATAAAGACTTCAGATTTGACTCACAGGCTGAACCCTGGATGGGACTTCACACCTGGGTCCTTGCTCTCGGTCCCTGGCCCTTTCTCTCCAACGACCTCACAGACACTGTATTCATATTCTGGCTGGGCTGGCAGCTCTGACGGCTGCATTTAGGTGGTTCTGGTCCCTGAAGTTCACTTCTCCTGCATCACATCTGTCCTGTGAGCCAAAGCAGGGAGAGGCATGCCCAGATCACACCGTATCCCTGCCAGTGGGTTTTGGAGAGTTGTCAGTGAGACGGATCTTAAACACGTCTTGGCTCTTATCAGGCAGATTTTTAAAAAAAGCTTCTGATTGTCTGTCTTTGTTTTCTGGAAGAAAATCTGCAAGAAAAGGCTTGGCAGATTCTTAGGGAACATGAAGTAGCTCGGCAGGGCGTCACCTCACCAGTACCTTGTGTGTTCCAGGCTGTCATCCCTGGGCTGCTCCCCACAAAACCTGCAGAGCCTGTGAAAACGTGCGCCTAGCGTCATGTTCTTCCTTACTCTCAAGCCTAGAGCAGAAGCCCCAGCCAGCCTTGGTCACCATGCTGACTCAAACTGGAATCTGGATAAGCACACACGGGCTCTGTCCTCATGTATGGCTCTGCTCTCGCCTCTCTGTCCCACTGTCCTCACACTGCATGTGCACATGCATGCGCAGCTACACACTGGCTCACACGTGTGCACACACACACTTGAAACCAGATACAAAGGCGTCAACAGCGACATGGAGGGACGGGTAGCCATGGCAGTGAGTCATCACCACCTCGGTCCTCCTGTGACCGGTGGATGGAGCAGGTGGAACCAGGGTCTCTGCCCCCTGGAAGGTGAGAGGGTGTTTGGATTCGAAGGTCTCCCAGGTGTGCTCTTACCTACAGAGTGTTCTATTATTCACCACGGCCCTGGGTCAGGGAAATAAATAGCCTTAATTGTGGAAGAAGTGTAATCTAACATCTGAAAGGACTTCTGTTAGCATGAACGGAGTCCTCCTGCTTGCCTCTCACATTAACAAGGACAGATTGCTATAGCAAACAGCCAGGGCAGGGGCAGAAGATGCTCCCTGAGACTTCTGACCCCAGAGTCAGGCAAAGCCAGCATCTCAGGCCCAGGAAACACCTGGGGAAGCTGGGGGGAAGTCAGCATGGTACTGATGGACCTGCTGTCCACCTGAGCTACAGACACAGCGAGGAAGGTAACTGGTGCCGTGCATGAAGTCCCTTGGGGACTGCAGACTCCAAGCAGGTTCAGTGGTCCAGTGTTCTGGCTTCTTCTACACTCTTAGGCACCAAGGCTGAATAGACCCCATCTATACCGTGAGTGTGTGTTCTAATTAGGGGCACAGGTGTGCACGAAGCGGTGGTGAAAGGTGTTCAGCGGAAGGATTGGAAACTCCCTGTAATTACCTGCACAGCAGGTGTGCATGGGGCCTGAGCTTCCCTTCTGGGTCCCAGGTACTCTGGAAGCATTGAGGAAGGTGCTGCAGAGGAAGCTGCCTGCATTCGGGCCGGCTCGCCTCCTGCACACACCTGTGCACACCTGCCGACAAAGCTGGCATTTAACGCCACGGTTCAGCAGGTGGTGCTCATGTCCCCGGAACAAAGCCCCGGGCTCCACGATCTTCTGTTTTGTAAACAAGTTCATTTGTTCATTTGTAGGCTGGAGAAGCCAGGAGCGACTCCTGTACCTAAGCCCAGTTAACCAACCACATGACCTTAAACCCCTGATGCTACCACCTTAACTGCCTACACTCTCTACAGGACAGAGCTGAAAACTTGCATTTCTTTGGCACATTCTTGTCTGCTGCATCCTTGTTCTCTCCTCATCCCACAAACATGCAGGAAGCTGCTCGCAAGTTCACAGTCTGCCGTGCTCAAAACTGGACCACCTGGAACCCGGGGCTACAACTTCACAGGTGGACACCCATGGACAAGATGCAACACCCCCCTTCACACCTCGGATTCCTCACTGCAGACGGAAATGATCAGAGCATCAACTTCATGGCTGTGGAGAAGTTTAAACGAGATCATGCATGTGCCAACCACACAGCACATAAGGCCTGCTAGCTCATTAAATGTTAGTTCTTATTAGATGTGGTACATATACATGGTGGAACATTACTCAGCCATAAAAAAGAATGAAATAATGCCATTTGCAGCAACATGGATGGACCTGGAGATGATCATACTAAGTGAAGCAAGTCAGACAGAGAAAGAAAAATATACGATATTGCTTATATGTGGAATCTAAATAATGATACAAATGGACTTATTTTCAAAACAGAAACAGACTCACAGAAAAAAAACTTATGGTTACCAAAGGGGAAAGGAGGAGGGGGAGGGATAAATTAGTAGTTTGGGATTAACAGATACACACTACTATATATAAAGTAGATAAACAACAAGGACCTACTGTATAGCACAGGGAACTATACTCAATATTTTGTAATAACCTATAATGGAAAAGAATCTGAAAAAGAATATATGTATATCTTCTTATACTAATATACTGAATCACTGTGCTGTATACCTGAAACTAACACAACATTGTAAATCAACTGTATTTCAATAATAATTTTTTAAAAATTAGTTCTTATTTTTGCCCTCATCAGTATTAACATGTACAAAAGACAAACTATGTAAGCTTAGCAAACACAAGGAAAACCTCCTGAGATACCAATTTTTTCCTCTAATAAATGCCTTTTCACTTCTTACAGTTTATAGTCCTCATCCAAAGAGAAGGGAGATCATTACTTGGGAAAGGGGTAAAGGGTCAGAAGCATTTATCTTGCTTTCTTATACAAAAGGAGCCAAGTAGTTGATGAAGGAACATTTCTTTATGAAAGCATTCTAGCTAATCAACGAAGGGAAATGGTAGAACGCCAGTTTGTAAACCTGAAGAATTGTTGAGTCTGGGTAATGAGTACCACTGACTGAAAAGGTTGGTGGGTGACTTGATAATAGATGGATTGGCTGATAACTAGTGACCCCCGACCAACTGTAACATCACAGAAGGGGGGACAGCAGACCTTACATGCTTCCCTCTCATTGTGAAGAAGTAGGAAGACACAAGTCACATCAGAATCTGATGACACCTCTAATCCAGCCACCACTTGTAGGCAACACAGGGGTCAGAGGAACATGATAAATGTCACCACAGGGATGAAATCAGCGAAGTCCAGATGGTGGGACCCTCTACAGGACAAGTGACCCAGCTTCACCACGAGCGGGTTACAAGAGGTGGGTGTGAAGGTGGGGGAGGGAGGGAAACCTATGGGGGTCCAAGGAGGGCCTCCAGCCATGCCAGCAAGAGGCCCTGTGGATGGTATTTGGATTCTGATTCAGACGCATAAGTACAAATAAGTATGTGACACAATCTGGGAATTTTGAATCCTGCCTGGATATTTGATGATAATTAAGACTATTTTTAAAGGTTTGATAGGTGGCTATGCTTTTACAAAAAAGAACCTTTATATTTTAAAAATTCATACTGAAGAATTTCTGGATAAAATTACACGCTAACATGGATTTACTTCAAAGTCACCCATGTTTGGGAGAGCAGAACCGAAGGGGTACAGATGAAGCAAGCTTGGCCACTCGTATTGAATCGTCCATAATAAAAAGATAAAAAGTAAAAAAGAAGTGTTAAAGAGAAGGATGAGTAATTATATTCGCCAGGTCACAGGTAATGAGACTTAAAAAACCAAAAAGAACCAGGCTCACTGGGCCCACAGCTGTGAAGCAGGAAGGTGGTGGGCAGCTGGCATCCAGGGAGGTCCACAGGGCGGGGCGAGGAGGGCTCGCAAGCTTGATGAGCGGCTGTGGTGACGACAGCCACTCCATTAATGCACATAAGAATCTGCTGGTATTTATTAAAAATGGTCACCCAGGCCCTCGTTGATGTAATAGATCACGAATGGAGATCACAAATCTATGGAGAAAAAAAATCACCCCAGGTGATCCTGAGGTCGGTGGTTCTGGAGTGACTCTGAAAAACTCAAGTTCAAGGCCGGGGGCCCATGCCTGTCTTTTCAGAAATAGACATTCTCAGGGTTGTTTACCCACAGGACCAACCCGCATTAACCAAGCATTAACCAAGCTCTGAGTTCCCAGTGTTTAAGGCAGCGCATCTGAGGCAAACAGAAATGACATTCAGACCTGAGTCCATGCCCCTCCCTGGGAGGCAGACCTGTGAGGCCAGATTGTACCAGTGACCCTTATGGGGACAGAACTGAACCAGGGAAGGGACGCTGGTGGGACGCGCATTTTTGTGTGCATGGGTGGTCCAGGTCACTGCCGCCTTGCAGACTTGCCCTGGGAGGGCATGGGCCCAGGGCTGGGTCCCCATCTAGGGGTCTGTACTTGCCAGGTCCCCTCCAGGCAGGATTGGGGTCTGGAATCTGATTTCCAAGTAATGCAAGGTTTAAGCTGGCGCCGCCCATCCTGTGCTTCTCAAGGCCCCACTGATTTCCTGGAAACCTCAGGTTCCAGACGGCAGATCCACAGAATGAAGGGGCCTGGGCTGCCTGAGCTGCCTCAGCGCTGCGCTGTGATATGAGCAAGGAATAAACTTTTATCGCGTTGCGCTTCCTGAGTTTCTTCCCGACTCACTTGTTAAATAGCCTGGTCCATCCTGACTAATTCAGCTGGGAGTAAATGTTACAGTCACTGGACACATTCTATTACTCTCAGGCTGCGTTGCCTACTTCTGCTGTGATAGGTGCTTGGGCTGATCTGATTTGTCGTCTTTCCCAGTTCTTGGGGGTGGGAGCCTCCCAACCACCTGTAAGGTGCTGACCACCTTCCCACTTGCCCAACTTACACTTATTTGTATTTTCCGTAAGAGCAAATCATTAGTGGAAAATTTCTGACAAAGAATTTTAAAGATTTATAACTGAAATAGAATTTATATCATCTGCTTGTAGTCGTGAAAAGTAAAACACCAAACAACACAAACAAACAAAATGACTCTGCGGTCCCGGGCTGCCATCCTTCAGCTCAGCCTGTCACGGGGACCAGCGGAGAAGCACAACAAAGAAGGAAATGTGACCAGGCATAAATGTTATAGTATCAATGAAGAAAAGCAACATTGTTGCTTATCTTGTTCATTGAGAGACACAAATGTTTTCCCCTCAAGGATTTTCATAGGCTGGCTAACATTTAATGTAGCAGATATAACCTCAATGTATTTCTACAGCATTGCACATATTTTTATAATTTAAAGATATAAGCCTACATTTTATATAAATATAATTTTCCTATGGATACCGAACACAGAATAGCGAACACAATTTAGCCTTTCTTGATAAATTTGGCTAATTGGGATAATTGTTTTGCTTTATCATAATGATGCAATAACACCATTTGAGTGTTGGAGGTCATGAAGGTAAATGATTTGGTTTGTTTGTTTGTTCCTTACAGAATTAGGTTCGCATTTTTATCTTTTATCGTCCTCCTCCCCCGCCTTCATTCCTTCTTTCCTGTGGTTTGACTTTTACATCCTTCGAATAAACTCCTCTCCAGGCCATCACTTCCTGGGGCCATTCGTGCCTCATTCTACACCCTGCGTGACTGCAGGTGGCTTGTGCATCATGGAACAAGGTACATGGGCACCACGGCGTCAGTGCGGGTTCCTGCTCACCCCAACCCCGGCACCTGACCCCAAGGTAACCGAGTTCACTTTCTGCTCTGTTTACTTTCCTGTGATGGAGACCTAGCACGATGGCTCCATTAGTGCAAGAAGTGCTCAACGACTAACAATTCCTTTTGCTTTCTGTGTGAGAATAAATTAAAAGAAAGACAGTATTCACAAAAATTTGACATTTTGCTTAGCGATTTCAGAGCATATGAAAGAAAGAGATAAGCTATTTATAGACGATAGACAAAATTTTCAGGAGAGCACACACACTGTTTCTCAAAAGGAGGAATTTCCTGTGTCGTGGGCCTTTACAACTGCATTCCCACGTATACACATTATCATACTGAGTCTCCTGGTATAAAGCTTATGTGACTCGATCAGGCACTAAACAAGTAAATGCAAAGTGAGAGGGTACTTTGAACTCAGAATTCACTTGCAGCTCTGTCATGAATAAAGGCTTTGGCCCTGGAAAGTCTCTCGCTGTGGACGGGTGGTCACTGCCCGACAGGTGACTCCGGGGATGAAGCATTGATGGATGGGGAACCAGCCCCCCTGCGGGAAATGGGAGGCTGGCGCAGAAAACTCCACCCAAAGGACAGCTTATCTTCACTTAAATAGTAACGGGGATGTTGAGTTCTGCTCTCAACATGTAACATTTTAAACGAATGTTTAAGAAATAAATGTTTAAGAAAAATGGATGTAGTAAATTTGCCTTGTGCCTTCATGGACCATATTACACACACTGCTTAGTACTGGTGGGTACATGAGTCACACACACACACACACACACACTCACACACATACACACACGCTCTCTCACAGGCTCACACGTACTCCTGAACCTTTTGAAAGCAGGTCATAGGCGTCAGAGCTACTCACACCTCAAGCCCTCAACATTTATTTCCCAAGGGAGCAAAAAAATCCTACATAAACCGACGGTAATTTTAACAAAAAAGTAAGTTACTAGTGTTTCAATCACATCAGAAAATATAGAGTCCATATTCACACACCCCCATTTCTCCATAATATGTTCTTTGTAGCTCTTTTGCTGCATTAAGAAACACAACTAAGATATAAAATCACTTTCCTTTTACACTCGAAAGAATTCCTAAAGAGAATGACTGCTGCTATATTTTCACCTTTTTGTCAATGCATAGATATCTCCCGAATGGTATTTTAGAAAACACTTTCTTTTAATCATTTTGAAAAGTTGGTCTTGAAATTATAACTCTATTACTGAATAAGTGGACGAGCAATGCTATAGCTTCTTGTTTTACATTTTGTAAAACATCTTTTAAATTAGAGGATTTTAGAAAGGAGAGCATGCATGAAATGTAAGTGCAGGAAACATAAAAGTTATTTAGAAGTGGCTGTGCTCCGTGGGCACTGTCGTCGCCCAGGGAACCCAACAGGGGGATTCCTCTCCTTCTTCATTCATTTCCTCCCTCCTGTCGGGTTTCCTCCTTAGACCTTCCTCCTCCTCCTTCCTTTCCTTCATCCTTCCCTCCTCCCCTCCTTCCTTTCCTTCCTTCCTTCATGTTTGCAAGGCTCAAAAATAAGTACAAAATGAATAAATGAATGAATAAAAACAATGGAAACTCCCTGGAATCCTGCCTGCTCTGTCCAGTGACGACACAGAGACATTTCTATTGGCTTTTTGTCCACCCGTCCAGAAGTTTTTATGCAAATACAAGCAAATAGATGCGCAGCTCAGACTTCTGTTTCTCTTCTGCATCTTGCTTTTTTCTTTAACAAAATATCCTTGAAATCTTTCTACATCAGTTCATGGAGCGCTTCTTCATTTTTTACACAGCTGTATGGCAAGAGAAGGCACTTTGGAATAGCAGAAAGCACAACACAGATGTAAATCAGATTACTTCTGCCTTATCTTTTATGGCGAAGCGAATATGTCTTGGTTCTTTATGAATAATCATCATAATAACTACAATTTAAGGAGTTTGAGCTGGGCCCGAGACACTTAGCTCCATGTGTCATGTGCATTGTTTAATGCCATCCTCAACAGCCCGACAAAGCAGAAAACATCCCGCCTGTTTTACAGATGAAAACACTGAGATTCTGAAGGACTGAGTGTGTCATTTCTTCCTGCTTTCAAGTCCCGGCTGTTACATACTTTACAGTCACGCCTCCCAAATGGTTGTGTGACAGCATCTGTGTCTCACCTGGATTTGCACACCATCCTTTATGCCTCTACAGCCACCCTCCCCTTCCTCATCCCAAGCAGCCCTGCCCTCGGTGAGACCTTCACCCACTGCCCAGACTCTTCGGACCATCCGTTCTTCAGACCATCTTGTTGAGGGTAGGTCTGCTCCTATCTGCCGTGTTTAAACTTGCTCAGGTTGCCTCACCGTCCACAGAGCTCACCCCCAACTCATGGCACCCCGTGTCCCCTCCTGCTCCCACACACAGACCTCTGGATCTTTGCAGATGCTGATGCGATGTCTGAAATACCCACGTCTGTCTGCAAAGCGCGTGGGTCCCCGTGGACAGCAGCCCAGGTGCTAATTCTCCAGGAATCCACATGCCCTCCTCAGGAACACTGAGATTCTCCCACTTTTAGGGTGCGTTATACTTTATCACTTTATGCATACCACTTTTATAGCTCTTTTCACAGTGTGTGGGTTTTAAGGGGTATATGTGTCCCCTCCCTGTTAAATGATTAAATGTGAACAGGTTTGTGGCAGAATTCTCTAATTCCACTTTTTGTATCTATAATGTCTGGCATGTAGCAGCTGAGTCAAAAAATGTGTTACAGAAGTGCACACGATTATACACTTACGTGTGTGGATGAGGTTTACAATAATTTATTTAATAATTTTTACTTTAAAAATATTCATTTATTGCTTTTAAATGTAGGTTAGATATCCTCCCTTCACTTGTGCTGTAAGAAACACAGACTCAGAAGCACTTCAGGAAATACATGGCCTCTAATCAGCGGGGTTAGTGTTTGCAGATTTATGACCGTCTACTTTGCAGGAGGGTTCGGGCCTAGCAGAGAGAAGATGGACCTTCAAGAAGGCACCACGTAAGTGAGGTGTTTGGTGGAGTGAGTGCATCACCTTGCATTTAATATAGTGACACACACACTCCAGGAAATTAAGTGGAAAATAATGGCATAACGTGAAAAGTAAATATTCCTGCCACTTTTGACCCCATTAAAAATATATATATACACATACCTTTATTACATAAATGTTGGGACATGAAAAAAGAAAGTTCTGTACCCTACGTTTCACACTCAGTCACATTTATTAGAGGTCATTCTGATATGACCTCTGTTTATATGTTACAAACGTATAATAACAAATCTTCACACGGGGCAATAATCCATTCATTGATGAAACGAACATCAACTGCCCCATGCATGAAGCCCGAGCTGTGCTAAGAATTGGGAGTATAGGGACTTCCCTGGTGGTCCAGCGGTTAAGACTCCGCGCTCCCACTGCAGGGGGCATGGGTTCGATCATCCCTGGTTGGGGAACTAAGATCCCGCATGTCGCGCATAGCACAGCCAAAAAAAAAAAATTATAATTTGGAGTATGAGTAAGACATCATCTGTGTTGTCAGGAACCCCCCAGTTCTCTGAATGGCAAGTTGACACCGAGAAGCTTTGGATAAAAGGTGCTGGATGGAGAGGGAAAGCCCTGGGTAGGTTGTACTTCAAATCCAGAAGTGACGTCTCTGGATCTTTCACGGATCAACTGCCCGCCAGCTCCTCCCCCTTTTCCAAGAGCTTCTTCCTCCAAGAAATCAGGGAGGCCAGATCCACCTTAATCCTTTCTGGAGCTACCCCCCAGGCCCGAGAACAGCAAGGCTGTTACTCAGGCCGCTGCAATCTGATATTTAAAGGCAACCCACTGTCCACTTCAAAAACAACACAGATTGAAACGCTAAAGTACCTTCTGTGTCTCAAGGACAGAATTCAGTGCTTTACACACTTTATATCTCATTTAATCCTTATAACAGTTGTGTTAAGAAGAAAGCATTATGCCCATTTAACTGATGGGGAAACTGGGGCTCAGATTCCAGGAGTTAAATAACTTCTCCAAAGTCACACAGATCCTGTGGCAGAATTAGGGTTTGCTCCCTGGTTGGGATGCCTCCAACTTTTACCTAAATTTCTTTGGCTTGACATCAAACTAGCGGGACTAGCCAGCCTTTCTTTTCTTAACTACTTAGTCACAGCAGGAGAGTGTCCGTAGGTTGTGTTTCTACGGCTCATTTTCTCCTGTTCTGATCTGTTCTAAAATAATTTACTAATTGCCAAAGTACTGCTTTAAAGATACATGCATTCTATCAAATTATTTCCATGGAAAATACCAGTTAATATTCCGCATTTTAACTACATGATTTATGCTACCGATTCACATCTCAAATAAGATAAAAAGTTTGAGACATTCATCAAATAGCCTTTTGGAAAACAATCTACAGCATCATTAAAGTGTTTTCCACAATTAACCCCTTTATCAAGCTTCTGATATATAATCTATTGCAATTCAAGAGAAGTCTTTTGTACGCCGTGTTTTACTGCCTATGTTCCATATATATGTTTGGAGTTGCAGAGGATTTGGAAAAACAGACTGAATGGATCACATTTTACCAAGTTGTGTGGTGTTGCCTGCGCCGTAGCTCAGCCCCTACACATGGCCCTGGTGACTCATACCAGCATCACTGACCACTGAATGGAATAGATGGAAGAGTTCTCTTGGCCCTGAGGCTTGACACACATAGCTCTCTGTGTGTGCAGGTGGGACGATGCGTCTGGGGATGGGTTTTAGTTTGAATTGATACCCACACCACTTTCAGGACGATTTCTGGATATTTCTTGGCAGGCCGTTGAAAAAGGCATGAAATCACTAGAAAATTTTCTCCTCTCTAAATTCCACGGGTTTCATGGGCCTGCCCCTCCTTCTGCAGGTGTAACAGCCGCTCTTCCACCTTCTCACAGGCTCTGTGCAGGCTCCATCCTGACTACTCAGCTCACACACCAGCCAAGCGCTTGTCTGTGGAGCGACTTCCCTGCAGGCAATAATCGTAGACTCTATTGGGTGAGTTTGCAAGTAATAAAATTTGAGGAGAGAGTAAGAGTTATATTCACTTTTCCAGAAATGACTGGGGCTTTTAGGAACTCTTCATTTAGATATTTACCAGAGGTTGGCAAACTCCTGCCTGAGGGCCAGGTCCACTTGCTGCCGACTTTGAGAATAAAGTTTTAATGCAACACAGCCCTGCGCACTTGCTCACGCCTTGTCCTGGCTCCTTTCCCACAACAATCGAGTGGTTGCTTCAGAGACCACAGGACCCACAAAGACTAAGATATTTACTACCTGGCCCTTTGTACAAAAAGTTGGCCCACTCTAATCTAAGCAATCTGATGATTTACACCTTTTCCTTTTATAGATGATCATGTGAAGATTTATCCTTTGTCCCAGAAACCATTGTTATGACACATCAGTGTTCCCATTTTAAAATGCTAATCTGTTTATTTCAATCTACTGTTTTATTTCATCGCCCAGGGACTAAAGTGTTTATGACACACTTAAAGCAAATATATATTGATTATCCCCTGAGGACCAAACACTGATCTTCAAAGGATGAGAGAATGGGTAAAAATGTCCAGAAATCAGAGTGTAAGTGTGAGCGCCACTTGCCCTGTGTGCCCTGTCCCATGTGGACCTTCTGGAGTATTGTCACCAGAGCCCCACGGGTGAGAGACGGTGGGTAGTGTTCAAGGCCGGGTGAGATTGTACGCGAGTGTTGGTTGTGCTTTTGCGGTTATGACTATTATCCCATTGGCCTGGATAACCCTCAAGTTCCTCTTACACCCAGAAGACTGACCACCTCCAGGGCCTGCGACAGACACTCGGGAGAGGCCGGGCAGGCTGAGTGCCAAACGGGAGACCAGCGCCTGCTGGAGCCTTGGAATTTTAAAATCTTTTTTGAGCGAGTCCAACCATCCGCCTTGAAAACGCACACGTCTCAAAATCGAGTGTTCTGCCTCCACTGAGAAACCTATTCAAGGCCATGTGTAGAGTGCAAACATGGATTTCTAGCTTATTTGTCTATCTGTCTGTCTATCTATCTATCCATCTATCTATTCTTGTTTAATTCTTGGTGAGATTGGTATTTGAATGCTGTGTAGTACACCACGTTGACAACCATCATTAAAATGTTGAACATTTGACACCATGCTAGAAATGTCAGTTCAGACCCATATAAAATATTCCACTAAACATTCTTTAATTTATGACTAAAACTCAATGAGATTAGACAAGATAACCTCTGTGGATGAAACAACTACAGTTCAGAAACTTTAGCTGACCTTAAAGTCAACTATTAGTTTAACACTCAATGTGCACAGTTTTTTTGTTTTTGTTTTTTAACTCCAGGGAAATGACAATTAAACATAATGCCTTCCCCAGACGGAACCAATGAATGGGTTTCTTTGGGGAAAGTGAACAAGATATAGACAAGAAAATAATTAGAGCAACTGTGACCTATTATCCCAGTTCGTAAAGCTCTTAAAGGTTGCAGCACCCACAAGGTTGCGGCATGTGGAAGATGATCCTAGCCTCTAACTTCCACGTCTCAGTAAGTAGCTCTATTATCAGACAGGCAAATGGGGGAGCCGGCAGACAAATAAATTACTATTGCACAGTGAACCTTAAAAGGCATTCCGGAGTTCTCAGAAATTACCAGTGCACCAGAATCTTCCTATTTTTCCCCAGCAAAGTACCATGTGTAAAATGGATCCTGCACGTGGGTATCGAGAAGATCCTATCGGCGCTTCTGAAGTCAGTTTCCTGCACACATTCAGAGGCTGAGCTTTGCAGAGGTGGGAACTGACTCACATTACAGTCATGGAGACTCCAGCCTATGAGATTCCCTAAAAAAATGTGGTGCCCGGCAGCCACCGTTTGGTATAGGCCCATCCGCAATCTCCAAGCCATAATTGGTAAACCTTACTAACCCATTACTTCTGTAGCAAGTGCAGATTTGGGGGCAGTGATTCAAAATGACACCTTTCCATCTGAGGGTCCACATACTCTGCACTAGGGATCCTGGGGACCCCTAAAAACACCCCGAAGGATGCAGGCGTCTTCCCTGCCCTGTATAGCTTTAGTAGCAAGAACAACATATGCATCATCTAATTTAACTGCCAATGGCTCTTTTTAGCATAAACTGTCTATTTGGAAAGGATGCACAACAGGATTTTAACACCTCCCAGAAGCCTGGAAGTACCGAGAAGCTGGGATGGGAGTAGTGACTCAGCAGCACATGGCGGGTGCAGGGAAAGGGGACCCTTGTCCTCAGCCCCTTGAGAGCAGCCGGCAGGTACCTGAATTCAGTGGCCCGGCAGGTGCTCTTTGGGTCCAATTTTGTTCCCTCAGTCGGTCAGAGTTCAGAGATGCCCACGGACGTGATTTCACCAATTCTCCTTCGTGTTCATTTTCTAAAGGACAAGACAACAACACAACAGCAGCTTGAATAACTGGGGAGGGAGATTGACAAGAACCCTCTTCTTTGTGTTCTTACATTTAAAACAAGGACTTACGTTTACAAATAGGCAACTGCACACGAAGGACTATACAGGATTTTACTCAGAAATCCTGATATGAAGGGCCAGGATGGACAAGTAGAAAGTGTTTTTAATTGTTGAGTTAATTTATTTTGAAATCCAAGCTATTTAACTTTTTAAAATACCTGTCTAGTTTTGAAGGTAAAACTAAGTGCACTTGATATTTAAATTGACCAATTACCACCAATTTGTAAGGTTATTGTCTTCTTTAACACTTGGATGCAATTAAGAAACAACTTAATAAGTGAGAAATACTTTAGATGTGTAACAATTTCTTGGAAATAATGTGATTTCATTGATAACAAAATGTAGTCTGTTGATGACAAGGGTGTTTCTAAATGTCAGCTTAATTTTATTTTTGTAGAACAACAACAGAAGACATTTTCTTATTTACTGTAAACTTAGAATTTATCTATCAACTTTTCTTCAAGGTTTTCTGAAAGATTGTCTCAGTATTAGGAAATTTGACTGTTCTAGTTGGAAAAGAAAATACCAAGATTATTTCAAAATAATCCTTGTTGTCAAGGAGATAATGTATTTTGGTTAAGAAGAAAAGGCTGAACCAGAATATTAGAAAGTGGAGAGAGCTGGGGGTCTCCTTGTTGAAGCTATTGTTTCTGGAGCAAACCTCCAAATTCAGAGATGCTCGTTAAATCTAGTCTATGGCAATAACAGCCCAAGTCTTAATGGGTAGCAGTGGAGTGTGCCAGGCAAATGAAGAGACCCTGAGGGTCTCCCACACGTGTTGCCATAAATCCTCTAAAAGACACTGTCCTCTGCTTCCTGTGCAATACCTCAACACAGAGAAAATAGTCAGGGTGCTTAGCAAGTGGGATTTGAAGTGAGATAACACACACCCTCCCGTGAAATACACAGGCAGCCTGTAAACGCAACCATACAGATTTTATTATTTTCCCTAATAAGGATTTACCCACACAAACACATAAAGAACAGAACAATTCAGAAATACGCACATGGAGCTAGAAAGGTTTTAAAATTACCCTGACAATCAAGCTTGAAAATTAGCATGAGAATTGGTATATTTTTGTGTGTATTAAAGTCTAGACTCATTAATTTGGAGTTACCTTGTAATATTTTAAAATATGCTTTTAATACAAATTATAATTTGTGATTTTATTTAGAGTAGCATATAGCCAATGACACTGACAAAATCTTTGAGGACAATGTGTTTTGTGACCTTTTTCTGTCTACCAATACTCATACAACACACACATGCCCATACGCACATACGCCCACACACATGCGCCCACGCCCACAAACATACACACACATGCCCATACGCACATACGCCCACACACATGCGCACACGCCCACAAACATACACACACATGCCCATACGCACATACGCCCACACACATGCGCACACGCCCACAAACATACACACACGCCCATACGCACATACGCCCACACACATGCGCACATGCCCACACACATACACACACATGTCCATACGCACATACGCCCACAGACATGCGCACACGCCCACAGACATACACACACATGCCCATACGCACATACGCCCACAGACATGCGCACACGCCCACAGACATACACACACATGCCCATACGCACATACGCCCACAGACATGCGCACACGCCCACAGACATACACACACATGCCCATACGCACATACGCCCACAGACATGCGCACACGCCCACAGACATACACACACATGCCCATACGCACATACGCACACAGACATGTGCACACGCCCACAGACATACACACACATGCCCATACGCACATATGCACACAGACATGCGCACACGCCCACAGACATACACACACATGCCCATACGCACACGCCCACAGACATACACACACATGCCCATACGCACATACGCCCACAGACATGCGCACACGCCCACACACATACACACACATGCCCATACGCACATACACCCACACACATGCGCACACGCCCAGACATACATACACATGCCCATATGCACATACGCCCACACACATGCGCACACGCCCACAAACATACGCACACATGCTCATACGCACATACGCCCACAGACATGCGCACACGCCCACACACATGCGCACACATGCCCATACGCACATACACCCACACACATGCCCATACGCACATACGCCCACACGCATACACACACGCCCACACACATACACACACATGCGCACACGCCCACACACATACACACACATGCGCACACACACATGCGCACACGCCCACACACGTGCTAGAAGTGCAAGAAACTCTTCTCAGCACCAGTGGTTCTTCTGTGTGCGGTACAATTTGTAAACTTAACGTTTATGTGACAAAGGCAAATGCCCCCAACCATCCTCATATCAGGCTCACACCCACACATCGTCTGCATTCAGAAATGCGTCTCCATCAGGGGTGAACACCAAAGTCTTCTGTACCCGCAGACCTGCACTCTCATCACTAGAGGTCAGAATTCAGAGCCCCGGTCCTCCCAAGACAGAGGCGTGAGCACACACGAGTGTTCCGAATCCAGACACTGAGTCTGGCGAAGGTGAGTGGGCTGGGGGGACATTTCCTGCCTTCGGCTTCCATTACTTTAACTTTCTGAAATCCAAACTTGCTCTCTCTGATGCCGAAAACTCAGCTTCTCTGCACCAGTGTCAAATCGAATCTCGGAAATAGAGTTTTGGGAAAAGTAGAAAAGAATAGCTTTAGTGCTTTGCCAGGCAAAGGGGGACACAGTGGGCTCCTGCCAGTGAAAACTCTGTGTCCCAACCAGGGAAGACTTGATGAGGAGTTTTATAGCAATAGGTCAAGGATGGGGTTGCTGGTAAGATTAGGGTGTGTGCAGGGTCTGTACTCCTCTAATCTGGTCTCAGGTGATCTTCTTGATAGGTTTCTCTGGTTCCTTTAATGTAGCCTCAGGTGGTCCTTCTCTGGTATGAAGAATGCTGACATCTTAAAGAGCTTAAAGACAGTGTGCTGTGTATCACTGGAGGGGGACCAGAAGACCCTGCCCCAAGGCTGCACTATTGCTTCCTGACTGCCCCTCCCTTGTCTCTGCAGCCCCTCCCTTCCTGGATTAGCAACTGTTTAAACCTGCCCTTTGGGACTCAGGGAAGGTCGTGGAGGCTGGAGTGGAACAGAAAGGTGCCCAGGAGCCCCGCAGGGTCCTGCTCAGTTTCATCTCTATCAGATCCTCCTAAGGCAATTCCAGATAGATTTGACATTATTGATTTTGAAATCATAATATAATGGTTTAAAAATAGAATTGTTCTTTTCATGAAATACTGGTAAATAGATGCACTATCACTAGATTAGCCAGACCCATCTTAGCTAACACTGGTGTGAACATTTGTGGGGTCGTGTACCTCCCTGAAGTTCAGGTTCTCTGACGATAATAGGGCTGTACTAAAAATGTAAGATATTTCCTCTTGCTCCAAAATACCTACGGTCCCCAGTGCCTTTCCATGGCCCTGGATGTGAACTCCCTGGCCAGGGAACCATCTACATGGGAAGGGCGCTACGCCTGCTTTGTGAGCTCACTCAGCTCTCGCCTCTGTTTGTTTACACAGCAGATGCACGCTTACAGTTTTGAATGTCGCCTAAGTGACACTAGGAATTACTCTACAAATGCCTTTCTGCCCGGAAGTGCTCCCAGAGCGAGGAGGACACAGCTGATGGCAGGAGAGCATCTGCCTGCTCCACCATCTGCCCGGCCGGCCCGTGACCTGCTCAGCAGGTGTCACACACTGAGCTGGGGATATCCACGTCCCTGCCACAGTTGCTTTCCTGAGGATCTGACTGTTAAAGGGACTTTTTTTTTCTAAACATCTTTATTGGAGTATAATTGCTTTACAATGTGGTGTTAGTTTCTGCTGTATAACAAAGTGAATCAGCTATACATATACATATGTCCCCATATCCCCTTCCTCTTGCGTCTCACTCCCACCCTTCCTATCCCACCCTCTAGGTGGTCACAAAGCACTGAGCTGATCTCCTTGTGCTATGTGGCTGCTTCCCACTAACTATCTATTTTACATTTGGTAGTGTATATATGTCAATGCCACTCTCCCACTTCGTCCCAGCTTACCCTTCCCTCTCCCCATGTCCTCAAGTCCATTCTCTACGTCTGTGTCTTTATTCCTGTCCTGCTGCCCCTAGGTTCTTCATTTTTTAAAAACCATTTTTTTTTTTTAGATTCCATATATGTGTGTTATCATACGGTATTTGTTTTTCTCTTTCTGACTTATTTCACTCTGTATGACAGACTCTAGGTCCATCCACCTCACCACAAATAACTCAATTTCATTTCTTTATATGGCTGAGTAATATTCCATTGTATATATGTGCCACATCTTCTTTATCCATTCATCTGTCGATGGACACTTAGGTTGCTTCCATGTCCTGGCTATTGTAAATAGAGCTGCAATGAACATTGTGGTACATGACTCTTTTTGAATTAAGGTTTTCTCAGGGTACATGCCCAGTAGTGGGATTGCTGGGTCATATGGTAGTTCTATTTTTAGTTTTTTAAGGAACCTCCATACTGTTCTCCACAGTGGCTGTATCAATTTACATTCCCACCAACAGTGCAAGAGGGTTCCCTTTTCTCCACACCCTCTCCAGCATTTATTGTTTGTAGGTTTTTTGATGATGGCCATACTGACCGGTGTGGGGTGATACCTCACTGTAGTTTTCATTTGCATTTCTCTAATGATTAGTGATGTTGAGCATCTAAAGGGACGTTTTGATGAACTAAGTTCTGCTCAGATGACACAGGCATGTACCTCCCTGGCACTCTGAGTCACGACTGTGGGATTATCTACCAGCAGAAATGTTTCTTGCCTTTTTTCTCTCTCTAAAAGTTCTATGTGAGATTGGTTAAAAAATGAGGTACATGTTTTGACAGGGCCTCTTCCTCGGAGTTACAACACTGAGTAATAAGAGCCAGACAACCCCTCCTCGGCACAGTTAGAAGCAAATCCTCTCAGGGAACTGACTCGGAGACTCGGGAAGGAATCCGAAGGTCCTCACCGGACTCTGCTACTCTCCTGGACCCCCAATCGGGGCTGGCTGAGCGATAAGGCCTCTCTCTAAGTCTTCTTTGTAGTTCACTGGGCACCTCGGGGATGTGTGGTGGTCAAAAGAGTAGAGTGTGTCTCAGCCCTCATGTTGGGTGCGGCCCAGGCCCTCATGCCCTCGCCAGCTCTGCACATGCGTCCCGTCTGTAACTATTAGTAGAAGCCAGATTCCATGCTCAGCGATCGGGTGGAGATGAACCATCGCTTGTACGTAGTGGGTTCTCGATCACTCTCTCCTGCTTCAATAGAGGGCTTGTTTCCCTCTGTGCCAAATTAAAGATATTTCAGTAAACCCCTCCCTTGCGTACACTCTTCCTTCTAGAATATGCTCATGAGGGGATAACTCACCTCCTGGATGGCTATGAAATTCATGTCTACTTCTGGTTTTACAGAGAAAAGAAAAAGGATCATTTTCAGAAGACAGAGACGATAAGGTAGATAAGGAAGAGATAACCATGAGTGAGGGAATCGTAGGAAGAAATGACAGGAAATCGGAAGGATGGATGCAGGTTTTGAAATCATCCTTCTCTTCATTTTGAAATGCATACATCCCTCTTCTGTGTGTGTTCTGAATTGAACCTATCACATATTTGCCTGATGACTTCTATACTTAGATGTTTGGGACATATTTTTGACAATTAAGAAGGTCAACTCCCCCTTCCACACCTGGGCTTTCTGACCTCTGTATTTCTCTCAGATCACCTGGGCAATATCGCTCCTCAGAACATGACCTTCATCTAAAGCTCTCAGCAAGAGGCTGTTGCTTTCAGCATGTTCACTAACGACATAAAAGGATTCCAGTAAATGCAATTTGCAATTTGGAGCCTTTATGGATAAAAACATCACGTGCATGATCAAGTCTACAGCTACCCTCCAATCACTAGGTGTTCCCAGGCTTGGAACACTATCTAAAGCAAGCATTTCATTGGTTCTCAAAACTAACACTGGAAAGGAAACTCACATTTCCCATTGTGGTCTTTTAGGGGAAGCTAGCGGGCCCCCCACACAGAGGACAGGGGTTGGAGGCTGTGGCTTTGCCCTTGGTGACAGGCGGGGGTAGCAGGCTCTGCAGGCTTGCAAGGAACTGGGCAGTGATGACACGTCCAGCAACTCCAACTCCTGGCAGCCACCACACGTGTTTAATCACATGTGTGCACACAGCAGTTCAATGCCGTATTGTGTATAATGAAAAATGGAAAACCGTCAGTGGTGGACCAGTCGGATTACTATCATAAACAATCTAGGGCTGGCCTGTATGTCTTGACAAGGCAGAGTCACCAAGAGGTAGAAGTGAAAACTGTGCAGAGTAGCAGAAACAGCTAATCCCATCTATGCACAACAATGCAAATCCAAACCTAATAATACATTGTACATTTACATGTGTACATATGTAAATGCACAGAAAAATGTGTGGAATGGGTATAGACCCAATGGGTAACAGTGATTATCTTTGGAAAAACAAGTGGGATTTTGAGGACTAAGAAGGACTTTCACTTTTTAAGTTAAATAATTCCAATTGCTTTATGTTTTATTGCCATAGCAAATTAATGTAACATCTTATGCAGCAACAACAAAAAAAATGGAAAAAAAATATGATGATCGTTTTGTAGATCTATAACAATTGCTGTAAAGAATGATTAGTAGGGGCTTCCCTGGTGGTGTAGTGCTTAAGAATCCACCTGCCAATGCAGGGGACACGGTTCGAGCCCTGGTCCGGGAAGATCCCACATGCGGCGGAGCAACTAAGCCCGTGCGCCACAACTACTGAGCCTGCACTCTAGAGCCCGTGAGCCACAACTACTGAAGCCTGTGTGCCACAACTACTGAAGCCCGTGCACCTAGAGCCCATGCTCCGCAACAAGAGAAGCCACTGCAATGAGAAGCCTGCGCACCGCAACGAAGAGTAGCCCCCGCTCGCCGCAACTAGAGAAAGCCTGTGGGCAGCAATGACGACCCAACACAGCCAAAAATTAATTAATTAATTAATTAATTAATTAATTAACAAAAAAGAATGATTAGTAAATTCAGGTTAAAAAATTATGCTTCCAAAGTCATATAATAATTGCAAGCAACTTGAACTCTCCAAAAACCCAAACATTCATTGCTTCACAGCTTATTTATAACCGGTCTGGGATCTGCTGACTGTTTACACACCAATAAACAATGCTACAAGGAAATCACATTTAGGCCCAATTAGATCATTCTAGCTCATTAAAAAAATTCTTCCTGATTAAGCAAAATAATATAGAAAAGCAATTAAACATGGAGGCAATTAAAACAAAAGCCAATCAGGGCTGGGAAGGAGGGGGCTGCTTTGACCCCGGCGCCCAGCTCCCAGCAGCTGAGCCAGCAGTGGGCACGTGGGGCCCTGGTAAGGGCAGGTCAGCTGTGAGCCTGCGGCCACCAGTGGATACAGGGGATTGATCACCAAAGGCACAACCCCAGCAATAAACACAGCAAGGCAGAACAAGGGCTCTTGGCCTCACTGAACACAGAACCAGACGTAGCCTTGATGACCACTTAAGCCCCTCCATTTTCAGACATGGGAATAGGCAGGGGGTCCAAGACCAGGCCCGGGTGGACTGTTCCCAGACTCCCAACTACATGAAAACCACCTTAGAGAAATCTAAGAATGTGTTTCTGGTAATCTTATCAACAATAACACCAACCTTTAGTCTTCAGGGTACCTGACAACCACTCGTGTGGCAGGGACAGAGTGGGGACCAGCACAGCCACAGAGCAGCATTCTCAGTTCTGCAATTCACATCTTACAGCATCACCCATCTGGGGTCTCAGGGGGTGAACTTAGGACACTAGGATTGACCTTTCACGTGCACACCCCTGCAGGATTGGACGCCGGGGTGGTTTCATCCATCCCTTAAGACTTTCAGGCTCGTGCCCTCTGCCTGCCGGTGAAACAAGAGGTGTGTACTAATCAAAGCTTCCCAAGAGGCAACGCCCAAATAAATCCCAACCAGAGGACTCAGAGACATCAACCCGCTTTCCTTTCTCCTCTCAGAACCGCCTTGGTCCAGGTCCCAATTACCCCTTAGCTGAGTTCCTGTTACCTACCCCCCGCCCCCCAATCCTGCTCCTCTTCCTCCTCCCATGTGCAAAGAACCTTTAAACTATTGCATCTATTACGTCATACCACTGCTCAACAATAAATCAACTCAATCACATTAATAGCTATTATTATCGTTATAACATCTTACACACGTATCATAATCCAAAGGTAAAAGGATTTCATATACAAACTCGTGAATCATGGCCATTTTACAGGTTAGACAAGTGAAGTTCAGAGAGCATTGCGTCAGTCTGTGAGAGCTGCAACCAATCACAACGGAGGCGTCAGCCTGCCCTCCGGGGCTTGTGAGGCTCGGTTACAAATTATCTCAGGTCTTAAGTCTCACTCCTGCTCGTTGTGACCTTTAGCTTAAGACATTTTATTTTCTCACTGTCCCTTGAATACAAAGGGTACTTTCTCACTTTGGTTCACACCATTCTCTCCCTCTATTTAAATATCAAAGATCTCTCAAACCTCACGTCTAAACCCACCATTTCTCTGTTCAGAATCCCAAGGTCATTCCGGCCCTCAGCAGGAGGTCATTATCCTCTGGAGGATGGACACGGCCACCCTCCAGCCAATCGTCATGGGTCCTGGGCCATGAGCATGGATGATGTTTACATTTCACCTGACATCGCTGGTGACTCTTCCTTGTTTTCTTGCTTTGGCTGTAGCCGCTGTTGTTACTATTATAAAAGATGGTAAGTTTCTTGAAGGCAAGGATTGTGTTTATTCATCTTTGTCTCACCGGGTGTCAGAAGAGAGGGGATTTGTTAAATGAATGGATTTTAAAAACAATAGTGATAAGCAGACGAGTCCCTTAGCAACACGGATGATGGTTCCTATTCTGTGAACTCCTCATGTTATCACATATTATGTACTCCTAAATATTTACTGATCAGTTGGAAAAATATAAGCCATTTGTCTTAGTCTGTTTGAGCTGCTATAACAAAATACCACAGACTGGGTGGCTTATAAACAACAGAAATTTATTTCTGACAGTTCTGGAAGCTGGAAGTCTGAGATCAGGGTGCCAGCCTGATTGAGTGAGGGACCTCCTTTGACTTGCAGACTTTCCCTGTGTACTCACAAGGCAGAGGGGTGAGGGAGCTCTCTGTGGTCTCTTTAGAAGGGCACTAATCCCATTATAGAGGCACCACCCTCACAACCTTATCACCTCCCAGAGACCCCACCTTCCGATACCATCACTCTGGGGGTTAGGATTTCAACATGTGAATTTGGGGGGCCACAGACATTCAAAACATAGCGTCATCTTTCAAAACAAAGCCAACAGGATGCATCATGAAAGACAAGGATGGAGCAGACCAGTTTGAAGTGTGTCTGTCACAGAGTGACTCCCTGTGGCAGGGAGATGCCTAGTTGCAGGTGTGTGCACACTCACCAGAGTCCTTTTCACCCCTGCTGTGTCCGAGATGCCGCAACTCTAGGGATTGAATCGTGCCACTGACTGCTCACTGAACTCAACAGAGTGTGCAGGGGAACCGGGGTAGAAGCCAGAATTGCAGCAGAAAGCCCCCGTTTTAGGGTGCATACAAATTACTGTCTGTCATGGGCTGCGATTGTAGTGTGAACTCAAATATGTCACTGGTTCAACTTAAACCAATGCCACGCGTTCTAACTGGAAACTCTAACCCTGAGGGGCGTGGGCACACGTGGAGGAGTGCTCGGGATTGGGTGGTGTTCGCTGGTCCCCGAAACTCACAGCCATTCATCCAGGGGGCTGGGGAAGGTGCAGACCGAGAAACCAGGTTCCTCTGTGTCAGCACATCCTCCAAAGGGCGGCTTCCCCAGTGACAGAAGAAGACCTTTCCTGGGAAAGCATTGTCATGCTAATTATTTCATTTGATCCTCAAGACAATCATGAGACTAGGGTAAAGGAGATATTATTAGCTCTATTTTTAGAGAGAAACTGATTTTCAGAATGGTGACTTGCCCGAGACCACAAGCTGGGACTTGCTCTCCACCTTCCTGACTGAACATTTACAGAACCCCAGGCTTTTAATCTCCTCTGAGACTGTCTGTGACACCTCCAGAGGGGCATTTACCGTATGCCCGAATCTGACTCTGGCAAACCTTGGGAACCACGACCAAGAAGAGGAGGAATTGGGGGATGTTGTGTGCCAGGTGGAGAAGACACGCCTGGACACATCTGCCTGTGGGATGGGATTCCAAGGGTTTAGGAAGAGCCTTCACTCCAGTTGGTTAAACCAGTACCCACACCAGCCCCAAGCCCCAACACTATAAATCCCTTCCCTTGAGCATTAATTTCTTTTAAAAATTCATCTTTATAAAGTGCAAGTTGTCATGATATAGATAATACTTTAAGTCACCATTGATTCATTGTTCACGCAGCAGGGAGGATAGCAGGGTTGGTGTGGGTCAGCCATCTATCTTCTGTCTCTCAATCTCTCTCTCTCTTTTGCACACACACACACGCACACACACGCACACACGCACACACACACACACTAGGTCTGAATCTCTCTCTTTCCACAAAGGAGAACCCCAGAGCACGATGACAAGGATCTGGATACGGAATTTAGGGAGAGCTGGAGACTGAACAGCATGTGGTTGTCCAGATTTATCAGAGCACAGCGTCGTGGTGTCATCAATACTTGGCAGCTACCTGGAGAGGCGGGCTCTGCTCGGCACTTGGCTCCGGTCTGTGTGGAAAGCTCCTAGCATCACGGCGGAGGGGGCTGGCTTGGGAATCCCTGGCTGTGGACCAAAGTGCCAAGGAAGAGCAGCCCAGCACCAGCTCAGCCAGCGCAGCCGGAGCTGAGACAGACAAGGAGATGGAGAGGTCGGGAGCCACGAGAGGGGGTAAACACAAATGATTACGTTCTAATCAGAAATGCCAGGGAGACGTGCACAGGGTCTGGGGTCACCCAAGAGGAGCCAGCTCTGCCGGGGGAGCTGGGGGCTCTCGGAAGAGGGCAGGGCTGCGCTTCATGTGGTTCCTGCACTCCTGAGATACAGAGCAGAGGAAACTTCTGCGGGGAGGAAACAGTAGGTACCAAAGCATGGAGTGATGAGAGAGAATGAGAATGATGTGCTTGGAGAGGGGGTTCTGAGGGTCCTGAGGACGCAGGGAACCATCACAGTGTTCACTGGCGGTGGGGGGGGGGTGGTGATAGGAGAGGGCTCCTGTTAGATGAGAGCCATGGGAACAGAGTTCTGGGGGAGAGGTGGGCGAGGCACCTGTGAGGAGACGCGGGGATGGGGCGGCAGCGATGGAGAGGGCAGCCCAGGCAGCCTCACAGCGAGGTGGGGCCCAGGTTCCCAGCCGTCCACCCTCTGACCTGGGAGGACCCAGGCGGGCCGCGTCCACCCAGCCCACGACCCCTGCACAAAAGGCTCACTGGATTTCCAGGCATCTCAGGTTTCGTAAGCTTGCTTGGTTTTCACGGCTCTAGCAGCATAAAACAGAAAAACCCTGTAGTTCACAAAGCTCAGAAGTGAGTAATATCTTGGGTTTTTGAAATCACATTGTACTGGTGGCCCTATGAGGTTATGACTAGCTGTAGCTGTTTGTAAAATTGTCAACATACGGCAGCTCAAAATTCTCGATTTACTTTCTTGCAGAATATATACTAGAAAAAATAGTTTGGAAACAGTTAAAATTTATAGAAAAAGGTAAAAGGTAAAAATTCCTTTTTGATAAATTTTAATTCTGAAATGTCTATGGATATTAGGTCTTTGTTGAATGATTTTACCTCTTTGGTAAGAAGAAAGAAAGAAAAAGAGAAGGAAATAAGGCAATAAAGTAGGAAGGCAGGAAGGAGAGAGGGATGGAAGGAAGGAAATGATGTGAACAAGATAGATCAAGATAAGACTGTTCACATTTTCAAAATTTGGGAAACACTGTGAATATCTACCTATAGGAGAATCACTAATAAATCATAATATTTTGATATTATCAAATATTTAATTACTAATAATGGCAAACAACGCGATAGATATATTTTCAGTGTAAATGCATGTAGGTGGTCAAAATAAATGATGAATGGAAAGTAGAATGAAACCCTAGGCAGCTGCACAAGCAGATGAAGAGATGAAAGAGCCCAGCGTTGCCAACAAAGGGCAGAGGGAACAGGGAAAGAAGGACCTGGGCTTCCACCCGCTGATGTTGGTTTTTACGCAAAGACGCATTTTAAATGGATGCATTTTAAAACAGAGAGTTTAGGTGGCAATGTAGTATTTTCAAAACTTTTAAAAATTTGAGACTGCTTCACAGGACAATTTTATAAGAAAGAAATCTCCAGACACCCCAGTTTGCCCAACCGTTGCGTCTGGACCCAGGCACACCTCCAGGCAGTGAGACGGCGGGGTTGGGGGGCTCCTGCTGCGCCCGCACCCCACCCCGCAGACGTGACCCCCGCTGGGGCCAGGCCGCCCATCAGGTCCTGCAGGGCTTCCTCTGCTGAGGGGTGGTGGAGACGCTGGGCTCTCTTCCTGTGAGGATGCAGCGGCTCCCCGTTTGCTGTAATCACAGGATTGGTGGCTTGACGCCGACAGCAACACTTCGCCAGCAGCCCCTGCACCTGAGCTTCACGCGATGCCAGGGGACCCTGTGGGAGCCGGCTCAGCTCGGGGCTGCAGCGCAAGGCTCTAGAGGCGGACCTGCCACTACCTGCTGACTTGGCGTTTGGTCATCCGTGAAGTGGGAATGGTGTTAGCAACTGTATCTACCCGGAAGTCCCTGCCACACTCTCAGCTCCCATCCGCTGTCAGCAACAGTCTCCGACACATCCAGGGACCATTTTCTACCTCGCTGTGTCTCAGTCAGCTCAGGCTGCTGTAACAAGAATACCACAGAGGGCTAAATGGCTGAGTGCTCGGTGCACCTGCACCCGGGGAGAGCAGGAGAAAGCAAGGCTCCTGTGTCTTCACCAGGGCGCTGATACCACCATGCAGGCTCCAGCATCACGACCCAGTCGCCCCACAAAGGCCCGTCTTCAAATGCTATCACATTGGGGGTTAGGGTTCAATAGATGAATTTTGGGGGGACACAAACATTCAGGCCATAGCAGTGCCCAATGAGCATTTCACTCATTGGCTCCTCATAAAAGGTATGACCTTTAAAAAATAATAATAGCAAAGGGATTGAAGGTAAGTGGGGATCAGGGCATTCTTAACATACAGAGTTTATACAATATTTGTGTATTATTTAATTAAAATTTACTGGTTAGTCAGTACTTTATGCTTTTTTTTTTTTTTTACTTCCTTGTATTTATTTTAAAGGCTCTATAGAAAGTGAATGACTCAGAATAAAGTGTATTATGTGAAAACAAATATATTCATCTGATTGGTGGCCACACGTGGGAGGGATGAACCCAAGCCTTCCTGAATTCCACGTTCCTTACTGGTGAGGAATTTTTCATGATCCTTTGAAGCCACGGTAGTGTGAACCATGCCAGAGAAATAGGGATCCTGATGGATAGAAATGGGGCAAATCCCACAAGCCTGTTTTAGAATTAGGCTCACAGCTTATGTCCCGTCACACCTGTGACAGGCATACAGCACAGATGGCCGGCAGACAACAGCACCTGCAGAGTCTGGACCGGCCCATCGCCGGCCCTGCTGCCTGTGCTTCATCCCAGTCAGTGAAGGTGCTCAGGTAGTTCCCGGTTTCTAAACCTGTTAGCATCTCACATGATATTTCTATAAATATCACAGAATCAAAATCTATAGTAAACGGATGGCTACAAAATTCTACAATGAACAATTAAACTCTTACATTCCAATTCTGAGATACTGTAAAATCCGAGTTACAAGTTAGTATCAGAACCTCTAGTATAAACCGACCTCCATCTTGCTCTTTATTAGCTGATTAAAAAGACCTATAACTCAAAGGAAGCAAAGCCTACCTATAGCAATGATCTTTCCACCAAAACAACTTAGGAAAAACAGCCATTCTACCCACATTTTAATATTTAGATGGTTTTGTTAAAACAATTAGAAACTACTCTGAGGGGGAAAAAAGGCAGGTGCTAGTAAAGTGATTTGCTTCATTCTTCTATCAACTTATAGGTAAAAATCCAATAGAAAAATAAAACGCAAAAGTAACCAACCTTAGTAATTCTCGTGTGAAACACAACGGAAGAAACAACCACAGGAGCAAGTTTGTTGGATACATCGGTAAACGTAAAGCATAACTAGGCCTGAGACCATACTTCTTCACCAAGGAGAATTAACCTGACCCCAGCCAGGTCAGGATTCTGTAAACGGATGTGTGTGTACCTGCTTTGGAGCCACTGAGACTCAGGGGGTGGGAGGGAAGGGCGGGGATGGGGAATTGGCCCTGAGGCGCCTTGTGACCACACTCTTCTAGTGCCTGCTAGAATAAGTGTCCCTGAGCAGGGATCTCGGGGGGTCTGCCTCTCCACCCTTTTCTACACATCAGTGCCTGTTCCATGGGCTGGTCCTCCACGCGCCGGTATGGAAGCAGGGATGGATGTTTTCAGTCACAACTGTAACATCAGACTGCATTCTGGTATGTTAACCTTCTGTTTGTAAATAAGTCTGTGAAAATTCTTGTCTTATTGCAAATATTTTTAAAGTCCATTTGTGTAATAAAACCCAATGAAAAACATAGACCTTTTGAGCCAATTTGTATAAAGTGAAAAGCATCAAAAGCATGACAACCAGTCTGCACTCTCATACACTTAAAGTTTCTTTCTGTGGTGAAAACAGTTAAAAGTGAGGCCGGGTAAGTGACCCATCCAAGGCCACACCGTGGGGTCCGACCCAGATCTCAGGACGTGCGGTCCCTTCCACCGTCTTCTCAGTGCGTCCGTAGTGGTGTGTAAGCAGCAGAAGTGAGCCATCGGGCTGCCTGTCTCTGGGTGATGACAGCCGCAGTGACGGGCTGTTAGTCCAGCAGGTACGACGTGTGTACAGGAAGACTCTCTACAGTACCTGGGACAGTCATCACCCTGCCATGAGGACACACGGGATGTTGGAGTCTCTCAACATCTGGAAGACGTGGTCCTGGTTCTGACTCTGTTCCTTGGGAACTTGATGACCTTGGGCAACCATTCCAGTCTGTGGATAGCACTGTTCATGCTTAACACTAAGTTCAGTGAGATCGTCTCTATGGCCCTTACCAGCCCTAAATGCTTGAAGGCTGGGATTAAAATGTTCCTTTCAATAGTGAGTTCTAACGTGCATAATGGCATTTGATTAAGATAATTTAAACTTATGCACACATTTTAAGCAATGCACTTTACAGACAAAATAAAGTATATCATCTCCTGACTGAAAAGTCTCTTCTTTATTTTTATTTGCTTCCGATCCCCCTCTTTTGAGAAACAGAGAATAAAGAATTTTTTAAAAGGTGTTGCCCGGACTTGGCCTTAACGAACCTAAAGAGGGAATTCACAATCACAAAATCTGGCCTTTTTTTGGACTGCAGACAGAAGGTAGAACAGGTTGCAGGCACTAGTCTTTCATGTAAAAGCAAATGTCAGAGGAAAAGCTCTGATATTTGGTCGTGGGCTCCCGCTCTCTCACAGGCCTTTCCTAAATCCACGTTTGATGAGCTTGCCCGGCTATCAATCCTGTCAGTTCCCTCCGGAGCCACACAGAGTGTGCTTCATGGAAATGTCATCCGCCAGAACTGCAATTACTGGCACCGCAGCAATCACGGGCACAATGCAGAATGGGTCGAATTCAGGTGAGAGCGAGAACCGGCAATCAAGCCTGGGGACAGAGAACAAAGCCATTTTCTCTCATTTGCCGTCAACACAACCATCAGGCCTTAATTACAGGCGAGTGTGGGGCTGGCTGCTGAAAGGCTGATTATTACACAGCTCAGCTCCAAATCAGCGCGGTATTGATGGGCTGCAGAGAGAGGAAGCCAACTTGGCCCCGTGAAAAAGAACAGGCAGACGGGACCCGTTCTGGGGACATAAAAATAACTCAGAAGGGAGGGGGAGCCAGTACCTGAGAGCCAGCTGAAAATAAGTCCCCCAGTTGTACGGTGCAACTGGGGCGCCCGTCGCTCAAGTCAACACAAATGCACCTGCTCCGGCCAGAATTGTTCAGTCCCCTGATGCTCGCTGTTTATCCTCCTGAAACCCTTCTTTTCAAACAACATTCCCTAAAGGTCCTCCAAACTCAAATATACTGAGTGCATTCTTTATTTCTATTCCTGATTTTTTGTAGTCAACTTGAGAGAATTCTAAATCAAGTTCCCAGCTCATCGCTCTATGTATTCAATGTATATATTTCATATTTATATTTTATTAAATATAAAATTTAATTTTTTTTCCTTATGTCTACATTAAAATATCAAAAGTTCAGTTCAAAATATCCTCTAGATACTGGGATATTAACATTTAATTGCAAGCCTAATCATCTTCGAATAAAGCCTACGCATTAGAAATGAATGTACTATTTACTGGTAAGAATTGCACACACACAAACACACACACACACTGCCTATATCAAAGCACTTATATGTCTGTATTAACTAAATACAAAATGCGTTTTCTTTAGTATTACTAAAATTTCATTGTTATATGACAGCCCCACAAGAGTATGTGACTCAGAACTCTTGTGTTTAAAGTTCTAAAAAGATTCTGCTATTTGGTAGTGGGGTCACTTGGACGTGGGTTGGGGGCCAGTCCTGTCAGGCTGGGGGTTCCACACGTCCAGTTCTGCAGCTGGCCGGGGATGGAGCTCGGACTTGCTCACAAGCAGGTGCACATTTCTCGGACTGGAGTGTCTCACAAGCTCTTTGGTGCTTAATGCCAAAGTATTCATCTAGGGAGCCTCATGTTTCCTGATCTGTTAGAAATGGCCTAGAGAATCAGCCCACCGTGTGCCTGCACTGGGTCCTGACACAACAGGAATGACTAGTTTGTTGCATCCCCTCTCATCCCTTTTTGTCCAGACTTTCATTCTCCCAGGATCTGGGGTGGCCAGATGCTCATTTCTCCTATCTTCTTGCTTATGGGGGATGGTGGGAGTTTAGGAAAACTAGAAGGAAGAAGCTTTCTTGCCAATGAGCTGGCCAAGTGCAGGGGGGTCAGACTTCTGAGTGATGTGATTTTTGTAATCTATCTCCAAGGTAAAGTGAAAATACAAAAGCCTTATTCTGCCAGATGGACATCTGATTAATTTCCTAGTACCCTTGGTTACTGAAGACCTAGAAAGTGCAATCTCTTTGCAGATTCTTTTATGCTTGCCTAAAAGCAAACAGGTTTACTACTGGAAACTACAAGGAGAGATCAAGCTAAGCTACTGCCCCTGTGCTCCCTGCACAGTCCAGATATGAACATGAAGAGGGGCATCTTGTCACACCACAGTCAAGATGAGGGACAAACCCTCACTGGTTCTCCAAGTCTGTCCCTCCCTCCTCCAATCTATCCTCCACCCAGTGGCAAGGCAATCTCTCTATGCATTAAATTGGACTGTGCTTCTCCCCTCTCAGGATCTTCAACAATTTCCTAGTGCATCACACATAGGCTTAAACCTACACTCTGTATCCTGCCTACAAGGTGTCATGAGAACTGACGCTTCTTATCTCTCTTAACTCTTAGGTTCCTTACAATGGTCGACTGTAGCAGTTCTCAAAGTGGGGTTCAAAGAACACCTAAGGGGTTCCTTAGGCCCTTTCAAGGAGTTTACAAGGTCTTCCCTCATCCAGCGATATAATGTGTGACTGGATCATCTTCATGTGCTTCAGTCAAAACAATTTAATGCCACATGTTTACTGCAGGCACAGAGGAGACTTAGCTGTTCCTAAAGGGATTTGCTAAATGTGAAACACCCCTTTTTGATAATTTTCCTTTGTTGTGGAAAATATGGTTATTTTTCATAAAATTATGTTACTTATTATTTAACAGGTAATGGGTTTTTTAATTGTAATTTAAAAATAAATGCATTTTAAGAAGCCTCAGTTTTAATTTTTAATGTGGTAAATGTGACTCTCATAAATGAAATCTCTTTGAGAGCATCAGAGTATGAAGAGAATAAGAGTGGCTTGGATCCAAAACCCTTGAGCATCGCTGATCTGAAGCATCAACTCCGCAGGCTGTTGTGCTTCCACACGTACTAAACTCTTCGTGCCTCAGGGCCTTTGCGCATGCTGTCTCTTCTTCCAAGAACACCCGTTCCAAGTCTGAATGTAACCCCTTTCTGGTAAGGGCTTATGCCTCATTCTTTGTATCAGTGCTGAACTTTTCCTTTATTTAGGACCTCCATTTCTGTTTTTCTTGATTGGTTACTTATTCTTTCTCTTCTCTTATGGGAAGAAAGTTCACTGAAGCCCGGGACTCATCTAACTTATTCCCTGGTGTCTTCACAGTGACCAGTGCATGGGAGGCGCTCAGTGAAGATGGGAAAAGTCAGTGCACAGGTGGATGGATGAGGTGAAGGGCTGTCACATCTCAGAACAGATTACTACAATAAAGGTTCGGAAGCTTCTTTGTCCATATTCAACTGTGTAGTACATTCTTATTTGTCTAAGATGTTTTAAGTGAGCTCTTCCTTGGTGACTAGAGGCTGCGTCATGCCAGGGGATACTTCTGGAAACCCTGGGAGTTGGTGGAATGTTCCCTTTGGTGGTTCAGGATGGAGGGAGGATGAACTGAGGGAGCCCAAGAATCTTGTGCGTCTCGGGTCCCTTTTAGGTCACAGACTGTAAAGAACCCAGTCATAGATAAAGATAAAACTAGGTCAGGTGTGAGTTTGCCAAGTAGACACCATGGGCTTTTCTTTGGAATTAGGGACGCTGAGAAAATGGCAGAACCATGTCCCTTATGAAGAAGATGTGAGATCATTCTGTGATATACCTTTTAATCTAATTAAACAAAGGGCATGCCAACCCAAAGGTGCCCATACTTAGGGTCATAAAAGAGGTTCCTCAACGTTCTGCAGAAGGTAGAAGACTGCCCCTTTCCTTGAGCAAAGAGAAAGTGCTGCTGATGTGATTCGGGGGCTGGGGGGGAGTGGTGCCCACTTGCTTCAGTGCGAGGGGAGTTGCGTTAGCACCCACATCAGTGAACACGTGTAAAACCAGCTGTGTACAAAGAAACAGCAGAAAAATCAAGACCCTCTGATTAGGTAGATATGAAAGGACAGAAACTTACTTGGTTATCCACTTCTTATTTTCCCCCGAATCCCATTTTCTTTTTTTTTTTTTTAAGCAACAGCTCCTGTTTATTTATTTATTTTTATTTATTTATTTTATTTATGGCTGTGTTGGGTCTTCATTTCTGTGCAAGGGCTTTCTCCAGTTGCGGCGAGCGGGGTCCACTCTTCATCGCGGTGCGCGGGCCTGTCACTGTCGTGGCCTCTTCCGTTGTGGAGCACAGGCTCCAGACGCGCAGGCTCAGTAATTGTGGCTCACGGGCCTAGTTGCTCCGCGGCATGTGGGATCCTCCCAGACCAGGGCTCGAACCCGTGTCCCCTGCATTGGCAGGCAGATTCTCAACCACTGCACCACCAGGGAAGCCCCCAAATCCCATTTTCTACTTCTCATCCTTTCCAGCAGAGGACGGCATGGAGGGAGAATCTCCAAGATGTAGATAAGCCCAGGTTTCATGAAGTCAGTCATTCAACATCCACTCAAGGTGCCAGAATGTTGTAGCTCAACATCCAGTATAGACCATTAATCCATTTCCTAACTATAATATATACTGAAGTCCTTCTTTGTACCAGACACCATGCTTGCTCTTACAGACAAGATGACAGACAAAAATAGTGTCCCTGTCTGGAGACAAGTCATAGCCAATTAGTCCCATTCACACCTTGTAAAAATCTGACTCTTTCTAGAGACTTCGATATGGTGGATGCATCCTGCTCCTGGAACTGGAGGGCTTATCTTTAGATACCACCCCCTAGGAACTCTACCATGATTTTCCCATAGATTTCAAATGTCTAAGATAGAAGGGCTAAACTGAATTCTCTTACATTCCATTATTAATATATGTCAGAGGAAATTAGCTCAATGCAGGTACACTTGGAGTGTGGTCTAGCAGGAGAATATAATCCAGAATTCAATCTCCCACTCTATACTTTGTACAGCAGTTGTAAGGAACAGTAAGGTAACACTTGGGAGGTTTCTAGGAGAATGACTCAAAATTCCAGCTTTGGCCTTTGTTTCTTTTTTCTTCATCCTTTTATCCAGAGTTACTTGTTAGTCTTAGACCTCCTGGGTGCTGGCAGTGGAGAGGTGTCTGTTGGTACCAAGAGTGGGTGCTAATTGTAATATACTTAATTTTGACTCAGCAGCTGCCTCTGGTTTTCAGCTCTTCTCAAATGTCTCATTGTTTCTATTATGTGTCACTTGTGTTTGAATGGATTCTAGAAGAGCACAAAGTCTTGATCAAGAGTCTCCATGGTTCTCCATTGTGAAGGAAGAGCCATCCTTTGCTGTGGGAGCCCTGGGGTCTGGGACAGGGTGGTGTTTGCTGCAGCCCAGGATCAGAGCAGAGTGGACGGTGTGCCCACAGTGGGGCCCCACCCTTGAGGAGCGGAGTGCAGTTGACCTGCGAATGAGCAAGTAAAGGCTTCAAGACCTGTCAACACTAATGTGCTTGGGAATCCTGCTTTTGTAAAGTTATACCTGCCAGTTCCACCTGTCTTTAGGTGCTCAAGTCAGTATCTGGACTGGAAAATCATTTCATCTCTCTGGACTTTGAGGATGAAAGCAATACTTTTGCCAAAAAGTTTTGATAACTAAGAATCATAAAAATGTTGAAATGTTTGAAAACACAGTGAGATAATGCCCCCTGAATGCCAACCCCCTTGTATTGTTGCACATGGCCCATAATAGCTTATATATTTTGGCTTTTTACCTTGATGAAATGAGGCAAATGCACACAGTTTGCATGGGTATTGAAGACCAGCTTTGAACCATCTCAATTCCTGATTTTACTGAAGTGATTTTCCCTAATCTAGATGCCTGAAGGAAGCAAAAGCAAATAGTTTCTGGAGGAAGATAACACAACATATAGCCTTGACATACAATTAGAATTTTAATCTACAATGTCTATCATTCAAACAAAATAAAACAAGGCATACAACAAAATAGATTTGACCAAAACCCAGGAAAAAACAAACAAACAAACAAACAATAGAAACAGATACATTGGAATTATCTGACATGAATTTAAATTAGCTATGATGATGATGCCTAAAGAATTTAACACAATGTTGGATTTCAGGAATAAATGAAAATTATTTAAAAATCAAGTGGAAATTTTAGAATTAAAAACTATAAAAATTAAAATTAGGGACTCAATTGATGGTTTCAACAGAATATGCCTAGATGAAAAGAAAAAATAATGAGCTGGAAAGTAGGTCATAAGACAATATCACAATTAATGTACAGAGAGATAAAATAACATAAAATTAATAAAATAATATTTTTAAACTTAAGACTAAAAATATTCCAAAGTGATGAAAGACATCAACCCACAAATTCAAGAAGAATTAGAAATCCCAAATGGGATAAATACAAAGAAAACTACACCTGGGCACCTCATAGTAAAACTGCTGGAAACCATACCAAGAAAAAGAAATTAATTGCCAGCATGACTTACAGCTAACTTCTTAACAGAAAGAATTGAATTCAGAAAACAATGGAATTCTATATTAAAATGCTTAATGAAAGTAAATGCCAGTTTTGAAAAAAAAAAAAAAAACCTTCAAAAATGAAGGTGAAGAACATTTTCAGACAAATAAAAAATGAAAGATTTTGCCATTAGTAGATCCACATTAAGGAAAATACTAAAATATTCTTTATTCAAAGGAAAGTAATCTGATTGTAGCTCAGAGATGCATAAAGAATTGAAGATCAACCAAAACTGTATGTATGTGGATAAATCTAAGTGATCATTGACTGTATAAAATAAAAATAATATCTTTTAGGAGTTAACGTATTTATAAGAAAATAATTATGTGTAATTCATATTTATAAGATGTATTACTTCCCCTTTGATAATACATAAAATAGGTGGGTATAGCTGGATTTAAGGCAATCATAAGGTCATTGAGTTTTTGGAAAGTGGTAAAACTGCAACTGATATCAAATTTTAATAGGTCAAGAATGCACACTGTAATTTCAGAGTAACCAGTAAAGAGTAGTAAAAGAAAGTATAATTAACAAGTTAATAGAGTTAAAAAGGAGTATTATAAAATACTAAATCCAAATAAATTTAAGAAGAAAGCCACGGAAATGGTGGAAAAAGTGGAAAACCACAGTAAACTGTAGGATGCTAGCAACATTAGCATACACTGAGGTGTGAAAGTACTAAATAGTAACACCAACAGTCAAAGATTATCAGACGGGACCAAGCACAAAACCCAACTATGTGCTGCTCTCAAGAGCCTCATCTTAATTATACGGACATGTACAATGTATGAAGAAAGACATACAATGTGAATGCCAACTAACACAATCTCCTATAGATTTCTGAAAAATACAGACGCTGAGGTCTAACTTTAGCTATCATGATTTTAGGAATCTTGGCTGGGGCATATGTAACTGTATTATTAAAAATGCATATGATGCTCCCGATGAACAGTTAGGCTTGAGACTTGGTGATCCAGTCTTACTGATGGGAAAACTGAGGCCAGAAGAGAAAGTGACTTATCAAAGTCCTTCCAACCATTATTTATTCAGTAGTTAAGGGACAGCTACTATGAGCTAAATGATGAATAAAGTACATTTCCTTAATTCATAATTCATAAAAAGTTGTACATACGTGTAGAAATAACTATAAAACAAGACAGAAAAGGAAAAGATCTTAGAGAATGGACAAGATAAAATGTCATCAATTGGAGAAGTGAAAGATGGGTAATGGAAGAGGGTAAAGTTTAGTCTTCACAGAATAACGGATTTTTTAATCTGGATTATCAAGAAGTGGGTGGGCTTGAGGCAGGCTGAGAAGCAGGGGGAAAAACACAACGAGCTCTCTGCAAACAGTGTCCTCCACAACAAAGTAACCTGGGAGTCTGCTTCTCATAAAATGCTCATCCTTTGCTTTGAAAAGCAAATACTGTTTGTTTTGAGATATTTTGAAATGTCAATTTCTGAAGGTAACTGAGTTTTTGGAAAAACTGTGCCTGAAAGCAGACTGAGGGGCAGAGATGCTGACCTGGGTCCTCCACTTCTTCCCCCCACACAGCTGACCTTGTGGGAGGTGAGGTCCTGGACCAGTCTGAGTGCTGGTTGCAGCAGAGGTGAAGTACAGCACATCCAGCCAGCGCAGGAGCATCTCCAAGGCACTATCCCTTGGCACTTGCTCCACCCGCCCTTCTGGTCAACAGAGGATGGTGGAGCCACGTGACAGAAGGAGGGCAGGACCCAGAATGACCGGGTAGGGCAGAACTCTCTCCCCAGCCAATAACGCGCCTGGCTTGAGCGAGAAATGCACTTGAGTGTGTCTGGCTGCTGGCATTTCAGGCTGAGTGCTCAGCAGTCAGCCTCCTCTGCTACAGAGTTGCCCCCCTCCTGACTTGGTCCATTTATTCAGCTCTATTCTCTGACCCACCTGCCCTCCTCTCTCTAAAGAACTATTTCCTTTTCTCCCCTGGGAACTGCCCAGTAAGGTACATCATCCACGTGTCAAGTCCTTACTCCGTTGCCTGAGGAGCAGGCAAGGCACACACACGCCGTCAGCCACGCAAATCACCTATTAGAGCGGCAGGCGGCACACAGGCACTCAGGAGGAACTTCTAAAAATAAAACGAAGTTAAGACTGGTTCCCATTTTTCATCTGCAATTTCAACGTGCAGCTCTCTGATTTCACCAAGTGAATACAACGGAGATGCTGCTCGGCCCCAGGGCGCGCCTTCACGTGGGCAATGCCCTCACATTCGTGTTGGGCCTACAGTTGACAAAGTGCATTTCTAGAAAGTGTCGTTTGAGTCCCAGAGTGGTGCCACGAGGATGGGTAGGCAGTTATACGGGTAGGCAGGATAATGTCCCCACCACACGATCCTCAATTGCAAAGTCCCTTTTGTCATGTGAGGTGCTGGGGATTAGGACATGGGCATCTTTGGGGGCCACTGCTCTTCCTTCCTTCCTTCATATATATAGAGAATATATAGAGAATATGGCGGGGAGGGTATATATAGTAAATGGAGAGGAGAGTCTGAGCCTTCTAAGGTCAAGTCTTGCCACTCTACAGCAATGCCTCTTCCTTAGAGAGAACTCCACCAACACCAGTAACAGCTGAAGAAAGTGAGGTGGTCCTGTGCCTGTCCGGCCTAGGGCAGGTGTGTTCATAAAGCAAAGCTCTCTTGCTCTGAGCCATATGGGAAAAGCCACCAGCGCAGGAATCAGAGGTTTCTGTGTGTTACGTGGTCTTCAGTTCCTGCCTGGGCTGTGCTGATTAGATTCCCACCAGGGTGAGATCCACTCAAAACCAGTGTGTTTCGGAGGAGTAAACAGAGCACATTAATATTTAATCAGTAAGATATGGCAGGTTGTGTACCATGCGTGAATGCCCTGACCCTCTGTGAGTGACCTGAAGTAAGCTGGATACGCTGTCATTCCAGTTACTGAAGCAGAAAAAATAGGTCGAAATCCTGAAAACACCTGACTTTGAAACAAAGGTGTGTGTGTGTGAGTTAAGTGGTTGGGTGGCACCCTACTGACCACTGTGCACAGACACAGTTACTGGAGATGCCCTTCTGGGCCAGGTGACCCCCTCAGTCAGCTGCTCCCAGATGGGCTGAGATTAGATCTGCGGTCCTGATGGTCCAGCTCGTTTTTCCAATTCAAATGTGATCTGAACTATTGTCTAACAATCTTCCATTTTGCTGTTAATGGTTAGTGTTTTTAACTTTAAGCAAGTTTAACGTTTTTAGCGGTATTTTAAGCTAAAGGGCTTACTCTGTGGCTTACCACCAATGACAAATTAACTTTTACGTTTTGAAAATACTAAAACCCTCCAGAACCATCCCTTGCAGCCCTGTCTTTAATGGCTTTTAGTCATTACTTCAGAAGCAAGAAATAGAGCTTTTTATTGGAAGCTAATAGCTAAAAGTAAGCATTCATAGACACAAAACACAGAAAACAGTTATTGCACACCGTAATTGCTTTTCTTGTTTTTAAATTCTATTTTATTCATTTCTTATTATGTGAAACATAAGCAAATCTTAACCTACATCTTTTTTTATTCAAGTCAAATACAGGTTGTTAATGTACCCTAAATTCTGTCATGTCTGTTTTTCATTTAAAAAGGGGAAAAAGGACTGTGAATGATGCATGTAATAATGCACGTGACACATGGAAGGGAGAATCTAAACTGAGTGATACTCATTCTTGGATTTCTAGATTGTTTGCTTCAGCATTAGCTCTGTTAGAGTCTCTCTCCCTCTGTACACAGCCATCAACGTCCTCAGCTCAGATGTTTACCATGCTTCACCGGACAGTGGCAAGAGCAGTCTTGCTGGCGTCCAGACCACCGTTTGTACCCAGTAACCCACTATTCTCGATGCCACTGGGGTTTCCTCTCTAAAGCACATTCCTAATGAGGTAGCTCCATCGCCTCCCTTCTCTTCACCTAAGGGTCAAAATCCAAAATCCTTAGATGGTCAACCAAGCCCTCTGATTGGGTTCTCGCCAATGCTTTCAGCATCAGCACCTCCATCCCCACCTGACGTTTCACATGATGGCAATGTCACCATCCTTGTGAGTTCCCAAATATACTAAGATGTGTCATATCTTCATGTCTGTGAACATCTATCTTCATTATTTACCTTTTTCTGTTTTCCTAAAGAAGTTGTAGCCATCTTTCCAAATCCAGCCCGTTTGGAAGTTCTTTTGGTAAGACTTCTGTGATACTGGAGGAAAACGCGAGTGTTATTTGGTCCACACTTCAGTCCGCCTTCACACTGCACTGGCTTTATTTACCTGTCTGTCTGCCTACCTGGGGTATGAACAACTAAGAGGCAGGACCTGTGTCCCACGGATCTTTCTGTCTCATCACCGAATACAACGTCTGGCATGTTGCAGGGACTCAAAAACCAAATTATATGAGGCAATATAGTAAGAGAAAGAGTAGAAAACTGTTTGTTCGTCCTTCAGTACAGATGACCTGCAGCACTGCCTTTCTGAAATCCACCTCCACAGAGCCAATAAAATGAGTGCACAGTCGGTGCTCATTATTTGTGACTTCATATCTGTGAATTTGCCTACTTGCCGAAGTTTACTTGTAACCTCAAGTTCAATACTCGCCGTGCTTTCTCAGCCTTTCATGGGCTTGAACAGAGCAGCAAAAAATTTGAGTCACTTGAAGTTCGCGGTCCCAGCCGGGGTTGAGTAAAGCAACACTCTGCCTTTGGTTTCAGCTCTCATGCTGCAAATTAGCGTCCTCTTTGATGGTCTATTTAGTGCCACACTTTCCACATTGTTGTGCTTTTTGATGGTGATTTCTCTGTTTAAAACGGCTCCAAGCACAGGGCTGCAGGGCTGCCTGCTGTCCGGAGTGTAAGGAGGCTGTGACGTGTCTTATGGAGAAAACACGTGCGTTAGAGAAGCTTCATTCACGTGCCACTGGCCATGAGTTCAGTGTTACTGAATCAACCATATACACTGAACAAGGTGTCTTTAAACAGAAATACCCACGTACGAAAAACAAGGCTATGTATTGATTGATTGATGAAAATGTGACCCGAGGCTGGCAGCAACCTAACCCTGTGTTTCCCATAGACACTCTGGTCCAGAATTTGCTAAGTGAGTGCCCACAGTGACTTATAAACATAACAGCTATGAATAACGAGAATCAGCTGCATTATGTATAATTTTATACATATAAGACAAATCTAATGATGTCCTTTCCTGCCTAAAACGGTATCTGTTTATGAGGAGCAGTGTTTATGGTTGTTTTTTCCTGTCTTTACTGTTGGCAAGGGGAAAGACGTCTGAAATGTCACACTGGGTTGGCAGCCTGAGCCTGGCCCAGGCTCACACTTGGTTAGTCTTGTTTAGTACAACACACAGTTTAGTATAATGTCTTCACATCTGTTCTAAGTGCACAACCAACTAACCAGTTAAGTTTGCAGAATGCTGCTCTTCTTCAAGGTAGAACAGGACACAGCTTTGTTTGGTTCAGCTCTGAGCCTGGAGCAGTAAAAGTCTTCTCTATAAAGAGTCACTGCCAATTACTGCAGAGACTCTACATTGAGACTATATTTTGGTCCTGGATTCTCTCAGGATCTGGTAAAGGCCATGGGTTTCCTCATCAAAAAAATGCAAGTGCAGAGACCCACACAATTTTACACACATTTTCTGAAGGATCATAAGCTACCTGGAGCACAGCCATTTCCCCAGACCAAGGACCACGGTGACTGAGAGTAAAGCGGGGGCACCAGCCCTCCACACCGCGGACCTCGCGCTCCGGCCCTGCCTGCCTCCGATCCTGGCCCCCACGGTAACCTCCCCTTTACGCTCCCCATCGTCCACTCTGATTGGACGCTGACTGAACGCCACCCACCCAGCCAACCCTCCCATCCACTAGGGTTTAGCCAGGTTCATTGTCCACCTGCACTGATGTGACTCTAGCTGCCACCGTCTGAGGGGGCAGGGGCAGACGTGTCACCAACCCAAACAAGTCTCCCTCTGCCTGATCGCTGAAACCCACCACCCTCCCCCGGGAGGAGGCTGCCAGGCTCAGGGACAGCCCCAAGACCCGGGGTCTGGCCGAACTGAAGCTCTGCACTTGCTACAAGTGTGAGCCCAACTTTTCTCTCAAAGAGTCAAGGTTCCTGATGAAACCTGGTGACGACGCTTGGTCCTCAGACATGTGGTGAGGATACCATGAGACAATGTGCGTGGACAATGCCCATCGTGGTCCAGGCATCACCACGCAGGCCAGAAGGCCTTTCACCTTTGTCAGTGCCCAGCCCCACGGGCAGCTGGTGCTGCGTCCTTATAGCCTGTCTACAGCAGCCTTTCGAAACCTCAGTGATCAGGCATCTTTTCTTTTCAGCAGGAAATTTTTAAAAAGTGACTGATCCTCTATTATACACACACATACACTATTAGGTACTGACATATAATAATAATAATAATAATAATAACAGTTGTGGAATACGTACAATAAAAAATTAAATTTTGAAATGCTTATTTTATCTGTAAACAGTACAAAATTTCTCTTCTGAAATGTATTAAGGATATTTTTAAATGAGGAAAATATCTTTAAATTTACATTATTTTAAAAAATCTTGCCTATTTCTTAGCTCAATTTATAGTGATACTTGATTTTAAGAACTGACATAGTTGAAGAGATACATCACAAAGAAGCACTCACCTAAAAATGGAAGAAGAGTAACTTCTATATTGGCTACTGTACCTAAATCATGATACTTATTTTTCAATTATTTCTATCGGTTATGCAGAGATTTGTATTGAAATTCAACTAATCAATTTCCATTGATCCCAAATGCCATAATTTGCTCTTGCAAGCCAATCAGAAGGTGTTAAATATATATATTTAAATAGATGAATTCAAAACCCACTGAAATTATTATTTTAACAATTTAAAAAGATTGGCTTAAGGCTTTTTGTTTGCAAATTGTTAAAGAGGGGGAATTTGAGAGTTCTTAATGTTTCATATATCATATATAGTAAAAATTTTAAATCACATAACAATGACAAGATTCCTGAACATCCGTTTTCAAATGCTCTCTCCACAGCACAAGTTTCTTTTCAAAGAGATTCTCACTAATTGTTAGAACATCATGTTTCCTTCCAAGCAAGATTAAATGTATTTACTTTTCCACAAATATCTGCTGGTACCATACTTATTTAGCCCCTGTCCTCATGCATAAATAACAAATTTGGAGCATGTGTCCTTTTGTAAAAGAACAATTTAGCTCACCTTTAAGGTTGACAACTTTAAGAATCTGACACTAAAAACAAGCACACATCTTTGTGGTACAAGTAATTTTCACACTAGTGCTCCATTTCATTACAAAATATTGCAATATAGTTTATAAATCTCTTTACTGAGACCCTCATAAACTGAAATATGGAGTAAAATGCCAAAGCCAATGGAAGCCTAAGGTTCCCAGTTTCAAGCCCGGCATTTCTTGCTACTCAGTTTCTCTGCAGAAAACCTGCATGACGTCTGGAAAAGGTGAGGTGTCTGTGCCCATCTAGGAGAATTGAATGCAGTTATTAATTTTATACAAGTAAGTTCAAATGTCTTTCTTACACCCCAATACCTTGTGAATCCTCTGAAACACAGGCATTCTGCTTTGAACACCAGTTCTTAGATTCCCACATCAGTCTTCAGACTCCCCCAAGATGACTTACTCCCATAAGCAAGGATCAGCTTATAATTCAGGAAGATTAGCTAGTGCCCAGCTGAGGCCCACTGTTTATTAAGTTATGAACAAAAAGCATGATGAATAAATTAATAAATTATATACAATAGTATATCTGTATATAAAATTTAAAACACACACATAATTTTAAGTTGCATGGATGAAATTAGTATCAATTAGTAATATCAGATTTTGGATAAATCAGATATTTATCTTTTCCCTTCTCACTTTTAACTTCCCCGTCATCTATAATTAGTCTTAATAGTTAAAATTTCTCCAGTATCATGTACTGCATTCTCTGTTTGTAGTCACTGTCATACACAAATCAACAAACTTTAAAACACAAAGATCTTGGCATTTTCCACCAAAGATCCGACATCCCTTTCTTCTCCCAAAGCTCACATCCCACCACCCTCCATTTTGACCTTGATGAAGTCACCTGCACTCTGTGGGGAGGCCCAGTGCTGGACGGCCTGGGGAAGCAGAGGTCCCCAGGCAGCTGTCTAATGTCTATCCGCTCTGAGGGTCAAAGTAGGTAGATCATCTCTCTTTTGTGAAGGGAATAAAGGGAAACACACGTGGCAAAGGAGAGTAGAGAACAGTGCACTTTACACTCTCATCAGCTGGAGACTTTGGGATAAAATAATGAAACAGATGAATTAAGAAAAGGGGGCTCCTGCTCCCGACAAAGATGGAATATCAGAGACTGGATTTACCTCCTCATCAGAAACCACCAAGAACAAAAGTACAAATAAACACCTCACATGAAACAATGGTTCTCAAAACACTAGACATCAGACAATGAAGGAGAGTGATCCCTGAGAGATGAGAATAAGACAGGGACCCTGACCACCCTGTCTGTCTGCCTTGAGAGAATTTCCAGGATGGGTGGCAGGAGGAGGGGCCCAGGAAGAGCCCAGTGGACCCCTGAGGTGAGGAGACAGAGCTGAGAGTCTATGGACACCAGGAAGGTCAGAGTTGTTGGAACAGAGCACTGAAGAGGAGAGACCCCTACACACCGAGCCCTGGAGGTGGGCAGAGGGTCACCTAAGAGTATTTACTAGGGTGACGATCATCGCAAGTCTGAGGAAACTCCCTGAGGCCAGGGGAAGACTACAGGAAGACGCACCCACACGGGGCAGGCATAACTAACGCCCACCCCCACCAGCCAGGGTGTCAGAACTCAGAACTCAGAGGCATGGGGTCGAGCACTCAGAAGGATGTTGACTCACTAGCAAGGAATAATTGGTTATAGACTGAATATTGCTTAGATGATGCCTGACAAATTTTAAAAGCTACACTGTGAGGGATCAAACAGTAAATTAAGAGCAAAGCTCAAAAATATTTCTAGGAATGAAAATGTACCCAGCACACAAAAAGGCAAAATTCACAATATCTGAGATTCTTTTAAAAATTACCAAGCAAGGAAAGAAGTAGGAAAGTAAAGTTCATAGTGAGGAGAAAAATCAATCGAGTCAAACTGTTGCAGAATTAACAAAGACGTTAGAATTATCAGACAAGGACGATAAACAATAATTATAGTTGTATTCCATATATTCAAAAAGTTAAGTGAAGACAGAGGATTAAAAAAAAACCTGCATCATACTTCTACAAATGAAAGATACAATGTCAGAGATGAAAACTGCACAGGATAGGATAAATGACAGATTAGTCTTTGAAGAATTAAAGATCAATGAATTTGAAGACATACCAATGGAAACTATCCAAAATGAAATACACAGAGAAAGACAAAAAAGAATTTAAAAACATAAACAAAACACTTCTGGTGGCCTAACAGACATGTAACTGGAATAACCAAAGGAAAAGAGAGAGACAGGGGACCAAAAAAAATATGAAGTTAATGACTTAACATTGTCCAAATTTAATGACGACTTCAAACCCACAGGCCCAAAATAACTCAACCAAACCCAAACACAAGAAACATGAAGAGAATTACATAGCATAAATAACAATTAAATTGCTCAAAACCAGTGATAAACAGGAAATTTAAAAGGAGACAAAGGTAAAAAAAGTCATGCTACATATAAAGAGGATAAGGAAGATTACATTTAGCATCAGAAAAATGCAAGAAGACAGGAGAACACCATCTCTAAGTTCTTAAAGGAAAAATAATCTTGTTAACCTAGAGTTCATTACCCAGGGACAAGATCATTCAAAAATGAAGGTAAAATAAAGACTTGTTCAGACATGTAAAAGCTGAAATGATATATATCATCAGCAGACTGGACCAGCAGGGAATATTAAAGAAATTCTTCAAGCAGAAAGAATCTAATACCAGGTATGAATCTCCACAAGGTGACAAAGAACATCAGAAATGGTTAGAAACAGAAGTGTATATTGTTAGGACTCTTGTATTATATGTGAGGTGGTATAGTATCATTTAATGGTAAACTGTAAAAAGATGAAATGTATTTTATAAACCCAAAACCATAACTGATATAATAGCTACTCCAAAATATCTATAGTTAATCAGACAAAAAAGAAATAAAATAGAATTATAGATACTCAATCCAAATAAGGCAAAAATTAGGACAAAGGAACAAAGAACAGATGGAATAAATAGAAAACATAAAGCAAGACAGTAGATTAAGATCTTATATTAATAATCACATTAAATCTAAATAGGCTAAAGACCAAAATAAAAAAGCAAAAGTTGCTGAATTAGATTAAAAAAAAGCAAGTCCCAACTATATGCTATCTACAGAAAGGCACTTCATATATAAAGACAAAAATAGGTTAAAATAAAAGGATGAAAATGATATATATACCATGTTAATGCTAGTGAGAAAAATGCAGGAGTGACTATGTTAATAACAGACAAAGTAGCTTTCAGAGCAAGGAATATTACCAGGGATGAAGAAGACCACTTCATAATGATACATTAATAAAGAGACAACAATGTTTAACATTTATGCACCTAATAACCAAGCTTTAAATTACATGAAGCAAAAACTGAAAGAACTGCAATGATAAATAGACAAATCCACAATTATTTCAACATCCTTTTCTCAGTGGTAGAGCAAGTAGACAGAAGATCAGTAAGGACAGAGTTTTGAACGACACCATCAGCCAACTACCCATAACTGATATTTACAGAACAGTCTATCCAACAACAGAATATGTACTTTTTTCAAATGCACACTGAACATTTACAAGGTAAACCAAATTCTGAGGCATAAAACAACTCACAAAAAATGTTAAAAGATTCAAGTCATACTAAGTATATTCTCTGACCATAGTGGAATTAAAGGAGAAGTCAATAATATTCAACAGGAAGTTATTTGTGAAATCTACAAACATTTGGAAATTAAATAACTAATGGGTCAAAGAAGAAATAAAAAGGGAAATTTGAAAATATTTTGAACTGGATGAAAAACAAAAAAAATGTCCCGCAACAAATCAATTTGTGGGTTGCCGCTAAAGCAATACTTGAGGGGAATTGGTGGCACTAAATGCATATGTCAGAAAAGAATGCAGATGAATGACTTCAGCTCCATCTTCAGCAACTAGAAAAGAAGAGCAAATGAAACTTAAAGTCAGTGGAAGAAAAGAAATTATAAAGATCAGAGCAGAAATCAATGAAATAGAGAAGAGGAAATAAATGGAGAAAAAATTTGAGGGATCAATAAAATTGATAAATCTCCAATCAGGCTTATCATGAGAGAGAGAGAGAGAGAGGGAATTAATTACAAATATGGATAGGGAGAAGGTGAATACAGAGTACACACATATTAAAATATGACACAGGAACATTATGGATGACCTTAGCTAATAAATTCAACAGCTTAGATGAAGTGGAAAAGTTTCCTGGAAAGACACAAACTACCAAGTCCATTCAATAAGAAATAGATATCATGGATAGCCTATATATAAATAAAAGAAATTTAAATTGTTGTTAAAATCTTCCCACAAAGAAAACTCAGTTCCAGATGACTTCACTGGTGAATTGTACCAAATATGAAGAAAGAAATAATACCAATTATACAGAGATTCTTCCAGGGAATGTAAGAGAAGGGAATACTTCTCAATTCATTCTATGATTCAGCATTTCTTAGATTACAAAATCAGATAAAGATATTACACGATAAGAGAAGTACAGAGCACCCTGAACATAGACGCAGAAATTCTGAACAAAATTTAACAAAGTGCATCCACAGCATAAGGTATGTCATGACCAAGTAGGGTTTAATCAAGGTTAGTTTAACATTTGAAAATCAACTGAAGTAATTCACCACAAATAAACTAAAAAAGAAAAAAATCCACATTATCATCTCAATAAATGCAGGAAAATCAGGTGACAATATCCAGCATGCATTTCTGATTAAAACACTTAGCAAATTAGGAATAAAAGGGAATTTCTTCAACCTGATAAAGTGCATGTACTTAAAATCTGTAGCTTAATTTATCCCTAAGATCATGAACAAGACAGGATTCTCCCATTATCACTTCTAATCAACATTACACTGGGCATTTGAGCTGGACTGACAAAGAGAAATGAAAACTGTATTTGTAGATGACATCATGGTATATGTAGAAAATCTGATGGAATCTACAAAAATGCTACTACAATGAATAAGTAAATTTAGCAAGGTTTCAGGACAAGTTCAATACTAAAAATCAACTTTAATTCTGTATACAGGCAATGAACATTCAGAAATTGTAATTATAATAACTATCAAAGAATCAGAGATGTTAAATGTGTAGGCAGAAACTTGACAGTAATCTGCAGGACCTATACATTCACAATTTTAAAAAAATACTTCCTAGAGAAAGTAAAGAGGACCTACATAAATGTAGAAATATATCATGCTTGTGGTTCAGAAGATCCAGTATTTTTAATATGGCAATTCTTCCTGAATTGTTCTACAGTTACAATTTCAATGCAATCTCAATCAAATTCCTAGCAACCATTTGCTAAGGAAATTGACAACTTGATTCTGAAATTCACACGTTAAAGAAAAGGACGGAGATTAGCCAAAGCAACTTTGCAAAAGAACAAAGTCAGAGAGTTAACACTACCTGATTTCAATATTTATTATAGAGCTACAGTAATCAGTATAGCATGGCACTGACATAAAGACAACTATGCTGACCAACAGAACAGAACTGAGAGTGCAGAAATAGACCCACATGTTATGGGCAGCTGATTTTCTTCACCAAGATGAAAAGGCAATTAATGGAGAAAGTATACTCTTTTCAACAAATAGGGCTGGAACAATTGGATAACCATAATAAAAAATTAAATAAATTTTAATCCATACCTTGCACCATAAATAAATTAAAATAGATTATAAACCAACAGTAAAATATGAAACACTGAAACTTCTAGAAGAAAACGTAGGTCTTAAAGACTTTGAGTCAGCAAATATTTTTAGATACAATATCAAATGTACAATCTATAAAAGAACATAGTGTTAATTCAGACTTCACTAAAATGAAAAAGGTCCGTTCTTCAAAATGCACAGTTGAGAGAATGAAAAGATAAGCCACAATCTTGGAGAAAATATTTGCAGATCATATGAAGGACTTGTATCTAGACTACATGAGGGGCTCTTAATTCAGTAATAACAAACACTCATCCAGATTTTTTTTTTAAATATGGGCAAATGAGTTGAACAGATTCTTTACCAAAAAAGACATATGGATAGCAAATAAGCACATGAAAGTTTATGTTACGGAGCAAATGTGGAGTTTATATCAATGATAACTTAATCGACCTGCTAAAACAACAAGAGGAGTTGGTCAGGCAGAGGGAAGAGCCAGTGTGGACACTCAACTTTATCTCCAGGGTCTGTCCCTTCTCTCCTTTTGAAGGCCTGAGATATTTACTGCAAAGGCTCAAAGTGGGCACAGTGTGATGGAGTCCCAGCTTCACTCATATTCTTGGTCTATAAAAGGTCGTGAAAATTTAGGGCCTTTCCCTCCATAATGTGAAATAAAAAGCATACAGACTTGACTCTCTGAGAGACAACATTTTGGCATAAGTGGATAAATCTGGTCAAGAGGAAATGGTATCTCCTGTCTTAATGGGAAGAAGGGATTTTTGAGTCAGGAAGATGCTGTCACATTGGAAAGAGTGACTGGTAAACGGAGGGGTTGAGGGCAGTGAGAACCAGTCTTACCGCTGGGCTTGGTGAGCCATGGTGCTTGGTGTCTTCTCATTCCTAGGGTCCCAGAGAAAAGCTCTGAGCAGAAGTTCCTTACATGGCCAACAGCAAATCCCACAGGCAGTTTAGTGTGGGGCCTGGGTTCAGGAACTAGGAGAGACTTACAACTGCCGATGGGGAAGGGTCTGGCAATGGGTTTCTTCATAATTTTGTAAAAGGCACTCGGCCTCCAGCCCTCTCTCCCTTGCAGAGGGTGAGCTGATGGTCCCACTCAAGGCCGGCCCCGACACACAGGGACACGGGGCAGGGGGAAGTGCGTGTCAGTGGACCAGTGGGGGGAGGGAGGCATGGAAAAATGGGAATGAACGTGCATGGTGTCCCCAGTACCCAGGACAGTGCGAGGACGTCATGGTGATGATCTCAGTGTAAAGAGGGAGGAGGGGGAGAGAAAGAAGTGAATTTACAGAGGAGAACAAGCATGATAAAAAATAAGGAGTGACCAGATGAACGCCTATTAGCTGTCAGCAATGGAAAAGTGCATGCCTGGGAATATCTGTTTTTGGTAAACTTCTCCCTGTGACCACTTTTCTTCTGCTAAACTGTGCTTCTTTCCAGAGATGTTCATGATGGCTCCGAAGGTTTTTTTCATGCAACAGTACAGTCACTTCAGATGTTTCCTGAAGGATTGGGGGCTAAACCACATTCCCCCAAAGGGGGTGGACTGTCGTGGGCTAGGTTTGGGAATCTCTTGGACTTTCTTGATGGTGAATTATTAGTCTGAGCTTGCTGACTTTTTCTAGCTAACTAAATTCAGGTTCAAGATTGTCATAAGGACTGGCAACATAAATCTGATTTGGGCAGAGAAAAAGCCTGTTCAGAGCTTTTAAGGGCTGCAGAGGGCATCTGAGGTCCCTGATGGGGACTGGCCTGTCCCATAGCCAGCGTGTCCAGCCAGAGCCACTGAGAAAAAAGTAACAGGACGGGAAACAAAATACGATTACTGAATAATATGAGAGAGAGAGAAAGACGGGGTGGGGTGGGGAGAAGGAGTTGGGGAAAAGAGAGAATGCAAAGACCAGATTCCTCCCACAGAGGTAGATGCTGGGTTCCTTCACCTTTAGTTTTCCTGAGACAGGAACTCTGTCGTGCACCTTACGTGCAAGGGCTGCAGTGGGCAAGCCCGAGGACCGCACACAAACTCAGACAGAGAAGTAAGTGATGGACAAACTTTGGGGCTTCCAACCTTGCCTAAAGTCAGCCCATTAACATTGTCTGCTGTCTTCTATCACTTTACCTTGTTAACTGTTCATGATTTTTCCTAAACTTTAATAGATAGAACCATGTTTTCTTCCCACTGTACTTTAAGGGCTATTGAACTTTGGGGCTATGAAATACACATATATGCAAATGTGTATAATATAATATATACTTTTATATAATATCTTACATAATATTTAAAACTATATAATATTTGTTTATTTTATATATTTTATTTTTTTATTTTTTAACATCTTTATTGGAGTATAATTGCTTTACAGTGCTGTGTTTGTTTCTGCTGTATAACAAAGTGAATCAGCTGTACATACACATATATCTCCATATCCCCTCCCTCTTGCGTCTCCCTCCCCCCCTCCCTATCCCACCCCTCTACGTGGTCACAAAGCACCGAGCTGATCTCCCTGTGCTATGTGGCTGCTTCCCACTAGCTATCTATTTTACATTTGATAGTGTAAATAAGTCCATGCCACTCTCTCACTTCGTCCCAGCTTACCCTTCCTCCTCCCCATGTCCTCAAGTCCATTCTCTACATCTGCATCTTTGTTCCTGTCCTGCCCCTAGGTTCATCAGAACCATCTTTTTTGTTTAGATTCCATATATATGTGTTAGCATACAATATTTGTTTTTCTCTTTCTGACTTACTTCACTCTGTATGACAGACTCTAGGTCCATCCAACTCACTGCAAATAACTGAATTTCGTTTCTTTTTATGGCTGAGTAATATTCCGTTGTATATATGTGCCACATCTTCTTTATCCATTCATCTCTCAATGGACACTTAGGTTGCTTCCATGTCCTGGCTATTGTAAATAGAGCTGCAATGAACATTGTGGTACATGACTCTTTTTGAATTATGGTTTTCTCAGGGTGTATGCCCAGTAGTGGGATTGCTGGGTCGTATGGTAGTTCTATTTTTAGTTTTTTAAGGAGCGTCCATACTGTTCTCCATAGTGGCTGTATCAATTTACATTCCCACCAACAGTGCAAGAGGGTTCCCTTTTCTCCACACCCTCTCCAGAAGTTATTGTTTGTAGATTTTTTTGTTGATGGCCATTGTGACTGGTGTGAGGTGATACCTCATTGTATAATACATTTTAGAGTAACAGAACTCAATGAGAAAGAGTTCAGTATGTTTTAAAAATATGTTTCTGCGTCCTATATTTTTCTTAAGTTATGGATTTACAAGAATCTGTAGGAGTTAAGTATTTTATACAGATGTTTGTAAAGGAAAGAGTAGAATGCTGCCTAGATCCTTTTCTGCTCATGAAGACCACCTTAGTGAGGGGTCAGGTAGCCCTGGACTAGATCACAGACACACTCAGCTTTGTTCACGTTCCCCCACCTCCTTGACAGGAGGGATCTTACACTCCACGATACCTACTTATACTTTTAAATAAAACTTTAAGTTTGTCATGACAAAGTTCTAATGTAATGGCAAGAGAATGTAAAACATCAGATTTTTTTCCAACAAATAATTCTTACAATTGACGTTTTAAAAATATTGGAAAGTGTCAAAAAAAAGACAGATTTAAAAGACAAAGTACCGTGATGAGACCCGAAGCTGAGAAGCTGTAGCCTTCATGGCGTACAGAGTGCGGGCATCCTCCCTTGTGTCCTGTCCGCTGTGTGGGAGTGGTCCTCAGGGCCCTTTAAAATGCGCAGTGAATGCGGTGGGCGTGGCCTCCCCTCACACCAACCAATCACCTTCAGAGGAGAGTCAGCCCCTGGGAAGATGTCTGGGCTGAGCCTCCAGCCAGTGGGGCATCACGCCTCTACCTGTGAGTCACCCCTAAAGGCCAGAGCTGAGTCAAGACAAGCAAAACCGATAATGAATGAAAGTACTAGAACAGGCGAGTTGAACAAGACCAAGTACCAGCCCCTCCATATCCTTTCGTACTAATAAAGATCTGCTGCAGGTTGTTTCTAGGTAAATTTCTGCTATTAAAGATAATTTGAAGAAAATAATTTAAGTGCATTTATTGATTTTGGAGTTAAATCAGGCACAAATGAAGTCGATTCATAAACTTTTACATTCCTCCTACAAAGTGTATTCAACGTTTTGTGGTTTTAAGAACTAAAATCTTATTCTTGTTTGGTTCCATAGTGACATGTGACATTAGGTATTTCCGAAAACAGCTGATTTGTTAGATTGCAGGAAAATTTTAATTTTTAAATTACTTCCTCTACAGGTTCAACCATTTGCTTTCATATATTTTTTACAAGACTTCATAGGCCAATTCCTGTCTTTACATGATTGGATTCAAAAAGTGACTAGAAGTTCAAAGCCCAAATGTCTTTTTTGCACTTAGCTTTCAGATGGGAAAGATACCTACCAGGCATATTTTGTTTCTTTATTTTCATTTTGGAATGTTTTCAATTTTTTTTTAAGTACAATAATAAAGAGTTTTAAGGAAAAGCTTTGCAAACACAAGAAGGCTCCGTGTGAAAACAAGATCATGGTTGAAACTACTCCACCACCAGCTTACTCCAAGTGGGTCAACAAAAGAAGACATGAAAAGTGAATCAGACTTATTGATATAAGGTCAAAGATGGTATGACCCTAGCAGACTTTTGTTGCTTTGAGTTGAGAGGTGAGATGTGTCTGTGTGTGATGCTCTTGTAAGATGACTATCTGGAAATGGCTCATCTAAACATGCTATCGGGTGGGAAAGACAGTGAATGGACACGAGTCATTTAAGGAGAATGGCCAGTTTGAGTTCATAGACCAACTTCCAATGAACTGGATCTTCTGCCTTCTTTATAAGGAAACATTCTATGAAAAGTCCCTCCCTCCTTGCCTCTGGGAGCTTACGGGTGCTCTCCCTTATTTAAAAATAGAAGGCGTCATAGCAACAGATGGCAGCGCGGAAAAGGAGTCCAGCTGAGATTTTCTAACAGACAGCAAAGGACAAAGGTTGACAGGCTCAGCGTTAACTGTGCAAAATTAATATCCCAGAAAGATGGAGAGAATTAGGTGACTACAACACCGCTCTTTTCTAATTTTAAGTGTTTGCAGGTGAGAAGGGAAGGAACTAGAGCAGCATCAGCCTAGTTTTCCACTAAGAAGATAAATAAGGACACGTTTGAAACTGAGAAAGGGCCAAGACCACGCTGGTTTATAGGCGTGTGACCTGGACAGTCAGAAGCGCCCTGCACTTGGTTGAAGGTTCTGCTGTTGCTGTCTTGGAATTCTTAATAATGTCTGAACAAGAGACCCTGCATTTTCATTTTGCACTGGCCCCACAAATCATGTAGGTAGTCCTGGCTCAGGCATCCACCTTTAGAGAGGTACCTTTTTTACTCTCATTAAAAGGTTTCTCCCCAATCTCCTTGCTTTAAACCAGATCTGCCCTCTGGTCCATGAGCAGACTCAGCTCCGAATCTGTCCTTGCCTTCACCTTCCCTCACCCCCTCGACCAATCGGAACCACCTCCTCTGGTTCATCTGTACATCAGTGTTTGTCAGCCTGGGAAGGGGTCATAATTACCCTCCCACCCCTGCTGCCAGAGTCTGAGTCACAGGTAGGGACGGGAGTTGGGAGTCTCCTCCCTTTTGAAAGCTCCAAAGGTAATACACTGTGCACCTGCCATCCTCCTCCCTCCCTCCCCACTCCCAGCTCCAACCCCACCCACAGCTCCCGGGCCACTCACCCTCATTTCTTTCTTTTTAATTTTTTCTTTTTTGTGGCTGCGTTGGGTCTTTGTTGCTAAGCATGGGATTTCTCTAGTTGCGGTGAGCGGGGGCTACTCTTTGTTGTGGTGTGCAGGCTTCTCATTGCGGTGGCTTCTCTTGTTGCAGAGCACGGGCTCTAGGGTGCATGGGTTTCAGTAGTTGTGGCGCACAGGCTCAGTAGTTGTGGGTAGCAGGCTCTAGAGCGCAGGCTCAGTAGTTGTGGCGCACGGGCTTAGTTGCTTCACAGCATGTGGTATCTTCCTGGACCGGGGATCGAACCCGTGTCTCCTGCATTGGCAGGCGGATTCCTAACCACTGCACCACCAGGGAAGTCCCCACCCTTATTTCTTGTGGAATTAGTCCAAGAACCTGGAAACTCCAGCATGACTTCCCTCAATTCATTTTCCATAATTCAAGCAGAGATATTATGAAAGTGTACCCTCATTCCACTCTGCCCTGTCTTTGGGGGCAGGAGGAAATAGTGCCCACCTTTCTCACAGAACCCCAGGGAGGTGCGCAATCAGATCTCAAGGGAAATAGCTGTCCATTCACCAGGAAGGTGAGCTCCTGGGTGGTGGGGGTCTGGTCCCAGCCAGGATTCATGACCATCACTGTGCTCAAGTGCAGAGGTCAGAGGTCAGTCATTGAGCAGGTGCTCTTATTTCTCCCTGCTGTCCCTCTTTACCTACACGTGAGCACACGCGCACACACACACACACACACTTGTGCACACACACAGGCACACACCACACACACTTGCATCCACACCCCACAGCAGACCCTGAGTGTTCCCACACTGTTGGCATAAAGGCATCTCCATGGACAAACTTCGGCTCAGAGGCCATTTGTGCACGTTTGAGAGAAAGAGAATTCTGGAGACGGAGAGGGAGGCAGTGTTGGTGGGACCTGGACACAGGGAGGGACTGGGGCTCCCGGCAGGCAGGATGCCGGGTGGGGGGCGGGCTCAGAGGAGCGAGACCCAGCGCGGTGCTCTCTGCCCTGGCGATGGATGGCCCACGAGGAGGCAGAGCCGACCTGCAGGGTCAGGGGACCGTGGAGGCTCGGACCAGGTGGTGCCAGCCGCACCACGATCGAGGGGGGTGCAGCTCTGGAGGAAGCACTCAATAACTTGCTCAGCAGCTCACCAGGTGCAAGAAAAGGAAGCGTTAGTCCTTGTGTGCCTGGGCCTCTGGATTGACGGTCCCACTGTCGCACAGCACAGGCACCCAGTGCGGAGAACAAATAAAGCCTCTCCGTGCCCAAACCAAAAACAAAAAAACAAAAAGAAAATGGGTCCAAACAACACAGTCACCAAGAGCCTGCCTTCCAAGGCACCAGGCACCCTTGAAAACGAGCTGATGGGAAGGGACCTGCTCCACAGTCTCAGAGCTGTGACAAACCCCTGGGACTGGGACAGGAGCCAGCTGTGGGGGGCAGAAGGGAGCACACAGCACCAAGCCCAAGTAGCACCCCCGGATTTAATTTAGGTAAGCGGTGAGTGACTCGGGCTGGAACCTGCTCACCTTCCCCTCCAGCTGTACACTTGGTGTAGCTTACATTGACCTTGGGGATCACTTTCCAGTCCACTGCATCGTGCCTCCCTTCGGGTGGCACCTGAAGACACCAAAATAACAGGTCGATTTCCTTCTAATCAGTGGAAAGGAGAGCAGGGTTGGAGGGAGGAGGCTGGTGGGTGGGAGATGATAGACAAGACTTGATCTTAGTTTAACAGTCCTCCTACAGCCCTGGGTGAACCCCGCGAGGTTCTCTGTGCCGTTTGGGGCCGCTGACGGGTCACAAGTGTTCCGCAGCCTCTGGATTTGGGGGCCAGGTCAGCAGCCGGCGCCCCCCAACATCTTCATCTGTTGATTTGTCTACATAGCTGCCTGGTCTTCAATGCTGAACCCTTCCCTCCGGCTCAGCTGCTCCCTTACATACGGGGACTTGTTTTTCAGGTTATGTCCCCCATGAAGGCAAAGGCTGGTATGGGTGCCGGATCAGCATGTGCTAACTAGGCATATGAATTATAAAATAAAGTAGTATCATGGGAAACTTGAGACAGAAAAATATCCTCAAAAAGCAACATGAGGAGGTGTTTAAGTCTTTGAAAATGAGAGGAAGGCTCAGGTCTGTTTCTCCAACCTTCCATGGTGCTCGCTCTGTGCCAGGCACCCGTCTGGGCTCAGTGGGTCCAAGGGACAACCTGTGAGTCGGGAGTTCTCCTGGCTGCATCCTCCAGGTGGGAAAGTCAGTGCACGAGAGCTGAGCAGTTCGTCCGGTCAGAGAGGAAGGATGGGAATGGGACTTGGACGTGGGCTGGTGTGGCTCCAGAGTCCAAGTTTGTAACCTCCGTGCACTAAGTCATGATGCGGCAAGAGGTGGAGGGACTGACCACTGTGTCCGCTTCTGCTCTTTTTAGCATCTTGTCTGCCTTTTCAGTGTATCCGTGAGCCAGGGCCTGGGGGCTGCACAGCAAGGAGAGCCCCAAACAGAGGCCAGAACCCACTGTTTGGACTCATTACACCTAAAACTCTCAGTAACAATTGTGAGGACATTTGTATACTTGTCGGTGTGTTGGTTTGCCCATCACATGTGAAAATCAGGAATAGCTAGGGGCTCACCCCTCAGTGCCTTTTAAACATCATAAATCATGAGTAATAAAAGGTAGATTGATGGAATATAATTTACCTACAACAAAATGCACCCAATCCAAGGGCCAACTCGAGAGCTCTTAGAACATCCACAGAGCTCGCCCAGCGCCTCTGGCATTTCCCGCTGATATCCTCTTGCTCTCCCAAGGGCAGTGTGTCCGGCGTGCCCATCCTGCCTGGGACCTTTCCGGCATCAGTGTCCCCATGGCCAGGGCAGAGTGCAGCTCCCCGTGGGCCTCTCCAGCCCCCCACCCGTGGCCTCTCTCTACAGCCAGTTGTATCTCCTGCTCTGTGCCCAACATGACCACCCGGGTCCAGCACAGAGCCCCACTCAGCACGCGGCACACACGCCTCTCCTCTGCCGCCATCTCTGTCTTTGTGAAATTTGGTCTATTTTTCTGGAACAGCCTCCCAGGAGTGCCGCAGGTGGATGCCGACTTCAGGCCCTGTTGTAACGCCTTGAGTCTTCCCGGAAAGCATGAAGGGAGGTCCTTTCCACGTTGAATAAAAATGGAGGTTATGCTTTGTTTTTTACTCAGAACCTGCTTTGTCTTTTAGAGTTATTCTCAATGGTAGGCACCCTCACCTTCATCTTGCTTCACCTGTTACCAATATCTGACTCAGCAGGTCACTCATTCCTCCTGCAAATACCTTCCTCTCTTGATTTCCAGGCATCACCATCCCGGGCGTCCTTCCACTGGTAGGCGTGCTGTTTCCCAGGCTTCTGTGCTGGGTCCTTTTTTCAGCCTTGACCTTGGAGTGTCAGGGCTCAGCACTCAGACCTCTTCTCTTCTCCTCTATTTTTTGTCAATTTCCTCTGGTCTCAGGGCGTGGAATGCCATCTCTATACCCATGACTCCCAGAAGCATCATTCCAGACTGAAACTTGTCTCTTAACTTCAGGAGACCCGCTTGGCATTTCCACTCAGTAGGTAACTGGCATCTCAGACCCCACATTGGGACTCCCTGTGTTTCCCACAAATTTATGCCTCCTAGACCAGCTGCCAGGTCAGGAAGATGTTTGAGAAGCCCACCAAGGGTCTAGTGCAGAATGGGGCCAGCAAACCAGGGTCTCCATTAGGGGCACACACAGTCACGAGGAAAGGGAACGAGTATGTGCTGACCCCTCCCACTTGTCAGACACTGTGCTCTCCGATTCAGGTATTTGCTCACTGAATCCTCCAGATATTCTGAAAGCATATATATATTATTAACTCCATCTTGTAGCTGAGAAAATGGGCACTCAGAGACATCGATTAAACTGCCCAATGTCACATAGCTCATCATGACCAGTAAACACTCAGGATTGGGCCCAAGGTTGTTGATGCTCGTACCTGGTCCATCCCTGTACAAGGATGGGAGACAGTACACTCAGCACTTAATGTCAAAGACAGGGCAGGGGTGCAGTCTGCACGTATCCTCTGTCAGGTTCAATATCTCGGTAGGTGTTTTAGCCTCATAATAAGCTTGAGAACAACAATGCAAGAGAACAGACTTGTGGTTGCCAAGGTTGGGGGGAGGAGGGATGGACTGGGAGTTTTGGTTGCTAAGAAGGGGGGTGTGGGGGAGAGATGGGCTCGGAGTTTGGGATGAGCAGCTGAAAACTATTATATCTGGGATGGTAAACAACAAGGTCCTACTGTAGAGCACAGGAAACTATATTCAATACCTTGTGATAAAGCATAATGGAAAAGAATATGAAAAAGAATATATATATATATATGTATAACTGAATCACTTTGCTGTACAGCAGGAATTAACACAACTTTATAAATCAACCATACTTCAATAAAATAAATTTTTTAAAAAAGAGTGTAACTATGCAGAAGTCTATCATAAGACTTCTGAATCATCACAGGCGATGTATTTAAATTTAAAATGTGTGCAACAGGCTTAAAATAATGACTTAACTAGTGACTCAATTCAATCACCACTGAGTTACATTTTAAAACAGTCAAATGGAAAAGAAACTGAGTATCATCTAATGAATGGGTGTCTTGTCTAAATGATATCAAACATTTTTGATACTGTTATTCATTACTGTAAGATTTCTTGCCCAAATCACAGATAAAGAGAATTTTAGAATTGGAAGGAAGCTTAAAGACTTTTTTTTTTGGTTAAATCTTCTTATTTTACAGATAAGGTATTTATCTTTATACACATGATTTTTCAGTTAAAAAAAATTAAATCTTTTTAAGCTAAGAATATGCATTACAGTCTAGAAATACATTCTCTTCATAAAACATTAAAATAGCCCCCATTTATATAATTTACTTTAACACAAAAAAGGTTTGAATCTTAACATTACACAGATGAGCTGTAAATACGTCATATCATCTTCTTTAAAACACCTTAAAATCCACAAAATATTGGGTCATTTTAGTCCTTTCTTTTGAAGGTAACAGGTAAGGACTGAATATTTACCCAGCCAATACAAAAAAGTTATGCCAGATCTTTAGGCAGACTAATTACACTAACATATTACAAGAATGTTGTGCTGGGTCTTTGTGTATATTAACTTTATAATATTAAAACATTTAGGACAAGTGCAAGCTAATAACAAGAACTGTATGTGGTAGATAAGGGTATAAAGTAAAGTGTGAAAGTCTTCTAAAGTACCCAGTTAGGGTCATCATTCCCGTCCTTCTGCAGAAAGCAACTTGTTGGGAGCTCAGCTAGGGATGTCCTGCGCCTTTACAACCATATCTGTGTATGTACATATAAATACATGAATATATATATGCATAGGTCTATGGTAGAAATATTTCATATATCTAAGTGTAGATACATGTTCAACATGACATTTTATACAAATGGACTCGTGACTCAATAAGGTTGAATTGAGTTCTTTATATACATATATACAACCTTTATTAGCGTTTCTAGATCTACTTCATTTTTTTAATGCACAGCATTCCTTTTTTCTTTTTACGTTCCCTGTTTAGAACAGTAATATAGACAATCCAGTTTATTAAACTAGAGAGTTCTTATCGGCACTTCCCAGAGTCCTTTGGGCTTGATAATGTAATTTACAAGTTTTGATCTCTAAGCAGTATAAGAGCAGAATGGACTGCATTGTCTCCCCAGGCCTACACTTGATTAAGCCCACATCATGTGACCGTTGTGGGCAGGTGGAGAAGACAGCATCTCACCTCCTCTTGTAGAATGAATCATTGACTGGAGGGCCAGTTCTTCAACCTCAAGCCGGTTCAACTGGTGGTGCAGAGCTGCTTCCAAGGGGAGCAACGTCTCCCCCTCCTTGCGCAGCTCCTGAAGCCAGCTCAACATCACACCTCCAGCACCCCCTTCTATATCTGGATTGGGATCCAGTCATCATCTCCCCTCCATGTGAACACTGCAGGGGTTTCCATGGTTTTATTACTACACATGGAGAACAGCGAACGTCCCCAGCCATGTAACCTTGGGTATCGTGAAGGTGTTTCTATAGGATAAGTTTTTGTCAAAGGAACTGTGCAATTGCCAGTTCAAAGGACATTCACGTTTAACCTTTGGTTGACGTTACCAAATGTATCACCAAAAAGCTGGCACCAACTTGCACTCCCACAAGCAGGAACCCTTTGTGCTCTACAAAGGATGGAGAAGAGTATAAGGAGCTTGCGTGGAATGAACGTGTGCTCACGACGGGCAAGGCTCTGTGTTAAGGATTTGACCTACATCATCTCTATCACACCAGCCCAGCCAGGTGTGCACACCTGGTACCATTTTCAGCTCACCTGGGAGCCAAGCTACTTCACGTTGCCCGACTAAAGAGGGGCAGAATCAGAATCTGGACCCAGGATTACCTGCCTCCAGAGCCCTTGTCCTTTCACAACAAGGTGACACCTTATCTAAGTTAAAACAGGAAAACCAGGCTTACAAATTTATGAATTAAAAATTCCTTTGGAGAAAACCAATTTGTTTTAGAGTCCTTGACGTTATTTAGCATGGGATTGTGCCCGGCATTCTGTTTATTTTCGCTGTTAGCTGTTTATTTGCCTGACATAGGTTTGACTCCAAAGCAATTGCCCTTCCTCCTCGTTTACACCCCATCTTGGGTTCTCTGGTGACCTATCAGTACAAGGAGCCTCGTGACTCCTCCAACAATGCCTTTATATAGTGAATGCTGATTTCGCCACGTGAAAAATCGGGCAATTGACTTTGTTTTATAATTGAACGCCATATTTACAGAAATGATAAGGAAAATCAGACAGCTGTTTGAGTCTGTGATAAAGGGGAAAGAACAACTTGCGGAGGGCTGAATGGACTCAGCTTTTGGCAGCGTGGTTCTCCCATTTCTTAGCACTTCAAAGATACAGTCTTATTTGCCTGGCAGGGACTGAACTTCCAGCCCTGATTTCCGAAGGTAATTCATTAGCCTGCGTGCTAAGTAATCTGTGTCTCCCCTTCCCTGTGAATTAATTGACAAGCTGACTTCAGAGCTGTGAACCCCCGCTGTATGTGGAGCACAGAAGTCTCTTATGTGACTATTTATGGGTCTTGCTCACTGTGCTGTGCTGGTAACACTGGAAAATTCCCTGAGCTGCGTCCATCACCACCCGCGAGCCCAGTGCTGGTGAGGTGACATGTGACAGTGGAAGCCGGGTCCCAGCCCAGATGCCAAGCTGTGGAAAATCCCTCCCAGCAGCAGCAGCTGGGTCATCAGGGGGGGCTCATGGCAGCAAGGCTGACAGCCCTGCCGTTGCCTGTGGCTCTGTCTGTCATGCAGGAAGGCTGCTCGATGCGCTGAAGCCATTTGCCTCTGACTTATGTTTGATCCTCAGCTATTTGCATACTGTTATGAGCTCAGGGGGTAGAGGAAAGCACCTGTGGAAATACCTCCTGAGAGCTCTCTGTCTGTGCATGCTTATGATGGAGAAACTAGACGCCTGAGCCCTGAGGGGCACCACGTTTCACGAGCTTTACTATGAGGTAGCCTTTTGCACACAGATCAAGTCCAAGGGTCGTGCTCCCCACTGGTCTGTGGAAAGAGTTAACGAATCTCCCCAGATGCAAGGACACAGCAAAGGCGCTTCTCGAGGGTATCAAAAAGGAAAGCAAGGATATCCATTCCTTCCAACTGGGAGCACGGTTGCATCCCTGCTTTCTACTTCAGTGGTTCCCAGGCTAGCGAATTGGATTGGGAGAAAAATAGTAGCAGCTAAAATGCAAGGAGAAGAGAACTACTCCACACTGTGCAACAGAGAAGGGAGGTATTCTCTTTTGTCTGTGTGTTCACCCATCCACTTGCCATCTGTCATTTACCGACCTCTCTCTCTCTCTCTGATTCTAACTCTCTACCATCTATTTCTCTATGTCTATCATCTCTCTGTTTCTATCCCTATCTATCTATCTATCCTCTATTTATCTTAATCTCTCTATCTTTCATTGACTGATTTTAAACATTTATAGGTTGACTGAGTCATTACCCAAGATGTTCAAGGCTCGTTGGGGAAAACAATAGAAACTAAGCAAACGCAAAGCAGTGGCACCGGATTTGACGGTCCTCAGGATCGTAGTTCTATTTACCTCCTCTGAGCACTCCCTTGGTCTCGTATTTAGTCCTTTGTTTTGTTTTTTCCTTTACATCCGGTTTGGTTTGATCTTAAAAGTAATTAGAATAAGCACCTGGTTCTGGGGGCTCTTTTCAGAGGCTTGCACAAGTTCTGTCTGAACCAGGAATACCTGAAAATGGATACTGCAGATCCACTTAACAATAGAGGAAATTTTCATTGCACAATTATAGCAAAGGCTTATTCTGCAAATATCCCTAGGAAAGAGAAGACAGTGCCAAACACACAGTAGGATGTAAATTACTAGGTTCCTTCACGGAAGGGTGAGGGAAGGGGGTACTCAGTAGTGCAGATTGCTGCTGGGCAGTGAAAGGTGAGCTGGGTGAGGAAGGGGAACAGGTGTCAAAGGAGGGAAAAGGCATTGGTGATGGATTTTATCTGCTGGGAGCAGCCCTGCCCTCCATGCGGGCGAGCGCGGGTCCCACCCGGAGTCGCGGTGGCAAACTCAAGAAGGTCAGCGTTCACAGTGCCCTGTGTGCATAGCCCTGCTGGGCTCTCCCTTCCAGCCAAGGCTCCCTGGTGACAGGAGCATTGGACTTGTAGCCCTGCTTACATCTCCCTCCTTAACTTCTCCTGGCCCAGGTAGGTGCATCTGTAAAATGGGTATAACAATTCCTTGGGTTGCTCTGAGGCCTTCCTGAACTACAAGCCCGACACAGTGCACATCAAGTGCCGAGAGCAGCATCACTGTGTCCGCGGGAGGAAGGGAAACATGCGCACCCCTTCATTCGACTCATGGGACAAAATGACCCCCCTGGGAGACACTGCACGCTTTCAGGATGGTCGGCTCCTTTGTTTAAGTTTAAGGAAGATAACGTGTTTGGAAAAGGAAGGTGGTTCTGTGCAATGATGGAGAGATGGGACCCAGGGTGGAAGATGTGGACTCGAGTTCTCACACCACTGCTTACTAACTGTCACCTTGCAGGTGAAACTTCTCCGGGGCTGTTTTCTCCTCTTTTCCTTGTCTCTATCTGTACAGCATCTTGACCCATATTTCCTCCTAAGCTACATTTCTTTTACCTTTGGCCCTTCAGATTGCCTCTGTGAAATAGAAGAGCAATAGAATTTAGCTTGCAGAATCACTAGGCTGATTGGGTTGGATAATGTTTATACAGCACTTGGCTTAGTGCCTGGCATGCATTCACATTCACTAAATAGCACTTATTCATTCCCCAAATGTACTAGGTGCTCAATAAGCATTTTTTTTTTTTTTGAATGAATGAACGAAGAATAATTTGAAAAGGTCTCACATTTCATGTCTTGGAAATCTCGGAGAAACTATTTTACAGAGCTGAGCTTTCTCCAGTTCTTTTAATGAGCTGGCGACAGAGTTAGGACTAGACTTTAATTCCAACTCCTGGTTCCGTGTTCTTTTCACTGGAATATTTTGGTTTTGTATTTGTTTAACTGAATTGAAATGAACGTTAAAAAGAATGGCAAAGGGGATCAGACATTGATGTGGAGGTGTGCAACGTTTTTCTTTTCTTGCATCACTTAAGAACTGAACCTCTCCTGGATGGGGGTCATGCTGGGCATAAGAGCGGCCCCTACAGCTACTCCCAACCAGGCAAACAAAGAAAATGACCGGGATGCAGAAACAATGCCCTGCCTTGCTCTTGGGGTGGTCAAGACTGCACCAGACACTTTGATACTGTTGTGACACCCACGGAGTTGTCACCTTAGGAGTCCCGCCACCTCTGAGGCTCCTGGCGGTGTCCGCACATCTAGTGCAGACTAGTCTTGGACTGGATGACCACTGGCATCTGCGACCAGTGGTGTGCACATGGCATGAAAGAAGGGAGAAAAAGTGGTAGCCTTTGGCACACACAATAGAATGAACACCTTTGAGTCCCAGATCCTATTTGCCTCACATGAGCCCGGAAGGTAGCACACTTGTGTTGGGTAGTTAGAAATTAATTTTAGTAACTGCACTGTTGAACAGAAAGAAATCCACAGTGGACTGCAAAGAGGAGTCCAGATTCTCACAGTGTTTTAGCATGTCAATAGTTTGGCATTTTGTTGCATTAAATAACAGCCAGAAAAATAGGAGGAACCACCACAGCTCAGAAATATTTTCTGTTATGGTGAGTTAAGATTGGATATACACAGGTACCCATCTCATAACCAGGCTTCTAACCCTCACATAAGTCCATGCTTGTTTTATATAACAAAATGTGAAATCAATCTGCCAAGGAAACCTATTCTGTGCGTGTTAACTGGTGGCTTGCTTATATTTATCAGGTCAAGAAGCTGGATTGGTGAAATGCAAGGGCACATTTGTCACTTTAATGTGCTCACATCACTCTACTCATTACAAATTGGAATTAAGCGTATAGTAAGGAATGAGAATACAATTCACACAAGTTGCCATTTTCTAATCGTTTCAATTAAAAATAATAGTATTGAATGAGCTTACAATTTCATACTCATCTTGGCTTTCCTGCTCTGAAGACCATAAATCAGGGAAGGGGCCCTGACTACAGTCTGCAGGTTACAGAGGTGGAAGAGCTCGTGGGGTGCTGAACACCGAGCTCCCTGCTGTCTTGAAGGGGCCTCAGACAACACATTCTCAAGGGGGCAAATCTTGAAGTTTTAGAGATGATCTTTGGATCCATAATACGTGCTTTTGCTGTTTATTAATGCTTGAGATGGACAGATTAGAGGTCAGGAAAAAGCCCGTTTGGCACGGAGCTTCTGTTACTGGGGCTGGTAACGCTGCTTTGCCCTGTCCACACAGTGTCCGGCACCTCGTCCCCCAAGGGTCTACTTCACCTGGAACTCCAGGACTTACTTACAGGTTGGCAGATTCTAAGAAGCAATGACTCCAAAAGAGACAAGGACTGTCCTGCTTGAATCACGGAGTCTCTTCTGAGGTTGAAATCTCGGTGGGAAACATGAAGCCAGGGGCATTGGGAGCTTAGAGGACTCCAGTGAATAATCTAGATGGTTCTTTACAGCAGGTTTTGTTTGTTTTCTGTTTGTGCATGGAAATAAGATGAATGTTCAGGACTCATTTCATTCCCTCTGATCCGCCTGTCTTTATGCATCTGTCCGATCCCAAACTCTGGTTTGCTTTGTCTGCAGCCCTTGTCCACCCTCTGGACCCAGCCTGCTCCAGTGTTGTTCTCTTCCTTTGTCTATTGTCTGCCCACCAAAGCATTTGTCGGAACCCATCAATTCTCCGCGCTTTCAAACTGGGTTTGTCGCCACAAACTCATGACCCCTCAGAGGCGCATCTCCCAGCTGGCTGGTGTCGCTCTTGTCTCTGGGTCTCTGAGCTCCCCGCCCTGTCTTTACCGATGCTCCTCTTGGCCAGTGCTTCCACTGAAGCTGTATTTCTTGGGTCCTTGGGCCGTGTAGGGGGCACGGTTAGCACTCATCACTGTGCTGCATTCTGATAGGTGAGGGTCGGCAGAGGCTCACAGCGCAGCCCCTCTCTCACGCCATCGCCCGCAGGAAAACCCGCCACAGCCTCGGGAACACGCTGAAACCTCACGTGGCCAGCTCATTCCCATGAGGGAACGGTGAGCTCACACTGTTCAACTTACTTCCGGATTTCTCACAATGTGCCCCCATCTACACTTATCCTACACAAAACAGGATGTCTCTTCAATGCCAGGTAAGCTTGGCTGTGAATGGACTTTTCTGCTCATAGGAGAGAAGCAGATGCCCTCTTCTGTAGAGGAAGACCAGTTACTCCGCTGGCCTTGCATCTGCGTCTGAGAGGTCCAGCGAATCACCACGCTTCTCAGAATCCTTCAAGGAGCCCAGGAATCTGCAGGTTACTTACAGCCCATTACATCACCGTGGCAGATTCAGAGCTGTCCTGTAGCCTCCCGAAACTGCTGAAGTCTGGCTTTCCTGTCTGTAGATGGCAGGTGCTTTCGGAAGGAGGAACCGGCATGCTCCCACCCCACATTTCCCTTTTTAGATCCTGCTTCCCCTCTTCCCTTGCCTTTGTTTGTTTCCTTCCTTTTCCTCCCAGCCACACCCTCACCCAGTTCCATCTGAATCTCCGGGACAGCCACACCTAACCGTTAACCAGTGCTGTTAACAGAGCACGGGACCTCGCAGGGCCTGCTGTGTGGGATGCCGCCCGCCCCAAATGGCTCCATGGCACCCAAGCCAGTGTAAGACCAGGGCACCATGAAAGGCCCTTTCTCTCCCAGTAAATACCAAAAACTTTTCGCACATCACAGTTTTGGTGGTTTGGATAGAGAAAAGCATAGTGAAGAATACAGTTCTACCACCCCAATCCCTCAAACATTGCTTTCTTTCCTACCATAAAGCAATTTTGGTAAGTGCTTTAAACTGTGCATGCCCCATTTTACCAGACTTTCTCTTAATGACCCCTTTATTCTAAATGTCCACAGAAGGGCAGAGAGGATGCACCTCCTTTGGAAGGTCGGAAAGTTTTGTGATGTGCGGTGCCAGGTGGAGCACCTGGACAGAGGGAAAATCCTTCCCCCAAAGAGGAGGGAGGACCAGGAGCTGAAGCCATTTCTGGGAGTCACACATGTGAGGTCCGTGAGGGGCTGGGGTGACTTTTAAAGCTAGGTGCCGCCTCGCTCGGTTAGGGTGTCCTGGGGAACCCTGAAGCATGGACAAAGCTCTGGCTGGTCACCTCACCTCGACAGCTGCCTGTTTAAAGGGTCAGGGCATGGAGGCAAACATCCACGGCCCCTTAGTTTCATGTTCAGGGTCCTTCTGACAAAAAGTTGTGCTGTTATTTCTCCATAATAAGAAGACAAGGGCATTGCATGCTGAATGAGACAGGTTTTATGGGTTCTTAGTTGAGCAATTCGTTAGATCACTGGATCCCACATTTTTCTCTGGACCATGGAACACAGGGAAAATCTAATTTGCTGTGCTCATCTTAAAGGAGCAAATGTTAATCAAGGCCTGGTGATGAAGATCTGCTGGTGACGAAGCCGCCCTGTGTCCCTGGACTTCAACCTCCTCACCCACGACGTGTGGATGTCAGGCTCTGGGGGAGACATCAACTTCCTGGCCAGGAATAGGTGGCCTCGGGGACCCACACAGAAGTACCTGGTGAAGTTCCAGATTTACCTGTAACATGCATCAGGCTTCAGCAAATATTTAGTTGCTGAAAAAGTGTTTGCAGGTGACTATTTACCAAGTGTTTGAAATCAGTGTGCTGTGTCACACAGGAGGGGTACAGTTACTTTTACTCGTGGGTGGGAGGGGTCCCTCCTTTGTACCTGGGGAAGCTGGGGGCTTAGCGTCTTCAGGGAAAATCACAGCCTGGGATAGAAACCACACACAGCACATACCTGAAGGCTCCGGGCTTTGAATCACTGTGTTAAAGCCCCATATTAAAGCAGCGTTGGAGATCGGCTTGTGACGGAAAGGCTCTTTGCAAATACAAAAATCACAGGCACAGCACATACACATGGCTCTACATGGACCAGACAGGACAAAGGCAGCCCTACCCCATCCTCCTCTGAGCCCTTTCCAGAGCAGCCCCAGAACCACACACATCCCAGTCTCTTGGCAGCTGGAGCTGACCTTCATTTTGGTCTTTGTGATTTGGAATATCAGGGAACAGGATGGATGGTGCATTGCAAAGGCCCTGCTCCAGGGTGTGGAGGGAAGACTCAAGCCTCAGTGTTGCCCGGTGCCTGCTTCCCAGTCTCTAAAAATGGTGACGATAGTAGTTCTTTTTGACCCGGGAACACATGTGTAAGAGCAATGCTGATTCAGGAGCAGGACGTGAACGAAAGTTATTATTTCTAGTTTAGAAAAAACATGTTGGTTCCTCTGTAGCGCGCCCATGCCAGTTTAAGGGGACACGGACCACCCAGTGCAAATGTGTCAAATGCACGCATGTGCGCAGACGTGGACAGACGGAGGCGAAGAGAAGGCAACGTGCCTCTCACGTGCACCTGAAATCAGAGCACTGCACCTGGCCTGGCGAGCACTTGCACAGGCGAATAACCCTGCTTTCACGCTCTCCACCACTGCTGCAGCAGACACTGCAGCATACACTGTTGCAGCATACGCTGCGAGTGTGTTCCACAGTTCCAGACCTCCGTGCAGAGGAGTGAGCGCGCCAGCTTTCAGATGAAGAAACAACGCACTAGAGACACACAGAGTGTTCCTGATCAGTCACAAATGAGAGCGAAATTCTCTCGACCTTGAGGTGAGGGTGGGCAGTGCCCCTTCCATTCCTCAGCCAGGAAGACAGGCCGCCATCGCAGGCTGGGAGCAGAAGCTCATCTCCATGGCATCTGTTCCCAAATCTGCTCTCCTCACAGCCGTCATGGCCCAGACACCCCCTTCCCCCTCTTCCCATGGGCCTGGTTTGACCACTCCATCTCTGGTCAAGCCACCAAAAATGAACAACACCGACATCAAGGCAGAAGCAGTTGGTGAATCAGCTAATTAGCTGTGTCACAGGCGGAAGTGTGAGGCGAGTCCCCCCAGCCAGAGCAGGGCTGCTGGTGGCCGTCCCCCTCCTCCTCTCTCCCCTGCGTCCCTTCACACTCCACCTCTTTTCTCTGAGTTTTTATTCCTTTTCTGCCATTTTCTCGTCCATTCTTTTCCCACTTTTTTCCCCATTTTCCTTATCTCTTCCTCCATTAACTGACCGCCTTATTAAGGAGAAAGTAAACTTAGCCTGTGACAAATTTGTTGAGTAAAATATTTCATTCCTCCTCTAAATACTGGTTGCAATACAGAATCTTGATTTTTTTTACAAAGTATATGTATACAGAAAAGATGGGATAGGTCAGTTCAAATATGGCAACAGTGGCTATTTCTAAAAGGAGAGATTTGGGGTGATTCTCTTTTTTTATTGCTACTTTGAAAATCTTACATAATTAGAATTTTTTCACAGCAAACAAATAAAATATATGTATCTAACTCCCATGCAAGTCTCTAAACAAAACAAGAAAAAAATGAATGTGTCTTTACTTCCAAATGGCCTTGAATCACGTTCTTTGAAATTGATGTTTAGGACCCCTGGATAGAACAGTTTCCCCTAAACATATCATAGCTTTTCTCCCATGGACGAAGCATCTGGAGGTCAAGGATGGTGCCATCCTCCCTGCTAGCCCCCAGGGGGTTCTCTGCAGGCAGAAGGCCCTCAGTCAATGGCTGAGAGCATAATTCTTTTCCTACCATTGTCATGGGGTTACTAACAACTTAGACATTAGGTCAAAATCTATGCTGTCAAGAGGTAATTCAGTAAAAGAAAGACAAATACCATATGATATCACTTATATGTGGAATCTAAAATACAAACGAACTTATCTATGAAACAGAAACAAGACTCACGAACATAGAGAATAGACTCGTGGTTGCCAGGGCAGGGGTTGGGGAGGGATGGACTGGGAGTTTGGGGTCAGCAGATGAAAACTAGTATATATCGAATAGATAAACAGCAAGGTCCTATTGTACAGCACAGGGAACTGTATTCAATATCCTGGGATAAACCATGATGCAAAAGAATATGAATAATAATGTATACATAACTGAATCACTTCACTGTACAGCAGAAATTAGCACAAGATTGGAAATCAACTATACATCAATAAAATATACAAAAGAAAAGCTACGCTGTCAAGAACCAGGACCAGAGTAACGTCCCAATTTTTCATTCATAGATTTGCACGCTGCTCTTAGAGTTTAACTTGGTAAGCCCCACAGTCCTCACCACTACACACATCTGGGAGAGATACAGGGAAAAAAAAAAAAAAGAAAGACAGAAAATTATTGTAAATGCAGTGTATGAGCCCTTTTTATTTCGTCTTAGTGTTTGTTGCTGGAATGTCGCCGAGAAATTTTTTTAAATTCCGAATTTTACACATCAGTGAGTGCATTACCAAAAGGATAAGCTCATGGGCGCCATAAGTGCACATTTCCTTGCTAACCATATTTGAACTTGTTCCTTTTTCTTTCCTGCTATATTCAAAGGGTGAGGAAGTGTGATCTTAAAGGGGACCTTTAAATACTTTTTGGTTTCTGTAAAATATGTCTTTTTTGAGTAGCATAGAAATAATCAGAAAAGAGGGAAGAATAGGGACCATCGTGATGTCCCGTGCAGTGGACCATCGGCCCTTGTCTGTTCACTCACCCCGGCTACTGCATCACCCCAGAGGCGGCATCAGTGCTCCTGAGCAGGACTCCTGCATCCTCTGAGCTGCCTGCTCACACACTTTCCTCTTAGGCCAGGGTTGAATTTAAATACATCTTTGTACCACGTCTTTCACTGTGTTTAGTGGAAGGTCCAATGTGCATTGATTGGTTGATTGAAAGAAAGAGGACAGGAACGAAGGAAGGGAAAAACTTCAGAAGTATAGACTTTATCATTTGAGTAACTGGAAGCTAAGAGCTAATTACTGGGAAACTTCAAGTGGACAAATCTTTCCTACAAAGAAACTCATTGAGCTCAGGGCCCAGACTTGCTCCTTTGCCTCTGTAATCCCCACCTAGATCGAGGCCCGAGGAGCAGAGACCCAGCTAACATTTATGAAATGGACAAGTAAGCATAACTAACGTGTTTCATGGCCCAAGATTATTACTATTGCTCCAATGGAACTGAGTAATACAACTCCAAAAGCCTCTCGTGCTTCTTACTAAAGACAAATTACACATTCTCTCCACATACCATGGAAGAAATGATGCTTTGGCTAGAAGAAAACGTCCTATTCTAAGTCTTTACGTCCTTCATCTCCTATTTCCTTAGAGTTTGATTTCATGGAGATGCCGTCCAGAGCAGTGGCTGGCACGGAGCAGGGGCTCCATGAACGCATGTCGGAAGGATAAACGCGCTCCTGTTTTCAACCACTCAGTCCGTTTAGGGAGCCCTGGCCACCCTGAGGAACATTGTGGACCTTCCAGAAAGGAAGAAGACAGGACCGCTGTGCCCAGAGACCCTCTGTGCAGAGTAAACCAGATCATGGGGCGCCCAGGTTCAAAAAGCACCAGGGCCTCAGAGAGATTTTGTCTAAGGGGTGGGCGTGATCTTAAATCACAATGAAATGAAGAAGAATGTGGTTAGAGGGGGTTCGTGGCAGCAAATTCTGAGGCTCTAGAGAAGGGCCGGGCTGAGGTTACGGCATCCGGGAGGCACCAGTGGAAACCCAGGTGTCTCTGGTGACCGAGGAGACCTCCCCCAAACTGCAGAAGTTAAAGGAGGACCCAGAGGGGGAGAGAGAGTGAGGACCACGCCGCAGAGGAGGTGTGCGGGGGGTTCTGCCCGCGCACTGGCGAATAAAAGAGAGAAGACAAGCAGACTGGAGCTAGGAATGAAACTGCATTACGTTTTGTTATCGTTTCCCGAACAAGCGTGTTAAAATCAAGCTTTGGGCAGGTGAATCAGGTTCTGAAGGCCCTAAGAGAGAGTTTACTATTCCAAGAAATTCTTGCTGAATTCTTTGCAAATAATAATTCTTTCCTAAAATAAATAATCTGCTACACAAACTTATCTTTTTACAATTGCTTAAATGCGACCATAGCCTCACGTGGCCTCTTCCATAATCCGGACAGCTGGATTTAGGGCCGGAGAGAGAGACACAGAGACAGTGACAGACAACAGACACGGAAACCAGGAGGCACAAACGTATAGACTTTAGAAGATATTTTTTTGAAGCTGGCTGTGGGCAAATGTCATGGAAACTCACAAGGTCCTTGGTAGCCAGCTACCTACGGTGCAGAGTAGAATAAGCATTGGAACCTGTACTTGGCACGCCCAGGTCCAAAGAACCACCGGTTTGTGCATATCCCGTTCCAACTTGTTTTTGTTCACAGGACACATCAGACTTGTGAGGTAGAATATGCGGGAACCTGAACATGCATATTTCTTCTATGATTAACTATCTTTTAGCTTTTGTAAGGAGACTACGTTGAATTAAGTGGCTTTTTTGGACTCTGGTGAGAGCCTCAAGCAGCATGCTTACACTAGACATTTCAGTATGTGAATAGCCGTGACTCTCAAGTCAGTTTCTGGTGAAAAATGCTCACATCACAGAAAAATATTCACCCTAATTGGCAACCTTGTTAGCAGCAGTTTCAGCAGAAAGGCTACGTGCGAGACCAACAGCGACAGCGTATCCTGACAGACTCAGTTTTTGCAATGACTACATTTCGGACACACCCCAAAGCAATTAAATACAGTCTCCATAATAGAACACTCACAGGAGCTTGGAGATTATAATTTCAAATACGTTTCTATTTATGATATTGTGTGTTTAGTCCATAAGAAAACATTCAAGCTCATTCAAAATGTTTATGTGTCAAACCACACACACGCCCGTCTATGAAAAGGCAAATCTGGGAAAAAGCTGCCATGTCTGTTGGGAGAGGGATGGTTCTCCCAAAGACCAATCCATGTCCTTCAGGTTTCTGTTTGTTTCCATTTGCAAAACCAAACAGTAAACATTTGCAAGACTCTTGGTTGACGGACATGTAAGGAAGAATCAAGGAAGTCCTCATAAACAGACAGGAGCCCCTAGAAGCTGGAGAAGCAAAGAAACAGGCGCCCTGGGCGCCCAGGCAGAGTAGCCCCGCCAGCCCTGGTTCCAGCCCAGTCGGATTCATTCTGGATTTCTGACCCACAGAACCGCAAGGTCATGAATTTGCATTGTTTTAACCACTGGGTGAGGGGTACTTCGCTACAGCAGCGGTGGGGAAGCAGCCAGAGTCCATGGCTTCCCACGTACTTAGTCCAGCCTCATCCACCTGGGGGCACCTGGCTCACTTTCGTGCGACTTGAGCATCTGAAAAAGCGCCAGGAAGAGCAGCGACAGCGATAATGAACCCAGCGGGCTCCGAGGAAACACGCCGACATCCTGGAGGGCGGAAAACGTCAAGTGCCAGGAAGGAGGGGCGCGCTCCTGGGACCGGGGGGTCTCGGCCTGAAGCAGCATCTCCGGCGCCTGCTTCCTTCGCGGAGGCTGGTGGATGCAGCGGGCGCCGGGGCGGGGAGGGGAGACCTGGGCCCCGCGGCGGCCGAGGAGGACCCGCTGCCGGGGTGGGAGGAGGAGGGAGCGTCTGCGTCTCAGAGCTCGAGCGTGAGTGTGCGGGGCCCCCTCCCCTCCCGCCTGCGCGGAGCCCCCCCCACCACCCCACCCCGGGCGCGGGGCTCACAGTGGGCTCTTTGCTTCCTTCAGAAACAGCCAGTGTTCCTACTTACTGATGCGAAGCAATTCTCGGCGCCCGAGCGGAAACCAGCCAGAAGGCGCAAGGTGGGGCTGAGGATTTTTTTTTTAAATGTCCACCTCCGTTTACCTCTGCAGGTAAAAGCTGCTCAGTTTTAGGGACCGCTGACTTAGCGGCAGCCAAGGTGTCTGAGCTTTTGGTGGTCGTTGCTCTGGGGTGTGTGAAAGCCGCTGGCATCTCTGAGAGGAGCCGGGCGAGGGTGTGCCTGGCGGGGAGTCCGTGCCGCGAGGGTTTATCACACTCGGGCAATGCCACACGCTTCCTAATGGGGGCGCGACGGTCGGCACGGCCTTTCCAAAAATCACCCCGAGTAACGGATCCAGAGCATCTAGCTAAGCCTCTTATTCTCCCTTCAGCATCCCACTCAAAAAGGAGAACACTCACACAGGACAAAAACTTGAAGAAAAATTTAAATCAAAGCATTATTTAAAACTGAAAAACACTAAACACACCTCATGTTTTAACTTGGAAAACAGTTCAGTAAGTCAGGGTAAGTTTGCTAAATAAAATAGTTTACAGACTCTTAGAACAGTGTTTACACAGGACTTTAAAGCCACAAGAAAGAAACATAATAGAAGGTAAAGCACCAAAATCTATTAAACGTTGATATATGTTCCAAGCTGTTCTAATAGTGAAGTTAGAAGTGTTTTTTATTTTTCTCTAATGTGTTCCTTATTTTGTATAATTTGCTTACAGTGAGCCTATATTCCTGTTCTCATCAAAGATAAAGTAAAACATTTTAAATGCACTCGAAACAGAAATGGGCCTGATTTGTTGAGGCCTCGCTCCCCCCGTGGTTTGCCTCTTGCCCTGAGACCAGTGTCCCTCAGGAAGCTCCTTCCGCGTCCCCACACGGACGCCTGTCTCACCAGGCCTGGGGACCCACACCACCCTTCAACCACACATGAAGCCTGCTGCTGGGTGGTGACGCCCAGCAGACCTTGCCCCTGATAAGCGACCTCCGTTCCTTCTTAGGAAGCCCGGTTATTTGCAAAGAGTGCACTCAGCAGAACCCCCCAGGCGTTAAAGGAGGGCGCCCGTCAGCCAACGGGGAGGTACTATGTCTCCATCAGCGCTGGATCAACACACGTGAAACTGGACCACCCCAAGCCACTAACGAAAACTTCACCCAATGATGAACGATCTATTACCAGGGTCTGAGAGCATTTTCAAGAACGCCCTATCCTCATGGCGAACTCACCCATGACTAATTCCGAGAGCTTCTTTTGAGCATCTGATAAGGGCCAGGTTCAGTAGGGGGAGAGAAAGAAAGAAATCCACTTAACCTGATGGCGAGCATAGTAGGCACTTAATGAATACAAAACATGAAAAGGCATTTGTCTAAAGTTACCCCAGTTTCAATCGAGGCAAAATTTGAACTAAAATTTAGCCCTTCTTGTTATTAGTACTTTATTCCTGTGTCAGATGGCTGGAAGGAGGATCCCTGGCCCCCACCCTGCCCCATTCTGCTCTCTCTTCCAGGTGCTGTGCCCACGTGCCTGACCCAGGTGCCTTGGTCCCTTCCCCCTCCTGTCACCTCTAACTCCAGCCCAGGCTGCCGATTCCAGGCTAGGAAACACCCCCACCAGGAACTCTTCCCAAAGCTGAGGACTTTCTCAGTCTTCTAACCTCACAGCCCTGTAAGGGCTGGGGTGTTTCTGACCGTCAGAGTTGCACCTGCACCTCCTCAGTTCTGCAATCTGGGGATCAACGACATATCTCCACAGAGTGGATTCTCATTTTAACTTTGAAACTGATTTCGAAATTCTTAAGTACAAGAGCATGCCTTGTAGGGCAGGTGTTTGCAGGTAGACTGGACAGAGATGCAGGGAGGAAGGTCGGGAGCTGCGGGACGGGGCGTGGTCCTGACTCTATCCCCAGGGCACCGAGGTCATTGTCCTCTGGACAAAGGAAGGGTCCCTCCTCCTTCTGCTTGTCCCCCACCCCCACGGGGTTTCTGGGTGTGCTCTGTGGGGTGCCCTAGCTTCCAAAATTCCTACTCTCACTTTTTTCCCTTGTCTATCTGGATCTTTCCAGAACATTCTACCACCTAAAAAAGACATCTGTCAGATCACTCCCTCCTTCAGGCCAGAATTCTTAATGTTCATATCCTAAATCCTCATTTACATGTACAAAAAAATGTTTTAAAAGAAAAAAATTTATTTAAACCAAATTTCCATGCCTTACTTTAAAAAGTGACTTTTTCTGCAACATTTTAGAGTCAAGCAAAGAGAAGAATTTATAAAAATAACCTGGCTTGTGTTATTATGGCAAGAAAGGAAGGAAGGAAGGAAGGAAGGGAGGGAGGAAGGGAGGAAGGAAGGAAGGAAGGAAGGAAGGGAGGGAGGGAGGGAGGAAGGAAAGAAGGAAAGAAGGAGGGATGGAGGGAGGAAGGAAGGAAGGAAGGAAGGGAGGGAGGGAGGGAGGAAGCCAGCCGCCAGCTAGGACACATCACTTCCGAATCAGCCTCCTGCCTCTGGCCTCCGGCTCGAGCTGGTGCATTTGGCTTTATCACCAGGCGCCTTCCGTTTCTGAGAAGGGGCACCACCCTGTGTGTTAATTGACAGGGAAGATGTGCTGGCATTTCATACAACTTTGCCATGAAAGGGCTGAGGACAGTGTCAAAGTACTTTCTTAATTCTTTGACTTTAGACTGAGTCAGCAAATGAAATTTCTGGATAATTGTCAAAACTGAGAGCTACCTGGTGGGGAATCTTTGGCTAATGGCTGTACCTGGGATCACACTGTCACATCTAGTGCCCCACGGGGGAAAGAGGGACGCGATTAACAGGAAGGGATGGAGACGTGTTTGTAAAAAATAGTGCCCCAAAGTGCGTGTGAAGAACCTCTCAGGGTAGCAGAAGAGAAGTGGGTCAGAGCGGTGGACACCTGAGAGGGCTCGGTGATTGGTGTCCCACGAAGGAAGCGGGAGCAGGACAGCGGCCAGGGGCCTGTGAAAACACCTTCCCATCACCAGCCTCCCGACTCTTCCTTCAACACAGGCTGGGAATTAACGCACCTAAATCTTCCTTAAAACAGTGTTTTGGGGGCTTCCCTGGTGGCGCAGTGGTTGAGAATCTGCCTGCCAATGCAGGGGACACGGGTTCAAGCCCTGGTCTGGGAAGATCCCACATGCCGCGGAGCAACTGGGCCTGTAAGCCACAATTACTGAGCCTGCGCGTCTGGAGCCTGTGCTCCGCAACAAGAGAGGCCGCGATAGTGAGAGGCCCTCGCACCGCGATGAAGAGTGGCCCCCGCTTGCCACAACTAGAGAAAGCCCTCGCACGGAAACGAAGATCCAACACAGCCATAAATTTAAAACAAAAAAACAAAAAAACAGTGTTTTGGATAAAAAGACTACAAGGTCTAGGGAAAAAGTTCCAGAATATAAACACACACACACCATGCCTGTGGCTACTTCACGGATTGTGTGTTGTATCTCACGTTGTATGTGATACCCTTTGCTGATGTGCAGACCTGCATGTACGACTGTGCATATATTTGTCCAAATGCATGAAAACTGACGACTGAACAGATGGTGTGGTTTCTTGTTAGACTCTGTTAGTGGATCCACGGGAATCCTCCTTCATGACCGTGGTCCAGACTGGATGCTTCTGTCCGATGCCCAGGAGGTGCACCTCTCTCTGAGTAGCTGCCGAGCCTCTGGGAGGCCGCGGGCTGGCTGCTTCACGACACTGTGTGTGGGATGTTGCGGGTGACAGTCGAGGGGTGTGCGCCACCAGGGTGTGGATTCTGGAGCCGCCCTCCCCGACTGCCTGGGGCCCTGCCCAACCTCTGTTCCCTGTCTGTGAAACGGTGCTCGTGGTCACCTGCAGAGCTGTTGTGAGGATTAAATGAATTCACAGGCGGACATTTCTGAGAGCCCTTACTGGCACTTAGGTCAGTAAATCTCAGCCCTCATTACTATTACTCTTTGGTTACTTTGGTTTAAACTTCCACAGAAGTGATAGAGATACAGAATTACAAAGTAATAAATACCCCAGGATGTGAGACACTCACGTTTTCTAGTGAAAATGCTTCCTGGTGTCTCCTGTTGCAGGTTTTACTCAACAAAGTGTAGTTGTCACAGTTTCCTCCTGCTGCTTTAGGAAAGGGCCCTGAAGCCCCTCTGCCCTCTGACCCGGCTCCGACCAGCATCTCCTCTCTTCCCCGTCCTCGACCTCAGGCTCCAAGGAAATGAGCCTTACCTTTTCCTTCCTACTTCTCTAGTCTACATACACACAACCTTTCTTCTACATTTCCAACTTGCTATTCTTTTTTATTATTATTTTAAACTCATCTACTTTCAGGAAAGATTTGAGACAACTTAAAAGACATGAACAATTCATCATTAATAAAAGGTCAAAGGGAAACGTCTAGGGTGAGAGATAATTTTACAGAAAAACAATGGTTGTAGGATGTAGACATTTTATTCTCCTAAAGGTAGGATACTCTCCTTTTCTCTTCTGTCTTTCATTTATGGCTCACCCTATATCGCATCCTCCCTGAAGCCTTCCTGGACAGCCTTATCACCTGGCGAATTCTTACCCCCTCAAAACCCCAGCACTCATCCATTGTTACTTATTTCAGGTAACGCAACTTATCAAGAGGATGTGTGTGGGTGGGTTAATTAGTTTTAAGCACAAGTCCCTTCTTTCTGTCCAGCCACAAGTCTCCTCGCACACTTGTCTTCTGCTCTGTTGCCTACTGGGGGGCCAGGCAGCCGTGAACCATCTAGAACGGAGGGAGGTGAGGAGCCACATAAGAAAGAATTCTACTCCTGCCACTGGCAATTCAAATTACTTTGGAAAAAATAATGAAACCATTCCCCAATTGTTACTGGATATTCAAAAGATTTTAATTAAGAATATTATTTTCGGGGCTTCCCTGGTGGCGCAGTGACTAAGAATCCGCCTGCCAGTGCAGGGGGACACAGGTTCGATCCCTGGTCTGGGAAGATCCCACATGCCGCAGAGCAACTGAGCCTGTGCACCACAACTACTGAGCCTGCGCTCTAGAGCCCGTGAGCCACAACTACCGAGCCCACGTGCCACAACTACTGAAGCCCTCACACCAAGAGCCCGTGCTCCGCAACAAGAGAAGCCACCGCAACGAGAAACCTGCACACGGTAACAAAGAGTAGCCCCCGCTCACTGCAAATAGAGAAAGCCCGTGCACAACAACAAAGACCCAATGCAGCCAAAAATAAATAAATAAATAAATTTTTTAAAAAAAGAATTTTATTTTCCCCAAATATGAATCTTTTTAGCATAAAAGATTTGCAGAAATAAGGCTGGGTCAGCTTTCCAGTTTTTAGCTATCTGTAACACATATACGTGTAGATTCCCACCGGGACATGTACAGACACTGGTTCATCCTCATAACATCCATTATCATACTACATTGGCCACTGTCAATTAAGGAAGCCCAAGACAGCTGTTCCTGAGGCCGCTGTGTATTTTCCCATTATGGACATTGTCATTCATCTGGCTGTTATGAGCAGTAATGGCCTGTATATATAAAAGAGGGCCAGCTGAAGTCTTAAAAGTTGTGAACATCCACTCCTTCGCTGAGTGAATTAATTCATGACAAAAGCACAGCTTTACCCCACAACATTTTGCTGCTGCTGGGAAGACTCACAAAATAGGGAGACATACCAGGGTAAAACGTCAGTTTGTTTTCTAAGAGAAGGTCCTCCTGGTGTCTCTGAATGTCAAGATTACTGTTAATCATCTCTTTGACTCTCTCTAACCTCCTCCAGCCAAAGACAAAACACAAGGGTGGACAGATAGGTTTCCACAAGTAGCTGTACATAGAGTGTCCTAAATACCAACAGGCCTGCCTGAGGGAGATTGGACATTCAAAGTGATGGGAGGCCAAGCTGGCCTGCAGGCTCCTGGCCACCATGACCACCTTGAAAGATCACACGTGAAGAGTAAAAATTTTTTGACTCAATTGGCAGATTGAAATTTCTTAGAAAAGTGAGTAGGGCGCTTAAATCAGGGGGTTAGCAAACCACAGCCACAGGTCAAATTGAGCACTACCTGGTTTTGTACATAACGTTTTTTTAGAACAGAGCCACACCCATCATTTACATATTTTCTATGCTGCTTAGCACTATAACAGCAGAGCTGAGTAGCTGTGACAGGGACCACATGGCCCAAAAGTCGAAAACATTTACTATCTGACTGTTTACAGTCAAAGTTTGCCAACTCCTGTTTTTGGTCATTCCTGGAGAAACAGAAGCCCGAAGAGAGGCTACAGCCTTGAGAACATGGCACAAAGGGACTACAAAGAGACTGAGCCCCAGACAATAAACAACATTTGTGATTTGCATGGCAGTGAAAAATGCATTTAAAACAGCAGGAGAGAAATAAACACATTGTACCATCAGGTAATGCTGACATGAACAGCCAAAGCTGTAATAAGAAGCAAAGGCATAGCACTCTCTGTGTCAGCAGTGACAAATAGGTTAAGGATCTGATGGGGAGAAAGTACAGAGGGGACATGCAGATGCCTTCTGTTAGTGTCTGTTTGTGTGTGTGCATATCCATGGCTGTGCACACTGCTGTCTTCCCAGCATTACTGAAGAGCTGTGACTTTCAAACTTCTCCTTGCTTCACCTGGAAAGACTATTACAATTCAGATGACCAGGCCCCACCCCGAGAGTTTCTGGTTCTGTAGATTTGGTGTGAGGCCCAGAATTTGCTTTTTTAACAAGTTCCCGGGTGTTGCTGCTGCTGATGGTGATTTGGACACCCCACTGAGAACACTGCTTAAAAGCATAGCCGCCATTATTAAATTAATAAATCCTCCTGATGCTTCTTACAGAGCAGGAATTAACTCAGGTGAAAAGCAGCTCATGTGATTTGTGATTATGACTTTGATTTCAGAGTTCATATTTAAAACACCTGTTGTCCAGGTTTTATTCATGACTAAATATGGGAAGGTTGGTCTTAAGGTACTTAAGATCTTTCCCAGGTCTGCTGTTCTATGTCCATGTCATGCCCATGGCTCTATCTTGGTCTTCATGGATACCCTGTGGGTGTCATACTGTGAAAAGTCCAGTATATTACATCTAGCAGATATATACAGATTCTATAAAACATGTTTTGTATATAACAGGTTATAAGATGACAGATCCAGGCTTTCTATGAAAGGTTAAAAAGAACGTAAAAATTCATTGAACTAAAATTTCTTTCCACCTTGTACTCATGACTTGTTTCCATTGCTTTACATAATTTTATTTCTTAAGAAAACTAACTTCTCTGTTTGGATGCATTTGCAAAGTATGTTCCAAAAGATCAAACTTTTTGAAACTGGTATAAATGAAAGCATTACTGATTAATCCAACAAGGAAAAGTAACACCTTTCTTTGACTCTCTGCTTCTGCTGAGATGAAACTCTCATGTTCTTTGATGTTTATTTCTACTCCAATTAATGCCAGGGCACTGATCAGATCTGAAGTCATGTTTGTTGATTGAATTTTTTAAAAAAATAAATTTATTTATTTTTGGCTGTGTTGGGTCTTCATTGCTGCATGCGGGCTTTCTCTAGTTGTGGCGAGCAGGGGCTACTCTTCGTTGCAGTGCGCAGGCTTCTCATTATGGTGGCTTCTCTTGTTGCGGAGCACGGGCTCTAGGCATGCGGGCTTCAGTAGTTGTGGTGCATGGGCTCAGTAGTTGTGGCGAGCAGGCTCTAGAGCTCAGGCTCAGTAGTTGTGGCCCATGGGCTTAGTTGCTCCACAGCATTGTTAATTGACTCTTGATTTGCAGCCCACAGGGATAGTAAAGAAATAGTTGCAAAATCAAACAGTTTGAGTCAGTAAGAAATTGCAAATCTTTATCTAAGATTGCATCAAGTGGTCTTCACAGTAATTGAAACAATTTATGGTTTTGAATTTCTTTTTCAGGCTCAAAAGCCCAGTAGAAAATACCTGAAAATTCTCCAAAGAGGTGTTCTCTTCAGAAATACAGACCAGTCTTCCTAAGCGAAAACCAACATATCACATGAGACCTTTGGATCAGGAAAGCAATCTACCAAAAGGGACACTCCCTCCTGCACAGAGTGACCTTTCTTCTTTCTAGTTATTTCGCACTAGAATTTGCAGAATGCCACCTCCTGAACTTCCAGATATCTGTGGGCCTCTTGGTCTGGGAGACCCAGCACTTCCTGTCCTATCTAAGGTCACATTCATGAGGAGAGCAGAAAAAAAAACAATTCCAGCCAAAAAGAAGGAGTAAGTCCTGGAGAGAAATATCAAAGTCAGGAGTTGTTTTACCCTAAGGTTGAATATTTGAGGAGTTGTATAATCTCATTACTTGATGTTCATGCTAAAGTGTTATATTCAAAAGACTAAGAATCAGGAATGCATCCCCAAAGTGGAAATTCAGACTTTTGAAAATCTTTAGAATCAATGGAAAGATATTCCATATCCTGACTGGCCACTGGCCTTATAGGAAATACATCTGGTATTGATCATTTCAGTGAAGTGCTAATCACATCAGAAGGCATGGCTTGGGGGCTTTAAAGCCAGGGTGTGTTTGGGGCTTTCGTCCTGTCTATTCACGTCACTGCTGGGTGTGCTAGGTCAGGGTCCTTAACCTTTCTGAGCTCCAGCTTCTTTTACCTAAAAAAAGATGTCGATAACACTGTCTAGGGGTATTTTGAAGATAACATGAGCTAACCTATGAGGAAAATGTTTGGAAACAGTCAAGTGCCAGCACGTGACCTGCTCCAACTCAGCTTCGGGCAGACAGGTGCCGAATGAACACAGAGCTGGGAGCCCTTCCCACCCGAAGCTGTGTGTCAGCATCACTCGTCACGGGCCCTCCTCGGTCCTTCTCAATAAGCTGCTGAACCCACTCCTCTCCTCAGTGCTCTCAGGTCTACTTCACTAGCAGGAGAGTATGTTACAGGAAAGAACAGTGATTAGAGTTCACTTCCGGCTCCTCCTTCATCAACAGGGGATCCTGGGAAATTATTATCTAATTCTGCACCTCTGTGACCTCATCAACAAAGTGGGCATTTGAGTCATAAAAAGTCATAAAATTTCCTGATTGAATTAGACCAGGTTTGTGAGTGAATTATTGAAATCTTAAAGGCATAATCAGACTTCCATGTGCGCTACTATATCACAACTCTAAGAAGTACTACTATACTACATAACTTCTAACCAGAAATTGAATGCTATGATTGTGACTTATCACCTCATAGCTTTAGATCACTCGTGCTTCTAATTTTCAGTAATTGAAACCGAATCACCATACACTCCAGCCCAAGTCCTCTGTATCCGGGTGGAAGTAGTAGGGAATTCCTTTATTTCTATCTATCTTACACTTTTCCTTCTATCTAACAGGAGCTTAATTTTCAGTAGAATTTTTTAAATTAAATTACACCCAGACCCTGATCTATTTAAATGTCCTAAAAGAAATACCTTTAGTTTCCTTTCTTTTTACAGTTCCATATTCACAATAGAAACATGGTTTCCCATCTTCATGGTGTCACCATGTGCTGAGTCTCTTCAGAACCAGAAACGAGATCGTCACCAGATCATTCGTTTGATCCAGTGAAGAAAGAAGATGATTCCTTCTGTTTTGTTGTGTCATTTTAACACCCTCTGGTACAATCTCCTGTGTGTTCTCTTGGGAAATTCTACCAAATTCTCAGGAGCCTTTCCTTGGTCTCGTGTTGCAACGTTCTCTTCTAAAATTTCGGCCTATTATTCTAAGAACTAACCTTGCTTCCTAGTTCCTCGTACTTAGGTTACTCAGACAAGCTGAGTATTACCACGTCCTGTCTTAGGAAACCTTGGCTGAGCAATATTTGCCTCATTCTAGGACCCTTCCTTGTTTCACTGCCCTTCCTCCCACATGTGTTTGTTTGTTTCTTTGTTTGATTGTTTCTTGGTCTTTCCAAAACATATCTTGCACAGTTCTCCAGCTGTTTTATCAGTTTTTGATTTTTGTTTTGTTTTTTATTTTTCTTTTTTGAACATGGCTCTTTGCAATTACTTCCCATTACATTGTTCTTGGAAATTATCAAATCAAAACAGAAACCTACATTTCTAACACTTACACACATGTCTTTTGATATTTTTGCTCATTTTCATTATAAATCTGATTACAGTCTTTTAGACAAATCAGAAATGATGAAGGACTATCATGAGTTAGGAGTATAACTATATCATCTCCTAATGTTAAGTAGACACAGAATCACTTGAATGGAACAAAGAAGGTGATTAACCAGGTAAGCGCCTGGATGCATGGTCCTATCTCCTAGTTGGGTCTGAAATGGAATTATCTCCCATTGCTGAGCCTTCAAAATTGTTATCAGGTGGGTATTGGCTGGTGAGGATCTTCAGATTTGGCCAACTAGGCAGAAAGCAGAATGAGGTACATATTTATGGTAGAAGCAAACTAAAAATAAATAAATAATAGCATTGTGCAGATACCAGCACAACTTCTACAATTAAAAACATAATAGAGTTATGGAGATCATTAAAACCATTCAAGTTGTAGGGAGTGGCTGGATTATGGTGTACTTCTGGTAAGATGAGACTGAAATAAACCTACTTCGGGAAATTTATGCTAGATATTACCATAATCTTTTCTGGAGCCAGCCAAAAAGTATATGCAGTGGGAACATCCTTCATTCCTTAAAAGAATAAAAATAAATTCAAAAAACTCTCATGCAAACAAATTGGAATGAGATAAAATTCAAGTACACTGACTCATCCATAGGCTTTGTGAAATATCCTAGCCAATATTTGTTTTTCTTAAAGGGTTTGAGCAACACTATCACGTGATAAAAAGGGGTCCAGTCAAAGTGGAGTAGTGGCAATTCCGTGACCCACTGACCACAGATTAGGCCACTCCTCAGCCACAGTTCAGGAGGCTGAAGTCTCTGTGCTTTTTTTTTTTTTTTTTTTAACTATTAAATTCCAACACTTAGAAAAAATGGTGTCTGGCACATAGTAGGCACTGAATGAATTTTTTTTTTTTTTTTTTTTTTTTTGTGGAAGGAAGAAAAGGAGGGAGGGAGGGAGGGAGGAAGGGTAAACTTTGGGATGAAATAATGAATAAATTACTCCAGTGATTCCTATATTTCCCACATACTCTAACTTTCTGAAATTCTTTATAAACTTTCCAATTTGCTTTAATATCTTGCCAGACAAGTTTTTCATTAATAATTATGATAGCTGCAACTATAACATTTGATCTGATTGTCTTTGCAACTGACTTGAATCTTCTAGCAAATTAAATGAACAAATGATTTCTGCCCTAATCCAAATAAAGACACTTTTTAGTACACAGCATTTTGTTTCCTTCATAGATTATGCTATGGGCAGAGGTCTTTTTATTTTCAATGAATTGGAAAGGATTTTGATGTTCTATTTCTATTGAGGGCACAAATACATACATCATAGGTAATAAATAGTCTATCTCTTCATCTGAGAATAGCATAAAGTAAACAAATAAAACTTTTTTCAAAAGGCAGGATGAAAAGCACAAATGAATTTTTAAAATATAAAACAATTGAAACTAATAACTTCTAAATGAGAAGCACCATTGCCCTTGGAGATGGTAGACACATTCATTTTCCCCTGAACAAACAAATATAACTCCTGTTTTTAGCTAATTAAGTGATGGTTCCCATGAAAGGTCCCTCTTTCAGTATTTAAGAAAACAGTATGTTTATATGCACCTTGAAAATGGAAGAGCAGGAAAATCTTACTGGCTTGAGGCTCAGCCTAGAGAGCACATCACCTCCCAGTTCCAAGACGCACATGGTCCTTGACTCAGCTTGCCGGAAAGAGGGGCCAACACACACGTGCAAACCGACTCCAGAAGGTATTTCAGGATGATGGGAATCCTTCCAATGTAAAATGGATAAACGCTAAACTGTGGTGCAGATGAACTTTTGGTGGGAAGTATATTTATAAAGAGGCTCTTTGCACACAGATACTGAGCAGCTCCCTGGATTAGTACAGCCCAGCCAGTAGCAGGATTTGCAGCAGAATCTCTTTACATGCAGCCCCCGAGAGCTGACAGAAGCTCACAGCCCAGGACCCTGGTAGGTGCGCAGAAGAGATCCCTCCACCCTTTCATTTGATACTGACTCTGATTTAGTCTTCTGTTCCAGAGTTCTTGAATGTTCCAGACTTTTTGGAAGCTACATCTCAGGGAACAATATCTGCACATGCTCCCTATTTGTCAGGCAAGCATCATTTGTACCCTGTGTAATTTAATCCTTGCAACAATTTTATGACGTGAGTCTTATATTCTTGTTTCTTACTTGAAAACATTGGGGCTCAGGAGGTTAACTTGGTTGACCAAGGACCTCTGGCTAGCAGGCAGTAGGGCCAGAATTTGAACCCAGACCCAACTGATCCAGAAGCCCAAGATCATCCCAGCACAGCCTCTGGATTTAACCCCTGGACTCCTAGCACCGTGCACTTGTTCTGTGTTTCTGGATTTTGGATTCAACCTGACTGGTAAAGGCCATGCTCTCCCTTCCAGTAACTTTGTGTGGAGACACAGGGTATGTGTCGCCCATGACTCCCCTGCTCCCCTGCCAAGCCCAGAGCCCTGAATGCCCAGAGTCTGGTGGCTTTTTCTTTATTCATATCTATACAGTGCCCTGGGACATCAATAGAGAGATCATGCCTGATTCCTCCCACTCCACCTCCCCCCCAAAATACGCAGTGATCCTCGAATTAACAAGAATCATGCTTTGTATGTTACTTTACAGAGAAATGAAAGTTGGACAGTCAGGGCACAGCCCAGCGCTCATATAACCTAATAATATCAGTCAGGCAAGGAAACAACCATTACTTCTGCTGTGGCTGATCTTGATGGACTCAATTCCAGATTCCTTACGACACTGACCTGAGACCATAGAGAGGATGGCGATCATTTCCTTGAATGGATAGGTCATGCTTGGACTGAGGACCATTCCCCCAGGAGCCCTGCAAGAGTGGGGTGCATGGCTGACATGCTGAAACCCAGCCTTGAATGTCACTGAAAGGTCAGAGCTTAAAGTGGGTTCAGGTGATAGTAAATCATGAAATGTCTGGAGAAACTCAGTGCTCTGTGATGAAGGTGTGGACACTACACACAACAAACCCAGTGGACCCAAATCAATCTGGCAAACGTTTTAAAGGGCATTTCTGATGTGCAAGAAACCAGGTCAAGTGCTAAAGGGGACACAAAGATCAGGGAAAAAAAAGATAATAAGTAAAATCATGAAATTTGTAGCAATCGGACCTGGGTTCAAATTCCTGCTTTATCACTTAATGACTATAAAATTTGGGGCAACTAGAACTCAGCTTCTTTCTTTGAAAATGAGAATAATGACATCTACCTTTTAAAGTTGTCATTAGAGTTAAGTGGGATTATGTAAGTGAGACACTTAGTACATTGTCTGATACAAAGAAAATTCGATGTATGGGAGCTTTTCTTATTTTAGTAAAATAGAGTCCTTGGGGCTCAAAGAGACATAGTATTCAAAGCAGAATAGACTAAGAGTATACAGTAGGCACAGAGTATGATCTTTGGGGATTCAGATGAGCTAATGTCTTTGAGTCCAATTGGGGGTTCTAGGTGATTTTAGATTGCACAAATTTAGCATCTGAAGAAGTTCATCCTTTAAGAGCATGTGTTCTGCAGTTCTATGACCATCCACAAATTATTTAACCTTTTAGTGACGATTTCTTATCTGTGAAATGTTGATAGTAGGTGGTCCACACCTCACAGGGTATGGTAAGCTCTAAATTTAATGACTTAAACATGAAGAGAAATTCATGGTATATAGAAAGCCACCAATGCATTTAGCTTTTGACAGTGATGATGAAAAGGAAGGGAAGGACGTTGAGGGGATGGGATCGTAGACCTTATTAAGGCATCAGTGAAGGAAGTGAAAAGTCAAAGGACATGAGATCTTCAGCTGATGCACGGGGCATGGTTCATGAAGTGATCCTGGGTGGGCTTGGAGGGTGGGTTTGACTCACTTGGTTGTTATAAACATGGGGCTCAGCTCCAGGCGTGGGTGTTGGGGATGTGCTGGAGTTTGGTGAGAGCTTCACCTGTGGCATGACCAATAGCTCAGCCCAGCCCTGAACAACCTTATTATGTCTCAGGAATTATTTTAAGAGCCTGACAAACAGCATCTCATTTAATCTTCCAGGCAGCTCTACAAGGCAGGTACTAGTATTATGCCCAGTTTATAGATTAATAAAATGATTCTCAGGGAAGTTACAAAGCTCGACAAAGCCTATAGAGTTAATACGTGGCAGAGTAAGGCTTGAAACTCGGATCTATTTGATTTCAATGTCTGTGCTTTTCCTAAAATATGACACAGCATGGGAATAATCCATCCCGGGTACAATAGGAAGCCAACAGAACCTCCATCGGGAGCCCTGGGTGGTTTCACATGGTAAAACCTCAATATTTATGCCAACTGCACAATAAGGAGCAAGTTTGAGACCCTAAGGGGATTTTGGGGGTCACATCTGGAAGCCCCAAATGTGCTGCAGTAAAGGCAGTGGTAGAGTGAAGTGGGTGAGAGGCAGGGAGGTTGAACTATGGTCTGTAGACAGCATACTCCCGTGACTCAGACTGATAATGACGTTGAGGACAGTGCAGGAATGGGGCTGCGGTTGGGAGCACAGCTGGGGAGAAGAAAGTGGTCTGGGAGGAGTGCTGTTGGACAGGTGAAGGAGCGTGACCCAGGTGGGGGTGGTGGTGGTAGCTATGAACCAGGAGAAGTCACAAATGAAAGGTGTGCGGTGATGCTGGAAGAGCAGTGGCCCCAGGTACAGCTGACATGGAAGATAATGTTGGAAAGAAAATGTTTGAGGAGGGACGCAACACCCACAGTGATAATCCTCTTTGCTGCTACCCGCTTGCCTCAGCTGGCCCTCACCAAACGGCACTTGTGCTTTGCGACATTAGCTATCTTCACAGGCAGCCTGCACATCGTTTATTATTCCCATCATTTTAAATGGGGAAGCTGACACTCAGAGAGGTCAGTGAATTCCCAAGGCCTCCAAACAGGTAGAGAGCAGACTGGGTTTGAACCCACATGAATGACCCAAAGCACCAGCTTTACATTCTGTTTTAGAAAGAAAACTGGAAGCGGTATAAGAAGCGAATGTAGCACTAGACCAACCTGTGACAAACAAGGGGAGTAGAGGGAACCAAGAATAGAGCCTACCCCGATGGAGGAAACAGGGCTTTATAAGTGACTGTGCCTTTAGGAAAGGGTACAAGGCAAGCCCACGTAGCCCTGTGCTCTGCACCTGACCAGCTAGAGGAGCTTCCAACAGGAAGATTCCAACGCAATCCAACAGGTATGAACTCAACCATAGAAGACGCGGGATGGAAAGACTTTGGGTGTGGTTGGGATATGCAGAGCTCAAGGCATCCATGGGGCATCCAAGTGGAAATATCCTGCCAAGGGCTAAATTTGGGTGTCTGCATTCCAGAAGCTTGGGCAGGGATCTGAAATTCAACTGCAAAGATGAGAGTTATGATCGTGGAATGGACAGCACCGTCAAAGCAGGTATGAGAAGATGAGACAGGAAGAGGACCAAGGACAGAGTCTTCAGAATAGCATCCTGAGCTCCCACCTCATTCAACTCCCTTTGCGTTTACGAATCCAGTGTTTGCTCTGAATGCCTGACTTGAAAATTTGTTTAAAATCCAGTCTTCTGATTAATATTAATTAAGGGTGAGATTTGGGGGCATAGCGGATAGGAACTCCAAAATGCTAGAAATAGGTCTGTGAAATATGGTGTAGAGTTTAAAATGAGGTTGTTTTCCAATTTCCCCAAAGCCTGTGTACATTTGATTCATGTATATGCCTACTTTGGATGGAAATATTTTATTTTCTGAACTGAAAATAATCAATTTCTCTGTCATTGTTAACTAGGAGTGAAAGGTAGTGATGAACGTATGGAAAAAATAATCCACCTCCAAAACACAGAAATTTAATTTCTGTACATTTTGCGTAAAGACCACTGAGGTTGGGTGGAGCAAGTATTTTGCTGATTTGCCCATAAAGGTGATCAGTTACCCACATGGAGGAGGTAGCAGAAAAGATACGGAGCAGCAGTAAAAAACAGGGTGGGTTTTTTGATGCAGCTCTATTTACAATAGCCAGGACATGGAAGCAACCTAAATGTCCATCGACAGACGAATGGATAAAGAAGATGTGGCTCATATATACAATGGAATATTACTCAGCCATAAAAAGAAATGAAATGGAGGTATTTGTAATGAGGTGGATGGAGTTAGAGTCTGTCATACAGAGTGAAGTAAGTCAGAAAGAGAAAAACAAATACAGTATGCTAACACATATATACGGAATCTAAGGAAAAAAAAAAAAAAGGCCATGAAGAACCTAGTGGCAAGACGGGAATAAAGACACAGACCTACTAGAGAATGGACTTGAGGATATGGGGAGGGGGTGGGGTGAGATGTGACAGGGTAAGAGAGTGTCATGGACATATATACACTACCAAATGTAAAATAGATAGCTAGTGGGAAGCAGCCGCATAGCCCAGGGAGATCAGCTCGGTGCTTTGTGACCACCTAGAGGGGTGGGATGGGGAGGGTGGGAGGGAGGGAGATGCAAGAGGGAAGAGAAATGGGAACATATTGTATATGTATAACTGATTCACTTTGTTATAAAGCAGAAGCTAACACACTATTGTAAGGCAATTATACTTCAATAAAGATGTTTAAAAAAAAAAAAAAAAAAAACAGGGTGGGAGCTGGGAAATGCTTCTGACTGAAACACAAAATGTACCATTTTCAGGCCCAATTTTCCACACTTAGAACAAGCCCTAGCCTATGAAAATTATTCATGAATTTTTTAACTTGAAAAATAGCCAGAGGTATAATAAAAATCACTATTTAACACTAACACTAAACACTTTTTAAAAAAAATTTGGAAAACATGATGGTGAGTAATAAATTGACAAATGGGAACCAGTGGTGATCAAGTGCCACTGGGAAATCGTAACAGAAAATCCTCCAGAGGAATCCTCTTTGCCATGAATTTCCAATGTGTAACCATCTTCCCCTGGTGTGTGTTTAAGCCTTGAGGACACCCTGCAGTTGTTGACCATGGGCTAAGGCTTCCCTTCACAGCATTTAACATCACCCCTGCCTCGAAATCAGCCATTATATGTTTAGGGAATTCACACTTATTTAATTATTAGCCTAAGTAAAATATCATTATGAAGCTAAATCTGTAGGGAAGCGGGTGGAGGGAAACAATAATCCGTTCACAAGGCAACTAGAAAGGACACTTTATCTCCTTCTCAGTTCACACAGGACAGTGATGTTACTGCACAGGGAGCTTAAACATTAGGAAAGTGGTGTGAAGATTCTTGCTTGTGTGGTCTGTCATCAGCAAGGACTGAGGGTCTAGAGCTTAGTGACCAGTCTTGGCTCTGCCGTGGCCAGTAACCTGATCTCACCCAAGGAGTATCACTTGGTCCTTCCCAAACTATCTGTAGGTGAAGGATAAGATTTTTTAAAACTCCAATCCAATTATTTTGTAAAATACAATAAAAAAGAATTTCTGGGTCATATGGTAGTTCTATTTTTAGTTTTTTAAGGAACCTCCATACTGTTCTCCATCCCACTACTGGGCATATACCCTGAGAAAACCATAATTCAGTGTCATGTACCACAATCTTCATTGCAGCACTATTTACAATAGCCAGGACATGGAAGCAACCTAAGTGTCCATTGACAGGTGAATGGATAAAGAAGATGTGGTACATACATACAATGGAATATTACTCAGCCATAAAAAAAATGAAATTGAGTTACTTGTAGTGAGGTGGATGGACCTAGAGACTGTCATACAGAGTGAAGTAAGTCAGAAAGGGAAAAACAAATACTGTATGCTAACACATATACATGGAATCTAAAAAAAAAAAAAAAAAAGGTTCTGACAAACCTAGGGGCAGGACAGGAATAAAGATGCAGACATAGAGAATGGACTTGCAGACACGGGGAGGGGGATGGGTAAGCTGGGACGAAGTGAGAGAGTGGCATGGACTTATTTACACTATCAAATGTAAAATAGATAGCTAGTGGGAAGCAGCTGCATAGCACAGGGAGATCAGCTCGGTGCTTTGTGACCACCTAGAGGGGTGGGATAGGGAGGGTGGGAGGGAGACGCAGGAGGGAGGGGATATGGGGATATATGTATATGTATAGCTGATTCATATTGTTATACAGCAGAAACTAACACACCATTGTAAAGCAATTATACACCAATAAAGATGTTAAAAAAAAAATTTCTGGAAAAATGACCATGCACTTGAACACTACATCAGTGCCAATGGCCATGAGTGTATCTAAACTGGCATTGTCACTTTCTGTGTGTGTGGCCCTGCCCCAGGCGGAGAATTGTCCCGTCTCTTAACAGCTGTTGGGAAGATTAAATGACATCATGATGCGAATGCTTTATATCCAGGCAGGTGTTAGGTCATTGCTATTACCGGTTGGTCTTTCTTTATCTCCCTCTTATTTCTCACTTGGATCATCTCCAGCTGCTTCTGCCTGCGGGCTGCATAGAGATCCCGGCAGGTCCCTCCATTCAAAGCCAAGCCCTGTCCTACCTCAGCTCAGCAGCCCCAGGAACCCCCGGATGCCATTCGTCGTGGTAAGTCCTCACAGCTTGGCCTGGCCTTCAAAGCTCTCCAACATGTGGCACTCCTTCACCTGGCTCTTCCCCCGCATTCCTGCGTCCCAGACATCTGCACAGTCCTGTGGCTTCTGGCCACCTCCACCCTCTGGTCCCACAGCACCTTCGTCCTGGACGCCCCTTCTCCACTTGCAGGAACCCCGTCCTCCTTGGTTCTCTCGGCCAGAACCATCTCCTGCTACCCCGAGTCACACGGTCCTTCAACAGCTCCTGCAAAGGCACTCGTGGCTTTCAATCTAATTAGAAATCATACGCGTTTACCTGTTAGAAATCTGTGTGTGTGCAGACAGCAGCCGACTTGAGCTTCTTATATTGGCGTCATCGCATTTCTTCAACTATGATCATGATGACGCCTTCTATTTCACATACAATGATTTGTTCCCTTCAAAAAGATGTTTTCGAGTCCTACCATGTGGCAGATTTAGGGATGGGATAAATATGAAGGGAAGACCTGTCATTTAATCATAGATCTGTCACATTTGATGTTAGTCCAAAAGGTGACAAACAAGCAGAGAAAAAATTACAAGTATATCCCTAACTGGTACTCAATGTATGTGGGCATTCTTTAAGTAGAGTGATAAAGGGACCTTACAGACAACATGCAATCGCACAAACATAGTTAATAAAGAAGATAGAGCATGGCCTCTGGATGGACCGAAGCCCCAGCCTGAGCTCGGCCACGACTCCAGGCCAGGCGCCCACCGGGCCAGCTCAAGGGCTGCGGAGACAGCACTGAGCTTGTGTGACACGGCACCCCAGGGTCCTGCCAGTAAAGACCTTCCTCTTCTGAACATTAGCTGAAGAACCCCATTTCAGGTTTCTGGCCTTCTTGGTCATTTAGTTGAATTTATTATGTCAGATACATGGATTCCCGACCAATGGCAAGGCTTTGGCTCCCCTTCCTGCCCCCCAGGGTTGTGCAGCCATCCCGGGGGCTGGTGGGAAAGCATCACTTAGGGACCCTGTGCCTGCGTGTGTGTGTGTGTTTGGGTGTGTGTGTGTGTGTAAGGATTCCCGCCTTCCAGGCACTGAAGGGTTCTGACCCATAGCAGGGGATGAACAGGTGATCTTTTTCCATTTGTTTTGTTTCCACAGTCTTGATCAGGTCACAAGTGAACACAGTACCTAGAGTGTGGATTTCTAAATTAGAACTTTGAGGAACCCTTAAAAGTGTAAAACGTCTGTCACCAACACAGACTGAGAAGGCCCACCTGAGGTCACCGCCTGGGACACTCTTGATTGTGCGTTCCAGTCAATGAAGACGGCCTCTTGCATTCATAAAACAAGGCTGGCACATGTTAGAAATGGTAGGGCCTGAGAACTCGAGGACTTGAAAAGCTCCCCAGCCCATCTGCACTTCAGGTCACGGCCGGTCTTCGGAGGCAGGAGTGTCTCCTTTTGCTCTGGAGGGAACCAGGAGGGCCCGCGTGGCCACGCCGCCCGCCTGAGCTGCGGCCCTTGTGTGGAGCTGAGTCTGACCGGGGGCTGTGACCAAACGCCACAGCCTGAGGGCTTTTCTCACAGCTCTGGAGGCGGGAATTCTGTGATCAACGGGGCAGAGATTGGGGGAGCCCCTTCCCGCCAACCCGCTGTGTCCTCATGTGGCCTCTCTTCTCGTGTGGGCAGGGGGTCTGGGGTCTCTTCCTCTTCCTTAAGGACACAGACCCTATTGGATCAGGCCCCACTCTTACGACCTCATTTAACCTTGAGTACCTTCGAAAGGCCTCAGTCTCCATGTACACTCTCTTTGGGGCTTAGGGTTTCAGTATATTAATTTTGGGGGACACAGTTCGGTCTGCAGCAGTAGTGCTTTTCTAACTGGGTGGGTGCACAGTAGGTATCTGTAAAGGGAGATGTCAAAATGCAGAGACATTCCGAGGGCGAAAACAAGAGCCTCTTTGTAATGAATGTTTCCCTACTTACAAATCTGCAGTGTGCACTACGCAGCCTGCAGGGTCCTGGCAAGACCCTGCCCCGCTCCTGGCCCTCGGCAGAGGAGTCCACTGGGACGGCGCCCTCGTGGCCCCCGGAAGCCGAGCGCCGCCAGGCCTCCCTCACCCAGCCCTCCAGTGCCGCCGACCCCGCACAGCCGTGTCCCCCCGCCGACCCTCTGGACTCAGCACGCTCACCAGCACCAGCCCCTCCTCACCCGCTTCCTGCCGGGCCTGGAGCCTGCTTGGGCTCAGAGGGGCCCGCCTGCCCTGCGGGGCGGGTGTTTCACTCTCCCCTGCTGCTTGCAGACCCCCGCCTCTCCACCGCCTGCAGGTGATAAAGCCCAGCCCCTTTGGACCTCGTGTGCTCGGGCTCTGCCACCTCCCAGCTCCTTTGCGGCCACTCTTTCTCCCGTGTGAGTGTTTCCTCATCCCCTGTGTCCGGGCCTCTCCCCTGACGTTCTTCTTCTCCCCCCATCCTCACACTTTAAACCTCCCTCACACCAACAGTTGCATCTGTGCCACAGTCTGTTTCTGCCACCCCATTCCCCAGCCATCACCCTGTATCTTCCTCCTCTCCCCAGAACTCAAGCCCCTCTCCCTGGGCCACCAGGCTACTGGCCTTCCTATCCCTGACCGTCCCTCCTCGCGCCCTCCTTGCTGGGCTGTGTCTCCCGTGCTCTCCCTCCTCCGTGCTCTCCTTCCCTCCATCGACAATGGCGCCCGGGTCCCTGGAGAACCAGCACCCAGGCTGCCCTCCTCCTGACACCACGAGGGAACCCGCGGGTGGGCTCCTCTCTGAGGCCCCCACTCCTGCCTGGGTGGCGGCTTCCTCTCTTCTCCGAGGCTCAAGGAAATGACTTGCAGGTTCCCCGTGCGCCACCTGCATCACTGAATCTCCCGTCTCTGCTGCATGCTCCCTACCCTCGTGCGCACGGGCTGGCAGTTCCCTTCCTCAGAAATCAACAACGGAAACAACCGCACTGGAGCCAGAGTCTCCCTGAAGCCCCTGCCCCAGCCCCCTGCCCACTTCAGGAGGCTGCCGGTGCTCACCGCCCCCACTTCCGCACCCCTTCTCTTCCCACACCAGGCGGCTTCATCCCCACTGCTACCCTGTGGCCAAGGCTGGCAGTGACCCGGACATGACACAACCCGAGGGCGGGTTCTCGGCACTCTGCATCCCACCCACCTGCGGCTTCGGCACCAATCTGGACTTGGCCTCCCCCTTTCCCCGCGGTGCCCCGTCACTGCACGCCTCACAACCCCCAGCCCCGGTGCGTCTCAGAGCTCAGTCTTCGGGCCCCTCATCTCCTCTGCAAGCTCCCTCCTCGGCCTTCCCCGTGGCCTGCACCTCCGAGACTCCAAGGTGCACCTCCAGCACCGGGGCCCCCACCCCATGCATTCACCAGGTGCTTGGGCTCCCTGTCGGATGCAGGACGGGCTTCTCCACTAACCCGGCCAGAACTGGGCTCTTGATCTCCTTCAAGCCCAGTCCTCCCGCATCCTCCAGCCCAGCGAATGCCCCCCCCCACGTCCCAGGCATGACCTTGAAGTCCCCTGGTGCCGCTCTTCTTCACACTCCACGCCATCTCGTCAGCTAGCCACGTTGGCTCTTCATTCCAAGTGTTTCCAACCAGGTCCCCCACGCTGCCTTCCCTCCACATCCACCATCCTTCTCTACCTGCAGCCCCAGTGAGCCTCTTGAAATGCCCATCCAACTGCATCACCTCTCCACCCAGAACTTTCTAGTGGTTTTCCATCACTCTCACAGTAGGAGCTAGAGCTCTCACACTTGTTACATACACGCCCCTAACGGTCTGCTCCCCACCCTGCTATCGCTCCAACCTCCTCCCTACCGCCCCCCTCCACGTTCATTCTGCTTAAGCCCCAGTGGCCCACTGCCTGTGTCTTGAACATACCAGTAGCCTTGGTCCTGCCCCAGGGCCTTTGCACAGCCCCTCTCCCTGCTGGGCTGCTCCCTGTCTTATTGCTTTCTAAACTCTGCCTAGAGGCTCCTCTCAGCCAGACCCTTCTAAACAGCCGTATGCAGGGGAGCACCTTGCTTCCTCCTGCTCCAGCTCTGCATTTCCCTTGGTCCTGCCCCTCTTCTAGCATAATGTATTTGATCTGTTTGCTTGTGGCCAAACACATACATACTGACATGTTCTTTCCTTAAAGGCAAGGATTTTTTTTTTTTTTGCTACTGTATCCTTGGAGTTAATGTAATCATTAGTTTTTTGAGCAAAAAAAAAAAAAAAGAATAATATAAAATTGATGCTGTTCAGTCACTGAGGAAAAAGTCAAATATTAAATGAAAGGAAAAAGTCAATAAGAAGAGAGATTTCACACAAGAGTTAAAGAACATGTAAAGACGACTACCAATAAATACAACGTTTGGAAACAACAGAGAAAACACAGAAAGTAGAGTCACAGAGGCCTTTCCAGTCCCATCACATTCCTTCAAATTGTGGAGCTGCATTATTTTGGAAGGTTTTTAATGGGTCTGCCCAGAAAGACTACGTTTTTCATCTGCAAAGGTTTCCAGCTGCCCAGGAAAGAACGCGCACTGAAGCCACTGGGGGGAAGGCAGGGGCTCAGGGCTCGCGGCACACATGCCGGCCTGGACCCGCCACTGCACCCGCGAGCAGCTCCACGCCATTCGCCCTGGTTCGCTGCACGTCCACGAGACTCCAGAGGAGGCGGTGGGGTTAGAAGGAGAAAGATGCCGGAGAAGACATGCCTGTTACGCTCCAGGCATGTCCGGAGGTGAGGGGGCTACGGAACAGTGTGGCCGTCCTCCACCCCCAAGAACATTGCTGTAGGCGAAAATTCGTATTGATGCTCGTTTGGGAATTGTAAACCTATTACCTCTTTCATTAGATAAAAATATGACATCAAGATCTCTTGGAACGCTAACCAAACAATTGTGAAAGGAGTGTAGAGAACAGAGCCTCTCTGCACACACGTCATATGTTTGCGAAAGGAAAACGGAAGGAGGAAGGAAGGCAGGAAGGGAAACTCACGCACTCAAAGGAAGGACTCAGATGTCAGAATTTGATTACAATGTAAATTTAATTTTCTTCCAAAAAAATTTAGGGGAATTGGGAAAAGGGACAATCTTTGTCACTCTTACAATGTGAAAACTCTTAGCTTCTATTGTGAGTAATCCCAAACTGTGAGTCTTTATGTTCTAGGAGGTTTGGGCTTGATTATTTTCTAAAGTAATCTCTGAGACAAAGGAGAGTAGTCTGGGAAAGAAGGTCTAGTGTGATTAAAGTGTATTTTTTAAATAAACAGTAAATATTAACGCTGGATACCAAACTGCAGTACAGGATATCTTTAGTGGTAGCACTGCATACGTATTCTTAAAAGTCTCCTTACAAACAGAGTCTCACAAAACCTGCAACACACACCATGGTGAGGCAGGAAGAAAAGATCAACGTATCTTTATGTGCGATGCCCACAGGGTGAGTCGGTGGGCAGACTCAAGCCAGAGCCGTCCGCTGGGCTGGGGTCCTTCCATCAGACCCCCTAACCCCGACTGGAGGGCTGTGACCTGCTCTGTGCTACGAGGCGGCTGGGACAAGGGAGGCCGGTCGTTATGCAAGTTCATGAGACAAGGTCAACATTGTCCCAGGAATGTGAGAAAAGGCTGCGAGAGGACAGAGTGGGGGACAGTAGGGGGCACTGGGGGTGGCGCCTCCAGGAGTGGACATGGAGTGAGGTCTGAGGATGCCTGGGGCCCCCCAGGGAGACCTGTTTGGAAAGGGAATTTAAAGAGGGTGTAAAGATGCGTGTATGTGTGTGTGTGTGTGTGTGTGTTACACAGCAGGGACGTGCAGGTGAGCTATTGTTTGGGGAGCATCAAGTAGACGAGAACGCCGAGAGCCTTATTGTACAGGAATTCCAGCGAAGTTCGTTTCTCTCAGCTCCATCCTGCCTTCTGCAGCTCTGCCCTGTGAGCTCCCTCTGGCCACAGGGCGCTGCTTCCCGTCTGCGTGATGCTCTGAGCAACCGTCCCCCTCCCAGGGGTGCTGGTCCGGGTCCAGCTGTGTTGGTGGAAAACAGCCAAGCCCGCGGCGGGGAGTGGCTTCCTCGAGCACAGGCTCCCTCGAGGACAGGCTCAAGGGTGCAGCTGGACACCCGGCCAGTGCCCTTCCTGCGCTGGGCTGGCGTCATCATGGAAGCAGAGATGCTCCTCTTTCAGGTCTCCTGCTTGCTGGGTGGCCGGGCACCCTTTCCTCTCATTTCATCGGGCCTCGAATGATCTCCACTCACACACTCATCGTCCTTCTCTGCTGCCCATAAGACCAATTCCACACAATTCAGCGAGGGACAGTCCTCTGACCCTCATCTCAGCCGATCTCCCACACGGAATCAGCATATTCTCCACACCTCAGGCTGCGTTCCTCCTGTTTCCTAGTCAAGGAGCGTCTGGCCACCCTCCTCTGCCTGGGAAGACCCTCCAGAACGTTCCTGAACGATGCTTCTCGCCGTCCTTCCTGCCGATCTCCCCTCTCCACCTGACAACCTATGTCCCCCTGGCCGCCCCGTGGCTCCTGTGAGTGCCCGCCGTGTGCGCGTTTGTGGGGTGTGAGCATCCCACACAGGAGGCGCTCAGGGGCTCACGCGCCGAGACACACTCTTTCAGGCTTCCCTTCAAGAGAATGAGCGTTCGTATTCCCGGAAGGCTGTGTCTGTAATTGAAGTTCGGGAGGTCTGGCCACTGTGCCGCACAGCACAGGGCCTTGAAGCAGGGCACCTGCTTGCACGCCCAACGGCGCCTTCACACGCGGCCCTCAGAGCGGACCCCCGACCTGCTCGTGCCGGCGGCTGTGACCGGGCGGGTCCAGGAACCAGCCGACCCAGCGCCACGTCACGTGTCAGGATATAGATCAGGCAGGTTTCTTGAATTTTACAAACGTGTCAGCTAATTTAAGAAGTCCTTTTGCAACTGCACACGGAAGTGACTTCACAAATCTGAGGATAAAAGACTGGAGGACAAAAGGGAGTCACGGAGACCCCGATTATCTTTACACTGGGTGGTAACGTCCACTCCCATTGGTCACCCTGATGGCATCCTGCTCCACACGTTCCTAATGCTGGGGTCTCCTATGTGGTGAGAGTGGGAGCCAGTGACCCACAGGAGAGGGTTTGAGAAGGCAGATTTCAACCTTTATTCATTTTAGACGGACAGTTGATTGAATCTCATTCTCTCTACAGATGTGCACAGAGAACGCTATTTACGTTTCATGTTTCCCACTTTTCTCTCTTCTTCATGACTGTTTCTTTCCTCTGTGTCAGATGCCAAAGCCTGTTTAACCCACACCATCCAGGAAGCCCTCCCAGCTCTGCCCATCGGAACGAGCATCCCTTCCCTTGAGCTGGCCTGGCTCTCGCATGTGGCACCAAGCGTTCACTGTTTCTGTTCCCCTGCTAAATCCTGATTCACTTTCCCGAATGCTCAGTCTTCACTCATCTTTCATCCCTCCTCACCTGGCACAGTGATTGTACAAAGCAGTGGCTCAAAGATCAACCTTGTGGAAACCACTTTTGTCATCTTTCACCAACTGAAATGATGACCAGTTCCCCTGGGTTGTACAGGTGATCTCAAGGTGGGGGAAAAGGGAAAAGCAGACCACACACAGAGAAAGGATGGTGAGAATAGAGAGAATAATGAACCTCCACGGTAACACATCCATCCCGCCTCCAAAACCTCTACTGTGTTTATCAGCGAAAGTGGGTTCTTGAGAAAATACAATTGTCCAAATTCCCAGTACTGATTCCTTTCTTACAACACCTATGGGTTAGGATTTAAATATTGTGTAAAAGAGCATTGTACAATTAATCATGCAATGGCAAAGCCACTACCACTCAAGAGTTAGGTAAGGACAGAATAAAGTGGGCCTTCAACAATTGTGTTTATAGAAAAAATAGTTATTTACAGTTCGCACCAGAAATGAAAAGCAATTCAATCTAATCTACAAATCTAAGCTCTCCTGCTTTGAAGGAAAAAAAATTATAATATATTCCCAGCAAGTTTTAAAACACATTTTTATATCATTTCTTGAAATACTTTGCAAAGTATATTCAATGTTAGAAGTCACAGAAAAGTCACTAATTATTAAATTAATTCAACTTTTGATTTTAAAATGGAAACGATAACTATCAATTCCAAAATGCTATTCATATACAGAACCAAGGGCTTTTCCCACAGAGCAATTACTAATGTAAGAAATTCCAAGTGGAAAATAAACACAAAACTTCCATCTCTGTAAGAGTTAATGATAGTGACCACAGTGACCACGTGTAGGGGCTCTGCTATGTATGAGGCACTCATGGGTGGTTTACACGTAACACACATGCGTAGCATGTTACATATAACAACTCATGCCATCTCCACAGCAACCCTATGGAGGTCCACACTATTAATACCCACATTTTACAATTGACAAAAATGAGGCACAGAGAGAACATTTACCCCCGGTTTTCAAAGGTCAGAAGTTGGGTTTATTCCCTGCGAGTCTGGTGCTACAGGACATCTCTCAACTTCCTGTTCATTGGAACATTTTAATATGGAAAACTTTATACAAATACAAAAGTAGACAGAAGAGTATAATAAACCCATTTACCCATCAGTCAGTTATAAGAATGTCATTTGGCCGATGACACTTCATCCATACTGTCATCTGATAACCATTTCTACATTATTTTGAAGGAAATTCCAGAAATCATATACTTTTTATCTAGCAATGTTTCAGTATGCATCTCTAAAATATAAGAATTTTATTTTTAAACACAGCCTTGATAGTATTCTTATACCTGAAAAAACTAGCAATAATTCCTTAATATTGAATAGTTGATATTTTAAATAGTTGATGTTTTAAATTCTAATGTGTGAGGTCTCCACCTTCAGTCAGATGAAATATGTTTTCTTTCTGGCTGTATCTTAATACCTGTGCTCCATGTAAAGGGACACACATAAGGCAGAAAAAATTTAAGGGATAAAGTGTCACCTGGAGTCTGAGAGCCAGGTCACGGAGAAGGAAGGATGCCCCCATCCAAGGTCTTGCCAAGGGCAAAGGACGTGTCTCCTGTCCTCATTCTAACCTTCTTGTCACCGTCCCCTTGGCCCGCTCTCGTCCATCCTGACTCCTCCTCGCCCAGCTTGGGGAGGCTCGGGGCTGTGCTGGCCACTCCCCAGGGCGCAGCCTCCAGGCCCCTCTTCATCCCCTCCCCCTTCACCCCGAGTCACTGTGACTGGGTGTCAGCTGGGCATGTGGCTCGGGATCATCAGTCCTCTGTGACAGCCACTCAGACATGGTTGTGAGGATTAAAGAAGGCGTCTCCTCAGTGAATCATCCTTTGCAGGCCTCTCTAGTCATTTAATGCTTCTTCGTATCTTGACCATTGTGACACTGCAGGACCCTCCGTGTGTTCCTGGTCTGGGCACAGGTGACAAAACTCCCTTTGTTTTATGGTTTGGGGTGTTACAAGGGCTAAAGGTATTGACTTTTCCTGAGTTTCAGGGCTACTCCTGAGTGGGAATATAGTCTCAAGTGTGGAGGAAAATAATGCCTGGTACGTAGCAAAAAACATATACTATCGTCATGATTGAGCCACTCAACATAAAAGAAGCAGAAAGAGAGAGATAGAGAGGTGGAGAGAGGAGGAAGGAGAGAAGAAGGAAAGAAAAAAAGTAAGGAAGAAAGGGAGGGAGGAAAGAGGGGGGAGAAGAAAGGAGGGGGAGGAGGAAAAGGAGGAGGAAGGAAACAAGAGTGTCCTTCCATCTTCCACCAGTACCTGCTCCGTGGCTGGGCTGCTTTTCCCGTGGGTTCAATTATCCTCCAAGTTTGTTGGCTGGTTAGTTTCAAGCTAAGAGAAAGCCTTCATCACGTCTCTCTCTTTTGTTTATCTAGTTTATGAGAGTTTCTAATTTATATTATGAAATAGGCAGACTCTGGACACGTCTTTCCCTTGACTTACTTCTATTCAGAAGCTGTTGTAAAAAGGCTGTACTTATTTGATTTACTTATTAAAGAGGCAGTGACAAGCTCACAGCATAAAGTCAAAGATGGGATAAGAGGTGAATGAAACAAAGGCTTTGATGTGGTAAAATTCTATGGAATTTGAAAGAGATAAGATATAAGAAGTAGTAAAAAGAAGTATCAGAAAAGGGGAAAAGTGAAAGAATACTATAATTAGTCAGAAAACTTAAAAAGTAATAAAATATTCATGAACAACTAAACACATTCATGGACTAAAATACAAAGTATGAATTTTCTAAGAAGGTTCTCTTCATATAAAGAGTACTTTAAGCCTGTAATAAAGATATTACATGGTATCAAATTGGGTCATTTTAGTGAAACAACCATAAAAGCACTGGTTAAAGATCATTTACACATCTGAACTGTACAACTCAGATGTTTGCAGATCGGTTTTGTGGTTTCTACACTTATGCATATCGAAGCTGCCTTGCATGGAGGTATTTATCTCTAACACAACCAGGTGGTCGAGGAGCTCTTTGGGGGTCAGAGTTTGGAGCAGCGACGTCTCTCTCGAGCCCGCCGTGTGGTGCACCTTCAGCCCAGGCCCCGCCCCGTCGGTCTGATCCTGGACACCTTACATCACCTCCCCTTCTGCGTTCTCCTCTTTGAAACGTGGACGGTAATACTTCCTACCTCAAGAGTTGTCAGCCCTGCAGGACACGGTCACACCTCAGAAGTGTCCATGATGGTGCCACAGGCACGCGGCCGGCGTGAGGGGAATCTTCCAGAAAACAGGCCCACAGCCTGAGAGGCATCGGAACTTCCCAGGCGTGGGAAGCTGCCCTGCGGTTTTGGAGTCCGAGTCCCCAAGGGGATTACGATGTCCTTCACCTTGTGGCTAAAGTGGCCATGACCCAAGGAAGCTGGGCCTGCTGGAGGTGGCAGGTGTAGGACAGAAGCCCTCTGTTTTCCCCGTTTCACTTCAGTCTTATCTTTTGTACCAAGTGTACACACCTCAGCAAGGGTTCTCATGTCGCAGTTACTAGTAGTTTAGGGCAAATGACTTTTTTTCTTTTTAACAAACTCTTCGGTAATCTGTATGAAGGTCAGGGTGTGTCGCTCTCCCCATGGTCAGTTGGGGGAAGCTCTCCAACTAGCCCATGAGTGTGGTCAAGGAATGAGGTCAAAAGTTATTGCTTTATAGAAATTTATAGTATAGTAACACTGCAATTACCTTGAATAGGGTTAGTTGTTTCACTTGTATATTTAGGAAAATATAAATCATCAGATATTTGAAATATTATCATATGAAATAGAAATTGGTCCTTTGCAGCTGTAACAGTTCCTGGCCATAGCAGATTCTTAAAATATATCCCTTGAATTGAATTGAACTTACTCTATATCTCTCCAGAAGCTAAAATTGGGAACAATAGGTACATAATATAAAACGGTAATTTCACCTCAAGAATATCATGAATAATATTCCAACCATTAACACAGTCCAACAATGGCATGGGCCACCTTGCTAGGTAGTAGTCTATCCTAGAAACAGTCAAGTAGGCAGTAAAAAAAGCTCCTTTCCAGGGACTGGTGGGGAGGGGAAAAGAGTTTGTTCAGTACACTCTGCAGAACAGTACAATGAACATGGTACAACCTCTCTCTAATGGTTGTGGACCTAGAAATACTCAGGGTGAGGCATTAAGAATAACCCCAGTTACTGTATTGGAATGGCTAATAATGAGATTATATTTTAAAGCAAATTTGTTATTGTGCTCTTCATGCCATGCACCTGCACTCACTGTGAGTGTGGATTCTGTTACTAACGGGTGAGATCCTCAAGCAGAGCCCTGCCCATCCATCTGTGAATCAGCCGTGTCTCCCTTACATCTTACACACAGTGGGTACTTCGTATGACGCATCAATCAAAGAACAGGAGAATGAAAGTGTAGGATCTGGAGCTGAGTTCTTGGGAATTCGGAATATATAGAGAAATAAAATGTTTGCCGTTTAAATCTCATAATGTGAGATTACTTTTTCTTAAAGTCAAGTTCATAAAAGTTGTCTATGGAATGGCATTCAAACACCGATGGTTAGCTATATTTAGAATCACAGAGGATACACAGTCATACAGCAAGATGTGGAAAGAAGGAGCATTTTGAAAGCTTCTCAAAAGCCTAAAAGTGTACATATCCTTTGAGCTAGCTATTGTACTATGAATTTATGCTAAAGAAATAATGGTGTAAAAATTTTAGGTAAAATGTTGGCCATTAAAACTCTTTTTGCAAAGCAAAATTTTAAAAAGCCAACTGATAATATTACAACAGACATATATTTCAGCATAGGTGCGAAGTGGAATACTATTGATCAAGAAAAAATGATGTTATGAAAATATATTTATTGATATAGAAAGCTACTTGTGACACATCAAGTAAAAAAGGAGTAAAGAACACAATGTACGGTATGATCCATCTTAATTTAAAATCATGTGCAAAGATAACAATTGCAAATGTTTTAAACCAAAATATTAATTGTAGTTATCTCTGAATTCTGGTATTTTCAGTGTTTTAACTTTTTAATTATATATATATATATATATATATATGCATTCTAATATTCTAATTTTTCGACAATGGGCATATACTAATTAGGTAAAGAAAACTCAAGTTGAAAAGCCTCTTTCTCCAGCAGTTCGGTATTAGTGGGAGTGACAATACTCAGAAGATAGGATCCCGATGACGGTACCACAGAAAAGTGAGGGAGAGTAAAGAGAAAATGTTTTGAAAAATGTATAATTTTTGAACAACTAAAAACTGTTTGGTATATAGAGAGTATTGGTTCGTTTCTCACAGCCCTGATGGGGACTGAATCTGTCTAATTTGTGAGAGTCGCATGGCCTAACTCACCCACTCATGGTCAGAAGAGAAAGTAGAGGCCCGGAAAAGTCCCGTGTGTGCTTCAAGCTCACAGGACAGAGCAGAGGTCACCCACATGCTCTGGTCAAGGTAAAGCTCCCCATTAATAGAGCTGAAAATGAATGAAATTACATCTCAAGAGAGATTTCGAAAGGGATACAAATGACCTCCTAGGACGTGCCAGCCCGGGAAAACAAAACTGGGTTGCAACGCTGGTGGAGTCTCTGAAATCGGTGTGACCTGAGCCGGTGGTCCACCTACCTCAGCCCGGGGTCCTCATGGTACAAGGGGGTGATGATATTTCCTTTTCAAGGGTACAGCAAGGATTCAAAAAGATAAGTTGGAAGTTTACACCGTGGCCCAACACAAAGCAAGCACAGAACACATGCTAACCATTCTCATTAACAATTTGCCTCTCCATGTATAAATCAATAGTAAAGAGGAATTTTACAAAAGAATAACATTTCACAAAAAGCCACCTTTGCCCCTCTAATTCTGAGTCTATGTCACGCTCATCTGAAAGACAAAGTGGGTACCAGGACGATGGGTTATGGGCGTAGGCTCACTCAGCACTCCCCACCAATTAGTTTGTAGAGTGGTTGTGAAGACCCTTTAAGAATCTGAGTAGAAGTAGCCTGTAATCTATAAGACACCATGTGAATAACAGGGATGGAAAATGAAGAAATTAAAAACACTATGTAGATATATAAATATGCTTTTTGGTTAAGGTCCATTTGGTTTGATTTGATTTGTTTCTGAAATATTTGGATTGCACACAATGCTCTCATCAGTGCAAAGATATCAGAAAAAGTCATAGTTGATGTACCAGTTAAACATGTGCATATTTAATCAACTAAACAGAAAAGTAAAACTGAAACATCTAAATACCAAAAACAATAAGAAATACTTTCTCAGTTGCCTAATTTGACACCAGGCATCACTGCATTCCAAGTTCTAGTTGTTTTTGGGTAACACTCTTCACAGTCCTAACAAAAGTACAACCCCAGTTGTGTTAACCTACCACAGTCTGTGACACTGCAGATGTCAACGTGGGTCAGACAAATGTCCGGGCGGCAGCTGCACGCACCTCGGTCTTGGCCTCCTCGTGAGCTTCTCTGTACATGAGAGAGGACAGGAGACGTGGTTAGTGACACCGAGACTGGATGGTTTCCCTATGCATAAGCTGTTCCCCTTGAATCAACGGAGGCTGTGCACACACGCATTTGTGCTCAAGTAGTCCTGGAACTACACAGCCCTACAGTATGTCCTCAAAGGGGTGGCGCTTTTGAAATAGAAGTCTGTTCTTTAGTAAAAATTAAGGAACAAGGTCAGGTGTGTGAAACTTGAGTCAGTCCTGAGGTCTCTGGCCTCCCCACTAAGACCACCAACAAAGACAGATGAGTCAGAGATGAACTCAGATGCCAGGACACTGCCCACCTGTCAGGTGGGAATCAGTCACCAGCAGAAGGTTCTGGGCTGCAGGGCAGGCGCCCGAGATTTAAATACGGCAGCGCACGCAGGGTCAGGTGAAGATCTCACAATCAGATCGCTCACCCAAGGCCATATCAGGACTCATTCTACATGGAAATAATTTAAACCTTTAAAAATAATAAAAGTAAAGAAAGATGAGATGAGGAAGACAGGAAGTTCCTGGTATTTCCTATTTTCTAGGTTTACCTGGAAAATGGGGTGATTGAAGAAAAGGGAAAGAATTCCTGCAGAACATGAATTCAATTTTTTCTAACCACCAACCTTATTCATTCCAATTTTAGCAGTTCTGTGGGAGGAAACATGAAACATGAAATTCTACGCATTCAACTCTGCATGAATCTTTTAACTCCACCTGGAATGCCCTCCTTCTCTGGGTCCTCACAAGCCTGCCCAGATCACACTTCCTATTTTATGTGAGGGTGGCGAGAAGACTAAGAACCTTCATATAAAGAACAGCACAGAAAACAGCTCCCACTACGGAATGTCCAACTCAGAAGCCAGATGCTGATCCAGCAACCCCACTCCTGGGCATGTATCCGGACAAAGCTCTACTTTGAAAACACACATGCACCCCAATGTTCACTGCAGCACTATTTACAATAGCCAGGATATGGAATCAACCTAAATGTCCATCGACAGATGAGTGGATAAAGTAGGTGTGGTATATACATGTATATATATATATATAGATATATATATATATATGAATATTACTCAGCCATAAAAAAGAACAAAATAATGCCATTTGCAGCAACATGGATGGACCTAGAGATTATCATATTAAGTGAAGAAACTCAGACAGAGAAAGACAAATATCTTGTATCACTGGAATCTAAAACAATGATACAAATAAACTTATCTACAAAACAGAAACAGACTCACAGACATAGAGAACAGATTTGTGGTTGCCAAGGGGGAGGGGGTTGGGGGAGGGATGGATTGGGAGTCTGGCATTAGCAGATGCAAACTATTATCTGTAGCATGGATAAACAACAAGGTCTTACTGTACAGCACAGAGAACTATATTCAATATCGTGTGATAAACCATAACAGAAACAGAATGTATATATGTGTATAACTGAATCACTTTGCTGTACAGCAGAAATTAACACAATGTTGTAAATCAACTGTACTTCAATAAAATAACTGACAAACAAGAATCCAGATGCTATATTCGATGCTGGGGGCCCACTATCTCATTTGCTCCTCAAAGGTAGGAAATATTGTTCTCTTCTTACGTCTGCTCAAGATGCTAAAGAAACTCACTGAGACACACAGCTAGGACTCCAGACCGACTCTGACACTGGACTTCTTTCTACATCTCCAGGCTGCCCTACAGTCTCATACCCTCTGATACATCTATCTTGAGTTCTTCATTCTTTTAAGAGAAAACTTTTAGCAATTGTGACTATGCTTTGTCTCACAAGCAGAAACATTCTCTTCTGCAGATAGAATAGGTGACTCTTCTAAGACAATATCATTGTTATTAAAATGCAGAGACCATTTTAGATCATTCAAAATCAAATGAAATACATGTATACTTTTAAAGGAAGTAATGCAGATATCAAGTTTCTGATGATTTCTTATAAATGAGAAAAATAAAACAAAGAACCCATTAGAAGATACTTCTGAGAATTTCAGGCCTTGGGATCTTACTTTGTAACTGAAAATGACAGTAAATCTAGTTTCTACTTGGGTTAGAGTATGCTCGCCTATTGTGAGTCAGAAGTAAATTCTCTATTGATTTTAAGTAGCCCTAAATGGTTCCCTGCACTTGGGCAAGGCCATCTTGGAAAAGGTGACACCAACACAGCAAGCTGAAGTGCACACACGTGCACACTTATTTCATCTAAAGTTGCCCTTGCTTTGATTTGGTTTTAGTCAGTTATTTTTCTTTTTAAAAATTCAGTAAGTCTAAAGAAGTTTACATGATTTTAGGTTTATCAAAACAGAACATTGGATTTTAAAATGTTGGAAAAAATTGACTAGAATCTAAGTTATTCAGCCCCTATGTTTTACACTTTTTGTTAAACCCCATGTATCCAGCATCCTGGCTCTAATGCAGAATACCCGACTTAACATTTATCCAAATGCTCAAAACTAAGTGATTTAAAGAACCATTAACTAGCATGGGCCAGTCCCAATCTTTTTTTTTAAGTTTATGTAAAAAATATAAATAATCTAATTACTGTGGGTTGAAAAATGACAGAATTTCAAAGGCACAAGGTGACCTTCTCATTTGTAAAATGAGGATAGTGGATTTGATAATTTTTAAGATTCCTTCTCACCTCTGCAGCTAAGCTGTAGTCATCAGTAAGTTAGGGAACTTGGTCTTTAAATTTATATAAATATTCTAGTTAATAATTATTTCATAGTCTTTAAACACATAAGATCATAGTTATTTCTGCATCAATAGCATCACTTTTAAACAGAAGAGAAGCAATAAGCTTTCTATGGAAATAATAATAGCAATGCAACTAAAACTTTAATAAACTGGCCAACTCTACAATTTCACCCTTGGAACATAACACACTGGATAGTAAGTAGAGTGATATAGGGACTCGAGGCATGCCTTCAAGAACTCTCTGCTGGACACACAGCTCATGCTAGAGTATTTACTTGTCCCTCTCTGCAGCCTTCCCCAGACAGATATCATTTTTAAAGGATTTATCATTAGATATATCTATTTGACTCATTTTCTGATGTGCTATCATTCATTTCTGGAGAAAGAGGAGTTATATTCATAATAACCTAAAAATAGAGACCTGCTACGTGCTAGGTAACGCGCACGCATTGTTTCATTTAATCCTCACTGCAAGGTAGGTGCATCCTAACACTGCTTGCACAGAAGACAAAAAAAAATGAGGCACAGAAATGCTAACTAATTGGCCCAACATCACTAATTTGTGAATAGTAGACCTGTTTGAACCCCAGCAATATAAGTCCTCAGCATATGCTCATAACACCACACTAAGTCCTCAGTGCAATTAGAGGTCACTTTAAAAAAAAAAATAAAATCATCATTACCTAGACAGAACAAAAATCCTGGGGAGAATGTAATAAAGGGTTTCCCGTTACCCAGATCACCTATGGCTTTGCTGTCCAATATGGCAGACACTAGCCGTGTGGGTTCCTGGGCGCTAAACGTGGTCCCTTTAAGCTGAGATGAACCATAAATGTAAATACACACCAGATTTCACGATGGTACAAAAAGAGGCCATAAAATATCTCATTAATAAATGTATGGTGACTACCTATTGATATGATATTATGGGTTAGATAAATATAGTATCAAAATTAATTCCATCTGTTTATTTTTATTGCATTTAATATTTGCAGGAAAATGTGATATTACATATGTAATTTTGTGGCTCAGATTATATTCCTACTGGACAGGGCTGATCTGAAGTCTCAGATTCATTTCACGATGAGCTGCCTTTTGGATTTTTATCAGAATAGAGCCAAACACAAATGCTCAGAGTGAAGGCATTCTTGTCTGAGGTCGACATAACACATTCAGGTCAGTCTCAGGAATGTTAGGTGTGTATTCTTCTTAAATTCATAGCACTTAACTCAAAGTTAGTTAATAACAAAAGGTATTTTCTCTAAGATAATTACACTTTTAAGAACTTTCTACATTGTGATATAAGCTATGGGCTCATTCTCTTGCTTTTCTGCAGGCTTCTGTGGCTCTTGATGAGAGAGGTGGGTGGAGGCTCCTTGTCCTCCGAGGATACCCATGGTGATGGGAACACTTGTCTGGCCGCTTGTCTGGCAGACAGAATCCTCCCCTGGAGACAGAGTGGGACTGGACATTGTAAAGGGGACTGTTTGTCCCTCAACTGAGGAAACCTCAACAGGTGCCATCACTGGCTAATGAGGACGTGTTCTATCTCATACTGGCAGATAGGTTGGAGCTTTTCTTCATAGTAGCCTGAAAGTTTGCTTCTTTATATACTTCTGTTTATTTATTCACATTGTTTTCAGGCTTATAGTATTTCCCATCACACTTCAAGTATGGTAGGAGTATAGTGGCTCATACTCTAAATTTTTTAAAATGCACTATTTGCTTATTATTATTTTTTCAGGCCAGACTAGTTTCATTTAGTGAGCTAATTTCCACATATGCCTTATAGCAAAATTGGGCTGTGAGAACTAAATACAAAATATCTTCAAATATGTGAACATATAGCAACAACCTATAGCAACAATAATAAAATAATCCTAACAACCAGCTAACCACTGTGTTCACTTCAACAGACATCTTTTTGTAAGACTGGAATGAGAAGATCTCTGGTTTCTTTGCTTGATGCTCTGCTATGGAAATCTAACTCACTGGTACTGCCAATGGAGTAAAAGCAGGCTACCTGGAACAGACCTGAAGATCCTCTCTAAACGGGGTGAGCACATGACTGGTATTTTAAAGCATTTGATATTTGAGAAATGATGTGACTTTCTTAGTATCATCTGAGGAGACAAAACAATGAGATTTAGATGTACATCCAATTAATTGCCTACAGAGCCAGTAATCCCCAAACCCCAAGCTCACCTGTGTCACTGCACAAACACAGCCTCACTCTAAGCCCAGCACTGTCAGGGTCCCGGGAGGTGGATCCCAGGAGGTGGGGGAAAGGAGAAGGCAGAGTGTGTGGTGAAAGGAAATTTGCTCCCTGGGGAAGACCTTCCTGTTTCAGGCTTAGGACCCTGGTGGGAGTCAGGGTATTTATGTTCTGACACCAGCTTGGCAACCCACCGTCACAACATCACACATCACAACATCATGACCCATGAGTGTCATGATGTCAGCCGCACAATCACAAATCACAGAACACAGGCAAAAAGGCAGTGGAGAGGAAGCCAGGATTTCTAGTGTATGTCCTGCCTCCTCTGCTCACTCCAGAATCCCTTTCTTTCTTTCTTTTTTTTTTTAAAGATTTTTTTTTTTTTTATGTGGACCATTGTTAAAGTCTTTATTGAGTTTGTTGCAATATTGCTTCTGTTTTACGTTTGGGTTTTTTGGCGAGAGGCATGTGGGATCTTAGCTCCCCGACCAGGGATCAAACCCGCACCACCTGCATTGGAAGGCAAAGTCTTAACCACTGGACCACCAGGGAAGTCCCTGGTGCTCTCATGTTTCTTGCTCTCATGTTTCTCAGCAGTAAAACAAGAACTTTCAACAACTTGTCTTCAAACTGTGTCCTCTCCCCCCTAGTGCCCCCAGGTCACATCCAGCCCATGAGTGGTATTCATATGTGCCCCGGAGGCCAGAGTCAAGCTGGGGGTCTAGAGCCCTGACTTCTACTTCATCTGCTTTCATCTTTTAAAAAAATTCTTCATTAATGAAAGTTTGGAAACCATTGGACGAGATGATCTTTAAGCATTTTCCTGCTCAAAGAGTGTCACGTACTTTATTACACCTGAGGTCAGGCAAGAATTTGTCGTATTAATTCAGCCTGTGTGATTCAAGAACTTACTTTTTAACGAAATACAACACTGACGTGGGCATGAAGATAGCAATGAAGAAAGGGAATCATTCAAGCCTAATTGCTTACAATATGGCCATACCAATTGGGAGACTAAGGAACCAAAGTCTAACCCATCAGAATTCTATCAGCTGTCCATGTGGCCCATCCACACAGATGACTGTCGTTCTCCCTGCTCCTCCTCTGACAGAGAGGTAGGGAAGCAGTGCGGTCCTTAGCCTTGCGCACATATTAGAATTATCTAGGAGCTTTTAAAACACGGCAACATCCACCTGCAGAGAGTGGGATTTAATTGGTGTGAGGTGAAGCCCAGGCATCAGTATCTTTTAAAAGCTCCCCAGGTCATCCTACTGAGCAGCCAGGGCTGAGAACCACTGGCTCAGAGGAAAGGCTTAAAGTCATGGAGCTGAAGCATCCCAAGTTTGAATCGAATTCTTCCGCTTCCAGCAGTATGAACTTCACAACTCAACTGGATCCTCTCTTAGGGACACGAGAAAAAGACAGAATAATAGCAACACCTGCCCCACTCACCTTATAGTACTATTATGGAAATCAATTTGGAAATATAAGGAAAAGTCCTGGTAAAAATACAGCTCTATGAAATTTCTATTTTTGCTTAAGGAAGACTCGGAGAAGTAAAACTCAAAGCCATGGGCAAGGCACAGAAGCTGCAGGAGAAGTGAAACTGACCGAAAATTAGAAAAAAAAGGGGGGAGGGGGTTATATTCTTGGGTTTTAGCTACAAAGCTGTGCAATGGCTTTTCTATCTCTTGACTATGAAAAACCAGTGATTTGTGGTCTGAGTTTAAATCCCTTTATGACCTAAGATGAAAGTGTCCTGGACTCAGGACAGTGAGAGATACCAGCCCACGATTTTACATGTTGGACCTGAAGCTGGAAGTCCTGAGACCGTGATTTAACAGATTTAATCCAGCAAGCGTATCCTCCTTGCGAAGAGGTGACCCTGCGGCACGCGAGTCGGGGCTGAGCCAGGAGGAGGATTCCAGGTCCTCGACCTGAAAAAGCTCACCTTGCAGACAGGAAGGCAACAACACGGGTGGTACGTCACCACTGCAGCAGGGATGAAGCCATCCTATTCAGACGAGGCAAGCGGACCAGGGCCTCTGGGGCTCAGCGCCCGGGCCCGTGCTCGGGGACCACAGTCTGCACACTGCTGTGGGTGTGGCAGACCCCCGGGAGCCCCCTGTGGTAGGACACGTGGAGGGGTGCACGCCCAGCCCTGCCCCGCAGTCACCCTTGGACCAGATGATTCTACACAGCCGGGTCTGGGAAGGACCCTAACATCACTGTCACATGATGTGTGAAGAGCTTTCAGTATTTCTGTACGTAGTTTTCTAGTTTCGCTGGAGTATCTTTTGAGATGTAAAAAAGCATGATTCTCAGAGAGCCCAAGGAAACACTGCAACACTGCAAATGCAGGGGGGAGGGTGGGCTCTGCAGGGTCAGGGCTCAGCGCAGGGCCCTGAGCAGACAGACACGTGGACACACAGCTGGAAGAGGATCCAGCCTCAGTGCCACGCTGAGTCACAGGCGCCCTGCGTTCAAGTCATAGGAAGATCAGAGTGTATGTTTATAGTTCAAAAAAAACCCAAAGTGGCTCTACGTTCCCATATCACAAGCAAGCCTGCTTTCACCGAATCGGATGTATTGACTAATACCTGACAAACTATTCTCCCTGACTGATTCTTCTTACTTTAACCTCAAGTCTGTAAGCAAAACAATCAAGAAGAAATTTGGGAGCCAGAGAGCAGATGAGGAACAAAGGTGTGAAAATCAGTGAGAGAGGGGGGAACAGGGCGCCTCCTTTCCACTGAAACATGAACTACAAAAGAACATTTTTCTCTGTCTTGCATATTCCTATGTCACCTGCAAGGACTTTCCTGCTCACAGGAAAGACCTGAAGTCACAGGAGGAAGGATAAAGGAAGTGGAGGTGATGGCCACGGCCAGGCAGCGGCCCCAGAGGTGGCAGGGGGAGTGCAGCGTGCCAGCCCAGCAGCTCTGCGACGTGGAGCCCCCATCGCAGGAGGGTGGATGCCGGGGCACTGCGTGGCCTCGCCTGAGAGCAGGGCCTGCCCCGTCCTAACGCAAAGGGCTGAGAGGGAGAACAGGGTCAGGGGCCACAGGATGGGTGGAAGAGACTGGCCGATCCAGTGTGACGGGCCGCCTGCCAGGAGCTCCAAGGCAGAGCGGAAAATGGGAGATTTCAGGGCACTCTCTCTGGAGCCCAGGAATCACAGAAATGAGGAGCTTTCATTTCCCCCACATGCCTGCTCCTTGTGAGGATACATGGCGCAGTCAGAGCCACAGGTTCGCACAGAGAGGAGGTGTGGACCCCGCTCGTCCGCAACGTGCCGGACCTGGACATTAATGCCATGGTTTTTTCTGTTAGAGCTACCAAGACGGTGCTTAAGAGGACAAAGCCTTCCAGGGAGGGGACAAAGCAGACCCACGATGAAGTAACCGTATATGGTGTGTCCACTGGGAGGGGCGGAAAGACAGTCCAGGAGGCAAGCCAGCCTTGGGCAGGAGGTGGACACAGCCTTCCTCCCGGCTTGTCAGGAGCTGGACAGGTTTCCAAATACCGGAGCAAAGAGGGAGGATGTGGGAGGAGATCCGTGGAAGGAACCCAGGCTTCCTGGGCAGGGGCTGAGGGCGCGCTCGCAGGAGGGCACTGGGGAGAGAAGGCAGTCAGCACGGGGTCCCCTTGGGGGCACTGGACGGGCGGCTTGGAGACGTGCAGTTGTGTGTGAAGGGGCAGACGCAATCACATCCTATGTGCTAGCTCTATTTTCAGTGCAAAGTATTAAATTAGTACGAAATCTCAGGCCACAGGTGAAGACAGGGCTAGCAGACAAGCGTACTGGGTCACAGATGATGCTGACGACGGGCTGCTTCAGGTCACCTGACCGAGCTTAGAAAGCAGTGTGTCCTCAGGGGGATGTGGAGAGGGTCTCCGAGTTCGGGCAAGCACCGGCATGTGAAACCCGCTGGGCCTTGCTGCATATTGAGAATAGTTTCATCATAGGAAGAATTCAGGAAGAGTTGGTGAGGGCCCAGATCGTATGAATTTTGCTTTGAGCTCAGCAAACCATTATCCCAAAGTCAGATTTGTCACCTATACTTTATATGGCGCAGCTGAGGCCAAGCAGCCTCAGAACTTACTGTAACAAAGGATGGAGATTGTATTTTCATTTAATATATAAATGGAGGAATTCCTGCTTTAGAGTTATCTCCACTTTACAAATGAGATCAAAATATGCTCGTTTTAAATATGCTTCACTTTATATCTCTTTTTATTAGGGAGGGTAAGGGTATCTAAATCACAGGCACATATGAATAAATACGAAATCCACTGTTCCTCAAGTATAATCTGATGCTCACTGCACCATTCACCTTGTAGAAGAAATCGATTATTGAGTATTGGTTGAAAACAGGATCATATGCACAACACCCTGATGGGTATTAGGAGATGAATTGCTCTATATCTTTATATTCTAAGCCGACATCATATCTGTCTCTATACACCTATATCTCTGTATTTACAGTCTCAGTTCTCAAGCAGCTGACCCCAGGTACAGAAGCAAACACTGTCTGTGAACTAGATCTGTTATGTGCCATGAAAAATGATGTGCTTCCCCATTAGGCAGTGATATGCCCACAGTGGTAGGTATTCAAGCAGACACTGCATCAGCAGATGAATGCACACCAGGAAGGTTTTAAGAAGAACTCCTCCTGAATCAGGAGACATGCTGGACTGTAGGACATTGATGTACACCCTTCTCTGTCAGAGAGGCTATGACATTAAAAGTGCTGAGGTCTTTGGAGAAAACACGTATGAGTTCGGAAGAGGGAAACTGTAGGCTGGGCAGGGGTTGGGAGTACTGCTCTGAAGCCTGAGTGTGAATCAGAGGAGGAGATAAGAGGTTGGGCAGTCTAGACAGAGGGAGTTGGAGTCACACCTCACGGGAGGCCAGGATGATGGCCGTCCACCTGGAACACAAAGTATCCTGAAAAGCGTGTTATCTGCTGGGTATAATCCATTTGGTAAATTAGGTGCAGCAAGACCACAAATGTCATGGCTCTCCTGCCACCCAGCCATCGCTCGAGGCTCGCCCAGAGCACCAATGCTTCGCAACATGAGGGAAGGGAAGTCAACCAAAAGGGAATGTTGCCAGAAAGACAGAGACAGAGACAGGGTTTCTCCCCTCAGAATCAGTTTATTTCAAAAGAATGGCAACCCCAATACACAGTCAAGAGAATCGAGAGCAGAGTTACATTAAAAAACCCCAGTAGGATAAATATAGGAAATCTAGAAAATCTCATTCTATTGTCCCAGGAGGTGCCTATAACCGAGCCAGCATCAGTCAAAAGGGAACTTCAGTGGTCAAGAAACTTTGACATAAGTCACCTGAAATGCAAGTAAACTCTGTCGCTGCTCCTGAAACAAGCCATTTAAGTGACAAGAGGAAACATGCCTTTTAAAACAAATGGAAGAAAAAAGAGCTATTCAGGAGATGAGACCAATTCTCCAATAAAGACTGCCTGTCCTGCTTAGTGAACTGTTATTATTCCCATTTAGATTTTTTTTTTTAATTTTAAGAGAAAGGATGTGATTCATGACAAATATTTCCATTTTGAAGGTTTTAACCTTTGTTTAAGAAACTAAATATTTTTTTAAAGCTTTGTGATTAACATTGGGGTGCTTTTCTGAGCATGGATGGTACATGATTTTTTTCACGTTATTTCAGCAGTGATACATTTTCTTTTTTCCAGAAATGCTGTCTCACTAATGTCATTAACTCCAGGAGAAATGGAAGGGAAAGTGGGAGTGAGAAAGAGGCTGGTGGCTCTGTCGGTGTTGAGGGAAGGGGACCCGCAGGGAAGAACGTGTGGGGCCAGGTGCGCCCGGCTCGTTCTTTGTGCCCCAGGGTGAGGCTTGGCATTCTTCCGTGATGGAAGGAAGCCCACAGCCTGCCTCGGTCTGAGGAAACCCAGGATTCAGTGGCACCAGGAACAAGCCTTACCTCTTCATGGGAAGGTCGTTCAAAGGTCAGAGGGCTGGCCTGCCTAGTTCAGTGCATGCAGGGCTTGTAACGTTGCCCGAGCCGCCTCAGACCAGAGCAGTCAGCCCCGATGCAACAAAACCCAGCTACCCTCGTCCTGGTGCGGGCGGCACCTGCATCGGGGGCCAAGGTGCCCTTCTCAGGTTTGCTGCCATCAATCTAGAGGACCCTCTAGAGATGGCTGGAATCACCTGCAGTGTGGACACGCTGGGAGGGGCCAGTGATAACGCCAACGTCATCAACGCCAGGTCCCTGCAAGCTGTGCCGAGCACAGTACGTACAGCCGTATCCACGCACATGAGTTCCGTGGGTTTTCTCTGCTGCTCTGCTTCCCAAAGGCATCTCAGCGAAGAAGCAAAAGCCCCAGTGTCCTAGAAATGCCTTCTGAGTCATTTCTCCCACTGGGCTCAAGTCAGAAGTAGCAAAAGCCCTAGTGTCCTAGAAATGCCTTCTGAGTCATTTCTCCCACTGGGCTCAAGTCAGAAGCATCCTGAAAATTTTATTTGAATGGCCCTGACAATAGGGTAACACAACTGGGGCATCTTGTTTGGGACAAAGTTAAAGTGGACGGGGCGCCTGGACAGCAGGTGTAAACCAGGATCGTCCTGGCATGCCAGAGCGTGTCCCCCGTCACAGGGCAGAACCCACCTGCTGTCATCAGTGGGAAAGGTGCTCAACAAAGGCAGGCTTTTCTGCATGTGGGTCATGGCATTCCTGTCAATTTCCCCCCAGAGACAGGGTTTAAAATCCATCGCATTTCCAGCCTCTCCAGCTTCCCCTCCCACCATGCAGCAGCCGCTTGTGCCACTTAGTACTCCAGGGCGGGTTTCAGGGATTTCTCAAGGAAGAACAAATGTGCCCTTTTGCGCAGCGTGAAATTCTGTCCTCCTCCTCCCTGTCACCATATGAGCACTTTCCTGAGAGGGAGGAAGGGCAGAGGAATAAAGGAAATGTCTTTAAGAGCCATCTAAGGTAAGAAATGGGCCCTAAATTTTAGCAAAGCTATTCTCAGAAATCATTGCCAAGGCCAACGCCATGAAGCTTTTCCCCTATTTTTCTTCTAGGAGTTTTACATTTTCAGGTCTTACATTTAAGTCTTCACTCCATTTCGACCTGATTTTGTGCATGGTATAAGAGAGGGGTCCAATTTTATTCTTTTGCATTTGGGTATCCAGTTTTCCCAACACTATTTATTGAAGAGACTATCCTTTCCCCATTGCATATTCTTGTCACCTTTGTTGAAAATTGATTGAAAGTATATACATGCGTGCATTTTTCCTGGGCTCTTTATTCTGTCCCACTGGCTTTACACCAGGACCATACTGTTTAAACGACTGGAGTTTGTAATATAGTTTTCAATCAGGAAGTGTGATGTTCTTTCTTAAGATTGTTTTTGTCATCTGGGGTATTTTTTGGCTCCATATAAACTTTAGGATTGTTTTCTCTATTTCTGCAGAAAACGCCGTTGGGATTTTGAAAAAGATTGCATTGAATCTTCAGATCGCTTTGCATGGTGTGGACATTTTAACAACACTAAGCAACAAAGGGAAAAACAGACAAGTGGGGCTACGTCAAACTACAGTGTATGCCCAGTAAGAGATGCAGTCAGAGTGAAAGGACCACCTACTGAGTGAAGAAAATATTTGCAAACCGTATATCTGATAAGGGGGCAATATACAAAACCTGTAGGGAACTCCTACAACTCAACAGCAAAAAAACAAAGAACTCAATTTAAAAACAGGCAAATGACTTGAATAGACATTACTCCAGAGAAGACATGCAGGTGGCCAGCAGGTATATGATAAGGTACCCAGCATTGCTAATCGTCAGGGAAATGCAAATCAACACCAGAATGAGATACCACCGCACACCTGTCAGAATGGCTATTATCAAAAAAACAAGAAATACAAATGTGGTGAGAATGTGCGGAAAAGGGAACGCTTGTGCGCTGTGGGTGGGAATGTAAGTTGGTGCAGCCACTGTGGAAAACCGTCTGGAGGTTCCTCAAAAAATTAAAAATAGAACTACCATGCGATCCAGCAATTCCACTTCTGAATATTTATCCAAAAGAATTGAAATCACGATCTCAAAGAGATATCTGCACTCCTCTGTTTATTGAAGCACTGCTCACAGAAGCCAGGATATGGAAACAGCGTAAATGTCCATAAAGGGATGAATGAAAAAAGAAAATATGGTGTATACATGCAATGAATATTAGTGACAACATGGATGAACCTGGAGGACATTATGCCACGCGAAATAAGCCGGACACAGAAGGACAAATACTGCGTGATTCTGCTTATACAAAATGTCTACGATAGTCCAATTCTTAGGAACCGTGAGTACAATGGTGATTGCCAGGACTTGCTGTTCATAAGTTCCATTTACACAAGATAAATAAGTTCTAGGATCTGCTGGACAGCCTTGTTCCTATAGGTAACAACTCTATACTGTGCACTTACAAATTCAAGAGGATAATCTTACGTTAAGTGTTTTTACCACAGTTTAAAAAAAAAAAATTTGTAGCAACATGGACGGACCTAGAGACTGTCATACTGAGTAAAGTCAGTCAGACAGAGAAAGAGAAATATCATATGATATCACTTATATGTGAAATCTAAAAAGAAATAATACAAATGAACTTATTTACAAAACAGAAACGGACTCACAGACTTAGAGAACGAATTTATGGTTACCAAGTGGGGGAAGGGGGGGATGGTTTGGGAGTTTGGGATTGACATGTACACACTGCTATATTTAAAATAGATAACCATCAGGGACCCACTGTATAGCACAGGAAACTCTGCTCAAGATTATGTAACACCCTAAATGGGAAAAGAATTTGGAAAAGAATAGATACATTTATATGTATAACTGAATCACTGTTGTACACCTGAAACTAACGCAACATTGTAAATAAACTATATTCCAATATAAAATAAAAGGTTAAGAAAAGAAAAAATAACCATAGTAAAAAACAAAAAAAACCCCAGAAAAACCTATTCTCCCCCCCCCCCAAAAAAAAAACCACATTAATCATTTACTGTCCTTCCTACTTTCTCACATTCACTTCAGTTTCAATGTTCACACAACCTTCAAGTTCTGGGGGGAGGATCTGGAAAGAAGGCTTGGGAAGTCTGGATTAATTCTGGAAGAAACTAAGTGAAACACACATCCATGCAATATTTTTAGCATGTTTAGTCCCGCAAGTATCCTGGTCATCAGTAATAATGGGCTCTGAGGACTAGATTGATCTTTGATTAAGTCCAGCTTTTAATTCTGGTCCGAAATATAAAGGGACACTCAACTTCCAAACCAACTAGCACACACACATTTTTAGGTAACTCTTTATACCATGTGTGTACCGATGACCAAATACAATGGGAGATGCCAGAGGAATTTAGATCCTTTGTTCAAAGATCAGATCTCTTTTTGAGGAGACAAGACAGAATTACATTTTTAAAAAACCAGTGAAACCCCATGTGATAAACAATTTGATGTGAAATCATTCAATGCATCTAAAGTATAAACATTCCTTCTGGGTTGGGATTTGCCAGGGAACTCCTCATGAAGAAGATATGGTTTAATTTAAAGAATGCCTTTGCAGTAATAATTTCCCAGCTGCAATTAAGAAACAGACCTTGATAGTCTAAAGTTCGTAGACTTTCATTCAATTTAAAGACTTTTCCTAAAAATAAAAAAAAGGAGCCAAAATTCTTAATGTGATAAACACTCCACTGTGTTTTAGAAATAAATACTTTAGATTCTGTTATCAATACTAAAAATCCTCATTCTGGGAGGGGTAAAATAAGGCCGTCTGTAGTCATGGAAACGGGAGTTTTTGTGAGTTCTAGAATCTTAACACTGAGATCCACAGGAGAGCACTGTCCTCCACTGCAGTGAGCCAGTAGCACTGTAGTTTGTAGGGCACTGCTGGGGGACAGCTTCTCCTCCGGCCATGGGAACCTGTGTTTATTAAAACGAGGCACGATTTGGTCAAGAAACCAAAGCCCTGGCTTCCTCTCCAAGGACACGACGCAGCACATCTTACCGAGGCAGAGTCACCACAGCCTTGTGGGCATTGTGGCTCACCAACTAAGCCACAGATGCGGCCACAATCTCCTCAAGGTGCATCCCTGCCCACCTGTCACCTTGTCAGGAAAAGAGGAGACCCCAGTCCAAGCCTTTGGGCCCACCAGTCAGGACCGTGGACCTGGGGAGAGAGAGCCACGCCTGGGATCTGGAAGCATGCGTGTCCACCAATCAAATGGCTTAAGATCCCCAGTGCGAGGCTGTGGGAGGGAGGAGGTGGTGCCGGCCTCAGCTCAGGAGAAGGGGGTTGCCCTTCCATTCAAGACCCAGCTCCAGCGTGGGTGCAGGTGTGGGGCTGCACCCAGGGCCCGGCTCCGTGCTTATTAAGCAAACAATATACGACTGGATTTCCTTCTTTCAAATGAAAGCATAATTATCAATGAAATTGGAAACTTCAAACATCCAAATAGTTAATCATCTGTTTTTCTTCAGCTCTGTTTAATGCTGACACATCCACCCTTTAAAACTGACTGTGAGAGTCTCCCATACACATTGACTAGAGGACAGATTCATTCAAGATGTTTTTTTTAAACATCCAATCTCATCGCAATCTTTCACTTGTCAGATTTCTAAATCATATTTTGTCTCTAGATAAGTCTCCACCAGCTTGCTGATGTATAGCATCCTTTTAATTAAGTTTAAAGCAAAGGAAAAAAAAAATCAATATTGTTTGGTTTGTCAATGGCGTTGGAGGGATTCCCAAACCGTTTAACCTGGCCTGAAGTCAGTTTATTATTACAAAACACTAGAATCATCAGTATGGTTTCATATCAAGAAACACCTAAAAGGGGATTAAATTCACTCAGAAATTCAAATTCTTTTATGTAAATGTTTCTTCTTTGTGTATAATAATTATTTGAAAGTTATTGGGAGTAAAACTGATATGGTATGTTTCAAATACACAAACAATATATAAAATATATAAAATACACAGTTATATGTTTACATGTGAGTAGAGATATTGAACTTCTGACTGCCTCCAGATTTCCCATTTTTTATTATAGAACATTTGACACGATCATATAATCTAAATATCCCTAATTTCTTTGTTTCATAAGGAATTACTGATGCAGAGCAGTATATTACTTCTAACAGTCAACTCTCAGCCTTGTGTAATCAGTTTTAGATAACACAGAGTTCTCCATAAACCAATCCTGTGGCAATCTAACAACACACGACATCACCCGGATCTTTCTCTTTGCATCGTTAGTGAGGGGACTGTATTCCTCCCAGTGATTTACATAGTGGCATTCTCCCAGTGCAAACTCTACACCGTAAACGAAGTACATCTTTCCAAATAATAATGAAGTATTCTGTTCTCAGTAAGGTGATGAGTTAAAAGAATCTTGTCAACTGTACCTTCTGGGTTGTAAGCTCTGGTGGTAGGTAGGGAGGTCGTTGGACATTCTCAAACACGACCCGCAGAGAGTTGATGTTCTACAAGTTGCTTTTACTCCCAAAGAGCCCAGAACGGCTACGCATCTCTGCGGATGTTAGCGGAAATCAAGGTGAGGACCAGCAGACCCAGGTCAGGGCTTCTGCTCCAGGGCTAGTGGCAAAGTCTCGTTCTTCCTCTTCCCTCAGTCTCCTGGAGGCAACTGGCCACAGCAGCAAGAGCTGACTGGGCACTGATTCTCTCTTCCCATCCCTATTAAAGCAACAGGGACACCCGCATTTACCTGAGTCCCCCTGGCTTTCTGCAGACCGGATCCTGCCCCTTTCCTCTGTCGACTCCACACGTTCCTTTTCTGCCCTCGGTGTGACTCTGCGTTTCATCTCACTTGACTTTTCCCTTTTCTCTCTGTTTCCTAGTCTCTACCCGCCCATGTCTCTTCCTTTTTTCCTTCCTCTTTGTCTCATTTTCTCTCTATATAAGGAAACTTTATTTGAAACAGACAAGTTGAAGGTTCCTTTTGAACTGCAACACGCCGCATTTCACATATGTGGGTAGACACATCTATTTTCTCATCACTTAAGTCACACTTGTGAGCCCTATTCTGTGCTAGGCTCTGCTCCCAACACTCAGGTGTATCAGAGAATGAAACAAAACTGATATATAAATAAAACAATATAGCCATTCTAAAAGTTCTTTTTTAATTGAAAAGTTAAGTATGGGAATATCATGTAGATCTCCCACAGTGCCCAAATTTTTAGTTCATGTGACTAGGATCAAACAAAAAACTTTAAATATATATTATGTGCCAGGCACTGAGCTAGACCCTGTTGACACAAAAATAAAGAAAAATGGTTTGATTTGTTATAAAAGTCAGGCTCACAAAAGGCCCTCTGTCTACTCCAAAATTTATATCCATAACAGGTTAATACTCCTTCCACCAATTACCTTTAAAGAACATTAACAAAGGCACATTTCACAACTATCAGGACAAATGCACATACAAATGGAGAAGAAATAAACTGGTATCAATATTTTCACAAATATAAAACAATGAAACCGAAACTAATTCTGTGAACAGGTACTCAGCCAGACCTGAGTTTGAAATTTTAGCAGATCAAATAAATGAGTGAATCATGAACTGATTAGTCAGGAAGTGTTGTCTAAATATTCAGACTGTTTTGCACAAATTGGTAAAACAAATGCACAGAAACGGTCTTGGTTTGTTCCTTCATATGAGTCTGTTCATCTATATAAGGTGAGCTCTGGAAACATAGGACCCCTTTTCCTTTGAGAGGGTGAGGAGGAGGGGCTGCCAGACTTCAAACTCAACTGAGATGTCAGCGCAGTCAGTGTGCCTGGCGCTAAGTATGCTGATATATGCGCACGCCTGTGGCTGCGCTCTGCTCACAATGAACAATGCGTTCCCTCCATCCCTGGAAAGACAGACAGCTCTGTGTGCTCAAATGGCTGGGACTGAACAAAAAGTAGAAGCCTAGTCAAATACGCCTAACTCTTAAAGAATTTAAATGGGCTCTTTTGTCTCATCCAAAACTTTGCTAAAACCAAAATCATTCATTAGATTACAGGCATGGCACCATGCAATCATTATTTGACCTGTGAACAAGGTCCTTGAGAGAAGGGCCAGTTGACTGCTTTAAAGAGGAGGGCTTAGCAAAAGCAAAAGCACTTCTGACTTTGGGGGCTATTTATGAACATCCCTCAGTCAAAATCAGTACTGAGTCACTCTGTGAAAGTACATATCGTTGTTTTCATTCAATAAATTATTCAACGTGCATTTACTTAGCATCTACTATGTGTTGCAGAGGAAGCAATCAGGCTCCATCCTTAATTCTAGGTTAAAAATGATTTTAAAAGAAAAGAAAAGGAAAAAGAATGTCATCATCGTGGCAGTAGAGTTGTAAAAGCTCTTTCACAAACATGATCTTATTTTATTCTCCCAGGAACCTTGATAGACATGATGTCTTTATGTTATGCTCCGTTTTATAGGTAGAGATATAAAGTTGTTTGTCAAAAAAGTGGACAAGGGGCTTCCCTGGTGGCGCAGTGGTTGAGAATCTGCCTGCCGATGCAGGGGACACGGGTTCGAGCCCTGGTCTGGGAGGATTCCACATGCCCCGGAGCAACTAGGCCCGTGAGCCACAATTGCTGAGCCTGCGCATCTGGAGCCTGTGCTCCGCAACGGGAGGGGCCGCAATAGTGAGAGGTCCGCGCACTGCTATGAAGAATGGCCCCCGCTTGCCACAACTGGAGAAAGCCCTCGCGCAGAGACGAAGACCCAACACAGCCATAAATTAATTAATTAATTAACTAAAAAAAAAAAAAAAAAGTGGACAAGCTGAAGCAAGTACGGCAGTAGTGTGATTGCTTGGCTCACACTTGGGGTAAAGGCCGTAACTCCGTGTTCTTCCACTGGGGCACCTTTTCCTCTTACTCACTCGTGTCATGGCCCATTCTTCTTTCACATCCTCAAAGTATCCAGCACCATCTTCAGCACAGACCAGAACCTCAGTAAATTCCTATCAACTGACTTTTGTTTGCCAAAAGATGTTAAAGAGCAATGCAGTCAAAACTGGAAAATCAAATGTTCCCATTTCTGAAGGAAGAGCATCACCCTTTAGTTCGGCTTGGGTTGGGAGGAGGGATCCCACCTGCCGAGCGTGGGTCACTAGGCCCACGGATTCATTTCAGCCCAGGGAACACTTGGGTGGTGTATGGACCGTGTCAGGATAGTTCTCAACAGTTCACATTGGGCAGGCCACGCATCCTACAGGATTCCACGTCAAGAGCAATTCATTTATCCCGGAAGCTAAGAGGAGACTTTAAAAACCAAAAGAAAACAAAACAAAAGCCAGCTTATCAGAAAATGACCACAGTTCATGGCTGTGTGAGTAATAAACACCATCATCAACGAAAATGATATTTGCCACTTTCCTTCTCAGGAGAACAGGGTAGGAAACAAGATATCCCCTCAAGAATTGCCCCCGAGCCCTGCTGCCCACAGAGGAAACCTCACACAGTGAACCACACCAGGGTCCCACTCACACACACTTGTTACACACGGTTATCAGCAATCAGGTTTCCTTTTTTATATTTCTGATTTGCAGTGTCTCTTGAAGACTCTTTTGTTCAAGAACAGAAATTTGAATTAGGATTATGTGGAAGCAGAAAGCAAAAATAGACACCAGAAGGTAAACTAAGAGGTTGCAGCCATACTGGATTTAACAACATATTAACAATATGTGATATTTGTATCCCAGATCAGTCTAATAATCAAACAAGTATCTACTGAACACCTTTTATGTGTGTAAGGTACTTGAAAATCCATATGATGGAAATTGATACCCACATTCTCAAGGAAATACAATCTAGCTTTGCGTGGGAAATGAATACATTCATTAATAAGTACCCTGAGAAGTTAGGTGACTAGAACAGCCAGTGAGTGGTACAGACAATACTAGTAAGGGGAGGGCCAGGTCCTAAGGATAGTTCAGGTTAACACAGGAAGGGCATTACCTGAGTTTTGGAAAGAGGATGGCGCTTTGAACCTCAGTCTCCCCCAGTCCACACCCAAAGCCTGATCTGTGCTTCTGCACTAATGATCTTCCCCATCCTCTTCACTTTAACTTCACAATAAGCACTAGGTTACTGGTTTTCTTTTCGTTTCTTACTTAATCTTTTACTCCTTTATCAATATCACAAACCCCTTCACAATCTATAAAACCATCACCACTTAAGCAGAGCCCAGCAGTAAATAGAAAGGACATTGCAAATTCCAGTTAAACACGGCAGGCAGAGTATGTAACTATAGGCACACTTCACCTAAGTGGACCACACAGATTCTACTCATCCCTACGTTAGATGGCTAAAGTGGACCCCTTAAACCAGCTTTTGGTTAAAATACATAGACATAAAGTTCAATACCTAAATACCTATTTTCCCTGCGTAAGTTTAATTCAGCATAGCCATACTATTTAAATTGCTAAAATAAATGTTAGGTTTTGAAATTATCATAAAGCACAGAGGATTCTTCACTGCCTTGGGAGCAGACCCTTCACTGAGACCACTGCGTCCTAAGAGCACTGTGGCAGACAGAGCTGGTCTAGGTGTCCAACGGCTGCCTATTTCTCCAGGACGACTCCCTGGGCCCAGCATTAGTCTGTCCCACTTAACCTCAATGCCCCCTCCTTTTCAGGATCAGAATGCTGAGACTTCTGAGACCAGACGACAGGAGGTCAAAGGCTCCTCTGCCGTGCGATGCTCTCTCTGAGGGTGCCCACCTCCCGAAATTCTGTGCCCCAGACTCATCCTTGTTCCATCCTAGTTCTTGTCCTGGAGGAAGGATTGAGGAAAAGGGAGAACTTTTCCTTTCCAGGAGTTCAATTCCATTTCCCTCCCAGCACTAATATCGATTGCTGTGAATAAGCATTAGGAGTTTGGGTTTTCAAGGGTCCTTCTCAGCTGCTTGAACTCAAGTGGCAGGTAGATACACAACTATTTATTTTTTAAGTGGTATCAAACGGTCCGAATGAGACAGAACACACTTATTGAATAAGTAGAGGAAGGAAAATTAAGTGTATGGAAGGTTCAGGTTTTCAAATAGGAGTCTGTACACCTGGCTTATGAAATTTTTCTTCAGGGAGTTTAGAGGCAACATCATTCTTATAGGAAGTCTCCCAGTGATTCAGGGAAAAGTCAGGGCACATTCACTCATCCAAGTGTCCTAAGCACCTTGTGAACTACTTTCCATGCAACAAAAACATACCTATTCCAAAGATCAAGGTACACAAAGTAGTAACACAGACCAAAATGAGGTGATCACAACTCCTGGGATAAATAACTCTACACTGAATCACAACAGAAGATCCAGGACTTTTAAGGTCCCCAAAAAAGATGGTGCGTTGGTCACTCCAATAGCCATAAAGAGGGTGCTGTGCTCCAGGTCTCCCCACCAGCCTCTCTTCAATTAACAGAGTTGCTGAGCACCAACCATGCCCAATGTTTGGGTAGGAATGCACACACTAAGAGCAGCATTTCAGAGCCTCATAGGGGAGGTTGTACTGTGACATAAAGAACTGTAAATACAAAGGAGACAATGATAAGACCACAGAGATAAAGGCTGTAGAGATTCTGGGAAGAGGGCTGGATTTCCTCTGGGAGGACTAGCAAGGACTTTGTGGAAAGGTGGCATGTGAACCAGCCTTTGATGGGTGGACAGCATGTTTGCATGGACATCAGGGAAGGACAGGGCAGCAGGAAGGGACAGCGTGGCCAGGGGAGAGCCAAGTTCCTCACTGCCCTGAAGATCTGCAATTGATGAGGATAGGACAGGGATGGAAGGCAGACTTGAGAATGGGTGGGGAATTGCCTCAAACGGTAGGTTGGGTGTTTGGGTTTAATTCTGTAGGAAATAGGAAGACCCCAGTGCTGTTTGAGCATGAAAATGCCAAAGCTGTACTTTGGAATAATTAATCTAAAAACAGAATGTAGATGCATTTGTAAGTGTGAGTGTGAGTATATGTGGGTCTGGGAGAGCGGCATCTAAAGCGACTGTAAGAGTCCAGGAGAAAGATAATGACAGTCTACTCTGAAAAAGTGGTAGAGGGAATGGAAGGGAAGAAACAGTTGGGAGAGCTATTTTAGAGACAGAATTGGCAGGAAGTAGCCACTGATTGGCTGCCAGATTAATTATCCCAAAGAATAGCTCTGGTCTTGTCACTCAACTACACAAAAACCTTCCGCAATTTCCCATTATCTGCAGAACAAAGTCATCATCTCATCGTACGTAGACTCTTGTGAGGATGACAGGCACGACCCACGATGACCTACCCCACCCTTGGATTCAGGTCTGTCCTCTGCTCCATCTGTCCTCACTTCAACAAATGGTCTCTAAGTCGTCCCTTAGTAAAGCCACGTGTATCATTTCCCAGCGACTTTCCTCACCTTATTTCCCCCACCCGAATTTTTTCCTTCTTCTATAATTATCTGTTGAAATGTACTTTCCTTTCAAGGATTATCTCAGACACGACCTTTTTCATGTTATCCCCACTCTAGCCCTGTTGACACAGTCTCTCCCTTCTTTGAGACAATCATAACATGTAATTTATGGTTCCTTACCATTTGTGTCAAATTTCTAATCACACTAGAGTCATTTATAAATTTGTATTTTCATCCCTATTGGTCTATACAGTTTCTGAGAACAGAGGGTAGTTCTGATTTATTTTCTTATGACCACAGCGTCTAACCTGATACAGAGTTGGTTGAAGAAATGGGTGAAAGAATAATTATATGCACAACTTTCAGATGGAAGGGAACATACAGCAAAATTCCTCTACCAATAGCCAACAAACAAAGTGAGCAAATAAAAACATAGAACACAGAAGAAACTTCCTACATTTGATATCCAATCTGTGGACATACAATCCCCGCTGGGTTAAACCCTGACACTCTGATGGCTCATCTTCCGGCCATACTAACATCTCACCTCAGTCAGACTCTTCTTTGCCTCCAGACCCCGATCTGAACACGAGCAGCGGGATCTGATTTCAAGACTGCAGATGACAAGTGAGGACCTTAAGATTTTGATAACCAAGATGACACAGGAATCAAAAAGGAGGTTGATGGTAAATCCTGGCTGACGGAGCGTGAGCCCAAAGACGTGTAGCACATGGCAGCTTCCTCGAGACCGCGTCACACACATGCTTGTGTCCAACCTGTGTGTCTGTGCTGATGCGTCTAGACAAGGACGTGGCCCAGCAGCCTGGATCAGGTAACTGCTCCGCCTCATCTAATAAACACTCTCCAACTCTCCTTATGTAACACGGAAAGGGAGCGCTGGATGTGAGGGGCGGGGCGCAGCACAGCTGATCTCGAATGGGTCTAAGGTAGAGGCCGGGAACTGCTTCCCGGGGTTAAATGAAGGGTGATGGCATCGTCCGGAGAATGAGGACCAGGCAGCTGTGTCACACGACCGGGGGCCCCCGCTCCGCTTGCAGTCAGAGTGAAGGAACACTCTGGAGTCGAGTGTGTTCAGGGGAGGCCAAGCCCTCAGCCCCTCGCTCCCCTTGCTGGGTCTGACACCGGTCAGGGGGACGGGAACAAATGGGGAGGTGTAATGAGCCTTCTGTCCCCCCCATGAGAAGCTCAATCCAATTAAACACAGATTGTGTGCCTACTTTGCCTCAAGCTTGAGATCTCTTTTAAGACACATGTTGTAAAGGATTCGAGAGCAGACATACTCTACCGAAGGATCTTGAATCTCTGGCCTGGTATTACTTAACCAAGTCAGCCAAGCAGAAACTCTGAACACCAGTGACTCAGTGTGCAGCGGCTCCAGGTTATTACTGGGGTGTGCCCACTGCACCTCCTCACCATCCTTAGGTCCTTGGGTGAGCTCATGCCTCAGCTTGCGATGCCTGTGAATCATAATGCTCGATTACAAGTACTGAGTATCTAATTGTGTGTGACAACGCTGCTTGGGCGAAGCTCAGATTTATGGATGGCAGTGAGGAGAGTCTGCAATTTCTGAGCACTGGGTGAGCTGCTACCTTAACCATCTGGGCTTTGGAAAGGGAGTTTGCAGAAAGGGTAAAATCTAAGGGAACTTAGAGCACGAGGCCAGAGCTGGGACTCCCATCCTGTAAAGTCACCCCGTGGTAATATCGACAGTATGTGCCTCCCCGGTCCCTCCTTTTCCCACTCTGTCCCCATGTATGTTTGGAACCAGACTGTTTGCTTTTCCACTGCTTCTACCTTTGGTTTCTGACTGGACTGACCACCAAGTAATAGAACCACAATTTATTCTCCCTCCCCAAGAATATAGCACTTCTGAGGTTTTCTAAGGTAGCTTTTTTGATAGCTTCATTCCATTATCCGTTCTTCCTATATTTAGGATGGAGGCAAAGCCTGAACCCGGTTAAGCGAGGACAGAAGGGAACATGTTCATCACACCAAGGGCACTTCGCCCACACACTGTGGGAGGAGCCTCTTAGGACAGGTAGGCCCCTCAGAAGTGGAATACCAAGAGGTTCTGGCCAGAAGGGGGCTGAGAGGAAAAGGTGGAAGATGGGGAAGAAGAGGAGAGAAAAGAATATTTCTTTGCTACTTGGCTCATTAGCTGTTGGTTGGGGTGCATTGTTTGAAAAGGATGAATGAAGCAGAGAAAACACAAATTGTGGGTGGCCTGGGCATTGAGAACAACAAAAAAAAAGAATGGAATCGCAATGAACTTAATACCCGAGAAATGACTTACATTTTGCATTCTTTTTCAGAACATACACATGTAAGTATTAAGGATGCATCTTCTACATCCACAGCCTTCAGTACATCAATGAGGACAGGGGGAAGGAAGTAGTCATTTGTTGTTGTTGATTTCTGTTTTTCAGCATCCCTGGCACAATGATGACATTTTTATAAAACAATAAAACTGACAGAATCAAGCATGCTTTCTGAAAATCTCAGCTGGTGTAAAATGGAACTTTGGAACTAGAATACGATCCGTGGTCCACAGGCCCTTAAAATGTGCTCTTTGCCACGCTCCTCTGGGGTGTGTGACTCTCTACAGGGGCAGCTCGCTGGGGGGTCTGCAGCTCAGTGGAAAGAATGCCTGCTTAATTTCAGCAGGATCTGCGAGCAGATAAGAAATCTGACATTCTGAAGAAGGCTTTGCGTAAGCATGATATAGGGTTATAAATTAGTCTGAAATAACTACTTCTTGAAAAAGTTAGCAAAAGTGTAAGGAGGAAGGCTGGATGTCTTTCCTCCAAGAGCCAAAACAGGAAAAGACCCTACTTGATGTCCGTCTGGATCCCAGAGAACCTTTGGAATAAGGGAAAATGGGTTCACACTGCAGAAAAGATTCAAGGGGTGTAGCTCCACAGCATGGCTTTGGTCCTCCCTTGAAGCAAAATGAGTGAGAATAGTATTTATATTTTTACTCTTGGAGACATTATACATTCTGTGAGTCATGCTTAAATTTGATCTTAACATAGAAGAGTAGACTATTACTAATTTGAAAGCCATAATGAAGCCTGAATTTCATGGCTTATTTATCTTTACACATAATTTCATAAACATGTTTGGGGCACAACCCTTACTCTGTTATAGAGCTCATTATAAATTTGTCTCTGTAACATACCTCTCTCTGTGGAAAAAAAAAAAAAATCCTTAACTCGACATAGAGCTTTCCAGAGCAAAGAGGAAATAACTATTCCCATTATTTTCTTAAATGTCTTTTAACTGTTTTATGAGACACCTCACGGGATTATTTTTGAATACCTCAAGACTGAATGTCTTCATTCTTTTAGTTAATCATTTAGTAGAATGATAAACCTCTACATTGTCATATATTTAGATCAAATTCTGTAAACAAGCGCTGAGCCTACATAAAATCATGATTGTCAGCCCAAACAAGTTCTAAATTATAGATACAGAGACTCTTCAATTGCATTCGCATTTAATAAAAAGCTTTCATTTGGGGGTTTATTTTCTTAAACAGTATATATGTTTAATAACCTGAACTCTTTAATGAGTATGCTATTTTGCCTTTTTACAATTATAGAGATAATAAGAGTACCCATAATCCTATAGCTTCTTGTAGGCTTCACATTATAAAATCCATAAGTAAAGCATTCAACGTAGTGCATTTGTTAATAAATATTAGCTATGATTATTATTGTCATTATGATGTTTTCCTGATAGTCTATTTTTATTGGTTTCTCACATAATACTGAAATTTTGATCTTCCGAAAGTATGATTTTACCAGTTGACCCATCTTTACAGCATCCCACTTTAAATTAGAATTGGAAATAGCCGAAGTATACATCTTAAGCATTTCTCTATTGTCCATGAACTTTTCTCTCCTTTCAGGCTCCTTTCCTCCCACTTTTCATTCTTCCCTTCCTTCCAGCCCCTTCTCCACTGGCACGCAGAGCACTTTTCTCCTGTTGCATCTTTCCACTGTCTCTGGATGGAGAAGCATTTCCCAATGCTTAGAGAAAAGTTATGCATACGGCATTTTGAGCTCTTGATAGAGCGGATTTTGTATTAAATGAAACACATTTTAATTTAAAATTTCCCAAAGGGGCCTTCTTGGTAGCAGCGACCTGGAAAGACTTCTGTGACTCAGGTGGGAAGTCTGAGTTTCAGGTGTGCGCAGGGAGAGCTGTCTAGCATCGCCCGTGGGGTGAGTTCTCCATCTCACTCCCTCCCCCATGATGGGCTTATCGTTCTTTTCGACTTTAGTGGGACATTTGGAGGACAATATCCAGCCCACTCTTTTAAATTTCTGAACATACCATTGGCTACCGTGGTGAAAACTTAGTGTTTATTTGTACTCACAAGATCTTGTCACTTTGGGTGCTTTAGGCTACCAGAAGTAGGACATGAATTGTATAATGGATGTTAGCTGCTAAAAATGTGTGCCTAACCTGTGTGTACCCAGGCTGTTACTGCTATCTAAATACTGCTTCTTGGAAAGAAGGTGAGGCAGAAAGCCGATGGGGCTATTTCTTCAAGCACGGAGCCTGTCATGCTAACTGCATACACTTTATTTGCCTGCAGCGTGGCAGGTGGAGAAGATCCACCACAACCGGTCAAGTGGAGGGAAGAAGAGCAGGAGTAATAGAGCCTATGCAGCACACGAAGTGTGTGAATTCACCAGGACAACCCACCGGGTATAGTTGCCATAAAGGAATACTTGCCTAAAGCAAAATAAAGTCATAGTCACAAAGTAGATAAAATCAAGAGCGAAAAGAACTTAAGAGGAAGTTGGTTTTCAGCTACATGTCTTGAGTTTCGCACACAGTCCAGTGATTTCTCTAGGTGACCAAGAAGCCTCTGATTGGGTGAATCCCACGTCAGTTCCACTGACCTGAGCGATCCTAGATTAGACCCACTAATTAAAAACAACACCTCCTCTAAATCTTCCAGGCTATTGGCCTTAGGCTCACTTCCTGCTCTTCCTTAGAAATGATCCCAATTAAGGAGCAGGAGGTGCTGCTGCCCTCTGGCAGGGGCACTGGCCACAGCCTGAAGCCCCACCATTGCACAGTGACACCTCTGCAGAGGAGACCCTGCCCAGGGGTGGCAGATACAGACACACAAGGTTAGAAGAAGAAAGGAGCTGAGAGGTTATGGAGTTCAATCCTCCATGTTAAGCAAAGATCCTGAGACGTGGAGAGTAGAAATGACTTGTTTAAAGTCACCCCCGAATTATGAGAAGAGCTGAACTAAGATGAGGTACCTTCACGTGAGCTCTGTCATTGTCTAGGTTAGCTACAGATGGGAAAATCTCGCTGAGAAAATAAAAAGGAATGTTTTTTTAAAAAAGGAAAGGATGCCTAAGGATGACTAAAATGTATAATATCAGGTGAAGATCCCCTCTGAGCAGTTAATGGGAAAGAGAAGGTTCCTAGCGTCATTGGTCATTTTCAATATGTTGAAGAATTTTACTCAGAATTTCGTGGCACATGTGTAATCCAACCAATATCACCAAGCTAGGGGTGAGCTCCTGACTCTGGGAGAGACCTGAAAATCAGTAAAGCGGTTGCTAGTGGTCCTCCTGATGCTGCCCTTGGTTACCTGAAAACCCCTGGGCAGGAGCAAGTTGGGATGCTGGGGCACCAAACTTACAGCCAGTGGGCACGTTCCCATCAAGGAGAATGGGGCCAGGGCCGGGCTGCGGGGTGGAGAGCAGGCAAGGAACAGGGTTGTGCAGAGAGGAGAGACGTGTGGAGATCAGGTGATGAAAGCTGTTTTCTTCTGTAGAGTCCCATTTTCTAATGCTGACTGCCGAGTCAGCACCCCTCACATTTCAGTAATGCATCTGAAGCTAAAACAAATGATTCCATCTGCATATGCTGAATTTCGAAGCCGTAAAGCACCAAGTACAAAATATCATTGGCCATACTGTGCCCTGTACACATTCTGCCTCTAACCCCTGGCATGCTGACAGCCATGAATATTTATCACAGGCTGAGTGTATTTTCTAACTTCTTCAAAATTGAACATACATGAAATGTTACATATTAAAAATGAGAAGTCACATCTAATCTCACAAATCTCACTGTCCTTCCCACCCAACTGACCCCTTTGATGAGACACTCTTTTGATCATTAACTAGATGAACAGGTGGCTGAGTCCATTTGTAAACAGGTGTGTTAAACCGTCCCTGGAGAACGGACACAACACTTCTTGGCTTGCACTATGGGTGTGGGTCTCTTAGGGAAACGGATTGTTTTTGAGCTAACAAAATCCCAGTAACAGCAAATTAGCTAAAGAACATTTGGGCAGTGAAACTACCTCCATTCTTGTTCTTGGGACTATGAAGAGAATTGCAAAAAATAAGGAAGATTCAAAACACAAAGTTCGTGGAAAATTCCAAGTGTTAATTCAGTACCAAATGTGCCATGTTCACCAAAGAACAATTAACAAATGAGTTTGAAATTTATCTGAGCAAATGATTAAGATTTCCTTTCCTGTTATATACAAGTATCTACCATCAACCAGCACTTCTCACTTTTACGTAATCTCAGACTTCCATTTGTAAGCAAAGACATGCAGCTTTTTGATGTCTGAGCTACTTAAAGTTCCAGACTCTGAGAGAATATAAAACCCTAATTCTAATCTAACTTTTCCTTTACAAGACTTAATCAAGGGGAAGGATAAATTGGGAGATTGTGACTGACATATACACACTACTCTATATAAAATGGATAACTAATAAGGACCTGCTGTAGAGCACAGGGAACTCTTCTTAATACTCTGTAATGACCTGTATGGGAAAAGAATCTAAAAAGAGTGGATATATGTATATGTATACCTGATTCACTCTGCGGTACAGCAGAAACTAACACAACATTGTACATCAACTATACTCCAATAACAACTTTTTTTAAAAGTTGGGGAAAAAAAGACTTAATTGAAGGTTCTTATTCTGAACAGATCTGCCTCCATGGGACTGCAGTGGAGTCATCTGCATGTGTGAATGCATGACCAGTTTCTAAGTTGAATCCTCTTCTTCTCTTCCCCTCGTCTCTCCAGCCAGTGGTGATCCTGTGGATGACTAGGTCACTGCCTGCCTCCACCCTGCTCAGCTCCCTGCGTCGAGGCCGAGCGTGACGTCACAGACCCGAGTCAGAGGTGAGCGAGCAGGACGCCCTCAGTGGTGATCTGGGGCTTAGCCATGCCTTCCTCAAATGTTCTGTTGCTGATCTCTGGGATCAACAGCTTTAAAATGTTCAGAAATTGCAAAACAGACACCTGACATTTACCAACCCTCTTTCCTCAAAACAGAAATTTGTTTACTGTTTCACGCATTCTCAGGTAAGAAAAGACTTGTTCAATTGTAACTGCATATCATAAGGGGACAGCTAAGATATACATATATAAACCATGATGAATGAGGACCAACTACCTAGAGCTCTCACAAACTTAGAGTTTAGATTTTATAAGAAGGAGATAAACTTAAATCATATATTTAATCAAGTAGAGAAATATGGTTATACAATGCCATGCAATTGAGAGCTAATTTTCAGAATGATCACCTGGACTCCTGAAGTATGAATCATCTAAGAAAGGGACATCAACGATTATCTTACTCTCTTATTAAGTGAGAAAAATGGTTTAATCTATTTCAAAATGTATTCAAGAAAAAGTAGACATAGAAGAATTGTGATTACTAAGCATATATTTATATATAATATATAAATATAAACATATTATGTATGTTATATGTAATATAACATGATTATACATGTATAATATAATATACATATAAATAATAGCCATATTATATGCTTATACTTATACAAATATTCAAATATATAAATATATTTATATAAATTATATTTATAAATATATGCCATAGGTATATACTATATATTAATATATAGTTATTATATGTATGTATGTATGTATATCTATACACCTTGACTCACTGTGGGTTAGAAATTTATCGTAGTGCTACCTCTTTTGGTTCTGCACACAGTAGGTGCTCAATACATGCAGGGTGTATGAATTGCTCATTAATGTGCTAAAAATGAAGAGAGGAGATGAGTTTAAGGAGCTATCCCTTTAATTTTCAGCACTGACTGATATTTTTTCTTCCAGGAGAAGATGGTGAGGGAGCCCCTGGGCTGCCCATCCTTGTTACTGAGTCTAATGAGACTGTTACTAAACTGTTTTAAAACGCAGAATCTAAACATGATTCATAAATTTGCAAGTTGGGTTTGAGGAGAGGAGAACAAAAGGAAGAATCTCTACCCCAGCAGCTGGAATTCCCACAGAGAGAGACACACTCCCCTGATCTTAAACCCGGAGTCAACATCTGTCCTGGACATAGTGGCCCAAGGGCCACCCCACCGCCCAAGATCACTTGGGCGTCTCTTCCTGCTTCTCTGGGGCTCTTGGGTTGGGAAGGAGCTTGTGGGAGGGGGCAGGGTTTCACTCATCACGTGGCACTTATTCATACCACATTGGCCACAGGAACACTACAATCGGGTACCACATTTATTCTTCTGATAATATACTCCATGCCCTAAAAAGAGCCAGTGAAGAAAGAAGCTTCCCTTAGAAAAGGAAGGAAGGAAGGAAGGAAGGAAGGAAGGAAGGAAGAAAGAAAGAAAGAAAGAAAGAAAGAAAGAAAGAAAGAAAGGAAGAAAGGAAGGAAGAAAGAGAGAGAGAGAAAAGGAAAAAAACAGAAAGAAAACCAGTTACTCTTAAAGATAAAGGACACAGCACTATTCTGGGAACTGTGACCATTCTCGCCAAACTACAGGACATGAGGTCAGATTTTTGAATCCAGAAAATGCAAATAATTACGACCTATCATATTGGCCACTGAGAAATCAGAACCACAGGATTTCTCAGTGCAATGCATCCATTGCTCATGTGTTCAAAGTGCAGTGATCACTGTTTCCTGAAGGAAGCCAGCAAGTCTGTCTGCAGAGAGGGCTCGTAAGGATGAAGCTACAACCAGTGCCATGAGCACATACACCAGGACAGTTCCATTCTCGCCACCCCTCAGCCTCACCACAAATCCCCCCTCTTTCCTGCAACTGGTGATGAGCACCACCCAGAAAACAAACAGCTGGACGGATGCCAAAGGGCCATACATCCGTGGTCTACCGTGCCCTTTTTAATCAACTTCCTAATTAAAAAATGCCATGCTGGCATGAGGTATGAAGGGAGTAGGCTTGGGATATTTCACAGAATAGCATCCCTTAATCCTAGGGTTATGGAAAATCTGTGTTCTTACAGATGTTTATGAGTTTTCCTGGTGCAGAGATAGATAGAATCAATTTGCTTGTGCCTGGCCCTCAAGACGTATTAAATTTATCCTGAAGGAAACTGGTTTCTGAAAAGCTCTTGCCCAGATGCATTAGGCAGGTGGGAGTTTCAGTGAACCAGAGGGTCCACTAGCAGATGCAGCATTGATTTCTGAACGTTCACAATCTAGCAGACCGCTCCAGAGCAGACTTGATTTGATGGCTCTCTATGGGGTGCCCTGCAGACTCAATTATTTCCACAACCAGTCTGGCTAGCATTGTTTCATGGCGACCATGCTCTATGCTTTCAGCTTCTGATCAGATGGTAACAGGCGAGTGGATCCATGTACCAGGGAGGGGAGCTTGGGCTAAATTTAAAGTCAGTCTCTAAGAACAGTCCATCCCTTTTAGGGTTGAGTGATGTGAGAGCCCTTGTGATTGAGGGGTAATTCTGACTTTTAAGAAAACATTCTGTTGAGTGCCATTAAAATACACTGAGTCCAGCCATGAAGATACTACTCAAAACAGTGTTTGAGCTAGAAATCCTCTAATAAAAATCTTCATCAATGTACTAAAAAGAACCCCTACCCCATAAATTATTAACCCATGAGTTGTTTGATTTAGCGACCTAAGTCCGACATCCCAACCTGAAAACATCTCAAGCAAATGTCCAACAATCTTGGGGTAATTTTCTTTAAAGCCATTTGATTGCACCATGTAAGCAGTCAGACTTTAGGAAAAAGCAGTCAGTATGTAACACTGAGTCATAAAGTTCCTTTCAACTATATAATGAGTACCCGAATATATCTAAAACAGGTCTACATGGCACACTTATTAATCCAATGGCTCAAATACTGTCAGCCTTCACACAACATTTCCACACTGGCATTTTAAAAACACATATATACATGCACTCAACAGAACCTTTGAAGAGATGAATTGTAGTTCCCCAAGAGTACAAAAATACATCCTAGTACAGAGTTTTAAACAAAATAAGGTCAATAACCTTTTGAAAGAAAAAATATTGATACCCTCGTCATTCCCCATCACTGGGAACCCACTGAAGAATGGCCCTGGAGCACCCTAGGCACAGAGACCTCCCGTATACCGACCTCTCTTCCCTTTGGTATCGAAGGGTGCCTGATTTCAGACTAATATTTTGGCCACTCACTGAGCTTAAAGAAATTTACTATAAAAGGCTGCTTTTCTTTCTAAAGTTTATCTGCAACCTTAGAGCTAAACTAAAAAAAAAAGAAAAAGAAAAAAGAAAAAGAAAAATGCCCTTAGAAACCACATTTCCAGTTAGGCACACATCACCATATTTCCAGCCCTGGGACTTTTCACTGTCTTTGAAGGCAAGCCCTTCCCAAGTCCACAAAACCAGTGTGCCCGAGAACCAGTGTGACAGACAGTGGCGTAAAGTAACTCTGTCAAGTGGAAACTAATATGACATAATTTTGGCCCTTAAAAAAAAGCTAGACTCTACCTCTGAAAGGCAACCAGGCACAAAGAAAGCAACGTGGTAGGTAACAGTCAAGTGTTCTCTTCTGGGTGTAAATGGACACGTTGAGGTCAGAAAATGAATGCTGATATTTTGCCCCAAGAAAGTTATAACCCATCATAAAACTAAAAGGAATGATTTTAATCATAGAAGGCTTGGCTCAACTCTAAAATAAAATACAGCAATGGAAAAATAAAAGAAATATTCTTTTTCTCTAGGTAAGAGTTCACGAATCTATTTTGAAATAATTTGGTATTTAATACTGTTTGGGTTAAATTAAAAAAAAAAAAACAAACACCCCTCAGTTGTGTTCTCATCCTAGTTTACCAGCAAATTTAAAAATAAAATAGAAAAAATTGATTTTATATATATATACATATATATTCTTTGATGTAAATATGGACAATTCAGCTATTATGCAAAGCTCAATGTGAGTATTCAGAAACTTCAAGTATGAAGGGGAAAATTATCAAAACCAAGTGTCAGAAGCTGCATATAAAGGGTTAAAATGTTTTCCAATATCTTGTGTTTGAGGTTTAGGTTTATTGAAGGTAGTTTTTTTTTTTTTTTTTTTTTTCTTTTTTGGGAGGACATAGCTTTTTTAAACAGAAGAAATGACCCTCCAAAAAGTTGCATTTTTTTTTATCAAATATTCACTGTCATTGTCTAAAGCAGACAGCTGAAGTAAAGCAACTCTGTAAAAAAAAAAAAAAAAAAAAATTAAAAAGCCTCAAAATAAAAGCAAAATAAAATCCTTAAGTGATTAAAAAAAATTCAGGCACCTATAAAAAGACAGTTAAAGGATAATAATTTCTACTTAAGTCCTACCTTAAAAGCAGATGAAATAATTAGGTCAGTTAAAATGAAAACCTTACCTTTTAAGGAGAATAGGGATTATGAAAACAGGATAGAACTATTTATCAGTGAATTTCTTGAGATGAAAGTATATTTAACTGAATATTAAAACACCCATATTGCAGTACTACAATCACAGAATTATATAAGAAATGTGTGCCACTGATGACAATAGAAAATTAGGATTCCAGCAGGCTTTATACTTATTTCTCAATTCAGAAGACTGATTTGTAAAAACAGTCTCCATTTTTCTGAAAAGAACTGAAAGTATCAGAGCTAGTGCTAATTTTTCTATCTCTTATCTGTAGATCCTACAGATCAATAGAAACTTCAGCTCGATTTGCAAAATCTCCAGTAAGTTGCTGGTTAAATTAGCTAAAATTTTCTTCCAGCTAGGAAAAATATATAGCAGTCAAAACTAATTATGTCTGGGCTTTCATTGAAACAACATTTGCTCATTTTACTGGTCTGGATACACTGTTTCAGAAAATATTAATTAAACACACTGAATAATGGCTGCTGTAAATTTCTGCAAACAATAATCTCTAAACAGTTCATTTTCACTCCAGACATTCGCACGGAAGATGGATGAAGCGGCTGACCCAGACCGGCAGCAAGGCCGACCCTTTTGTTACCCACCCCCGGAGTTGAACTTTGCTCCACTTTGGGAAGCGGACCTAACGCTCTGGAAACAACAAGGAGAACAGGACATATTTACCTGGAGGGACCGGCAAGGAGAAAGCTGAAGAATGGCAAACAAAGTGGTCCGAGTGAACGCCCTGGGCGCACATCCCAGGGGCTCCTCCGGCTAGGCCAGCCTCCGAGCCGTCGTTCCCACGCTAGGCAGCCCTGCTTCCATCTTAGGGACTCACCCAGAAAATTCTCCAACCTGCTCCACGACTACAAACTCTTCTGCTTCTGCACGCCCACCATTTGTTCTCCGTGCATCCAATCAACTTCCCACCGCACCTCTTCTCTACCGGCGCTCAGACCCGGGGCCACTGCTCATCTGTATGCTAATTATTTTGCCACATGGACAAAAGTAATAATGCTTTCAGACAGGAAACTAACAGGCCTGAAGTCGGAGATGGAAATTAATAAGTTGACACCGCTAAACGGCGGGGCCGGGGCATGCGTTCAGCGCCCTGCCTGGCGCAGGACGTGAAGCCTCCATTGACCGGAGCCTCAGACGAGATGCGCTGCGAGCCTGCCCGGCGGTGCGTCCGGCACAGGCTCCCGGGGAGACCACAGAGCTGCGGCAGAACATCAGCAGCAGACTGCTGACTTACCCTGTCTCAGGCTGCATCCTTCAAGCTCTACAAAAACATAGCCATCTCCCCAAATCCTAGCCTGGGAGGGAGCTTCATGGCTGAGCTAGATATTTTTCAAGTTAGAGCTATGGCTTAAACCGACAATTTCTAACCTGGCTGTTTATTAAGCTTCCAACACAGTCAGACAAGATTGGGGATGCATGCTGTATGCTTCTTACATTGTACCCACAGGCCCCTAAATCTCTAGAGCAGAATGTGTATCATGTGCAGCGCCGTATTTCATGTAATAGATGAGAACTGTAAATACCAGAGTCAGGCTGTTAACAGCCACAGGCTAGGCTGTATGTCTAAAAATACCACCCCCGCCCGCCCCCGCCCCCCCCCCCCCAACACACACACTGATGTTATGGTAAATTCACGCTGTGGCCATAGAGACCTCAGAAAGTCAGCTGAACCCACAATATTTTCCATGGTCCTATTGCTGAGCACCAAAACAACACAGAAAGAGGTTCCAAGCCTGGCCCCCCACCTCTTCAAATGGGAGAACAGTTACACAAGAGTTAACGCCAACTGACTCTTAAAATCTCTTTCGGGTTGCCAACCGCACTAGGCTCTGTTTCAGCGTGAGCTTCTTCTATCGTGTTCTTTTCAAACAAAAGACATAGAACTATTCCTCTAAGAAAGTTCAAATATTATCAACCTCTTAGCATGGCTGGAAGAAAACAAATGTCAGAAAAAGTTTTATCTGAAAAGGCAAGAGCAAATAAGATTTCAAAAACACAAAAGGGAACATAGATATATGACTTTCGTTAACATCTTTCCAGTAAAAACATATTGCTGATTTTTTACATGCTTCTTGAGTCTAACAACAAATGTTTTACCCTAGCCGTAGTAGCCGCACCACTGCGCTCCCTGCAAGCCTTGCTCCTATCACACTCAGTGCTCTGAAAGGCCATATGAAACCATAAAGGCTGCTTAGCACCTCCCACCCTCCCGCTGGATGCCAGCCTCAAATACACAGACTCCTGTTTAATAACAACTTCAGGCAGCCTGCACACATACGGGGCTCCCACAATGATATTAAGGTGGAGAAGAAGCTCTGCTGGAGAAAGAGTCCTTTGTTGGCTCGTTTGTACACCAAACCAGGCAATTTTAAGAACTGTTACAATTTGGCATCAAATAAGAGCTGAAGATAGCCAGGTAAGCAAGGAGACAACTATTTGTCAAAGTACTTAAGAGGCCAGGTGAAATAATTCTGAAGAGTTGCAGGTGGCAACAATCAGATAAATCCTAGGCAACCGTTAAGTAGAAAGAAAGAGGTACCTTTTTGTAGGAGAGTTGGTAGCCATCCAGCACAACCCCGATCTGCAGCCTATTTCTCCACGCACGCAGGGCTATTTCTGCCACGGAGAGACCATGGCACATGTTGATCACACTTGCCTATACATTTCCACTCCATCGGCTCCTTCCCTCCAGTGCCGTCACTCTGTCAGCTCACCGTGTACAGGGAGAGCGGGGGGCAGAACCACCACCGTGATAAACCACTGCAGGTTTTCCCCAGAACACAATGCTGACTGTGGTTTATGTGGGGAGGACGACACAGAGCTCCGAAGTTGCCAAGAACACCTTACTCTAGCTTTCAGAGGTGATTCCTCTAAATCCCGAGCGTCTTGCCTGACGTCTTGAGACCAGACATACTGGTTACTACAGAGGTTACAATTCCCTTCCCATCCAGCCCTGCTGGAAATCACTGCAGTCTGAGAGCAAGAGACGCTTTAAGAGACTATCCTGTACCATTCCGTCTTCTCACAGCACAGCACCCATCACACTTAAACTAAAACATCCCCCCCCCCGCAACTTTTCCAATAATCACCACGTGGGGAGTAGGGATTTTTTAAAGAGATACATTTTAGGAAAAATTTCCTAACAGAACAGCCCAACACAGCAATGCTTATCAGTATTTCCTCACATAATAAATAAGCATTTATGCATTCTTTCTAGTTTTAAAACACCTGGCTTACATTTTCTCTGCCATCTCTGATTACTTATACAGATACCCTGAGGACTCATTATGATGTCAAAGCTTAACACAGTTTCATTGTGAAAACAGGCATAGGAAAATCATTGTGTATGCTTGAACAATGCAGGTGTGAAAGAGACACAGGGAGAAGAGAGGGAGGCCAAAGACACAACCAGGGACAGAGTTAAAGAGGGAGGACAGGGGAGGGAGAGAGAGAGAGAGAGAAAAAGGGGAGGGGGAGATGGGGGAAAGAGGGAGGGAAAAGGAGCAACAGAGAGAGACAGAGAGACAGGAGGACACAAAGCAGACTCCAACTGAAACCATGTTGCACTGAAACATAGCCTAATGTTAGAAGAATGTACGTCTGCTACCTTAAAATAATCTGACATCAGAAAAATCATACAATAAATTATTACAAAAGTAAAGTAGTATATTCCTCGTGCAAGTTATGATCATTATAGGCAATATTTCTAATTTGTTGGGTATGCCAATTTAAAATATATATGTTTTTATATCAGCCACACATAATATATGGATGTTATTTACCCCTTACAACTTCAAAATAAAATTTTTTTAATTATATAAGTATTTTCTTCTTTAAGTTTGTGCTATCTTTTCTCCTTAGTTTAGTTTGGAATAAGGTGTAAATCAATGTCAGGTAAGCGTTGTGGTAAAGAATACACCATGATGAAACTTATTTGGTGAAAAATATGTTAATCATTTTCAAGTTTTTGTTCAAGTTTATCCTCTATTACTCTTTTCTAAGGAATGCTACACACTTTTCAAAGAAAACAAAAAAAAGACATTCATGAAAAGAGGCTTCTGAAAAAGCTTGAAAACAAGAAAATGCATAACACTATTGCAATCAAATTATGATACAAAGTAATTTGATTATTAGAATTTAGCAAAACCGAAGATCTCTCTTTCTGAATCTGCCATTCATTTGCTTCCTAGACAGAGTTCTGGTGAGACGTTGCATCAAGGTAGACTTTATGGCAAAGTACTAGATGCATTTGAAAGACTGGTTGTTGATTAGAAAATTATAGCCCTGGACTCCAGGGGCCATGCAGCCAAGCCACACTTCAACATCAGGGCAGCGGGGTCGTTACAGAAAAGCATCTTGCTAGCCCCTCTTACTCCACCAAATGGGGGTCTTAATATAAAATATTTCAGAGGAAATACAATTTTAAGTTGTCTGAAGTTAAAAATGTAGTCACCAAATTGTTTAATGAGTAAAATTATTTTAGATGATATAGTATGTTTTTACACACGATACTCTCCCTTAAATTAGATTGCCTCTCAGGTAGAGTCAGAAATCTAGTTTATACATGTGACTTTGAAAACGTTATTTAGGCAACAAAATGAATTTTTCTGAGAAGTGATTGGATTTTTTTTATCAGACATGTGAAGTATTTCTAAAAGCAAATCAACAAATAATCAGATTATTAACTCTAAGTTTTGAATTTTAAGTATAGTTTTAACAAATAGAAAAACTTTAAAAAGATTTAAGGCTGCAAAATAACTTATTTTTTTCCTCAATCTATTGAAAGCTGGTGCATAAAACAGACAGAAAACATCAGGCAGTGAAATAATTGGGTGTATCCAGTAATAAGGTGTGAAATATAAACATTTTTGAGAGTGTAAAAAATGAATAAGTTAGGTGAAAAGTAAGTTAGGTTAAAAATATGATAGGAACAATGAAAGCTGTATGTCGAAGAGGCCCATTCTCTGAAAATACTCACATTTTCCTAAAATCATGCTGATATAATCCAAAGGAAATAATGTACTCATACTCCTTTAGGAATTTTTGTACACCACACATACATGGTCACAAATTATGGGCCTTCAACCTTGATCTCAGCATCTAACACAAATTTATGAAATTGGCCTAAGTTTTGCTGGAGGATGCAAGTTTAACTCAAGAAAAGTTGAAATTTATGTTTTCTGTGTACTTTCTGCCTTATTGGTTTATCTTGGTAATTCTGGCTCATCTTTTCAAAAATGAAATTTTATCAATAATCACATAACGATTTTCCATTTGAAAAGCATGTCCACATGGTGTTCATGGTTTTTCAACTCACAACTACATGTATGCAAGTAATTTTAATAAAATCATGTCTAGTAATTTGAAAAGTAGGGTAACATTTTTATGTGCAACATAAAGGTCTAGAGATTGCCTATCTTTTCTGCCACACTCTTCAGAACAACCCATTGTGACCATAAAGTCTGCTCCTCCTTCTACCTCAACGAGTACAATCATTAAGGTGATGAAACTGAGCCATTTCCCCATTGCCAGTAAACTAGTAGGAAGTCAGTCACTGCTGAATGTAATTGCTATCAGCAGCGGACAGCTCCCGGTGCTGAAAGGGAAAGGGAGAGAAGCCTTGCTCACAATAGCTCACTCAACCAGCCTTTGAAAAATCACAGCAAAACTGAATGAGGTGGCAAGTGCTCAGGCCGAATAGCACTGTCTACAGAACAATGGCAGCCAATTCCAAATCCTACTATAATCACATTAATGAGATTAATCAGTGAATTAGCAGCAGTCAAATGTCAGGGAGACAAGGAAGAATCCAACCAAGATTGGTAATTAACTTTTTTGGGGGGGAGGGAAAAAATCAACTGTGCTACCTCATAGGTTTCTCAAAAGTTGACAATTTTGCTTCAGAAATCTGAAGACTATACGTAATGATCAAAAGGCAACAGTATAATCCTTCATATTATAATATAAATCCAGGTATCATATTACTGATGCTTCAACTACAGTCCTCTGAGAAAAGTGATGTCACTTTAAATAATCTTCATAAACAATCAGGCTTTTACTGTTTTTAACTCTCCAAGTGTAAAATTAATATTTAAAAAAGAAATTATTTCTCTAATACTCAAGCTAAAATATTAAAAAAAATATGGCTGATTTAAAAAGGAAGGATTATATAATAGCTGCTATTGCTTCTGAGAAGTCTATGATACTGTAGGGAGAGTTTTAAAAGTGCCATGAAGTAAAGAACTATTACACAAACATATCAGATCTGGTCTACTGTATTTAATTTAAAAAAATTATTACCACAGTATAACTTTAAGGAGAATTTTGACCAATTGACCTATTGCACTTGAGGTGATAGAATCATACACTTTCCTTTAGGTCAACTAGAAAAAATAAACTTCCTTTTTTCTAGAATGTATCACTAGCATGTATTATATACAATCAACACTCTGGATTCAAAGTTCCTGGGAGGTGAAAACTTATACGTATGAGTGGTGCTGTTTTTCAAAAAGGAGTATTGTGTAAAAACCCTTTTTATAACATTTAAAATAATCCCATTTTTATCCGTATGGAATACATGCCTTTATTTATCATTTAAAAAGTCACATGAGTTTCATGAAGTTGAAGAATTAGAACGAAAGCCTCCCTTATGCATGTAAGGGTGGTACTAGGGTGCTTTTGTCTATGAAGTTAGTTTTGTTCAGTAAAAAATACAAACAGTTCAACAAAAAACTCCTATTATAACAAACATTTTTACTGTAAGTAAATAAATCACTTAAAATTCTATAGATTATATCGTTTTAGTGGTATGAGAAACTATCATGGCTAAATTAATACTAAATTCAAAATCAGAGCTCTATATTTTGAATAGCTAGCCATTATATGAATATTTATATGTGTATATATTTCTGGCCTTATTCTGATCTACCCTGAAGATAAAGTTTACAGTTTGAACTTTTAGTTTATTAATTTAAGTTGTGTTAAAGGCATACTTCTGTTACAAATGAAACACTGTTTCATTATTATGAACTTGAAATGTTTCAGTTATAGTTCAAAATCTTTATTTGAGTTTCTCAATTTAAACAATATAAGTCAACTTTTTACCATTAGGCCAATATAATATGACATTGAGAATGCCTAATGTTTTAACAGCCTTTGTAAAAAATGAATTGCTTTATTTGCAATGTCAAGTAATCCGGTAAAGTCTCTGGGAAGTTTTTGTTTCAATATCCGCATATCATCCAAGTACAGTCCATGCAGCAAGGTCTTTTTTATAAACAACATCATGGTTAAAGCATGCAACATAATACCCATTTTGCTTTAAAGAGAGACTTCTGTGGATTACAAACTCCTAGCCCAGGAACATTTCAGCTACCAGCCATGCTATGAAAATAACTTTAAAAAGGAGCAAACAATAGGCATTACAGCACCAGCCCTTGAACTACGGTAAAAACAGACCCTGTCCACTAAGTCCCCAGAATTAACCTAACGAAGATCACGTACCTCACAACATGACCACAACAGCTCACAAGTGCGACAAGCTCAGTGTTAGTAACTGCGCTGACTCAAAATACACAGAAAGCAAACAAGCCCTATTCCACCCCAAGTTTGAAAGGATGATGAGGAATATGCCTACCACCGAGATGCAGAAAAGGCTGCTTTTTGTCTTCAGTGAATATTGATATCATAACCCACAGTCCAGGGAATCAAAAAAATTAAAATACACCCACCAACAATGAGTACAAAAATCAGGGGGGCTTCAAGAAGACTGCAAGGAAAGCTCTCTTCTTGTTTAGTGTGCAGTAGCTTAGGGGAAAAAAATGTCGCCGGGGCAGGAATGACAAATGCGGCGCGATAGGCTCTCAGGCCTGAGGGATCTCTTTTACCTCCACACACATCCCCTAATGCACACACTCCCACTCATCTTCTCGATATGCTTTTTTTTTTTTTCCACATTTTTTTCACGAGCTCCAAATCCCCGGCATATGACCTTCTGTTAAATAGATAAAAAAAAAATTGCTTATCAGTCATGCAAATGAGGCTGAATTCATTTTCCACAACAGATGGCCTCATAGATAATGATGATGGAGGAGAGAAAATTGAATGTCTCTCACAAGGTGGCCATGGCAACCGAGAGCAGAATAATATCAATAATAAGCTCACTGCATAATAAGGTTGTCAATCCCACAAATCAAAGTCTCCAGCTAAATCAGGTACACCTCCCCAGCTAGTTACCAGGTAAATAAATATATATGTATATATTGCATTTCACAGTGACCATTAAAAAAGCTAGAATTTTAAACGTTTCTGTGGAAGAGTGTGTGTGTGTGTGTGTGTGTGTGTGTGCGTGCGTGCGCGTGCATGTTGGGGGTAGTTGGATGATGAAATGACAATGTGACATATTTTTTCTTTTCTTTTTCTTCTATTCTATTTACTGTTATGGACTTGGTTTCACGAAGGACTTTTTTAAATAGCCATATTGCAGTTTGGGATGTGGTGTGTTGCAGTCCGTACTCTCGCCCTGCCTCCACCCCCGTCTGATGTGTGCTTGCATCGATGCAATAGCAGCTCGCCTCAGGCTCCCACCTTGGCTCCCAGGGGGACATCCTGCAAAATGAATCAGCAGCCATCCTGAGCAGGCTGATTAAAATGAAAATGGCAAGGCACATGTCTGGGCGGAACTGCAGCTCAGCTTTGCTGCCTGTCTGGCGAGCATGCTCAATATAGCTCTTGCTAATAATGGCTTTACTGCCTTTCGGTTTTTAAAAAGGTATCGCCCTTTTCCCCCTCAGCCGATTGGTGTTGCAGTGTGTGTGTGTGTGTGTGTGTGTGTGTGTGTGTGCTTGTAAAATGGATTGTTCGATTCTTCTAATTCTCTGCTGCTCACATGAAGACTGCCTGCCTGCCGACACCAGAACCGTGAAACTGAACTTACCTCCGTCTTTCTTCTGGGGAGGGGGACAGTTGATAAGCCTTGGGGTAAAAGAACCGGTTGTAAACTCAAGCTGCCTAAGAGACCAAGACAACATTTTTTGCACCTAGATACAATAATTTCTAACCAAATCCTGGACAACAGACCTTGTGAGAACTCGAACTCTACCTCCCAGGTTCACAGTTGGACCCTCTGAAATGCAGCCTCTGAAGAAATCTATTTCTGTTTAAAGCATTTGCAACCAGCCTGTTACTGTATCCTAGATATTATGCAACACAAAGCATCAAAAATAGAAAAATGAAAGGTGACGAACTGATGCAATAATCTAACAAAATTTAATAAAAATGAATCTCTGACTTTAAAAAAAATTCTCAGGTATAGCTTTAAGACTGCCCTCAAATAAACTATACTTTTCAACATCTCTGACAAATTTTTCAGGGTTTTTTTTTTTTTTTTAAGGCATTCTGGAAATGAGATCATTATCATCTCTCATGAAAAATGCCTTAAAAATTAGAAGTAAGGGTTTTTCTGAATCCATTCTATCTCACTTTTCCTATACATTTCACTCTACATCAGTAACAATCTTTCAGTTTTGCTGTCTAAATTTCCCCTTTTTGATTTCTTTTGGTAACAGATGCATGAGTTTTATGTGAAATCAAATATATGTGTGTATATATACATATGTACTTATTTTTATGTATTTATTATATACACAGTTATTTTGCCTTTAGTAATCCCTGTCTCTGAGATGTGATCTTTTCCCTCCTGCATTCCAGCCCTGCTGCTGCTGCAGTGTGATTCAGAAATCAATAGAGCTGCCCTAATGGAGACTCCACTCGGCACTCGGCAAAGCATCTGCAGTCTCTCCCTCCCTCTCTCTCTCTCTCCCTCTCTCTCTCTCACACGCGCACACACACACACACACACACACACATAGAACTAATGACGTCTGTGCAGCTTTTTCAGCTGATTGGGCACCACATCGGATGTTCTATGGAGCAAAGAATAGGAATCATTTCTAGTCTGTGGAAAAAAAAAAAAATGGGAGCATGTATTCTCCTGTGTCTAAGACACAGATCCTGAGCTCCCCAGACAAGCAGCCATACTGATAAGGGACAGTTCTTCAGGTTGTGTGGTCATGATGGAGTTAGGGAGGACTCCAAACCCGTCATAGAACTGTAACCATAGCACAAAGGGAATTTTTCCATCTTATAAGGGACAAAGCCTTCCTCTAAACAAGAAGCGGAATGAAATTTACAGAAAAAAAAAGAATGTTTAGGGCAAATAGTGAGCTCCAGTACACTATTTAAGGGTTCGAATAGATATCATTATTTAAAAATACTTCCAAATACTCGTTTAAAAATAAAGGATAAATGAAAAGAATATATAGGTACACATACATACACACATATGTAGTTATTCCCTGTGAGTTTCTCTGCCTTATCTTAGTTGTGTTAACAATAAGTTCAGTTTTTTAAGTTAAATTTATCTCCAAATATCTTATCTTACAGTAAGAAAGAAATCTCTAAAGGATACTACGCCATGGTATTTTACACCACACATTTACATATGTGAATGTGTTTCTCACACACATGTGCATGTCTATGGAAACACATTGTCTATTAGACACTGGGCTCCTGCACACATGCAAAGACGTGTGCACAAGCACACACAACACACACAGAGGCATAACCCAATTTCATGAGCTCATGGTACCTGAAGCTGCAGGTGTATTTTCCTGAAATGACAGGAGCACAGCACCTGGGGTTTTACCTTAAAGGGGAGGAATTTCTGGGCTCTGCAGCAGGAAGCATGCCTTGTCCTCACCGTATTGCCAGCACATGGGCTCACCCTCTTCTTACTGACAACAACTGCCCCAGACTGGCTCTGGCTCCAGCCAAGCATTTGTATTCTTTCCAGCCACCCTCTGCATAACCTTAGAGCTTGAGATTGCAGCACTCAGATGGCCTAAGAGGAGGGGAAGAAATGAATGAATCATGAAGCTACAGAGCACACAGCAGAGCAACGTTCAGTCAGCATCTTGCCGTTACCGTGTAGGTTCACTTAATAAGTTATGATTTCTTAAAAAATGGAATCTGCTCTGCAGTATGGGACAGTAAATAAAACCCTTAAGGACACACCACAAGGGCTTGGGAATACCCCAAAGGCTATTGAAATGAAAAATCTCTTTGTAGTTTGCAATTAGATCACACAATGAAACATTTTTTGCCTCCAAATATCTATCAAACCCTTTCTTAAATTATTTTTAATATACTTTATGCTGCCCTTAGAAGTTCACTGTACAGATTAAAGCCTTTCTGTGTTAGAAAATTCATAGCTTATCTCCATTATTTAATTAATTAGTAAGAGAATATAAATTGGAATATGCAGCCCCTTCTAATGGATATGTCCTCCAGTTTAATACAAAAAAAAAACCCCAGGTACTTTTGTGTCTTGAATTATAAAACACACAGGTCATATCCTACGCTGTATTTCCATCCATCTAATGTATGTTCTGATTGTTCCAACAATAGATGGATCTCTCATAGTGTAAGAAGGACTGTCTCTTCCTTTCAATTCTGGATTTCTGAGCAGACTCTGGTCTCTGGTATCTACAGGGGACTTTCCATTTCCTCACATGCCGTTTTTCACACCAGGGCTAAGGCATGGGGGCAGCTCTCCATGTGAAGGAGGAGTATTTAGTTTCTGTTATAGATTGGGTTTTAATAATGGAAGAAACTTACACTCCTTTTCTAACGTTGATACTTAGCATTTTTTTAAAATATTACTGAGTTCCAGCCTCCCAGCCTTTTAGAAACATTTTCTCATAATATTTATCACAATAACTCTAAGAGATAAGTATTACCAGCATTATTTTTACAGTTAACAACTTAGGCTTGAACATGTTAGAACTGGTTGGGTTTTGGTTCAGGAAGCTCATGAGATGTCCTAAAATATCTTCTTTGCTTTAGTTCAGAATTATATCTGCATCAGTGACAGAGTGGTGTGATATACAGAGGAGTGTTAGACTCACGTAGGACAGCAACAAATAGAATGAAATAATTACAGTGGGTAGAAAATGGGTAAAATGGTTATAATCTGGAATCCAGATATTTCTGTATCCCAATGTATGCTATGCAAAAATAGGCACTAACATAACGCACTCGAACAAAAGCTAAAATTTCTGAGTTAGACATATATGAGATAAGGGCTATTTTATTAAGATATCAAACAGTGATACAGATGGGAAACCCATTCTTACTGTGGGGAATTGGCTTCAACTAATCAAAACATCTGTAGAGTGCTTCAGGAGCAAATGGTTAAAAGGAATATGGTTTAGGTGATTAACTGGAAAACAGAGGAATGAGTAAAATCTGGGGGTCATATCACAAAGAAGAGCTGGCATATCAAGTACAGTTACGGGCAGAAGGAAGTTGGGTGCATAACCTCAGTGGCCGAGCTGGATCAGAAAGGACAGGCCATGAACTCATTGTTGTGCTTTTGTATCTGTCTTGGACTGACTATCCCATTGCATGTTAATAGATAATTGGGGGAGTCTGGAGAAATAAAGCACCCATATTCAGATTTTTAGAGAATCTATGATTTTATAGAGCTGACCTGATTTTATACAACTGGTCGTTTTTTTTGGCAAAACATCTAGATATAAATTGTATCAAATGTAATTCTGAGATCTGAAAGGCCACTGAGAATTTAAGGTTTAGATGATGACAGCCAGCAAACTAAGATTATCTATAAAAGATATTTATCTCACCCCCAAGTTCATAATTTTAAAAACATGATTTACAGTTTTACAAAAATAAGTACTATTCAATTCACCTTTGGTAGCCCAATAACTTCACAAATATCTGCCTTCCAACAAGTCTTTCCAAACTACCTCTAGGTTCCTGATCTCTTGTCTCTGAACAATCTTGCATCTGGAGTCTTTATATCACGTATTCTCATCCTTGTGTCATCTGTTTAACGTCTCTACAACTATTTGAGTTACTTGAAGGAAGGGACTTATACATCTTAGCTTATGAGTACATAGTAACAGTGCTGGTACAAATCAAGTGCTTATTCAAAGTATTCGATTGATTTTCCAGTTCACTTATGGGTCTCATCACTAAAGTAAAAACATATATATGCATAGACACATTTTAGACCCTTACCTTATTTAGAATTGAATTTTTCTTCATTTTGCTGGGAACAGTATTAAGTATCATGCATATCTAGAATAGATTTAGTACTGAAAATCATTCAGAAAAAGAGAATCTAGAAAAAACAGGGATGCAGAGAAGATACTAGAAATTGACCAGAGGAGAAGGACACCACGTCTGCTCTTCACAGTGTAGTGAGATTTTCATTCTCTTTGAGTTTCCAGCATGTGAACCTCCTTCCTATACCTACACCCACCCCAATATTTGAGTCTCCTTAGTAAGTAGGGACTGTCTCTCACTATAGACACTAAAATTACTAGGTATTTATTTTTCCAACTTCCCTTTCAGCTAAGATGTGGGCACATGACCTATGATTCACCATTATGACATGCCCTTCCTAGACTTTGAATTGCAAGGTGGTTACAAAGCAGCATGGCCCTCAAAGGTTATTCTGTGGTGACGGTGGCAGTTGTAGCACAATTAATTTCCTGGAGAAAGAATAGTAGTGTCTCATGCTTATGGTGGTAGCAGCACTGTCCTAACTGGATCAACTCCATTGCATACTTTTAGGGATTGTTCTTAACAAGCTAACCTCGAAGTCTGATATTGCAGACATCCTAGTAGTTCTGTCTTTTCTACTTAAGGCAGCCAGCTTATTTACTTATAACTACATACACAGAGTGATACATGTATTGATACTTAGGATATAGCAGACACATCAAAATAGGGGAAATTAAGATTACTTATTTCACTTGGGAGAGAAAATCTGGCAAGTTAGGAATTTGTTTCTCACGGTACCTGCGGGCAAAGCAATTAAATGATCATCCATGGCCACATGTAATGATTTGCTGAACTGAAAAAGAAGGCTCTATTTGATTTGTAGCACTAAAGACTTTTGGTATCTGTGACGAGATGTCTGACATGAGCCCCACCATAAAGATTCCATGTCCTCATCCAGTCCTAGAAATGAGTAGATTCCCAAACCCAGGGCATCTAAAATGAAGGGTATCTTTGAAGAAAAACCTCACAGTAACGTCATGAAAATAAATGATCTTTCTCGGATGGCCCTGTAGCTGTTTCTCAGGGTAATGATATACAGGAAAAGGGAAACACCCAGACCTTATGGGTGTCACTGGACCCTGGCTTGCCTAAATTCCTGGGAACACAGAATATCACGCAGTCCACTTGGTAAAGTGGGGACTTGTGGGGAGAGGGACCCATGACACATTAGCTCAGGGGGACCTTAGACTCTCCCTACCTTTTCCGCCAAATTCCTAGGGGAAGACATGAAAAAGACAATCAACGATTGTCAGAATCTCCACCTTAGATCCCTAACAAATGAGCTGTCAGCACAGTAAATCAAAAGCACTGTGGCCTTGCTGGAGAAATCACACACGTAGAGTCATCAACAAGGTCTGGAAGGATGGCGCCATGGGGATTCTCTTCCTGTACCCTTTTATTCATTGACATGGCAGGTATGGAAGGTAGGCCCCCGGAGGATGGCTGTGACTTACTGGAACCCAAAGCCAGGGTGTCATTCCAAATGTACTTTATTCAAGGAAATCAACACAGTTTTATCCCCACAAGAGATGGGCCCAGGTGGTTTCCCTTCGTGTATTAGGAGCAACAGTATATCACCATGGTCCTGTCTCAGGTTAAATTAATTCTACATCTTTGCAGAAAACAGAATCATCTTCCCACCCATAGGATATGAGGCTGGCCCACTATAGCAATGACAGCATGCTAAAAGAACCCAAGGTCAGGGGCTAGGGCTCCCTCTAAATTTCTTGGTAAAATATAGTCTCACCAGAGGCCAGGAGGCAAATTCAATAAAAAACACAGGGACCTGCACCATAGGAAGTTCCTGGGGTCTGATTTTCTGGATATGTCTAGGTTTTGTCTACAAACAGAGGACAAGATGCTTTGCTCTGTGCTCTCTGCTTTCTCTTTTCGGGTCTTCATGTTACTGGGGGGACAGACCAAGGAGGGTGTATGGTGCTGGCTGAGGAACCTGATACTGATTATTAGGGAGCATAGGGAGACTACTGTGCAGGAACGAGGGGAGGGGAATTTAAAAGGAATGAGGGGGTTCCTGAGCACCTTTCAGTAACGCCAGGTTCATAGGTAACAGCTACAGGGGACAAGAGCCACCCCATGCAGACTGACACTGGGGCTCGGATCTCTCAGTAGGGACATTTGGGGCATCCGGGGAGGTGAGCCACTGTCTGGCAGGGGTGTGGCTGAAAGCAAAGGGTGCAGGACAGGGCAGGCAGGGGCATAGAGTGAATGTCTGTGGAGACCTGGTGAGCAAAAAGAGCATAACATTCCACCGCGCTTCTCTCCCTTGCTTTGTCACATGCATTTTACATGGTTGTGTTAATTGTCTCCTCTCCTCTCTTTCGCCCGTGGTTTTATGGTATTGGTGGTCTACAACATTCAGAGGATCGACATGGAATTGTGGCAGAACAGAGGAGGATGGACACAGCCTAGAGATCCTTGGCTTGGAGCTGGCACAAAAAATTGGGGTTGTTCCTTTCTTAGGAGGGACCAAGAGGTTACACAAGTTCTTTTCAGAGATGAGTGCCCACGTTGGGCAGCAAAGGCTAGCAATAGTGGGCATCTGTTCCGTTTCCATCCCTCCTTGAGGAATGTCCCTCCCTGTAAGCTCTGCCACATGGGTGGGACAATGATGGCAGCAGGTGGGGGCCTGGGTGACCGCAGCAGGTCTGACGCCTGAGGAACCAGTGAGGATGTCCTGAGGGAACTCGCTCAGCTGTGTGGCACGAGCACTGTTAAATGCTGCACAGCCCTCTCTCCTTGTCCTCCACTCCCAGGCACTCTGTGAGCTCCCAATATCTTGTTAATAAACTGCCTTTTCTGCTTAAAGGACGCAATTGGTTTCTTTTTCTCGAACCAAAGCATTCTGACAGCACAAAAGCACAAATCACAAAGACACACCAGCACCCACACGAAGATGCTAGTCCTCCCACAAGATGGGAGCCAAGCTACAGAGCAGAGTCTCCCCAGGGTTTACCTGACAGCAGGGCTCTAAGCACCATCTGTTGCACTAATGCCATCACCCGCAAATCCTGGGCCAGTGCCCTCTTTTTTTTACTTATTAAGATACCACTCAGCCTTCCACATGGGGTGGCTCTTCTCCATTCAATATCCCATGACATTCAAGCTCTAAACATTGTTTCTCTCCAACTGCATATGCAAAATCCCTTAGGCTCAGGACAGGACATTCATTGGTCCAGAATCTACATCATATCAGGAATGAAGCAAGTAAGTAGGCTCATAAAATCCAACTCTTCTTGGCTCTGTCAGTTACCAGCCCTATTACAATATCAAGATGGAAGAGACTTTGCAAGGAGAAACATCTTGAGGACACATCTTTGATGTGTGGTCTTCTTAATTTGTAATAAGGGACAATTCTTGCTTTATCTTTCAATACACTCCACAGCAGGAGTTCTGCTTCCCAGTTACAGAGTAAAAATGCCTTTGTCTTCCATCTCATTCTATTCTTAAAATAGATACAGAAGACGTGAATGCAGCATCAGGGCCAGCCACACCGCATCTCCTGGGAGCCTCACCCAGACCTCCTGAATCAGAATCTGCACTTGAAGAAAATTCCCAAATGATTTGTATGCAAATGTTGAGAAACATTGGATTATATCAGTGCTTTCCAATAGAAATACAATACAAGCTTCAAATACAGTCAAAAACTTTGTAGTAGCTACAGATAAAAAGAAAACAGAAAATTAACTTTCATAATATATTTTATTAACTTTCATAATATATTTTATTTAATCCAATATATCTAGAGCAAAATGTAATCAACATAAAATATATTTAAAAGATGTTTTACATATTTTTGTGTGTAATTCTATTTTTTGTTGAGGTATAATTGACATAAAACTTTATATTAATTTCAGGTATAATATAGTGATTCAATATTTGCATATATTGTAAAGTGGTCGCCACACTAAGTCGAGTTAACATCTGTCACCATGACTGTGTGCTCTGCAGTCCCCGTGCATCACGCATGGGACCAGCTCGTTTTTAAGCGCTCAGTTGCCACATTTGGCCAGTGAGTGCTGATAGGATCTCAGATAGAATCCATCAATTTTCTCTCCTGGCTTTGGATTGGCATAGGTCTGCTGGAAATCCCCTGGTCCAAAGAAACCAGAGGAATGCCTACATGGAGGAATATAAGTAATACTAATAACCAAACACCCAGCACATTTTCACATACAGGTATCAATAATAATAAATAGTTATTGACTGACAGTGGACGAAAGTTTGCTCAACGCTGGGACAGGCTCTCCCTCCCACTGTCCAGGTCCTGTGAAACCTCTCTGGTCACCTTTCTTCTCTGTTTCAATGTGGGTGTAGTCGTTACCCTACAGCCCTGTAACTCTTGCTCTATTTGGGGCCTTTAGTTGTGTATAATAGGAAGACAGGCGTGGGATACTCAGCAGCTTCAGACTTTGCGAAATTCAGTCCGTCCCATCTGTCCCATGTCGACTCTGGCCCTCCTTGCTTTCTCCTCCGGGTCCCTGCAGCGGCCTGTCCATCCCCACATTTCAAGGCTTGAACTTTGTTGGACTCCCTCTGCCATCCACTCACTAACCTTCCCACAAGTCCAGTGTGGATGGCAACGTATATTATGTTTTCTTCTATACCTTTTACCAATGTAAATTTCCAAGCCCTCTCCATACACTGATTGATTGCAATTGGGTTGATGGTGAGTTTTACAGGAGGATGGCTCAGCGGGCTTCTTCAGAGCTCTCTCTGAACGTAGCATCCAGGAGCAGAGCTGTTTTTCCTTGAACCTGCTTTCACCCTCCCCAGAAAAGAATTTCAAAGACTGGGGCTGAATACCACTCTGTTTCATGAAAGTCATGAGAAATGGAAACTATTGGATGCCCACTATCTAAATTTATTTAAGAGAGCTGTCTATTTTAAATAACTGACTTTTAACACATGCGATTAGAACTCATTTCCCAAATGCAATTACTTTCTAAATAGAAATAAAAGCATAAACAGATATTAGAATTATAGAAAATTAGAAGTAAAAAGGCCACGTTAGAGATTATTAGTGTTATAGTTTAGGAAACTGAAGCCTAGAGAAGTGGGGACTGGCTCATAATCTATGATGGGGGAGGGGGAGGGGGAGGGGCGAGGGAAGGGGAGGGAGGGAGATGGAGAGAGAGGGGGTTTCAAAATGCGAAACTAATTTGAGCTTTTAACACGGCACAGTCACTCACTGGAGACAGCACACTGTTTTAAAGACATCTAAGAATATTTGGTTAGCAGGAAATTAAACATTTATTTATTTGTGGGCCTATAGAGCTCAAATTGGGACGTGAACTCAAATGAATAAATCATCTGCATCAAGGATTTCAAGCAAAGTTTGAAAAAAATAGCATGCAATTTGCTGTGTTTCTTTAACTGGATCCAATACACCAGGTGAGAGAGGGAATGAATATACCAGAGACTTCAGAAATACTTTCCATGCATTATTTCATTTAACTTGAAAGTCGGAAGACATACTTATAAAGTACTGTGAGTGATTTAACTACCCAAACTTAACTCGTTCCAAAAGCTTTGCTCCCTTTGCTCAGAACCGTGATCCTGGAGCTGCATGTTGCTTAAGACTGGTCTTAATTGTTCAAGATACATTTGGGGTACCTTCAGGGGCGCTGGCACATCTTGTATAATTTCTTCAGTGCAGCAAATCTTCATTCTTGGAAAATGAATTTCTAGGAAGAGCAATCTAAGTGAATAAAATAAATCTACACTTATGAATACTCTTTTGAGACAAAGACCAAACGTGGTCAGAAGGTAGCCAGGTGGAGTCCCAAATGGGTGCCTCTAAACTGGCTCCGAAAGAGGAATCTCAAAGGCAAGGTCACACGTGTTGACCAAGGCCATTCAGACACGAATACACCATCAAAGATCCAACCACGGGGAGCCCCAGAGGTTCACCCAGGACGCTTGCTGAGCAGGGGGGCTCCCCTGGCCCCTGGGTTGTGGAGGAAACCAGAGCAGCTGAAGCAAATGCAGTAGCATCCAAAAAGAGTCAGGCAAAGCCGGTGTTCAGACAAAAAGAAAAATAAAGATGAGTGGAAAAGTGTGCAGGCCTCAGTGTCGAGAGAGGATCGGGGGGCAGCTGGCAGCACTGCCTTGAGCAGGGGCCATCACAGACAGTCTTTTGTGCCAGGAGATCTGCCTGCGTTCCAAGAGGACGCTTAGTAGGTGTTATGCGGGGCTGAGCCCCCCGCCACCCGTCCTCTTCAGTACTGCATCATAGGAATGGCTGCGTGCGGGCCGGGGCCAGCCAGCTGGGGTAGGGGGTAGAAAGGGCAGCAGACATGGAAAGGGGGCAGGTGCAACGCCAAGCATGGAGTGACCATGAGCCGATGGAGGCTCCGGGGAAGGAAAGCAGAGCTGCTGGCCTGGTTTCACGGGCCAGGCGATTTGGACAGAGAAAAAGATACACACGTACATAAAGTGTGGTGTGCATACTTAAGGCATCGTAGATTTATTTTCTATTTTATGTTTCAAGTTATGTGTTTATTGTCATTAATTAAAAAATACAGATAAACAGTAAGAGTAAAAAAAAATGAGGTAAAATTCTACCAAGCAGCTTTAATGCAATCAGCTTTATGTTATGCCCAAAGAGTTTTAAGCAGTGCATTCTGTTACCTCCAAAATTAATCATAAAATATGAAAATTCATTCATCTGACTTTTATTCAGCAACTTCTTTTTTTAAAAAATATAAGACATCTATCTTTATATTTTGAGGATCCCTATGCTATCCGCTAACTTTTAGTCATTAGTTACCAAAAATTAAGAGAACTGAATCATCACTTATTCACTCAACAATATTTGCAAAAATTGGAGATTGAAGAATCATAGAACTTTTAAACTAAAAGACCCCTAGAATATTATATGCCTCATTTACCTTTACAGTTGAGGAGACAGAGGCCCCAAGAAATTGAGTGTTACCTCAACTAAGAACTTTTCAATAATTGGGATGGCTAGCCAGAACATTAGACAACTTGGCTATTTACATGCAATCCAAATATCACAAAGGAGGCAAGACAGTCTTTAAAATGTGTCCCTTTTTGGCCAGGATTTTATATTTTGGCATTTGACTTTATGCTAGTGGTTCTAACTAATTTATGTGCTAGGACAAAAGGAGAAAAGAATAAATTATATATTTATATATTACTACAGGCAATTTACTTATATATCTATAAACATAGTTATATTTTAAGAATATGTATATTCATTATCTATAAATTGTATATATTGTTTAACGCAGAATATATAATAGTATATGTAGAAAACCGAAGAGAATCTGTAACTATTAGAACTATAAAAAAGAAAAGCCTGGTTTCTGAAGACGAGATCATCACTCCCGAACTCTGTCCACTTGGCCCCTTGCTCGTCTGTGGACACTAGAGTCCAGCAGTCACGCTGCCCAAGACTGAGTATTGGCTTCCTTGCTTCTTGGCTCTGAGACCCTGGATCACTCCAGGCCTCACCTGCAAAATGAGGAAAATAGTAGCAACTGCTTCATAACGTTGTTCTGAGGATTCAAAGAATTTATTCAGATAAAGTGTAAAAACATTTTGACACGACTTATTGGCATGTAGTACATGTTCCATCAATGCTGGAGGATATTATCGTTATTGTTATTGTTATTGTAAATAACGATAGTGATTTCCTCTGGGAAGGAATGGAGGGAAGAAAGGGAATGAGAATTTGGAAGGAAGCAAAAAGAACCTAACTTATATCCAATATTCTTTTTTTTTTTTTTTTTTTTTTTGGCTGTGTTGGATCTTCGTTTCTGTGCGAGGGCTTTCTCTAGTTGTGGCAAGCGGGGGCCACTCTTCATCACAATGCGAGGGCTTCTCACTATCGCGGCCTCTCTTGTTGCGGAGCACAGGCTCCAGACGCGCAGGCTCAGTAGTTGTGGCTCACAGGCCTAGTTGCTCCGCGGCATGTGCGATCTTCCCAGACCAGGGCTCGAACCCGTGTCACCTGCATTGGCAGGCAGATTCTCAACCACTGCGCCACCAGGGAAGCCCTCTAATATTCTTTTTATTTTAAAACTTGAAACCAAATGACAACATGATCACATTAGGCAATCTTGGTTGGTGTGCACTTGGTGTCATAGAGTATTCCTTTATTTTTCTACACATCTGAAATTGTTCATAATTTAAAATATGGATAAATTTTTCCAGCATAGCCTAATATCAATTTTCTTTCAATCTGCATCCCCGCCGAATGTAACAATATTAATACACAGGTCTTTTTCGTTATTTTGTCTTTTAACCTTTTAAAATTTTAAAATAAGACACAGGGGCTTCCCTGGCGGCGCAGTGGTTGAGAGTCTGCCTGCCAATGCAGGGGACACGGGTTCGAGCCCTGGTCTGGGAAGATCCCATATGCCGTAGAGCGGCTAGGCCTGTGCGCCACAACTACTGAGCCTGCGCGTCTGGAGCCTGCGCGTCTGGAGTCTGTGCTCCGCAACAAGGGAGACCGCGATAGTGAGAGGCCCGCACACCGCGATGAAGAGTGGCCCCCGCTTGCCGCAACTAGAGAAAGCCCTCGCACAGAAACGAAGATCCAACACAGCCATAAATAAATAAATAAATAAATTTTTAAAAAGACATATACAGGAACACGACACAAAACAGATGTGGAACTTAATGAATTATTACAAGGAAAACCCCATGTGGACCTCCAGCCAGGTCAAAACGCAGGACTTTCCTAGTGTCCTGCAGCCACAGAAGCCTCTCCGTGTGCTCTGTCCCAATGCCGTCACCTCTGTCCTCCCCCATGTCCACCGCTATCCTGCGGAGCCCCCATAGCTTTCCTAACCTCACGCACGGTGCAGTTCTGCCTGCCTCTCTATCCCCTGCATCCTGCAAACTGCCTCTGGACAGCAGGGCTTGAGCCGATCAGGTACTTGCCTGTGGCAGGCCCAGTGGGGTTGTGTGTTTCCACCACGAAGTACATCATGTCTGGTTATGTGTTTGTGATGTTACAAGACTATGATGCTCAATGACTAGATACAGGGATTCAGTGAAGTCTGCAAAATGACGGTGTTCTAATTCTATCATTTATTTTTGCTATGTTAGAATATTTTGTGTAAGAAGAAGCTCACACTCACCTACTGTTTGGTCTCTCAACAGACTTCATATAGGAGAGGCAGAATAAGGGTTTGATGTTATTCTTTTATTTACTGTTGTCAAAGTAATTAATTTGTTCCCTATCATCCTCCAAAGGGGACCAATTATGTTTTCTAAAATTTCTTGTTAATACACAGATTTAAACATATTCAATAGGTTTCTAGACACTATTATCACTATATTTATTGAAGTTCAGACAGTTCAACTTTGGTCAATGGGAACCTCTTCAGGTTGAATCTTGAGTCATTTTGATGTGACTCTCATAGTCTTTGATAGCTTTCTTTCTGTCTGATATGTCGAGATGTTTTCCAGATTCATTTTGTACCTTTCCTGTTCCATTTTTCTTAGAAACTCTGGTTTCTTTTACTGGGAGATAATATTTCCATAACAGCACCTGGGTGCTAGGAATGGTCTTTGCTATCAGGCTGGTATTGATTTTAGGCATTTTCAGGGCCTAGCTAGGGGATCAACCAACATATAAGCTTGTTCTGATACTTACAACTCGAATCCAGGACTACAGGCTTTTTATTTTGTCTCTTACATATCACATCTCTAGCTTTCTTCTACATCAGAAATCTATCAAGGACTGAGCAGATGATTGAATTAGCGTATCACATAATTACTTACTTTTTGCTTTATTCCAGAAAACATATTAGTCTCAAAATAACAATACTACATATTACTGCTACCGATAAAATTACTGAAAAGTTTAAAAATTGTTTTTACAGTAGGTTGTCTCATTCTCTCTCCATTTTCATAGTTGAACTATAATTATACTGCTAAAGGATACATCTGTCAAAGGCTAGACTCTCCCTCTTACCCCTTTGTTCAGTGTTATTCTCACAAGGAGCTATGTGCTCACTGGCCATCACGGTCTCTCTGTTCAGAGGTGTCTAGTCATTTTGGTTTACTGATGTTCATCTTCGCATATACACTCAAGAAAGACTCAAGAGAGCACATGCCCTAAGTTTTTCAGTATTTTTTTGCTGACTATAAAAACTTTTCATTCGTATTTCCTCAAGCACCTTAAAAATATTACTCCATTTTCATGTACAAATTCCCACCAAGTAAATCTGACAGGCATCACCCATCTCTACTTTTACACCATGTCCTGAATACACTCCTGCCCTCCTTTCCTCCAGACAAACCAATATCCCAAATTCCTCATGTTTTCTTTGAACTGTCCCCCTACTCTTGGCCTTGACTAAAAGCTGGCTCTCCTTGTGGACATTCGTCTTCCTGCTGTTCTCTCAAGTGGGCAAGGTTCTCAGCATCTAGAACCAATGAGGTGTCCACTGATGGACCTCTACTGCTTAGTCCCATGCATGGCAATAATTAGGTGCATGATGAATTTTTGTGTATTGAATAAATGAACAAATGAGTACATTTGGCAAGCAAAATCTAAGTACATAGGTAAACTAAAACAGCTTTAGAAAGAAAAAAATAATGGGAGAAAAAATAATTTTCAGAGCAAGAACAGTCCCTGACATTGATAACTAGTACTTAGCTTACAAGTGACCAATTCATGTTGCATAATATCCTGATGCAAATTCACACTCAGAAGGAAAGGAATCTGAAGTACCTTTTTTTTAAAAGAGTAGATTTTAGAATCCTAATTTTAATTCCAATTCATCTTAATTGATTCACCTTTTTTCACCTCTGGGTTCTCAATCTTCGAAGAAAACAAAGAGGAAAGTGAACTTTCTATAAACAGAGGACTTACCCACCCTTCAATGCCCTGGACAAATTTCGTGAAGGTCTTCCTAACCCTCTCCCCATCTTGTCACCTTTTTGGGTCATTTCTCTATTTTAACCCTTTCCATAGACAACTTTGTACTAGAATGATTTCACAGGTGCCTGCTTTTCTCCACAGAGTGGGAATGCTTCATGTTTGAGTCCTTTATAAACCCAAGAATCATATATTACACAAAATAAATGCTCAAAGATGTACTGAATTGGAGAAAATTTTCATTCTAATCATTGTCTCATTATCCTTGGAAGATAAAATATATTTGAGGAAGTATGGTAAGCACTGACTAGAAGATTTGATAGTCTGGCTTCAGACCTGTACAAACATATATGATACTTTAAAACTGTGTGAGGATACATAGAGACACTCTTTAGACACTCAACAGCTCAGAAACAAGAAGAGATGTTTTCTCAAGTTTACGAGATTTGAAAGGAGATTTAGGAAAAATACATTACTCCTTTGAACACAGAAGTGACACTATAGGTCCTCTACTCTCCACTGGGACACTTTTAAATAATTATCTCCAGAGGGTCCACTTTTTAAAAAGGAGACATAAACATTTTATAAAAATAAAACCCAGGCAATTTAGAGCACCAAAAAATAATATAAAGAAAATAAAAAGAAGAAATCCCTTATCTTAATCAGCCTACTTCTAGTCTTGAATAATATGGTTATTTTGCTGGTGTTGGTCTACAGTAAATTATTACTTTGGGAGGGTGGTATTTGACCAACTAGGGAAAAGATGAATAAGTAACTACTTATAATATGTGAAAAATAGATTAACAAAAAAGACTTAGGAATAAAGTGTTATGATTCCATGCCCAAGTTTAACTTTTGAACACATTTTGTGTTCCACTCCAAAATAATAAAATATATTTAAATACAAAGATCCTCTTGTAGTTTCATGTTTCTTCCATATTGTTTGTATCACCATACGTATACCATATCATGTTTTCCATTATTGCCTTCAGTAGATTTGATCAATTTCATTGAAGAAGAATGGGACCAGTGGTAGAATTCACCTATGACCACAGGATATCTTTTTTTTCTGAGTAGATTTGTCTTCTTTTTAGTAATTTCTATTGAGATTTAGGCCTATATTTTGTAGTTAAAGTATAATTTGACTCTGTGCCAGATGTAGTTAGTACTTCTTTTGCTCTAACTCTTAAACCTTATGATGTACAGCAATGAGGAGAAACTTTGTTCTCCGGTTTTTTCATTTTCACAATAATTTCCACCATGTTCAGCAAATTTCTGAACTGTATTGATGGGGTTTTTTATCTTGTGTAACTTTTAAAATAAATTTTGGAATTAGTAAATATGAATATTAAAACTTTTTCTTGTGCGTTATACTCACAGTTACTGCACCAAAGTCTTAAAGATCATGGAGACCTTCATTCATGTTGATGTAGCCTCCTGCCTGACATGGGAGAGTTCACACATAATGATTTTCCAGTCCTGTGTTAATCACTTCCCTGTTTCTCAGACTTTGAGCTCAAGACTTCCTGGCATCAACAGCAGTGCAGCTTTTCTTGATTACTAACTACAGTGTGTTCTTCTGGTGCCTGAATCTCTTTTCTCTCTGCCTCATCTATTTTCTGACCACAGCAAAATGAATTTTTCTTTTCGTCACAATATTCTCACTGGCAATAAATTACCTTTTGTGCCTTCTGAGGCCGGTTATTCCTCCTGTGGCTTTGAGGTCTTCTTGCCCCACCTGCCTCAGTGTCTTGCCACGTTGGTTACCCTCTCCTGAGGTCTCCTTTCAGGCTCATTGTCAGCTTTTCTTGGCAGTTGTTACACTTCTTTAGGTCCCTTCCTACCAGATGGTTTACACCGGGCCTCCTATCTGATTTTTATGTATTCCGTTTCAACTACACGGTGTTCTTTCTACAAGCCAGTTCCTTCAAAGGAAGCCTATCCCCTAGGCATCCAACACTTTCTGTAAAGAATAATAGAAAAGAAAATACAACAGGTATGTTTCCTTTCCTTCTTATATATAATTTGATTTCTGCTACTAAGTGGATGCCCACATTCCCATCTCTGTCCTTGTCTCTGCTGTGGAAGGTGGCCCCTGGTGACAGGACAGAATGTCTCTCCCCGAGGTCTCGGGATGCTGTCACAGGCAGTGTTTCTGTCTGCAGTTGGCAAGTAGAGTGAAGTGCTTGTCCACGCGGCTGGGTACTTGGGGATGGGCGCTGTCAGGGAGACAGTTGTCGGGAACCACTTTTCAGCAGCAGGTCACAATCATGAAGATCTGGGGTCAGACATCCTAGGCAAAAATGTTCCATCTCTCTGCACCTAAGCAATTTAGAAAGACAATTCTGAAACCACCTCTCTATTTTCATAACTTCTACCCCATTTTATTTTCCAGGATGTTGCTCATTAAATGCTTATATTTGTAAGTTTCAATAATAATAATAATGCTAAAGAAGATTACATATTCAAGACAGTTTCCCCTGGTCCCATGTATTCCCATGACAATTCCCATGTCTGCAAGGATCATTGTTTGATTTCACCCAGAGTCTTGCAAAGGAAGCAGCTCCAATACTGCAAATGAGAATGCCACCATGTGACTGCTACCATAAAAAGGGCCAGAAGTTGGAATCTAGGCCATGCCGAAAAGAAGAAAGTACTTCCTGACTTGTATAAATCTGTAGGTGGGTATAAAAGCAATTTGGTAAAGTTCTTTCCCAGTCGGGTGCTTCTACCAAACTTAATTGACAATATCGAATTATTGAACCACTCTAATGGGCCAGATATTTAGATAGGACCTGGAAAAATAATAATAGCAACGATTTACAGAACAGTGTTAAGTGCTGCACATTAGGGTGGGGGCTTTACATATATATTCATTATCTTACTTCCTCCTCACAAATAGCCTTTGAGTTGTGTGATGTCAGTCACGTGACCACCGACAGAAACAGTGAGAAATTGTAAAATGTAAATAAGTTCACTGACTGATCACTTCATCTAAAACCAGTTCCGCGTAGCTTTTATTGCTTGGGTAAATATTTCTCTAAGACAAGATTGACAGAATAACATTTCAGTATTCACAATATTTTTGAATATTTCACTGAGTATACATTCATTCAATTAAAAATCAGAGCTCTATCAAATTTTTCATTCCAGAAAATGACCTATGCTTATTTATAAAGTAATTCTTTAAAGAGTTAAATCTATTTTTTGTGTATGGTTACATTTTCTTTTTGTATTCAATATCATCATCATCACAAAAATTTAGTAGTTCACTTATTCGGTGTGTGTGTGTGTGTGTGTGTGCATTTCAGAATTTTTTCTGTCTCTACTGTGGAATATTTCAGTGTGTTTAGACAGAAATATAAATTACATTTGTATCTACCACAACCAACTCCAAATGCATTTCTGTCCCATAGGTTTCTTAATTTAGTACAGTGTTCCCATGATGCCAGTCTCCATCAAAATGTGTCTTCTTAATTTCATTGCAAAAATAAACAATTTTATCTTGAGTGTTAAAATTCTTAACCAAACTGACTAGGGTCTCCATGATAATGTCAGATCTTTCACTTTCTGACACAAAAGAGTTGGTGGATTCTATGATTTAATTGAGCTCTTTCTTTGAAGCATCTGATGGCAGTGAAACAAAACTGGTCTCCAGATGTTTGTGAGGTTTACCTGCAGCCTTTCGAACAAGCACAAGAGTGATGATTGCTGTAGTTTTTGTGCTTGCACAAGGAAACAGATTCAGGAGAGAAAAACTGAACACTTTTTTGTGTTCAAGAACACTTTTTTGACCTAAGATAAATGTTCTGCTTCACTGCGTGATAAGTAATCACATGTCTTTAGGCACAACTTTCATTTTCATCAAGATCATGGAGGACAAGGAAAGAACAAGAATTGACACAGATCGGAGGAGACCTGGGAGACACATGAGCTGTAGACAATGTGGGTTGGATATTAGGATATTAAACACTGAGAAAAATGGGCAAAATTTGCATGAGGTCTGCAGCTGAGTTAATAGTATTGCACCAATATTTTGATAGTCAGGTAGTATGGTCATCTTAACAATATTGATTCTTCCAATCCAAAAACACGGTATATCTCTTCATTTGTTTGTGTCGTATTCACTTTCTTTCATCAGTGTCTTATAGCTTTTGGAGTACAGGTCTTTTGCCTCCTTGGGTAGGTTTATTCCTAGGTATTTTACTCTCTTTAATGCAATGGTAAATGAGATTGTTTTCTTAATTTATTTTTCTGCTACTTCATTGTTAGTGTATAGAAATGCAACAGATTTCTGTATATTAATTTTGTATCCTGCAATATTACCAAATTCATTGATGAGCAATCCCTGTCAAAATACCAACGGGATTTTTCACAGAACTAGAACAAATAATTTTAAAATTTGTATGGAAACATGAAAGATCCTGAATAGCCAAAACAGTTGTGTCTCCTTAGACTTCTTTTGCTGTGACAGTTTCTCAGACTTCCCTTGTTTGTGATGACCTTGATAGTTTTGAGAAGTACTGATCAGATATTTTGTAGAATGTCCCTCAGTTTGAATTAGCCTGATGTTTCTCTCATGGTCAGACTGCATTAATGTGTTTCTGGGAGGAAGACCACAGAGGTAAAGTTCCATCCTCATCAGCCATATCAAGAGTCCATGCTATCAACATGATCTGTGACTGTTGGTGGTGACCTTGACAACCTGGTCATGTTTATCAAGTTCTCCACTATAAGATACATCCACCCCCTTTCATTCCATCTTCTTTGGAAGGAAGAGACCATGCTCAGCCCACACTTAAGGGGCAGGGGCAGTGCTCCACCTCCTTGAGGCTGGACCATCTACATAATCTATCTGAAATTCTTTTGCATGGGAGATGTGTTTCTTTTCCATTCATTTATTTCTTCAATCCCTTATTTGTATAAGTGTAATTCATCACGGTTTTATATCTGGAGTTTTAATCCAATATTATGTTATATATTTTGTTGCTTAAATGTTTTTACCTTTGGCCATTGGGAGCTTTTTGAGGCTGAGCCCTTTGTCCCTTTGTTGAGTCCCCATAATTGTGTTCTTTGAGCACCTTCTTTCATTCTGGAACCATGACATGTTCCAAGCTCATCTTATATATTCCCTGCCCTACTCCTGAAATCAGTCACTTCCCTAGGGAACCTGGTTCCTTTTTTTGGAGAACAGTATTAGAAACCAAGATCTGCCTCTTGGGTGAGCTCATTGTTGCTGGGCGTCACTGCTTCTAGGCCCTCTCAGCTGGCAACGTAGGAAATAAACATATGCATCTTAACTGAAAAAACATACATATCTACAATTACATCTCTATCTGTCCATCTGTCTCTAAAAGCTAAACATGAGCTCATACTGATGTCTCCAAGTCTAACTCAGAACCACTTGGCCCACTCTAGTCTTCTTCTGTTTCATTTTAGAATATATCTTCTGCCTTCTGTCTTTTTAGCCATTTAGTTTTCTCTTATTAGAATACTTACCCATAGCAGCTCACTTTTTCTCTTCCCATTTGTACAGCTTTAGAATAAGATGAACATTTTTGCTTGAATTGTGTGCAAAATAAAAGAGAGTTGACTCCAAGTGAGAGTTTGAAAGGTCCTCTTATGATTAAAACCTTCAAGATAAAAAGTTTTACCACCTCAGGAGGCCATTTAGAGAACTTTGATGTTTGCACATCTGTCCTCAGATAAGTTCTAAATAAGTGAAGTTGGTAGACAGCTTAACTGCAATTAGATAATCTACTATCACTATCGTGAGCTTTGGAGTAAATAATAATGAGTTCTTTACTATCAGAGGCTCTATTTAATTTTCTATTTAAATGAGTTTATCACTCCTTAGTACTCCTTAAGATCATTTCTTCAGAACTTATAGACATGAATGAGTATTTGATCAGCCTGTTAAGATTGATCTACTGTTTGTGTTACAGCAAACGTTAAGACTACAGGTGTCTTTTGTGTGAATCTTCAGATGGCCTTCATTACTCAGGTTGAATCTGCTAAACCATCTGAAACTCTGAGGAGTTTCCAGATCATTGTTAGGTGGAAAATACCTCCTGGAAACATAGTAAGAGCTGATGTGTGAAGCCAGGAACATCTAGAACCACAGGAGTTGGCACAGAGTGTGATCTGGGAGACAGAGAGTAGCAGGTCCCAGGGCTGAGGGTGGACCAGAATCTACAGACTTAAATAAACAGCTTAGGAGATGCTCATTTCTTGAGGACAAAATGGCATTAGTCAGATTCTCACAGATGATGACATTTCAGGTCAGTCATACGTTAAATGTTCTATCCCATTTCTTGATACAGTGGGCAGGAAATTCTTCCTGATTTGGGGGACCCATCTTAAGAATGCTGTTCTCTAACCTCACGCAGAGGCTTCCTGGATTTACGCTAGGGGTCCCCAACTGGGTACCAGTCCCCAACCCCTTAGGAAGTGGGACGCACAGCAGGAGGTGAGCAGCAGGCAAGAGAGCGAAGCTTCATCTGCCACTCCCCATCTCTCCCCGTCGCTCCCCGTCGCTCCCCGTCGCTCCCCATCACTCCCTGTCGCTCCCCATCGCTCTCATTACGGCCTGAACCATCCCCACCCCGACCCAGTCCATGGAAAAATTGTCTTCCACGAAACCAGTCCCTGATGCCAAAAATGTTGGGGACGGCTGCTTTACGCTGAAGTTGGAAGAAGCAGTTCTTACTTTGGCAAATGCTGAGTGTTTGCTCCTTGTGCTGAGGGCAGGGGCAGAGGGGAATGAGGGTAGTGTGTTCTGACACTGTAAAGACGTCGGGCCCTATTAAGCAAGGCCGATTACCGCTTCCTCTCAAAGCTCACAGAAGTGATAGTCAAGGGCTCACATGAAGGCTTAACCCCAAGGAAACAAGACCAATGAAACAGAAGGCGAGACAACAAAGTTTTAGAAGCAGGAAAGCATGTGGATGAAGGGCAGCTGTTCCTGCACCCACTGTCCATGACCTTCTGCAGGAAGCCCAGAAGCAGGCAGATGTGGGGCACGGAATCCCAGAAATGCGGAGGAATTGGGGACCACATGCCTTTGCAAGGAGGGGTGGAGGTGGGCTGAGGTCAGAAGTGTCTTTTGAAAGTTTGTTCGAGATGAGAAGCAGTCATGGTTCTTGTAGATTCATTTCCTCCCTTGCTGTAAGAGGAAGGGTGATGGACCCACTCACAGCAAGTTGGAACCCCGAGGGTTTGTTTCTAGAAGAGGTTGTGTCCCATGTCTTGGGGTGCAGGCACAGACCTGAGACAGCACAGGGGGCATGGAAGAGACCACACACGGAAAGTGAATCTCCAAACTCCCTTCTTAGAAGCAAGACAGATGGACTTGAACTCCACAGGTAGAATTTTGTAGGTTTTTTCCTAAGAAGAATGAGAATCTCAAGAGAAGGATGTACTGATGGTGCATCTGGGGCTACCCTAATGAAATAGTTCAGCCAGACAAGCCCACAGTGCAGCCCAGGCCTTGACAAGCCTGTGCATTTACACAAAGCTTCAAATCAACTTCTGAGGGGAAGGATTTCCAGACATCTGTGAATAGCCTCCAATATAAAAAAAGACACAAAACCAAACAAAAGGAAAGAAAAACTCAGAAACTTGTAGGACAAAAGTTACAGAAGAAAAGTTCAAAAAATGATATTTTCAGGGCAATAAGAGAAGATAATGCATACCTAAAATAAGAATGAGAATTCATATGAAAAGGAAGGGGATTCAAAGAGCCAGAAAGATCTCTTGCATATTAAAATTTGACAGCATGTGCAAAAATTCCAATAGAAGGATTGGAAGAAAATCTTGTAAAACTTCCTGGAAAGTAGAACAAAAAAAAAGATGGAAAATAAAAGAAAAAAAGGATAAGACTATTACAAGATTCATACGTGAAGTCCAGTGCCTGGCCAATAGGAGATCCAGGAAAAGAGAATAAATAAAAGAGAAGTGGGAGATTATCTAAGACCTAAATTTAATATATACCCACACCTGAAGGACTGAGGATTACAGATTAAGAAGGCTCACTGAGGACCCCAACTGATGGCCAAAAGGAGCCACATCAAGACACACAACCCTGAACTTCAAAACACATTGGAAAGGTGGTGGGGCATTCCAGAATCCCCAGGAACCAGAAGTCCAACAAGCTTTTCTGGGGCAGCACAAGAGAAAAGACTTCCAAAATTCGGAGGAAAGGTGCCTTCTAACCCAGAATTCTATCCAGTTAAACTAATGAGAGTAAGAATAGAAAAAAATTATAAACATGCCAAGTGTGATAGACCCCATTATTCACATAACACTGTCCATCCCCATCTTTCTATTAACAGTTAAGTGCCCAGAAAACAACCACGGCACCTAAGAATGTTTACGTCACATAAATGTGCCAACAAGATGTACGCAGAAGTCTGCTGCAAAGAGGTTTTTCCTTCCCCTTTCAAATAAAAGGACAAAGATAGGTAAGGAGAAGGTTTGGTCCCTTCTTTCCGGAACACAGATGTGAGGTTGGAAGCAGAGCCAAGGAATGCACGATGGAATCACAGTCTGGACTGCACACCTTGATGACACAGCAGACCACACACCAGACCTGAACTTCCTTCCTTCATGCTTCTTGCCCTGTGAAAAACAAAAACTAAGCTCTTTGGCTGTAAGAGGAGAGTTAGGTTTTCTGTTACAAGCAGTCAAGTGCAACCCTGACACGTATGTGTCAATAATTCGCCTCCTTCTACCCATTCTTTCTTATGAAGCTACTGCAGGATGAGCTCCATCTAAATTTAAGTAGTGACCAAAGTAGGAAAAGGGCAAGCGACTCGACTCAGGAAAGTTGATAAGGGATTTTCCAACACAACAATGAATGCAGCTCCCTGGATAAGCCCAGGGCCCCAAGCCTAGAGGGAAGTTGGCCCATGATGGATCAGGAAGGCCTGGACTCAGTAGGGGTGTTGCAGGAGGGGGATGGAATGAAGGGCTTACCTGATGGAGAGAATCCTCTGTAGAGAGCTTGGACCTGAATTAGAGATTGGAACAAACTATGTAAATAAGCAAAGAAGATAATTATTACACTAATATGGTAAAAAATGCAAATAGTGTCCTAGAAGGGAACACAGTCATTGTACCTATAAACCTCAGTCATGAATATATTTTTGTAACAATTATGAAGTAAACACTGGATATTTTCTCTCAGAATAATGATATGATGGTTTTGGAGTTTGGGTGGGGACATGTTGGTGTATTTGGAGTGTGGATAAGAGATCTAAGCCTCATCTTCAAAAATGGAAAGTCAATAGATGCTATCTTAGCTAGAAACAAGCAAACCAAAAAAAAAAAAAAAAAAAAAAAACCCAGCAATATAGGAAAAAATTCAGAAATATAAAGGCAAATAGAATAATAGCAAAATATAAGAATAAAGAGATAAAATTGTAAGTGACTACTTCTGAGGATAGAATAACTAATGAATACCATTTTCCTCACCTTGTAGAACTGCTTTATTTTTTTAAATCTAAGTGAGTGTATAATTTTGGTAAAACAAAACAAATTAAAGTAATATATGTTGAAGGTGCTGAAGTTAGGTTTATGTTAATACCTTCATTTTCTCCCCAAATATGGGCGTCCTTCTTCCTCATCTGGGTAAATCTCTAATTTTCCATCTCTTTCATTTTAGCATATTTCTAGTCTAGTGATTAACAATAAAAATGAAATAAAAGAACCCAGGATGATAATATCGATTTCAAAGTGCAACTTTTACAACTACAATTTTTTCAAGTGTAATTAATATGTACAATTAGCACCTTTATGAAAAATGGCCACAAGACTGTTTGCTCATTTGTAGGAAATAGTCCCATTGAGATGCATGCAACCACCAGAATCCCTAAGTATTATTCCTAATACAGAATACTGCAAAAGGACCTCTATTTCCCCCCAGAGGTCTCCTTTTTAAACATGTCCTATTAATTCTGTGTTTCTCATAAGAACAAAGTCAAGGTGTGTGCAGGGCTGCATTCACTTCTGGAGGCTCTGGGGATGAGCTCATTCCCAGGCTCCTCCAGGTTGGTGGCTGAATTCACGCCCTTGCCATGCTAGGACCGAGGTCCCTGTTTCTTCCCTGATTGTCAGCTGGGGTCAGACGTCGCTCTAAGAAGCTGCCCATATTTCTTCTCCTGCTTTTGACATGACTCCCCTCCTGAGGCTTCACTTGGGTTTTGCAGGCAAGGACACAAATCTCTGACTTGGTTGCTTACATTATTTAAATTATTTTCTGTCGTTCTCTCTTCTATTAAATCATGGATATTGTATGACTGCCTGCAAGTTAAACATGCATATGATATGAATCCATAATGTAGATAAAAGCAGTTTAGAAGTTTTGGGCTCTTTCACAGCTGCTTACAGGTCATCACTGAAACAGAGTGGTATTAAATATTGTTTTTCCTTTCCCAATTATTGGATATTCCACTTGTAAATAATTATACAAATAGAAAGGAACTCCTTTAAATTCTCAAACTAGTTTAAGAATATCATTTATAAACCTGTCAATCCAAAGCTCTGTATTGCATGCATGTCCTTTTGCCCTTTTGTTGCCTAAAACCATTGCCATGCCCTGAATTTACAATGGTGCTACAGTTTGTCAGTGAACCCTGGCACTGTCTTGGACAAGAGCTATGGCTGTACAGATGGCAAACTGTTAGCATGTGAAAGACAAATGAAAATGAATATGAAAAGTGACAGAAATCAAATATTCACCTGGGCTACTATTATACGCCTTCTCTTCCTCTAATTATGTAACTTAGATGAAGCACAAAGATCGTCTGAAAGCTGGATTTTCAGAATAATATATTAACCTTGGGAAAGAGCTCCTATCTGATCCGGATTCCAGGGCCAACGTACCTGCTGGAAACCACCTCTTGCTACTCGTTTAATCTTTTTAAGTAGTCCATTAAAGCAAAGCTAAAGAGACATCTGTATATATATATTTTATATTTATATATATATATTTAAATATATAATATAATATAAATATATTTTATATAAATAAATATATATAATATATATTTAAATATATATATATAATATATATTAGGCATGTGGAGAGGAAAAAACCAAAACAGCACAAGTGAGCCAAATCTGTTTCCAGAACACAGAGCAGGCGTGATAAACCAGAGGAGACTGTGCTGCCTGATGGAATAATTAGGAGGTTACAGATATGAGTCCCTCTCCATGTCATCCACCTGATTCTGGTCATTCCACCGTCATGGGTTCATTCCTTGAGGACTTCATTTTTAAATCTCCAAGCACCATCTTTTACCCTGTAAATGTCCCTAGATGGAGTCTCCTCAGCACCATCTTTTACCCTGTAAATGTCCCTAGATGGAGTCTCCTCTAAGCTAACATCATTATTGGAAAATAAACCTTAGGAGGAATTAATCACCAGCTAAGAAATATTAAATTACTCCAGAAGCAAGATGGGGCTTTGGGGTTTGCTGAGAGAAACATTGGGAGGGGATCAAAGTCAGAGGTTTCCCCTTCGTAATTTTACACAGGGCTAGCCCTACATCTGCGGTCCGAAACAATTACCAAGTTTCCTTTTTCTTTCCCCACTCTGAACATTCAGTTGTTTCTAGAATGATGACTTCACCTGGGGACTCAAATGAAATGCAGGTCCCTCTGGTACCTGCCATCATCTGACTTGAAAGGAGGTAAGATTGTCAGTTAAAGACAAAGCCCTAATTCTGGAGGGAAATATTGTCTAGTAAATATTATTTTAGAATTTCTGAATTCCTAAAATTATTTAACCCTTTCTGAAATAGTGAAAAAGCAAAGTCAGCATCTTGTCATAGCTCAAGAAATGATTTTGATCTTGACCAAATTTTTACAATTCCTCTTTTATACTGAAACTAACTAACCCAACACGATCATTTTCTAGAAAAACTCAAATTATATTTTACTTCAAAATATAGGCCTGTAAACCCTTACCCCAAACCTTTTGAATCACATATGTGTCAAATTCAGACCCCTTTCAGATTTTAGAAAAGGTACAAGGCATGTACACGGTGAGTCACATGACATCCTGGAAGGTCTGGGGAGCCCCAGGTAATCAAAAGCTGCCCTTGCAGACATGAGGACAGACACACTGAGAAGACAGGATGAAGATGGCGGAGGTTTCCACCTGCCCAGGGCAGGTGTGGCTGGCTGTCACCTTTGGAGCATGGCAGGTTTGCCTCCAAATGGCAGCTAAACAAACACACAAAAAATAGTTTTCCAGTGTGTTTTGGACTTCTGAATCGCAGACGACAGATTGTAGACCCATATTTTTATTGCCACTATGTATGTGAAAGACACTTAAAAAAAAGAACTGAACTAATATGTGAGGTATTCATCTTACTTTCCAAAACACTTTTAAAGAAGGGAAGGAGGCAAAGTCAATGAAATCATGAAAAATTTGTTGAGTGTTGGTCCTACAAACACTATTATTCAAAAGACAATGATTAAAGCAATCCTAAAAAATGTCAAGTGATGTCATTGACTTCAGAGACTAATAAAATGTAAATTCAACTAAATTAACTTTATTTTAGCTGTACCAACTTATACAAGAAGTAAATCTAGGGTAACTTAGTGGCCACTGCTTCAGAAGAATAAAGGATATTTAAGAGTAGGCATGATTATCCACCAAAATGAATGAAACTATAATAAAAGAAAAATAGTCTAAAGATCAGTTGGTTAATAGGGACTTTAAATAGAGTATAACTGTGTAAATTATTAGATGTTAGGGTTACCCTGGCCTGTTCTAGAACCTATTGCTACTAGTTCAAACCAGTAAACATGAAAACAAAAACCAACAAACAAAACCAGATAGTTTTGTTTGGACCAGATAGTTATTTGCTGTTTCAAATGTGAATTAATTATTGAGAAGGAGGGGGGAAGGGCAGTAAAACTAACTAATGTTGTGAATAAAATTGGAATTTTCTACATCAAAATATTTGTTAAGTATCAGCTGATTTGATCATAGAAGAAAACCACAGAAGAGAGGAAAGCAAAAGAAAACATTTTAAATAATTCCAACAATAAGTTATGGTCAGGATATCTAGGCTGCAACTGACCTTTCAAATTCTGGCTCAAGAGTGGACAGAGCTTACCATGTTCAAACACCAAGTTATCTCTGTGTTCATGACCTGGAGAGCTCGGTTTTAAGATTTATTTCACAGAGACCCGAGTCCTGTACAAACACAACCATGAAAATTTAAAGCAACCACTGAGCTCCCGTGAGCTTGGAGTAAACTTGGCTTTGGCCCAATACCGTGACTTCCACTCAGCTTTTAAACTATTTTTAACTCTGTTATAAAATGCAGTGCACTGAGAAGCAATGCTGGAAGCAAGGGTCCGCTGAAAACACTAAAAGGAGTGCTAGACACACCATCTGGAAAACCCAAAGGGCAAAATGAAAAGGAGGAACTACAAAGAACGGGGAGTGTGCAGCAGACCCGAGGGCTACCAAGGCAGAACAGGTGGCCAGGGGAGCGTGGAGGGTAAACAGTGCAGATTACTGCATTTCTCATGAGGAAAGACACCGTGCTAATCACAGATACAAAGGAGAGTCAGTCAATGCAAAGAGCACACACAGCGCTGTGTGTCATCGACTTTCCCTGGGATGCTCACTGGCAAAGACACTCTCATTCCTGCCAGGGGTAAATCTTCATGTTTCCAGGATGTACATGGTCCAGATTGGTTTGCAGATTATTTGAATAATTTTCATCTGTAATTCTAAGGTGCTGTCACTCATATAAAGAAAAAGCAAAACTGTGTTATTTGACACACTCGACAGCTCAGCGTCACTTGGTGTATCTGTGATCATCCTCCTGCACAAGTGTCAATCTTCCAAAAGGACATCCTGTTCTCTCTTGTTTTCTCTTTTATTTTTGTTTAGGGAAAGGCTGTGTACCTTCCCTTGAAAGTTGAGTAAGACTGTGTCTCAATCCAGAATAGTCCTCTGATTCCTGCGTACACAACATCACTGCTTCCAGAATTGAAAGCTGTGGTGAATACCCAGATGGGTAACCTAGACCTCTCCAAGCCTTTCTGATTTTTGTACTCACTTTACTGTATTAGACCTGGAGTCAAGTGAATGAATTGTTTGCAAGTTTAGAAGACAGATTCCAGTATTATAATCAGTATCTCACATGTAACAGATCCAGACAAAAATATCAAATCTTAAAGATAAAAATCAGTGCTAATAGTCTATAAAAGCCAAAGTCACATTTTATGTTTTTTACATAAATATACACGTATGTGTGTATATATATTTTATATTGAAATTATAAATATGAAGGTAAAATGATAGCTATCAAAGTTAAATTTCAGGGCCATTGAATGTGGGTGGGGTCGACAATAGGAAGCTGGTTCCCTTCTATTGTCCTTCAAACAAAGATGTTTCCAAGATAACATGTGTTGAAGACTGGAAAGAGAACACTTTGTTCTTTAAAGCTCTAGAGAAGAGGTATAAATAAGAAATGAGAACATTAGTTAATTGTATTAAAGAACTTGATGTTTCAGCCAGTTAAATTAATATTTGTTGACTAAGCCACTAAAATTGTCAAAGCCTGAAAAAGCTCTTTCTGGGGATAGACCTGAGTAAATTGCCCTTTTGGGGCATCTAATCTATTGATAGAAGATGAAAGTAACCCAAAGATGTATAATAGACGTTAGCAGGTGTATAATAATATTCTCTACTTAGGATGAAAGGTGGAATATTTAGTGATTCAATTTTGTAATGGTTGTAGAACAATTACAGTGTTCTGTTTCTCCTTGAGTCAATTTTGGAAATTATTGATATATTTTTTTCTAGGAATCCAGCCATTTCATTGAAGTTTTTAAATTTATTGGCATAGGGTTATTCATATTCTTATCTATTTGCATCAAAAGGAATAAAATACCTAGGAATAAATCTAACCAAAGAGGGAAAAGACTTGTACCCTGAAAACTATAAGACACTGATGAAAGAAATTGAAGAGGACACAAGTGAAGGGAAAGATATACTGTGTTCATGGATTGGAAGAATTAATATTGTTAAGATGACCATAGTGCCCAAAGCAATCTACAGTTTCAGTGCAATCCTTATCAAAATACCAATGGCATTTTTCACAGAACTAGAGCAAATATATCTAAAATTTGTATGAAAACATAAAAGACTCAAATAGCCAGAACAATCTTGAGAATGAAGAACAAAACTGTAGGTACCATGATCCTTGATTTCAGACTATACTGGAAAGCTAAATTAATCAAAACAGTATGGGACTGGCACAAAAACAGACACATAGATCAACAAGAGGGCACAGAAGAGAGAGTCCAGAATGAACCCACATTTACATGGTCAATTTATTTATGACAAAGGAGGCAAGAATATACAATGGGGAAAAAGCAGACTCTTCAATAAATTGTGTTAGAAAAACTGAACAGTCACATGCAAAAAATCAAACTGGACCACTTTCTCACACCATATACAAAAGTAAATTTAAAATGGATTAAAGATTTAAATGTAAGATCTGCATCTATAAAACTTCTAGAAGAAAACAAAGGAGTACCCTCTTTGACATCAATCTTAGCAATATTTTTTTTGGATCTGTCTCCTCAGGCAAGGGGAACAAAAGCAAAAATAAACAAATGGAACTACATCAAACTAAAAAGCTTTTGCATAGTGAAGGAAACTATCAACAAAATGAAAAGGTAGCCAACTGAATGGAAGAAGATATTTGCAGACAATATATCCAATAAGTGGTTTATAACCAAAATATAAAAAGAACTCATACAAGTCAACATCAAAAAATAACTCAATTAAAAAATGAACAGAGGACCTGCATACACATTTTTCCATAGGAGACATACAGATGTTCAACAGGCACATGAAAAGATGCTCAGCGTCACTAATCATCAGGGAAATGCAAATGAAACCCAAAATGAAATATGACCTCACACCTGTCAGAATGACTATCATCAAAAAGACAACAAATAACAAGTGTTGGCAAGGATGTGGAGAAAAGGGAAACTTTGTGCACTGTTGGTGAGAATGTAAATTGGTGCAGCCACTATAGAAAACAGTATGGAGATCCCTCAAAGAATAAAAACAGAACTACTATATAATCCAGCAATTCTACTTCTGGGTATTTATCTGAAGAAATAAAAACCACTAATTCAAAAATATATATGCACCCCAATGTTCATAACATTATTATTTACAATAGACAAGATATGGAAGCAACCTAAATGTTCATCAGTAGATGAATGGATAAAGAAGAGGTGATATATGTATCACCTGGAATATATATATGCAATGGAATAGTACTCACAAAAAAAATGAAATCTTGCCGTTTGCAACAACATGGATGGAGGTAGAGGGCATTGTGCTAAAAGAAGTGAGTCAGACAGAGAAAGAAGAATACTATATGGTCTCACTTCTATGTGGAATCTAAACATACAGCAGGAATGACTGTACAGGTTTATGCCTGCAGTCCCAGCCCAATTGGTAACAGCTTCCCATCAGTGGGGCTTTGGTTTGGATGACAAGTTATAGAAGCATTACTAGGCTAAGCAAAATTGTGTGAACTGGAAAGCAGATTTAAGATAAGCAGGTAAAGAAGATTATCTGAGAAAACTAAGTTACGGGCAGAAATGAGGAAAGAGAAGAACTATCCCAATTTCCACTGCTGATTCTCAAGGAGTCTCAGGAAGTGGAGACACGAGTTATCTTTGAAAGCGGGCGGGGTTACTGGGATTCGAGAAGCCAGCCACTTCTCTCTTGTACAAAGCCAGTGTAGCCACCGTCATCTCGCCCCTGCATCACTACATGGGCTTCCAAACCACTCTTCTCCCTTCCCTCCAGAGTCGGTTCTCTACAGAGAAATGAGAGTGATCTTCATAAAACGTAAGTCGGATCATTTGAGTCCTCATCTTAAAATCTTGAAATGTTTCCTTACTTTACTCACAATGAGAACCTAAAGCCTTAAGACAAGCTCTAAAACTACACACGATCTGCTCCCTACACAAACCCACACACTCACACACACACCTCTCCTCAGCCTTTTACTTCTCCCCAGCCACACTGGCCTCCTTACTGACACACCAGACACACACAGGGTCCCTCTGCTTGGGATGTTCTTTCTCCCCAGGGCCACAGGTAACCTGACTCCTTCACCTCCTCCAGGTGTTTATACAAACGCCCCCTCCATGAGCCCCGCTATTACCACCCACTTAAAATCGCATTCCATCATCCAACATGCACACTCCTGCTGCCCTTACCCTGGTGTCCTTTGTGGTCCCTGGCACTTAGAACCTTCTGCCTACACTTAGTTTTTAAAATATGTTTATAATCCATCATCTGTCTCCCTTGACTACTGTGTAAGTTCTAGGAGGGCCGGAGTCTCTGTTTCACTCACTGCTGTATCCCATGAGCCTAGAGTAATGCCTGATGCTTACTATTGGCTCCATTAATATTTTTGCATATGTGTCTTGAATGAGTGAAACCTGAGTACGGAACCGGAAGAGCCTCCCCTTCTCCCCACCCCCAGAATTCCTCCCAACCCTGCTCCCCTTGGACTCTGGCAAAGACTGGAAATCATATTCTGGAGAGACCCAAGCAGAGGTACCCTCATTTGTGAGGTCTCTACTGCTGTGTAACAAATCTCCACAAATTTAACAGCTTACACAACACAAATTTCTTATCTCACAGTTCCTGTGGGTCAGGGCCTGGGCTTGGTCTTCTGTTCAGGTCTCTCCAAGCTGAAATCAAGGTGTTAGCCTCCTGGCATTTTCATCTGAGGCTTAGGTCCTCGTCACAGAAGAGAGTTAGAAACAGAGGTGGAAGCAGTCAGACTATCATAATCCATTAAGGTCTTATTAAGGATCGTGGTCTTTATGTAAGAGCAAGGAGAGGTCCTGATTATTTTTAAGTAGCGATAATACAATCAGGTTTTCATCTTGTTAGGAGCACTCTGGCTTAGTTCAGAGAGTGGATCGGAGAGGCTCAGAGGAGGCTATTTCCGAGGTCCAGTGGTAGACGATGGTTTCTCCACCCAAAATGGAAGGAAGTGGATGAGAGGAGACACATTAAAGAAGGGAAAGTAACAGGATGAGAGGACTAAGCAGGTACGGGGCCGAGGGGTGAAAGTGGCCACGGGAGACCACACAGCTGTGGGAGCATGGCACCACTCACAGAGACAGGAACGTGGCCGAGAGGGTAGATGGACATGGGTTTGAAGCGACCCTAAGACACCTAAGTGAGGAGGTTGGAGAGGAATTTGGTCAGAAAGTGAGAACAGATTTGGAAGGTGCCCACACTCAGATACCTGGCAAAGGAAGCTGAGTAGACAAGAGCTGTTGATGAAGGGGTGACTTGCATTTCTCCTGGTCTTCACTTAGTGGAGATATCACATAGAAAATGAGAAAATAAGGAAGAGGAGAAGCAGGTGGCCCAAAGGAGCCAAAACCTGGAGAGTCAGCCCTTAAATAAACAAGCGGGCATATATGGTTTCTAGAAAATCACTGAATCTCTCCTAATGTTCTAATTTGTTAAATGGAGCTAATACCTACCTCAAGGAGATGTGATGAGCATTAATTTACCATCTGAAGCATTGAAATAGCACAAGTGATGACTTCACATTCCATTATTGTTAGTGTAATACCCAAAGGCTCACACCAGGAGTATCTGAAACATCCAGGAAAAGGGCAAAAATAAGAGTAATTTTAGACATTGTTGCCGGTATCTAGGGTGGTGAGGAGAAAAATGACCACTGATGGTGCTTATCGTAAAAATTTTAAATATCAGGTATTCTCTTACCTGAATAAGTGGCCCTCCTCTTTGTAGAGGGAGCCTCCAGCTTACATACCTCAGAATTCTGGGGTAGTGCTTATAAGGAAAGATCTTGGGTATAGAGTCCTGGCCCTAGTAAGGTCTCTTTTCCCTCCAGTGTGGAATACTTGTGTGCTCAGTCCTCACAGTTAGGAAATTAATACCCAGAGAAGCCACTGAATTGTTCCTGGCAAATATCACCAACGACTCCTCATCTCAGAGTCAGACAAAGGCCATTCATTTCTTATCTTACTTAACTCTTCATAGCACTTAACCCTCTAGCCCTTCCCTCTTTGTGAAACTCTTTCTTTCCTGAATTCTATGACAACACAGTCTACTTAATCTCCTGCAACTTCTCTGACAGTTCTTTTCAGTCTCTTGTGGGGAAATTGCTCTCTTTCCAGACCCCAAATATTGCTGTAGGGCCTAGCCCTTAATTTGTTCTCACTCTAAAATATTGCTCTGGATTTCCAGCGGGAGATGCTCTGATAGCACCGGGATGTGACAATAAGCAGCAAAGACCAGTTGAGATGCCTGTTAAGTCAGTTCTTCAATAACCATAGCCGTGCATCACTGTTAGAATGAAGAGTCCTCCACATAATAAGACAGTGAGGATCTCCTGTGTCACAGAGATGGGGGTGGTGATCACCTTGAGTCATCAGGAAGAAGTTAGAGCATCTCAGGAACACTGCTTACAGAGACTGAAATGCATGCACTAGGGTTTTTAAAGATGTTTGCACTAACTGGTCACATTCACCACCCATATTTTCAAATGACCAATTTGCTGCTTCCACTTGGACACCTGACAGGCATCACAAAATCACCACGTCCCGAAGCAGGTGTGCTCTTCACCTCCTCCCACAGACCTGCTTCCACAGCTCCCTGAGGGGCACCTCTGCTTTTTCTTATTGCAGACACCAAAAGCCTATTTCTCCTGTAGTCTATATCAATAAATATACTTTCAAAACACATGCAGAGTCTGACCACTTCTTCCCACATCAAGCACTTCCAGCCTAGAAAACCCACCATCATGTCTCACTTGATTATCCCAACAGCTTTGTAAAGAGTCTTCCTACCTGCTTTTCTCAAAGTCTACTTGCAACAAAACGAGAAACAGAATGATCCTCTTAAGAACTAGCACCAGACCATGTTACATCTTCATCCAAAATCATGAAATGACCCTCATTTTATTAAAAATAAAAGGCAAAATTCTCACACTTGGTCTACAAAGCCCTGCATGGTGGGGCTTCTCTTTCCTTCTCTGGTTTCACACCAGACACTCTCTGCTCCCTCAGCTCCTGGCTTCCTGGCTGCTCCTCCGGCAGTTCCTCCAGACACAGGAATACAGGGCAGCCTCTCGCCTTCGTCCGCTTCCTCAGATACTCGGGTATTTTCACAGTGACGGGTGCCCTGTGACAGCTCACTGAAAATCGCATCTTCTCCTTTGTCAGCCCCACACCCTCTTCCTGTTTTATTTTTTCTCACAGCACTTTTCAGTTTCTAACATATTGTATACCCCAGTTTACTTTCTGCCCTCCACATTGGAAGGTGACATCTGTGAGGTTCACCCCTGCGTCACAGGACAGGAGTGGTGAGCACACAGCAGGAGCTCAAAACATCTCTGCTGAATGAAAGAAATTTGAAAATATATTTTAGGATTAAAGTAATAAATCTCGGGCTCTCTGGAAAACCCAACTTGCAGAACAATGTACTGCACAAGATCCTTGCCGGTCTTACGGTACTTCAGCATCCTGATTCTACTTTGGCCACATTTCAGGTGAAATGAGCTTTAGGTGACAGACAGTGGGATGTGTTTACCATTTGTAACATTGTGCTCATGGGATACTCTTTCCCTAAATACCAAGCCATCAGCTTCCAAACAAACTTATGGGACACAGTGTCTTTGTATTGGGGGGTTCTCTCACCATGGCCCTGAGGCCGCATATGGGGTGGATCCAGCAGTGAGGACAAGCCAGGTGTCTTCTTGTTCCAACTCTCCTTTGCTTCTGGTTAACCATAAACTAGAGCCAGTACGTCGACCTCTGTAGCCTAGTTTCTACATCTATAAAAGGACAAATTTGGGCTGTGTGGATGTTAACAGTACTTCCAGCATAAAGAATATGTTTTGTTTTGTTTTTTCAAAAAGGAATCAACCATGAACAGAATTAGAACTTATCTCAGTAACTCTTGGCTTTCATGAAACTTACTGGGTTATTTTATAAAAGCCAAAGTCCACCAGGGTACCATGGGGAACTGTCTGCAGACCCACCCTAATTCACCTGCCACCTGTCAGGGAGGTCTCAGAAGGATAAACTTAGCCCAAGGTTCCTTATACAATTCAATCATGGCTGATCAGGGACCTTTATTAGCCAGGGAACTTGCCTTGAATGACACAATGCACATTTTATCAGTTGATTTCCTAAGAGACTGCAATCCCAGGTAAAGAGGCATACGGTGGGTCTGGTCTCTCTGTGACTAACTGTTTTATTTCCTCCAAATGGGTCCACTATCTACCTGATTTTTTCCAGCGTCTCTAGCTCTCTGGACCCAGAAGAACTTCTAGACAGCTAGTGGATCCAGTGAAACAGGGTGAGAAGAAGGGGGTGCCTGGCATTTATCAAATGTTTACCCAATGCCAAGGACTCTCTGTGCACGCCCACATGACCATCTAATCCTGGTTTGTAGTAATATTGATCTTTCTTAGTTTTTCTACTAACGTCTTCATAGAAGAAAATCAAACTAGCTGAACTGTCTAGAAAGTTGGAAATATTCCCTTATTTGTTAAGATTAATGGTGTAAGTTGTCAGAACCAAACAATTACATTCTAGGTGTCCAGGAACCATTATTCAATGTTTGTGCAATACCTTTCTCAGAATATGTTTCAGGGAAAGAAAACTGTTATGGGGTCCCCATGTAGACTTCTTACATCTAGAGGAGGCTTTATATCATCCTGTAGGGATTCTGCAACTGGAAAATTAGGGAGAGTGCAGCCTAACTCCAGTAATGCATCTTAAATAAGTTTTGTAGAAGGAGGCGGAGGGAGAGAAGAGGATTAGTTACCATGGAGACAAAAACATTTATCTTTAACAAATGATAATTCTCAAGAATTCTGGACGTACCAGTTTATTCATGTGACAAATATTTTTGACTTCTCCCACGAGTGATACTGGTTAGAGTCTGAAGAACTAATGGCAAGCTAAATCCTCGTGGAATTTAGTGTAGTGATGGAGGAGACATTCGTCAACAGTAAGTTAATACTTAGCAGGGTGGGTCTTCTTCTCCCAACCCTTTCTCAGGAGGCTGTGCCTGTCTTCCTTCCTCATCCCCTTATTTTCTTCTGGACTCCAAGCCCATATTAAATAGGCTACAAGAAGGAGAAGAGGTTAATAAGGGGACTATAATAGTTAGAGACTTTTTTATAATAATGCACCAGAAATATGTTACCTGAAGAAGACCAGGTAATACAGGCAACTGCATAACCAAGTTTTCTCAACTGTTCTGTCCAGGACTGTACCTCCTGGGTGGAAGCCTCTAGGAATCCAGAACCAGGAAAGGAGCCTTCCCTCTGTGTTCTACATAAGCTCTTTCATTGAAACATCGGGGAGAGAGAACAGAGAATTAATAAAGATCATTTATAAGAATGAAAAGTGAATTTTTGGTGGTTGGTTTGCAAATACATCTAAATTTCATGACATATAACTGACTAAAAATAAGATCATGTCTCTGAGGGGAAGGTGATCTGTGAGTGATGGGACAGCTTTGATGAAAGGACACAAACCATCATTGGAAATAGCACTGCTTGCATCATGATAACAACAGAATGAGAAAAGCACTCTGCAATGGTCACTTTCTCATGCTGAAGCTTAGGAGCTTGGTGGAAGTTGGGGGAACTATGGGGACGTAGACATCAAACCCAGATTAAATGGTCTTGGGGAAGGAGCATCAGAGACCAGCTGCAAGAAGTCCAGGGGGTCCCATCCTAGGTGTGAGGCAGAGGATGAATGCCGATGGCAGGTTTGCCCCTGTTCTGGATGGGCTGCAGGCTTTAGAGTAAATCTGCTGAGGAAGTAACGTTACATTTCAAAACACCAAGCAGTGGTTGACTAAGAGACTATAAAATGACTTTGAATTCAGAGATGAAATTATGAGAAAAGTAGGTTCACATAGAGGGCAGGTAGAGCAGAAAGCGGGGGGGACGGGGGCTCAAACATGCTCTGGTGGGAGTTAAGTTTACAGGGGGCTCTGCTTGCTCGTCTCAGGCTGCCCAGAGTCTGAAGGCTGCTGGGATGCTATTAAATCAATTTGGATAAAGAAGGTGAAAGCGCTAACTACAAGCAATTGAGCACATCCACTAACAAAAACAGAATGGAGTGACTGTTCTGGGGGAAAGCGCACATATTCTTGGACGCAGTTAATCACAAGAACACTGTGGGGGGGGCCACACCAAAGGCAGAGGGAGCTGGGGCACCCAGAGCTGCCGCAGGTAGAGCAAGGGGATACATGGAGATAGCTCCGGGTTGAGCTGATAAACCCTGTCCTGCAATCGACCCCACGTTTATTATCACTGTGGGAAGGCTGTACTGCCAGGAGACATCCAACTGGGAACACTCCCTAATGTTGCAAAAGACGAGGAAGTGTGGGAAAGGATGTGCGATATGGAGGTGGCCCCACCAGGGCTCAGGCATCCAAGTCGCTGCCTGCATCTTCTACAGCAACCCATGCACCAAAGTTTCAGGTCATTTTCTCCTAGTCTGATGGCAGTCAGGCAAAAACTATTTCCGGAAATAAAGGGAGGTTCTTGGTAAGCGGTGCCAGGAAGTATGTTCTAAGTCACTAATAGATTTTAATCATTTTGTGAGTATCTTTTGATTCTTATTCCCTTGGAAAAACTATGGGAATGAAGTCAGTGCAAAGTATACACTATGACCCCAATGTGGGGTTCATTGTGAAGAGCCTGAATTCCCGTTACAGGCTGTGTGAATCTGAGGATCTGCTTATACTCCTGAGGTGGTGTTTGAGACCCTAGGGGTGGCACAGACTATGTGAGATCATCTCTAAGTTCTCTCAGATGTTAGCCAACTAGAATACTGGCTAACAGTGGCCAAGCTCCATAGATGTAAGCAATTAGATACAAGCCCAAGGCACAGGGTCAGGGATCTAAATTAACATTAACTTCAGTGGCTTCAGGGAGCCAGAAGGAATGTCACAAAGAAGCCACAAAAGGAGGTGAGGAGATCTTACTCCTTAAATGATGATTGGGCTGTTTCAAAAGGGAAAGAGCACCATATAAAGTAACAGAATGTGAAAATTTTTCTTGGAGTGGGGGGAGTGAGTAGTGCTCTGGAAGGACTGTCTCTCAGAGATTAACTATTAAGGTGACCATACTTGGAAACTCTAAGCTAATGGAACTTTTTCATTTCAGATCCCATGTGCATCTCTGGTGCATAAGGAAATTACAGAGCACTGAATAAATAGACTAAAATTAGTAATAAAACAAACTATGGTTACTATATGCATTCTGTATGGTATTAATTACATAAAATATGATAAGGCTCGCTTAATTGTCCAACAACTGATATGTTTCGGTAAAAGTTTCATAAACACTTTAAAGAAAACATGTATTCTATGATTGTTGTGTGTAGTAATTTTCTATGTTCCTGCTTAAATAATCTGCTTGTTTAATTAGAATTGAAAGAGAAAATTATGCTTAAATATTACACTATGATTATGAATTTGATTCCCTTTTCAGTTTTTTTTTCTTTTGGAGGGTTTATTTTTGGTTATTATCTTGCTGGTGTTTTCTTAGCTCCTTAGATCTGTGGTTTGGTGTCTTTATTAATTTTAGAAAATTCTCAACCATTTTTTTCTTAAAACATTTCTTTTGTACCATTATCCTTCTCTTCACTCTCTAGAATTTCAATTACACATATTTAGACCTTTTGATAGTATCCTACAGCTCTTGGACATTCTGATTTGTTTTTGTCACTCCTTTTTCTCTGTGTGTCTTAGCTATGTAATTTCTATTGAACTGTCCTCAAGTTCACTGATTCTTTCCTCAGCTGTGTCACTTCTACTGATGAGTCAGTTGAAGGCATTATTCATCTCTGTTAGTGAGTGTTTATGTCATTTCATTTTTTTTCTGCTAAAATTCAACCACCTACCTTGCACACTGTCCATCTTTTACACAAGAGACATATTAAATGTAGTTATTTTTTATGTTTCTTGTCTGATAGTTCCACCACCTGAATCAGTTTTGTGTATGGTTCTGATGCTTATTCTGTCTCTTTGCAGTTTGTGGATTTTTTCTTGGATTTTTCATGCTTTATATATTTTGTTGAAAGCCAGATATCTTGTGTAGAACAGCAGAGCCTGGGGTAAATAGTTCTTTTTTTGTTTGTTATTTATTTTTTTAGCCTGGAAATGTGCATGTCTTTCCTTCTAATTTTAGTATGGAGTTTGAGTCTATGTAGCTAGAAGTTGCACTGCCCTGGGGATTTTCTGTTCTAACACTAAATGGTGAAATCAATGTGCATGTACATTTGAGATCAGAAATGAAGTAAATTTTCTGCTTATCACCACTTCTGTTCAATATCTTACTAGAAATTCTAGCCAAGGTAGTGTGTCAAGAAAAACAAGTGGAAGGTATCTGTATTGGAAAAAACCATAAAGGTTATTATTTACATTTTCTATGATTGCATACATAGAAAATCCTAAAGATTCTTCTCTTAATTTACAACAACTAAAATGTTAGGCAAGTAAGTTGCTGAAATAAAATTCCATATAAGAATCAATTAAATTTTATTAAGAAAAGAATAAATGAATTAAATTGAAAAAATTATTTCCTAAAATATCAACAAAAATATTAACCACATTTATTTATTTTTTATTGGAGTATAGTTGCTTTACAATATTGTGTTAGTTTATACTGTACAGCAAAGTGAATCAGCTATACATATACATATATCCTCTCTTTTTTTGGATTTCCTTCTAAATCTAACTAGAACTAGAGAAGTGCAGGAATTCAGCAGGTAACATTCTAAAATTTATTGATAACATTTAAAAAGACCCAATTATATGAAGATATGTCATGTTCATGAATTGAAAGCTTCCATGTAACAAAGATATTAATACTCTCCAAACTTATTTGATATTTAACACTTTCTCAATTAAAATACCAACAGTTGTGGTGCATGTGTGTTTGTGTGTGTGTGTTCAGAAGCTTAATGCAACACTTACATGGAATTTCAAAAAGTCAAGAAGATGCAAAGTGCTCTTGAAGAAGGACAATGAGGGGGTTTCTTCTACAAGCATCAGGACTGATGTTAAAGCCATAATAATCACAAAAGGGTAAAACTGGTGCAGGCATAGACAAATATAGCAATAAAACAGAGTAGAGAGTTCAGAAACAAATGTATGCAAATGTGGACACTTGATTTATGACAGAGATTACACTTTAATTCAATGTAGAAAGAATAGTATTTCTAAAAATACTTACAGAAAAAAATTTTAAATATATAAAAATTAACCTAAAACACACAGAGACACATCATTTCAAGTCAAATGAAAGTCCTAATCTGGGTGAAAGGAAAACTAAAATGCTATATGGGAGAATGTATTCATTGCTTCTAGAGAAGTAAGGATATCTTAAATAAGCCAGTCAAAGCACAAGCCCTAAAGGAAAACATTGATAAATTTATCTGCAGTAAAATAAGAAACTACTACTTATCAAAAGACACCATTCACAGTATGAAAAGATAAACCACATAATTAGAGAAGACATTTCCAATACATATAACTAACGAAATATCACCTAGAAAACATAAAGAAATCCTGCAAATCAGAAAGGAAAAAAAGAAACTGGGCAAAATATGTCTTCACAAAAGAAAAATATTCATTGATAAGTAAGAGCATATAGCAGAGCTTCTCCTAATGAGTTATCATGGACATTCAAATTAGAACCAACATGAAATATCTTTACAAACCCTATAATCTTAGGAATCTAATAATTACAAATGTTGGTAAGGAGATGGAGAACTGAGCCCTTGTATATGCTGCTAGTGTGAGCGTGGGTGGATAACAGCACAGTGGGATACAATCTGTCATTCCCTCTTTTTCGCTCAGTCTCTCTGTCTCTTTCTATCTATCCTTTCTTGATAGAGAGATAGAGATAGAGAGAGAGAGAAATAGATAGATAGATATCTCCTATGATGTAGCAATCTCAGTCCTGGGTACAAACCTTAGAGAATCCCATTATTGGTACATCAGACACATGTACAGAATATTCACAGCAGCATTTTCCAAACCAGTCAAATGCTGGAAACAATCTGAGTGTCCATTAAGAGGAAAATGAAAAATAAATTATACCTATACATAAAAACATGGATGATTCTTACAAACATAATATTGAGCAAAAAGAAGTTAAAACAAACAAAACAAAACAAAAACAAAAAACAAAAACACCCACTATACTGACCACCTAATGTCCTGATGAGAATGCAGAAAGCATAGTAGTTGAGTTCATGGGGCTCAGAACCAGAACCCCTTGAGTAGCCTCACAACTACTTTCTAGGCATATTTGTGCAAGATACTTAAGACTCTTTGTCTTTATCTGTAAAATGAGGTGAATAATTGAAGCTAGCTTGTAGGTTTGTTGTGAGGGTGATTTGGTTAACATAGGTAAAGAGCTTATAACAGTGCCTGGGTGACGTTTAACTAGTGATGATGGTGAAGATGACGATTTTACTTAGGGATACAGAAACAAGAGAAAAAACATATAAAGAAAATTGAAGAAACTGTTACAGCAGAAGTTAAAATGGTATCTACCAGTAACGGGGAAAGAGATTACTACAGAGGAGGCTGCATGGAGGTTCGGGTGTTTGTTTTATAAACAAAAGGTTCATTTGTGTTTCACTCCTTTTTCTATATGTATATTATACTTAACATGCTTGTTTAAAAATAGATAAAATATATGGGAGGGATAATGCATCTAACGGAAAATACACTGAGGAGGAAAATGATATTTAAGAACTCTTCTCAAAGGTGGCTGGAAAGTCTGAAGTGAATAGAAGCATAATGCTAAGAGATTTAAAGGTTGAGAATAGAAGCATGCACATCTGGATAAGAAACGTCTCTGAAACTTCCCTGGTGGCGTAATGGTTAGGAATCTGCCTGCCATTGCAGGGGACACAGGTTCAATCCCTGGTCTAGGAAGATCCCACATGCCACGGAGCAACTAAGCCCATGCACGACAACTACTGAAGCCCGTGCACACTAGAGGCTGCAAGCCACAACTACTGAAGCCCATGCACCACAACCACTGAGCCCACATTCTAGAGCCTGCGTGCCTCAACTACTGAACCCACGTGCCACAACTACTGAGCCCATGTGCCACAGCTACTGAAGCCTGCGTGCCTAGAGCTTGTGCTCAGCAACAAGTGAAGCCACTGAGAGGAGAAACCCGCGCACCGCAACGAAGAGTAGCCCCCACTCGCCGCAACTAGAGGAAGCTCGTGTGCAGCAATGAAGACCCAACGCAGCCAAAAAATATAAATAAATAAATAAATAAATAAATAAATAAATAAATAAATAAAAAGGGAAAAAATCTTTAAAAATAAAAAAGAAATGTCTCAGAAAGAAAACACTGGAGGGAGAAATAGTTGAGGAACTCATGACAGTAGATTTTCTAAAAGAAAAACAAAACAGAAGATGAAGATCTCAGATTGAAAGACCCTGAGATGTGTGATGAAGGAAACACACACACATCCCTAGACACAACTTGCAAGTGTATATTTACAAATAAGACAATTCTGAAAAGCTTCCAGAGAAAGAAGAGATCAAGCACAAAACAACAAAAAACAGGTAGACATTTCTAACTGATATAGCAAAGTTATTAGTAGCTCTTTAGAAAAACATAAAGGTGTAATATTTTAAAGTCCTATATATTAATGCTAATACTTTATGATGCAGGAACTGTTCTACGTGTTTCACATGAATTAATTAACTAGTTATCTATCAATTCACTCATCCCATCCTTCGACCCTTCTTCAATCCCTTTGACTTCCCAGGTCACTGTTGTCTTAGAGCCAATGGCCGCTGTCCCACCCCTGTGTGCCGCCCACTCTCGGAGGGGATTTTCCTTGTTCTCACCCTAACTGCAGCCTCACCCCATCCTGTCACTTCTCTGTCGCCACCTTGCCCTTGCCCCTGTGCCAGCGGCAAAGTGGCTGCTACAAACTGGCATAACCAGATTGAAGGTTGGGACATTTGAGGGTTTTAGAGACTGGGCTGGGGTTGAAACAGAGGAAATTATGGGAACAAAACAGACACGTGCAGAAATTCCCCAGTATCTTGGCAAATTATCTCTTAGTTAACAACCCATTCGGTGAACTGGTCATTTGTTGAATTGATTTTCAGTTGTTTGGCTTTTGGCAAATTGATCACTCGGCAATGAAAAATTGATGTTCAGACAGTGGCTCTCAGGCTACAGCCAGGTGACTCACTGCTGGGGATAAGTGGCATCTCTCCCCCTCAAACTCTGATGGAGGGGCTCCGTGGTTTCAGGTGCCATCACCCCCTCTGGATAGTGCGGGGAAGGAAAAGCCCAGAGCTGGGAAGCCTTCCAGCAGAGAGACCTCTGCTCCAAGATGCAGGGAAGGAACTCGTGGGAAGGTCCACTCGCGTGGAGATCTGAAGGGCAGGCAGGTGTTAATCAGGAGAAGAAAAGTGGGATCAGCTTCTAGCAACAAGTGGGAAGTCCAGGCTGGCTGAGCAGACAGAGAGCACAGTGGCCAGTGGAGCCAGAAAGGCAGTGAGGAACACACGGGCATGTCACCCCAGAGCAAAGGGGTCCTGAATGGTTTTACATTTTCATTTTAGCAGAGTCTCCGGATGTAACACACAGAATTATGGGGGCAAAGCACAAGAAGACCAATTTAGGAAGCAACTGAAGTCTTCCTAGTGGGAGATGAGAGTGACTTCCGCTGGAGCAGAGGAGGTAGCGATGCTACGAGGTGGAGAGAAACGCTTACAAGGAAAAATTGACGAGTCCTGGAGATGAAGTGGATGTGGAGAGGGCAAGGGAGGAATATGAGAAGAATACTTAGAGCATCAGCAGTAAGAACTTTCATTATAATAATGATGATGCCTAATATTTCCCAGACGTCTGCTATGTGCCAGGCACTGTGCCAGATCTTCACTTACACGCGTTACCACTTCATCTCGAACATAAACCTGCAAGATAGGCCCTACTGTCACCCCCATTTTAGAGATGAAGAAACTGAGGTCTCCATCACCACTGCCCGTTAGAAGTATAATATGAGCCACATACATAGTTTAAAATTTTCTAGTAGCCACATTAACAGAAGTAAAATGCAATGGGTGACATTTATTTTTGAAATATATTCTATTTATTTAATCCCATGCATAAATACCATTTCAACACTTAATCTATATAAAAATTATTAATGAGATATTTACATTCTTTTTCCACAGGAAGTCTTCCAAATGAAGGGTGTATTTTACACGTAGGGCACATCGCAACTTGGAGGCCAGTTTCTTAGAAATAGTTGATCTGTATTTAGATTTCATAAAATTGACAGTTGAAAAAGTTGATTCACATTCCCAAGTTGTTCTAAACACATTTAATACTTTTCCAACAACTGAACTGAGCCTCAGGTTTTAAAGTTAAATTCATTAGAATTAAATACAGCTGAGGATCCAGTTCCTGGGCAGCACTGGCCCATTTAAAATGCTGAGCGGTCCTACATGGAAGAGGCTGCCCTACTGGACAGCACAGGCCAAGACAATGTGGGCATTTTCCCAAGAGTCTTTTCATCCTAAATTGCAGTGCTGGGGTCTTGAGTCCAGGAAATCTGACCCAAGAGCCCACACATCACCGCGTCTCTGAGTGACATGCTCCTGCCCCCCCCCTTCCAACCTCAGCTTGCTCCGCGCAGCTCTCTCCTTTCCAAGCGATTCCTGAGCTGGCAGCTCTTTCTCAGCCCTAACGGTGTTTGCACAGGCTCCTTCCTGGCCTGGAATGCCTACTCACCAACTGAGTGGCTTCTCTTTCTCTTTCTTCCACTTCAGCCTAAATGCCGCTGCTCTCCAAGTGCGTCCCCTCCACCCGAAATAAAGTGGGTTCTCCCGGTCATGACTTAGGCAGCTCCACGGAGGCATGGGCTCATCTAATCGTGTGATTATAAATCCATGTTTGTAATCATATTCAATGCTTTCTCCCCCCGCAAGAGTGTAAGAGAGCAGAGATTTCATGCTTAGTACTGGTGCGTTGAGAGGGTTGTGTAAATATTTTGAATAAAAATAATACATCTTTTAGACATCCAAGTGAGATGAGTAAAATAGGGAGTTATGGGGGTGAAGCTCAGAGGGGCAGGGACATATAAATCAAGGGACACAGCCTTGTGCGTGGAGAGCAGCGGAAACCGTGGTGGACGAGGTTCCCCAGGAGAGCTGCGCGGTGAAGCTGGACAGCTGCCTTGCAGAGCTTGCTGTGAGAAAAAAGTAAAGGTGAAAAAGAAAACCTATCGTGCTTTATTAAATTAGAAGGGCAACATACAGCCTCAAAAATATCAACTTTAGGGTTCAGACTCTGCAGTCATTGAAACTGCTCTCTGGGATTCAGTCCAGACAGCAGCGGTGTCCAGGGGGTGTCCTGTCTCTTACAACTGTGCACATGAGCCCTGGATACCCCAGCCCGGCGGCAGTGATTTCCTATGATGTGCCAGCCAAACCAACATCACTCAGCTTCAAACCCCAGCTGGTGTCTGGAAGGACCCGCACCTTCTTAGTGACGCTGTAACCATCAGTCTGGCCCACGGCCCCTTTCAATCAGCACACAGTGGAGAGGGGGCCTTCTGTCCTCGCCTGTCCTTTCCTTCTTTCCTCAGGTACAAGGACAAATCCTGTTCCAGGTGCAGTGCGCAAGACCAGACGCTCGAGATCAGCAACACGTCAGCCTTTGCTTGTTTCCTTGGTTCCAGAACGCTGGACTTTCCTCTTTTCTTAGGGTCACTCACCCTCTTTCTTGTATCACAAGTGGGCCCTTAACTCCACATTCTTTCTGCTGAATTTCCTTGCCCACTTCCCCAAACCCATCACTCCTGAGCCCCCATCTCGTGGGGAGGTTCTGCTCCTCCCTCTGGCCCTCCTTGGTGCCAAATGAACAGCAGGGCACGCTTTCACGGGTAACTTCTTGCCCAGATCCCCAAGGCTGAGAATATTAACCCACATGAAAGCCCCATAAGATTCCTCTAAAAACATGGAAAAATAATAATTTCTATCAAATTCAGTATATTTTCATCAGCAGAAGGTTCTGGGCAAGAATACACAGGGCAGGGTTTGTTTACTCCGTCTGCAATGGCACCCCGGACCCAAGAGCGGCACTTAGCAAGTAGGCAGTGGTGGGTCCCCAGTGTCGGTCGTGCAGCCAAAGATTCTGGGGCTACTGGGCTTCAGAACAAATCAGAAATTCAGATTCAGAATCACTCTGAACGGGGCCCATATGTCCTGATTGACTGGAACAGACCTGACTTCAAATATTCTGTCCCATTTTCAGAGCATGTGTCAGACCATATGTCCACATTTATGTTTAAGAAAATACGGTATTCATTTCTTTAACAAGAAAGTCGACCCAAATCATGGGGAACCACTGCTGACTCCAAACCCTGCCTCTCTCCCCACGTTAAAGAACAAGTGAAAACGTTCAGGGTTCCCTCGGGGCGACTCTGAGAGCAGCGTCTACGAGAACCAGAGGCAGGGCCAGGCAGAGGATGCGCGCAGGCCCCGGCGCCAGCGCGGGTCAAAGCAACACCAGTGCACGGCCGTCCCCGGAGCCAGAGCAAAATAATTCTGATCTCTCTCTCCGTTTCATGATCTTTATTTTACCTTATCCTTGGACTCAACCCTGACATTTTGCTCAATTTATAGCAAAGTGGATAGATTCAGTCTCTTCTTAAGCAGAATTATCTGAATATCTCCTATAAATGGGCACAATCCCTCTACTTACTCCTGCTTTTTGGGTTAGCTTATACACACATGTCCACATAACTGTCCAGTAACAAAAACAAAGGACAGAGAATAATTAACTGGTTCTCCTTCCAGTTTATTACATATATCTCATTTTAGGCTGTCTTCCATAAGGAGTTACTTCCGTATGGGACGGCACCATTCTTTAGAATAGCTATAAATGACATAGCCTAGCAGTATGTGGTACCATTCCATAAATTTTCCTCTGAATTCTGAAGGTCAAAATTTAATACCATGAAGCAGTTATGTCCCTTAACAAAGGTGCCAAAATACCACTGGGACACATTGACCACCTAGAAAATATGTATTCATATACACACAAAAATACCACCCCATCATTAGGCTATTGTTCAATTATTTCAGAACAAGATTTATAACTTAGTTCAAATGGTGTGTTATAATTTGATCTGTATTTATTGAACATTTTTTTATTAAAGGAAAGTTGAAAATCTGATAGAGATAATCTAATTATAATATCTAATTACAGAATGAAATAAATCACTAAAACCAGCTTAATGAGTCTCAAATACTAATTAATATTCAGACAAGAAGCTGGAATTTTGACACTCCAGTCATGTAGTAAAAATATAGGAGCACCTAAGCATGCAGGATGTTTTGTCACTTTGAATTTGAAATTCCTCACACCTTCTGCATTGTTCACATGAGAGCTGCGTTCTTGGAAGCTTTTATTAATCATGGTCTAGATCCATCACTAAATGCTATTAATGCCACTCACCATGTGGAAATGCTTAGAGAGATAATTTACTAAAATCTGTTGTGGTGAGCGAATGAGAGATGATTTTAATCAATAGCATTGTAAAAAAGTGTTTTTATTTTTATTGGGAGGGTAGAAATGAAGGGTGTCCTGAGAGGAAGTGACCTGGAACAGGTGTACAGCGGTCATTTAAATAGTAAGTCACCATGTGCACAGAACTCCTTCTGATACTAAGCACAGGCTGGCATGGAGATGAACTCCCACTGCTGATCTGACGCCGCATCACTCCTGCCCTGTTCTTCCCTGTGTCAACCAGGGACGGTAGCACCGTATATGGTTGTTTAAGGGTTAGATGAGTTGATATTTGTCAATCACGTAGAAGGGAACCCAGCATTGTCAAGTGTTTGGCAGACACTGTGTTCTTTCACCTCTCACGGAGGCCTGGGTTGCACCCCAATCACAGAGGTACATGTAACACCTTTATTCTCAGCTACCTGCAGCACCACCTGTAGGGCAAGTTCAAATTTTAGCCAATCAGATACCCAGCTTGACAATGGCTGCACATGGAATTGCAGGAAACAGGTGAGAAAGGAGCAGAGAGCTACTCAGATATAAGTCGACAGTGTGTGTGGAAGGGAAGAGGCCAGGGGGCTTAAGTCTTCATGAAGACAGAAAAAAGCATTGGTGTTGCGTCTTCAGTCTCATATCAGTGCTATCAAAGGGATCCTTATGGTGACATTGACCCATGAGGAAAGAGCTGGTGAATATCTCAGAGGCTTGTCAAAAACTTTAGAAAAGTAGCTTTGATTTAAACTTATCTCACACTGGATTTAGGTCATGCCTGGCATCAACCACAAGACCGCTGATCTCCAGACAACAGATTGGCTGGAGATCATCTGTGTCTCTGCCACCTGCTTCATGTCTCACTGTCACAGCCACACAGCTGATCCAGGAAAAATTTTAGGATCCTATGACAAATGTCTAGTACCAAGACCATCCTCTCCAATAATACACGATTACTCTAACCTTGATACGATTTGTTTCTAAAATACAATTTAAGTAAGTGAATAAGAAAGACATTTCAAGAAGCTGTATTTTATTCTCAAAATCCCAACCAGATGAGCAAATACAGTTGCCGGTGGGCAGGTACATGATGGGGAGCTGAACTGTCTGACTGTATGGTCTTAGACGAGGCATCTCACACATCTGAGACTTTATGTTTTCTTTAAAATGGGGACGAGATAGGCCATGACTCCTTTCTGATCCTGCTGTTCTACTTCTTCTCCCTCTTTATTAAAAAATGTTCAAGTCACTTAAAATTAAAACAAAATAAGAGCACTGATGGCACCTTAGTGTCTTCTCCACATTTCATGGAATTTACCCTCCCCAAGGTCAGGGCGACCTAAAGGATGGAGACCCTCTTGGGAGTTGACAGCTTTCCTTACCTCTGATGCTTTATTTCCTTCTTTCTTCATTTTTCTCTTTTCTTTCTAGATCCTCATTCTCTTAGGTTGCCTCTTTTTTTCTCTGCTCTCCACCCCTCATTGACAATTAATTGCTGATATTCTCAAGATCTATTCTGAGTTTTTATATTTCCTCACGGTTTATATATATCTTGGGTAATCGTATTCAGACATAGCTTCAATCAGCACCTACAAGCTACAGTTCCCAAATACTGACTTACGTTCAATGTTGCTGTATTAAAATTTTAGACACACCCTCTTAGCTGCCCATAAGATGCTTTCACCTGGACATGTACTATATGCATTAAGACAAGCATATTAAAATGCTGATTATTATTTTCTTGCCCCATCTCCTATGTTTATATAGAAACATCACTATCTAACTTGTTATTAAAATCAAAAACCCAGGAGTATGTCCTAGAATTGTCCCCCTCTACTTTCTCTAATCTATTTTCTAATCACTTGATTGGGAAGCCCTGTCAGCTGTATTCTTTAACTGGTATGAAATATTTTCCTTTCTTTCAATGCTCTCTGCTATGACTTTGGCTAGGACCTTATCATTTCTTGCCTCGACTACAGCAATACCTTGCAAAATGATCTCCTGTCTCTAGTCTGTCTCCTTTCCAATTCATCCTTCACACAGCTTCAAAGCGACCTTTTAAATTTCATATTTGATCGTGTAACTTCAAATCCCTCAACCTTTCTCAGCTACCTTCAGAGGAAGTGCAAACTCCTTAGGAAAGTGCTTCGTGGTCTGCCGTGAGCATCCTGCCCTGCCCCACCTGCTTCCATAGTAGCAACACCCTCACTCCAGCAAGACTCAGGACAAGCGACATCATTCACACCCTCCCTACTGCACACACACCAAGCGTTTTCTCCCCTTGAGCCCTGCCCTCTGGCTCCTGTAACACCCAGTGTACTTGTATGAGGACACCTAGTGCACCCCACTGTGATGCTGGTTTCATCCTTTCTCTCTCCCCCACCCAATTGGAAGGTCCTTATGAGTCAGCACTGGTAGCAGACGTCAATTTATTCCCAGGACAGGCCTCACTCTAGGTGCTCAGTAAATACTTAACTGGATAAAAGAATAAAAATAAAGAATAAAATGAATTTATTCAGAAAAGATTTATTAAGCATCTATTATGTATCAGACACTGTTCTAGGTACTCAGATGTATCAGTGATTTAAACAAAGATGCCCACATGGAGGTTACATTCTGGTGTGCAGAGAGGATGATAAAAAAAAATAAGGCAGAATAAATAAGTAAATCATATAATACGTTTGAAAGTGATAACTGCTATAGGAATAAAAGACAAAAAGTCCAGTAGGATAAGAGGATTCAGAGTCATGAGAGAGAGAGAGACAGTTTGCAAGTTTAACCAGTGGTCAGGGTAAGCCTTATTTAGAAAGTGCTGTCTGAGCAGAGACTGAAGAACTGAGTGATGATCAGGAGAGAAAACAGCCTTGCAAAGGCCGAAGGCTGAAGATTGCTGGCCATATAACAAGGACACCAGTGTGGATGGCTGTTTAAAAGACAGTGGAATACATTCAAGAAAGCTCTAAAACTGAACCAGTGTGTCTCTGACATAGCATGCACTGGTCCATCATTGAGAAGATTCCAGAGCTCAGAAGAAAAGCAAGAACAATAAGTTCAGTAAACAGAGATGGAAAAGTTAATTCACAAGCCATTAAAAAATGCAGATTAAAAGAAGAATCAGTTTTGAACTGGAAACAGATGACTTAAAATTTACATAATAGCCAGTGTTGGCAAACTATTTAAAGAAACAAATTATGATGTATTTATAAGATAAAATACTCTTAAGCAATTAGAAATCTTGTTGTAAAATATAATGCAATAAGAAAGTGTCTACTATATAGTGTTAAGTGACTAAGGAAGACTGCTCAATAATATATGTAACAAATTCCAATTTGTGTTTAAATTGTGCATATGTGCATTATAATATGTGGAAAAATAAATGCAGAGGAGTGAGAAGAGGGTAGTTTTCATATTCTTTGTTGTAATTTTCTATATTTTTCAAATTTTAAAATAGTATAATTTTAAGATCAAGAAAGAAAGCAATGCTATTAAAAAGACACAGAGAAAGTTCTGAAGCAGAATCTAACATATATTAAGAAGCATATAAAATTTTAAGAGAAACCTCATATATCATTGGGAAAGCAAAGCATTATTCAACAATATTGCTGCTGGTAGAAATGGATAGTTATTTGAAATAAAGCAAACAAACTAACAAAATGCAGGTCCTTCCCTCACATCATGAACTAAAATACATTCCAGTCATATTAAAAATATATATTAAAAAAATAAACTTTAGTTGAGTCTTCTGGTTAATGATGGCAGATTGGCCACATGTATTTACATATCCATCTTCCTAAAATAGTGGGAAATTAGAAAAAAAATCTTGATATCCATAGCAACCGAAAAGACCAATGAAAAATGGAAAAATGTGGATGGAGAATCATCATTTTTTTAGCAGGGAGGAAGAAGCTACAAATAAAATACTGGTATAGGATGATATCAAAAGGAAGGAAGCTAATTTGCCAAGCAAAACCTCTGAGATCTCAGGAATTGTTAGTTATCAGTAGCATGTAAGTGAGGAGGTAAGGAGAAAAGGTGCAAAAATGTGTACTGGCTGAACATCTGTGTGTGTGTGGCGGGGGAGTGGGGGGCAGCCACATCCTCAGTTACACTTCCCCACCTGCTGTCTTCAGGATAATGCTAACCAGCCTCCTCATGATCCCATCCACATCTCTAGAGAACAGAATGTAAGTTTATTTTATAGTACAACAAAGTAGATTGAGGACCTGAGAACACGGTGGTCTTATAAATATTACATTAAAGACACATTCTAAGATGATTAGCTATTCAGCTCCTAGAAAATATCCCCCAAGCATATAGATCCAGGCAAGCGATTGAAGGATCATTCTCTGGAGAATGAGAAACTAAATAGAACCCATTCCATCAAAGTGTGTTCAGGATCCTAAAATGAAATGGCTGCTCCCCAATACACCCCCAGCCTGATATCTCTACAGTGATGTCAAGCAGCCAATGAGTCTTATTCCTGCATCTGAACTTCTCATCAGCTTGTGAGCACATAATTCACAAATATAAAGTGAGGTACCTCTTAACGTTTGCAAATAGTTTTCAGTGAGAAAGGAAAAAATGCAACTGAAACAAAATAAATGAGTATGGAGGAAATAGAGATAATACAAGAAGGAAAAGAGACATTTAGAAATTCTAAATCTTACAGTGATGATAAAAGACATTGCTTCTATAAACTAAGAGCAGTATACTGTGAAAAGTGAACAGAGGGTAAGAAAAAGTCATTAAAATTAGGAATATAAAAGTAAAATTAAATAAATAATTATATATGTGTATCTAGCAATGGAAAACATAGGAAAGGATTTACTAATGATTTCCACAGAAAGAGAGATGAAAAAATTTAATTCCATGGAAGAGTTCATGAATTAGAAGGACATTAACCTTGTTAAGGAAGTACCTTGTTAAGGAAGTCCTCTATGTTAGATAATAGCAAAGACTTACCTTCACATTTTGAAGGAAAAAAATATTACCATAAAGAATTTTATACCTAGCCAAGCTATCAAGTGACTGTGAAATACATAGAATAAATTAATTTTCAAAAATTCAAGAATTTAAAAAATTTGACCATCATGTGTTCTCCCTTTGGAAGATAGCAGGGAATTTATTTCAATGAAAGGTGGAAGTAAATCAAGGAAAAGTCAGGTATGGAATGCAGGAGGCACTAACACAGGAGCACTGTGAACCAAGTCTCTGCGTGTCAGTGATGGAGTAGGTCTAGACAAAAACCAGGACAAATGGGAAAAGGAGATAAGAAAGCTCTGAAAGGAAGTATTCAGGAAATGAAGGCACTGATTACAGTTGGTCTTCCCTATTCACAGACCCAGAACATGCAGATGTGGAGGGCTGACTTTACTATGCCATTTTATATAAGGAACTTGAGCATCCATAGATTCTAGTGTGACGGGAGCATCCTGGAACCAATCCCCCATTAGGATGGAAGGATGACTGTATTGGCTATAACAGATCATTTCATAGAAAGTATTACAAGTATGATACAACTGGTGGATCATTGAAAGAAAAATCAAGAAAAATATATGGAAGAATTAGCATAGGCATAAATTTCTACTGGTATTGCCATGAAATATTTACATAATTGTGTGTTGTGGGTTGAATCGTGTCCCCCACAAAGACATGCTAAATTTCTAGCCCTGGTACATGTGAATGTGACCTTATTTTGAAATAGACTCTTTGGAGATGTAGTCAAGTTAAGATGAAGTCACTAGGGTGGACCTGAATCCAATATGACTGTTATCTTTACAAGAAGAGAAGACAGACAGAAAGAACACCTGTGAGACTGTAGTTAAGGCAGCTGCAAACTGAGGAACTCCAAAGATTGCCAGCAAACTACCAGAACCCAGGAAGAGGCAAAGGACTCTATGGGTTTCAGAAGGAGAGTTCGCCTTTGGCACTTTGATTTAGGACTTCTGGCTTCCAGAATTATAAGACAATATATTTCTGTTGTTTTAAGCCACCCAGTTTGTGGTAATTTTGTATAGCAGCTTTAGGAGATGAGAACACATAATGTAATAAACACATAATGTAATCGATGATGTTACTATATGATATAATCAATATTTGCTAATTTAATAAAATTATTCTAGAACCATGTTGGCAGAGAGACACAGAGATAGTGGTGTAAGACTGCTACATCCTTATGAATTACAAAATAATTTGATAAATTAAGACATAGCAGTGGAATCACATTAAACATGCATTACTGAGCACCTACTCTGTAGTCTATTTATATGGAGATAGATTTATATGGAGATAATATCAGAAGAATACAAGCAAATTTAATTTCATACCTATCTCATAATTAACTGTGTGCCAGGAAGTGTTCTAACCTATTAACTTGCCACTCCAGTAACTATGTGACTTATTTTTACTATCATCATTTCCATTTTTATATGAGAAACTGATAGTGATTAAAAAACTAAGTAAGTGGCAAAACTTGGATTCAACCCAAGCACTCTAGTGTCAGAGTCTATGCTGGTAACCACTGCAGTAGATTGCTTCAGACAATCAGTGAGGATGTATAGCAATAAAGGGAAATAAATCGCTTCCAAGATGGTGGGTAAGGATGCAGGTCAACTGGAAACTCGTGTATGCCGATGGTTGCGCAGCTGTTTTAGAAAAGGTCTGGTCGATCAGCTCCATACATACACATCTGATAGAAAGGGTGGTACCTAGGCACCAAAACACATGAGGAGTAGAATAAATAAGTGTACTGTGGCATATCATATAATGAAAAACTAAACAGCAAATAAGATAAATGAAATACAGCTGATGTACTTTGGAAACACTTTGGCAAACTAGCAGAATCTCCCTGAAACTGCACACATACACACTCTGCAGTTCCACTTCCCAATCAAATGGGAACAAGTGTTCATCCAAAAAAAAGGATAAGAATGGTCATAGAAGAACTCTATGCCTTAGCCCCAAACTGACTTCAAGTGTCCTTCCAAAATAGAGTAGATACATAAATTGAGGTATATTCATGAAGCAGAATATGGTTTATGTAGTGTAGTGATGTAAACAGCAGCATAGATGAACCTCACACACAGAATGTTGAGAAAATGAAGCCAGATGAAAGGAATAGACACTTAATGATTTGTTTTGTGGAAGTTATTTGTTTTGTCTCCTCTGTGACTTTAGATGTCAGGATGGCGGCTACCTCCCAGGGGAAGGGAAGTTGTAGGGAAAGGTGCTGTGAGGTGGGTTTGGGGTGCTGATCGTGTTCTGTTTCTTTACCTTGGTAATGTGGGCAAGAGTGTGATCACTTGGGTGTTATGCACTGAACTGTGCACCTGGGATTCGTGTCCTTTTTATATATGTTCAACTGAATTTTTAAAATAATAGGCTTAATAAATATATCTTCCCTGCCACTTGAAGGAGTCGGGTTTATGCAATGTAGAAATACAGGACATTTGTAAACCAGAAACCCTCTTGAGATGAGTAGTCCTGGTTAAGGACAGAGACGAGGACAAAAATTTGAGCCCTGGCTCAGTCACTTTACGTTTGCATCATGTCAGTCACATGTTTAATCCCATCAATTTCCTCAACTGTGAGGTGAGGAGGATAATATCTCATGGGGTTCTGTGAGTATTAAATGAGCTGTCAACCCATGGCTTACTTCTTCTCCAGGAAACCTATACTACAAGCCAGGTGTTGGGGAACACTTATTTCCCTCTTCAAAATGATGCCATCCTTCTTTTCTGTAATTGCTCTAAAACATTCCTTGCCTTGTGATATTCTATATTTTATTTGATTTTTAAATTTTTTTCTTATACTATTCATTTGCTTTCTCCATCTTCTGGAGGCCAGAAATTGCTCTACTCCCATGAGTCTAAGTTTTTTTTCCTTCTAAAATGAAATTAATACTAACAGTTATGACCTATAATATACCTATATAATACTTTTTAAGTGTAAAGCATCCCCAAAGTATAAAAGATTATTCGTATAAATGTCTAATATTTTCACAACACCTAACAAGCCCCTTATTGAGGCTCTGGTGCATTTTCGCTGATTTGATTTCTGGCCCAGCCTGTCTGCACCTTCTCCCTGCTGCTTTTTCTGCTCTTAGCTTTTCTTTTTTTTTCTTTTTTTTTTTTTTTTTTTTTTTTGCCTTTTCCCACCTGGTCTTCTCCAAAGGAACCACTGGCACCTACTCCTTACACTAGCATCAAAAAGAGTAAACCACGGACACAATACATTTTTTCCCCCAGAACCTGGCTCTGAATCTTTTTCGTTTATTCCATCTTGCTCTTTGTTTCCATTTTTCCGAATCTGTAAGATTCTGTACTTCTCAGTTTGCATCTGGTGTTCTTACCCTGGCCCCTGGTTTTGAGTATCTGAGCACACTGGTCCTCTAGTGTCAGTCTCAGGCTTTCTTCTAACCTTGATTCCCATCCACCTGTCCATCTGACAAGGGTAAGCATAAACCCGCATCCATGACCTTCTAAGTAGAATATGTTCTGATGAGACATTTAAGGGGAATATTTAAAGGAAATGTTTTCTTTTCTTTTTTTATTTTTGAGGGTGTTAAGGAGGGACAGAACAGTAACCACTTATTATTTGGACTATTCTCATAAACTATCTTTTATAAGTGCCATGTTCGTAACCAAGCAGGACACTATGGGACATTCCTGGGACAGACCCCCCCTGCCATTTCCTCTGCCTGCCTCTTGTTTTTAGAAAAACTTTAGCCTCCTGGGCCATCCCCAAGTTCCAAAGAACAAATTTAATCAGAGAAGTGAGAAGATGCAGGAACAAAGGAAAAGAGTCAAGCAAGACAAAATAATAACAGTTTAGCCATTACACAAAATCAGGGACATTTAATCCTTCCTCAAGGGCTATAGATAATACTCTGAGACATGTCCTTCAGCTGTTTTGCAGATACTGAAATCCCCACCAGGTGGAAGAATTTAACTGTATGCTGACCACAAGCAAGTAGAGCCTAGACCGGTTGAAACTGGAAGGTTGATGATGTTGACTCCCGATTATCTCATCACCAGCCAATCAGAAGAATGTCCACGAGCTAAACACACACCATTCAACCCCTTCCCTCACACTGTCTTTAAAAACCTTTCCTTGAAAGCCATGGGGAGTTCAGGTCTTTTGACCATTAGCTGCCCTTACTTCTTGCTTGGCCCTGCAATAAACTCTGCACTTTCCTTCATCAAAACCTGGTGTCATGGGCTTCCCTGGTGGCGCAGTGGTTGAGAATCTGCCTGCCGGTGCAGGGGACACGGGTTCGAGCCCTGGTCTGGGAGGATCCCACATGCCGCAGAGCAACTGGGCCCGTGGGCCACAATTACTGAGCCTGCGCGTCTGGAGCCTGTGCTCCGCAACAGGGGAGGCCACGATAGTGAGAGGCCCACGCACCGCGATGAGGAGTGGCCCACGCTTGCCGCAACTAGAGAAGGCCCTCACACAGAAACAAGGACCCAATACAGCCATAAATTAATTAATTAATTAATTTAAAAAAAAAAAAAAACCCTGGTGTCAGTAGATGTCTTTATTGAGCATATGTGAATGGACCCAAGTTTAGTTTGGTAACATGTTTATGACCTAATCATTCCAAGTTTTGCATTGATGTCTACATGCCACTCCCTTCTTTCAAGGAATGTTTTATAGTAAAAGCACTGGTCTATCAAAATAAAACCAAAGCTTTATTTAGGGGGTAAACTTAGGCTGCTAAAACACTGTGTTGGCTGCTGTTGAAATACTGTCTTTTGAGAGTGAAAAAGAGAGTTAGTTCTATGTCTTAAAGAATTTTAAGAAAATGAGTTAGTCGTAAGCTTTATTAATCTTTCCAGAGAACATATTGATTAGTCTTAAAGACTGGACAGTTAAGTAAGTGATGGCTGGGACATCTATTTTCTACAAAACTGGAAAAATAAACTTGGTCCTAGAAGAATGTATTATAAAATAAAACATGTGAATCAATGTTGATTCTTTAAAAAAAAAGAAAAGGGTGTTTTTTTTTGCTTTTGTTTTGTTTTTTTCTTTTCGGTTTTTTCTTTTTGGTTTTTGCTTGGAAGATGTGGGAGATGGGAATATAAATGGGATATGTTAGGGAAGGTAGATCTAAAAACCCAGGAGAAGGTATGAATTACCGAGAACTGTGGTTCTTAGGGACAATTTTGTCCCCCAGGGGAACTTCTGCAAAGCCTGCCCTCACTTTTGGTGGCCATACTAGGGGGCGCTACTGACTTCAGGTGGGTGGAGGCCATCGATGTTGATAAGCATCCCACAGTGCACAGGAGAGCCCCTAACAGAGGAGACTTATCTGGCCCCAAGTGTCAACAGTACTAAAGCTGAGAAACCCTGAGTAGAGAATTGCAGGTTGAGAGGAGGGAAACAGCGGGAAGATTGTGAGATTTTAGAAAAAAAGCAGGTGCTCGGACAGGTCTCTTTAGGTTTTAGTCGCCAGAAGAGTGAGACTGGAGAAGCCGCCAAGTAGAGTGGGAGAAGACAGAGGTGTTGAAGAGGGTCTCAAAGAAGCTTTGCATGCTATTCAGTGTTATTGTCTCTGTCAATTTTTCACAAGTTAAGATATATTACTTTTCAAGTTTTTACAGTCAAATTTGAGTTTCTTTTGGGTGTGACAGCACATTGAGATGTGCTTAAGGAGAAGGTCAAGAAGGTTTCCTTTATGGGGTCCCCTACACTACTACTACTTCTCTAGTCTGTAGAGGCCTGTCTTAACCATTGAGTGGCCAGTGGGGGCCAGCCCCCGTGACCGGACCAGTTTCTGATGGATATTTCCTGGCCCCTCTGAAGATCTAGAGCTTTCTCTTGGATTCTTTTTTGTATCTGACAATGACACTCTGGGAATTTAACCTCTTTCAGTGGGCTCCAGATATTTGAAGTTTTCTGCCTTGTGCATGTGAATTCATTACCCATTTCATGAGTCTGTTCATGTTGATGCTAACGGTTTCTGCTAAGCTTTTTGCAATCTTGTCAGGAGGAGGAAGGTTCAATTCTAACAGCTGAAATTTCATGTTTAATGAAGGCTTAATATGAAAATGACTGCTGCAATCAGAAGAGGTCCCTGGGAGCGACCTGTGAAAAAGAGGAGTTTGGATAGCAACCACACCTGTTAACTGAGAATCTAGCCCATAAATGAAACTACTCTTATTACAAAGCTCCAGTTCGTTCTAGTACGTACATTATTTTCCCCAAGGGCTCATATTACTCATATTTTTAAGGGTCAGAAAAGTCATAAATCAAAGTTAAACTTCCAGGTAAGAAGGAAATACATTTAAAATATTATATCAGTATTTATTTGAGGAAAAGAGATACACGACACGTACTACATGGGATTGCATGCATGTAGGTAGACAACTACCTACATGTAGGTAGATACCCTTTCCTCACTTCTTTCTTGGGAGTAGAACCCTGATTTTGCTAGGTACAAAACTTCCTCTTTGATTTAAGCCAATTATTCTCACTCACCCCCCTTGCCAGCAATGGGTTTAGGCATGAGCATGTGACACACTTTTGGCCAATCATATCTGAGAGAGTCTGATGGATGTTTCTCAAAATACTTGTATCCTTGTTCTAACTGAGAGACACAAGGAAGAGTCGCTCTTACTCTTCCAGAGAATGCTGTCATGTCTGGACGTAATGTCTGGGATGACAGTCTTCTTGTAACGATGAGTGGTAAACTATCAGCCTAAGACTGAGCAGAAGTGTAGAGAGAAACTGAACTCTCAATTACTTGGTTGTAATGTTGAATTAACCAACTTTAAGCCATCCCTCTTCTGGGCTTCTTATTTACGAGGGTAATGTTTAAGTTGATTCAAATTGGGATTTTCATTTACCTGTTCCAAAAAACCCCCACTAACTAATGGAATAACTTTATGTTTTCCATGGAAAGTATGCTATCTTCCTTTCCTAAAGGAACTACTTTGTACTAGTGAGTCAGAAAAATTCGTGAGCCATCCTTCCTCATAGATGAATGAACAGAAGGAACATTTTGTTTAGGAGAAGGCCTCCTGGCTTTGGTTTTATCTCCATACTTACTTTCTATGTGTCCTTAAGTAAAGTGAGCTTTATCTTGAATTCATCAAGTCTATATATTCAACATGAATATTAGTATGTGTTCACTTAAAAGTTCATTTCAAAGGTATCCTAAACAGGGTCCATAGAATGTCAGTTTTTATCTTCAGAACATCTACATAAATTATCTGATTTGTCAATATTAGTCTTCACTGTTCCTGGTATTCTACGTAAATTTGATATGTATTGTTACATGTAACCTGGTATTCCCAGGTCAACAGGCATCTAGAAATCTCTTTTAAAATTCATCATGATCTTCAATAAATGATTAAGAAACAATTATATAATCTGTTATGTATACAAACATGACTCCTAGATTGTAAGAGTTGGCAAACTAAAAGAGAATTATTATCAAAGTCATGTAAATTTAACATATTTATTGAGTGCCTACTACTATTTTCACCACTATTGACATCACATATACGTATAGTGTTTTGGGAATTATAAAGTAATTTTGTATCTGTTTTTTAGTTTAATCAGATTAACATATATCCAGAACTGTGCCAGATGCTGAGGAAATTCAAGAAAAATATAAAACTGGCTTGGCTAACTGAAATAATGCCAAACAAAATCTTTATGGAAAAGTTTTACTTAAAGCCAAATATCGGTGAATTTGAAAAGAGGTATTAGATCTAGAATTTTACAGTAAATTACAGGAATCCTAAAAGAAATTGCTTCAGTGACCTGATTGCAGCCACCAGGAATGTAATGCGTGACACTAATATGACAAAAGAAAAAATTGTTTTGATTAGTGACTCCATGGCACAATTCTAAGCCCCAAAAAGATAGATACGTGAAGTCTGTAAATTAAAGAAGCTGTTTTTTTTATGTAGACACATCTATCTTACTTAAAGTGTGTCATTCCTATGGAACTTACACATTTCAAAATATTAATTTTCCATTTGAACCTGAAATTAAATCTGAAAAATTTCAAAAGAATTCTCTACAATGCAACATAGTATAGTCCTCTTCATTAAAGTATAGAAATTATTTGATATTTTTCTTATATGTCTTTGAATTTTTATCCATGGAGAGTTAGGCAGAAGGCTTGACTGATTTTTTAGCATATTAGCTTTTTTAAAAAAACATGACTTTTTTCTAAAGAAAGCAATAGAGAAAATGGTCTTTCTTAGAGGTAAGATAAATCCTCATAAAGACATGAAGATATAGAATATACTAATTCTGATTCAGAATTTTCAGTTAAGAATGTCACTGAATCTCAAAGTCTTTATTAAAAGTATGATGATCAAAAACATGGAATTTGCAATGTGGCAGAATCCCTGATTTCAATCTTACCTCTTTCATTTTCTAGCTGTGTGAAATTGGAATATGTGCTGGACTTCTATAGGTCTTACTTTTCTCATTTATAAAATTAAAACAACATTATCTACTCTAGATGTGAAAATCCTCAACAAAATAATATCAAACCAAACCTTGTGACAAAAAATATATATATAATAAAGATTATACACAATGACAAAGTGGGATTTATCCCAGGAATGCAAGGTTGGTTTTTTGGGGAATTTTAACATCTTTATTGCAAGGTTGGTTTTAACATGTGAAAATGTAATAATGTGATAATTATATGATTATAAAATACAGAAGACCTGGTTATTTTAATAAATGAAAAAACAATGACAAAATCCATCACCTCTTCATAACAAAGAGACTTTACAAACCAGGAGTAGAAGGGAGCTTGTTGAACTTGATGAAGGAAATCAGTGAAAAATCTAGCTACCATCATACTTAATTGTGAAAGACTGAATACTTCCCTACTAATATCAGGAACTATACTGGGATGTCTCCTTTCACCAATTCTATTCAACATTGCACTGAAATTATTGGTCAGGACAAATTGAAATAAAAGGCATCCTGACTGGAAAGGAATAAGTAAAATCACCCCTATTTATAGAGGACATGATCTTGTGCTCATATAAACTCCTAAGAAACACATTACAAAGTGTTAGAACTAATAAGTTCAACAACACAAATGCACAAAATTGATGGTATTTCTATACATTAAGTAATTAAAAATCCAAAAATGAAACCAAGAAAACAATAACATCAAAAATTTATAAATAATTAGCAAGAAATTTAACCAAAAAAGTGCAAAACCTATACTCTAAAAACTGTAAAACATGTTGAGAGAAATTGAAAAACATCTAAATAAATAACAGACATCTCATGACCATGAATCAGCAGACTTAATATTGTTAAGATGTCAATATTCCCCAAATTCATCTACACACTCAACACAACACTTATTATAATCTCAGCTACCATTTTTTTCTGAAATTGACAAGCTGATCCTAAATTCATATGGAAATTCAAGGGACCCAGGATAGCCAAAACAATCTTTAAAAAGAAGAATAAAGCTAGAGGACTCATGCTTCCTGATTTCAAATTTTACTACACAGCTACAGTAATTAATACAGTGTGCACTGGCATTAAGTACCAGCATAATGATAGACATGAAAATCAATGCAATAAAATTGAAGGTTCAGAAATAAATACTCACATTTTTGATCAATCAGTTTTGACAAGGATGCCAAAACAATTAAATGGGGGAAAATACAGTATATTCAACAAAGGCTGGAACATCATTTGTTGAATATACTACTCGTCATCATTTCTTGGATATCCATCTCAAACTTTATACAAAAAATTAACTAAAAACGTATGAAGATTTAACTGTAAGGGCTAAAACTATAAAGCTCTTAGTAAAAAACAAGTGTATATCTTTGTGATACTAAATTAGCAATGATTTCTTAAATACAATATTAAAAGCACAAGCGACAAAACTAAAAATAGATAAAATGAAATTCCTCAAAACTGAAAACTTTTGTGCTTCAAAGTATAACATTAAGAAATTAAAAAACAATCCACAGAATGAAAGAAAATATAAGCAATATATATCTTATATGAAACTAATATATAAGGAATTCTTACAACTCAATAATAAAGGGAAAAATAACCCAATTAAAAGTGGGCAAAGGATCTGAATAGACATTTTTCTACATGAAAATGTGTTCAATATCATTAGTCATCTGGGAAACGCATATCAAAACCACAATGAGATACAACTTCATGTCCACCGGTGTGGTCAGAATCAAAAAGACAGATAACAACAAATGTTAACAAAACTTGGAGACATCAGAACACTCATACATTCATACATCTTTGGTAGGACTATAAAACAGTACAGTCACTTTGTAAAACAATCTGGCAGTTCCTCAAAAGGTTAAACACAGTTACCATAGAACCCTCCATGCATCCCAAGAGAAATGAGAGCAAATGTCCACACAATAACCTGTCCTTGAAGGCCCCCAGCAGCTTTATTCATAACAGCCAATAAGTGGAAAGAACTGAAATGCCCATTGATTATTGAATGGATAGATAAAATATGATATATCCATTCCATTTCAAATGGAATATTATTTGACAATAAAAATTTTCCAAATAATAAAATTATTATATGATACACTCTACAACATGGGTGTACCTTGAAGTTGTTTTGCAAAATGAAAAAAAAAAAAAAACAGCCAGAAAATACCATATATTGGTAGTTGACTAGGGCTAGGAGGGTTGAGGGGCTATGAGAAGTGACCACGAATGGGTAAGACCCATGGCTTTGGTTGAGGAAATCCTCTAAAATTAACTGATGATGGCTGCAGAACTCTGAGTATATGCTAAAAACTACTGAACTGTATACTTTAAGTGAGAAAACTGCATGGTATGTGAAGTATACCTCAGTAATTACATATGAGATATATAGCTCCAAATAGAGAAATAAATACTAACAGAAACAAAAGAAAGGGAAATAGACAAATTCACAAGTGCTAAGCAAAAAGGGAAAATGAACTGTTTGGAAGATGTGAAGAATTTCTTATCATCAAGTCATATATATGGACATACATATACATACATATGATTTATGATTTGTGTCCTGATAGAAAAATCTTATAAAACATATAAAACATTCCAAAACAATCAATAAATAAACAAGAAAAAAAGCAAAGAATTCAATTAGAAAAATAGAAAAAAGACTTGACTAGGTACATTTTGACTAGGTAATGTTTTGACTAGGTAAAACATTTTCAATGTAATTTTTCATTAGGGAAATGCAAATTAAATCACGGGGTGATACCACTTGCATTCCTTCCCAGAATGAATTAGAGAAGCATGGGTGCTGATGTGGAGGAACCAACCTCGTCCACCCTTCTGGTGGGAATTATTTATGCAGATACATCAGTAGTATTCACCAAAGGTAAATATTTATCTTCCAGAAATTTATAATCCAGAATTCCTCCCCAAGGTACAGCCCCAAGGGAAATGTGTGCATATGCACCAAGACACATGCATGAATGTGTTCACAGCAGGGCTATTCCTAACACCCAAACTGAAGCCTATTCAAATGACCACCAGCAGTAGAATGGATAACTGGAGGGCAGCACATTCCCACAGTGCAATCCCATACAACAATGAGAATATGTGGGCTACAACTGCATATAACTACATGGATAAATCCCACAAACATAATGTTGATCAGCGTAACTAAGGCACAAAGCACATGCAACACATGATTTCACTTATATTAAACTGAAAAACAAATGAGGTTCATCTGTGGTGTTAGTAGTCGGATATGGTTCACTTTGGGGAGTGGGTGATGAGAAGGGGATTGGCAGTCATGTAAAAGCCGTTTCTTATTTTGATCTGGGTTCTAATTACACAGTTGTGTTAATTTGTGATATTTTATTGAACTGTACACTTAGGACTTGTGCTGTACACTTAAAGGCTATAACATCCTTTTATGATGTGTAATTTAATAATTTGTCCACAAAATCAATCAAGATCAAACAATGTATAGCTCAGACATGTCACCTGTGTCATAAAACTACAGTTTAAAAATAAGATGATACAACTTAAGATGACGCTGCCTCTGTGAGGAGGGGGCATGCCCTAATATTGGTAGGTTATGAGGGTTGGTGTGGGGTAAATGTGTTTATTATTATGCTTCAAAACTTGCATATGTTACCAATAAAGAGTGGAAGCATGAAGAACAAATAGAACCTGCTGTGGAAATTTGGATCAGAGGTAATAGTAGATTGAATCAATGGATGGCAGTGAAAGTTTCAAGATATTCTTTAAGGGAGGATGTACAAGAAGTGCTGATGGTCAGCATATGCAGGTGAAGTACATAGACTTCTGGTTTGAGCAATTTGATGGGTGGTGCTGTGGAGAAGAAGCCAGGAACGGAGCAGATTTTCAGAGCACATCAAGAAAACCATTTTGAGCGTGTTTAAACTGAGATTCATGTGGGGAGTTAATGTTGAAATATCAGGTAAGTATCAAGAGTTGAATATGTATAAACTGCTTCTCAGAGGAGACATCTGGGTGGGCAATTTGGAAGTCATCAGCATAAAATGATGTCAAAAAGTTCTTGGAATAGATGAAATACTCAAGAGAAGATTGTATGGAGAGGTCGAAATCGAGCTCAGGTTTGAACCCTGAGTGATTGTAAGATGAAGGTTTGGGTGGAGAGGAAAAGCCATTGAAGAAGATAGAAAAGAGCCAATTAGGTTAGAAGACATCCAAGAGAATGTGGTATCAAAAAAAAAAAAAAGTGTTTCAAGACATTTCAACTCTGTCAGATAAGTCAAGCAGGTTGAAAATATAGAACTCACCAATAACCATTGGATTTGGGGATATGAGGGTCACCAGAGGCCTTGCCAAGAGAGTACCAAAGGAGTGGTGGGCGTAGGAGACAGATAAGAGTATGTTGAGGAACAAGGAGGGGAGGCAGGAGAAAAAACCCATCCTGACATTTCCTGTGAAAGCCTTGCTGTGAGCTGATGATGAATATCTCAGTAACAAAGAGCATTGTTATTATAATGAGATTATCTGTCAATGACCTAAGGTCTGGAATATAATGGGCACTAAATAAATGTTTATGCGTGAATTAGTAAGCGAACAGAAGTAACCTTATACTATGATTTTCCCAAAGGTAACTCAAAATATTTCTTTGTAAGTCTCCATTTTTTCAAAAAGTCAAACACAGAAAAGTGAGATATTTGGTTGAACATACAGCTCAAGAACTTAGCCAGTGGTAGGATTGAGATGTATCCTGATATCTTGGTTCATAAATGTTTCCACTGAGACAATAGGAATATATGCACATGAATCAAATCAGTGAGTAGATTAGCATACAGCTCAGAGGACTCAGTCCAATGTAAGTGGGTATCATTCAATCCATTGAGGGCCTGAACAGAACAAAGATGCAGAAGAAGGCTGAATGTGTCCTGTGTCTGCCTGACAGTTTGAGCTGGAACATCAGTCCTCTGTTCTCAGCACTCCTGGTCCTCAAGCTCCAGACCCAGACTGGAACCTGCACCATAGCTCCCTGGCTCTCAGACCTTCAAACTACCCCACTGGCCCTCCTTCTATAAATATAGTCTCTCTGCAGAACCCTGACTAATACGTAAGTGTTTTCTTATTTCCATTGTAATTTTTTCTTTGATGTGTGAATGCTTTTGACTGGTGCTTTAAAATTTATAAATTAATGGGAGACTTTCTTATACTATACTTTGTAGTTCCTAATTTTATTAAATTGTGGTCCAAGTATATAGTCAGTCTGACATTAATTTTCTTGGTATCTTTTGAAGCTTCCTTTGTGATTAAATATATACTTTCTTTAAAATGCAAGTTCTATGTATGCTTAAAAAGAATGTGTGCTCTTTCATTGTTGGGTGTATATCCATTAGATCAATATCAGATCAAACTCATAAGTTTGCATAAATTTTTTTCTAGTTTTCTAGATTTATCTGTTTCTGAGAATAGTCTGAGAAATATATCTAACTAAGGTTTTAGATTTTTTCCACTTATTGATACCATTTTGCCAATTTTTTGTTTATGTTTTTGAGATAATATTGTTAGGAACATACAAAATTAAGCTTTTTATGATGTTTTATGACTATAGCAAGACCTAAGAGAGGTCTTCAGCTTCATCTCTTTGACTGTACTTTTTCTGGTATTAACATTACTGTTCTTGTTTTCCTTGTTTATATCTGCTTGGCATATCTTAATCCATCTGTTTTAACATTTCTGTCATATTTTAGGTGTGTCTCATAAAATTCATAAAGGAAATATTATTTTTAAAAAGTATTCTGAGGCTCCCTATTTAATAGAAAACTTTTAAATATTTACATTTATTATGGTTATTGATATATTTTGATTTATTTTTACCAACTTATTTTTACTCCACTGGTTTGTTATACATTCTTTTTCTATGCTTCTTAGTTTTTCCCATTAAATATTAATTACATACTTAACAGTGTCCTACTTTAATAAACACTTCTATCTTTTTATCAAGGAGCAAAAGTATTTTTGAACCATTTAAATCTAATCCTGTCTACATGTGTCATCCAAGTTATCATTTATTAGTGCTCTCAGAGAGTGTTTTTTAGATCTTCCAGCATTTGTCTTTTCTGTTAGAATCATTCAATATAGTGATTTATTTGTTTATCATTACTCCGTGTGCCCCATCCTTCCTCATGGGTTCAAAATTTCTTTCTTAGAAAAATGTATCCTTAAGAAGTTCTTTCTGCTGCTATTTATGTGAAAAAGTCTTTAGTGTATCTGCACTTCTGAAAGGCAAATTTTTAAGTTGATGTTTATTTTCCCTCAGTATTTTAAAAATATTCTTCCACTGTATCAGGAATATACTGTTTGCAGATGAGGTCAATAAAAAGGCTTTTGTATAACCTCGCTGAAAGATATTTGCATATCTCAATGTCCATAAGTGAAAAATATTAAATAAGAATAGATGGAGGAACTTCCCTGGGGTCCAGTGGTTAAGACTTCACCTTCCAATGCAGGGGGTGTGGGTTTGATCCCTGGTTGGGGAGCTAAGATCCCACATGCTTCATGGTCAAAAAAACAAAAACATAAAACAGAAGAAATATTGTAACAAATTCAATAAAGACTTTAAAAATCGTCCACATCAAAAAAAATCTTTAAAGAAAAGAATAGATGGAAAATCCCTTAAAATAGTAAAACAGTTCAGTCGTAGTTACAGTGTGATGGACACGAGATGTGCTAGGTGGACCCCCTGAAAGTGTCGTCAGCTGATTAGCAACCTTATTCCACCTGCAGCCCTAGTTCCCTTTGTGGTGGAGACTTATGGGTTCACAGGTTCTGAAGGTAGGACATGGGCATCTTTGCAAGGAATGGACATTATTCAGCCCCTCACACAGGCACTGCACTCAATCTTCAGTGTAGCCAAGCCCAAAAGAAAGTCAAGCTCCCAACCAATGCAGGTTAGGATTCTGATTAAGAAAGAATGGAACCTGGCACATGGGTTGGGCACATCTAGGTTGGTGTGTGAAAATCTTGAACTCCCATGTTCCTCTGAGATGTTTGTCCTGCAGAATTGTCCCACTTCTCCCTGTTAAGGACAAGAACTCCATTCTTACTTAAAGAAAATTCAGGGGCTATTTCCTGGTAAAACTACCTCCACCCCTTCTGACAATTAGATCATAATTAGGGAGATGTCACGGCTGAGATGACGTGGGTCAGATAAGGAGTTATAAGATTCAGCCAATAGGAACTGGCGGGAGTCAGAGGAGAAGGTGTGGGACTGGATTCTGAAGAATGCTTGATCGGGAGACCCTGGAAAAAGCTTGCGTCAGGGAAAGTGTGTTGACTGGGAAGCAGTTTCGAGACACAGGGTTCAGCATCCTGGCAACGTCTTAGGAGATGGTGTGAAATCACCGCTTGGGTGTTTCCTAGAATCATGGAAGAATCAATGGCTCATGCTAAGTGATATGAAACTCTGGAATTGCATGGCAGACAGTGGAAGGAGGGACTGAAAGGCTCACGGAGGTAGACATGCAGAGATGAACATGCTCTGTAAGGACAGAGCACCTGCCAAATGGGGTGGTCATTGGGAAAGTCCGGAAGATTCGCTCTTTACCAAAACAAGGAGGAATGTGCAGGAGGAGAGGCACCAGCACCACAAAAATTTCAGTGATTTTGGATCGATGGTGGGTGTCGTCATCACAGAATCAGGGATTCTAAGTACAGGGATGGCAGGACTCTGCCAAGCAGAGGCCGGTTGGCAGTGTGTCCCTATCAGAAGCCGGGTGGATGCAATTATCATCATGACTGGTGAAGTTGGATTGGCAGCCAATGAGGCCTGACCTTCAGAATTATGAAGATGGTTTACAGAACACAGCACTCTTATGGGGGAAATAGATGGGTAGCCAATCAGGGTACTGCTCACATCATCAGAAGAAATCAAGGATGGATGAGCTGGAAAGTCAGAGCAGTACCCCTTGTGCAGTCCCTGAACCTGAGTCAGTTTTTAGACCCAAGACCCATTAACTGAAGAGAAGGCCATGTTCCCGGGAGGAAGGATCCTGAAGAACCATGGCAAGTATACATAGCAGTCAACCCCCCAGACCCTCCCCTAAGGATGTATGCCATTTCCTCTGGTAACTGTACATCAGGTAAAGGGGAATACCCAATCACTTCCAGGATTGTTGGACACAGGTTCAGAGTTGACAATTATACCTGGAGACCTGTGGGGTCATTATTACCCTTCAGTTAGAGTTGGGGCATATGAGATCAGGTTACAGATGGAATCACGGCTAATGTCCAGCTTGCAATGGATCCATTGGGTCTGTAGACTCACCAGGTTGTCATTTTCTAGTCCCCTAATACATTTTTGGGGAAGACACATTGGGCAGATGGTACAAACTCCACATAGGGTCTTTGGCCTGTGGGGTCAGAGGTATCAGAGGAAGAAAGCCAAAGAGAAGCCTCTGAAACTGAACCCTGCCCCCATTCCAGCCAAGATAGAAAATACCTATCGAAATCTCATCCCACGGGTGATGGCAAGGATTAGTGCCACACTAAGGAGCTGAACTATGCCAAGGTAGTGGTCCCACTGTGTCTCCATTTAATTCACCAGTCTGACCCTCTGGGGAATTCAGGTCTATCTGGGAAGGGGGCAGTAGTCCCTCACAAGCTACCTGTACCTGTGCCAGAGCAAGTTAACATGACTGCAGGCACTTGGCTTGAGGCTGTTGATTTAATGAATGTGCTCTTTCTCATCTTGATTAGAACAGCAGATCATAAAGTCTGCATTCACGTGAAACTGACAATAGCATATATTTACAGTTTTCTACCTGGGCTATGTTATCTCTTCCACCCACTCTCATGATACGGTCCAAAAGATCTGGACCATCTGGATGTCAACTCACTATGACATCAGCTCCCTATGACATCATGCTCATCTGGCTAGTAAGAGGTGACTAGACCGTTGGAGTCCTTGGTAATCCTCACACACCCCAGAGTGAGGTAGATAAATTTTATATGACATCAGTGAAACATTTTAGGGGTCCAGTGGTCAGGGCACCTTACCCAAAATAAAGGACAAGTTATGGCATCTTGTCCCCCACCACAAGAAAGTACTCCACTTGGTAGGCCTCTTTGGATTTTGGACCAGCATGTCCCATACTTGAGAATGCTGCTTCTGTCCATATACCAGGCAATGCAAAAGGGTCCCAGATTCAAATGGGGCCCAGACAGGAAATGGTACTGTAGCAGGTCCAGGTTATAGTGCAATCAAGACTCAGGACATATGACCCAGCACATCATATGGTGTAAGAGATGTTAGTAGTGGGAAACGGATGCCATGTGGACTTTGTAGCCAACACCATGGTCAAATCATAATGTAAGCCTCTGGAGCTCTGAAGCAAAGCCATGTCATCTGCAGTGACGAATTGCCACCTTTTGAGAACTAATACCTAGTATGCTATTGGTAGAGAGAGAACACCTGACACTGGATTCCATGCATCTGGAATTGTCCATCATGCCCTGCCTTGCATCAGTCACTAAGTTATATGATGAGATTGACCCAGCGACAAGCCATTGTGTGACGCAAGTGGTTTTTCCAGAATGAGCCTAGTGGGACTAAGGAGCACATGCAGGCTGTGTGCTCAGGTGTCTTGAGCTTCCTGTCATCCATCAGTGTCATGGCAACAGCTACCCTGCAACTCATACCCATTGTCATGTGATCAGCTGCCATGGGAAGAAAAGGGCCAAGCTTGGTTTACAGATGAGTTGGCTTGGTAGGTACATACAAGATGGAAATGATGGCACCTGAACCACAGCATCCCTCATGAGTAGCCTAGAAAGATGGTGATGCGCCTGGTGGCTCACCCTGAATGCCCCTCATCCTCAGGTGGTATGTCCTGTTATCCATTCTGAGTGGACAGGTAAGTGGTGTAGTGATAGAGGGGCTGCCCAAAGTCATAGGGTAGTAAACTGCCAGAGACAGAACTCAAACCGGGCAGTCTATGTCTGCAATGTATGCCCTTAACACTTTGCTGGTCTTGGAACAATTGGATTATTTTCTCGTACTTGATACCAAAATAAATTCTAAATGGAACAATGATCTAAGCTTTAAAAGAAAAAAAAAAAAAGAAAGCACAAAAGTACTGGAAGAAAACCTGTGAGTTTTTTATTTTTATATTTTTATTATTATGATTTTTAATAATGATATTTTAGTGCAGAAGAGCTTTTAACTTAAAAACTTATGACATAGGAAGAAAACTAGTTCGAGCTCACATCACAGAGTAAGTTTAATTTCCTTGGTATGTAATAGACATGCACAAATGTGCAATAAACACATCAGTGAACCGGCAGAAACACGGGAACAGGTATGCAAAGACCTTTGATAAAGGCTCTGCAAGTGGCTCTCAAAAATGTGAAAACAAGATCAACCCCACCCATCATATCAGAAATGTAAATAAAACTCCTATAAGGTATCACTTTTTCCCATCAAATGGACAACTATCCAGTGTTTTAAAGCCCCCTGTGCAGGGAATGAAGTGGAAAAGTGCCTGTGAGATTTTTAATTTGTGCAGATTCTATGGAGAGCAATTTACCAAAATGCATCAAAATTTGAAATGCATACACTCTTCACATTATTGCTGTCTTCCTATCCCATCCCACAGTATATTTTTATCACAGTAGCCAGAATGATCATCCCAAAATATAAATCAGAGCAGACCATTCCTCTGCTCAAAGCTCTCCAATGGTCCCCTCATTCCTCAGAGGGAAACCAAAGTTCTCCAAAGGGTCCATCATATCTGGATCCTTCTGGGTCCCTGTGACCTCACCTCCTGAAAGTCTTTTCCATATTTGTGGAACCCGTCTAATCATTTAAAAATAGTTGTTTTAAACCCACAATATAACCTAAAGTGAACATATCATATAATTTATAGCAATGAATTACGTGAATAATCACAAAATAAAAGCTACATGTAACCGCCATCCAAGTCATGAATTGAATCTCCAACACCTAAGAGGTCCCCTTAGAGTCCAAACACTGCCAGGGGAGGTCACGCTACTGGCTTCTCACTGCAGAGTTCCTGCAGCCTGCTTCTGAACTTTGTGCACGTAGAACAACACATGTATTCTTTTGTGTCTGGTTCCTCTTGCTCAACATTATGTTTGTGAGATTCGTCATGTTCAGGGGCACTGTAGTGTGCCCATTCTTGCTTCACTATCATATCATATCTTATAATACCACGCTATGCTGTGTCAGTGCATATCACATCATGCCTTATCATGGTGTGTCATGCTGTGTCATGCCACATCACATCATGGCATATTTACTAATATATAACAAAGTACTCACCCATTCTAGAGTTAATAGACACTTAGATTGGGGTATGGGGTTATAATAACGGAGTTATGAACATTTCTTTGTGTGTTTTTAGTGCATTTCTGTTGAGTATACACCCAGGAGTAAAGTTGTGTGTAAAGCATACACAATGCTAAATAAATTCAAAGAGGTTACACTCCTACTGGCACTGTATGAGTCTTTCAGTTGCTCCAATGTTCTTTTTCCCAAACTAGGTATAATGTCTAAGAATTGAAATATCCTCAATCTTAAAGAAAAAATAAATCATATTACCTACACTGAAACTTTTATGATTAAAAACAAAACATGTAGAATTGCTAAAAACAAGTTTCTCAATAATTTTAATTTAACCAGAAAATCTGATAACCATAAACACCGAGGGATTTTCACTAATTATCGTTGTACTAGATATTTACCGTCTTAAAAAAGTGGTGCTAAACAGATTCAGCACTTTGCAAACTTCCTTCACCGTTTTATTTTCTGAGGTTTCAAGGCAACACATGCTTATTGGTGCAGCAGTCTCATTATTCTCAGAAAAACGCTTTCCAACCCTGGCCTTCCAAATTGGGGTCAGTATGTACCTTTCCATACAATTTGAGTTTTCATCTTTCACATCTCCAGTTAAATCCTTTATTAGTGAATAGCTTCAGCACAGACCATTTAAAAATTTTCTGGCTTCAGATTTCCTAAGACCATCCACATCCTCTTAGTAAAATAGCATTTTCCCTTACTTTTTTCTTTGATTTTCTCAAACTGTAATCTATTTCTATTTCTTCTTACATCACTTTCAAACAAGAGAAAACTAACCCAGGGCTATTGAGGTTAGATTCACTCATAGAAATCATGGTTCACCCTCTGTGCCAACAGACCCTGATTAAGACATTGTCATTTCCTTGTAGGTGTGGCTTTCCAGATATTCGGTTAAGTTTATTATTATAATTAAAATTTTCTCATAGTTATTAGTGTCAGTTCATGAGGAGGAGGAAGGTGGCTTACCAGAGTCATTCCAGAAGTCCAAAAGCATCTAGCCTTGTTCTTCATAAATATGTGGATGAATCCATTGAGAGAGAGAGGGAGTGAACGCACTATGGCTTCCTGCATTCTGAAAACTCCATAGAGTTTGATACAGGCTTATCTATTCTGAAGGAGGCTGAGGTATATGATAGTGTGTAGCTAGTTAGATATTTAGATCCATTTCTGTAATGCTCTTTGGGCCAAATGCTTTACCAGTTCCTTTTTCACCTACTATTTTCATCAGTAATTTTTCAAAAAGTTTTTTTTTTTTTTTTTTTTTTTAAATGCTGAGTGCTGAGGTCACTGCCCCAAATTTTGGAGAAAAAGACAGGAAAACACAGAAAACTACAACTTACTGAAGAAGAAATCTCCAAAGAACCAGTACTAGGTTGGAAATACTAAACTGTAATTGATAAATAGATGGAGGCCAACTCTGAGAGGTAAGAACTCCAGTGGGGACCCGGTAACCTGGGGCCCCCACTCCAGGAGCTCCACCAGCTTCTCACAGTGAAAATAGGAGGAAACTCTCCTTGTGCTTCTCCAGGAGAGAGAACACCAGAACACTCTGTTCCTAACAAGTTCTGCTCTCAGAAGAAACTATTTTACCAGACTCTAAACTATTTGGAGTTTACCAAAACGTCCCTGACCTGGGGGAGAGGAGACACTCAACCCCAGCCCCCTCTAGCCATCCTGGCCCACGTCACAAGGAGGCAAAACCAAGAACTCTTGTGAAGTCCACTGTCCAGAGGCACAGGCTCACTAGAAAACAGAGACCTAATCCTGTAGAATATTTCTCTTCTCCTCACACTTCATCACCACATCACTAATGGCTTATTGACTGCAGTTCCTGTTACCCGGGACATCATGGCCAGCCTTCACCAAAGTAACACATTCGAAAAGGAAAAAAAGGCAGTTTGAAAAGATAGAATAGGCTTCAGAACCAAGTCAGATATAGCAAGGATATTGGCATTATCAGACCAGCGATTTAAAATTATTGTGATTAAAATGCTAAGTGCTTTAATGGAAAAGGTGGACAACATGTAAAAACAGATGAGTAATGTAAGCAGTGAGATGGAAGTTCTGAGAAAAAAGAAAAAGCAAATGCTAGAGATCAAAAAGCCTGCCACAGAAATGGGCACAAGCCTTTGATGGACTTGTTAGCAGACTGGATGCAACCAAGGAAGGAGTCTCTGAGCTGGAGAGTATTCAGTAGAAACACAATCTCTATCCCAATCACAGTCGACTCCTTTGTAGAAATTGCCAAACTGATCCTCAAATTCATATGGAATTCCAAGGGGCCAGGATAGCCAAAACAATCTTGAAAAAGAAAAACAAAGTAGGAAGACTCACACTTCATGGTTTGAAAACTTACTACAGAGCAATAGTAACCAAAACAGTGAGATACTGTACAAGAGTTGTCATGTAGTTCAATGGAATAGAATTGAGAGTCCAGAAATAAACCCATACATTGTCAACAATAGTACTAAGACCTTCCAATTGGGAAAGAATAGTCTTTTCAACAAACGGTGCTAGGACAATAGTATGGCCAAGTGCAAAATGATGAAACTGGACAATTACCTCACACCATACACAAAAATTAGCTCAAAGTGGATCAAAGAATTAAATGTAGTCATTATAAAACTCTTAGAAGAAGACATGGGGTGAATCTGCATGGTCTTGGATTTAGCAAAGGATTCTTAGATATGACACTGAAAGTACAAATAGAAGAAGACATAGGTACACTGGATTTCATCAAAATTAAAATCTGTACTTCAAAGAACACAATCAAGAAAATGAAAAGACAATCCACAGAATGAGAGAAAACATTTGCAAATCACATATCAGATAAGGGACTTGTATGAAGAATATGTAAAGAACACTTGCAACTCAATGATAAAAAGACAAACAACCCAATTAAAAAATTGCCAAAGGATCTGAATAGACATTTCTCCAAAGAAAACATACAAATGTCCAATATGCATGTGTAAAGATGCTCCACATTTTCAGGCATCAGATTAAATCAAATCAAATCAAAATCACAATGAGATACTACTTCCATCTAATAGGATGGCTAGGATTAAAAAGTCGGGTAATAAGTGTTTTGACAAGTATACGGAAAATCAGAACCCTCATACACTGCTGGTGGGAATGTAAGATGTGCAGTTGCTTTGGAAAACAGTCTGGCAGTTCTTCAAATGATAAATTTAGAGTTTCCATATGATCCAGCATTTCTACTCCTAGGTATATACCCAAGAGAAATAAAAACTTACGTCCACCCATAAATTTGTACACAAATGTTTATACCAACATTATTCATAATGGTCAAAAGGCAAAAACAACCTAATAGTTCATCAATTGTCAAATGAATAAAGAAGAAGTAGTATATCCATATGATGGAATATTATTTGGCCATAAAAAAGGATGAAGTACTGGTACATATTTCAGCATGGATGGATCTTGAAAACACATGTTAAGTGAAAGAAGCCAGTCACAGAAGATCACATATTATATGCCTCCAAAGCAGAAATGTCCAGACCAGAAAATCTATAGAGATATAAAGTAGATTCAATAGATTTGAGGTTACTTAGTGATAATGGTGGGGTAGAGATAGGAGGGTAGGGTAGTGACAACTAAAGGGCATGGGGCTTCTTTTTGAGGTGATGAAAATATTCTAAAATTTGATTGTGGTGCTGGTTGCACGTCTCTGTGAATAGACTGAAAAATATTGGACTGAACACCTTAAATGGGTAAATTCTATGGTATGTCAATTATATCTCAGTGGTGCTGTTTAAAAAAAAGAATGCCCCCTACACACACACCCCATACTTACAGACATGCTTACATACCAGAGTCCCAACCCCAAAGAGCCACAAGTTCACAAGTGAGTTCTTCCTATTGAGTGAAGCTTGCTCATACTTGAAATCAAGAGAGGAAGAATTTGTCTCTAGATTTTGACATCTTTGATTAATTTAAAATAGATAAAATTTGAACTGTCTAATAAATGTGTTTAGAATTAAGTGATTCAAAGTAGTTTTTGGGAAGTTCGTTTTTGTTGTAATTCCTTTCATTAAATACACAGCCTAGATTTGGGACTATTTATTTTATTTTTTTATGGAAGGATAGTTGCTATACCATATTATATAAGTTCCAGGAGTACAATATAGGGATTCACAATTTTAAAGGTTACACTCCATTTATAGTTATTATAAAATATTGGCTATATCCCCCGTGTTGTACAATACATCCTTGTAGCTCGTTTTATACCTAACAGTTTGTACCTCTTACTCCTCTCCTCCTGTATTTCCCCTTCCTCCCTTCCCTCTCCCCACTTTGGAGGGCATTGTGCTAAGTGAAATAAGTCAGACAGAGAAAGACAAATACTGTATTATATCACTTATATGTGGAATCTAAAAAATACACCAAACTATTGACTATAGCCAAAAAAGAAGCAGACTCATAGATATATTTATTTGATATTTTAAAAGCCACTTAACTGAGTCTGCTCGAAACAGGCAACTATCTCTAGAGTTCCCTAAAATAAATTTTTCTAAACGAACCTATTCAAAACTGATCACCTCAATGTAAGACTAACCAAGGTGACAGTTGTTGGGGTGATGGATGATAAACTCAGAGACCAAAAATCCTTAAAATATGAAATGCACCTCTACTGTTAAAAAGTGTGAGATGACTAACACAACACTTTGTGTTGCCAGTAAGCACTTCTCAGTGCTGGAGTAGTAGACTAACATCAGTGAACATGGGATTCAATCATTTAACAAACCTGATCATCTGCTCTGTGCATTCTTTCTATGCTTTGCCCAATTAAAATGAATGATTTAATATTTTAATCCATCATATGATAGTTGTGGTCTAATGGCCTTGTGAGTAATAAATTATTGTTCATGTTTGCACACAGATACCTATTGGGCTTCTGCTGTACATTCCAAGCCATTTTCCAGGTGCCGAGTAGGATGTGGTGAACAAGATCACCCTCAGGAAACTTTTGTGGAAGTGGTGGGCTCAGAGGAAGACAATGAGCAAGTAAACAAGCAGACAAAATTATAGGAGATGCTGTCAGATGCTATGAATTCCAGAAAAATATTAATAATAAGGTAAGGGTTGAAACAGTGGCTTGGGAGGGGTTTATTTAAGACTGAGAGGTTAGAGAAAGCCTCTGTGAAGAGGTCATATTTTTATATGAGAGACAGTTACCCATTCATCTGCATGTTTTCCAGAAGGGATCTTCAGTTAAGGCTGCATCTAATTGAGATTCACTCCAATTCACACTTTGATGGGGGAAATCACAAGGATAATTAATAATTTACATTATGCTCTGTACTTTTTTGCCTTTGTTCAATGTGCTAATAAAGAGGCTTTCTTTGCCATGAGTTATAATCAGACATTTGACAGTGAATTCTTGCTAACAACATCAAATAACAAAATAGTATTACCTATAACTTTAATTGCTATTGGCCTGTAAAATCATCGAAAATATTGACTTTCATTTCTTCTCCAAACAAATTTTTAAAAATTACAAAAGAAAACCCCTACATTTTCCAAAGAGTGTTCTTTGGAATGCTAGTTCCAAGGAATAAGTTTTAAGTAAAACTGAGATCAAATTAATTGGTGAAAGCCTGGCTTAAGCGAAGTTGAACTGTTTTTTTTTTTTTTTCTTTCCTCTGATGAACGTCTCAGAGCCTTTGCTATACCATTCGCTTTGGAATTGACTTGTGAGGCGTATGATATCAGCCTGTTCAAGATCCTCAGTGATAGAAAGTAGTGCTTTCTGTGCTGACCATGTCATACATTTTGGACAACAATGGAATAAATTTTCCTTAATTCTGTTTTTCATATTCACATTCACGCTAGCTTTAAAAAAAAGGCAGCATAGAATTAGGAAACTACTCCAAAACAAAAATACCTTCTGTATTACACTTTCTTTTTCTGAATATCAGACAAAAACCTCTGCTTGCCTATGCACACGGTTGATAACAAGATCAAAGTTTAAGTGTTATTTTTACTACATCCTTATCCCAAATAGACTGAAATAGCCTGCACAGCAAACATGTTTGATAGATCAATAGAAGGGATTTGATGAAGTGTTTCATCCAGTGCTTATTCAGGTTAATTTGAAAAACATTTGTCAAGCACTACCTGAGCAGAGAAAGCCCTGCACTCTTGGAGATGATATTTTATTGGAAGATGCAGGCAGAAAAATAACATGATTCTTAATATCATAAGTGGCATGAAGAAAAAAAACAAACAAGGAAAGGCATTGAAGTGTCAGAGTGTATGAGGCATTTTACATGATTGTTTGGGAAACTTTGAGGACATAGTACCTTTTAGATACTATTAGACGTCTGAATGATGGGGAGTGGTGCGCCCCGTAGCTGTCTAGGTGAAGGGCCCGCAGACCTCCACGTGGAAAGACGGGCAATTGTAATGGCCTCGAAGCAGGACAGGATTGTAAACAATAAAAACTAGTAATTCCTAATATGTAGTGGTTCTAGGCAAAGACAAAGGAGAGCAATATAACTCGGGTTTAAACTGAGAAAGTGAAAATATCAGTTTTCACAATGGCTTTATTGATGATATATTGTAACTACCAATGGGCTGTGCTGATGCCGAAAACTGATGCAAATCTGTAATTTCTACACAAAAATTGTTTCCCTTCAGCTCACAAGGATTTAAGGCATCAGACACCAAAGGGAGAAAGGAGATTATGACTTATATCTTTGGCAAAAGATCCATCCACTACCAACAGGAACAAAAACAAAAACAAATACTGTGAATTTACTAACACAACAAAAGGGATATGTTCATGACTAATGCGGATTTTGTCACTTTTAAAAATCAAACTCACAACTGCCAGTCCTGTCAAAATTAACATAAATTAAGATAACAACACTAAAAAAAACCTCTTTTCAAACCAAAAAAACTTAAACCATCTTTAAAAATACATTTATAACACCAAATGCATGGTCCACAAGAGAAAAAAATGAGAAGTTGGACTTTGCTAAAATTAAAAACTTCTGCTCTGCAAGAAGCACGAAACATACAAGCACGAAACATATATCTGATAGAGTACTGGTATCCCAAATAAACAAAGAACTTTAAAACTCAGCAGTGAGAAACCAAACTACCCAATTAAAAAGTGGACAAAAGATCTGAGCAGACACTTCACTGAAGAAGACATACACATGGAAATAGACACGTGAGAAGATGCAGGCAGAAAGATAACATGATTCTGAGTACCATAAGTGGCATGAAGAGAAAAAAAACACAAGGAATTGGAGTGATGGAGTATATGAGACACTTTACATGACAGTTTCTGTCATTAAGGAAATGCAAATTAAAACAACACTGAGAGACCACTCCACACCTATTAGAATGACCAAAATCCAACACCGACAGCACCAAATGCTGGCGGGGATGTGGAGCAACAGGAACTCTCGGTCATGGCTGGTGGGGATGCAAACTGGTGCAGCCACTTCGGAAGACAGTTTCTCACAAAACTAAACATATTCTTCCCATATGATCCAGGATTCACACCCCTTGGCGTTTTCCCGAAGGAGTTGAAAATTTATGTCCATATAAAATTCTGCACCTAAATGTTTATAGCAGCTTTATTCATCATTGCCAAAAACTGGAAGCAACCAAGATGCCCTTCAGTAGGTGAATGGATAAAAACACTGTGGTACCTCCAGACAGTGGGATATTACTTAGTGCTTACAAGAAATGAGTTATCTGCCCATGAAAAGACACGGAGGAACTTTAAGTGCATGTTACTAAGTGAAAGAAGCCAACCTGAAAAATCTACATACTGCACGATTCCAAGTATATGACATTCCAGAAAAGGCAAAACTATGGAGACAGGAAAAAGATCAATGGCTGCCAGGGAATTGTGGAGGAGGGGAAGGAGGGAGGAATACGTGGAGAACAGGGAATTTTAGGGCAGTGAAACTATTCTGTGATACCATAATGATGGATACATGACGTTTTCGTCAAAACCCACAGAAGGTACAACACAGAATGAACCCTAAAGTAAATTATGGACTTCAGTTAATAACAAGGCTTCAGTATTAGTTCCTCAGTTTTAACAACATATCATACTAATTTAAATTCAAGATGTTAATAATAGGGGAAGTTGTAGGGGGAGTTTGTGGAGAGGGTGTCTGGGAAATTCTCTGTACTTTCTGCTCACTCTTCTCTAAACTTAAAACTGCTCTGAAAAGGAAAGAAAAAATAAATAAGCAATAGAATTATGATGTCAAAGACTATAAATTTGTTGTAAATGCCAGCATGTTAGAATTGGAGCTTATGCTTCAAAATATCACAGCTCCTTAATCCTGTGATATTCTTTCCCACAACACAAAAAGAAAGAAATCAATATAGAGAGCATATTTATTCTCATCAGCTTACTCTCCGACTTTATCACACCCCTACCACATGTATAACTTTCATTCGCTCACTTTTACACATTTTAGTTTCTTCACATGGAGATTTTTGTTGTTGTTGTTAATATTGTTGAGAGTTGACGAACTACAGTTACTAAATAAAACACACTGAGATGTGGAACCTAAAAGGATGTCTCTAACTCCATCCAAAGAAGACCTCTTGGGCACTGTCTCTCAGGACCCTCAAGACAGAGTGAGCCCACCGCTGGGGCTTCCTGTCATGCAGAACCACGCCCTAGAGGGATTCTCCTGCCTTATCCCATCTTGGATTTTATTCCCAGGTTGCTTCGTGTTCCTTGTATCCTGTCCCTAACCCCACACAGCTCTTCTTACTCCTATTTGTCACTATCGTTTTTCCATTCCGGGCAAGGAAACTCCCCACCTCCTGAAAGTCTTACTTGAGAATAAGCTCTCTTCCTTCCTGTAGCTGGAATCTGACTCTCCTTTCCATGTTCCAGGGACATCACCTCTCTCCTGCGGGCGATCACCAGCTAACTGGTCTCCCCGGCATCTGACCTTGGGCTCCTCCAGCTTCCATTTTGCAATGAGAGTGAAAATAATCTTTTTCAACGCAAACCAACACATACCCCTACTTAAAACTCTCCGATGACTTCCAATTGGCTTTAAGACAAGGAACAAATTTATAACAGGCCCTCAATGGTCCTTGTGAACTGGCCTCCTTCCCATACTAGCCTTGACTAGCCTCATTTCCTTGGCTCTCTGCCCCCTCTCCTGGCATCCTTGCCACTGGGATCTTTCAGTTCCTTGTATGTGCTCACACACCCAGCCCCAGCTGGGACCCCTTCCGTGACTTCCCTAAGAGTGACCAGTTCCTCCATGTATGCTTCTGAAGTATGACGCTCCTCCTCTCTTATGTAGCTCTTTTTAGATTTATAATTTACAATAATTTGTGTAATTATTTTATTCATTCTCTTCCACTACCATAAGCTTTATAAAGGGGTTTTTCTTCCCTCTTCGTCATACTACCACAAGCACTTAGAATAATGCTAGGTAGCTAATGATTATTAATATCTCTTGAATCCATTAATTTCCTTTCATCCCACTGAACTACCTTGATTCATGCCCCCTCAGCTCTCATAGAGATGACCAAACCAGCCAGACTAACTGGTTTCCTAGCCTTGACGCCCCACCCGTCCTTCACACTATGCTGGCAAAGTCCTACTAAGCACAAGCCAGATTAATGTAAATTCCTATTTAAAAATTTTGAAAGCTCCCCACTGCCCTCAAAACACATTCTAAACTCTTTAGCACAGTATATAATACTTGCCTTGGTTTATAGTCTGCTTATCTGTGTGGCTATATATAGGTAGAGATAGATATAGTTTATTTTATATATATCTCATGCAGATTATATCCTTCAGACATACTGAATTACTTATAAGTTACTCAAAGAGAGCAAGTCAGAGGATGGGAGATAGAGCCCATGGCTACAGGGGTATGGACCTTCCAGATGTTCCTAGGTTCTAGTGGTCCAAGACTTGTCAGCATATCCCCTGAATGATGAAGACAATCATTGTACCACTCACCACCAAAAAAGACAAAGTTTTTAGGACCCCGTTGGATTCTGGAAAAAAATATGCCACATTTCATCGTGTGTCTGATCCATTTACCGAGTAACCCATAAAGCTGCCCATAGTGAGCTGGACTCAGATCACGATGCAGCAAATCCAAACCATAAGGAAGTTGCCCAGTTGCTTGGGTCCTATATGGCCTGGTCCATCCAGTGGAGGTCCAATTAGCTGTGACAAACAAGGACACTGTGTAGAGCCTTTGACCATATCCAGCAGGAAGTCACATCACAGGTCCCTGGAATGTGAGAAAAAGCATACCGTCTCCTGCAAATAATCATGGTCTTGTGAGAGCTCCTGGCTTTCTCTGGGCCGTGATGAGTACAGAACACCCAGCATGGAACCCCAAGTGGCATGCGACTGAAAACAATTATGTATCGTGTGTATATGTGGGTGGGAAGCTCCAGCCAGCTTCAGCAGCAGCAGCCCCAATCCCAACAGAATCACTCATGTCGTGTGGCTAAACCCCCCCTCACCCCACACCCATGTCTACACTGGAGGTCCCTGTAACAAGTTGATTTGGTAAGAGGGAATGTGGGCGCGGCTCACACGTGGGTCCATATCATGTGCTGTCGCCAGACAGGGGTGAGCTTCTGCCACTTGCTAATCCTCACCGAAGAGTTCCTGAAAGAAAACCCTACCGAGGGCAGAAACTGAAACCTTTCAACAGGCTGTCTTATTTATCAGGAGGGAGTCGTGGCCAGAAGCATGGATGGACATGGATTCATGGGCAGGGGCTCACTGTTTAGCCTGATGATTGGAACATGGAGAGAACAGGGTTGGAGGACTGGTGACAAGGTCTGCGGGAAAAGTGTGTAGATGACCCATCAGAGTGGACGGGGCATGTGAGGATCTTCGTGTCCCTGTGAGCTCTCATCAACAATACCATTGCAGAGGGGCCTCACCATAACTGGGGGGTGGGAGTGGCCTGCTCCCTGGAATCCAGTTCACTTCCTTCCCAAGTGCCCGGCACCTGTTCTGTGAGCGAGCTTGCAGAGTGACCACAGCGGTGGGGATGAGACCGTAAATGGGCTCAACAAAGCGAGAGGACTCTCTTCTCACCAAGGTTAATCAGGTAGCTGCCTCTGTGAGATCCCCGGGGCTGCCAGAGCAAAAATTGGGTGGCTGAAAACAACAGAAATTTATTCTCTCACAGTTCTGGAGGCTCGGAGTGAGAATTCAAGGTGTCTGCAGGGCCACGCTCCCTCCCTCTGGAGGGGGGTCCTTCCTTGCCTCTTCCAGCTTTGGGTGTTGCTGGCATTCCTGGTTTTGCTCATCTTGTAGCTGCATCACAGCAGTCTCTGCCTCCATGGTCACATGGTGTCCCTTCCTCTGGGCTCAAATTTCCCTCATCTCATAAGGACACCAGTCACTGGAGTAGGAGCCACCTTTTAACTTGATCACATCTGCAAAGACCTTATTTCCAAATAAGATTACCTGCACAGGTACCTCGAGTTAAGACTTGAGCATATCTTTTGGGGGGACATGATTCTACCCACAACACTGCGGCTGCCGAGCCCCCAGTCTCTGACTGGAAGAGGTCAAGGCTGAGCCCTGGAGGTAGCATATTTCTGAGTGGGGAGGGGGTCCCACCAAGGAAGCAATGATCTGCACAGTAGAGCAGCAGTGGTCACATGCCCCTTCCTGGTCACACCACACACTCTGTCATCCAGGAGATCATACAGAAATCAGGAAATGCCCTACTGAGGACTCAGTTACACTCAACCAGGAGAAAGCTCCCTGTGAGACTAGGGTGCTATCCTACAGAATGGGTTGCATGCCTGGGAACCAGAACAGATAGAGCCCTGAAAACACAGATCTCGGAGTCAAGGATAAGCAGTGAGAGTGACTCCTTTTATGATGACTGCTAATAACCCACTAAAAACATTTCTCCTGTGTGTCTCTGGATCTTCAAGTCCGCCTGGTTTAGAATTAATAATCCCCTAAACTGAAAATACTTCTACTCGTGCGAGCAACAAGGGTTCCTTTGAACTGGAAGCTGCCAAGGCCACTTTGTCATTTGGGGCTTCTTGTGGCTCTGAATCATCGGTCAAAAAAAGGAGTTACTTCATTGTCTGGGGTGAGTTATCCCAATTATCGAGGGAAAGTAGAGTTGTCCCCCACAATGGGGACGGGGGGGGATGTATCTAGACTCCAAAAAATTCTTTGGAGTGTCTCAACCATGTCCCAGTAAAAGTGAAGAGATGAGTATAGCAATTCAACCAAAGAAAGAGCACTAAGGACCCAGACCACAAGGTCTGGGCCACCTCCGCCCCTGACAGCATGGTAATGCAGCGAGGCATGGAGGAAGCTGTGAATATCACAAGTGCAACCTCCAGTCACAAGACTGCTTAAGGATAAGAGAGCTGCAGCCTCTATGCACATTTTCTTCTTTGTCTGAGGTATATATTCATTATTATGACTCTTGCAAGGAGGTGTTTCATATATAGATATACATAATATGTATATAACATATGTATAATATATTAACAAACCACTTCCTTTTCATTTTCCCTTTATTATTTCTGTACTATTTTATTTAAGAAGGTTGGATTTGGATAACTTACAACATAGACTTTATTTATTTATTTTTTCCTTGTCTTGTTCCACTTTTTATTTTTTTAACGTCTTTATTGAGTATAATTGCTTTACAATGGTGAGCTAGTTTCTGTTGTATAACAAAGTGAATCAGTTATACATATACATACATCCCCATATCTCCTCCCTCTTGAGTCTCCCTCCCACCCTCCCTATCCCACCCCTCTAGGTGGTCACAAAGCACCGAGCTAATCTCCCTGTGCTATGCGGCTGCTTCCCACTAGCTATCTATTTTACATTTGGTAGTGTATATATGTCCATGCCACTCTCTCACTTCGTCCCAGCTTATCCTTCCCCCTCCCCATGTCCTCAAGTCCATCCTCTATGTCTACATCTTTATTCCTGTCCTGCCCCTAGGTTCTTCAGAACCTTTTTTTTTTTCAGATTCCATATATATGTGTTAACATATGGTATTTATTATTCTCTTTCTGACTTACTTCACTCTCTATGACAGTCTCTAGGTCCATCCACCTCACTACAAATAACTCAATTTTGTTTCTTTTTATGGCTAATATTTCATTGTATATATGTGCTACTTCTTCTTTACCCATTCATCTGTCGATGGACATTTAGGCTGCTTCCATGTCCTGGCTATTGTAAATAAAGCTGCAATGAACATTGTGGTACATGACTCTTTTTGCATTACGGTATTCTCAGGGTATATGCCCAGTAGTGGGATTGCTGGGTCATATGGTAGTTCTATTTTTAGTTTTTTGAGGAACCTCCATACTGTTCTCCATAGTGGCTGTATCAATTTATATTCCCACCAACAGTGCAAGATGGTTCCCTTTTCTCCACACCCTCTCCAGCATTTATTGTTTGTAGATTTTTTGATGATGGCCATTCTGACTGGTGTGAGGTGATATCTCACTGTAGTTTTGATTTGCATTTCTCTAATGATTAGCGATGTTGAGCATCCTTTCATGTGTTTGTTGGCAATCTGTATATCTTCTTTGGAGAAATACCTGTTTAGGTCTTCTGCCCATTTTTGGATTGGGTTGTTTGTTTTTTGATATTGAGCTGCATGAGCTGCTTGTATACTTTGGCGATTAATCCTTTGTCTGTTGCTTCGTTTTCAAATATTTTCTCCCATTCTGAGGGCTGTCTTTTCATCTTGTTTGTGGTTTCCTTTGCTGTGCAAAAGCTCTTAAGTTTCATTAGGTCCCATTTGTTTATTTTTGTTTTTATTTCCATTTCTCTAGGTGGTGGGTCAAAAAGGATCTTGCTGTGATTTATGTCATAGAGTGTTCTGCCTATGTTTTCCTCTAAGAGTTTGATAGCGTCTGGCCTTACATTTAGGTCTTTACTCCATTTTGAGTTTATTTTTGTGTATGGTGTTAGGGAGTGTTCTAATTTCATACTTTTACATGTAGCTGTCCAGTTTTCCCAGCACCACTTATTGAAGAGGCTGTCTTTTCTCCATTGTATATTCTTGCCTCCTTTATCAAAAATAAGAAGGCAAGAATGTGTGTGGGTTTATCTCTGGGCTTTCCTGTTCCATTGATCTATATTTCTGTTTTTGTGCCAGTACCATACTGTCTTGATTACTGTAGCTTTGTAGTACAGTCTGAAGTCTGGGAGCCTGATTCCTCCAGCTCCGTTTTTCTTTCTCAAGATTGCTCTGGCTATTCAGGGTCGTTTGTGTTTCCATACAAATTGTGACATTTTTTGTTCTAGTTCTGTTAAAAATGCCATTGGTAGTTTGATAGGGATTGCATTGAATCTGCAGATTGCTTTGGGTAGTAGAGTCATTTTCACAATGTTGATTTTTCCAATCCAAGAACATGGTATATCTCTCAATCTGTTTGTGTCATCTTTAATTTCTTTCATCAGTGTCTTATACTTTTCTGCATACAGGTCTTTTGTCTCTTTAGGTAGGTTTATTCCTAGGTATTTTATTCTTTTTGTTGCAATGATAAATGGGAGTGTTTCCTTAATTTCTCTTTCAGATTTTTCATCATTATTGTATAGGAATGCAAGAGACTTCTGTGCATTAATTTTGTATCCTGCAACTTTACCAAATTCATTGATTAGCTCTGGTAGTTTTCTGGTAGCATCTTTAGGATTCTCTATGTATAGTATCATGTCATCTGCAAACAGTGACAGCTTTACTTCCTCTTTTCTGATTTGGATTCCTTTTCATTTTCATTTGCTTCTAGGTATTTTTTGATTTCCTCTTTGATTTCTTCAGTGATCTCTTGGTTATTTAGTAATGTATCATTTAGCCTCCATGTGTTGGTATTTTTTACAGGTTTTTTTCCTGTAATTGATATCTAGTCTCATAGCATTGTGGTCAGAAAAGATACTTGATACAATTTCAATTTTCTTAAATTTACCAAGGCTTGATTTGTGACCCAAGATATGATCTATCCTGAAGAATGTTCCATGAGCACTTGAGAAGAAAGTGTATTCTGTTGTTTTTGTATGGAATGTCCTATAAATATCAATTAAGTCCATCTTGTTTAATGTGTCATTTAAAGCTTGTGTTTCCTTATTTATTTTCATTTTGGATGATCTGTCCATTGGCGAAAGTGGAGTGTTAAAGTCCCCTACTATGATTGTGTTACTGTCAATTTCCCCTCTTATGGCTGGTAGCATTTGCCTTATGTATTGAGGTGCTCATATGTTCGATGCATAAATATTTACAATTGTTATATCTTCTTTTTGGATTGATCCCTTGATCATTATGTAGTGTCCTTCTTTGTCTTTTGTAATAGTCTTTATTTTAAAGTCTATTTTGTCTGATATGACAATTGCTACTCCAGCTTTCTTTTGATTTCCATTTGCATGGAATATCTTTTTCCATCCTCTCACTTTCAGTCTGTATGTGTTCCTAGGTCTGAAGTGGGTCTCTTGTAGACAGCATATGCATGGGTCTTGTTTTTGTATCCATTCAACCAGTCTATGCCTTTTGGTTGGAGCATTTAATCCATTTATATTTAAGGTAGTTATCGATATGTATGTTCCTATTACCATTTTCTTAATTGTTTTGGGTTTGTTATTGTAAGTCTTTTCCTTCTCTTGTGTTTCCTGCCTAAATAAGTTCCTTTAACATTTGTTGTAGACCTGGTTTGGTGGTGGTGAATTCTCTTAGTTTTTGCTTATCTGTACAGGTTTTCATTTCTCTGTCAACTCTGAATGAGATCCTTGCTGGGTAGAGTAATCTTGGTTGTAGGTTTTTCCCTTTCATCACTTTAAATATATCCTGCCACTCCCTTCTGGCTTTCAGAGCTTCTGCTGAAAGATCAGCTGTTAACCTTATGGGGATTCCCTTGTATGTTAATTGTTGCTTTTCCCTTGTTGCTTTTAATATTTTTTCTCCGTATTTAATTTTGATAGTTTGATTAATGTGTCTTAGCATGTTTCTCCTTGGATTTTTCCTGTATGGGACTCTCTGTGCTTCCTGGACTTGACTGACTATTTCCTTCCCAATATTAGGGAAGTTTTCAACTATAATCTCTTCAAATATTTTCTCAGTTCATTTTTTTTTTCTCTTTTTCTTCTGGGACCCCTATAATTTGAATGTTGGTGTGTTTAATGTTGTCCCAGAGGTCTCTGAGATTGTCCTCAATTCTTTTCATTCTTTTTTCTTTATTCTGCTCTGTGGTAGCTATTTCCACTATTTTATCTTCCAGGTCACTTATCCCTTCTTCTGCCTCAGTTATTCTGCTATTGATTCCTTCTAGAGAATTTTTAATTTCATTTATTGTGTTGTTCATCATTGTTTGTTTGCCCTTAGTTCTTCTAGGTCCTTGTTAAACGTTTCTTTTATTTTCTCCATTCTGTTTCCAAGATTTTGGATCATCTTTACTATGATTACTCTGAATTCTTTTTCAAGTAGAGTGTTTATTTCCTCTTCATTTGTTTGGTCTGGTGGGTTTTTACCTTGCTCCTTCATCTGCTGTGTATTTCTCTGTCTTCTCATTTTGCTTAACTTACTGTGTTTGGGGTCTCCGTTTCACAGGCTGCAAGTTCATAGTTCCTGTTGTTTTTGGTGTCTGCTCCCAGTGGGTAAGGTTGGTTCAGTGGGTTGTGTAGACTTCCTGGTGGAGGGGACTGGTGCCTGTGTTCTGGTGGATGAGGCTGGATCTTGTCTTTTTGGTGGGCAGGACCGTGTCTGGTGGTATGTTTTGGGGTGTCTGTGACCTTATTATGATTTTAGGCAGCCTCTCTGCTAATGGGTGGGGTTGTGTTCCTTTCTTGCTAGTTGTTCAGCATATGGTGTCCAGCACTGTAGCTTGCTGGTCGTTGAGTGGAGCTGGGTCTTAGTGTTGAGATGGAGATCTCTAGGAGAGCTTTCACCTTTTGATATAACATGGGGCCGGAAGAGCTCTGGTGGACAAATGTCCTGAACTCGTCTCTCCCACCTCAGAGGCTCAGGCCTGACACCCAGCCAGAGCACCAAGATGCTGTTAGCCACATGGTTCAGAAGAAAAGGGAGAAAAAAGAAAGAAAGAAAGAAAGAATAGGACAACCAAACCATAAAACAAATCCACCAATGATAACAAGCACTAAAAACTATACAAAAACAAAAACAAAAAATGGACAGTCAGAACCCTAGGACAAATGGCAAAAGCAAAGCTATACAGACAAAATCACACAAAGAAGCATACACATACACACTCACAAAAAGAGAAAAAGGAAAAAAAAATACATGTATACAAAAAATAAAAAAGGGAGAGAGCAACAAAATCAATAAACAAATCTAACAATGATAATAAACTCTAAATACTAAACTAAGATAAACATAAAACCAGAAACAAATTAGATGCAGAAAGCAGACCCCAAATCTACAGTTGCTCCCAAAGTCCACTGCCTCAATTTTAGGATGATTCATTATCTATTCAGGTATTCCACAGATGCAGGGTACATCAAGTTGACTGTGGAGATTTAATCCGCTGCTCCTGAGGCTGCTGGGAGAGATTTCCCTTTCTCTTCTTTGTTCGCACAGCTCCTGGGGTTCAGCTTTGGCTTTGGCCCCACCTCTGCATGTAGGTCGCCTGAGGGCATCTGTTCCTGCCCAGACAGGACGGGGTTGAAGGAGCAGCTGATTAGGGGGCTCTGGCTCACTCAGGCCGAGGGGAGGGAGGGGTACAGAATGCGGGGCAAGCCTGTGGTGGCAGAGGCTGGCGTGACATTGCACCAGCCTGAGGCACCCTGTGTGTTCTCCTGGGGAAGTTGTCCCTGGATCATGGGACCCTGGCAGTGGTGAGCTGCACAGGCTCCCAGGAGGGGAAGTGCAGATAGTGACCTGTGCTTGCACACAGGCTTCTTGGTGGCGGCTGCAGCAGCCTTAGCATCTCATGCCCGTCTCCGGGGTCCCTGCTGATAGCTGTGGCTTGCGCCCATCTCTTGAGCTTGTTTAAGCAGTGCTCTGAATCCCCTCTCCACGCGCACCCCAAAACAATCGTCTCTTGCCTCTTAGGCAGCTCCAGACTTTTTCCCGGACTCCCTCCTGGCTAGCTGTGGCACACTAGCCCCCTGCAGGCTGTGTTCACGCAGCCAACCCCACTTCTCTCCCTGGGATCTGACCTCCAAAGCCCGAGCCTCAGCTCCCAGCCCCCACCCGCCCTAGGGGGTGAGCAGACAAGCCTCTCGGGCTGGTGAGTGCTGGTTGGCACCGCTCCTCTGTGCGGGAATCTCTCCGCTTTGCCCTCTGCACCCCTGTGCTGCGCTCTCCTCCGTGGCTCTGAAGCTTCCCCCCGCCCACCCCCTGTCTCCACCAGTGAAGGGGCTTCATAGGGTGTGGAAACTTTTCCTCCTTCACGGCTCCCTCCCAAAGGTGCAGGTCCTGTCCCTAACCTTTTGTCTCTGTTTTCCCTTTTTTCTTTTGCCCTACCCAGGTACGTGGGGAGTTTCTTGCCTTTTGGAAAGTCTGAGGTCTTCTGCCAGCATTCAGTAGGTGTTCTGTAGGAGTTGTTCCACAAGTAGATGTAGTTTTGATGTATTTGTGGGGAGGAAGGTGATCTCCACATCTTACTCCTCTGCCATCTTGAGGGCACCCCTCCAACATAAACTTTAGAATAGAAAATATGCAGGTGGAATTTTTGTTTGTTTTGGCTTTTTCGTGAGACCACTTTATTGAGGTATGATTGACATACAAAAAACTGTACATATTTAATGTATATAACTTGATGGATTTGGAGATAAGTATACATCCGTGAAACCATCACCACCATCTATACTGTGAACCTTTCCATCACCTCCACAAGTTTTCTCCCACCCTCTTTGTTTATTGTCCTTTCCATCACCTCCACAAGTCTTCTCCCACCCTCTTTGTTTATTGTCCTTTCCATCACCTCCACAAGTCTTCTCCCACCCTCTTTGTTTATTGTCATTTCTTTCTCTGTTTTTTTTTTTTTTTAACTGGAATTCACAGCACCCAGAGATAGAGATGGTGGCAGTTAGGAGCCAGTACCCCATTGTAGGAAGAGCACAGAGCATGTGGCAGCAGCCCAGGCAGAGGCAGGAGGCTCCCGAGTTCCTGTCCTGAGAGGCCAAGGTGATTTCAAGATTGCTGTGAGCTCAGCTGGTGGCTTTACCTGGGGCCGCAGCCCCCCTGATCTGGACGACAATGCGTCTCTTTTTCTCCTCCAACAGGATACCTCCCCTTTTGTTCCTCCAATCCTTTCCAAAACGTTTGGTTTCTGTTTTCTCAACTGATCTGTGACTGATAAACCCATTATCAACTGTTTTTTACCTACCCACGCACTCTTTCTGTTTATCAATCTCTTCTTTAACCTGCCTGATTGCTAGGATGGTCCCCAAGGCTTTATCCTGCGACTGCACTAAATAATGAGCTCCTCGAGGGCGTAGATGATGCCTATTCGTCTTTGAATCTGATGACCTTACACTGTTGGCTACAGCATACAGCTCAGTGCCTAACCTACAGCACCGGCTCAGTAAATACCTAATGAATGGCCTCATTTACTGTCATGACTTCAACCAGATCTACCTGGAACTGAGTCTTGTAGGCAAGTCCATAGTCTGACCTCTCTCCTGAAGAGATTATTTAATTGGCAGCTATACCCAACTGTCTGGAATCACCTTCAACTCATTGTAACTCATATCAAACTGTTCTACTCCCCATTCCCAAATTCCAGTATTCATTTAATAGCATCATCACCTACCAGTAACTAAAACTAGAATCCTTAGCATTATTTTCAAGCCGGCTGTGGCTCACCCGTTGAAGAACAGAGCAGCATGGACAGCCACCCCACACCCCTACTGGAGGGTGGGTGGAACCCTCACTCCAAGCCTGCAAACTTGCTCCTCCATCCCTGCTCTAAGGCTTCTCTCTCAGTCTGTGCCCCTGGCATATTTAGTTCTGAAACCCACGTGGACCTGCCCTATGGCTAACCAAACTGCATCTATTCAGCTTAGAGGTCCACATGTCCGCTTAGTTTTGGTCTTCCTCTCTTGGTCCCAATTCCTCTCATCAGGCAGGTTAACCTGTGTCCTAAGAGTCCTCCTTCCCTGTCTGTCTGTGGGAGCAGGAGAAAGGTCATCAAATCCTGTTCACTCCCCACGTCCCTCTACCACCTCTGCTCATGGAGTCCAAGCCCTGGCCTCCCATCTAGATGACAGAAAATTACAATTATGTGGTCTTCCTCCCTCCCTTCTCCAGTCGGCTTGCCACACCGATATCAGGATGATCCTTTAGATGTGTGAAAATTAATATCATTTAATCCATTAGCTCTCCCATTAACTAAAATAAAATAGAAACCCCTTACCTTATTGTCTCCTGTGTTTTGTATGGAATTGAATTAACTGATTATGTCACCAAATTCTCAAGCATTAGAACCATGTCTTTTTCATTTATTATCCTTTTTATTTGTTTCAGAACCAAGTCTAGGGACTTCTGACCATCCCTCCAACTGTGAATTCCTGACAGTTTTTATTGCTAGATGTTTGAAATAGTGTGTAAAAGAGCAGGATTTAATATTAGAACACTGAAGCTAGTATCTGTCCTTCTTCACCCACAGAGCATATACAGATTGCACATAACAGAAAATTCAACCTAAAGTTGATTTATTGTCCCACATAATTGGAAATTAAAAAGTAGAGAGTGCTTTGGAGTTGTTTGGTTGACGTGCACCATGTCACCAAGAATACAGACCCCTCTGCTCTGTCTTCCCCCATGTCCGCCCCTTCAGAAGGCAGGTGGCAAACCTCATGACAGACAGGCTTGTGTCAGTGGTCAGGCCTCCAAGCATCCTTGTCCATGCTCAGTGGAGAGAGAGCAAACCGCTCTTCCAACTTCTGTTCAATCAGGTGTCCTGAGATCACCTTGGTTGGGCTGTGGAAATAGCATCCCACTCCTGCCCATGACAACAGAAGTGAGCCTGGCATTGGAAAGTGAGGATGCATTGCTGGGGGGTCATCCCAAAGCACAGGGCACCTTGGGGAAGGGCTGGGATCCTTGGGATAAAAATCCAGGAATTTTTACTTTTCAGTTAGTTTTTTTTCAGCTGTACATCAAAAGAACTTAACCACGGGAGTGTAACTAAATAAGGTACTTACTGTTTTTATATATATATATATGTAGAAGATGTAATATACATATTTCCCAGATAGGAGTCCAGTCTGGTGAAGGATTTACAGTGTCTCTAAGCAACCCAGCTCCGTCAGCGTCTGTTCCTCCATTCCCAGAGTGTTGCTCTCATCCTCAGACACAAGACGTCTGCTGCTCCTCAAGCAGCACCTTCACAGTCCAGGCAGAAAGAAGTGAGTCTCCAGCCCTCCAAATACACACACACACACACACACGATACCTAGAGAGCCCCTTAGGTCTCTTGACCCCAACTGTGTCACGGGGTCACCCCGGCTAAGAAGGAAGCTGGGATGGAAATGGAGAGAATTTTTTTCATTTTTTTGGAACCCAATGCCCTTGAGTACTATGGGCTGAGCTGATCAGCTGTAATTCTTCCTCGCTGTACGGAAAATACTTTCACGTCTTAGAAAGCTTGCTTATGGCAATTTCAAAATAAAACTTGGTATTTTCCCACAGGAAACGAATCAAAAAGTAATACCTGTGTCTCCTCTATTTCCACTCTGAAAAGGCAAACCCAGAAATCCTTGATGCAAACTGTAACAAGGAAATAAAGAATTTCAATTCGATTGGACACATCTAGGTGCAAAGCCTTATGCGGGTTAAGGGAGCGAGATAAACACGAGTGAGGGTTGGTATCTGCTCACAGGACCTTGCAGCCCAGCAGGGAGAGACTTGTCACCCAGGACACATGGACACTTCAATTTTCCATAAAATTGTCTCCAATCTCAATTCCACTTTTTTAAGGAAAATATCATGTCTCCTTTTTTGTTTCTGCAAATTTCATGATGGGGAGGAGGAGGAGGAATTTGTATCTACACGTGCATCTCTGGTTGCAGTTTCCTGCCTCTGCTGCACTCCTGCCTGCAGCCTGACAAGCACAACAGGTAGAAGACATCACCCTCTCAGCTCTGGCCACACACACGCTCACACTCACACACACGACTTCCCCTGGCAGCACATTCCAGTAAAGGTTTAGAAAGATAAAGTGAACTTACATTAAAAATGCAAATAGATTGACACTCCAGATTTTAAAAGTTCATTGACCCTTTCAGTCAACACCTGGTCCAGCTCCCAAAAGGTTCATACCTCCCTCTTCACTGTTCCCACCTTCCCCTGCTCTTAGCAACTGCAAAAAATACCCACTTGTTAAGAAAGCAGTTCTGGGGCTTCCCTGGTGGCGCAGTGGTTGAGAATCTGCCTGCCAATGCAGGGGACACGGGTTCGTGCCCTAGTCTGGGAAGATCCCACATGCCGCGGAGCAACTGGGCCCGTGAGCCGCAATTACTGAGCCTGCGCGTCTGGAGCCTGTGCTCCGCAACAAGAGAGGCTGCAATAGTGAGAGGTCCGCGCACCGCGATGAAGAGTGGCCCCCTCTTGCCACAACTAGAGAAAGCCCTCGCACAGAAACGAAGACCCAACACAGCCATAAATAAATAAATAAATAAATAAATAAATAAATAAATAAATAAATAATTATTAAAAAAAAAAAAAAGAAAGAAAGCAGTTCTGGTTTCTCTAGTCCCTACAAAAACTGATGTCCAGATTTCTCTTTGAATACATCACTCATTTATCCACTTGTTCATTCAATAAACCAGTGCTTACTGAATGCCTACTGAGCCAGACACTACCTGGCACTGCAGACTTACAGGTGAGCCAGGGCAGGGATGCTCTCTGCACCCACGGGGCAGACAGAATAGATCGTGAGATGGTGAATGCAGTATATATGAATCAGAGTATCACAAAATAATTATGAAGCTCTGTTTTCAACAAGTTCTTCAAGTGAAAGGTACAAAGGTTAATGAAAACGTAAAACTTGTTCAGGGAAAGATTTCCGGAGAATATAATGATGAGACAGACTCAGAGCCGAGGCTGTGGAAGGACCACGAGAAAGGCGGGGGAGATGAGACAATCAGACAGAGGGAAGAGCCTGGATGCCTGGGGACTGCGGGGGGCGGGAGGGGGGGAGGCAGCTGAGGAGGAGGAAGACCAGCATGGCTGTGGCACACAAAGGGAGCATCGCGTGGCACCCGTCCAGGCTGGAGCAGAGGAAGTGCCAGCCCTGCACAGCCACATGGGACTTACAAATGCCATTGGCCTTCACCTCAGGTAACTCTAAACTGGAGGCTTGGTATGAGCAGGTGCTTAGCTGCAGTAGATGATACTGCACATTAGAGGACACACTGACAGGTAGGAGAGAGGAAGCAGACGCTAGTCAGGAAGCTACTGACCTGTCCAGACTGGAGAGGACCATCTCGCGATCTAGGGAGGAGACAGGGATGAGAGAATCCAAAGCAGTAATGAAAGGCATTAGAGGGTAAGATGGGTAGGACTTGGTGAACTGCTGCTGCAGAAATGGTGTCATGAGACAAGGGAGCAGTCCCACATGTTGACTAGATGTCTACTTCCAACTATGACAGAGTTACCGATACTCCGCACACAAAAAATATATACAAATAACAACCAAGTTTGTCAAAGATCCTTAACAACATTGGTCATTGGACAAATGCAAGTGCAAATCACAAGGAAATACTCCTATACACCTGCAAAGAGGAAAATCAGAAAATCTGCTAATACAAAGCAAAGGCAATTATGTGGAACAGCTGCAACTCTTTTATGTTGCTGGTGGGGATATGAAATGCTCGCCAATTTGGAAGACAGTTTGTCAGTGGCACAAAAATGCACGCCTTGACTATGTCATGGCTTGCTCTGGGGCTTCGCACGCAGCAGCTTCTTGCCCAGCAACCTCTCCCCACCCTCCATCCTTCTCTGTTAACGTCTAGTTATCCTTTCAAGCTCAACTCAAACATAGCTTATGAAGCCTTCCCGTTTCCAATAGAGCAGGTGGAGTTCACTGTTAGGACACGTTCCTAGCACCTTGCATTCCTTCTTGGAAGGATATCCAAGAAGGGAGTTAAATAATTATTTAAATTATTAATTAAAATTATAATTCATTACTTAATTTTACATCCCTCCATTGGAATGTAAGCTCTGTGAGAGCAGGGCACGTGCCCATCTCTACCACTGCTGTAGCCCCAGTGCCTACTATGCACTTAAATGTTTATGGAATGAATGAAAACGTGAATGAAAGAATTTGTGTAGGGAACACAAGGAGAAGGAAGTAGAAAAGAAAGAGTGACGTGTTTGGTTTTGCATACCATGAGGTTAAAATATCTGTGGAATACTTAAAAGGCTACTCTTCAGAGAAAATTCAATATCGGATTTTAGTAAAACTTGTGAATTAAAATTAACTTGGTAATTTGAGGAGTATAAGGAGAGAAGGAGGCATTTGCTCCGTACCTTGAAAGGGAAAAATGGTGGTAATTGAAAGAGAACAACCATTAATGTAGAGCAAGATTGCAGTGGACATTATCATCTTAGAGTGACTTATATTTCATGTACTTATTTATCTTCCTGATCATAAAATTTACCTAAAATTCTACACCAATTTGTTTAACATAAAACAAATATTTTGTATAAAGTTTTGATTGCTTATTGACTGAAAAATACTCATTATGGAAAGTAGGAATAATTTGACCACAGTTTTGTATTTAATTTCAGAAATAAATAAAAGCAAACTAAAATGTGATGAATTGAGCTCACATTTTGAAAAACTCAAGCTTATCATTGCTAAAATCAAGAGAGGATAAGTGTAATTTTCAGTATGTAATAATTTGTAACATTAATTTAAGTCTGAAATTACTTCAGAATGAAAAGTTAAACATTAATTTTCTTAAGTTTGGATAGACAATTTGAAGTTGGTTATGGTTTTCCCATAAATATCCCTACTAGTTGTCAAAGTCTTTGACCCTGAATTTTGCTTCTTTACCCTTTATTTTACTTCTTGACCCTTGGTTCTGATCTCTTCTTGTTTGTGTTGCATTCTTTGCTCCTATGTTCCTTTTCTTCCTCCCTCCCTTCTTTCCACAGTATCTATTAAATATCATTATGTGCAAAACACCATTTTAGGCATTGTGCACAAGAATGAAAACATTTTTTTTTCCTTGATCCCAAGTCATGCAGATTCATCTGGTAGTCCTGTAAAAAAATAACTAAACTACAATCCAATATGATAAATATTACGAAAGATACATGAAAAAATTGCCATGGTCATCCAGAGGGAGAAGTTGATAGCACGGCAGGCAGAGTTGGGGTTGATGGATCCTGATTTCTTACACGACTTTCGTAAGTTGCTTTGTCGTGACCCAGGACAGAGGTTGCCCATAACATCTTAATGAAGCCAACATATTGAGGAGTCAATGCTTTCTGATGAATAAATTTAAATCTAGAAACAACATCTCCCACATGATGTGAGATTGTTATTCTGATCTTCCTTATAACCACTTCCCCTTTTCTTGCATTAAATAGCAATCTAAGGACAAAAATTTAAAACCAGGCCTCAAAAAGAAGCTAAATATGACATTGAATTTCTATATCTTCCTTTTCTGAATACCTCATGTACACATAAGTGGCTCTTGGCAGGGAGAAATTAATTGTACTTGAACGACTTGTGTTATGCTTGTGCTTTCTCTTAACTAGGTTAGCTCCCTGAGGGTGAAGACCAAGACTAATCGTACATTACCAATAGTTATAACAACATGTGTATTCATTTTGTAATTTTCAAAACACTTTCACTTACATTGTCTTCTTTAACCCAGAAGACAGGTGTGGGAAGTTGAAAGATATTCTTAGGCTTTCTTACAGGTAAGGAGACAGGGAGGGTAGTGAATTCCCCTGTCCAAACACTGGGTCCTCTGCCTTTATCACTGGTGGTCCTCCCTCTCTCCCACCCCACCCACCCTGCCTGTAGCAGCTCAGGCTAGATGAAGTTTAATAAGTTCATGTAAAAGCATGTCCTTGGCTTGATTGAGCTGCCTCTAAATCCTGATCTCCACATTCTCTAAAGGTAAGTTCCTCTTTTCTCTGAATGAAGGAAAGACATAGTAAAAAATTTGAAAGCACTGACAACCTCCTTCAAAAATATGAAGTTAGTGGTTCCCGGGAAACAAGAGTAGAAAGGAAGATAGAACACTATATAGCACATAAAAAATATTGAGGCCAATTCTCCCTGCACTTTCCAATCCAGTGCCAAAGAGGACTAGTGTTAGCCAATGACAAATGTTCTTAACCTCAGCGCACTGTGGCCAGGATACTTTCCCATCAGCCAATGACAGCAGCATCCCTCCTCCAATCACACACCTGGGAGTCTACAGCATACTCAATTGGCCTCTCTCCTCTGTCCATGATAGGATCTATTGATGCACAGACGGCATGTGGGGGAGGAGATGCTGAAGCTACAGCTTGAAGACTATTTCCATAACCTTTGAGAGAACTGGCAGGTTGGAAATGAGTCAATAGTTCAGATAGATTGCCAGGTAATAAGGAAAGTTGTTAGAACAGGGGAATAAATGCAGCTACTTTAAATTGAGGAGGAATTCAGCCAGATGTCAAGGTGGGAGCTACTGCTCGCTGCAGCAGAAGCCTGTCTTCTCTACATTCCTAAAAGGGCCACGTGGGCCATGAATTCAAACAATAGGTTGACAGCTGCAGCTCCCAAATTGCCTTCATCTCTTGTGCAAGGGTAACCACAATGAAGTCAAGAAAGACAGATTGACCTCGTGTTCAAAGACTCATAGTGCTGAAAAAAAGTACCAGTGACTGGGGCTCAATAGCCTCAATTACTTGCATGAAATGAACTGGAAAATTTTGGCAAGTCAAAAAATTAAGAGACACAAAAGCTGGTTCAACATTTACTCTGCTATTAAGAGATCATAATGAACACACTTATTTTCATCAGTATTAAATTCAGTTGAATCACACAATGCTTGGCTTTCAGATTCCTCCATTTTGGGGCAACAAATGTTCTCAAGTGTCCAAAGAATGGAAAGGATGAGAGTCCTCCCTGTGGATCCAGGTTTCCACCATCTTCCCATCAAACCACCTTTATGTTCATCCACACAAGGGAACTTCAAAGGAAAGGCTTTTATGAGTGATGTGGTTTGAACACAAGCAAACATGCAGATCACTTGAGAAATGCTGGATTGATCCCCTCAGCAAGTTGAAGAGGTCATATGACACTTTTGCTGTCCTGGTCTCAAAAATGACCCCAGATACCCCACACATTATGTACATTCATATATTGAAGGATGGTGTGGTCTCTGCAAGAATCAACCATATAAATTTTTAACATGAATGACAAAGGCAAACATTACATGTAATTTCCTGCTTCCGTTCCCTTTTCCTTGTGTTTCCACCTCATGGGATGCTTTGCCATTCCTCTCATTCATCCTTTAAGGCCCAGATCAAATGTCACATCCTATGGGAAACTTTTCCTCCCCATCTTCTACACTTTCATAGTAATTTATTGATTTATGTCTCTATTGTATCTCTATTATAGATTATATCTCTGTTAGTGTCCTCATTACAAGTTTTTTTTACTAGGTAACTGCCTAGGTGGTCTTCCCACTAATAAATTATGAGCATGGATTATAACTTATTTATTTAGTATTCTCAGTGCCTAGTATAGTGTTTGCCACATAGTGAGAAATCAGTAAATAATTGTTGATTTGATAGCCTCTGCATTCCAAGGAGGTCAAAGATGCTTAAAGGATGAAATAGTAGCAATGAGCTGGAATGAATGGAAACTTACCTCTAGGAGAGGTCTCACAAAATTTTCAAATGCAGAGGGAAAGCTATAAATGAACGAGAGTCCTTTTGATTTGACATCCACTACTGCTATTGATGTTCATACTGCAACATCAATGCAATATCTAAACTCTGAACAAGAGGATGGATTGAAAGAATGGGGGTCAAACACAAGTTTAATTTACTCAGCTGACTTGCAGTTGTCGAGGTGCTTGATGAGGCATCTTCTTTCAATGAGTTTCTTCTCAGAGACCTCAGCCATTCTTGCGCTTTCTGTATAATTTCTGTACCGATCACCCCAAAAGATAATTTGCTGTCTTTTCCTAGAAGTCCAAAGCGCTCATACTCCATGTATGAGTGCTCATACTACAGTTTCCAGTTGTATATCTCACTGTGAAACTCAGCCTCAGAAGTGCCAACACCCAGCTCTTTCACCCTCCACAATCATCTTCTCAGCCCCTCCTGTTTGTTTTTTTATTTGCATCTTATTTGCCTTATTCGTGGTTCTATCACCCAGTCATCTGGATACAAGACAAGGCAGAGTGCCTCCCATTCTTTTTATACTCTCTACTTCCTCCTCCAATTCCGAGACCTAATTGTTTACAAAGAAACAAGGATTTTCGATCTCTCTTATCAAGCCCTATTTCCCTATTTCTACTACTTTTTCTTCTGTAACTATCCAGCTTAGTCATTCCTCCACTCCTGTATCTCTCTCTAGTCCTCTACCCACAGTATTTCCAGAATCATATTCCTTAACCATTGCTTTCCATGTTTGACATCTCAGTTCTGCACTCTGGCTGACGTTCTCCTGCTTTCTCTCTACTTTCCTAGAATATTCCCACCTCCATCCTCAAGTTCAATCAGGCTCCTTACTATTCCTGGTGCATCTCTACCTCTGAACTGTGACTCAGGTCATCACCTCAAACTGGAAAGCTGTCCCTCTCGTCTCTGTGTAAATTCTATCTGTCCCAGGTTCTATCAGCTCAGGTTCCACTTTCTCAAGAAAATTTTCCTGACCATTCTAGCCCAAAGGAGGCTACCTCTCCCTCCTTTGTGCTCAGAGCACAGAGCCAAAAAAACGACACCACTTATAAAGTGTTCGGTTTATATGGTGAAAGTCTTCAGCAAATTTGTTGAATGAACAAACACGTGGGTGCATGCCTGGTCACTATTATTTTAGCAGCTAGTGGAACACCTACTGGTTCTGGCTACACTTCCTATGTAGACCACATGGGATCCTCTGCACCTGTGTCAAGCAGTGGAAGCGTGGTGTGGCAGCCTCAGTGGATTTTTTCCCACTCCTGGAAAAAAATTGCTTCAGTGATCAAAAGAACCCCTAGGAGATATGGTTCTGGGCATTTCTTCCACAGCTCCTGTTCTCCCTTGAGGATTTCTTGGAACTTCTATCCTGTTAAAGAATGATCGCTCCACGTCACCATGACCCTGGAACTTCCCTGCCACCTCCATCCTTTTCCAGATCAGTTTCTTTCCCCAGATGGGAAAACTCACAAGACAGGAACTAGAACTCGGACATTTGTCTAAATCAACAGGATCCTCTGGGGTGGATTTTTAATGCCTCAAAGGCTTTGGAGCTGACACTGTATCCTAGGAGAGGACTCGCTCAAGAGCTTGGGAGCAGCAGTGATGGAGCTGAGGCTGGTTAAGTAGACCTTTGAAGGATCCCTCCCAAGCACACCACACACATCCACAAACTGTGCACAATTCAAACATGTGGAAGTGTTTGTCTTCTCTCACAGGTTCTCCTCAAAGCACACACATGTCCCCTGTTTTTCCTCCTGCTCATCAATCACCAGCATTTGGCTGCTTGATGATAAACTTCTCATAAAAGTGATCATGCCTCTGACAACTATGGGATGTGTTAGATGTTCTGACCAGTTAATGGGCTAGTGATAAGACTTGTAAGTGTCCAGATGAAACTTGACTAACCCAGTATTTGAATGTCACAAATGAGAACAATTTAACAATGTATGATTAACACATGTATAAAACATGCACCCTTAGTATATTTCTGTAAACTCTGGTTTATAGGACACCAGAGAAGAAGGATTTAGAGTGTTTGTTAAAATGTAATCAACTGGAACACATGCAAGAGATTCTGATTCAGGACGGTATATCCTGTTTCTGTGAGTCCTCTGCCCATTTCTCCTCATGTTGCTGAAATAGTGGGTTCACAGTCCGCACAGTGTGGGTAGGTAAAAGCCAAATACTGATTGAGATTCAGCTTATCCTGAGGCAAAGTCTCCTCCAGCTGTGAGCCTGTGAAATAAAACAAGTTATATGCTTCCAAAATACAGTGGTAGGACAGGCATAGGACAGACATTTCCATTCTAAAATAAGAGAAATAAATAAGAAAAAAGGAAGATGTGGCAGGTCCTATGCAAGTCCAAAACTTTAAGGCTTGAGAATAATCTTCTTTGGCTTGATGTCTGCCTTCCAAATCCACAGGGCCTTTTGTCCACCTTCCAGATGACCTTCCAGACACACTAGGATGGAGGTCCCACCTTCTTCCAGACACACTGGGTTGGAGATCTCACTTTCCAGACACACTGGGGGTAGGGGCATAAAGATTCACTCCATTACATTCCAACCCTGGCTTCTAAAATTTGTGTCCTTCTCACATATAAGATATATTCATTTCAACCCAATACCCCAAAATGTCTTAACTCAACTAAAAAACCTAAAGTCAAAAGTCTCACCTGAACAGACTACAGGCCAGCCACATTTGCCCATCAGGCCATAGTTTGATGACCTCTGGTTTAGTCCACTCACATCTGATACAACTATTGCTATGGCTGGATATAGGCCTTTCCCTTTGCTCTTTGCTTTGTGTTGATCTCATCCCTTTTTTGTTCCTCTCTTATTCAATTACCTCTTTCTTTTGTGTTAAATATATTTTAGTATGTCCTATTAATTTCTATGTTGAATGTTTAGTATTTTCCTTTGTTTTTATTGTTGCTCTGGGTAATACAATATTCATCTTTCATCTCAAGTTAATAATGAAGTGAAATCTAAAATAATGTAAAAACTCTATACCAGTTTATATAACCACATCACCTGCCTCTCCTTTGTTATTTTATTGTCATATATATTCAATAAACATGCAATGTAAACTGCAAATATAGTTTTATAAATTTAGCTTTAAGAGTCTTTTAATAAAATCAAGAGAATCAATGATAAATATATACAATATGTTTTATATATATAAAATATTTATGTAAATAAAACAATATTTTATTTTAAAATCAATGAAATACAATCTTTTTTTATCTATCCACATTTTTACCATTTCTGGTGCTTTTTATCCTATTCACAGATCTAGGGGTTCATCTGTTATCATTTACCTTCAGTATGAAAGATTTCTTTCACTATTTTTTATAGTGTATGTCTGATAGCAATGAATTCTACCAATGTTTCTTTATCAAAAACATCTTTTTCTTGCTTTTAATAGTAAAAGATTATTTCATTAGATATAGAAAACTTTTTTTTTCTCTTTTACTTGGGGCTTTTTGAGCTTCATGGATTTGTAAATCAGTGTTTTTATCAAATTTGGGAATGTTTCGGACATTACTACTCTAAAATATTTTTTATGACTTGTATTCTTTCTCTCCTTTTGGAACTCCAATTACACATCTGTTGGAATGCTTGGTAAATCTCTTGAGTCTGTCTTCATTTTTAATCAGTCTTTTCTCTCTGTGCTCTTTAATTGAATAATTTTAATTGATCTATCTTCTTTAAGCTGATTCTTCTCACTGATGTGCTGCTGATGAACTCATCAGCTTAGTAAATTGTTAGTTCAGATATTGCACTTTTCAGCTCTAGAATTTCCATCTAGTTCTTTTGCATAGTTTTCAATTTTCCGTTGATATTTCCTATCTGTTCACTCATTAATAGCATATTTTGATGGTTCATTTCATCATATTTTCATTTAATCATTTGAACATATTTATAAATGCTACTTTTGAGTTATTGACTAGTAATCCAACATCAAAGTCCATTTTGGGTTTTTTCCCTTAATATGGTCTAAACTCTCCTCTTTATTCTCATGTCTAATAATTTTTGGTTGAAACTGGACATTGTAGATAAAACATTGTAGCTACTGTAGATTCTGGTCCTCCCCTTCCCCCCAGAGGGTTGTTTTATTGTTCATTTTTTGTTCTGTTTTACCAGGCAATTCATGTGCCTTCACATAAACTATAAAATATGTCTTCCTCAGTTCAGCATGCAGCCACAGACATTTCTGTTCTTTTTTTTAAGCTTACCTATCTAGGTGTCTCCCTTGTTCCTGTTTAATTCTCAGCCAGTGATCAGATATCTCATGCCAATAAGTCTTCTACTATCTGCTCATGCTGTGTGTGGACTGAGGGATGCATTTAAAACATTGACAAGCCTGCAGACTTCCCGGGTTTTCCAGTGGGCTCTGGAGCTTCCAAACAGATGTGCCACTTATCCAGCAGCCAAGGACTGTGGGGACTTCATTATCTCAGCCTTTTCCTAGCTCCCTCTTTTCTCAAATCTCCCTTTTAAGTTTCCAACTTCTCTGCCACTCAAACCAAGCACACCACCCCTAGCTGGTTAAACTGTCTTGTCTTGTCCTGAAAAAGCTGGGGGGATGAAAACGCCTTGAGGAGAGAAAGTCACAAACTTGTCATTCTAATCCACAGCACTAATAAAGATTTGCAAGTTTTTGAATAAACATAACAAGAAACATATAAAGGGTGTGTGATCCCCTCATGCTTTTGAAAAAACTCTATATAGCACTAAAGTTCATGTGGCACAAGCTTTACAAAGTGCATGTATATGCAAACATTCATATTCCACTGTTAGGACTGCTTTTATCCTTTGTCTATTCATGTATGGAATAATATGTGAATAGTTAAATAATACTATTTTCTTTCAAGTGTTTTCAGCCTCTTTTTAAATAAATTAACATTTTAAGTAAAGTAATAAGATGAAAATGCACTCAGTAAGAACATCTAAAAACACTTTAAAAATACTAAAAACATAATTTTTCTTGATGTTGTGTTAACTTGAATTTCTGTAATACAACATTTAGGACAGTATCTAAGTGCACAACTGAGGAATGATAAAGTTGTGATTTCTTATAGGCTTTCATACCTGCTAGTTTCTATTTGTTTCTGACTTTATATTTGGTAATTTAGAAATCTACATCAGAATCGCCTGAGGTGACAGTTAAAATTTGAATGCCTAGTCCATCTCTGTTATCCTGTATCCAAATATCTCTAAGTAAAACTCAGGGAACTTGTATTTTTAAACAAGTTTCCAGGTCAGCTGTTATGGATATTGAAATTTGCTAATGAAGTTTTTAAATATCAAGGTACCTATTTATTAATTACATTTTGGGACATTGTTTTTTTTCTTTGACCTAATTACTTATACACTTATTTTAAGGAAATAATTAAAACAAATCAAAATAATATGGTGCTTGAAGATGTTTTCATGCTATTATTTATATATAAAGTTTAGAAACAACTTAAGTGTCCAGCAATAAAAGAACGACTACAAGGCTATGGTGAAGAAACTCTGTAATACAATATAAACATTAATATTATACTTATGTGAGGGAAAATAAATACAACAATGTCAAGATAATAAAACACAATAAAATTGTATATATACCATTATTAAATCTATGTAAAAAAAAAACTACTGACACAATTAAAGACTAGAAAGAAACAGAAAGAAATAAAATCAACTAAGTTATACATCATTAACAACAGTCTACATTAATGCTTTGATATTGTAATAATACTTTAAAAAAGAAATTTAAGGAAATCTACTAATAATCAAACTGGACAATATTGATTTTTTTAAGTATATTCAGTAAATCTTTTTATATGAGGCTTATTAAGCATCACTCCGTCTCTGAACTCCAGTAGAATTTTCTAAATGTAACATTCAGTCAGCAGTTGCAGAAGGAAGAAGTTAAGGAATTACCTTCTCAGGAGAAAAGGAGTATTTGCAGAGGCAAAGGGTGCTGAACGTCTGAGGAAGAGAGAAATTCTCAGCACCTATGGGTTTGAAGACACGTGGTGAATTGGAACACTAGCTAAGGGCCTGTGTCTGCCAAGCTAAGGAGTTCAGGTTTTCTCTTAGAGGCCACAGGTAAAGATGTGTCTTGAATAGACGATATTTGCCCTTGCTGTAAGTAGAGGGGATGCAGCTGAGAGGCGGAGGCTGAGATTTAGGATGAGGGGGAGCGGGCAGGTGTGTGATTTTCCGATAAACACGTGCGGCGTCTCGACTCCCATCGTCCCATCTCTGCAGACGTACTCCGAGAACTACTTCCCAAATGGTCACCTGTGCCCAGAAAGGTGTTGTCTCTGTGCCAAACCGGGTTTCCTTTCAGATTGGAAATTTCTCAAAATAAGTGGCTTGTTAGGAAGTAAAACTACGGTAATAAAAACGAATAAGGAAGGAAACATGAGCTTTTGGCCATAGAGAGGGCCCGCCTATCATTACAGAGGAACAGGATGGATGATTCCAGAATTTCCAGAGTCAGACCTGGCATGTGTCCTGAACTGATGGGTATAATTTTGAAGGGTCCTCCTGAATTAAAATCCTTATATATTATATTTATTGAGCACTCGCTGTGTGTGAAGAACTGTGCTATGGAGTATACAAGGAAAACACTACGATTCCAGGAACGCCCAGACCCATGTAAGAGCAAAGCCACAGGGTAATCAAATTGTTATAACATCTGATAAATCACTGACAGGGAAAATGACCGAGGCCCTATACAGGGGAAGCCCACAGGAAGGGTCAAGATGGTCCCCCAAAGCAACGGGTGGGACGGGCTTGGTTTGATACAATTGCAGACCAAAGTCAGAGGCATCACACCTCTTCCATTGTCTGAAGTTTCCTCCCTCTGTGGACTCGTTTTCTTCTCTTGAAGTAGAATTGTACTTTCTTTTTCATGCACTACCAGACTCCTACCAGACTGCTGGCCTTTCTTCTCTTCCTAATGAGGCTTGGGCCACTCCCTAATTTATTTCCTGAACTGTGTCACTCAGCATCTAAAATTTAAGTCCCCTCCCAGAGGTGGAATCGAGTTCTCTGTTCAGCATGATTTAATCTATTGTTCTGCACAAGGTGCATACAAGGTAAATGACAACAGTCGGTGTCCTCAGGGCAGTGCACAAGCAAGCCTCTCTCCCAGAATCCCACCATCAGTGGGGTCTGACGATGGCTTATCACCTCAACACAAGGGTAGTATTTAACCCACCTATGCCTTCCATTACGTGAAGTCATTTAAGGAGGCTTACTTCTTTTTAACGGCAAAATGAGACAATGGAGTATTTATCCTTTTCAGCATCTTTTTAAAATCAAAATTACTCTTTAATCCCAATTATGGCTATTAACTTATTAGTTCCTCCACATTTCACTTAAATAATTTATTGCAGAACACTCAAGGACAATTCTCAAACCCAAGTACGGCTTCAAGTTCACATAATTATACGGCATTAAAACAACGTAGGTCCAAGCATGCAGGGCTATTGGCAAAGTTGCCTCAATGCTCATGGCCTGTTATATTTACCTCCATCCAGGGTGATTGTGCAATGGCTCAGTCGAGGGTAAAGACAATTCAGCAGTTAATGCACAGAAGGTAAAACCACAAACCAGACCGTGTGAAATGCCAAGTGTAGGTATCAGGAAAAAATTCAAGGATAGAAATGTTTATAAAGTTATTCAGAGTGTGAGTGCATATGTGCATGCGTGAGTTTGTACACATTTCAGTATGTGGGTTGAGGTGAGGAGGATTGGGAGAGCAGGTAAAAAGTCCCGCAGCCTTGAGGAAACAAGGACATAGCTATTTTCTGTTTCAGCCACCAAACTCATGTCGTGGAATGGGGAAAAAGCGTGCAGCTACATATCTGCTGTCATTCTTTGGATGCACAATCAGAATAAGATGTTCATAGATGACAAGGTTATTCTAGACCAGGAGAATGTGATCCTTTAAAAAATATTCGGTTGAGGGATTGATATTATCCCAAAAGTCTTGTAATCATTAGTTTAAAGAGGGACACAGCAGTACAGGGACAGAGACAGAGACAGAGAGACTGAGGAAGAGAAAGTTTGGAGAATTCCGGTTAAAAGGAAATGAGATCTGGCTAGCTCTCACCATACCCTTTGACCAATAAGAAAACCCACTTCTTGCTTAAAGCAAAGGCAGCCCTACACCAGGGCACAGGGGTCTGCAAGCAGAGGGCAGGCTGGACCCCAGCGCCCTTTGCCCTCTGGCCATTGTCCTTGCCCAGGGCACACCCGCCACAACCAAGGAGTCAAGGAAGAGAGTGCGGCCTCCCCAGCCACACCTTCCTGTGACAGTGAAGGACAAAACAGGGGTAAACAGTGGGCATTCTGCCACGAATTCAAAAATAAATTTGCCTCAACCAGTAGGGATAACTTCTTATTTACAAAACATTCAGATTTCCACACATTTTCATAAGTTCTACTTTTCCAAAGTGGCATTGGTAAACTTTCTCTTGAATTGGTATTCATAGATATGGTCTTAAAAGACCCAAGTATAACCAAACTTGCATAAATATAGTCCATGATATGCTTTCCAATCTGGGAGATGATCTTGATCAAAGATTTCATAGGAAAACACCTCTCTTCACAGAATAAGACACGCCAAAATTTATTGAGATTTTAAAAGTAGCATATAAAAAAAGAGTTGAGTTTTGTGAATTTTGCATTGAAGACTCTCTAGGAATCTGAATTAATATTGCTGAGCTGGACTGGCTAATGTGAACAAAGGCACCATGCAAAGTCGAGAATTCTGAACTTCAGTCAGCCACAAAAATCAGTTTTGGAAATTAAAGCTTTGGAAGAATCATTAATTTCATCAAGTTACATCATTTTATGTGAAGAGGCATAAGTTGGGAGATGTTTTAACTGAAGAATAACATCCGTTAATGAATATATAAAATCATAGCTATATAGCATATGATGCAATGAATTTTCACAAACAGAACACACATCTGTATTTACAAGATCCTTAATTAAGAAACCAATTATAACCAGCATGTCAGAAGCCACCCCTGTGTCCCTTCTTGGTCACTCCTCTGCCTCCAAGGGTAACTGCTGTCCTGGCCCATACACCATAGATTAATTTGGCCGCCCTCTGACATTAACATAATGGAACTGTACAACATGTGGTCTCTCACATCTGGCTTCTTTAGCTCCACACTGAGTTTGTAAGATTCACCCACGTTGTTGTGTGCAGTTTTGGTGTGGTCGTTCTCATCATCCCAGAATCCCATGTGTAGTTATCACAATTTATGGATTCATTGAGCTGGTGCTGGACACTTGGTTATTTTATAGTGGTTAGCCATTATGAATAGCGCTGCTGATGATATTGTACCACTGCCCAGTTGTTTTTCAAAGTGGTTCCAATTTATACTTCCACCAGAAATGTCTGAGAGTTCTGGTTGTTCCCCATCTTTGATATAACTTGGCATGGAAAGTCTCTTTCTATTTTAGCTCATCTGATGGTTATAAATTGCAAAATTAATTTGCATGTTTCTAAGGACAAAGGAAGTTGAGCACCTTTTATGTATTCATTGGCTATTTTGATATGTTTTTGTGAAGTGTCTATTTAAGTTGCTTGCCCATTTTTCTACTGTATTTTTTGTTGTTTTCTTATTGATTTGTTCAATCAATCTCTACAAATTCTGTGTGTGAGTCTTTTGTTGGATGGATGTATCAGAAATAACTTCTTTTCTATACAGTTTGTCTTCCATGCTTTTAATGGTATAGTTTCATAAACAGTGGTACTTAATCTTATTATAGTCAAGTATATCAATATTTCATTTCCAGGCTTTTGTCCTATTTAAGAAATCTTTACCTACCCCAAGTCATCGACATGATTAATTTTCCTCTAAAAGATTTATTTTTAAATATTTCAGTTTTAGATCTGCAGTGTGTAAGAATTTATTTTTGTGAATTGTTAAAGTGGGGATTAAGATTAATTTTTCCATATACATATCCAATTGACCTAACACAATTAATCAAAAGACTCCTATTTGCCCACTACACCACAGGATCACAATTTTCATAAATCAGGTGAGTTTTATGTGTGGGACTGACTTCTGTGCTCTATTTTGTCCTTTTGGTTTATTTGTCTATCTTACTATTCTGTCTTAATTTCCGTAGTTTATAATAGATCCTGATTTCTGGTAGCTTAAGGCCTCCAGTTATATATTTTTTCTTTCATGATTGCCTTAGCCATTTGCTTTTCCATATGAGTTTTAAGAACAGTTTTTTAGTATTCTAAAAAAATCTGCTAGAATTTCAATTGTAATTTCATTCTATCTATAGATCAGTGTGAGAAAAATTGAAATTAATGTAATACTGATTTTTCCAAGCCATGAGGGGGGTATATTTCTCCATGTATTTATTGTTTTAATTTCTCTCAATTATGTTGCATACTTTTCAGTGTAGAGATTTTGCTTATTTTTGTTTATTTTTATATGTTTGATGTATTTTCATGCTATTGTTAATTTTATTTTTTACTGTTTATTGTTGCTATATAGGAATCTGATCCAATTGTGAATATATGATTTTGTAGCTAGTAACCTTGCTAACTTGACTTTTAAATTCTAATAGTTTGTCTGCAGAAATATTTGGAATTTCTAAATATGTAATCATGGTATTTACAAAGTAGTGCAGTTTTAACACACTAAATAAATCAACCTGATTCTTGGTGAAGACTGTTCAAACATAAGATGCAGAGTTCACTCTTTTTCTCCTATCTAAATTTCCTTTTAGAATCTCTTCTCCATTCTGAAAATACAGAGAACACACTGATACACAGAGACACAGAAAGGGCATCAAAACCATATGTGTGCACAGGGTTAAAGAGAATAGCAGGAAGTAGGCAAGAAGATGAGTATTTACTATGCGAAAGTGAGACACTGGCTTTTCTATTGCTACCCTTTTATGAGCAAGTTTAATTAGAAATGCAGTAAAATTTTATAGGTGAAATAAAGGATATTGGTGAGACTGAGAACTGCATGTTAACAATTTGTGCATTTGTAAATTACTTTTTTTTTTTTTTTAAAGAAATTCACGTTCTTTTATTTATTTATTTATGACTGTGTTGAGTCTTCGTTTCTGTGTGAGGGCTTTCTCTAGTTGCGGCAAATGGGGACCACTCTTCATCGCGGTGCGCGGGCCTCCCACCATCGCGGCCTCTCCCGTTGTGGAGCACAGGCTCCAGACGCGCAGGCTCAGTAATTGTGGCTCACGGGCCCAGTTGCTCCGCGGCACGTGGGATCCTCCCAGACCAGGGCTCGAACCCGTGTCCCCTGCATTGGCAGGCAGACTCTCAACCACTGCGCCACCAGGGAAGCCCTGTAAATTACTTTTGATAGCCATAAAAATGATTATTTAAGGGATTTATCTGCATGGGAAAATATTCCATTTCTCATAAGTGAACAAAATAGCTAATAACTTTATAGCCATTCTTCTTATTATTATCATTTATTAAAATGTCTTTTTGGTCTTTTCATGTTAAAACAATATAAAGAAAAATACATGAGAATAATATTTTATTTAAAACTAAAGAAAATATTAATTGCACTTTTCTCAGAAAATGGTTGAATATAACGTATTTGGAGCTTAGGAATATGTTATGGGGCCACAGCCACAGTAAACACAAAATATTTAATTTAAATAAAGACCACCTTTAAGACATTGATGAAAAATTGAAAAAAAAACACAAATAAATATTGATAGAAAGATATTCCATGCTCATGAATTGGAATAAGTAATATTGCTAAAATGTCCATACTACCCAAAACAATCTACAGATTCAGTGCAATCCCTATCAAAATTCCAATGTCATTTTTCACAGAAATAGAGCAAAAGATCCCAAAATTTGTATGGAAACACAAGGGACACTGAATAGCCAAAGCCATCTTGAGAACAAAGAACAAAGCTGGAGGCATCATGCTCCTTGATTTCAAAAAATATTACAGAGCTATGGTAATCAAAACATTATGGTATTGACGTAAAAATAGACACATAGATCAATGGAGCAGAAGAGAGAGGTAAACCCATGAATATACGGTCAATTAATTTATGACAAAGGAGCCAAGACTTTATGAAGGGAAAGGACAGTCTTCAATGAATGGTTTTGGGAAAACTTGACAGCCACATGTAAAAAAATGAAACTAGACTACTATCTTACACTATACACAAAAGTTAACTCAAAATGCATTAAAGACTTGAACATAAGACCTGAAACCATAAAACTCCTAGAAGAAAACATAGGTGGCAAGGTCCTTTACATCAGTCATGGTGATAATTTTTTGGATCTGATTCCAAAAGAAAAGGCAACAAAAGCAAAATACACAAGTTGGACTACTTCAAACTAAAAAGCTTCTACACAGCAAAGGAAACCATCAACAAAATGAAAAGGCAACCTGCTGAATGGGAGGAAATACAGGGAAATCATTTATCTGATAAACCATATGGGGGTTCCTCAAAATATTAAAAATAAAATTACCATATGATGCATTGATTCCACTTCTGAGTATTTATCTGAAGATTATGAAAACACTAATTCAAAAAGATAAATGCACCCCCATGTTCATTGCAGCATTATTTACAATAATAATGCCAAGATATGGAAGCAACCTAAGTGTCATCAATTGATGAATGGATAAAGGAAATATGGTGTATATATACAATGGAATACTATTTAGCCATAAAATGAGTGAAATCTTGCCATTTGCGGCAACATGGATGGACATTGAGGACAGTACGCTAAGGGAAAGAAGGCAGACAGAGAAAGACAAATATCACATGATCTCAATTGTATGTGGCATTATAACAAACAAAAAACAAGCTCATAGATACCAAGAACAGATTGGTGGTTGCCAGAGACAGGGGGTGGGAGGGTTGGCAAAACTGGTGAAGAAGGTCAAAGGGTAGAAACTGCCAGCTATAAAATAAATAAACCCTGAGAATGTAATGTGCAGCATGATAACTAGAATAAGTAATACTCTATTGCTTATTTGTAAGTTTCTAAGAGAGTAAATCTTAAAATTCCTCATCACAAGAAAAACTGTAACTATGCAGTGGTGACAGGCGGTAGCTAGATATTGTGGTGATCATTTTGCAAGGTAAATGAGTCCTGTATTATAATGTTTTACACCTGGCTCTTAGTGTATTATATGACAATGTTGTATGTCAATTTTACCTCAATAATAATAATAAATATTTTAAATAAGGTGGGTGGAGCCAAAGACCTAGGGAGAAAGGTCTTACAGATGTTCATCAGTATTGCCACCAGCTCAGCTGTGAACCAGGTGTGCTGTTCTTGTACTAACTTGCACTAGGATAAAATGAGAGGCTTCTAGCGGTTCCAGAAGGTTGGGCTTTCATGAAGCTGGAGTTTGTCTTTACATGGAGCAAGGTGTATTTGTTGGATCAGCTTCCCTGGACTAGGAAACATGAAAACAAAACAAAACAAAAAAACACCATTTCTAACTTATTATAAAACTTCGTTTCTGATACAAAATGAGAACATTTAAATCGGGTGACATCTATATATTACTCTGGCTGATAATACATATTAAAATTACTATGTGATTTAGTGTCCTTCAGAAAATTATTCACCAAGAACATTATTAGAGTGAACCAGACACCTCTTTACTCCTTGGTCAGGACTATGAGCTCTGGGTGGGGCAAAATGACTGGGAATGAAGCCATCTCCTGCACTTCTGTCCATGGTGCTGAAAAGCTTTTTCAAGGGAAATGGCAGTTCAGAGTTAGGAGTAAAGAAAGAAAAGAAAAAGGAGGTAGGAGGCAGAAGACAGGAATAATAAGAGGAAGTTAGGGAATAAACCTTCTTAGAAGTAGGTGAATGGAACTATAGTGACCTCAAAAGAATGAGGAACATTTTTTTCTTTCTTTTGCAGTTTCCCATATCTCAGGCTCAAATACAACCAATACCACAGTCATTTATAAGGTAGCAAATGGTAAAATATGAATCCCACTAAAAAACAAAGGAAACAGTAATCTGATCAGATATAGATATAAGAAATAAAAGTAGTCAGAGTTGTGGCAGCAGTCAGGCACCGCCAGACTACCACCACCTGGCTTAGAGATTATTGTCTATAAATTTTCCATCAGGTGTCTCTGGAGGCTTGTCATAGAAGGCTGTGAATCTTAAATGATAAAATCTATTATGGGCAAATAGAAAAATGTTATATTTTATCCATAAAGATAACTGGACATTTGAGGCATAGGGGAAGAGCCATAGTTTAAAGATAGCATGTGAAAAAATGTTTTTTTTTTTTTTGGTTGGCTATGAGCCTTCAGTGTAATATAAGTGCCAAGTAAGTTATTGTTTCTTAAGATTTTTTAAAGGAAAGTGTAGTGATAGGAAAAGGGAAAGTGATACCTGCCTGACTACTTTGGGTTGGTCAGGGCTCATCTCTGCGAACAGACTTCATCTGGTTAGATATCAGTGGGAGACCAGAAAGCATGGCATTTGAGGATCAGGGGAAGAAGCTGAGGACACGAGCTGGGAGGAGGGTAGACAGAGGAAGCAGTGGTGGTTGTCGTGAGGAAGATGCATCATTAGATGTATCTATCTAACCCTGGATGGGAAAACCAGGACAAATGGTTACAGGGCATGTATTAGTCAGGATTCTCCAGAGAAACAGAACGAGTAGGGTGGATGGATGGATAGATAGATGATAGATAGATAGATAGATGATAGGTGGAGAGATAGATAGATAGATAGATAGATAGATAGATGATAGATAGATAGATAGATAGGAGATAGATAGATAGATAAATTTATTTTAGGAATTGGCCTGATTATGGAGGCTGAGAAGTATGAAAGGCCATCTGCCAGCTGGAGATCCAGGGAAGCCTGTGATGTAGCTCATGTCCAAACCCAATGGCCTGAGAACCAGGGAAGCCACTAGTGAAAGTCCAAGTCCAAGTTTGGAGGCTTGATAACCAGGGCACTGATGTCCCAGGGCAGGAAAAGATGGACATCCCAGCTCAAGCAAGGGAGAAATTCCACTCTTTCTGCACCTTTTTGTTCTGCTCAGGCTCTCAGGGACTGAATGATCCCCACCCACATGGGTGAGAGTGTCTCCTTTACTCAGTCCACCTAATCAAATGCTAATCTCTCTGGAAACACCTTTACAAACATACCCAGAAATAATGTTTTTCCAGCTCTCTGAGCACCCCTTAGTCTAGTCAAGTTGACACATAAAGTTTACCATATAGCGTAGCAGTGTGCACCTCCAGAAAGGGATGATCTAGTAATCAAAGCCTTCCAACATTGGAGGGAGTAGCTTGAAAGGAAATGTATGCAGATGCACATGAAGTAGTAATGACAGTGCAAGTACCAAATAGAGAACTGAATGTTAAGTGTGAAGATCTACTACATCTATGTTCACCCATGACTCCTGGTGAACCATGGTGGGGTGAGATGGGCTTTTAGTCTCCTCAGCCCAGAAACTCTTGTAGAGTTGCTTATAAATGCATTAAATGGCTTAGAAAACCATTTTCACATTTACCTCTCAGTTTTCTTTCAGTCTAAATTTAAAGCTCAGCTTTTTTGTCAAAACCATCACTATAGAAAATTACATTATTACATCAGGGACTCTTTATTGGCCTGAAAGCTTCTATGCTCTAGAGTTGCCTGTCATATGGGGTACATTTCTTTAAAATTTGATAAAACTTATGAATTAGCTCCCAAGAAAAAATTCACTTATAAGCATGCAACCCAAGTTCACATACACAGAAACACATATATGCACATAGGCTCCTTTTTGTGCAATTGCGGTATGTCCATAGAACTCTGAAGTCAAAACTCCCAGCTTTGCTTTAGGGTTTTTGATATTTCAGTAATAAATCACGAGTTCTTTGACAAGAAGGAAGAAGCAAAGCAACTTAAAATCAAGAACTGTGGTCTCTGGCCAACTGACCAATCCCCAAGTGAAAGGCATCAACAATTCTATCAACAGAGGAGTGAATTACACATAACTTCTGTGGGGCCTCTATTTTGTATAAAATGACATTTGAATTAGCTTCTTCTTCACTTTAGTCAAATGTTCGTTTTTATACTGTGTCTAAGCAACCAGGTATTCACTCCTTAATTCTTTGCCATGTTGAAGATGATTGCAGGATAATGAGAAGAGCAGGTCAGGGAAGCAGGACGTGAGCTTTCTGGTCCCAGGTCCAACCTAACAACGCTTGTAACTGGACCAGGTAGCTTCCCCTTCCAGGTCTCACTTCCCTCATCTGGGAAGTAAGGAACCTTGAGTAAAGGATCTGTGAGGTTCGTCCCAAATCAGAAATCAGGCCCTACATCCTGAAGGCCTGCGAGCCTGAGTATGAGGGCTCCCAAAAGGGCAGGTGGACATGCCCTTACCTGCAGTGGTTTCCACTTCAATGCTACCTTGGAAAACTATTTAATCTCAGGCGAACCTCGCTGTCCTTAGCTATTAAAAAAGAATAACTTACTTCTAGCATTCAATGTGTGGGTTAACTAAGAAAATAAATGCAGTCCTTATCATAGTATCTAGCACATACTGAGCACTTAGTGAACAGGAGTTGTCAAGACCAGAGTTTTATTTCTTGTAGGATGGATATTCAGAAAGAAAATAATAATCATCAGAAATAGCCTTATTTTAGCACAGACATGGTCTATTCTATCTAATCTAAGATATTAAGAATTGGAGGAATTACAATGCATGTGCATATATATATTGATATATTCATGTGCATATATAAATATACTATACATATTTATGTATATATAAACAATGCATATATTTATAGTAATAATTTTATACATATTGTATATAAATATACTACATATGTTTGTCACACAGGTTATTTCTATCATTTTATAACCTGTACTCTTTGAATTCCAGGAAACTTGGTCTTTTTCAATTCTGCCCACCACCCCTTCTTTCCCCCTCGCTCTCAACAAATCTTAACGTTTTTAAGCTGGAAGTCACTTATCCCGGAGGTGCTAGTGATCTAGATGTGACATCAGACTAAGGCACTATCTTGATCTTTCCTGTCACTTGTTCCCCTGGCCGATTTCCTCCAGTCCCTCTCCCAAAGGGTGGCCAGAGTCAGCCCGCACACATGCAAACCTGGTGAACTTCTGTCACTAAAACAGCTTCCTGTCACAAGAGGGCCAATAGGTAGAGCCTGCCCTAGGATGAGAGGCCCTGAGCCGGCCTCCCGCACTCATCAACCGGAGCCTCCCTCTGCACCGCCTCTCCAGGTGTGTCACGCTGCAGGTGTGCTCCTGGACAGGCCTCACCTTTGGGCTCCCCCCGTGGGCCTGATTAGCTCCAGATCCAGCTCAGGCTGCCTCCTGCTTTGCGAGGCCTTCTCAGATCCTCATTTCTACCCCACTCCGTACTTGAACTCACTTTTGTTGAAGCCCTTTCAAACTGATTATTTTTACATGACTAGTAGTCTTATGACCATCCACCTAGCATGGTGCTCAGAAACTAGCAGGAATTCAGCCAGCATTTGTTGGATGAATCAGTAAAAGGCAGCTCCTTGGAGGAGAGGCCCTTGTCCCATTTATTTTTGTATGGTTTGACTTTCATGGTATGTGCACAATTTACAACTGAAAATAGAGTGTCATAATCTAAAATGATCCATCCTACACAATTTTGAAACTTAATTATCATTTAAGGTTATGTCTTGGCTCTAACTATGAACCCCGCTGGGAAGAGAAACTCCATTCTTTCAGTATCTGCAACACCGACTCAGTACAAGGCACATGTCGGGGATTAAAATGTGTGGATGGATTGATTTCGACACTCTAGGAAATTGTCCTACAATGATTTTGATGAGTCAATAGAATTAATTAATGTCAGCAACAAATCCAATCATTTCTAAATTCTTACCAGACTTAGAAATGTCCTAATTCCCATTCTTTAAAAAACACTAAGCTTTGTAGTTATCTCGAAGAAGATTAGCAGGTTGTGGAGTAACTTCTTGCTCTAACTGAATACACGAAATAAAGTATGGTTTTTTTTTTCCTTTTTTGGTTTTGAATGTGAGAGAATATGCACAGGAAAAATGATTGATGAGTTTATGTCAGGCGTTATGAATCTGATGTTTTATCTGTACAATTTCCTTCATAATTTCCTGAAACTTTAAAAACTAGTATTTTCCTCAATGTTCCAGTTATTGTTATTCCCCCGCAGGACAGAAAGTGAATGAAATATCAATTCTGGTCTGGTCTGGCTCAGGTGTACTGATTTGAAATTTCTAGACAAGATGATTTGCCAGTCATGTTGTGGTGACTTTTCACATGCAGTGAAATCAGAAAAAGACCAAGGGGAGACACTTGATAATATTTTATTGCTGAACAGCTACCTTGGGCCAACTCTACCATTAGTCACCTGAACATAAAACCTCCTGAAACCCTAGGACCCACCTTACACACAGCATCCTTCCCACTTGGCAAAGGTCATTTTTAACTACAGAAGAGGATTGTTTGGGGGAGAAGTTTTCTCTAGATTTGCTGCTAAGTGAAGAAATACAAAACTATTCCTCTTCATCAGTTCCTCGGAACCAAAAAAGAAACATTTTTTAAATTTCATTCTACTCTTCTGATTGGTAATAGGCAATCCTGCAGAAATTCCAATGCCAGATAACTATAAAAACTTCAGAAGATGTGCTTCTAGTGCACAGGTATTGTCAAGCCGCACAAAAGAATACCTCTGAAGTTCACCAGCATGGCAGCCCCAGGGCAGTAACACTGCTGTCTGGACCTGGATGTCAGAGAAGCACAACTGTACAGGTAGGAGCTCCCAAGACCCAGCTCCACGGTGTCTCATCTTGGGGAAAAAATAGTTGAAGAGTAAGTGGAAACAGAAACATAGAGCAAATACTCTGATCTGTCTTGTAAGTCCCCATCTAACTCTAGGCGGAGATGATTTAGAAAGTGTAGAATACACCAAACATTAATTGAAACTGGAGGTTAATTTCTGTGGTTGAACACAAGGGCATATAATAAAGTATCAAAGCCTGGGCATTGCCTCCACAAACCTCAGAGCATAATTATAAGTCGACCCCCTGGCCATTCATGTGGAAATGGTGGAACAAAATGGTGAAAGGGGAAGTGCCGTTTCTTCCCAGATAGTTCTTAAACTCAGACATGGAAAATTGCTAGACGTGTTTATTGGGGTGTCGATCACATACCTGGCACATAGTAGATGATCAAGATGGACTAGTCTATAATTTTTAAAAATTCATACAATGATAACTGTTGCTACTGTCATTGCAAGACAATTTGGGGACTCTATACAGTTCATTCAGGAATTCATTAATTCATTGAGAAAATAGACACATGCTCCACTTATGTGTCAGACATCGTCACAGATGCTGGAGCCACTTGTACCATTAAGACTTGGTCCCTGCTGCAAAGGCATTTAGGGAACCGAAGGAAAATGTGAATATATCAGCAGATGTGTTCAATCAAGTCCTGGGACAGAAGAAAATACACGACAGAATGAGGGTGTAGAAGATTCAGGGTCATGAGAGGCAGGAGGGGCAGTGGAAATCATGTTCAGGTGTTTGTGGGAACACGTGGAAGATCACATCATTCCAAGCAGAGCGGGCAATGGAGCAAAAGCCTAAACATATGACGTGCTTTTCTTAGAAATTTACTGCAATATCAGAAGGTCCATAGAAAAGAATTTATCTTTGTTGGATGAAATTGAATAATTTGATTGGTAGAACCTTATAAATATGAGAATATGTTTCAGACAAGTACAATATATGTTCCATTAGGTGTTTTCGGGCCAATAATTCTTAGCATGCTTTCGTGTACTATGAGCAAATTAACATGTTTATCTTCTGAAATAACATACGTTCCCCATAAGATCATTTAAAATCAGGTAACTTATGGGCAATTTGAATTATTCAGGCAGTCATAGTGTAGTATAGCCCACCTGACATATTTTAATTTAATTCTCAGCTCTGGATTCTGCATGTTTAAGTGAGAATTTGATCCATGTGGAAAGGAGGTTTGGAAAGTTCTGCTAATCAAAAAGTGTCTTCTGTTGGAGGTTGCGTTCACTGAACTGTTGATGACAGAAGGACAGGAGAGGGTTAACTTTAGAAAAATGTCGCCAACGAGAGCCGTGACCAGTACACATAGTAAAGCATGACTGAGAAGCACAGGCATAGTTATGAAACTTCTTGACTTATCCTAAGAACAAGAGCTTCTTTGCCATTTGTGCCAACTCTATTTTATAAATGTTTGCCCTTGACTGCTAAGATCTCTGTGTCTAACTATGATTCAATATTTTCAGGCTAAGCAATGTCACAAAACCACATACAGACATAAGTATGACAGTCTGGCTGCTGTTTATAATACCATCATGATAACAAAGAAGTCCCCAGTGCAACACTCTGAATTGTGACCTTCAACTGATGGTGATTCCAACTCTATGAAATATCCTTTCCAGTAGGCGATAGAAATTTCTTTTCAAGGAACAAAATGTGTTATACACTGAATAGAACCAGTAGGATCTAAAGAGATTTCAAAGATGAGCTTCTGAAATCCACAGAAAATTCTAGAATTGTTCAAAAATTCTCTACATATGTGCTTTATAGTTGGTCCCATTCCAACTACAATATGTGCTTTCCAATGGCCATGGAGACTTCTTAATGTTCTCTCCATTGCTAAATAGTGTTTTGGGGTTTTGATAGATGCTCAATACATACTTGCCAAATAGCTTAAGGAAAGACTTTTATCTATGCTCATGGCCAATGAGATCTAGAGAATGTGTCCTGTAGAGAGAATGAATGATGTCCTTAGACCATGCAAAGTGACTGGAGTGTGACCACCATCCTTCAAAATGAGAAGCAAATCTCCTAAATGAGGAAGAGAAAAATCACTGGAAGCAACCCAGTTACATATAAAAAACTAGAAAACAGTGCTGGAGCAAAAGCGTGCCCACTGGGACCTAAGATGGTGACCCTGTAGGTATGAATTTCACAACACTCTCTTCTCTTTCAGATACCTAGTGAATAGGAAACGTGTAGAATTTCATGACTTTTGTTATGAGTAAATCCTTGTATGATGGAACATCATCAAAATGGGTAGCATACCAGAGTCTTAACTAGTAGGCTATTTAGGAGCATTGGGCATTGGAGAGGCACTATCAGAACGCCCTTAGGTTCTTAGCCCCATGACTACTAAATGTTTCATTGCATCCATAATTATCCATTATTCATGAGTTTGAGCAATGAAAAATCTTGTGAGACAATTCTCAAGAAGTAAAAGAGAGGTGTTAGCTGTCATAGGCATGGATTATGGATCTGTATTGGGTTCCTAGTTCTGTCATAACAAAGCACTACAGACTCGGCGGCTTAACACAACAGAAATGTATTCTACGACAGTTCTGGAGGCCAGAAGCCTTAAATCAAGGTCTCTGAAGGTTTGATTCTTCCTAAGGGCTCTGAGGGAGGATCTGTTCCATGCCTCTCACCAAGCTTCTGGTGATGGGCAGCAATCCTTGGCTTACAGCTGCATCACCCCAACCTCTGCTTCCATCCTCATATGGCTTTCTCCCTGCATGTGTGTGTCTGGGTCTCTTACAAGGACACTAGTCATTGAAACTAGGGCCATCCTAATGACCTCATCTTGGCTTCATTACACCTGCAATGACCCTATTTCCAAATAACGTCACATTCACAGGTATAGGGGATTAGGACTTCAACATAACTTTTAGGGGGACACAATTCACTCCATAGCAGATGCTAGCCTGGTCCTCAGAGCACCATGGTGAGTGTGGGGTACTAATAGTTCTTACCACACTCTAGCCCCACACTTACTAGGGCTTTCCTTCACAACCATAGCCCAAGATCTAGAAATGTTACCCTCGTGTGGTATGTCTTAGGAAGAAGTGCAAGGCAAGGTCTTCTTTTGTGTGTATGGGGGGTGGGAAGGTTCTGCTTCTCATCTGCTGGTAGTTACATAGGTGTATACATGGGTAAAGATCCATGAACCTGCACACTTAAGATTTTCTATTTTACTGTATGTCAATGACATTTCAGAGATGTTTCAAAATGGTTCTGGACCAAGTGTAGCACACGTTTTCTATGGCATGTATACGATAGGAATTCATAAGTATCCTGATCTGACACTTGAGTCACATCACTCTCTGACTTACATGATGTCTCATGCTAACATATAGTCATTATTTCTTTGAGTTAATTATGTACATACACTCGAGTTAATGGTCTACTAGTAATGTTCTTTTTCCCATCTATTATTTATGTAGTGATTTTATTAACTTCATTTATTCATTACTTTATTCATTCTCTGAGAGTCTACTGTGCCCCAGATATTGCAGTAATTGCTGCAGATGCAAAAATGATTCAGACCTGATCCTACCTTTGAAACTCACTCTGTAGTCATGGAGTCAGAAACACAGAAAATTGCACAAGCTGTTGCAAGTGCTGTGTCTGAGGGACCATTAGGGCACCAGAGGGGCCAAGAGAAGGACGTCATTACCAGGCAGAACCCTGTCCAACGGCAGCAAAGGGGGTGATATTTGAGTGAGGGATGGAGATAGGAAATTTTAATGACCGATGTAGAGATCAGGCAAGTAGGTGAAAAATACAAGGGATGCTAATATAACAAGGAGACACACATATGTATATGCAGACGCACACACATACACATACATGTGTACACACACACATGTGAACACACAATGCATACATGCATGTATGTGTACATATACACATGCATGCACACATGTACATGCACACACTCATGCACATGCATGCATACACACTCTTGCACACACACAGGCAGTCCCTGGTAGTGACCTTTCACCTGCCAGTTCCCAAGGACGTGAGAGCATCACTTGCGTGGTCAGTGTCAGAACTGCGTTGTGCCAGGTGTTGAGGCTGGGGAGGAGAATGACTGAGGAGAAGGACAAACCAGGCATTTTTCTCAGGATGAGATGAGAGAGGGCCGTGGGATGTGGAGTGGGAGTGTCTTCTGAGCTGCAGAAGCTGTGAGGAGAGAGAAAGGGCAGAGGGAGGCCAGAGACCCTGCCCGCGAGCCATGCGCTCTGACCCGCCTCCCGTCACTCCCTCCAGACAGCAGGTGCAGAGGCTCTGTTCCAACCGGGCGTCCTCTGTACCCTCAGATGCTGACTTGCTGGGCTGGGGCAGGTCCTGAGGCCGGAGCAGAGACTTGGGTCTATTCTGCTACCATCATCACAGGTGATTTTTTATCCAGTGCTTCTCGTGAGTCAGCTCCTGTACAGACATTATCTCTAATTTGCAGAATAGGCTTGTGAGGCTGAATTTTTTTAATTCAATTTTATGGAGGTGGAAATCAAAGCACAGAGACATTTACTTGCCCAAGTTCCACTGGTTTGCCCGATGCCAAAGCTCCTACTTTGGCCACTGTTTCGTGCTACCCATCCAAACTCAAACCCGTTTGCTCCTCTAGATTCTTACATGTGGAGCCATATCCAGAGGTCAATGTCATCCTGTTTATATTCTTCCTTGTACATCGCACAAGAGTTCCAGTGGAAGCAGGAAAACTTCACGAGGATCCCTCCGCCACACCCAGCAGGCTGTGACTCTCGGGTCAGCAGGGCCGTGTTCATTCACCCTGTGCCCGTCATGGTCCTGCACCTTCGCCTGGAGCCCGGCTTCCGAGAGTGAGGGGCCTCTGCTCTCAGACCCCCGCACAGGGTATGAGGTCACTGCTAAACGCTTTCACAGGGGCCACCTCAATAAATCCTCCTAACAACCCTCTGTGCTGGGAAGCTCTCCCCTCTTTCCAGCGAGGGAATGGAGATCCCTCAGCCCCACCCACCAGCCAGGAGCAGAGCGGATCTGTGAACCCACACCCTGCACTCGCATCCACCGTTCTCTTCCCCCACCCTCACCTGCACTCACCCGCCTCCCGTCTACTGAGAACGCAGATCTACAGGTGGGGAATGAATGTGTCTTCAGGCTCAGCCCCGGGTCTGGGATGATGAGCGAAAGCCTCCCACACCATCAGGACTATCATAAGAGCCCCTCTGCGTTTAACACTCACCGCAGGTCAGCGCTGCCGAGCACGTCGCCCACATCTGCTCCTGACGATCCTGCGAGGAGGGCGCTGTCACCCCCACTTCACAGCGGAGCACCTGAGGCTCGGAGGACTGTGTAACTGGCTAGCAACCCTCGGCTGGGAGGCAGCAGTGCAGAAATTCAGCAGCAGCTCCTGCCGTCAGGCTGCCCTGCTTTGTTCCACCACGAAGATCCTTCTCAAAGGAGAGAGCAATTCATGTGCAGCTCAGTTTCAGTCTTAATCTACATTCTACTGAGTGATTATAACATACAGATTCCACAGTGGGAATACTATCGGGTCTTTCAAAAGGTCCATAATTCAGGCAGAGACTATGGGTCCAGAGTTAGGATTAGGGCATCCCCTACACGATGAGATTCCGTGAATGCCGAAGAGACTTTGTTTCCTGGAATGCACCCCATCCCTACCTGCTGCCTCAAACTCCAGCCACCAGCATTGCCAGTTTAAGGGCAGAGAGCTGGGTATGTGGGGTAAAACTGGATGCCTCGGCCATTTAGACCTCAGATCCCCCAGCGTGCTTTCTGCAGAGAGGTCAGAGGTCACTGGAGAATGCAGGGAGCTGTGGCCCAGGCAGGGTGGGAGCAGAGGCGCGTCCCGCATGCAGCCAGCCCTGCCTGCAGTCGCGCGGTGACAGCTCTGAGTCCTGACATTCCGTGGTCAGGCCCCGCCGCCCCTTCTCCAGTCTCTACAGTCAGTCTGGGTCCAGGGGAAGTCTGCACGTCTGGGAGAAGGGCTGAAGCTTAGCAGAGCCGAGGCCTGTCCTGGGGAGGCCTCCGGGCTTCTACATGGAGCCTGATGACAAAGGACACCCAGCTCGTGTCCCCGGCTCGGTGGGGTCTCAGGGCCAGTGGGTCGTGGGCTGGACACCGGCACCACTGTCCTTCCTGCCAGTTGGGACCCCTAAGGACGCATTCTGAGTTCTACAACTGAACCAGAAATAAACTGGAAAAAAACTGGCTTTTGTTAAATTTAGATTGAATGTTCGATGTGCTGCTAACATAGAAATGAGCACCTTCAGGGGAAACCAACGTCTAGTAGCTAGGAACTCGGGGTGGGTGCGGAGCAGTGTCTGGTGTACATTCTGTAGGAAAAGAAGTCTGGGTTTAATTCAAAGTGTAAGAAAAATGCAGAAGTTGCATTTTAATTTATCTTTCTCCCCCTTCTTTGGTGAATATGTGATCTTAAGCAAATAAATACTCTTAACTGTGTAAGAAGTCTCTCCTTCCCAACCTCCAAGTCCACCAACAAGGAGCTTGAAGGTCACCAGTGTTGCTGAGAACCTTCGGGTCTGGGGAGCACGCTGTCTGAGGACAGAGCAGAGGAAGACTCGCTGAGCGCACCTGAGCTGTGTGTGGGGCGGGGAGGCCGGCTGTCCACCCCAGTCTGTGCCAGAGCTGCCGTTCTCCTCTTCTCAGTGATTTCAACCCAGCAAGTGGCCACGTTCCATGAAATGAAGTGTGAAGTTGCCTTGCAGTTAAAAACATAATGGGGGGTTGAGTTTGAACTACACACAAATCAGCTGCAATTGCAGCTGCAGAGGAGGATCGCCTCTGGGCACAGATTCAAGGTGCCCAGGGGTCAGGGGTCCTGAGACAGACCTCCCGACCTGCTTCTCCCTTCCCCACATCTCACCTCCAGGCCCAGGCTGACACCCGTGGGGTCCAGCGGGTCAGAGGACGGCGCCTCTAGGGACCAGAGCCCAGGTGGCCTCGCGGGTCACGGCTGCCCTCACTGCGCTCCCCGCTCAGCCCCTCCTTTCCCTCCAGAGTAGCCGCCACCCGAGCCCGATGCAGCTACAGAATCTGTTACACTTGGGGAGTGTCCACCTGCGTTGTCCTGGGAACTCGCCCGATGCTCAGGACCCACCCAGCGCCGCCCCCAGAGAGGAAACCAGGAAAGGCCATGAGAGAAAGCCCACAGCTTTGCAGAGCTAAGGTTACAGGGAGGCCTGGCAGTGGTCTCAGGAGACCCTGAGAACTGTCTCAGCCCGGAGCCAAATAAAGGAGAAAGAAGGAGAGATCAGGAAACAAAGAACAGCCCTAATAACTCACTGAAGGCCTGTGATGTGCCGACCTTGGCACACATAACCCTCATCCCAATCTGCCCCACACATGAGGTCAAAGGAGATGCAAATTCAGGCGGTGAGCTTGCCCAGAGGCGAGATCTGAAGCTGGGATTCAGGCACCAAGGGCCCTTCCCTCAGGGTCAGCTTCCGTCCAGCTTGAGCCGGTCAGCTGCTGGCCCTGGAGTGTGGCTTTGCCCTTTTGTAACGGGCCCCGCTCTGCCCCTCCCATGCTGCCTTTGCAGTGAGGGCTTATTTATTTTTATTGCTACCACGCAGCCTGAGAAAACCCCTCAAGAGCCTCCTGATCCTTCCGGGAAAGGGGGCGCTGAAGATCATCCCAGGGGACACTTGCCACAAGACGCGCTGGCGATGCTTAGCGGCTCGGTCAGCCGCCCAGGTGTGTGGCGCCCCCGCTGCCCAGGTGGGGCAAGTGAAGTCCGTAAAGGCAGAGACCAGGCAGCAGTAGCAGCACAGCTGCAGACAAAGGCCCAGACCCACCCAGTCAGATGCTGCTGGGGAGGAGAAAGAAGGTTCCAGAGCCAAAGCCAGGAGGCTTATGAAACAGGGAAGGGGGAGGCTGCCTCCCACGTCCCCCTTTCCAAGGAGAGCCTCCGGATGGCTGCTGCTGATCCTGTGACCCCTCCCGCCAGCTCGGTGGTCCCTGAGCGCCCGGCTCACAGGTGAGGACAGGAGACTCTGCGCTGCTAGCCCACCACCAAGTGGAGCGGAACCGGGGCTCAGACACCCCCTCGCCACCCCCACCCCATTGGGAGAGTGGGTCTGTGTTCAGCCCTTCCTTGCTCTGATGTCCCGCTCTCTCTCCTTTCTGAGGTGGAGAGAGAAAGTGAGTCGCACACAGAGGCGAAGAAAAGGAGTCTTTCCCCAAACCAGCAGACCCTCTGGGCGGGCGCTTCTACAGGGATGTCTGATGATAAAGGTGAGAAGGTGAGACGGGACATCGAAGCCCAGCTGCGCACCTGTGCCTGGGACAGGGTGGGCTGGGGGGAAGGGAGGCGGGGGAAGCGGGAGAGGGAGGGAGGAGGAGCTAGAGGGGAGAGGGAGGAGGAGCTAGAGGGGAGAGGGAGGGGGAGCTAGAGGGGAGGGGGAGCTAGAGGGGAGGGGGAGCTAGAGGGGAGGGGGAGCTAGAGAGGAAGGGGGAGGGGGAGCTAGAGGGGAGGGGAGGCGAGGTTGGAGGCAGCTGCCTCTGGGCTCCGGACCGGCTTCCAGGAAGAGCTGAAGCCCGCGCCCAGTGACTCTGTTAAATGGCTCCTGCACATCCATCTTTTGTTCTACTGGATGGAGGTTGCACAGAACGGGAGGAGGAGAGAGCCCAGGGCTGTGAGGCGCCTGCAAGTCACCATGGGAACCAAGGGCAGAGTGGTATCCCGCTGGCCTGCCCAGGGCCACCCCTGGAATTCCGGCTCTGAGGGTGCAGCCCAGGCGCCCCAGGCTCATTCTCCACGGAGACCCACCAGAAGGACGGGGGTGAACAGCTCACCCGTAGCAGGGCCCGCCCACTGCGCCCCCCTCTTCCCCGGGGACCCCCCCCCCCCCCCGGAATCAGCAGGAGCAGCTGACTCGGGAGCCTCCTGTGTGAGCACAGAGCACGTCTGTGGGCTCTGTTTCACGGCCAAGTCGTCAGACGTTGGGGAGGGAGAGGGCAGCTGGCGGAGCTGAGGTCCCTTCCCCTGCCTGGTGTGGTCGGATCTGGGCTGTTCAAAGCGGGTGTGGGCCTGCAGCACAAGCCTCGCCCCTTGGACCCGATGCCGGATATTGCTTCCCTGACTCAGACCTTCATGCCCATCAGTTGTTAGAAATGCAGACCCCTGAGTCAGGAAGTCCTGGGGTGGGCAGAGCGCTCAGGGTTAAACATGCCCAGGGGGTTGTGATGGGCACCCCAGTTAGAGAATCACTGAATGACCTTCCCAGAAGAGGAGGCATTCCTGCTGGGGCCAGGCCAGGGGGTTGAAAGGCAGGCAGGGACCCAGGTGGCAAAGCTGGTGGAAAAAGCCTCTGGGCACTAGGACACTGTTTCTACCAGAAAATTCTTCCCACAGAAGCATATGGCTAGAACTGAAGTGAATGGTTTTTCTTTTTAATATAAACTTATTTATTTTATTTATTTATTTGGCTGCGTTGGGTCTTCATTGCTGCACGTGGGCTTTCTTTAGTTGCGGTGAGCGGGGGCTACTCTTCTTTGCGGTTCGCGGGCTTCTCATTGGGTGGCTTCTCTTGTTGCAGAGCATGGGCTCTAGGCATGCGGGCTCAGTAGTTGTGGCTCGTGGGCTCTAGAGCACAGGCTCAGTAGTTGTGGCGCATGGGCTTAGTTGCTCTGCGGCATGTGGGATCTTCCCGGACCAGGGCTGGAACCTGTGTCCCCCGCATTGGCAGGCGGATTCTTAACCACTGTGCCACCAGGGAAGCCCTGAAGTGAATCACTTTTTACTCCAATGACTTTCATCTGTTTCTTAGCCACAGGATTTTTATATGGAATTTTACATGCGACCCCAATGTGCATTGGAGCAGATGGAAGTACAGGTGTTCTAGTTGCAGAGGACGAGGTGCACGGGAGGCGATCCCAGAGCCTCCTGCAGGACCCTGTGGTCTCTTGATGGACCCCCAGGTTCCATGCACATTTCTCAAACTATCATGTTATTATAATCCCACCCCAATTGCTGGAATTATTCTTTAGTGCTTACCTAACATGTGGCATTTTAAGTATGTGGAAGGTCAAATGACCAGCCTTCCATTTATCTCCTATTTTTAAAAGAAACATCTGCTTTTGATCTATGCGATCATCACACATTTTAGACAAGAACACCATCAAAAGTGGGGACTCACTGCCAGTCAACCTATTCCTTTCTATATTTAGATCAGGCTCTAATTGTGTGACCTTGAGGAACTTACTTCCCCTTTCTGAATCTTAATTATTTATCTGCAAAATAAAAATAATAACAATACTGACCTCATTGGGTTACTGAGAGAACTGAGATAATCAACTTAAAGTTCTTGTATTATTGGGTGCATGATGAAATCTCAATAAAAGTTAGATGCTATTATTATTAGCAGAAGCAGTTGGTATTATTGAGATGCTCTTATTGTTGAACTGAGATCTGCATGGCTGAGTGTTCCCCAGTCTTAGCTGTGTCCTTGGGAGCCACCCAGAATGAACCAATGGGATCCTTCAGCTTCACAGAGACAACAGCAGCCTTCAGCTAAGACCTCCTTCACTCTCTGACCACCAGACTAAAGACCCGCCCAATCTCCTTGCTTCTTCTGTCTCTCTCTTTAGCTCCGTGTGCCTTTCCCCCTGTGCTGGTGCCGGGTCCTGGCCTCCCCAGGATGCCGCTCTGTCCCTGCCTGCACCAGCCTCCTCCGGCCCCTCTCCATCCACCAGCTCCAGTTGTCTCAACAGGCACAAAATCCTCCCCACCCCACATTCACTCCTGATGGCCGTCCTGCCTTATTCTTCTCCTCACAACACCTCCTCAAGAAAAGTGACCTCCCACGGTTTCTGTGTGTCCCCGTCCCGTTAACTCTTCATGGCTAGTCCTCTGGAAATTCTCTCACAAGAATGATGGCCCCCTTATAGCTAAACTGAATGGAAGATTTTCAGTTCTTATTTTGCTGAATCTTTTAGCAGCGTGAGAATATTGATTACTCTCTTGTTTATTAGAAAAATCTGTGCCCCAGTTTCCTTGACCCCAAACGCCTGGGTTTTCACCTTGGCCAGTGTATTTATTAGTCTGTGCTGGCCACCGTAACAAAATACCGCAGATCCAGCAGCTTCAAGAACAAAAATGTATTCTCTCGTGGTCCTGACGGCTGGAAGTCCGAGATCAAGGTGAACACAGGGTGGGTTTCTCCTGAGCCTCTCTCCTCAGCTTATATGTCCTGTGTCCTCACGTGATCATTGTGGTGTGTGTGCATCCCTGGTGTTTTTCCATGTGTCCAAATTTCCTTTTCTTACAGAATACCCAATATTATTCATTTAGGGCACCCCTGACAGCTGCATTTTACCTAATCACTTCTTGAAAGGCCCTGTCTCTAGATACAGTCACATTCTGAAGTTCTGGGGCTTAGGGCTTTGACATAGGAATTTGGGGACACAATACAGTCCATAACATTGAGTCTTCCTTATGAGCTTCTGCCCCCTTCCTGCTGACTCCCAGGGTCTCCCACAGGACTGGCGCCCTGGGTGGCCCCATCCCCTCCTGGCTGCCATGGCTGGACATCCAAGCACACACTGGACGCAGGCTGTGGATGCCACACAGGCCTCTTCAGCTCAACACCATCAACACTCAGGGAACATCTGCCCTCTGAAGTTTGTGTCTGTTCTTTGTTCTGAATTCCACATCTCAGTGAATTCATTTAGGTATTAACCTACCACCTGTCTATCCTTCCAAAAATATTTATTGAGCACTATGCTTGAGCTGTCTTTACACTCACAGGGCTTGCACTGGAATGAGAATGTTAGCTATGTCCTGAACCAATGGAGGCTGTGAGCAGTAGTGGTGAGGAAAATGCAGAGATGGGAATAAGTCTGGGAGATATAAAGGGAAGTAAAACTACACAACTTGGTGATAGATTGAGTCTGAGAAGTAAGAAAAAGAAAGGTGTCAAAGTGGTTCTCTGGTTTCTGGCTCGAACCATTGGTTGGAGAGTGATCCCTGCAGTGAGCAAAGAGGTTCTGGGCAAGAGTTGGCCATGCCCTGGGGAAGACTGGAGACGTCGAGGGAGATGAAATTTGGGCTTAGGGACCAGCTGGGTTGGAGAGAGCAGTTAGTGAGGGAGTGATTTTAGTAGTGGTGCAGAAACGGTCCAGGAAGAGAGCATAGGGTGAGGCCGGGCAAGGATGCAGATCTGAGTCCCAGAACCTCGGACGTCTACGGATTCCTCAGGGAGGCTGGGCACCCGAACGGATCATGAAGCCACAGCCATGTCATGTGTGCGGAGCAGGTCTGGTCCTGGAAGACCAGCCAAGGTGATCAACTTTGCTGAGGATGGAGCGCTCCCTGGGGACCATCACCTATCTTGGCACAGCAGCAACTGAGTCGTGATGGAAGCAGAAGCCAGACTGGAACACCCTTCAGAAGAAGCGGATGCAGCAGGTAACTCTTTAAAGAAACCTGCCTTGGAAGGAAGGCAGGGACAGAGAGGGAGCTGGAGGTGGATGTGGGGTCAGGGGAGGATGGCTGGGCCATTTTATTTACCTGCTTTTAAGAAGGTGTTATTGGATGGAAGAGGTGAGAGAGCTGCCCAGCTCCTCCCCACTCCCCAATAAAGGGTTAGCTCCCTGTTTCTTCTCCTGCTGGGGTTGTTGGTGGCTGACAGCTCATACCTGAGTCCCTCTTAGGCTCTGCGTTTGATGAGGAGCGTTGTCTTGTCCAAACTCAGCCCCTTTTATGGGAGCGTCCTCATCAACACTGTCATCAATAGGGCTAAGAAGACCTAGTTCCCATCCCTCAGTGAGGGAAACTCGGGAGGGCCATCCCAGCTCCAGAGCTTCCCAAGGAGTGGGCTGGGGGTGCTCCGTCACAGCTGCATGGCAGTCCGACTTCTCCCCACAGGTGTTGATCCCGAGATCGCCCCTACAAAATCCCTCTCCCAGGAAACCCACTTGTGATGCTCCGCGGGGCCACCTCCTCCGTCAGGGGCACTCTGCTCCTCTGTTTCCTTGGGGTCCCAGCACAGCCTCAAGGAAGCCAACACGGGGGAGGACCGTGTATGGTGTCCCCGCAGCACAGTCCCTCAGCCCTTGTGTGTCCCCGTCATAGCAATCACCCCTCAGTACATACGCAGAGCTCCATTTACAGCCACCGCGCTGCACTGACTCATTAAAACACAGAGTGTTACTGAAATGTGTGCCATTCCAGGGCATACACGCATCTTCCCCACACTCTCAATGACATCATAAACTGAGTGTGTCCTGCAGCCCCACTCTGTCCGCATCCTGCCATTTATTTTGTGTCAGGACAAGCAGTTTTAGTCCATGACAGCTGAAAATAAAGCTATGCAAATAATTTTTTGAATGTGCCAACATGAAATGAAGAAAAGATTATTAACCTGCATGATAAAATTCAAACTCTACAACTTGAGATGCCTTCACATAAATGATCTAAGAGTGAAAGAGCAATCAGTATGCAATTAGGAATTGATACAATTGCTTTAATGATGTGAAGACCATCATAAACATTGCTCAGTCTGGTAGTATTGACCAACAATTATAGAATTAATGCTAGCTGAATAAAGCTATAGACTCAGAAATTATTATATTAGTGGAAATCTGAAGGAAAGGAAAAGTTACTGCCAATGTTAGGGTGGATTAGTACAACTGCTATTTCCAGGAAGGGTACTTCCTTGATGAACAGAGTCTATGTGTATTATTATTGTCTTTTGACATTGTCTGTCTATCAATTACAAAGTGAATTTTGGAAGTGCAGGATCATTCCTACCTTTTTCATGTTGTATCCTCCAGTACCTACTGTACAGTAGGTTCCCAAAAAACATTAGATGGATAGATGGATGGATGTGTGGCTAGGTGGATGGGTGGATGGATGGATGGATGCATGGATGGATGGATGGATGGATGGTGAATGTATAGATGGATGGATGGGTGGAGGGATGGAAGGGTAGAAGGATGTATAGGTAGAGGGATAGAAGAATATGTGTGCACATATGTAACCCTTAAATTTTGAAGGGTGACTAGTGAGAAAAGTTGTCAATATCAGGCACACACATTCAAATTAATTATGACCATTCCAGGGATTTTTGTTGACAACAAACTTCTATGAAGATAGGCAATATACGATCACTGTTATATGCAAATACCTTAACTAAGGCAGAGTCTCATCTAGAATAGTCCCCCATCCAAAACTAACCCGGTTGCCAGAACTTTTAATTTATTTCTCCACTCGTTCACTCAACAAAACATTTTTATATGCTTACAATGAGTTTGATATTAGAATAAATAAGGTTTGATCTCTGCGCACATAAAGGTTTGACCACTGCTAAGAGATTATCTTATGGATTTGTTCTACAATTTGATTGCTTCCTTTTGTCACATCTTTAATTTCTCTTTGTTTTTATTTTAGGTGTAGTGTTACTCACCTTCAGATAATGATAGTGTGGTCTGTTGGCATTATTTTTCCTCCACATCTAATATTGTAATGCTTATTATTACTAATACTCTTATTTTTATCTGCCCTTTACACAGAGCTTATTTTGTGCTAAACATTTTGGTAGATGCATTAATAGATGGACACATCCTCATAACTATGGGAGGATATCATCACCATATATTAGTTGTGAACGCTGAGACTTGAATGGATTAAAGATTCATTGAAAGACTCAGATATACAGATGGAGGATTTGAATCCACATCAGTCTGATGCCAGGTCTGGGGATTTATAGGTTTTATTTTGTTTACCATTGTCCAGGTGAATCAGACATAAACTCGTTGGGAAGTTGGTGAGGGATTATTGGTCTAAATACAATGATAGAAACTGTAGGGGCTATAGAAAAAAATAGATATTGCCCCTGACTCCAAGAAGCTTACAGGGTGGAGGAGGAGGAAACAAGGTCTGGACATTCAGTCAATATGAGAACATCTCTGTGAATTGACCATTTCCTGAAAGTCATTACTTTAAGACGTTCTTAAATCCAGCTTCCAGAGCATGGGGTTGTAAGTGATATATAGAAGCTACTATAGTAATTTTGTTCAACATCATTCTGTTCAACAGTCCTGTCATTAATAGCAAAACAATTTCTAGACAAAGAAATGCAATAGGCATTATATTCAGGACAAAACCTAAGGAAGGTAAAACACCTGTGAATGGAAGGGGTTTCTCCTGGAGGGGTAAACTGCTCTAAATAGATGTGGAAATGAACCTGGGCATGGTCAGAGGCCAGAAGTGAAGTTCTACCCTTTCTGAACATCCAATCTCTCCAAGTTTGAGTCTAACACAGGTTCTTCCCAGAGGTCTGCCCCCATTTCTCCCAAGTTTCGTTCGCTCTTTGGGGCACACTTGCCTTTGTCCATCGGTACAACAGTCCTTGGTTTCCCAGATCCTGATTAGCATGGCCTCCATGACACAAAGGGCAGCTGCGTCTACCAGACAGAAGTTCCCTTCCGCTGCTGCCGTCACCCACAGGATTTAGGACTTCCTTGAGGACCCTGGCCTCTCACGTGTCACAGGGCTGGAGAGGACACAGGGTCTGTGATCAAGAGTAGGTGTCCATGTGGTTCAGGCCGCTGCCAGCAGTTTGGGAAAACTGCATAACCTCACACTAGAGGAAGATGGTGGTGTCCACTGCAGAGCTTCTTGTGACCATGACATGGAATCATATGGACGAAGTTGCTTTACGAATTCTAGAAATTTTTTTTAAAAGGTATGTAGCTGTTGTCTGTGCTTTGCAGCACTGTCTACACTATAATGTCTTCAGTGGGTCATTGAGAGACAAAACATACTTACTCCAGGTAGAGGATTGGGTAGACATAAATAAATGCAGTTTGTCCCAGAGCTGCACAGCCTAACAGTCTAGTGTCTTGTTCCAATCAATCCAAACTAAACCGTCGTGGCCTGAACAGCCTCACTCCCAGGTGAGCACAGGCACGCCTGTCTCTCAGGAGCTACTGCTTCTCAGCCCCAGCCCGTGTTGGAGGCTCCCACTGGGTCTGCAGCCCAAATCCCTTGATTAGATCTTTTTCCTGGGTCTTCGCCAGTCGAGGTCCTCCCCAAATCAGCCTCTCTCCTCGGCTCTGAGACTCAAGCCCATTTAATCAGGGACTGCCCTCACCCCGCGGCCTGATTCCCTGGCCTCCCTTCTGTGAAGCATCTTCCCTCACCACCATCAACAGGTCAAGGCTTGTGCTGGTTTGTACTCCTTGCCTGGAGCACTGTCTCTCTCACCTCAAGACATTGTCTTCATTATTCTGCTTCTGCCCAACAGCCCTTTGTCCTTAAAAATCAGCATTATCCAGACACATTAACCGATCACATTTCAAATAACTTTCATCCAGGAGACTTCCCTGGCAGTCCAGTGGTTAAGACTCCACGCTTCCAATGCAGGGGGCACGGGTTTGATCCTTGGTCGGGGAACTAAGATCCCACATGCTTCACGGCACAGCCAAAAAAAATGAAAATAAAATAGAATAACTTTCATCTGAGCCAAATGGGGACACAAATACAACATCCCCACAACTGAAGGTGATTATTTATAGCCATCCCACAAGACAATGTGGTTTTGTAGCATGAAAAGGTAAAACTTTGCTTCTGGCCTCTGACCACGCACAATTTGTTTCCCACATCTGTTTTAAAGCAGCTTTTTCTCCATAAGCAGCCCCTTCTGGGCCCTCACTATCTTCCCTGCATTTCTGTCCTGAATAGAGCGCCTACAGCCATGTGTTTGTTTAAAAATAGTCATTGCTATTAATGACAGGATCTTGTTCTCTACAAAAAAGGCTGCCCGGGGCGGGTGGGGGTGGGGGTGGCCAGGAAGACAGCAGGGCCCTGGAGGGCGCAGTGTCACGGGTGGGGCTCCGCTCGGGGAAGAGCCTGCAGAGCAAGAACCAGCCTCCCTCCTGTGCGGGGGCCCCGGAGCCGCCTCTCCTGCCTCTGGTCTCTGTTTCCTCATCTGCAGAATGAAGGTGTTGCGCTGAACTACTTCTAGTGACCCTTAACCCCGGCGTCGCTGTCAGCCTCCTGAAGAGCACCCTTGCTGAGCTGTCTTCCCAGACCCAGAAATCCTGGTTCTAATCTTCTTGCGGTGCTGATGGAAGACACACATGTCGAGTCGAGAATAGCACTTTGTGTTGATCCACGATTCTTTCATTCTCGTGTCACTTGATCTTAATAGTAATTATCCCCATTCTCTGGATGAGGAAACTGAGGCACAGGGAAACTGGGTGGTTTTCCCCAGGTTTCCGTGTGGAGCCGGATGATGACCTAGGCCCACTGGCCGCAGCTCCCTCTGACAACCATTTTCCAAAGGACGTTTACACACTTAGAGGCGTACCCATCCTCTCCCTGAACGTGGAGGGGACAAGGGGGTCCAGGAGGAGAGTGCTGAGTGAAAGCCCCAGTTCTGAGATGGCAGAGGCCCAAGGCCCGGAGAGCAGGTGTGGGTCAGGTCCGTGCGGGAAAGGGGAGTGCGTGGCCCAGGAGGGTCGGCGGGGCAGCCCGGGCCGAGGCCACTCCTGTGCTGGCTGACTCAGGGCAGTCGCTCCTCTCCCTGTCCCCACAGCCACCTGCAGCCGCATGCGGCTGGAGCCGTCAGCATCCCGAGGGGAGAAGCAGCTGATTGTCAAGTCAAAGACATCTGATTGTTCTGAGACTTTGATTAAAATCTTTCACTTGCCTTGCTCATTGCTCCAGAGGGTCCTCAAGTGACGGTCCTTCACCAGGCCTTCCAAGTGCTGGCGTTCCCCCGTGACCAACACCTGGCGAGAGCAGAGAGAGGCTCACGGTTCCACCGAGGCCGGCGCCTCAGGACTGATGCCGGCCCCCAAAGAGTGCCCCGTCTAGTCTGCCGCCTCCTTGTGGGCAGGGACACTGCTTCCCGCTGTGACCGCTGTCCGGAGCCCCTTCTGAGCAGCGCAGGACACAGAGCCAAGCAACGGTTAGGAGCAGGGTGGCTGCCGGCAGCAAAGCCTTGGCCACAGAGGTGTGTGTGTTTCTTTGATCATTTATGTTTGTGTGTTTACTTTGCGTGATGAGAAGCCCACAGCTTGGTGGTGGCAGCTTGGTCCCAAGCCTCTTAGATGATCCACTGTCCTTTCTCTGTGGCACGGAGATGGCCGTGGGGCTCCGGCCAAGGAGGAGGGAGGGCAGGGTGGAGAAGGCTGACCTGGGCCAGATTCAGGACCAGTCCCCGCTTCTCATCGGCAGCCTCTCCTGGGAGAGAGGCCGGGGTGTCTGTTTCCAGCTGCTCACATGAAGCCCCCTCCGAATAACACAGACTCCTTTAACGGGGTGGCGGGGCAGATCTCACGAAGAGGCAAAGACTGCCTGACTTGTTCTGTGACGACCTAGCAGGTAAGTTATGTGCTAATCACTTATCCACTAATTGTGCACCTTAATTTTTCTATGTGGAAGAAGGACAATGTAAACCTCACCTCAGCCTGTAGACGTTAAAATGGAGCCATGTGCATCATTTTGACTTTCAAAGACCCACACTCAATGCAGGGCTGGCACATACACAGCGGTTACGAATTTTCTGAGTTGAGTTAACGCCACTTTCAGTTGCAGGCCTTTGTTGAGTGCCCAGTGGGTGCGAGGCTGGACACCAGAGGCTCCCTGGAGGAGACCTTCCAGAGCCAAGGGCACAGACAAGGTCATCAGAGCAAGTTGCTCAACTCTGAGCGTGGCTTTGCTTCTGCAATCTCATCGGGGCCCCCCACCCAATGCGAGCCATTTCTAGAACAGGATCCAAGGAAAGAATTCACCCTGCAGGTGGGTGGCACCCCCATTTACCTCTCTGAGGATGATTCACATTTTAAATGGACACTTGAATCAAGGATGTTTAAACCGCAAGAATGATCTCATGGGGTAGTCAGTGCCAACAGAGGCTTTGTCCTTATCCAAGACACCCCCAGAGAAAGCCCACGACTTGAAATCAATCAAGAAACCAGAAATCAAGACCACCTTTGCTCCTTGCTGGTCTGTAAGAGGGTGTGGGAACCTGTGAGAATATCCTGCACGTCCCCAGGTGAGACTGGATGTGTCCTGTCCCAGAGAGAGAATTACCACACAGAGCCTCTGGTGCAAGTCCCAGCTTAGCTGCTGCCCTGTAATTGGCTCTTGGGGAATTCACTGGAACTGTCCAGCTTCATAAAGTTCATATGGAAAATAGCAGTAATAGCCCCTGTCTTGCTGTAAAGCTGTTGTGAAAGTTTAAGATGATGACGCGTGTAATAGCCCTTGGCCAGCACTGCGTCCCCAGGCACCTGCAGACTGAGGGAACCCTGCTGACCACTGGCCACGCTTATTGGGTTGTGGACCCTTCCTAATCCTGTGCACAGATGTGCAACCTGAACCTGCCTCTCCAACTGGGAGCTCAGAGGAGGGACAGCACACAGGTCAGGAGACTCCAGACCTTCCAATTTTCATGTTTCTGAAGATGTGGCATTTAGCTGGGAACTATTTTCTTTCTACCATCTTCCTTCAGGATGTTGGAACAGAAATATTTCAAAGAGGAAATAAAATGCAGCAGAACATTTCCTTTGGTGATGAAATGCAGTGCCCATGGGATTTTCTGGGGCTCACACCCAGTCACTCATTATGGCAGCTTTTATCAAGCTGACTTGGTATAGAATCTCCCTGAAAATTATTTGAAAAATACTTAGAAATTCTGTGTCTGGGTTGGAAGGCCAGGGTCCAGCAGTGTCCTCATGCCTAGGACGTCACAGAGCAGCATGGCTTTGGGGCTGTGGATGGGAATTACTCAGGAGTCCCCCCACCAGCACCACCCAAGGGCTGTCATTAAGCTCCGTGGAGATTTGGATTCTTTCGGATGAGACAGGACTGCTAATTCTGGACGGTTTGCTTAGGAATCCAGTTGTGTCCAAGGCCTGCCTTCTCCGGAGGTCAAGTCCCCTGTGACAGTCCCTGCAGTATTTGGAGCAGAAGTAGCCCATGCTGTGGCCATCAGGAGGATCCTCTTCCAGGGAGGTTGAGGGCAGCTCAGTGGTCAGGCCAACATGAGACTTTCCCTGGAGGCCAGGGGGCCCCACAAGGTCCAGAGCCTGCCCATGGAAGGGCTTCTTTCCTGGAAGAAACACGTGAGTCCAGTCTGTCAGTAACCAGTGCCTAGCTGGCAACTGACCAGCAGGGTGGTCACTTGGGGACACAGAGGCTCCCCTCAACCACAGGGCATTGTCCTTACCGGCCTCCCCAGATGCTGGAGCCTGCAGAATGGCTGCCTGCACCTGTGCAGAGAGGAAGAGTCCGGAGAGAAGTTAACCTCCCCATCACCAGACGTTTGTTAGAAATGTAGAGTCCCAGACCCCACCCCAGAAGTACCGCATGAGACTCTGCCTTCGGGCCACATCCCAGGAGGTCACATCAAAGCCTGGGATGTGCTGGCCTGGACGTGCTGCTTGCCCTTTCTCTGCAAAGGCCTGGGTGGATTAGGGATTTGATGTGCCTTTTGGTTTCTCTAGTTCTCTGTCCAGGTTTTAAACAAATGAGTGCCATTTTCCTATTTTAAACCAGTGTCACCTCAATGGAAAGTTCACCCTGCACTGCCCTGGATTCTGAGGGTGTGTGGGAGGAGGTGGGGAAGTATCTCTATTTCCCCTTCTGCTCGGATATTACATGCACCTCGGAGGTCTGAAATACCTCGACCACCCCCGTGAAAACTGCAGGGACTGACATTTCATTCTGCAGACGCTCAGCCCGAGAGCTGGGGGGCTTCCAGACGGGAGGGGCAGCTGCTCCTCATCCCGAGGAGAAGGGTGGGTCTGGGCCGCTGCCCCCTGGCAGCAGGCTGATCCTGCCTGATCCCTGGACCGGGACCTGGGCACTCAGAGGATGGAGAACGGCAGCCTTGTGCAGAAAGAGGGCTGTGCCCGGGCAGGTGGCCATAACCTTTCTTCTTAGAAGAAGGCGAGGGGCTGGTATTTAGCCAACTTCAGAGGCTTCTCTCTTCCTAACCCCACACGCAGGGACAGACACCATCTCAAAGCTTGCAACCCTGAGGGCACCCCCACCTCCCCAGGACCACCTGCTCTTTCCCCAAAAAGCCAGCCCCATCTTCCTCCCAGACTGGCTTCCGAGGGCCGAGCCCTTGACAGAGCCAGCAGGTCACCTTGGAGACACCCCATCCCGGGTGTGAATCCCAGTTCGGAAACTGACCTGTTGTGTGTGCTCATAGGAGTAGTTCAACTTCTCCGAGCTATCATCTTCCCTCTCCTATTTCATTTGTCAAAAAAACCCCATAAGCTATCACCTGTAAGGCAGTGGGGAGGGCTCACTGAGACGGCCCCAGGATCTATAGCAGAGGCCTTTCACGTATGTGTCTGAGAGAGTCTTGTTTTCACTGCCTCCCTTCTCATCCCTTCTCCAGCATATTAGTCAGCTCAGTGCAAAACAAATATCAGAGACAGACAGCTTAAACAAGAGCCAACTGTGGTCTCAGGTTCTGGGAACTGGGTGTCTGCAGGGTTGGTTTCTTGGAGGCCTTTCTCCTTGGCTTGCAGACGGCTGTCTTCTTGCTGTGTCCTCACCTGGCCTTTTCTCTGCATGTGCATCCCTGGTATCTCTCTCTGTGTCCAAATTTCCTTTTCTTATAAGGACTCCAGTCAAATTGGATTAGTGCCCACCTTAATGACCTTATTATAACTAATCACCGCTGTCAAAGTTCTATCTCCAAATACAGTCGCATCCTCAGGTACTGGGAGTTAGGACTTCAACACATGAATTTTGGGGGATGCACAATGCAGCCCATGGCATCCAACTCTCCAGGCTCTCCCTTGTCCTGGTCCCTCTTGAATTCCTGCTCTTTTGCAGATAACTCTTTGGACATCATATTAACCTTCCCTACAAAAATTGCCTATAAATCTTGTCTGGATTTCCTCTTTAGAAACCTTTTACCAAATTGCAGCCCAGAATAACAGTCTCCATTATTTTTTCACCATAATAAATCAAAGTTAAAACACCTGTACACCCATCTGCCCATCCATTCGCTCATTCTCTGGCAGTCTTGTTCTGGGAACCATCCAAGAACCCAGCCTTTCACCAGCCATTAGGGAGATCTCAAAGTGAACGGGACAAATCATGGAACCTCTTTGACGTGTAAGAGGATGCTTCTTCCCATGTAAAAAGAAAAGCTTTGATTAGTGAGCTCTAATGCCCCTTCCAGCTTGAAAGCTCTATAACACTTTCATTATCCTCATCAAAGAGCATCAGAAGAGTATCCTCATCAAAAGGACCCCTAACACAGGGAGCTGTGCTCTGCCCAGTAGAGAATGCTGCATGCCTCCTTTCTGCCTGCAGGGAGCTTAAAATTGGAGACGGATGGTTAGTCCCCACAGGCAGGTAACTTTAAGGTAACACATGAATGATAGAATTGTAAGGTTTCACACTAGCCGGAGTCCTACTGTTCCACTCGGGCAGCAGTAGTGGACCCCTGGTAGTGTGGCCCTACTCTAACCTGCCTCGTTTACCATCTTGTTTCTTACTCGCAACCACACTGTCTGAAAGGTACTTTTACAGCCACGATTTAAGATGAGGAAACTGAGAAATGCACCCAGAAGATGTACTCAGCCAGAAAGTGTCGGCCAGGATTCAGCACCAGAGGCTGGACAGCTCCCCAGGAGCCCTGCCTTGGGGCAGAGGAACATCTGCAGAAAGGCCAGTCTAAACCAGAGGCTGTGGGAGCTCAGCCATGGGGACGCCCCATTGCAGGCAGAGTGCTTTGTTTCCCTGAATCAATTACAATGAAGGTAGCACTCTAACCCTTGTTGCACTGAGAATTTGAAAGCCGAAGTGCTGTTCTTTTGTTAAATCACTTGAATCTCCAATGAGTGAATGAATGAATTTAATAAGCGTTCATCAGAAACACGAACAGATGGGTGTCCCTTGAGGATCACAGGCCCTGTGAACCCAGAGACGTGTTCTATTTCCATGCCCCACCTCCCAGGAAGATAAAGCTACACGATCCTCCAAGCTCCACATAAACTCCCTTCCTCCTGTACCTCTCATGTAAACTTTTGATATGATTATTCTGTTCCAACTAAATTACAGTCACTTGGGCACACATCCTGTCCTAACCCCAGCCCCAGCTCCTCCCTCACCCCGTGAGATGGAGAGACACTTGAGCCCCAGGCTTGCAAACCCACTACTGTTTCTTAGCACCCCCCCCAAACCTGAACACACGTACACATGGCACCCAACCCACAGATGAACACATAACAGCTCTGTAATGCATGTCTGTGGCATGGAAGATAGATTCTGACTCCTAAAGAAGCAAACTGTCACATGAAATATTATTAACAGCAGGAGTAGTAGAGAAGGGAGACATGATGCATGAGCTAAAAAGAGTGTGAAAGGGGATAGGGAGATGGAAAAGAGGGAGAGACAGGCTGGGGTGGGGGGAGATGGAGAGAGAGAGAGACGAAGAGGAGAGGGAGGGAGGGAGGAACAGAGGAAAGAGAGAAGGAAGGAAGGAGAGAGGGAGAGAGAGACGGAGAAAGAGATTTGCTCAAGGTTGCAGTCATGAAGGAAAAAAACACACCATGTTGTGGAATCTTGATTTATAGAATTTTTTTTTTATGAATGAATTTCTTTGCTTTTAATTTCACACAGTTTAAAATACAATATGAACTCAGGTATAGCCATTTTTAAAGGTAAATGTAGAGCTGAAATCAGGACGTAGAGCTGCCATTTCAGGCTACGTCAGAGAGAACTGAGCTCTTTCGTTCCCCACCAGATCAGCCTGTACCCACCTCACTTGGCTGCAGGAGTGCCCCTCTCTCTGTCTCTGTCTCTCTTTCTCTCTCTCTCTCTCTCTCACACACACACACACACACACACACGAGACACACTCCCTATCCCCGGCTCAGCACCCCCATCTCTCTGCTGTTTGCATCCCTCCCGGCCCCGGCTCCGCAGTGGGCACAGGAAGAAGATTTATAGGGGCTTCGGCTCTGCTCCTGCCTCTCAGACACAGGCTCATCCCACACGAAGCTCTTTATATGGGGTTGTTAGCTCTGCTCCACTGACTTGGGAGGCGACATATTTTTAATCTTTATTGTTTTTAATGCTATGCTTCGTCCCTGGGCTTCTGGCTCCAACCATATTCTGACCCCAGAATACCAACAGCAGTAAAGCCACTGCCATTTGTCACCCCCATGCTGAGCGCCTGGGGTTCTTAAATTAAAAAGCGTGGGAGGGAGCAGATCTCAGAGCTCTCTGTCTCAGCCCGAGAACAGTCTGCAAACGCAGGACGCTGGCACACTCTGACCTCTGACCGAGCACCGTGCCTGGTGCACGGCATTCCCGGGTTTTAGCAAAAGAAAAGTACCTGTACCTGTGCTGGATGCTGCACGGGTGGGCAAGATCCGAATGTGCTTATACGGCTTCTCCTCTCTAAGGGAAGCCAGATACACACAGGAGAGGAAGGTGCCTGACGACGGAGCGGCAGGGAACCCAGCACCGCCCTGAACTCCAGATCCCTTCCCGCCTGCATGCCCTGTGCTGTGCAGGCCCCAGGCCACGTGACAGCAGCCAGAGAAGGGGTCCCACAGCGACGAATGCCCCATCTCTGCAAAGAGTGCTCCCCACAGGCCACCGGGACCTTGGCGATCACACTTCTGCTGAGTCTTATTTCCCTCACCTCTAAGTCCTCTGAGTGAAGGGGTGAGGAGGCACAGTGAACGGGTCTTCAGAAAGCGCTGAGCTTGTGAAGCACGGGCTTCTCCATGGGGACCGATACCAACACGGCCGTGCCGTCGAACATGCCTCAAGCAGTCCCACAGCACGTTCACAGGCGCTGGCCCCCCTGAGCCTCGCTGCCACTCTGCAGAACAGATTTCCAAACACACATTTTGCCCCATTTTGCAGATGAGAAAAGGGCCCAGAGAAGACGGACGGTTTCCCACCCCGCTGCAGCCACTGTGTGATGGAGCCATCAGTCCAGGAGCCATCAGTCCAGAACCCACAACTAGGGTCCTACATTCACCCTTGGGGGTGGGTTTCTCTCCTGCATAAGGATTGAGGCATATTTCAGCTTGACACCCTGATGCAAGCAAGTCGAACATGTGCCCTGCAGCCCTTGTAACAACGGATATTCCCCTTCCTGGTCTGGGTATGTAGGTCAGGGCCAAGTTCCGGGGGTGGCAGAAGGCCACCACTTGGACTGATTCCGTGAACCCAGACAGAGCTCCATTCCTCTGCCAAAGCTTCTCCCACCAGCTCCACTGACTGCGGTCATGTATCATTCACCCTTTAGGGTTAAGGTTTTCAAGTGCAGAGACCCCTGGGAAGGTGCGCATCCTGGGAGCAGGTTCCCATCAGGCAGGGAGAGCGTGTCTGCAGAGGACATCCATAAATACAGGGCAACGCCCACCTGGCCATCGGGCTGAGGTTGAAGTGATTTCTTGTGTCATAACCCAAATGCAACACACACTGCTCTGGACATTGTGCTCTTGCTTCCTACCTTCAGTTGACAAGGAAAGACGGTTCTTCTGTTTAATGACTTTTGCATGTTAACCTTCTTGTCCCTCCAGGACAGCATCTATTAGATATTTTTAGAAGGCAACTTGAGGTGCACAGCCTCACCATGGGGCTGTGTCTACTGAGTGACTATTAAATCCTGTCTGGTCCACCTCCTGTCTGCAGGTGGATTACAAACCACTATTTTCTAAACCATCGCAATAGCCTTTTCAAATAGCTTTACTGGCAAATTCTATCAAAGATTCAAAGAAAAATTAATACCAATCCTTCTCAAACTCTTCCAAAAATACAAGAGGAGGAAACACTTCCAAACTCATGTTACTAGCATTACCCTGACACAAAAACCTGGCCAATATCTCTGATGAACAAAGATGCAAAAACCCTCAACAGAATATCAGCAAACTGAATTCAACAATATATTAAAAGGATCATACACCATCATCAGTGGGATTTATTCCAAGAGTGCAAGGATGGTTCAACACTGCAAATCAATCCATATGACACATCACATTAACAAAATGAAGGATAAAAATCATATTGCATGAAGTTTCAAGCACCTGAAAAACCTGACTGTATGGTTTCATAGTCTAAATTTCCTTGCGGGAGCTTGTTAGCACTACTTTTTGTTAAATTTTTAGGCCAGCAACACAGACAGATGAAGTAAAGAATGACGTGACAATCGAAAAAAAAAAAAAAAAAAAAAAGACATTCACCTAATATTTAATGAATAGATGAACCTTTTGTGAACGTGTCTTATTGGCAAATCTTGGGGTACAGAAAGGCCTGTATCTCTCACAGCTCTCTCTCCTGTGGCTTCCAAAACCACACCCAGCTGCCCTCTGGAAAGCCACTGCCGCCTTCTTCTTGCTAAATCAAAGGGTCTTGCTTTGGGGCCTCATTCCCCACATCCCTTCCAGAAAAAAAACACTTTCTTTGGCTTCCAAGGTATTCTATGATGCTAATTTTCCTCTGGCATTTTTAGCAGTGGTTTCTTCCACGGTAGGTTTCCTCTTTTTGTCTCCTATTTGCTAAGCACAGGCACTGGCTGAGGGGAGGCCCTGGGCTCCACGTGGGTCTCCATAAACACAGTCCTCTTGAGTGCTCCTTTTTCTCATGCCTCTGCAGAACGAGAGAAAGACTCTGAAGTCTCATCTGACCTTCATCTGACCTTGCATTCCTCCCTGCCCCATCCTACCGCCTAACATGGAGCATGTCCTCAGCTAAACACAGTCTCTCCTCACAGTGAGCCCTCTTCCTAGATCCCCCTGTCCCTCAATCTAAATATGGGCTGAGCACACATAATTCAAAAATAAATAATCATTGCATTTAATTATATCCATATTGCATCCATCAAAATACCATTTACAGTATACAAGATGTTCTCATACATATCCCCCTGTTTGATTTTTATGAAAACTCTTCGAGAAGGAGTTGACTGATACTGTTTCAGTTTTACAAATGAGAACATCAGCACCCAGGGACAAGGACATGGATTTAATTAGTGCTAGTTTTCCTCCCAGCTTGGTGTCTCATCCAGTCCTCGCAGCAATATCAGTGGAAGAACTCAATCAAAGATTCCCTCTGGTCAAACGAGCCCTCTTCCCCAGCTCAGATTCTAAATACGTTGTGTCTCAAGAAAGACCCAAAGTGATGGACTGTGGTACGTGGTCCGCTGCCTCATGTTGACTCAGGTGTGTAGTACATCACATCAGCAAGACTAGTGAGGGAAAGAGCATTTCCTGCCACATCACCTGAGACACTCATTGCCTAATGAGGGGGTCTCGAGATGGAACACCCACTTTCTCAGAGTGCACCACACTTTACCGTGCATCACATTTGCACATCTCTTGGCTACTTGGCTGGGGTCATTGCCTCCTGATTCCTTTTACTGAAATAGAAATTCTTCTGAATTTTTGTTCACTGATGTTCACAACCTCTCCAAATTTATCTTCAAAGAGTGGTTGAGCTTCTGACTTGCATAGTTCTATGCTGAACTTGATGCCCCTGCTGTGAAACCAGACGAAGATGCAAGAGTTATTTATTTCAATCCTCTGCACCTTTCCTGTTCGCTGTCATTTTCTTGCTTTGTCATTTTACTTTCTTTCTCTTTTTTTGACTGGGAGTCAATGTAAAAGGAAAGTGCATGGAGGGGGTTGAGAGTTTTTCACTGTCTCGGGGATCCCAGGCACACTCACTTAACTTATGGGACCTCAGTTTCTTTAACTCTGTAGTGAAATCAGAGATAATAGATGCATTTCACGTAATGCAGATTCCAAACAAGTGGTGGCATTATTGTTAACAATTACTGTCATTATTCTCACCAATGAGGTGGAGATAACAGAACTTTGGGCTCCCTAACATCTATGATCCAGGACTTGCCTGCTTTCATTTGATGCTTATTTGAAACTTCAGGAACAATATTATAAATGAGTTAAAAAAAAGAAAAAAAATAGAAAAGTGGCTGCTTCTCCCTGATGAATATAAGGAATTATATTACATTGAGCATTACCATTTCTAAGTGGTTTTCCATATTAAATCATGTAATCTTCCCCACAATTCTGTGAGAAGATATTGATCTGATACTGTGTAGGAGATGGAGGGTTATTAGAGAGTTTGGTACTTGGCCAGGGTCAGGTAAACACTCTTCCAAGTTCATAGCTAATATGTCAGTGAAGAGTCTGAAGTTGCAAGTCACAGAAACTGACTTTGGCTTAACTGAGAAAAAGAAGAATGAATGAATGAAAGAACAGTGAATGAATAAATGAAGACTTTGGGGAGAATTCTGGGCTAACTCACAGAACTGAAGGGCGGTATCTCCAGTCCCAGGAGTCTGCAATGCAGGACCCTCTCACGAGAAGGTTTCACATCTCCTTCCATCTCTGGGTGGGTCTGTCCTGTTTTGAATTCCCAGGAGAGTCATTCTCTCATCTGTGTCCAGGGGGCCAGTGGGAGTGGGCCGCCACCTCTGTGTGTGCCCCATGGCTGGGAAGAAGTGAACTTGGATGGGTGCCAGGGCCCCTTGTGTTAAAATGCTATGTCTCTACAGTCCTAAGGTGAGAATGTATATTTCCATTTACTCTATTTGGATAGCTACTCTCCTTTAGATTTGCCCTTTCTTAACCAGAGTTCAAAGTCTTTTAACCATAAAGAGGTGATAAGCGTGGAGGGTTTAGAGCTAGCTCTCAGGGGAACCATCCACGAGAGAAGCACGGTGCATCTGTGGCCTCCGTTCCACCAGTGGGAAAGGAGTAATGCTGGGCTGAGGCCTGGGACCAGGAGCTAAGAGCTCAGGGCTGCCTGCTGCCCTGGGGTGGGGGGAGGTTCATGTACAGAGTATCCCATAAGGACTCCCCAAATGTTGGCTCCTCCTGGCCCACCATGTTGTCTGAAATTCCACCCACAATACTTGCTTGTTTAGGACAAGGCCCAATCCCTTGCTGATAAATATGATCCCCCCGGAGGACTATCAGCTATTAGCCGTCCTGATTAGGAAGCACAGTCCTCTCCCCGTGACAGAGAGCAGAGGTGGGCTGGGCTGATGAGGGGCGTAGGACTGGCCGCCATGGCCCGAAGTCAATGGAGAAAACCGTGGACCACATAGCAAAGACTTCATGAAGCGAAACACATTTCGCTTGAACAAGTGTCTTCATTTTGATGTGATTCCATCTTGTGTTCTGCTGTGTCTAGGACCTTCCTTTTATGAAATAATAATGATCAGACGTGATAATGTTTTTAAAGCTACCAACTCAAGATCAACCTTCCTCCCAGTGTATTTTTATGTAATTTTATTAGTTCCTTTAATATTAAAGTTTAGCAATGTCTGGCCTATGACATAGCCAAGGATGGATACGAGGTAAATGACCACGAGTGCCTGGGTAGCCAGCAGGGATAGAGAGAGGGTCCCTCATGGGGGAGAATACACAGCGGAAGAGGTAGGACAGTGGAGAGAGAGACCTTCCCAGTTGACAGTTTGGTTGAAACTCGTTCAGGATAAGAGAGTAAGGCCCAGGTTCATTTTGCCCCATCCACCAACCCAAACTTCACACCGTTATTCTTGCAAAGGGATCTTGGAATTCTTTTCCACTGAGCATCTTGGAAAGTGCCTTTCCCTCACCACGCTGTCACTGAAGATGGACCCTGGCAGAAATGGTGCACTCTGTGCTCGCCTCTGCCCTGGGATGCTAATGATACCAGCTGCAGAACTTCTTGAAATCTTCTCCAAAAGGAGAAATGCTTACCCATTGCCTGGCTGCTTTCGGATGCGGTCAAGCTGGCTCCTGTCCCGGCCCGCCCAGGCCAGGATGAAGGCGTGGGCCGCCCTGATCAGCACTGTGCCCCGTTGTGCACCCAGAGCACAAGGTGGGTGGAAGTTACGGAAAGGCACCTCAGTCCCTGCTGCAGAGTAAGGCCTCCTTTCCTGACACCTGGCCACAGAGCTCTCCTCTCTCTCGGGGGCGCAGGTGCTGTACATCAGAGCCCCTGTGAGCCTGGAATATGGGGCGTGTGCGTGTGTGGACAGGTTAATGCCTGTCTGTGTGCATGTGCACACAGGCACTCGCCTGCTGGTGTCGTACAGGAGCAGCTCGCTGTGGAAGGAGCGTCAAGGTCACTCTGTAAGGATGTGTCCTTCCAACCACATTTAGCCAGGGCCCACTCTGCAGCCTCCTCCAGCCTGGCAAGGACACAGACGGCCACATGGCCGCCACAGCTGGTGGAGGACGGAGCTGCGGGCCTGCTGCTGGGAGCTGGCTGCCCGCTCCCGTCTCAGGAATGCTTGGCCGTCTCCTCTGGCCGTCAGTCCAGCCTGGGAGGGACCTCGGAGTCTTAGGCGCTGACTAACCGCCTAATTCATTTTGCATATGCTCTTTTTGGCGGGCACAGCAACTGACCGGTCCCAGGTTTGACCTGGTTAGAAGAGGAGGTCGGATGCCCCAAGGTTGCTTACACACATAAGCGGTTTTTACAGCTCGGACTAATTTGACAGTCAATTCAGTTTCAAAACCAGATAAATTTGTTGAAATCTGTGTACACTGGTTCCTGGTACTACCAGCTAGCTAGATATTCACACTGACTCTTTATTTTGACTTCTTTCTCTTTACGCTAATTTAGTTTGTCATATAGTAAGGTAGACACTCAGTAAAAGTTACAATAATTGTCAGTGACACCCAGAGCAACCTAACTTTTCTATCCCTCCGTTTATTTTTTTTTAATTAGGGGATAATTTCTTAGTAATTTTATCAATAAGAAAACAACAACCAGCTTTTCTAAAATGACAAAAGGACAGTTGATATCAGGCAATGGATAGAAATCCAAGGTCCACTGGCTCAAGCAGGGAGAAATACCTTGGCTTACGTCACCGGAAGGACGAGTGGGCAGCAGGTGGGACCCAGCAGTTGTAACGGCTGAGCAGCTTTCTTTCCATCCCGAGCGCTAGTGGGCTCTGACAGTCTTTCTGATTTGGCCCTATTCTCTCTTTCCCTCCTTGAAATGTGACCACTGCAACTAAAAAGCAAACCTCTAATTGCACCTGAGGGACACGTCAGTGCTGCCACTTCCTGACAACAGGTCTCTCCCTTTTTAGAAAAGTTTAAACGACCTTATTATGGAACAATTGGCATAGAATGAAACACACAATCGAGTCAAGTTCAGCACGTGCGTATACCTGTGAAGCCATGACCACAATCAGGATACCCCACGGTCTCCTCCCCCCTCTGCTGTGCCCCACCTCGGTCCCTCCCCACTCCCTCCAACCCTGTCACCCATTCATCTGTCTTCTGTTAGTTTAGGTAAACTTGCATCTTTTGAGTTTCATATAAATGGAACCTTCTGTCTGGCTTCTTCCATTCGGCATAATTACTTGGAGATAAAACCATGTGGTGTGTGTGTCAGTGGTTCACACCTTTTCATAGATGAGCAGTCCTCTGTTCCAGGGGTGTACACATTTCTGTCCATCTGTTGACTGATTGATGTTTGGATTGTTTCCAGGGTTGGGCCGTCACAGGTAAAGTTGCTATGAACATTCAGATGCAAATATATATGGCATGATACATATTCCCTTATCTCTTGGGAAAATACCAAGGAATAGAAGGTCTGGTTCATATATGTGGTGGGTGTGTGCTTGACTTTTTAAGAAACTGACAAGCTCTTTCCTAAAGTGGCGGCAACATTTCCCATCCCCCAGCAGGGCCGAGAGCTCCAGGCCCTCCACACCCTCACCAACACTCGGCGTGGTCAGTTTTTCTTTTAATTTTACACATTCTAATAGGTATATAGTGGTATTTCATCGTGGTTTATTTTATGGGAAGCTCATTTTTAATGGACATTCATAGTTATGTGAGTGTGGATTATTTCTGAAAATACAGTATATCAAACATTAGTGAAATCTTCCAAATATCTACTGTATTCCCCTCTATCACAGAATTTGGTAATCCTGTCGGAAAGAATTATACAGTTAGCGGGAGGTGTGTTTTCCATAATTTTCTTTGTTCATTTTATTTTAGATAATGCTTCAAATGCATGCCATGTCTCCCATTGTTCCTTGGGTAGAATTCTATCTCAATAAAATTGATAAGAAATAAATATTGCAACATTTATATTGAAACTTTATTAAAATGTGCAAAATTTCTATTTAAACTTTATTAAAATCCGCAAAGATGATCTCCTGTAACACTGACTGTCGTATTTCAGGGGATTTGCCCTGGATTGAAAGCATGTTTGGAGAGAACACTGTCCGGTCCGGATATTTTGCGTTCTAGACTGGAGGCCTCCGGAAACTCAAAATCACCGCCCTGTCGGTGGCCGCTCCCCCCGCCAAGTGAGTGCTGCTGTGCATCTTTCCTGACCCTCCCCCTCCTCCTTCCCTCTGAACAGAGAATGCATCTCATTGCTTCGTCCCCAGGTGACTCCTAACTGTACAGAAACCCTAAACCTACGAACTCTTCGAGCCTACCTTCGTGTTCCGTGACTTCACTCTCGCTTTCTCCGTCCAACTGAAGCACATTTTCCTCTGGTGTATTCGCAGGAGTCCCTGCAGGTTCCTTCTGTCCCATTTTCTTTGAACACGCGCTGCTGTTGGCCAAGGTATGGGGAAGTGTTTGAGCCGGGGAGGGGGAGGGGCATTGCCGCAGAGCCGTGGAGGCCAGCTGGGGTCCCTGCTGTCCTGTCATCCTGTCACCCGCCCCACATCCCTCTCTTCCCACCAGCACCAGCCTGGCCCCTTTGCCATCACCCTCTGCTGTGTCAGCCAACTGGGAGCTGGAATCCTCTGAGGGTTATTTGCCTTTAGGACAACAAGGACGCCACTCCCACTGAGGGTGAGTCAGGCACTAAAAATGCCCTCTGGGGAGAGAGGATTGTGCAGTTTAAGTTGGGTCTTGAACAACCCAATAACCTGAAGAGGCATGAGTTATGCCGACCATTCGACAGATGAGATAACTGAGGCTTGAAGATTTCAAGTTATTTTTAAAAAGGTCACTCAGCCGGTGACGGTCGCTCCGAGGCTCCAGCGCAGCCGAAACTCCTTCCCCAAAACCCATGGCCTTGACTGAGCTCCCCAATGTCTGCAAAAGGAACGAGAGGCTCACTGTAGAACTGAATCCGGCACCTACCATTCATCAGGCACGCTGCTGTCACAGGGGCTTCGGGGCTGAGGGTGTGGGGCAGTGTTTCCCAAAGTGTGAACTGTCCCAACCCCACAAAATGACCCCTGTGTTTATTTAGATTCAGATTCCCCTAAATTGCTCAGACCTTGAATCAACAACTCTGTTGATGGGCCCAGAAATCTGCATTTTTGATGAAAACACCAGACAACCTTTATCTATATTAGAATTTTAAAACTTCTAACGTAGAGATTATCAGGAAGAGGTGGTGAGATTTTCCAGTTACGGAACTGATGGCCTCAGAAGCCGAGGTCCCCCAGCCCCGGCTCATTTGCAGGGGTGGCACTGAGGATTGAATGGCGCGGAACTACCTTCTCCCAGATGAGCGAGCATTTACCGAAGAGGTGGCTTGGGCGGTGTGGTTGGTTACCTCCTGCACCATCTACACTGGGAGGAATCACACCCTGGCCCTGCCTTCACAACCCAGGCCCAGAGGCGGTGCTTTCTTTCAAAAAGTGTGCTTTCCAGGTTGCACAGCTGGTCCTCAAGCCCCATAAACACGGTGACCAGAGAATCCTTGTGTTGGGATGAGGTACTTTGAGGGTATGTTGGGAAATTAGTAATCATTGCAGGGGACCCCAGGCATTATATGGGGCTCTCTCAGCGGACTAGGATACATGGTCTGTTCTGCTATAACCTTTGTTTCAAAAAATGCAGATTTGTTCCCACACGATTGATAAATCAGGGAACAATCTGAGCCGTAATGTGGATTTCATGTTCGCTTATGCATGATTTCGTCCACAGGAAATGCAAGGTGAACCCAAGCTGTGCTCCTGAACTGAGCCAGGTGGGGACACACAGCCATGTGCACCCCAATGCCTGGCTGTCCCCATCCCGCCAGGTGTCACAGATGTCCCATCTCATTCCAGGAGCCCTCCTCCCTCCGTAACCCCCAGGTGTCAAACCTCTGACAGCCTCTCCATGGGGCACTGCTGGTCTCTTTCAGGGAAAAGTAATTATTGCAGGATTCTGTTTCCTAGCCCTCCACCAAGTGTGAAGCTATGCCCCTATTTTCATTAGGTTCCTTGTTATTTTTTTTTTAATGTGTCACTGATAAGGATTTTGAGTGTCATGTGTCCAATCTCATAAGCTCGGGGGATTTTACTGCAAGATTTTGCACATCGTGGTGACTTCTGGAATGAATACATTGCTCTACACACAACTCTCTCTGGGCAGAGCTTCCACACCCCATCTCCCTTCCGCTAGGCCTGGAGCAGAGACAAAGGAAAGAAGGCTGACAGTGAGCATGTCGTGATGTCCGCAAACCTGCACCTGAAGAACATAGAGTTCTCTTGGTGCCCGAATGACCCTATAACAGTACGACGGCACAATGATTTACATCCGTCTTCTTTCCAGAGAACATTCATGGTAGGAGTCATCTAGGCCATGTGGAGAACAGGGTTGGGGCCAGTGGGTCTGACATGAAATTAGCACACTCTGGGTTTGGGGCAGACTGGCCGGGCCCTGCCAGCCCTCCTGGAAACACTGCCAGGTTCCACCTCACCAGGGAGGCCTGGCACCAGGTCTGTCGGGGCGCAGAAGCTGTGCATCTCACGTGGGTGGTGAATACGTGTGGAATCTGCGAATCCTCAGACCCACCGGCTGCAGCAGGTCACAGGCACAGCCCCGCCCTGAGCAAGCCCTCCCTCCTGCGTCTGTAGAGGATGCGATTGCAGCTCCAGCACGGTCACTGCGTTGCAGATGGACAGTGTCCGCGGGTCGTCACTAGGAAGCCGTCCACAGTGGAGGAGAGTGGCTGGAGCATCCACAGTTGTGCGGTGAGGATGGCCCTGGGGGAACTGGAGCGGGGCGGGTTCCCGAGCACCAAACCCAGTCACACTAGTTCTCCCCTCTCTCTCTCTCCCTCTTTCTCCCTCATGAGCTCTGGCTACATTTCTAAGATCTTTTATAGTATCCTCAAGTGTCACCCCATTTACCTACTGGAATTCCCGGTGAACGTCTAATGAATCCCTCGGTGAGGAATGCCCAGCACTGGTTGGAGGAGTGAGGAAGGTTCAGAGCAGAGAAGGAAAAGGGGAGCGGAGGGGTCCCAGAGTCCCCCGGGGAGTGCGGGGAGACATGGCCGCTGATACTCACCCCGGGCAGACAGGAGCTGTGCTCGGCCCCTGCGACCATCACCTCATTCCATTTTTAGAGGGGCCTGCCAAGCAGGTATGATTATCTGCGATCTACAGTTGAGGAGACTCAAGTCTGTGAAATTTAAATAATTAATTTGCCCAGGATCATGAATATTGAGTGGGGAGCTTGTCTGATCAACTCCAGAGCCTTCCTGGTTCTCCTTCCCTCCGCCGCCTTGGAGAGAGGACCTGGGAAGGAGGAGGGTGGCAGAGGTCGGCTCACAAAGCTTGGCTCAGGGATGCAGCCAGCCTCGTGAGCACCCTGTAGATGGCGTGACCTGGTGGGGATGCGTCAGAGGAGACCTGAGACTGGCAGCGCTGGAAGCCCTGGCTTCCTGGGACCAGCTCCGGGGACCAGCTCCTGGGCCCATCCTGCCTGCCTTCCACCTGACTGCAAGGACGCCTCTGTGGAGGCTGCCCTCTACCAGATAGAGGACCACCCCGGCAATCGCAGTGATCTTCTCTGGGCAACACCAGCTCTTTTGGAAGCCCGATTTAATGTCTTAGATTTTGCTCTAACTGTGGACAGAAAACAGGATCAGGCAGTTGCATCTCATGGTGCCAGGAACGCCAACGCCAAATGCCTTCCTCTCCACAGCCAGCCCTCCTGCCTGACATCCTAGTATTATACCTGGACGCCTTGGTGCTGAGGGATCGTCCACTGCAAACACCCTTCACCTGCCGCTACTGTTAACACACACTGATTCAGCCAGACGTATTCTGAGACCTTGTCCAAAAGAGCTACGTGCTGAGATGTAGCGCACACCCGTGTGGACGTCGGAAGAGACGCCAAGGAGGGGGAATTTTCAAGACCACTTGGGGTTCAGGGGCAGGTTGGTGCCACCGTAGGGAAAATGAAAGGGCTTTGGGTAAAGGGGGGGAGGAAAGGAGAGGGTCACCGGACTGGGAGAGATGCACAGAGAACGAACAGTGTCGTTTTTAGATCAGTGAGTAGTTGTCAAGACCAAGGAGGAGGAGAAAGCGGCAGCAGAGAACAATTAGCAGCCCTTCCAAACTGTCACCACAACCTCACCCCCGGGAGCCCCGTCGGAAAGGAGGTTTGCTTTGGGGGTGGAGGACTAGATGACCTCTGGGTTCTCTTTCAGGGTCTATGGGGCTCACTGCTCAGGGTCCAGAGGGGGACCCAACCCACCCGTCTGAGATACCATCCTTTATTCCATTATTATAAGGGGATATGTTGACTATTTCCATTGTGTTTGACAGAAAAGTTGGCGTTCTAAGGACTAAACAACACACAGGTTTCTCCCCATAAAAGGAGCCGGGGTCCAGGGCTGGGGATGGGCAGGTGTGAGGGGCAGGTACATGGCCCTCCTGTCCCTGCTCTGCCGTGACACATGCTTCAGGGCCCAGGGGGCAGCCTGAAATGTCCTTCTCCCATCCCACTCACATTCTAGAAGGCAGGGAAAGGGGGAGGAGAGGGGAGGTCTCCCTCTCTTTGAGGACACTTCCAGGCACCAGACACAGCCCTTTGCTTACATTTCTAGGCCCAAACCTAATCCCTTGGACACACATGGCTGCACAGATGGTGAGGAAGTCAGGTCCCTCACACTTGGGCACATGCCCCAGGTGGCCCTGGAGTCAAGGCTCTCTCGCCATTAGACCCTGAACTCTCTGGGCCAGAGATGGGGCTGGGCCCCTTTGTGTATTTTTCTTCAAACACAAATTCCAGGGCACCTGCTTGGGCCTCAGCTCATAAATGAAAGTTCGATAAGCGAATTCATTGATTGTCAAGGGCCTTTTGACTGGCAGGTCACCACGCTGTGATTCTCGTGACCGTGTTTCTACTTCGGTTCTTTTTATCCCCCGACTTTGCTCCTTCCCAAGAAGCAGATTGAAAAGTCACCAAATTCCTCCAGCTGTCAGCCCTCCCGCCCAGCCTCTGGATCTCATGGACGTGGCTACCATGATCCCACACGGGCCTTCCGCTGAAAGTTTGCTGGGAACCCTTCCCTCAGACGCTGCTTTTCCTGAGGGAAGATGGGGCCGCCACACGCGCAGCCCAAGCGATGACCCTGCCACCCGGCCCTGCGGTGCACTCCGGCTCCACCCTGCGCCTGTCGGTCCCCAGCACCCCTGCACCACAGGAAGGTGGGGAGGCGGGGAAGCTGGGGCCCAGGGGAAGAGCGGGAGTCTCAGCTGAGCCGTTCAGCAGCCTCTGTCTCAGGGGACCGGGCAGCTCCGTCCCTGCAGGACAAAGATGGCAGTGGAGTCAACTACTATCCACCCCAAATTCCCAGAAGATGACCCAGAACTTTGGAGAATCCAGGGTGTCCCTGGGTATGCTGGGCCGAACCTCAAGTGCAGGTGCAACTCCAGGAGGCCGTCCCTCTGTAGGGGTCACTCTCTAAAAGCACCGGGTCCAGAGGGGCCTCCTGTCCCACCTAGGCCGCTCCAGTCACGGCCAGATGCCTGCCCCGGGCCCCTGTCCTGCCTCCACCAGCCTCAGTGCCCTCCTGGACACGAACAGCCTTGGAGACTTGGCCCTGCTGTGAGCCAGCTCAGGGACAAGGAGCACGGGTGTCCTCCCCTCACTCCCTCTTGTTTCCCAGGCCCTCTTGTGACGCTTGGAACACAAAGCACGGAGCCTCCCCAAGCTGGCAGAAAGCACCGCTAACACGCCTGATGGGTCCCGGGTACCACATCTGTGTAAGGTTTATCTCTGGGTCCCAGACACATGGAAGCGTCTGCTTCCTGTAGTTTGAATACAAGACACAGGTAACACCTCTCATCAGCAGAGAGAGTCCTGTGTCTCCAAGACAACTGGACACCTCACTCCTGGGGAGGAAGCTGCCATGGGAAAGATCTCACCGGCCTGCTCAGTCTCTTGTGCGGAGATGGCCAGGGACCCCCACGTCCTCCAGGGCACCCAGCAAAGGAGAGGCACCCATGACACAACCCAGAAACACGAGGCCCAGCACGAGGCCCTGCACAAGGCCAGGGTTCACGGCAAACGTTGTCTCGGATGTGAAGTTAACAAGCAAGTGAAGGCCTCTATGGATTAGCAGGTGGGCCGGGGTGGCAGCTGAGATGAGGCCAGACGCAAGGGTTCGGGATGAATCTCCTGCCACCTTGGAGGGCGTCTGTGACCTCCTGGTGCCTCACGCACCCATCTGTACAAAGGGGGGAGTATAGCCCCTGTCTAGGATTAAATGAGCGAGTGCCCCTTGGCGGCTCAGAACCGCACTGGGCCCGTGGGATGGGCTGGCTAAGCCCCGTGACAGGTGGTGCCCGTGAAGGCCCAAGGAGGAGACGCAGCGTCTGCCTTTTGGCAGCTGCTGTACCCTTGAGACTGGGTCTGGGTTCCTGCCTATGGCTGTACGGGCCATGCGCTGCACGAACTAGACACGGCAACTCCACGTCTCGGCAAATCCAGGCAAATCCAGTCTGGATTCCGGTGCACGTGGAGCAGTCCGCTTGGCCAGGTGATGCACCCGGCCTCCAGGACCCTGTGAAGAGGCTTCGGGTGCAGGATGTGGGGCTGGATGCGGGAGAACAGGGGCTCGCAGGAGCCTGTGATGAGAGCAGGTTTGGAAGCTGGGGATGGGGGGAGGGATGACAAATGATGCCTCTGCCTGGGGCCAAGGATGGGAGGGAAGGGGGCTGGGGGCGGGGCGGGGCCCATCAGAGCCTGGAGCTCTCCTTTGAAAATTTCTTCACTTTGCCTTGGGCTGGGCTGGTCCCAGAGACAGAGAGAACAGTCGTCTGGGGCAGGGCAGGTACCCCATGTCTGGGCCTCTCCAACAGGCTCCAAGTCGGCTCTGAGCCCCAGAGGCCCAGCCCAGGTGGTGCCCAGCCCCATCCAGGCCCCAACGGCCCTCTGAGTTGCCATGCAGGCTCCCTTTGTGCAGGAAGGTGGCGCTGGACCCATCCAGGCTCTGTCTCTCTCCTCGTTGCCTCTCTGCCACCAGCTGCAGCCGTAGCCCCCGCCAAAGAGAGGTTCACTGTTTTCTCCCCAAAAAAAGAACACCATTGCCACCCATAGCAAATTAAAATGAAGTGCAAAGACATTTCCGGGTCAGCTGAGCACAGCGGGTCATCAGTTCTCTGTTGCTCTCAGCACGAGAAGACATTTCTCAGCGGTACATTCTGGTCCCTGGGAACTGCTCTGAGGATGAAATACCGGGATTTGTGCGCTTGTGTTTTTAGAGCATTTTATAATGTAATTCAGGGCACGGATTGCAGCAAGGGCAGTGAAGAAGATCTCAATAAAATCAACTTCTGAATGACAAATATGAAAATCGCACAGCCTCTGCCCTGGCTAACATGGGTTAGTTTGCTGCCTGCTTCTCAAGCTTTAAAATGCACAGGGGTGTGCTGGCAATCTTGGTAAAATGCAAATTCTGACTCAGTAGATGAAGGATAAACCCTGTGACCCTGCATCTCTACCTATTTTCTAGGCCAGAACTCGTCAAACCACCCAAGGACCCAGTCCAGGCCTCTGCCATTTGTCCACAATGAGCTGAGAACAGCTTCTACGTTTGTGAAGGCCAGTGAAGGAAAACAAAGAAGAAGGTACAGCAGAGACGCAGGAGCCCCGAAGCCTGAGACGGCGACTGTCTGGCCTGGAGGAAGGAGATTCACAACAGCGTCGGCGTCCCTAAGAGTCTCTAACGTGGAGCCGGGCGGTGGAGGAAGAAGGGTGGCCTGAGCGTCTCTGCCTGGATGGAATCTGACCTTGACCACTTACCCTCCTCACGAGGGCATCTGGAACATCCACCAGAGACTCAACATACTGATGAGACGCCTCTCCTAAAACAACTCCTGATTCTTTAGGGACAAGTATTTCCTGACTCATGTCTGAGTTGATCACGCTTCTCACCAGGCAACTTGAACAACCTCGCAACTTCTGTCTTTATAAACCTCTGACTCCTCTTCCCCGAAACACTCTTTCAGTTTTAGCTGAAACTGTGTCTCCAGAATTGCAGGCCTTAAGACCCCGAATAAACTCTTCTGGTCTGCAGGCTCCTGCCCTGCTTTTTGGCCAGTGGTCTTCATGGAGAGAGCTTCCAACACCTGAGTTAGACGATGCTAATATTCGCTGTCATCCAACTGCACTTAGAGCCGCAGCCCTAAGCCACCTGCCCCTTCAACCCCCAAACCAGGGAATCATCAACTTGAAAAAACGCAGATTAAGTGTTTGGGCTGATTGAGCGAACAGGAAGTGCGGTCTTGGTCCCTGTGCCCTGCCCTGTGTTATGGCTCCCACGCCAGCCCCCGGCCAGCGGGACCCCTCCTCCATCCCCCCAGCGCCATCGCAGCGTCCATGCACCTACAGGACGGTCTTCATGCTGTCCTGCAGGCATTTGCTTTTGTGTCTATTCTTCCTACTAGACCATACATTGAAGGAAGGAAGAGCTTGTTGTTCCAAGAGTCTGTCACGTAGTAGGTGCTCCACAAATTCTGCTGAGAGCAAACAAGAGGCCATGACTCTGGGGAGCAGCTACTGTGGATGAACACACACTCGTGTCTTATGTGTTACACGTAAATACAATGTGATGTATTGACGTGTAAATGTATGACTACATGTACCTGAGATTATAATCTATACATAAATTGTATGCATCACGTTACTATGTATCTATAACATACATATGTATAGTACATGTATATATATATACACACAAATTCAAATGTGTATATGTACATACAAATGTATTGTATTATATTATACATATGTATTATATATATAATGTATATATGTATACTTGTATATATGTATGTATTTTAAATATATTATATATGTATGTATTATATATATATATATATTAATATGTATATATTTAAAGAAACTGATTGATTTAAACCACAAAATTGATTCATTCACAATTCTGGAGGCCAGAAATCCAATATCAAAGAGTCAGCAGGACCGTGCTTTCTCTAAAGCTCTAGGGGAGAATCCTTCTCTTATGGACTGAATGTGTCCCTCCAAAATTCATATATTGAAGCCCTATCCCCCAATGTGACAATATTTGGAGATAGGTCTTCAAGGAGGTAATTAAGGTTAAATGAGGTCATAAGGGAGGGTCCTAATCCAATATGATTGGTGTTCTTATGAGAAGATGAAACTGAGACACAGACACACGCACAGGGAAGACCATGTGAGGACACAGGGAGAAGATGGCCATCTACACACCAAGGAGAGAGGCCTCAGGAGAAACAAACACTGCCCACACATTGATCTTGGACTTCCAGCCTCCAGGGCTGTGAGAAATGAATTTCTGCTCTTTAAAGCCCTCAGTCTGTGCCCCAAACATGCTCATATGCCTTCCTTGACTTTTCTGGTCTCTGGTGGCCCAGGTGTCCCTGGCTTGTGGCCACATCACTCTGATTTCTGCCTCTGTCATCACATGGCCTCTCCTTTCTGTCTCTTGTAAAGTCACTTGTCACTGGATTTAAGGCTCGCCTAGATCATCCAGCATGATCTCGTCTTGAGATCCTTAAGTTAATTACATCTGCCAAGACCCTTTTCCCAGGTAAGCCCACACTCACAGATTCTGGGGGCTCGGACACAGACGCACCTTTCCTGGGGTCCCTCCCACACCGTCATCGTTGGGGACATTTCTCGAATGCCTTCTCCTCTGCGAGGCGGGGGGCCAGGTGCAGTGTCCTCCTCTCCAGGCATGCACCCCCCAGCCCCGCTCCAGCTCTTCTTCCAGGAAACACACCTTTTCTCCACCAATGCCCAGGGCATAATAAATCCACTTCATCCGATGCAGGGGAATCTTATTGCTGCTCTAAACCTGTGTGTCTGGCTGGTGAGCCCGTGAACGTCTTTTCCGTCTCTCAGGCTCCCGGGTCTGCCCACTGTGCGCTGAGAGAGGAGACTGGTCCTCCCTGACTCCACTCTGGCTTTGTAGAGTCTCCCAACGCCCACAGCTCAGCTCATCACGCTAACAAGACTCCAGGCCTCTGAGGGCGGAGACGGTGATGCTCTCCTCGGCCCCCCTGCTCCTGCTGCCCCGCCGTGCACCCTGGTGGGGAGCGGGTCTCACCGGTGTGTTCCCTCCAAACACAAGGTGCCGTGGGGGGGTGCGGGGGGAGGTTCACGGCCCTGTCTGGGCCTCTCCCACACTGGCCGGCACAAAACAGACACTCAGTGACTGTCAGGAAAAGTGTGGCCTTCAACCACACAAACGGGTCAAAGTGGCCCCTGCACTGTCCAGTCTCACCAAGACAGTTGGCTGGGCTTTTGCTGAGAGCAGGGCCATGAGTGTATCATGAATCAAACACTGGAGGGACCCAGGATGGCAGGCGTTTATCACCCCTGAATTTTTAGCAAAATGGGAGACCAAATAGCACACAAGCTGGTCAGACTTTTTGTGGCTGGTCTCAAGTACTTTCTCCAGTGCTGTCACATTTTTGCCAGTTAACACATCTGTCTGTCCTTCTTCCCCTCCCCAGTCCTCCTTGCTCTCCAAATGCTCCACTTCTGCAGATGACCTTCCTGACCTCTGACGCTCTAAAGGGCTGAACTCCCAGGAGGCCTGTGGTGGAAGGCAGGTGTCCACCTAAGTCATGGGCGCCTGGCCAAGCCCATCGATGGTAAGTGGGCACCTGCCCCATGACAGATGGGCGCCGGCCCTCCTGGGAGGCTGTGCCCATCACGGTAAGGGTTTGAGTGCTCGTCTCAGCTCCACGCAATCTCCTAAACTGCCACCAGCCTGCTTAATGCACTGCCCGAAGGAAGGTCCGCTTCCACAACTGACCAAGTGTATCCGGGGTCACCCCAGAGGAGCCTGGGACCCCAGGAGGTCGGGGAGCCCCGAGGTGAAAGCAGCCAGGCGTTAGTGTGGGGAGGGTCCCCTCTCCCAGGCAGCTCCTCGGCCAGTGTCTGGGAGATCCTGAGTCCCGCTGCAGGGCCCACCACGCAGTAGACTCTGAAACAGAGCTGGGCAAACGAAAGAGAACTTCAGATCAGAAAGCTGACTTGCGGCCGTGATCCCCTCAAGCCCCGTAACAGCCGCGTGAGTTAGCTGTTACTATCTTGATGTCATCGGTGCCCTGGGCTGAATTGCGTCCCCTCAAATACATGGTCAAATCCTAACCTCTGTACCTGTGAACGAGACCTTACCTGGAAACAGGGTCTTTGCAGATGTAACAAGTTAACATGAGATCCCCCTGGAGTCGGGTGGGCCTGAGCCATGACGGGTGTCCCTACCGACCAGGGAAGTCCGGATGCAGACACAAAGGGAGACTGCCCTGTGACAACAGGGATATGGCCAGGAGTGGGGCGGAGGCAGGGACAGGGTGATGCAGCCACAAGCTAAGCAAGGTCAAGGTTGGCCAGGAGCCCCCAGAAGCCAGGGGAGGCAGGAAGGTTCCTCTCCTGGAGCCTTCAGAGGGAGTGGGGCCCTGCTGGCGCCTTGATTTTGGACTTGCAGCCTCCAAAACAGCAGAACGAATTTATCCGAAGGTGCCCCATTTGCGGAAATGGGTGGCAGCAGCCCTGGGAGACCAACACCGACGGATAAAGGGGAGCCAAGGTAGACCCCGCACCGCCTGCCCGGAGCTGCCGGCCTCCACCTTTGGGCCGGGAGATGCCACATGCCTCCTCGTCTGGCCTCATTTTCACTGCATCAATTTGACCCCTTAAACAAACAGAAAACAACGCATTTAAAGGCAAAGGAACAACCAGCTCCTGCGTTTCTACGTCTACTAAACATGAATGGTGATCCTGCACATAGGCTGCCTGGGGGGATTCAAGAGGACACGCGTGTGAAGCTCTCGGCACAGGACACCGCGTGCAGGAAACATCCTGTGATGCTCATTTTTATTCCGCTGCCTTGCACACACGAGGACGCCTTTACACACCGCCCTTCTCTCTCCCTGTGAGAGTCAGCCGCTCTGCGGGGGGGGCCCGTCCCTTCCACCCCCCAGGGAACCGGGCCTCAGGGACCGTGCTGCCCGAGGCCAGGGGCAACGGTGGCCACTGCCGAATCCCACACAGGGACCTCCGGCCGTCACCCTCAGCATCTAGCACGTTCCCAGGTAAGCAGCGGTCACTCGGTAAGTGCGCAGTGTTTGCTGCCACAGTGATCAGAAGGCCTGTTCCTCGAGGCCTAGGCTGATGAAGCCCCTCCCTCCAGGAACTGCTGGGTTTGTGTTTATCCCCGGCTTCACTGCAGATTACACAGATCACTGAATGAGGGCCCGGTCCTAGTCTCTAGCTCAGCCGTGCTGGGTTTTGCGCCGGGTCGGGGCCGGGATCTGGGTTTCCCCCTTCTTACTGCCCGGCTGCGGAGAAATGGGACAGCCTCAGGCAGAGGCAAGGCCGGTCACTTCCAAGCTGTCTGACATGTGGTCTGTGGAGGTTAAAGGTCAGAGCTCTGCCACGGACTCTGTCATTCGGGGAAGTGGGGCCTGAGCACATGAAGTGCGGCAGAGCTCACCTGTAGCCGGGGCTGTCACGTCTGCCCAAGCTCTGGCCGGCCTCTGCAGACCTGGGCCCAGCATGGGGTGAGACCCAGGAGGACTTCTCGGGGCAGGGTCCCTCTGCACCAAGGCCCTGCGGCCCTTTAGGCCCACGGACTGCAGCCAGGATCCCTCAGGCCTGCGTCCTCGGCTGGTGCATGACCCAGAGCCCTGCTTGCTGCACAAGCCATGCTCCCAGGGCCCAGCTCCTCCCCATCCTCCTGCCCAGCCCTCCCTCTCCCATGCCATAGCCCCTCTCCCACCAGGCAGTTTGGAGCCCCCCTCCTGCCAGGGGCAGTTCCGAGGTTTGGGCACTGAAGGGGCCCCACATAGTGCCCTCCCGGGAGAGCTTGTCTTTGATCAGTTCTCTTGCTGGGGAGGTGCCCTGGCAGGGGGCATCTCCCCAAAGGCCATGCCACCTGGCCAGGGGACGAGACCCGAAAGAGAGACAGAGAGACGTTTCCAGGGAGACAGGGGAGGGAGGAGGGATGCGGAGTGGAATCTTCGGAGCGCTGGCCTTGGCTGCAGGGGCCGGGCAGGGCCAGGTGCCCAAGGTCGGTTGGGGTGAGTCTCGGGCAGAGCCGACCGGGGCAGCTGTGTCCCTCCCAGCCAGGCAACCCCGCTGCTGCCACCAGCAAACGTCGGGTGTGGCTGTGAATACCTGTCCCTTCTCCAAAGCCAGCTCAGTCACCCACACGTGACATGAAGGTGACGAGCGCCATTCCGAGCCCTCCTCCCCCCTTCCTGGTAGTGTGACCTTGGGCTTAAAGGAAAGCACCAACCCCAGTCCCCACGTGTAACCTGGGATCACGTGGGTACCTGGCCTGCAGGGTTGCCATAAGGACTAAACTGAATAATGAACATGATTCAAATAGCATAATGCCTGAGACAACGGTGGCCCTAAAAATAGTCACTATTATTGCTACTATTTAGGAGGCAAAGGGACCAGCCAGCCTCAAGTGCCCACGCAGCTTCCCACCACAATCTCTCTCCACCTTCCTGAGACCCTGGGCTGACGGCGGGCATGCAGGGCATCGTGCTTTACTACCTGCTCCTCAGAGCTGGGGACACTGGACTCAGAGAAGTGACTGCCCAAGGTCACGGCATCTGAGGTCCAGGAAGCTCCATCCTGAGCACCAGGGCCGAGTTCCTGGCAGGGGAAGACGAGAGACCTCTGTGTGCAGAGCCCCCTGTGTGCAGAGCCCTCTGTGTGCAGAGCCCCTCTGTCCCACCACACCCACGGGGATGTGTGTGCTGGGTCCTCCCTCCTCCTGGCCCCTCCAGTGCACCCTCTCTGGATAGAAACCGCATCCCACCTGCACACATGAGGCTCCACAGCCCAGCAGCACGGTCACTTGTGCACAGACCACCATCCCATTCCCTCGTGAGCAGGGTGAGGGGAGGGACGGAGCAGACACAAAGGATGCTGCATTGATCTATATTTCTGTTTTTGTGCCAGTACCATACTGTCTTGATTACTGTAGCTTTGTAGTATAGTCTGAAGTCAGGGAGCCTGATTCCTCCAGCTCCATTTTTCGTTCTCAAGATTGCTTTGGCTATTCAGGGTCTTTTGTGTTTCCATACAAATTGTGAAATTTTTTGTTCTAGTTCTGTGAAAAATGCCAGTGGTAGTTTGATAGGGATTGCATTAAATCTGTAGATCGCTTTGGGTAGTAGAGTCATTTTCACAATGTTGATTCTTCCAATCCAAGAACATGGTATATCTCTCCATCTATTTGTATCATCTTTAATTTCTTTCATCAGTGTCTTATAATTTTCTGCATACAGGTCTTTTGTCTCATTAGGGATCAATGGAACAGGACAGAAAGCCCAGAGATAAACCCATGCACATATGGTCACCTTATCTTTGATAAAGAAGGGAAGAATATACAGTGGAGAAAAGACAGCCTCTTCAATAAGTGGTGCTGGGAAAACTGGACAGGTACATGCAAAAGTATGAAATTAGAACACTCCCTAACACCATACACAAAAATAAACTCAAAATGGATTAAAGACCTAAATGTAAGGCCAGACACTATCAAACTCTTAGAGGAAAACATAGACAGAACACTCTATGACATAAATCACAGCAAGATCTTTTTTGACCCACTGCCTACAGAAATGGAAATAAAAACAAAAATAAACAAATGGGACCTAATGAAACTTAAAAGCTTTTGCACAGCAAAGGAAACCATAAACAAGACCAAAAGACAACTCCCAGAATGGGAGAAAATATTTGCAAATGAAGCAACTGACAAAGGATTAATCTCCAAAATTTACAAGCAGCTCATGCAGCTCAATATCAAAAAAACAAACAACCCAATCCAAAAGTGGGCAGAAGACCTAAACAGGTATTTCTCCAAAGAAGATATACAGATTGCCAACAAACACGTGAAAGAATGCTCAACATCATTAATCATTAGAGAAATGCAAATCAAAACTACAATGAGATATCATCTCACACCTGTCAGAATGGCCATCATCAAAAAATCTGCAAACAATAAATGCTGAAGAGGGTGTGGAGAAAAGGGAACCATCTTGCACTGTTGGTGGGAATGTAAATTGATACAGCCACTATGGAGAACAGTATGGAGGTTCCTTAAAAAACTAAAAATAGAACTACCATATGACCCATCAATCCCACTATGGTCATATACCCTGAGAAAACCATAATTCAAAAAGAGTCATGTACCACAATGTTCATTGCAGCTTTATTTACAATAGCCAGGACATGGAAGCAACCTAAGTGTCCATCATCAGATGAATGGATAAAGAAGATGTGGCACATATATACAATGGAATATTACTCAGCCATAAAAAGGAACGAAATTGAGTTACTGGTAGTGAGGTGGATGGACCTAGAGTCTGTCATACAGACTGAAGTAAGTCAGAAAGAGAAAAACAAACACCGTATTCTAACACATATGTATGGAATGTAAGAAAACAAAAAAAAGGTCATGAAGAACCTAGGGGCAAGACGGGAATAAAGGCACAGACCTACTAGAGAATGGACTTGAGGATATGGGGAGGGGGAAGGGTAAGCTGTGACAAAGTGAGAGAGTGTCATGGACATATATACACTACCAAACGTAAAATAGATAGCTAGTGGGAGGCAGCCGCATAGCACAGGGAGATCAGCTCGGTGCTTTGTGACCACCTAGAGGAGTGGGAGAGGGAGGGTGGGAGGGAGGGAGACGCAAGAGGGAAGAGATATGGAAACATATGTATATGTATAACTGATTCACTTTGTTATAAAGCAGAAACTAACACACCATTGTAAAGCAATTATACTCCAATAAAGATGTTTAAAAAAAAAAAAAGGATGCTGCAACCCCAGCAAAGCAGCTGAGAACCCTGCGCCGCCAGGCAACAGACGGAGATACAGCAGGCTCCCAAAGCTCAGTCAGGCCCCGGGGGCTCAGCGTGAGGGCAGAGCTGCTTGTGCTGCCCCTCCCTGTCCCCCAGCCAGGGCACAGCCTTTCAGAGCACTTACACTCCTCATGTGACACATGCCCTTCCCCGGTGGGTTCCCGTGGAAGCCCTACAGCCCAATGTGACGGCATCTGGAGGCGGAGCCTTTGGAGGGGAGGCACCTCAGGTTAGACGAGGCCATGACGAAGGCAGGGTCCTCATGGAGAGATCGGTGCCCCTGTAAGAAGAGGGGACACCAGGGAACTCTCTCGGCCATGTGAGGACACAGGGAGAAGGCGGTCAGGAAGGGCCTCCCCAGGACGGGGTCAGCCGGCACCCTGGCCCTGGGCAGCGGCGTCCAGAGCTGTGAGGAGTAACCTCTGCTGCTGAAGCCCTGACCGTGATGCTCCCGGATGGCGCCGGAGCCCGCTGGGTGCCCACTGGCTGTGGAGGCAGAGGCAGCCCTCTTGGGAGGGCTGGAGGAGGGCTTCCTGGAGGGGGCAGCAAGCAGGCTCTTGGAGAGAAGAGGGAGCCTGTCGGCCAGAGGAAGCCATTCCTCATCACAGAGGCAGCATTTGCAAACGTCCAGACCCAGGGACAGCGTTGGGGTAGGAGAAGCCGAGCAAGGCTGGGGCAAGGCTGGACACCCACCTTGCAATCTGTATCCACCTGTGGTCGCTGGGGCTTTGCCAGCACCATCGGGGCACAGGGCCTGTTGAAGCCCACTCCCACTCTGTGGGGGCTGAGGGCTTCGGTCAGGAGCAGGACCTCGAGGGATGCAGTCACACCTTGGGTGGGTCGAGTATCTAGCCCCGAGGCTCCCACGCCAGAGGCAGCTCCACAGGAAGGAAGGGGGCTCGCATCACAGCTTTTAAAAGGAGATATTTTTTAAGCTTACAATGAGTTAGAAAAAAAATGTTCTCACTTAGACATCAAAAAACCAAACAACCCAATTAAAAATTGGGCAGAAGACCTGAATAGACATTTTTCCAAAGAAGGCATACAATGGCCAACAGGAACATAAAAAGATGATCAGCATCACTAATTGTGGGGAAAACGCAAATCAAAACCACAATGAGATATCACCTCACACCTGTCAGAATGGCCTTCATCAAAAAGTCTAAAAATAACAAGTGTTAGTAAGGATGCAGAGAAAAGGGAACCTCTGTGCACTGTTAGTGAGATTGTAAATTGGTGCAGCCACTGTGAAAAACAGTCTGGAGATTCCTCACAAAATTAAAAGTAGAACTACGGTATGATCCAGCAATTCCACCTCTGCATATTTATCTGAAGGAAACAAAAACACTAATTCAAAAAGATGTATGCACCCCTATGTTCATTGCAGCATTATTTACAACTGCCCAGATATGGGAACGACCTACCTGCCAATCAACAGATGAATGAATAAAAGAAGATGCAGTACATATATACAATGGAATATTACTCAGCCGTAAAAAAGAATGAACTCTTGACATTTGTGACAACATGGATAGACCTAAAGGGTATTGTGCTAAGTGAAATAAGTCAGACAGAGAAAGACAAATACTGTATGATCTCACTTATATGGGGACTCTAAAAGAAACAAACAAATGAACAAGCAAAACTAAACAGAAACAGAGTCATAGATTCAGAGAACAAATAGGTGTTTGCCAGAGGGGAGGGGGTTTGGGGGATGAAAGAAATAAGTGAGGGAGATTAATAAGTACAAATTTTCAGTTACAAAATAAATGAGTCATGGGTATGAAATGTACAAGTGTGGGGAATATAGTCAACAATTATAAAATATCTTGTGTAGTGACAGATCATAACTAAACTTATGGTGATCATTTTGAAATGTATAGAAATTTTGAATCATTACATTGTGTAACAGAAACTAGCATGGTGTTGTAGGTTGATTATACTTCAGAAACAAACAAATAGACAAAAAAACTCATAGAAAAAGAGACCAGATTTTTGGTTACCAAAGGAGGGTATAGAGGGCGGGGGAACTAGACAAAGGTGGCTGAAAGGTGCAAACTTCCAGCTGAAAGATAAGTATGAGAGATGTCACGTATGTGATTAATATAATTAACACAGCTCTACGTTATCTACGAAAGCTGATAGGAGAGTAAATCTTAAGAGTTCTCATAACAAGGAAAGAAGTTTCTTCTGTTTCTTTAATGTTGTATCTCTATGAGATGATAGATATTCACTAAACTTCCTGCGGTCCTCATTTCATGATGTATGGAAGTCTAATCATTGTGCTGTGCACCTGAGACTTATCCTGTGCTGCAGGTCAATTATATCTCAATAAAACTGGAAGAAAAAAAATAAGTTCTCACAAAATGTGATAATAAAACTGCTTCATTTTTTAGCCCAATTATATTTCTATTCAAATTAATTTTACTGTTCGGACTCATTATTTCAACACGAAGGTTATTGTAAATCACATTTGTTTGACCTCCCTGCTGTCACATCACAGAGCTTCATGGGAGGCGGCTGCTTTGTTCTTGCACAGAGATAGTCGGGAGGAAGCACTGGGCAGGGCTTTCTGCACGTGCAATTTACAGATAAATGTGCCTGGTTCTTCTTTGTTTGAGGCTCAGCTCATGGCCTCCATAATACTCTGTAATTAATCCTTGGTGTGCGGGGAGGGACGGGGCTGGGGAAGCAGCACCCCGTGGACCGGATGGTGTGGGGCTGAGAGCTGGGAGAAACCAGAGCCACAAACCCCCCAAGTCCTGGCACCTGGGAGCCTCTGTCTCCGGGGTGTAAAGTGGGGAGGCGTCACGTGTCAGGCTCACCTGGGGGCCCCTGCAATTTGTCAGAAATGCAGCCTCTCTGGCTCTCCCAGAGGCAGGGCTGGGCACGTCCAGCGCTCACCGACAGCCGGTGACCAGACAGGAAGGGCCGAGTCCCTCACCGGACACAGATTATTGCTCCGTGCACCGCCCAAACATCATTTAAATGCGTGGAATGAAGTGCTTCACCAGGCCCCACAGTCATCACTGGTCCGTGGGCTGCACTGCTCAGGTGAGCCGCTGGAAGGAGGGAGACTGCCCCGTGGAGGCCGGAGCTGTCCTCCCAACCCCTCCGCCCACGGCTCGGAGCCCACGGGCAACAGACACGGGGCCTCGGGCCTTGGCTTCCCGAGGGGTGACCAGGTCCTGACCGGACAGCAGGGGAAGACCCCACCGGACAGCGGGCTCCAGTGCTTGGGCTGATTCTGCAGGGCCCTCGGAGAGCTCCTTGACCTCGCTTTCACGGATTGTGCTGAAATACCCACCTTACTTTTCTATTTCTTGACCAAAGCACTGCAGGAAAAACATAATTTGGCTGTTTGGGTTTTCCTATTGTTTCCCTGTAAGATGTGTTTGTACTCTTGTGAATCCATGGTGCAGCATCATGGATTCGATGAATATTTGTTGAATGAATTTTGTTTTTCAGCCCTTATGGTGAAAGCTTATTCCAAACGACCACCTTGTAGAAGTTAACCAAGTGTTGGTTTTGTACAAGATACGTATTAAATACAGGATGTGGTCAGGAAGCCCGCTCCTTCTGCCGTGGAAATGTTTTGATGGTCTACTGTGAGCAAGAAGACAGGTTCATTCCTCTCCGTTGAACTCACCATGTGCGAATATCGTTCTGGTGTTAACCCCACACTCACAGGGCTCCGTCTGCCCTTAGGGCTGAACGCCTCTGGGGCCAATGGAGCTGAGGAGCCCATGACCTTATTCTTCAACAAGTAAGCAGATGGTGGAGGCACATCAGTGAGTCTGAGGATGGAAAAGCAGGCCTGGCTGGGGCCAAGTGCCGAATAGCAAAGTGTGGGAACAGCCCTGGTCCTCGGGGAGGAAGAAGCGGCAGGGGTCTTGCAGGCGTGGGCCCTGCCTTCCCGTCAGAAAGGCTCCAGAACCCCTTTGCCCTTCGAGGTGGGCAGTAGCCCTGCACCCCCCTGCCCCTGCCTGCCTGAGGCTCTGCGTCTTCACTGCCAGGCGCCCAGAGGGGAGACCACTGCTCGTCACAGCCTGCTCTAAGGCGAGCCTTCAGGGCACTGATTTTGTGCCGCCTTCAGACCGCGCTGACGGTGCAGACAGCCCCAGAGACAGGAGGGGGTGCCGCCGCTGGAAGCCCCAGTGTGTGAGGGGACCCCAGCGGGCCCCCCCGAGACAGGTGCCCTGAGGCAGGAGGGGCTGAGTCCAGAGGTTTCCGGAGAGGCAGCGCAAGGCAGGACCAAGGTAGCTCAGGGCCTGAGGGGCAAGAGGAGAAGAGCCTGGGAATTGGTGGGTATGTGGTGGACGCCCGGGCCGTGGACACAGCTGTCGTCCGTGGCCAGGTCAAGCCCCGTCTTTGAAGCGGGACATCGGGCCGGGCGGCCCGCAGTCCTTGCCCTCCACCTGGGCTCCGTCCCGGGGACCCTCCCCTGCCCGCAGGCCTGGGGGTGGAGGCGGGGCGGGACTCGGAGGTGTCGCAAGCTGGGAGGGTCGACAGGACCACCTCCAGGTCGGAGGGGAATCCTGACCTCCGCCACTATCCTCCTGGCCTCCGGGTCACTTGTGGTCTGAGATGGAAGGTCCCAGTGTGTGCGAGCTCATAAGACTAGCAGCTGAGAACGCTCTCCAGGAGGCAGGGGCTGCAGTTCGCCCTGAACGAGCAGCACGTGGCACCCTCGAGAGCCCAGCTGCCCTCCCGGGAGGAGGACGGCCGTGGTGCCGGCCGGCTTGGGGCAGCTGGTCGGGCCCTGCGCCCCCAGACTGCAGGCCAGTTGACAAAGAGGACTCTGAGTTGGGGTCACGCCATGGCCGCAGAATGTTCACGGGACCAGCAGACGGGGAAGCGGCGGCGGTCACGAGGAATTGCACAGGGCGCGGCATGAGCAAGCGGACGCGGCCTCAGACCCCGGTGCGGCTGCCATCGCGGCTGGGGCGGGCGCGGCCCTCACCCGGGCTTCCGGGCCGGGCACAGACGCTGGGACGCGTGCATCCAGGCTCTGACCGCACTCCAGCGGCGTGGGGGGAATCGGGGGCGCTTGGCGGGAGCGAGCCTCAGGGGCCAGGCGCGCCTTCGGAAAACAAGGCCGGCCGGGCCCCGCGGCCCGACCCCCGGGGGTGCACGAAGCGGCTGCAGGAGGGGTTATGCGATGGACGCCCCCAGCCCTGTGCTGTCGGGGTTAGAAGGGAAGGAGGACACGCGAAATGAACAGAGGAGCCGGGACGGGGACGATGGGGCAGAATCAGGAGCCGGGATGAGGGGTGCGGCCGAGCCCCCGGAGCTGAGGCCCCGCAGCCGGACGCGGGAGGCCGGGGCGGCCGGAGGGCAGCGTCTGAGAACGCCCAGGGCCAAGGTCGGAGGCCTCGGCCTCCTCCTGGTGGACACTCTGTTTCCAGCAAAGATGCGGTGGCCTCGGGACCCCCCACAGCCGCCCGCTCGGCCACCCAGCGTCCAGCGTCCGGGGTCCAGTGTGCGTGACGGGGGGTGGCCGGCGCCGGAGACGCGGGACTCTGGGGGCGCGGGGCCCGTGTCTGACCGGGCGCAGCTGGAACGGACATCCGCCGCCCTGCCCTTCCTGGGACCAGGCGCGCTCAGCGCTGCAGGAGCTGGTAGCGGGAGCCTCCTGGCCGCCGAGCTGCTGCTGGGCGATGGCGTGAGGGCCGTGTCGGATCAGGGGCGCCTCTCCCCTCCGCAGGAGACGAGACCCCGCGGGCCTTCCTGCAGCAGCAGGCACAGTGGGGCGCCCCGAGATGACAGCAGCGAGGCAGTGGGCGGGGCTTCAGGTGGTCAGGGCGCTGGACGTTTGCTGGAGGCCTTGCCCCTCCGCCCCTGCCCCGCACCTGCAGGTGGGGAACCAGAGCCTCCGAGGCAGAGCCATATCTGAGAGGCCCCAAGGCCCTAAGGAGGCAAGGAGGGTGGTCTGAGGCCACTCAGCCCCGCGGTGCCATCGACTCCTCTCCCAGAGCAGCCCTCTGTCCCTCTGCTGCCAGAAGGGCCACTCCGTTCTGTTCCCTCCTCCTGCCTCCCGCCCTCCGCCTGCACGTCTCTCCTCTCCGTGCTGCTCGCTTTCCCTGCGTCCAGCCTGTGCCTGGGGGAGCCTCCCTCACCAGGGGGGCGGCAGCTACAGGCTCCCACCCAGCCCGCCGTACCCTCACAGGTGCCAAGGCCAGTCCGCAAGCTGGGGCCCGGCCGCCTGAGGGCAGGAGCTCCAGCCTCCCCGTCCCTCCCTGTCCACGTTCTGCTCTTGGGACAGAGGGCAGGGAGGCCAGAGTGCGGACAGCAAATCATATCAACGCCATCTCGACTTCATTGTGAGAACCTGTGGTTTCCTTCTGACTTGTCCTGTCCTCCTCCGCAATGGCAGAAAGATGCAGTAATGGCTTCAGAGATAATTAAATGGCACATTTCTGTAAGATGGAGAGAGATGGAAGTCGATTTGAAAGTGCTTCTGAGTAATTTGATTGCTAGGCTTTCCCCATGAATGGAGAAAGCACACACATACCCAACACACACACACACACACACACACACACACACATGCAGACATGAACACATACCCACACAACACACACAGACATGAACACGTATACACACACACACTCCCCAAAGACACACACCAAACACACAGATACACATACCCACACACCTCTGTATAAAGCTCCTTTAAAAATATATACGTTGAAATTTTTTCCAACATTTCTAATATTGAACATTTCTAACAGATCCTAGACACTGAAACATGCTATTCCACACCAGGAAAACCATTCCTCCGTGTGTCCCACAGATGGATAATTTAGAATAACTATACAGGTGATTTTTTCAGACCCCCCTTCTCTTGGTCCCGTGTCTGGTGAGCTTGGCGATTCCGTGGGGAGTAGGTTAAGCTGGAGGGTGAGGACAGCTCTCTGAGCCAAGGCAGAAGCCTGATCTGAAGGGGATTTGCGATGTGGCCTCGTCGCCCCCATGGCCTGAGACGCTGGCGGGTCCCTCCTGGTCACCCGGGCAGCAGGTGCCGGACGGTCCAGGCACAGACGAAGGTGTGCAGTCCTGACTTGAGCTGGGAGGCTGTGCGGAGAGCAGGAGAGCAGGTGAGCCACCCAGAGCCTCACCAAGCCCAGGTCGGGACTCAGAGCCCCCGGCTGGGAGCTGAGTCAGCAGGCACCACCCTCTGAATGAGGCCCAGGAAAACCCGACACCCCTGCAAGGAGACTCTGTACGGTTTGTAAAGGGACTTGGGGACACAGAGCACATTGGTTACCACGACAGAGAACAGGACGGGACATCCACAGGTAAGCAGCCGGGGGCGGAGCTGGGCCGCAGGCCTCCCGGCTTGGGGAGCTGCCTTCCGGCTCAATCTAAGCTGCTGTCACCTAATCCATCCAGGGGTTTGGAGACAATGAAGGGCTTCCCTGGTGAGCCCCTCTGTGCTCCCCACCTCTCAGAGGCCCCGCTGCCTACAGAGCTCTGCTGACCCCTCGCCCAGCAACCTCCGGCTTCCCGACCACCAGGTCCTCAGGCCGTGGCTCCCGGCTGGAGGGCAGTGCGGCAGCTACTGGCCCCGCGCTGGCTCTGGACGCGCCGCCCCTCATGCCTGGGCTGCTCCTAGCTCCTCCCCCTGCCTCCCGATCGTGCCTCACCTGCGAGGTCCAGCTCAGGCCCCACCAGCCGTCCTCCCTGGGCCCCGCTGTCGGCTGTCCCTGGAGGGGTGCAGGCGTGCTCACTCGCCCGGGCCCACAGCCCCAAAGCCGGACCAGCCCGCATGGATTTTGCCCCCAGGACACATGTAGTTTTGAAAAAGGAAACTCTCAACATGGAAAAACTCTTACAGAGCCAGTGATGTGGATTCAAACCTCCGTGCAATCAGAGCATCTGTGCCGTAGCTCAGAGAACGGGCGCTGTAGGGACTCAAAGGGCTCTCAGTCACGCAGAGTAACCAGCGCAACTACTCTTAACGTGCACCCAGCCAAGCCTTCCTGGATGTGACGCTGCATCCCTTGCATTTATGGTTTCCCACCTTGGCACACCGGGTGAAGGACGAATAGCAGTGGTTTCCTGGAGTTGCTTGTTTGTGGGAGCAACTTTTTTTTTTTTTCAGGAATTTTGTAAGCCAGTTGACATCACATTGTAGCTTGAAATCAGCCATGATGGAAGTATTTACACTGCTGAAATTGGCAAATACTACAATCTGGGCTTTTTATTTTTCGTTTTTGGATAGTTATGTAGCATACACCAGTACAGCACTGATTAAACCCATCTATTAGATTATTTAACAGTGATTGTTTACTGAGTAAGAGTTACGTGCCAGGCAGTGACCGGACACTGAGAATACACCTAAGATAAATAAGACTGACTCCTTTTTCGTAAGTAGTTCCCGTTTAGCTTCAGGACATAAAGAGTAAGCCCTGAAATGTGTCTGTGTCCACCAGGGCGGCTCTAACAGGACCATGCAGACCGGGGGGCTGGGGTCGGGGGTGGTGGTGGCGGCTGATAACCACGGACGCTGATTGTTCACAGCGCCAGAGACCGGAAGTCCGAGATCGGGTGTCCACACAGCCGGGTACGGGCCCTTCCGTGTTGCAGACTTCTCACTGTGTCCTCACAAGGAAGAGGGGGCGGGGGCATCTTTTTGGCCTCTTTATTTTCCTTTTTTTCTTCCAGTTTTATTGAGATATAATCGACACACAGCACTGTTTAAGTTTAAGGTGTGCAGCATAAGGATTGACTTGCATACATCAGGAAGTGATCATCACAATAAGTTTAGTGAGCGTCCGTCATCTCATATAGTTACAAATAAAGAAATAGAAAAATAATTAAAAGGCAAAAATTGTTTCTTCTGATGAGAACTCTTAGGGTTTACTCTCTTAACTTGCAAATATAACACACAGCTGTGTTCATTATATTTCTCGTGTTGTATGTTATACCCCTAGTACTTATTTATCTCATAACTGGAAGTTTGTACCTATGGACCACCTTCGTCCAGTTCCCCCTCCCCTCATCCCCCAGCTCTGGTAACACAAATCTGATCTCTTCCTCTATGAGTCTGTTTGTTTGATTGTTTGTTTTTGAAGTATAACTGACCCACAACACTATGTGAGTTCCTGGTACACAACATAGTGATTCAATATTTCTATACATTACAAAATAATCACCGTAAGTCTACTTACCATATGTCCCCATACAAAGATATTGCTTAGTTATTGACTATATTCCCCACACTGTGCATTTCATCCCCATGACTCATTTATTTTGCAACTGAAAGTTTGTCCCTCTTAATCTCCCCATATGTCCCCATACAAAGATATTGCTTAGTTATTGACTATATTCCCCACACTGTGCATTTCATCCCCATGACTCATTTATTTTGCAACTGAAAGTTTGTCCCTCTTAATCTCCCTCACCTGTTTCTCTCCTCTCCCCACTCCTTTCCCTTCTGGCAAACCCGGGTTTGTTGTCTGTATCTGTGACTCTTTCTGTTTTTTTATGTTTGTTCATTTGTTTTCTGTTTTTAGATTCCACATATAACTGAAATTGCACAATATTTGTCTGATTTATTTCACTTAGCATGATATCCTCTAGGCCATCCATGTTATCACAAAAGACAAGATTTTATTCTTTTTTATGACCGAGTAATATTCCATTGTATATATATCTACCACATCTTTGTTATCCAATCATTAGCTGTTGGACACAGGTTGCTTCCATATCTTGGCTATTGTAAATAATGCTGCAATAAACATAGGGGTGCACATATCTTTTTGAATGAGTGTTTTTGTTTTCTTTGGACAGATACGCAGGAGTGGAATTGCTGGATCTATGGTAGTTCTATTTTTAATTTTTTGAGGAACCTCTATATTGTTTTCCAAAGTGGCTGCACCAAATTACATCCGCACCAACAGTGTAGGAGGGTTCCCTTTTCTCCACATCCTCACCAACACTTGTTTTTTGTTGTCTTTGGATAATAGTCATTCTGACAGTTGTGAGGTGTGATTTTGATTTGCATTTCCCTGATGCTTAGTGATGCTGAGCATCTTTTTATGTGCCTCTTGGCTATCTACACATCTTCCTTGGAAAAATGTATATTCCAATCTTCTGCCCATTTTTAATCAGGTTGTTTTGTTGTTGTTGTTGATGTTGAGTTGTTTGAGTTCTTTGTATACTTTGGATTTTAGCCCCTTATCAAATATGTCATTTGCAAATATCTTCTCTCATTCAGTAGGCAGCCTTTTCATTTTTTTGACAGTTTCCTTCTCTGTGAAAAAGCTTTTTAGTTTGATGTAGCTCCACTTGTTTATTTTTGCCTTTGTTTTCCTTGCCTGAGGAGACATAGCCCAAAATATATTACTAAGACCAATGTCAAAGAGTGTACTGCTTATGTTTTCTTCTAGAGGTTTTATAGTTTCAGGCCTCATTTTGAATTTATTTTTGTGTATGATGTGGGAGAGTAGTCCAGTTTAATTCTTTTGCATGGAGCTGTCCAGTTTTCCCAACACCATTTACTGAAGAGACTGTCTTTTCCCCATTATATATTCTTGCCTCCTTTTTTGTCGATTAATTGCCAATATAAGTGTTTATTTCTGGGCTGTCTGTTCTGTTCCATTAATAGATGTGTCTGTTTTTGTGCCAGTACCATACTATTTTGATTACTGTAGCTTTGTAATATAGTTTGAAATCAGGGAGTGTAATATCTCCCAGCTTTGTTACTCTTTCTCAAGATTGTTTTCAAGGTCTTTTGTGTTTCCATACAAATTTTAGAATTATTTCTTCTAGTTCTGTGAAAAATGCCATTGGTAGTTTGATAGGGATTGCATTGAATCTGTAGATTGTCTTGGGTAGTACCATCATTTTAACAATATTAATTCTTCCAATCCATGAACATGGTATATCTTTCCATATGTTTATGTCGTCTTCAATTTCTTTCATCAGTGTCTTATAGTTTTTGGAGTACAGGTCTTTATACTCCTTAGGTAGGTTTATTCCTAAATATTTTATTCTTTTTGATGGGATGGTAAATGGGAATTTTTCCTTAATTTCTCTTTCTGATAGTTCATTGTTAGCATATAGAAATGCAACAGATTTGTATATATTCGTTTTGTATTTTGCAATTTTGTCAGATTCATTGATGAGCTCTTGTAGTTTTCTGGTGATCTCTTTAGAATTTTCTATGTATAGTATCATGTCATCTACAAACAGTGACAGTTTTACTTCCTTCTTTCAATTTGGATTCCTTTTATTTCTTTTTCTTATCTGATTGCTGTGGCTAGGACTTCCAACACTATGTTGAATAAAAGTGGTGAGAGTGGGCACCCTTGTCTTGTTCCTGACCCTAGAGGAAATGCTTTCAGCTTTTCACCATGAGTATGATATTAGCTGTGGGCTTATCATATATGGCCTTTATTAAGTTGAGGTTCTGTTCCGTCTATACCCACCTTGTTGAGAGTTTTATCATAAGCGGATGTAGAATTTTGTGAACAGCTTCTTCTGCATCTTTAGGGGTCTCTGGCTACTTGGCCTTGGGGGTCCCAGATTTGGTGTGTCAGCCCACAGGCAGCCTGGGCTGGGGCCCAGGGAGCCCTGAGGCTGGTCCCTGCTCACTAGTGGGTGAGGCTGTTCCCTGGGTTCGTTCTGGTCCCCTGGTGGGCAAAGCTAAGTCCCAGGGTCTCTGGCTGCAAGATCTGTGAGATCTGGTGTCAGTGCCAGCACAGAGGTATGTGGGACTGGTTCCTGGACCCTCTGGTAGACAGAGCAGGGTCCCAAGGTGACTGTGGGCTCAGGGATGTCTTGAAGGAGCAGGCCTGCTGGTGGGTAGGGCTGTGTCTCCTCCAGGCTATTTGCTTGGCCTGGGGCATGCCAGGAGTGGAGCCTACAGGTTGTTGGGCAGGTGCGGGGCTAGGGCCTGGGGCTAATAAGATAGAGAGAGGACTCCAAAGTGGTGCTTCCCAGTGCCAGTGTCCATGCAGTAAAACAAGTTCCCAAAAAGGCTGTGGCCATCATCCCCGTCCCCAGGTGAGCTCCAGCCGCCTCCAGCCTCCCTGGAGACTCACCAAGATCAGAAGATGGGTCTGGCCCAGGGTCCTTTCAAATTCCTGCTTCTGCCTGGGTCCTGGAGGTTGTGAGATTTTATATTCTCCCTTTAAGAGTGGAGTCTCTATTTGCCCCAGCCCTCTGGGACTCCTGAAAGTAAGCCCTGCTGGCCTTCAAAACCAAACGTTCTGGGGGCTCATCTTCCCAGTAAAAGACCCACAGGCTGGGGAGCCCAGTGTGGAACTCAGACTCTTCACTCCTTGGGGAGAACCTCTGGCATTGTAATTATCCTCCCATTTGTGGATTGCTCACCCTGAGGGACTTGGTCTTGACTGTACTGTGTCTCCACCCCTCCTACCCATCTCACGGTTCTTTCTTTATGTCTTTAGTCGTAGGAGGTCTTTTCTGCATATTTTTCAGTCTTTCCCAGCAATAGTTGGTCTGTGGGTAGCTGCAATTTTGGTGTGTCCACAGGAGGCAGTGAGCTCAGGGCCTTCCTACTCTGCCACCCTGGCACCTCTGGGGTCTTTCATAGGGGCACTCATCCCATTATAAGGCTCCACCCTCATGACCTCATCACTGCCCAGAGACCCCACCTCCTAATGCCATGGCACTGGGGTTGGGTTTTTAACATACGGATTTTGGGGACACAGACGTTCAGACACAGCCCTGGGTGTGTGGAAGTTCTCTACACCTGGGTGACTGTCATCCTCTCCCTGGGGAAGGCTTCTCTACCCCCACAACCGCACCCTTACCTACCATCCTGGAAGCCTCTCCTCCCCTGGCACCGCAAGAGCGGCTTAGTCAGAGGGTTATGCTGGATCTCAACTGCCTGTTCAGTCCTTAGTGAAGAACAGACGGATATGGCATGGGAGTGGCTGGTGGTAGCTCTCATGACGTGACGTGAGCACCGCCTCTGCTCAGGGACTGTGTTTTTCTGCCTCTTCCAAACCCACAGTCCCTGGTCTGGAGGAGCCCCTAGGCAAGTGCATAATATACAAGTGTGCTCAGAGCACCTGCCTCCCTGGATTGGCGGTATGTTCACCTACCTGATTCCCCAGCAGCTCCATAGACTCATAAGTGTTCACGGTGTGGCTTTCTCCTTTGTCTCCCTGGTACCCAGCAAAGAGCTGTGAACAACATAGGACTCCATCATTTCTTGTTGAATAAATGAATGAATAAAAAAGATCCAGAGATGAAAGAGATAATCGATAGCTTTGTTTATACCCCAGTGAGCTCCACTATAGAAAATACACATCAGATATGCCAAGGATGGAAGAAGGAACAAAGGAGGCGAGAGGGGAGGGGTGGGGGGAGAAGGGAAAACAAAGAAATTGTGCATTGCTGCAACAAGAAAGATTTAGGATTGATTAGGAAGAACTACCTTACTCTAAAGTTTTTTTTAAGAAAATGATTAAAAATAAATTCTTAAATAAAAAGAAGTCACAACTATATCTGAGAAATTTTTCTGAAAAATTGATTGTTTTTCCCCCTAAGGCCACAGAGAGTGAAATATTGAGCTTTGTACAGGAAAAGGAAATTGCCAGACACACACACGTGCCTGACTTCCCCCCCTATTCATTAGTCCCACGGTTAATGCAAATACTTATATCTAACAAAAGCATTCGGATCAGCTCCCAACCATAGTGAAATAAAATAGTTATAAATTAGTGCAAAACTCCCCAAACTGATCTCCAAGACACCAGAAATGGTGCCCACTCACCACCAACAAGAAGGCAAAAGTGATGGGAATTAGAACTTTGCTTTATTTTCTACTTTAGGGTGCGTTGGAAGGAAGGATGTGTGGAGGTGTGAGGAGCAGTGGACGCCTGCATCACAGCCCGTTTTGCTTTTCCCATAAACTGGAAAAGACAGAACAAGAATATGGGAAAGGACACACACATGGGCAGAACATAATCAGAAAAAGTGCTTGAAGCATCCCTAGCCTAGAATCATGAATACTATTAACTCTAGTTGGAAGTTCCGAAAAATGAAAAAAAAATGGAGATTTTTAAACATGTGCATTGCAGAAAGTACTGCACTGTTTTAACAAAAGTCACCATCCTCGTGGCGTGGTAAACAGCGCGCCTCTGGCGCTACATCACGCACTGCGGGGCGCTGAAATATCACCAGTGTTTGCAGGAGGCAGCGCACAGCCACGCTGGGAGGCTTTCAGATCAATGTCGGCAAACAGCCTCGCGACCCTCCAGAGAGGACTTATGCAGCCAGCAATTCAGTGTCCAAAACATGCCCTTTCAAGTTGGGGCTGAATCTCTGCTTTTGCATTTATATCCATTCCCTCTTCCCTGGAACTTGCCAATGTGTCATGGCTTCTGGGGTGTTTCACTGAGATCATTTGAAAGCTTCTTCATGTCCTTTTCTAGCAGCAGATTCAAAGTCTAATTTCTCACGTCCAAAGGCACTATTTTTTAATGCCCAAGGCAGAAGCCAGAAGTACCGCTGCATATAATTAGTGTCATACCCAATGTGAGCTAGTCTACACCAGGCTTATACAACGTTTCCTCTTACAAAATGTGCTGATAGGTAATCTGGTTTAACAAGAATTAGGAAATAACCATATTCTAAACCACTAATCCCTGGATTGTGGTGCGTACATGCATGCACACTAATGAATAATTTGTCTTTTAAAACAGGTTTGGTTTTCAAATTAATTTTCCAAACTCTAAAATATTTCTCTTTAAAGGTTTAAGAAAATCTCAGGAGTTGGGGTTGAAGGGGGTTTCTCTACATGATTATAAAGACGTGAACCAAACACACACACACACATGTATATGCACAAAAACTCATGCATGTGTGTGTGAATGAATACACAAATGCATGTGTACATATACACATGTGTGCACACATGCATATGCATGCACACATACATGTGATTTTGATCAGGGTCAAAATCTGCCGTGCATCCTGCAATTCCACCTCCCTCACCTTGCCCGCTCCGGCCCTCAGCTCTGTCCCTGCATTACCGGTTCCTCTGGTGCACCAGAGGAGTCCTTCTGAAATGAAAATCTGCACACCCTTCCTTACACAAAAAATACCTGAAAACATATCATAGATTCAAATGTAAAACCATACAACTTTTAGAAGAAAACATAGGATTAGTTCCTCACTTGGCGTCCAAAGCACAAGTCACAAGAGAAAAACTGGATCATTTGAACTTCATAAAAATTATATAGAATTATTTTTCTGTGCAAAAGCCCCTGCTCAGCAGATGGAAAGACTTGAAGAAAGTGTGTGCAGGTCACCAACCCAACGAAGGACTGTTTCCAGAACAGTCGAAGGACCTCAGAACTAAGCAGAAGGAAACAAACAATCCACTTAGAAAATAAGCAAAAGACCCGGACAGACGTCTTCCCAAGAGGACATACAGACAGCAGATAGACACGAGGGCAGACACTCTCCGCACCCTTAGCTGGGCAGGAAATGCAAATTAAAGCCACCAGAGGCCCCACCACACACTGATCAGAAAGATGAAAACAGGATCACAGCACGTGCTGGTGAGGACGAGCAGGAGTCTGACTGCTCCTTTGTCACTGGTGGGGACGCAAAGTGTTCCCAGCGGGAACGTGGGCAGTTCCTTAAAATGCTCAGTATTCACTCGCCCTGTGATCGCCACTCCTGCTCCTGAGGACGTGAGAGAAGTCAGTCCTTCATGTCAACACAAAAATCCATAAATGAAGGTTCATAGCAGTGGTGGTCATAACCACCAAAACCTGGGAAAGAAAACTGTCCTTCAACAGATGGATAAGTGCTCGACCAGGTGCACCCCTGCAGCGGGATGTCACCCCTCAGTGAGGGCGAAGCTGTGGATGCGGGGACCTCCCAGGTGGGTTTCGAGGTTATTTTGCTGGTGAAAATGCCAATCTCCTAGGGCCCCGTGCTGTATGACTTCATCCTATGATGTTCTCAAAGTGACAAAATCTCCCTGGCGGAGAGAGGCCTGTGGTCGTGGTCCTCGGGGGTGCAGTGTGGTGAGGCTGTGAGTGTGAAGCAGCGTCTGTATGTCTGTGCACAGATGTACACATGTGATACCACGTCACAGAAGTGCACACTCCCCCACCCCAGAAAAAAGAAATACAAAGAGCGCAGGCGGGAGCTGGTGGGATCTGAACAGGTCTGCGGCATCAAGGGCATCACACCTGCGTCGGCTCCCTGGTTTGACTGCTGTCCTCAGGTTACATGAGACGTTCTCACGGCAGGAGGGGGGCGAGGAGCACACAGTGGGTCTGTGCTTCTCAACAGCTCGTGTGTGACCCTAAAATTGTCTAAAATAAAACACTTCTAAAAATCTTGTTGGATCAGCACACTGATTAAAATGCTTTAAGGGGAGGGGGGATAAATTAGGAGTTTGAGATTAACATATACACACTACTATATATAAAATAGATAACCAACAAGGACGTACTGTATAGCACAGGGAACTCTACTCGATATTCTGTAATAACCTATATAAGGGAAAAGAATCTGAAAAAATAGATATCTATGCATCTGTGACTGAATCACTTTGCTGTACACCTGAAGCTAATACAACACTGTAAATCAGCTATACTTCAATAAAAAATTTAAAAATAAAATAAAATGCTCTAAGAGCATCACATGTCCTCTGTCTAAAGACCAACGTCCCTCGCCTGTCCCCGGAGGTTCGGCGGGACCCGTCAGCGGCTCTGCAGCTCCGCCCGGGTTGCCACCTGCCTGGCCAACTCCTACAGACATTTGCAGACTCTCCTCTGAGGTCTTTGGCGGCCGCCCCACTCAGGCTGAGTCAGGGGGCCTTTCTCTGCACCTTTACAAGCCCCGGCCCATGTCGGGGGCCCACGTGTGTGGCAAGGGCCGGTGAGCCCACCCCAATCTTGGTCTATCTGTGCAGGTGCACAGACTTTACCTCTGCAGCTGCCTGGCACCAAGTGGATTCTCAGCCACGTGCCATGAATGTGTGCAGAATGCACACCGTGAACACGTGTCGAATGAACAAATCGGCAGTGAGAACATCTCCATACTGAAGACACACACGAGGGAGGCCGACGGAGGCCCCGTTCCTGGGGGAGGGGAGCCGAGGCCGGGAGGGCACAAGTGTGGGCGGGCAGGTCCTGACAAGGACCCTCAGAAGAGCCCGCCTCTGCCCTCCTTCTCTCTTCTGTCCTTTAGTCCTTCCAAGAAATATGCTTTCGTGTCTGCTCCCTGCCCAGCCCCGCCCCTAGCACAGAGACACACACAGGGATTGGACCCGCCCGTGTGGAAGAGTCACACACCCCAGGCAGTGACACGAGAGGACCTAAGCGAGCCCAACTCTGCTCCAGGTGGAGGGGGAGGCGGGACACCCGCCGCCCGCCCCGGGGCTCAGCAGGGCTGCCCGCAGGCGCCGCGGCAGCATCGCCCTGGCTGTGTCGCAGCTCTTACATCTGACTGACCACGTCCCGCGTCCCTCTTATTTTACCAAATTTTTAAAATATCCTCAACTGTTTTTTTGACAATCACGAAAAACATAAATACCTAGCACATTTGATTAAAACTACATTTCACTATAAAATTATTTATGAAAAACTAATGTAGTTATAGTGTTATTATATTTAATATATAGTAGATGTATATAATATTAAATAACATATGTAACATATTTAATATATACATTTAGTATATATTTAATATCTATTCAATATACATACTATTAAATGATAACAAGATCTGTGGGAAAGCTCACCTTTCAAAGTTCACACCAACTTAAATAACTAGGAACTTCAAAGTGAAAGGGAAACAGCCACCCACAGGAACACTTGCCGCCGGGGTGGGGCGACGTGCGGGCAGCCAGGGCACGAATGCCCCGGCTCCGTGCCCTGGCCCACCGTGTGCCCCACATCCGCACAGCAGCCCTGCGGTTCCCAAGCTCAGCTTCCCCTGGGCTCCCTGGGACCTGCGGCTGGTGCTGCCGAGGGACCCCATCTGCCTGCAACTCGAGCGGGGTGTGGCCTGCACTTGCTCCCCACCTGTTCCCAGGGGCAGGACAACTAGGAATCGCTGACTTAGGGGGACCCACGTCATACCTGGGGAAGCTGAAGTTCACTAACCATGGGCAAGTCCCCAGCCCTGAGAGTCAGAAAGTCACGGACACGAGGGTCAGACCAGGATTTCCGCTTCCAAGCACGAGCCCTTAGCCGTGCTGCTCTGTGACTTCTCCGAGGCTGAGGCACCAGACTTTCCCGTCAGGTGACAGCAGGACAGAGGGAGAAAGGGCTTCAGACCCACGTCCTAGCGTCGGTCAACTGAGAGCAAACGCTGGTGTCTCACCGCCTCAGCTCCGGCTGCGTTCCCCAAACCAGATTAGTTTCCTGCTGGATGAACTGGCCCTTTGCCGTTAAGCCTTGACTATTCGGTTTGATCAAACTACGAGCACGTTGCCTTCGTTTATAATGTCCTGGTGTGTTTTGGAGTCCTTTACACCTAAAATCATTTTGCTAGAAAGAGGACAGGGAGAAAGCGGAAGAGGTTGCCAGGCTTTGCAAGAAACGTCAGGTTGAGAAGCACGCGGGCAGCCGGGGGGTCAGCTCCAGTGTGAGCTGGTACCCCCGCCCGCGCTGGGGCATCTCGCAGAAGTGATGGGCCGGAGCTCTGCAGGGAGCGGGGAGGGAGGAAGCGGCCGTCGCCTGGTGTCTGCACACAGGGCTGTCGCATCTGCAGGACGGTGGCTGTGGAGACGGGGCGAAGGGGCAGGACTGCGGCTCCCTGAGTCTTCCGGACATCCTGGTCTGGGGCAGCGCCGGGACCGGAGACCCGCACCTCGCCACTTACACACTGAGAGGCCCTGACCCTCCCTCCAGCTCTCACACGGGGCTGACCTTGTCCTCCACCGCTGAAAGAGGAAGGTGCCTTCAAAGAAGATGAACTTCCCAGGAAGGAGGGATGGGGCGAAGAAGCACAGCTAGAGGTGCTCAAGATGAACTTGGAAACAAATAGCGTGCAAACCGCACCTGTAATGAGCTGGCTGCGTGGGCCTGAGGGGCTCGGGGCAAACGCACCCCCGTCCTCTCTGCGGGACTCAGCCGACCACGGGGGTCGCGCTGAACGCGATATCGTCCGAATGCTCTCCAAGCCACAGTCTGCCGGAGGACACGTGTGCAGTCATCACAAGGAAGGACAGGCGTGCCGATCTGGGTCTGCACGTGCAGTCAGTTTATGCAGCCTCACTGCCTGACGGCTTAACTGAGCTGTTCCGCCAGCCATCTGCAGACGACTCTGCCGAATTACTTGGCATCTTTATTCTTCATGCTCTCATTTCAATGGAGTAGAACCAGGCACATTGGACTTGAATGTCTGATGGTATTACTACGTATATTCATGTCTGCCTGTACGTACAGGCACCCCTGTGCTCACGCATGAGGCTCTACCTGCATCTACACGAACCGATGGCCTTCTCTCTACAGGGCATCTGGCAACGCACTGGCAGTTGTCATAAATGTTGGGGTCTGGGCAGTTGTATATGCCCAGGATCATGAAGAGTAAACAATAAGGAGTGTGATCTGGTTTTCCTTTTTTAAAGTAGCGGTTTATTAATAACCATATGATTAATAACCACAACCAACATTAATCTTGCTACAACCATTTAGACCTCTACTCGTGAGCAAGCTTCGACTCTCCAGCCTCAGGGTCTGGAATTGAATTCTCACATACGAAGCCCTAGTTTCTAGGAGATGACAGAACCTCAGGAGAGGGGGGTTTCCTGCTGGAAGAAGAAGTGGACTCGGGTTGAGGGGGCGGAACTGTCCTGAGACTCCCAGACCAGCCCTTTCCATCAGGGGGCTCTGATAGGACAGTATTACCTGCCTCCTCCCTTCAGCTCCCTTCCCTCCCCGGACCCTCACCCAGTGACCTGACAGTACAGACTTGCACCCAGAGCCACCCACGTGGCAAACCCATTCGATTTCTTTGCATCTTTGTGTCCTCACCTCCTATGTGATTCTTCTGTGGGGAAGACCCAGATTAGGCGCAGAGAAGTTGGTCTGAAGCACTCCATTTCATGCTGTACTATTTTCTCTTTATAACTCCTAGTATTTGGTGGTATTGTTCCCTGATGCTAAGCTTTGAGGAGTCCCCATCTAAATGATTCTTGGTCTGTGTAGCTAAATCCATCAGACACTTGAGACCCCTGACAAAACACAGCCTTCATCGCCGTGGTCCTTTCACACACGTGGCCTCGTCGTTCTGATTTCCATTCAGACACAGGCTTTGAGGGCAGCTGCGAAGGACTTACATGCCTCTCCTCCCATTTCTGAGAAGGGAACCCCGTGGCCGGATTGGAGTGTAGCCGCTGAGGACGGAGGGGGTGTGAGGCTGGCCTCTTGCAGCTTCTTGCTTCATCCACGTCCTGCCAGAGGTTGTTTCCTGACAAGAGAGGACAAGGGCAGAGCAGGGGAGGGCAGACCGTACCCGGAAGATGTGTCCTGGCCGTGGCATTTGGTCCAAGTCTCCAAATTGCTCTGATTCTCAATTTCTTCAGCTGGAAAATGGGGCGCTTTGTGAGGACTGGGACACAGTAGGAAACGTGGCTGGTGCACACGGAACACTCGGTGTTACAACGATTATTATTTTTCTGGTTCTGACTCTCTCCTCATCGCTGAGAGCTGGCTACTTACATCCTAATAACCTTAATTTATTTGGTGTATTCTCAGAGGGTGAGAAGAGAGACTGAGAAAACAGGCTCTCAGTGTTACCCTTTCTCTCTTAGCTCAAAGCCGCTCAAGAAGTCCCCGCTTCATCTTTGGATTGTGCGTGACAGAGGCTTAGAGGGCGGTGAGGATGATCCAGCGACGGGAAAGCCAGGAGGAGAGGCCATGGCTGAGGAAGAGCAACAGGGTGACCAGTTCAAAAAAGAGGAAAGATGCACACACAGTCTTCTGTTGTCGTGTGTGTCTGCACAAGAAAGCATGACTTCAGTTTCGTAAAACTTGAATTCAAACCCTGACCCCACTACTCCCCAGCTGTGTGAAACAGAGCAAACGGCCAGCTTCTGGGCTCCAGCTGTTGAGAAGGTGACCCAAGATAACAGACAGGGAGCACCGATCACAGACAAAGCCAGCATCCACTCGCTACACGTACATTTTCCTCTATCTTCCTTCATTTAAGAAAATAGGTGAGGCCATGGGAGATGTCTTCATTGCACATCATCTTTGACCCACAGGTTTCACTTTTCTAAGGCCCCCGGGGACGTTGATGTGGAGTCAGCCATCACCCCAATGGGACAAGAGCTCTCTCTGGGCCGCAGTTCCAGGTAGGTTGTGGTCCCCACCTAACTGGGTCCAGGTCAGGAAGAGGCTCACGGGTCTCAGGACCCACCCTGTGGAGTCTTTCATTACTGGAGGCCTCCAGGTCACCACTGCCCTCCCTGGAAGACTAAGGGACCCTCCCCTCTTGGACACTGCTGGACCCCAGCTCCCCCAGGAGAGACCTGCCCACCCACCCACCAGTGAAAGTTCCCTCGAGGAATTATCATCCTTGACAATCAAGACAGTCTGGACCAGGCTCTTAGCAGCTGTGCAACCTCACGCCTCCCAAAGCGGGGCACTAAGGTCCTTGCACACCAGCAAGGACCTTAACGAGGAACTTCCCGAGAGGTGAGGGGCTCCCCCAAGGAAACCAGAGTGTGGGTTGTCATTTTGTGGGTAAAACGTAGGCCGGTGGGCTTTGCCCAAATGGTCCCAAAGCGAGGCTGCCATCGCCCTGCTCCATCCTGCCCTGTGCTCACAGCTCAGCTCCTCTGGTTCCTCACATCTGCCTGGAGGGGAGACACTGCCCGGAGGTTCGCCTGTAGGGTAACCCACTCCCATCCGGGCCTCCCTGCTCCCTCCCCAGTGTGGACATGGGGGCTCACCTGGGAGGGCTTGGTTTGACTTCCCAACTTTCCACACACAAACTTCCACCCCTAATGGAGATGTGTGCATTTCACTGCTTTGATAATTTAGCGCTGAGATGATTTATGGCTAGCATGTTAATTATGAATACGTACATTACCATTTTTATAGCCTATTTGGATACGGATCAGCAGAGAAGGAGCCGTTACCCCATTTCCATTTATCACTTGTGCTCGGTCCCGCATACCCGTAAAACAGAAGCCGTGTTCCAAAGAGCAAGGATGAACCTGACCATTTCCCCAAGTCCCCTTGATTTCACCAAATGCACAGAATGTCAAGTTTTCGTTTAAAAACTGTGTCTGGCCGACAACCCTTGACAGAGCCTTTCCCTATTTCCCCCCCAACTGCTGGGAAAACCCAGGAGAAAGGGAAGAGTCACATGCATACCACAGGGGACGCTCTGCACACGGATGGGGTTTCCCACGGTTGGCAGGCCTGCGGGCTGGGGGAGGGGGAGGTGGAGGGGGGCGTCCAACAGCAGCACTGCCTCTCTCAGCCCGCCTCGCTCCCACCCCCACTGCAGCCCAGGACCTTCCGGTCCCCAGTTCCTCCTTCACAGTAGCACTCAGATCCCCCTCTTCAGAGAGTTGTCTGGATCGCCCACCCAGCAGAATCGCCGCCTCCCTCTGGGCTCCTGGGTGGCCTGTCCCCTCACCCCCCGCAGCGCCTCACGCCTGCTTTGCAGACACGAACACGATCCGATGTCCCGCCCTGGGCGCCGTGGTCTGGTCACAGCCTCTGATGCAGCAAAGGTGGTTTAAGTCCAGGCTCCACCACGTCCCCAGTGCTGCAGCCCTGAGCCCGTGGTTCGTCCTCAGTTTCACCATCTGTGTACTGGGAATAACGCAGGACGATCACAGGATTAGAGGTAAATATTTGAATGACCAGCACGACCTCGGGACAGTTGCAGGAACCTGTGAAATATCTGTGGAAAGAAGCTGTGATGAAAAGAAAACAGAAACCTGGGTCTGTGCAGACTCTTCTGCTCTCCCTGGGGCTCTGGGGTCTTTCTGTGTCGTTTGGATTCGGGGGAAGCAACTGGGAACGCGGAGCCGCGGGCCGCATAGGTCAGGGGCATGGAGGCCGGGCGGGGTGGGGCGCTGGGCCAGTGCTTTGGGAGGAGAGTCTGGGGGTGTTGAGAGAGTCAGAGCCTGACAGGTCCCCAAGATGGGTCTCCCACTCGACGTCTAGTCCTTCTCGTGGGGCATCACCGGAGGACTTTGTCCGAAACCAGAGCACCTGCTCCAACATGATGCAAGTTATCTGAGAAGAATGAAAACTAAACCTGGGCCCGGGCTCATCTGCAGGAGCTCGGGGACAGTCCAGGACCCTGCACCGAGAAGAGCGAGGACAGCAGCCCCAGGGGCCAGAGGCAGGGGCCGTGAAGCCCGGCCTGACCTGTCACCCGCACGGAGCGAGGGCGCCCACTCTGCTGTCCTCACGCAGCTCGCCTTCATCTGGTTTATCTGAGACTTTCCGGAAAAAAATTAGGAGGTTTCAGTCTAGTGCTCAGCAGCCCATAGGACACACAGTTTTCTGTTTGAAACCTGTGTCCCTTTCCCAGGGTCTTCCTTCCAGGCAGAGCGAGGTGGCCGCTGTGTATTTTGGGTTCTCGGTGGAGTCAGGCCACGTGCTTTGCCCAGGGGCGCAGGAACGTGGCTCGGCCATGGCCTACGTTCCCATGTACCCGGTGGGCTGAAGTTTGGAAGGCCAAACCGAAGAAATAACAGCAGCAAGGACAAAACTCGTGGACTTTTAACTCAATCCTACACCTTTAAGGCGGCTGGCTTATCTGCCCCCGCCTCCACTCAGGAGGCCAGACTCTAAGAGGAAAAAGGTAAAACAACCCTGCAACATCCTTCCTCATCTCTGAGTCATAAAAGATTGCCTCTGGACTGGCCACAAGCTGTGCGCCCGGCCCTGCCCCGCCAAGCTCTGGACCCCGGCCTTGTTCCCATGTGCACTTCAGACAGAGGCTGGGCCCCGCCGGCCGGTGCTGACTCCCGCCCCGACCCTGCCCTGGGCTCAGGAACACACATTCCAGCAGGTTCCTAGATGCTGTGCTCATGGTGGTCCCCTGCAAAGCCCTAGTGACCGGAGTGGGCTGGACACACAGTGCTCTGCTGTAAATGGCCGAGATTTTGCCGTTCTTTGCAAAGATGCAGCATCCGGCCTGAAGATGGGTTCGTGGCTATGCCACCATCAGTGGTCAGCCTGGGACTCTGAGTATTTATTTATCTCTGCGAGACTGAGTCACAGCATTTGTAAATGGAAACAATACCACCGGCCTCTGAGAGTGACCATTAGGGCTCCACGTGTGTGTGCTCTACAGCGCCTGCAGAGCTCCTGGCGTGTCGTAGGCGATCGGTAAACGCTCAACGGATCGACAGGAGATAGTTCTCCTCTCGTCCACATATCCTTATGCTATAATTAATATATTAACATGGAATCATGCATCTCAAAAATCCTTGACTTGACAGCCCACAGTTTTGAGTGATGGTCACTGGCGCTCCTGAGTCACTGGCTTCATGGGGTCCGTTTCCTTTGATGAACGTGGCCAGAGTGCACCTGACCCTCCTGGGCACAGCAGCTGCCCCGACGGTCAGTGCTAACTGGTCCATCGCAAGGTCTCCTGGGCGTTTTCTTCATGCTGTGGGCCTGCAGAGTCCCTGCAGCTCCATCGGCCCCAGTCACACCAAACACAGCAAGCAGAAAGGTGTAAGCTGGGAAAAATCATTGCCCCGCAACAAAAACAGCAGAGAGATGCTCAAACCCACGCTCTGTGCTTTAGAGGGAGGACAGAGGGCACAGTGGGAAAAGCCCAGAGCCGACCATTCGGAAGGTCGCAGTTGATCTTCCAAACAGCAAAGTATGTGGTTTCAGACACACGGCGTTCTCACTGGACCTTCCCTTTCTCACCTGAAAAAGGAGAAGGAAGTGATCTGATCTGGTTGTTCGGGGAGCTGCCTTCACTTTAAGAAGATCACATACAAACCGGAAGATGTTTAGATCAGAGCAGGCAGGACGCGGGGACAAAACAACCATTCAGATGAGAAAGTGTCGAAGGAACTAGACTCAGAAGGGACGCATCACCGTCCCCTGAATTTCTGAAGGGCTGCCCTGAGAAGCAGAAGCCAGGCGTGCGCTGTGTGTCCTCAGAGGCTGGATCTAAGCTACGTAGCAGGATGCTACAGCTCTGAAATAATATATGTGAAAATACATATAAGTGAATAATATGAAAGTGAAAACGCCTTAGCGATCACAGTTTTTGGAAAGAAAATGGTCTCTGAAGGGAGCAGAGTCACCTGTTCCAGGGAGCCTTTGCACACACAGCGCGATTGTTCGGAGGGGATTTGAACTTTCAACAGGGGCTGGGCCTCCGGGACCCTTTGCGGGGGGGCAGCGGTGGTCACACAGGCCGCGCAGTCAGAGCACAGAGGCCGGGGTGCTCCTCGTGGGTTTACCATGTGACAGCGCCCCCTGAGGTTGTGCTGCGTAGCTGCCCAGACCAGTTAGCTCTCTCCCAGCCTTGAGATGCTCTAATTTCATTACTGTATCATCGAAGATCTCTAAGCTGCTTTACAGCCGCTAATTCCATGAATCCATGAAAAGGCTATTGCTGCCAGAAAATTCTGCCGCTTCCCGTTAGTGTTCAATAAAGTAGTGCTTATTGATAGGTCTGTCTTTATACTTCGACCTATAAAATCTGACGTAATAAAATCTTACTGATTCTAAAAGGAGTCAAAATGTTATTTTTTCTAATAAAAGCAAACAGCTCCCACTTACCGAGACTCTGTCATTTGGCACGCGTGTGTACGTGAGTTTGTGTGTCTTGAACAAGCATAACTCAAATTTACTTCCGAGCTCTATCTTTGCCCCTTGGAGGGCTTTTCAAGGAGAATAGGCTTCATTTCTCCTAGAGGAAACCTCTAGAAGTCCGTGGCTATTTTGCTCACTTTGAAGTGTCATTGTGAGGGTCACTTAAGGCACAAAGCATCTCAGTTCAGAGGGTAGAAAGTCAAGACCAGATACTAATCGACTGCAAATTTGGTGTAACACCACCCTCTCTCTCCCCCAGCCTGGGCTGCAGGGGGTTGGGGCTGCACTGGCTTCTCTGATTCTCTGTCTGGGCTTCTCCCTACCCTTCCCGCTGCATTAGGGAGAAGCAAGGGTGGTACGAACAGAAACCCTTCTTATGAACTTGTACTGTCATACACTGGCTTCCCACCCTCTATCTGACAGATGTTTGAAACTGATTCTTTCTCCCGCGGACACTTTTGAGCATATTTTTGGAATTTCGTCTTGCTGGGATTCTCTCCTGCTGTTCCTTCCACTTCGTAGATGAATCTCTATTCTGGAAGGCTGCCTCTGGCTCCCCCATTGTCCTAGGAAGCTGGAGTCCCTCCATCCTCTTGGCAGACCTTCTGCCGACCTCCATGGACCACCCCATCTCAGCCTCCTCCCCACCCCATGCTGCGTACTAAGCTCAGTTCTTACCGTGATAAACTCTGGGCATGTAAGCCAAACTCAGCACAGCTGCAGAAGGCTGCTGGGCCCCTTGGGCCTGAGACAGGCACCAACAGAGCCTCTTCTCAACTGCAGGGGACAAGCTGCCCGGGAAGTCCCCTCTCACTAGGATAGGAAATGCACAACCTAGCAGCATTTCCCCACACCTCTTCCTCTCCCCCAGCCTGGCAATTCTGTGTTCAGTTAAGGAGGAAGTTCAAGAGTGGGGGAGCTGTTTTGAATGATTTCCTTTATCATGTCTACTTGTGTGGCGTGTGGTGCCCTCACCCTGGTGTCGGATAAGCAATCACATGGATGCTTCTGTTGACGCATAGGCGGGAAGATTTCCGTTTTAACCCCTTATTCATACACGAGGCACCATCTCCCAGGAAGTGTATCTAACATAATACACAACGTATTTAATAGCAACCTGCCAAGGCAGTTTAATTATCCTCATTTACATGTAAAGGACCTCAGACTGGAGAAGTTAGGTAACTTGCCCCTGGTCACACAGGTAAAAGGTGGCGAAGCTGAGATTCAATCCCAAGACCGCTTACTCCATAAGCTCCCTGGTGCTCGAGACCCATGACCCTCAAGTTTGAGGGAGTATCACAGTCAGCCGAAAGGGTGGGTGAGATGCACATCGCTGCCCACCCCGCACTCCTAGAGCTTCCAATCAGCAGCTCGGAGGCGGGGCGGAGAACTCACCTTTCTAAAAAGTTTCCAGGTGATGTTACTGCCCCTTGGTCAGAGGGCCCCACTTTGGGAAGCACCGTGTTACACTAGCCTGACTTCCTTGGATGAACGATTTCCTCTCTCTCTTCCCCTTCCAGGGACACCTTCACCTGTCAGTGCCAGCCTGGGTGTGCCTTTCCCAGAGACCTGGCTGGGCAGATCTCCACCACCAACATCGCTGGGGTCCCAGGTACATTTGGTGGCACAGCTGCCTGAGGACACCTAATTGGTCCTTGTGATCATGAGAAACTTGCTAAGGTTTTCTCAAGGGAGAAGGGAAGCTTAGACTTGTGGTTTAAAAGGTCATGGTGGAAACAGGATTCCCAGCTCGTGCAGACAAGTGTTTATCTGAGGAAGACACACCCGGAGCCAAACATTTCACTGGGTTTGTTGGTGACAACGTAATGCAATTTCATTCAATATAACTCTCTACCTTAACAGACCTTAAAATGTACACACATGCAGGGGACTCAAATGTTCTGCTTTTGCCCACTGGCTGATATGTTTAAGGGTCATGTAAGAAGGTTGGAGAAGAAAAAAATTAAATAAATGAAAAAGCAAGATAATTTAATTTTGAACACTGTGAGTATTCATTTGGAATAAACCAATTTATAAAGCTGGAAGTGACAAGCTCAAATTAAATGTACTTCCTTTTATTACTGTTTTTCTACACCCTCATCAGCCAATTACACTCTCAAATCATTTAGCAGAAGGATCATCTTTACTCTCTTTTAAAGTAGATAAATTCTTCTTAAAAATCCATTTTAATGTCTGCTTGACATCGCATTTACATTTGTATTTATCACGTTTCCTGAGTTTTCTCTATAAGCGGATTTCCATTCGGGATCTGTGTATCTGGACATGGGGTTAAGTGCCCTTATACAAGGACACCTGAATATCATGAAGAATTCAGAACCCTAGACGATTTCTAAACCCTGGCCCCAGCTCAGCCTTCACACTCAGTAATACCTCTACATTTACAAAGATCATGAACGGCGTCCTGCCTTCGAGGGCACACAAGCCATGAGACTGAAGGTCAAATCAAACGCCACACCGGCTGACTGTCTACTCCTGGATACTCAGACAAGGTTCACTTTACAGAGTGGTTCAGACAGCATTCGTCTCCTGTTTACATCAAAGCAATCCCAATTTTAGAAGCAGATTAAATGTACATTATACTTGTATTGTGGTATTTTATTCATTCTGTAATCCTGCTCAAAGGCAGCAAACTGGGAGCATCATTTTGGCACCATGAATATGAATTATATGTATAGAGAGATGAAGATGGGGAGGGGGATTGGACTGGGGAGGGGGATGGGGGTGGAGGTGGAGGTGGAGATGGAGGTGGAGATGGGGATGGGGATGGGGATGGGATGGGGATGGGGGTGGGGGTGGAGATGGAGATGCAGATGGGGATGGGGATGGGATGGGGATGGGGATGGGATGGGGATGGGGGTGGGGGTGGAGGTGGAGGTGGAGATGGGGATGGGGATGGGGTGGAGGTGGAGGTGGAGATGGGGATGGGGATGGGATGGGGATGGGGGTGGGGGTGGAGATGGAGATGGAGATGGGGATGGGGATGGGGTGGAGGTGGAGGTGGAGGTGGAAATGCGGATGGGGATGGGGTGGAGGTGGAGGTGGAGATGGGGATGGGGGTGGGGGTGGAGGTGGAGATGGAGGTGGAGGTGGAGATTGGGATGGGGTGGAGGTGGAGGTGGAGATGGGGATAGGGGTGGGGGTGGAGGTGGAGGTGGAGATGGAGGTGGAGATGGAGGTGGAGGTGGAGATTGGGATGGGGTGGAGGTGGAGGTGGAGATGGGGATGGGGGTGGGGGTGGAGGTGGAGGTGGAGATGGAGGTGGAGATGGGGATGGGGATGGGGTGGAGGTGGAGGTGGAGATGGGGATGGGGATGGGGGTGGGGGTGGAGGTGGAGATGGAGGTGGAGATGGGGATGGGGATGGGGTGGAGGTGGAGGTGGAGATGGGGATGGGGATGGGGGTGGGGGTGGAGGTGGAGGTGGAGATGGGGATGGGGATGGGGATGGGGTGGAGGTGGAGGTGGAGATGGGGATGGGGATGGGGGTGGCGGTGGAGGTGGAGGTGGAGATGGGGATGGGGATGGGGGTGGGGGTGGAGGTGGAGATGGAGGTGGAGGTGGAGATGGAGGTGGAGATGGGGATGGGGATGGGGTGGAGGTAGAGGTGGAGGTGGAGATTGGGATGGGGTGGAGGTGGAGGTGGAGATGGGGATGGGGATGGGATGGGGGTGGGGGTGGAGGTGGAGGTGGAGATGGGGATGGGATGGGGTTGGAGGTGGAGGTGGAGATGGAGATGGGGATGGGGTGGGGTTGGAGGTGGAGGTGGAGATGGGGATGGGGATGGGATGGGGATGGGGGTGGGGGTGGAGATGGAGATGGGGATGGGGTGGAGGTGGAGGTGGAGACGGGGATGGGGATGGGGATCGGATGGGGATGGAGATGGGGATGGGGTGGGGTTGGAGGTGGAGGTGGAGATGGGGATGGGGATGGGATGGGGATGGGGGTGGGAGTGGAGATGGAGATGGAGATGGGGATGGGGTAGGGTTGGAGGTGGAGCTGGAGATGGGGATGGGGATGGGATGAGGATGGGGGTGGGGGTGGAGGTGCAGGTGGAGGTGGAGGTGGAGATGGGGATGGGGATTGGACTGGGGAGGGGGGTGGGGGTGGAGGTGGAGGTGGGGGTGGAGGTGGAGATGGGGATGGGGATGGGGTGGAGGTGGAGGTGGGGATGGGGATGGGAATGGGGGTGGGGGTGGAGGTGGAGACGGGGATGGGGATGGGGATTGGATGGGGATGGGGATGGGGGTGGGGTGGAGGTGCAGGTGGAGGTGGAGGTGGGGATGGGGATGGGGATGGGGATGGGGATGGAGGTGGAGGTGGAGGTGGGGATGGGGATGGGGATGGGGATGGGGGTGGAGGTGGAGGTGGAGGTGGAGATGGGGATGGGGATGGGGATGGGGTAGAGAGGGAGGCAGTCAGGCTGATTGCTGCTCACTTACCTGGGCGTGCTTCTCACCACTTCTTTATTTGCCAACACTCTGCCTTCCGTTTTGTCTTCAATCTTGAGAGGCTCCTTCGGGTGGGAGCTGCCCCTCTCTAGCCCCGGGCAGCTCTCACAGAGGTCCCTAACCCCTGGAGCCCGCTGAGGGCAGCTTCAGCAGCGCTGCTGTGGGTTACAGAGGAGAGGGCACACACAGCCGGGGCGCAGCATGGAGAAGGGGAGCCTGGGGCCCTGTCAGAGCCCCTTCCCAGCACCCTCACCACCCTCAGCCATGCTGGGCATCACCTCTGCCATCACCTTGTGGGCAACCAGCCAATTTATTTACCCCTCTGGGTCTTCGTTTCCTCATCTCCAAATGGGGGTGATGAAACGTCTCATATGCGATGATTAGGAGTAATGAGAATTATGTACAGCAAGGGGCCATCCATCTAAAGCAGCATCACTTATTTATGATAAACGCTACTCCTCATATCCACCTCGCCTTCCCGCCCTGTGCCCCTACCTCCTGCGGTCCTAGGAGGGAGGGCCTACTTTCTGATTCCATGCTGACAGCTAGTCCTCAGCTTAGGTTAATCAGGAAGGAAAGGGCTGTGCCTCCAGCAGTCCCTGGGAGACCTGGAGACGTGGTCCCCTAAGTCAGGAATGAGGCCCTGACAGCGGGGCTCTGGCCACGGCGGTCCACCAGTTGCAGACATAGTTTGAAGAATACCAAACCTATTCCAGGCTGTTGGTCTGGTTTGGTGGCAAAACATAATATAGAAAAATTAATAGAAAAATCCCTGCTTTACATAACCTATAAAATGTTCTAGAACAGTGTAGGTGGTCTGGGTGCCTGACCCCGGCTGCTGAGTCCTCCACAAGCTAAACGCTTGAGCTGCCGGCTGCACGAAGGGCGCCCAGGAGGTGCTACCGACCGAGGAGGGATTCAAACAGGTAACGCACCTGCCATCACAGCTCCGGCTGCCCCACACTTTTATGGGATTAAGAACAAAAAATCTGGTGTGAGCAATTATGCATTTATTTCAGATGAGGGGGATATCACTGGAGTGTAGACTGGATTCGAGGCATCTGAGTTAGCACGGGCAGGATGTATGGGTAAAAAAATTAGTAATGACCAGAGGTCTCCAGCTGGAGGAAACCACAAGGCAAAGAGTGGAAAAGGAAAAAGGGAGAGCTATTTGGGGACGGTGAGGAGAGGCATTCGGCTGGAGTGGGGTTCGTGACCGGGGAGCTGTGAGGTGCACCGGGACGGCAGACACCCTTTAAATGAATTGAATTTGGTTGAGGTGGGACTGCCCACTTTTGGACTTGCTCCTGTGTGTTTCTTGATCTTGCATTGTAATGGCCGTTTTATGACCACGGCATCTCTAAGGTAACCGAGTTCTAAACACACAAGGACCACGCGCATCCCTGAGTCTCGCCTCTGAGTCTGGGCTTCGCTCCGAATGGTGCTTCCAGAAGTCATGCCGCCTCCCCGGGGAATGGGGAGATTCACGGAGCTTCGCAGGAAAAGCCACAGGGACAAACACCCAGAAATAGAAACTGCACACGGAAAATACCCCTGTGCTCCCCTGGGGTGGCGCTGAGGGTCTGCAGGACGGACGGGTCCTGCCGGTGTCTGCTCTGCTTGATGCTGGCACGGGAGGACCGCGACCCGCCCCCGACCCTTCGACCCTGAGCTACACCCCAGCCCTGCTCTCTCTTCTCTGCTGACTTTCCCGCTCCTTCTCGTGCCACTAGCAGGGTGGGTGCTGCCTCCTCCTAACCCGGTCCTGCTGCCTCTGCCCGTCTGTCCTCTCACAGCCCTGACACCCAAAGCCACCCCTAGAAAGTTCTCCCACTCCCAGGCCCCGCCGGGAGCAGGACCCAGCCCAGCGGGGAGCTGTCCTGTTTATGGCTGGAGGCCACTGTGTCCTCGCCCTGAACTGCTTCAGCCGCTGCTTCTCAAGAGAGGCTGACTCTGCCCTCCCACGTGCATGACGCAGACGCCACGCGTGTTCAGAGCGTGTGATGAGGCCCTGCCGGCACTGTCCTTCTGAGGCTCGTGTCAAGCAGCCCCCTCTGGGCCGGGGACCCGAAATCCTCTCCTTGGAGCACTTTGAAAGCCATGGCCCGCCTCGCAGGACACAGGCATGTGAGGCAGAGCCGGACAGCGACCATGGCAACGGGTCAGGAGCTCCTTCCGTAGAAGCACAGCCCGGCCACTTGCCTTTCCTAGAGCAGAATGTGCTGCTCTGTTAGAACCTGCAGGCCATCTCAGGACCCCGCCACCAGGGCTGCCACCCTCTAGGCTCCGTCGAGGTCCTGTGATGTGTCAGACACCTGCCAGGCACTTCACTCGCCCTGGTAGACCCTCACAGCAACCGCACTAGGCAGACACAGATATTACTCCCTTTGATGCATGAACAACGGCTTAGGCAAATCCAGCACCCCCCTAAGACCTCACAGCTAGTGAGTGGGGATCCAGGGTCCAGACACAGAGCCGCGTGACCCCAGAGCCAGCGCACGTTCTCAGAGGACGTAGTCCCATCAAGAATCAATCAGTGGGTCCATCTCTGAAACGGACATGTGACACAGGTCCCCAGGTTCCCCGGAGGAATGAGTGAATTCTGGGTGGGCAGCTTAAACAACTATCAGAATGATAGGGAGGGCATGGCTGAGGCTATTATGTGTATTGACCCCAGGCTGGGCTTTCTCCGGAAGGGCCTCAGGGAAGGCTGTCTCAGAAAGCAGCAGCCCGTCATATCCGTACGGCTCTCATTATGCTAGGGGAGGGGGCGTTGTATAAGGGGAACTGGGTGTCAGCCATGAGCCCAGTTCCAAGAGAGGCCCCAACGTTCCCGCTGTCACTAGCAAACCCTAGACCCCAGAGCCAAACGCAAACCATTACCCCCCTCTGCCTCAGGCTCCGCCTCCTCCCTTGGGCCTGCTCCTCAAGACACCGCTAAGACAGGCCCCTGGTATTTCCTCTGCATCTTTCCAGACCCTTCTGTGCCTTCAGTTCTGTGAACAGCGCTGATCCCGCCAACGGCCCGTCCTGGGAGCCTCCCCAGCCCACCCTGCACCCGCTCTCCCGGCCCCGCCGCTCTTGTCTTCATCTCGGGACAGCACCCCACCCTCCGGGTCTCAGCTCCACGGCCTTGCCCACCCCAACACCCGCTCTCCCGGCCCCGCCGCTCTTGTCTTCATCTCGGGACAGCACCCCACCCTCCGGGTCTCAGCTCCACGGCCTTGCCCACCCCAACACCCGCTCTCCCGGCCCCGCCGCTCTTGTTTTCATCTCGGGACAGCACCCCACCCTCCAGGTCTCAGCTCCACGGCCTTGCCCACCCCAACAAGCCGGGGTATTTCTGTGGGCGCAAAGGCATCTGATGGAGTCAGAAGTGAGAAGCAAAGTGGGGAACAGAGCCAACTCGCCACCCGCACTGGGCCCTGACAAGGACGAGAGCAGAGGCCTGCGCCTCTGAGGGCCCAGGAGAAGGCGGAGGGGAGGTCCAGGAGCTGATACCGGCACTTCTGCTCAGTTTTCCAGAAACCAGTGGTCTTTCAGAGGGCTTTCATTTACTTTTAAAAGAAACACATACCCCACAAGATGTTTAAAAGAAATTAAAATGTCATTCACAGTCTCATACCAAAGAGATTATTAATTTAATATTTTGGCATATTTTTCCTCTAGGAAATTTCCAAGGATAGATACTTTTCAATGATATTTACCTGGACTTCTGAAACTGATGGTAAATTCTATTTTCTGGAAAGGTTTTTCCAGAAGGATTTCTTGTGTCCACTTAAAGAAATTTGTCCTCAATTTCTTATGAAATTATGTAATTCATCATGTCAAATGAAAAAAAAAATGTACATCCTAAAAGTTGAGAATTCTGCTTTACTGGACAGACTTGTTGAGGACTCAAGCCCAGGACACAGCATCTCAGATGCCCTGAGGGACCACTCACAAGAGGTCAGGGGGGAGCCAGGACCTACAGGGGTTTTTGGAACAAAGACCAGGTAGTCGGAACATCAAAAGATGACTGTTCATTAAAGAAAATCAGACACCTCAGGTTAATGAATTTAGCGCTTTTCTATGTATAGGAAGATGCAAGAGTCCAGGCTCATTGAAATCGCATCTTTGATCCACACCTCAGCTACCTGAGGCCAGTGTCCTGTGCTTTCCCATCCTGAGTCCCCGCAGGGGGCACCGTCGGGGGGTGGGGGGTGGCCGCAGTGGCTGAGGGCGTGGTGGCCGCAACATCCTTCATTTACTGATATGGGAGGTGACATTCTTTGATTTTTCTCCCCGCCATCTTCAACACAGGTTTTAATTCGGCTATTTAAATGTGTGTCTCCTTATAGCCTTTCCCTGCGCTAACCAGCTCTAACCTGATCTTTGCTTAGACTTTTCACCCACCTAGTCTAGTGCCAGGTGTGTAGGTCCAGAAAATGGCTTGGATTCAAATCCGTGCTTCCCATTAGCCATGAAGCCTCGGGAGCCACACTTCTCCTCTCTGTTCTTTGGCTTCGTCACCTACACCTCGGGGGAATCAACAGGACCTGCCTCACAAGGTGGCCTGTGAGTTTTGTGAGTTAATGCAAGTCTAGTACTTGGGTTGATGCCTGCCGTAAACACTCAATACATGTGCTCGGTATCATCATTATTAACACAATCAGAAGGGAATTCTGCCCTGCTTCTCTCAGGTAATTTTTATGGCAGATGGCAGTGCAGTTTTCTAAACGTCTTTATCTCTGTTAAGAAGTGAGTCCTCTTCAGAGGCTGGCTGTCCTCCCGTGTCCAGCCTGAGGAGCGCCTACCTCCGCCCCGCACGCAGCATCGCCTTAGGTCCCGTGGGGTTCTTTTACTCCTCTCATTTATGTCTCATCTTTGGTTCATTCTTCCCCTGAAGAACCCAGCCTCCCGGGCTGGTGTCCGCACCCCCTGCACATCTGCGTGGACGAACCTTGGCTCCACCCGCCCCGCTCGCTCACGGCTCATCCAGTCACCTCCCAGGTCTGCAGCTACACAGGAGTGAATTGAAACCGTCGGGCTCAAGTGTGGCCTTGGCAGCCCTGCGGGACGAGTGAGCATCTCCCCAGCCCCACACTTTCCTGGGGCTCATTGAACATGCGGCCCACGGAGGACCACAGTCCCCAGCATGCACTGCGCTAGGGCCGCGCCAGCCCGCGCAGAGGAGCATGGAACTACAATCCCCAGCATGCCCTAGCGCCCGCGGAGTGGAGAGAACTACACTTCCCAGCATGCAGCGAGCCACCGGCCCCTCGTCCCTGTTTTCCGGTGGTGTTCTGTGCGGGGACAGGGACCCCCTGATGGTGCAGTGAGGCTGTGCTGGCTACCGGAAGAGCAGCGTGGCTGCAACCGACAGGCCGCCTGCTTCTCTGCGGTCGATACGGGCTTCCGTGCTCTGGAGCAGGAAGCAGGCCGTGCAATTCCTGCGGCCACGCAAGGTCCTTGGACCATTTTAAAGAGCATAGCACACGTTTTAAAATATGGCTCCATCAGCTGTATCGGAAGAGGGAGTTCTCGTATAATATGGCAGTCAGGCGTTGTTTGAGGGGGAGTTATGGATTGCGTTCATTTTGCATCAAGGACAGCTAGCTGGGTACCATTTCACACTGGGCACCTTTACTGTGGGACTTGAGCACAGGCACCTGTAATTCTGTGCATCTAAGTGCAGTGTGTGAGCCTGAGCGCTCAAGATTGTGTGTGCTGTGTGCCCCTACCCCCGCAGAGAATGCCTGGGGCTGGTGACATTTCTTACAAGAGAAGATTCTCAGGCTGCAGGCTGCAGAGGCTGGGGCTGCGTCTCCCACAGGCCTGACTGGCAAGATGGACGGGCCCCTGAGCCGGCTGCCCGGTCCTGCACCTGCCTGCTGGCGAGGACTCCCTCCCCACCGACAGAAGCTCTCCTGGCTGAGGCTCAGCGCCGCCCTTGGCTGTCAGCTCCCTCCCAGGCCAGCAGAAGACCCCGGGGGCCCCCAGCACACGGAGCCTGTCCTTGTCAAGAAGGCATGAGCCTTCAGGGACCCGCTGTAACCTGAACGGAGACAGCCTCCAGCTGCTTCTCCAGGACAGGCTGGGGCTCTGCACAGGCTGCGGGTTCCCCCGAGGGGCTCCGCACCTCACATGGTGCTGACAGCGGGGCAAGGTCAGCGTGTCCTTCCTCTGCCTTCTCGCATCCAGCAGGACGCCTGCCCTGCTTGCTAAACTGGGCTCCCGGGGGCTCTTCCTCGAGGGGTTATCCTTGATCTAGTTTGTGTGCAAGGACAGGAGACTGAAAACAGAAAAACTAGGAAACCATAAGTCTTGCTTGAACTCCAGGTTAAGCCTTATTATGTCTAGGGGCAGGGAGCAGACAATCAAAAATTCTACTCAGTGACAGAGCAGCATTAGTTCTTCGTGATCAGAACCTAGGCTCGCGGCCCTGGGCCAGACACCAGAGCCACCTTCGTGGGTTTGTGGCCTGGGCGATCACACAGGGCCCCCAACTCGGAAGGGTTTCATGCTTAGCCTAACGCTCTGCTTTTCCTGTCTTGAAGTTCTTAATGATTTTTTAACAAGGGGCCGTGCATTTTTGTTTTGCACTGGTCTCTGCAAATCATGTATCTGGTCCTGACAGACACTCCTCCTGGAGGCCTCAGTGTCTTCTCTGTAAGATGGTATCTTAGCTGGTTGGGCTGTCATAACAAAACACTGTGGACAGAGGGGCTTGGACAACAGATACTTATTTTTTCACAGTTCTGGAGGCTGGGCAGTCCAAGATCAAGGCACCTGCATGGGGGAGCTCTCTTCCTGGCGTGCAGACAGACGCCTTCTTGCCGTGGCCTCACATGGCAGAGAGATTGAGTGGGGGGAGCCCTTTGGGGCCTCTTCCGCTTCGCATAAGGACATCAACCCCATTGTACGGGCCCCACCCTCGTGACCTCGTTTACACCTGATTGTCTCCCCAAGGCCCCCCTCTAAGTACCATCCTACTGAGGGGTGGGACTTCAGTATATGAATGGGAGGCGGGGGGAGGCACAGTTGAGTCCATAGCCGATGGGAAGATTGGACTAAGACATTTTCAAGGGCATTTTAGCTACAAAACCCCTTTGTCAAAAGAAATTCTATGTAGAACTTGATGTGTCCCATGTGATAAGCTGATTTTTCTAATCTTTTCTTTTTTCTTTTATTTGTTTTTCTTTCTTTCTCTTGACTTTTCTTGCCCTTTCTACAGAGTGTGTTTCTGGCTCTATGGAGGTGGGTGGGGTGGTCTGGGGACCCTCACCCTCATCATGGGTAGCAGTTGTTTTGTTGCCCTGTAACTCGAAAGGAAGGTGATTTATCCATGGTGGGGGGTGGTTCCCTTGTCTCCCCCACGCCTCCCTCATCTGTAACATGGAGATGACAGTAGCACCAACATGGTAGGGTGGTTATTAATGAGGTAATTAATGGAAAGCACTAAAATAGCATCTGGCGAAGAGTGAGCACTTAGAACAGGTTGGCTGTGTGTATTTCCATGCATATGGTCAGTACTGATACGTCTCAGCTGCATCCACCTTGAAGCAGCTACACTCAGACAGCCTGTAGACAGAGAGCAGAGTCACAAGCACACACATGCCTGGTGTTCTGCCTGGCAACACGTTCTAGACTGTGGTCCCAGTAAGGGCAGTGGTCCTGCTGAGCTGAGGACACAAAGCCTGACAGTCAGGAATGTGGAGACGGCTGGGCACGGTCCTCAAAGAGAGGATGATTGAGAGAGAGTGAGCTCCAGACGTCCGCCCGGGCCCTGTGAGTCTCTGCTCAGCACATGTCTGCACAAGTTTAGGGCAAAACGCCACGGGACAAGGCAGAGACAGCGCCAGGGGACCTCAGGTGATCAGGTGCCAAATCTCACACTGGGAGAGGAGACGGGAATGGAGTCCAGTCCCGGGGCAGAGACCTCCTGGAACTGTGCAGACCATCAGTGTCAGTCTGTTCCAGCTACTGTAACAAGTACCACAGACGGGGCCGGCGGGGGGCGCACTTACAAACAACAGCAGCTCTGGGTCTGGAAGCCCGCGATGGGCGCCAGCAGGTGAGGCATCTGATGCCCTCTTACGGGCTACAGAGTGCAGACTTCCCGGTGGGTCCTCACATGGCAGAAGGGGTAAGGGAAGCTGTTACAGTGGAGGATTACTGGACTGAATGTCAATACTATGACATAGTATGAGTGTGTTTCATGTTTGGTAATTGCAATCATTGTTGCTTTTGTTGTGGTCATCCATGTACAATGCTTGGTGTCAGTCGATTTACCTCTTGTAAAAATAAAATACAGTGTGTGTGTGTGAAAAAAAAATAAAATAAAATAAGTTACAAAGATAAAAAAAAAAAAAAAAAAAGAAGGGGTAAGGGAGCTCCCTGGGGTCTCCTCCACGAGAGCACAAACCTCCTCCATGGGCGCTCCACCCTGGACCAAAGCATCTCCCAGAGGCCCCACCTCCTAATACCGTCGCCTTGGGTGTTTGTTAGGATTTCAACATATGAATTTGGGGGGGAGACAAACATTCAGACCATAGCAATCAGTAGAAACACTGGACTGGCCAAATCTTTCCTCCAGTTTGGTGAAATTAGACCCAGAGTAAAGGTTTCTCTGCCCACCACTATAAAAGCTACAAACAAGCCCGTGAGAGGATTGACCTGATCTAAGGGGAACCTGACCGCCTGCTAAGCCAAACTTCGAGCTTCTTTAAAGGAAGAAAAGCAAAGCCACACTCTCAGCAAGCTCTGCTCACCATCAGATGTAGACAGGTACAGTCACTACACATCTGTAAGCAGATCCAGGAAGAAAGCAAGTCAATATAAACCAAGGAAGGAATAACAGATGTGATGAAATTAGCAGACACAGACGTTGAAACAGCTATTATAAACATTATAAATAGGCTCCACTATTTAAATGAAATCATGAACATAATGAGTAGGAAATATAAGCCACTAAAATGATGTAATTTGTATATCAAAAGACACCATCAACAGCGTGAAAAGGCAACTCATGGGATGAGAGAAAATATTTGCAAATCATACATCTGATAAGGGATTAATATTGAGAATATATAAAGAAAGTTAGAACTCAACAATAACAAAAAAGAAACAGCTCGTTTTAAAAATGGGCAAAGGATCTGCAGATATACAGATATCCAATGAGCACATGAAAAGTTACTCAGCATCACTAATCACTGGAGAGACGCAAATCAAAATCTGACACAGGCTACAACATGGCTGAGTGATGGGCATGATTCTGAATGGAATAAGTCGGACAAAGGTGGACAAACTCTGCATGAGTCCGCTTATGTGGGGTCCCTAGAGTAGTCAAATTCATGGAGACAGGAAGTAGGATGGTGAGTGCCAGGGGCTGGGGGGCAACTGCAGAAGAAACGAGTAGTTAATTTAGGACATCAGAACAGAATCCATAGAAAAAAATGGAAAAAAAAGGAGAAGGGTAAAAAGAGGGACAGATAAAGAGATTATGACCGGAAATTGTGAAAATCTGATGAAAATTATAAACCCACACATACAAGAAGCTCAGTGACCCACCAAGCAGAATAAACAGCAAAAGAACCACACAAAGAACATCCCAATCAGATTTCTGAAAACCAATAATAATCAGAAAATCTTAAAAACAGACAGAAAAACAAAACCACGTTATTTACAGAGGAAAATTGTAATAAAGACGAGAGCCTTTCGAGAGACTCCAAGAAAGTCAAGAACAGCATCTTTAAAGTTACTGAAAAAAGAAAGCTGCCAACCTACAAGTTGGCAAGGATACAAGTAAAAGTATCCTTTTCAAAATGAACATGAGAAGAAGACTTTTCCACATTAAAAAAAGGTGAAAGAATTCATTGCTAGCAGAGCCATAGGAGAAGACATTATAAAAGAGGTGTTTCAAGTGGAGAAGTGATATTAGATGGAAAATTGAAGTGACAGATATGAAATACACAAGAATGAAATTACCAAGAAGAGCAGTTTCTACAGGAAGAAAACCGCCTAAACTTAACTGAGGAAGATAAAAGAACACGTGACCAACTGGAGTAATATGTGATGTTCTATAACAGGAATATAAGGTACTGTAAAAATGCTATTTCTCTCCAAGTTAATCTATAAATTTTAATATTTTTAGTGAAAAATTCCACTGGACCCAAAAAATTCCAACTGGTTCAAAAAATTCAAAATATTTCTAAAGTTCATTAGAAAATAATTTAAATGAAAACATAATAGGAAATATTGTTTCTAATTGTTCTAAGAACTACATGGAGCTACAACAATTAAAATTGTCTAACTAGAGTTAGAAAAAGCAGTCAGATGATGGAAAAGAATCAAAAGGAAAAGAATGCACCCAGTTTACGTAACAGTTTTGTGCATTTTAAGAGTGATCCTAACCTCGAAAATAAGTAGGGGAAAAATGGCAAAATGTTTACGCTAATGAACGGCCACATTTAGAAGCAAATATCTCAAAACTTTCAGAGACCAGTTACGCAACAGGTATCAAAAGTCTTAAAATGTGTTTGTGCTTTGGCTCATGAATTCTACTTCTAGAAATTTACCCACATACAAATATCAAATAAGAGACTCAGTATGCTCGTACAAAAATGCCATAAAATTGACATTCACAATCGTGAAAAATTAGAGATCTCTTAAATGTTTTACACTGGAGAACTGATTGAATAATTATGATTTTGTACTTAATATACCATGAGCACAATTGCACATAATCAAATATGCAGCTACAATATTTCTTCAAAAATCTGTTTATTATTTGATTTGTTGGAGAAGTAATCTGTGCCACGCATTAGGCCGGAAGCCAGAAATCCTGATGAGTAAGGGAAGTAGTTGTCCTTGAGAAGCTCATTCCGGTGGAAAGACAGACATGAGAAGACAAGGTGTGTGCCCCCGGTGAGTAAATCCATAACCACTTAGCTCATCCCTGAAGACACAGTTTTGTTACTGAACGTCGACTGTTTACCAGGTTCTCTAAGTACCTTGTCTTCACTAAAGTCTACAGCTCCAGCAGGATAGCAAGTGAGGTCACCGCATAAACGAGGTGACGGGACGTGTCCGGTGTCCGGGGAGGAACCTGAAGCCGTGTCCTCTTTCCAGGGCAGCCCTCTCCCGGCACTCCTGTGTGGGAAGCCTGTAGCCTTCAGCCGCTCGGAAGGCAGAACACTGCCTGGGAACTTAGGACGTCATCTCGCTTATTTTGTTTTGTTTTGGTTTTTGGTCTGTTATCCCTTTTGATGGAAACGAAGCACACTAAACCCTAAGCAGCTGAGGTTCACGGCTGGTCACTTCTGTCACAGTGACGTAGGCATCCCTTCTCCTGCCTGGACCTCTGGCTTCCGCGAGGAGGAGACTCTGGCAGTTGCCCTGACCCACTGGACCAAAGGCTCTGTGGCTCCCAAGTGCTCATGAGGAAGCTGACACACTGAAGGTAAGTGAGGAGGACGGACGGTGTCCAGGGGGCAGTGGACATCCCCCAGAGCAGCTGTTGGAGCTCTCCCTTGCTACACATGCAGACTCAGCGGCAGACACATCACACACGCACCTTTTCCTTGTTCACGTGTGTGTGTGTGTGTGTGTGCGCGTGCGCTTTCTTTGTTACCTCAATTATACACTGAGGTAGAAGTATCTAGAGTATACTCAGGAGTTGAAACACATTGAAATTAGAAGTTTGAAATGATGTTTCATAGAGCAAAAGTGCCATAACTTCGTACCTCTGAACAAACAGATAAACGATACCCTTCCTTTAGTAATGACTGTATTCACACAAAGTTTTTGTGTGTATTGCTGGAGTTGTAAACGTCTGTGGGCCAACACTTAGAATCTCCATCTTTTCCTATGTCTGTAAAATAGTGTTCAAGAAAGCAGAAGTGGACAAGGTTTCAGGAAGCTGCCACTGACTAAATGCTGTGTGATGTTTGGCAAATCTCTCTCCGGCTACGAGCCCTGGTTCATCCATAAAGTGAGGGTAAGAAAACATGCCTCAGTGGGTTGTGGTGAAGGAGATATGGAGCGTCTTGACCAAGATGTCTGACAGCGGTGTGCTGGAGGTGGTTTAGACCAGCGCAGGAAAACTGACTTTTAAATTGTCACGAATTTCATGAGCCCATTGTTAAATACAGTCATTATTAAAAATTAAATTATAGACTTACAACCAAATGAATTATATTTAAAACAAAATAATAAAAAATAATAATTTCTCCAAACTCATTGCTTCCTAATTACATTATTATATTTTACTATTACCCTTGAGGTTATTTACATCTGCCGTGTCTGTATGCGGAAGCGTATGTATCCTGACACGTTACTGCATACCTCTTCCCAACTTCACATGCAGTGGCATCATGTTGGGCACTTGAAATTGACCCAAGTGAGACTGATTTCACCATGGAAACTGGCACACCCCTGAATCAGAGCTCGATGTATTGTTTTGATGATTGTCTAGACTTAAGATGGTGATAAATACTAGTAATGCAGATTAAATTTAAATGGAAATGATATCTGCGACCATTGCATTGTGAAAAGTGCAAAACACTGAGGAATTATTATTTTAGTATCTAAAAACTATCGTCTGATTCAGCAAAGAAGTCACACACATCATTGACAAAGGAGGGAAGTTCTAACATACAGACACATTGTTTCACTTCCGCCTCACTCGGTCTGTGTTAGGTAAACGAAAATATCGACCAATGTTTGTGTTGTAATTACACTCACCTGTAAATAGCAAATCATAGTTTGGCTATGGTTCTGGAGTTTTGAAAAAAATGAACAAAAACATTGTTTGAGAATCGATGTTTCTGTACACAATTTATGAGTGTTATGTGTTTATTACTATTTGTAAATATTGGGTGACATATCCTTTACATCATTACAATTTTGATAAAGTACTGCGTGTATATACGCACACATTAATTCTTGTTAGACAGTCACCCGCACACCTCTGTAACCACTGGTGCCTCGAGCATGGGAGAGCAGCGGGTCCTGAGCTCTGTCCCTGGGTCAGTCCTCCAGTCCTGGCAGGGTTGTCAAAACAGATGCAAAATAATTGATCTCATGGGAAAGCTGAGGCCAATGGGAATTTTCGCAAACTGGTGGGATGCTTTAAATCATCCTCGGAGCCCCGGGGAGACACGTTTTTGCTGGCTTTGTTGTTGGGTGGTTGGTTTTAGCAAAGCTGTGGCACAAGCCGCCATCACTTGCCCAGGAAGTCCAACCAGACGTCAGTCTGCTTCACGCCAACCATGTCTTAGCTCTTGGATTTCTCTGTGCCCAGAGTGCTCTGTCACCTACTCTTTCCCTGTATAATATTTCCTCATTCTGTAAGACTCAGCCCAATCATCGCATCCTCGGGGAAGCCATCACCAGCTGGGTGCCTCTTCTCTTCCCTCTCATAGTTCCTTATTGTAACTCTTATCATGTATTTCGTCTGTCAGTGTCCGAAATTGACTATAATATCCTCAGGGACAGGAAAAGAGAATTACTTATCTCTGCTAGCAGTTAACAACAATTTCTTATTGAATTGAATAGCGGTGATGAACAGAAGAAAAGCTGGAGGATGCGCCCTTCCATAGTGATTCTGGGCTGTTGTCACGGCATCACTGAATAAAGGAGTCTCGTGGGGAGACTGTCCGCGTGCCTCGTACACAAGTGGGGACCTGGGGAGTCCTGTCTAAGGTGGGGTTCTCATAGTTGGGGCTGTAATTGGATGGGTTGGGATTTGTCCATGGGCTATAGAACCCGGAATCAAGATTTATCTGAAAGTCAGTGTTCAGAGATGTTTTAGGAATTGAGAAGCAAAATAAATAGCCAAAAAAAACACAAAAAACAGGCCAGGCTTAAAGTTTAAAATGAAGTCCAGCACAGAAGGCACAGCAGTGTGGAGCACATGAAAACACAAGATCTGGTTTACAAAGATCCTGGGGCAGACGTGAGTCTAGCCTGCGGGAACTAAGTTAGGTGTTGGGGACACTGAGTTGCGCAATGAGAGTGAGAGACCCACTTTTATTTCTGTTTTTGGTCTGTTGAGGGATAACACAGACAAAGGTACAAAAGTTATAATTATACCTGCTGATGAGCTTTTACAAAGTGAATGCGCCTATGTAAGCACCGCCCAGTTCAAGACAGAAACATGCTGGATCCAAGAAACCTCCAGGTGACCCTTCAAGTCAACACGCCATCACTGGAGGAGCTGCTCTGACATCAACCCCACACCTTAGCTTTGTAGGCTTTTGTGTCTGGTCTCCTTCACAAGGACTTGTTTGTAGCATTCACTGATGTTCTCTCAGGTGACAATGGTTTGCCATTATTCATTGCCCTGGGATATTCTGTCACATAAATATACTACAGTTTTCATCCATTCTACTCAGTTTCGGTTGTTATGAATAACACTGCTAAGGACATTATTGTCTGTGTCTCTTGGTGCAGATATGTGCACATTTCTTTGTAGTTTATACTTAAGAAAGGAATCACTAGGTCAAAAGGTAATGCTCCTTTTCTCTACTTCACTTCTTTTGAGTTAACCGGTATTTTTTTTTTTTAATTTTACCTATATCATATTAATTTCATAAACTTCCCTTCTTCTTCAAAGAATTAGGATTATAAATTCAGGATAATAATGTGTATTCTTGATTAATAACAGTCTAATGTAATTTGACACTATTGCCACTCTTAGTCAGTGATATACTCTGAGAAGACAGAAAGTCAGCTATCTCTGTCTGTTATTCTCATACATTTTTACTCTCCATATATTTTAGACCACATCAGATATTGTTATTCTTGTGAAGTTAATATTTGTTTTTATTTATCTATATATTTCGCATTTTCCCTTTCCCTTGCTTTTATTCCTTTTACTGGATTTCTGTGTTTCTCTCTGGAATCATTTTCTTTCTTCCTAAAGAATTCTTACTGTTTCTTTTCATGTACACTTGCAGGCGACAAAACCTCTCAGCTTTTTCATGATGGAAATGTATTTATTTTGCCTTCGCACGTGAAGGACATTTTCTCTATTATGCAGCTAGAGAAAGTAATAGCAGGTTTTCAGCTATTTTCTTCCGCACTTTAAAGGTGTCATTCCATTGTCTTCTAGCTCCTAGTGCTTCTGTGGAAATGCCAACCATTAGCAATTTTGTTCCTCCTTTTTCTCTGCCCACTTCTAAGATTTTTCTCTTCGTCTTTGGATTTGAGCAGTTTTGTTATGTTGTGTCAGGTGGGTTTGCCTCCTGTCTGTGCTGCATGGGACCCACAGTACTTTGTGTACCTATGACTTGAGTTTGATCATCAGTTTGGGAAAATTCTCAGCGTTATCTCTCTAACTACTCTTTTTGCCCCCGTTCTCTCTCACCACTCCTCCCAAGACTTCAATTATGCAGTTAAATTTTCCCCATGTTCCACATGTGTCTGGGGTTATTTTCTGTGTTTTCCTTGTCTCTGCTCAAGCATGGATATTTTCTACTAATCTGTTGTCCTATAATCTAATCCTCTCTTCTGTGCTTTAAACTCAACTATTACTTAATTGAATCTTAGTTTCAGTTACTGAAATTTTTACTGCTAAAATTATTAATTGACTCTTTTTATGGATTTGGATTTTCTGCTTAAATTCCTCATCTTTGCTTCAACATATTAAGCAGAGCTATTTTACAGTCCAGGTATTATAACTCCAATAAATGGGCTATCTGGGGCTCTTTTCCTACTTTTTTTTTTTTTTCCTTAATTTTTTTCGTGGTTGCACCTGGTGAGCTTTTATGAAATGCTGGACACTGTATATGAAAAGTGATAGAGGCTCTGGAAGATGGTGGGTTTTTTTTTCAGAGGGTGCATCTTTCCCGGGTCCACAAACAAAGAGGGGAGGCTCTCCTTACTCCAGCTGTGGGCTGAGTTCATTCGTGACCAGGATGCAGGGCTGCTTGTTTACTTGTTTGTTTATTTGTTTGCAGTTTTGTAAGGCTCCAGATTCCTCTTGTTTTCCTTTCTTCTAGGGAGGTTTCCAACTGAAATTCAACCCATCTGCCTAACCCACTTTTAGGTGGGACAGAGGTCAGTCAGTCATTTTGGTCAAACACCTGCCAACTTCAGGCAAAAAGTGGCACTGCAGTTGCCTGAATGAACTCAATAGCTTTTTTCATGCAATTCTGGTTTTCCTGGCTAAATTCAGACTGACTTCCTGTATTGGAATAGTTTGAGTCGCCTCCCCCAGTCCTTAGAAATGAAAAGAATAATGCTCATGACTGAAGAGAGGGTCATGAAGACTATGCAAATATTTGGAAAGCAACATAGTTTGAACACTTGAAAGAAAAGTGCAATATAAATGATTATTTTTTAAAGCACCATATGTAGGAAATGCAATCCAGCTTTTTTAAAGAAGAAGTGTTTTGGCGTTTCATCCCAATTTACTGATGAATGGTAACTAATGAAATGTTTGTCTGGGATTCTGAAGAGGCAATTCAATTGGCTGTATGTAGATAGATAACGTCAGTTGCTTCTGATCTTGCAGACCAAAGCATCTTATATAATGATAAATTATACCAGGTTTCAAAATCCTCTAAATGATGTTATCTGCAATACCATTGCCTCTCCTTACTATCTCCCATTTTTATTTTCTCTCAGTGAAAGAAAGAACAGTTTGCAAAGGCTTATAAATTCCAACTCTTATCTTTGAAAATGGTTGTTCTTTTCCCTCATCTTAACATACAGATAGACTCCCTTCCTTAAGCCTGTGATAAAGAGCCAGAAGAAGACTTCGCAAGGTTTTGACAAAGCATCCTGAGTAGCCCAGCCAATGAACAAAGATATGAGAGTAAATTACTATCTACCTGCACCACTGCTGGCAGACCCTGTTGACATTCTCAAAGGAGGCCAAGCTTAAACTGAAGGAGAGGCTCAGAAAAAGTGGAGAAATAAACAGAAATCTGGTAAAGGATTTGGAATCACAAAAGAAATTTATCTAATTGTCCCCAGTACTGTTGACAGCACGAGGGAGTAGAAAGGCCTTTGAAGGTGGCTTCAGGCAAAGTGACTTGCAGGTTTCCTGCGACCTTCCAATCTTCCCAGTCATGACTTGGCCACTGATTAGCTGCACGACCTGGGAGGACCGCTGGGCTGTCAGGATCTTCCTCCGTGAAAGGAAGAGATCAACTGTGATGTCTGATTCGCCTACAGCCCTGCGGCTTCTGCCCACATGGTGTGGGGTTTTCGTTCCGGAGGGATCACTGGGGGATGGTGGGCACCACCCACCTCTTGTCGCAAGGCTCCCCACATTCAGTCCCAGATGCACAAAAGCTCGTCCTCATCTTTGTTTCCTTTTCCTTCTACCCATCCACAGGTCTGCTCAGCTTATTTTCTGAAGGGTAGTTTTGATCACGTTCCCTTTCTTCTTTAAAGTTATCCCCCATGGCCTGGCCCTCTCTTCCAAATGCCCAGGTACCTCTCCTGTCCCTCCCCTCCTCTGTTACTACCTTCAGCTTTATATTTTAAATGTATTTATTTATTTTGGCTGCACCACACAGCATGCGGGATCTTAGTTCCCCGACCAGGGATCGAACTCGTGCCGCCTGCGGTGGAAGCGCGGAGTCTTAACCACTGGACCGCCAGGGAAGTCCCACTGCCTTCAGCTTGAAACTCACCTCCTGGCCGTGGCATCATCTCTCCCTACGCTCTTCCTCCCGGTGTTTCTTCTGCCCCAGTATCTTCCCCTGCTTCTCTGCTTATCAGCAGTCAGTGCCTTCCTCTTCTCATCCGAAATGCCGCTTCTGTCTACTTTGTGATTGCTGATCCCAGCATTTTTTAAGTCGTGTTTGTTGATGTTTTATTATCTTCTGTCCAAAGGGCCCTAAATATGTGCTTTCAGAGAAGCCTTTTCTATCCCAAGAAAATGTAAAAAACAACAGGACTTGGTAAATGTTGTCACATTTATTTTACAATAAAAATTAATATTCAAAACCTTAAGAAGGTAGTCAGCTCTGCCACACCCCCAAGTAGAGCTCTCACAGCTCCTTCGAGACTGAAAGAGAATTACGTGATCTGAGGGCGGGGTCTCAGATGAGTTGATCTGGGTTTGTGGTCTTCAACCTATTTTTAGAGGTGAGACTAAGGAAAAACAAACGCTGGTCTCTCTTTTCTAACCACATGTATCCATGAAATTCAAGGAGATAATGGAGACAGTTTTAGGACTCTGGTTGTTAGGACAATGAATAAGGAATATCAGAAGAAACATGCCTTCAAAAGTGTACTAGGGATCTCTGGTCATGAAACAGATCACCACAAACTTAGTATCTTAAAACAACTTGCGTATGTTATCTCCTGGCGTCCAGCGGTCAGGAGCCTGGGCTGGCTGAGCTGGGCCTCGGTTCAGGGGTCCCCAGGCTGCAGTCAGGGTTTCAGCTGCAGCGTGTTCCTCTCTGGATTCTGGGTCTCCTACGAGTCTACGTGGGATTGGCAGAATTCAGCTCCTTATGACTGTAGGACTGATGTCCTGTTTTCTGGCTCATGTCAGCCTGGCGTTGCCCTCAGCTCCCAGAGGCGCCTGCAGTTCCCTATCACGTGGCCCCTCCCGAGCCGGCAGCCAGCTCCTTGAGGCCAGCAGGTGACTCTGCTGCTTCTGGTCTCTGGACCCGGGAAGGCCCACAGCCCCTTTGAAAGGGCTCTCCTGATTAGGCCAGGCCCATCGGGGTGTCTGCTTTTTGATTTACTTTAGGGATCATATTACATCTGAGGCATTCCTTCACCTTTGCCATAACCTGCAATTCAATCCCATTGCCTTCGCTATGCCTGCTGGTTTCAAGGAAGTCACAGGACCTGCCCCTGTGAGGGGAGGGCACCACAGAGCAGGACTCACTGGGGTTGCCCTGGGGTGTGTCCATAACAGAAACTTACTTGAAGAGACAGGCAGTCACTCAACGTGGATGGAACATGTAAATGAACATCGCGGATCAAAAATGTCAAATTAGGGGGATGGAGCCTGGGCGGTAAAACTGGCATTTACGGAGTGGCTTCTGGCCCTAAGCCTTCCTTACGAGCCTCCTGACATAATCAGATCACTCCATCTGCACATCAGCCTTGCCACTCAGAACAGCATGTCCTGAGTTTATGGACAAGAAACTGCATCTCAGTGCAAATGGGAAACTTGCCAAGGCGGCAGGGGTGCTCTGTGGGGCGCCTGAGGGTCTCTGAGACCACCCTGGCCTTGGCCGTGGATGCTTGTCCAGAGGGACAGGTGTCCATCCGGAGTGTGCCCGCCACACCTTGACGTGGGCCTGTGCACCAGCTCAGCCCTCCCAGGGGAAAGGGGACCTCAGAAGCTCACAGCAGCGACCCTTCCCCACCCCGGCCTTCCGTGGGGCATCAGAGGCCGTGGGCTCAGGCTTTTCAGCGGCTACTGCATCCGCCTCTGCTGGGCCCGCTGCCACATCAGCACCCTGCTCGCCCCTCAGCGTCCCTGCCTCCAGACCCGTCCATCACCCCCAACCCAGTGTCCCCGCTGGGGCGAGAGAGCCTCTCAGGAGCAGCTCGGACCCCAAGGCTCCCTGTGAAGAGCCCCCTGGGACCCCGCCCTCCTTCCTGGGGGGGGGGGTCCCGGCCTCAGCCTGGCATCACTGGCCTGTGTGCCCAGGAGCTCTTGCTGGTTCTCCCTCCAGCCCTCCGTGATGGCTCCTCCCTTCCTTCACCGCCTGCTCGTCCTGTGGTCCTCCGGAGCCCTCCCAGAGGACCCGCGGTGGTCCCCATCCTCCCTGGACTCACCCCTGCCGAGCTTGTCACCCAGGACGGAGCCCGCGCACAGCTGCTCAGGACTGGCATACAGTAGGCACTTGATAAATGGCCTTTTCTCAACGGATGGTGGGCGAGCACCCCCGCCCGGCCTCCGCTGTCCCTGGTCAGGCCCTGCGAGCCCAGGAGGTGGCTGGCGGCGGACGCGTGGCTAGCAGACGCTGCACAGAGATGCCTGCAGCCAGTTTGGCCGCTTGGGAGCTAGTCCTTCCACGACCCTTGTGAAGACTTGCTTAGAGCTCCTTCAGGGCGGGCCGGCTGGGTCTCGCCAGGCCCCCTGGAAGCATCCTGCTGGGGCTCAGGCCCGTCCGCCCTCACCGAGCCCTCTCCCCGCTCACCTCGCTGGGGCTGCGCTGTCCCTGCGGGAGCCTGACCGCACACACACACACACACACACACACACACACACACACCCGCCCCACTCTCCTCCCGAGCAGGTGCAGCCAGGGAATGAGGCTGGAAGGGGCTCACCTGGGACAGGGGCAGGGCTGCGCCTGGGGGACCTGGCCGGGGGATGCAGGGTCCTGACACCCACTGCTCGCCGGAGGAGCAGCTGCAGGGCCGAGGGGACCCGCTGAGGCTGAGGCCTGTGAATCCCAGAATCAGAAAACCGTCAAGGGGCTCGGACATCCGTGCACTGTACCACGGGATGGCGTTGCCTTGGCACTGCTGCCCTGGCCCAGCCCAGTAAACAGGTCACCCGAGCCCCGCTCTCCTGCACCCACTGTGGTGGGAGGGGCTGAAACCTCCCCCAAAGCGGAGGGGAAACGCGGGATGGGGGCTGGATCCAATCTCTAACTTCAGTGAGGTCCCCGGTAAGGCCTGGACTTGGGTCAAGAGAATGGAGCCTCCCTCCGTATGGCCTTGGGGGCCACAGTTTCTCCTGCAAAATGAGGGAATTGGTGAAGGTCACCTGCGAGATCCTGCAGAGCTTTAAAGGTCTAAGGGTTTTGGAAGGTGGCTTTCCTGATGGGCTGTTACTTTTACTGAGATGAAATCCATACAACATAAAGTTACCCATCTGAGGCGTACACTTGGGAGCCACTCTGTACTTTCGCGACGTGGAGCAACCAGACGGGTTACTTTGTGCACAGACGGGACCCTCACTCCCACCACCAACAGCAGCCGGCAGCGCAGCAAGCGAGAGCGCTCGGCGGCCTGTGACGGGCATCGCCCGCTCCCCCGAGGCGCCTCTCCGCCCACGGGGCTCCGTTTCAGGCCACGGTCCAGCCTTCCTCTCCGGCTGGGCCGCGTTCATGATCAGCCAGCACTGTGAGAATCCAGAGAAACTCGAGGAAGGGCCCCTGCAGGCCCAGCGGCGAGGGGACGCGGCTCTGCAGGCCGGGCCCGTGGGCCGGAAGCCCCTGGAGAGCCCGGGAGAGGCCACAGGAGCTGGGGGGCTTCCCGGGCTGCTGGAGCAGCGGCCCGGCTGACGCACAGCACCGTCCGCTCTGCACGGAATGATGCTCCTCACTTTCCGCAGAGGAGCAGAGCTCTGGGGGAGTACAAACCATAGAAGCGAGAGTCCGGCCCTGAGGCGGGAGGGAGCAAGTGCACCGGATTTCTCGCCTGATCCCAGCAAAGGCGTGAAATTGGAAACCGGCACTGGCCTCACCTCCCAGATTCCTGCGCTTTTCCCTACTCTCCTTTCCAGCATCTGAAAGTAGACATCAGTCTCTTCCCTGATCTTTATTTTCGTCTCCACCCCCTTCGAAGAGTAGTCTATGTTAGGGTCTGTCAATCTGCCAACCCAGGGCTATGTTTTCTGGGAAAACCTGTGCTCCTGTATTTGTTATATTCTCCGTAGACATAAAAGCTGTGCCTTTTTCACATGAGAGCTATGAAGATGGAAATAAATATACATAGAAAATACACTCTCGGCTCAATCTGCCAGGTGCTATGCCTGGACTGATTCCGGTTCCTGAAGCAGGAAAGCCAGGCACCCATCACCATGTTGGGGTGATCTGGGGGGACATTAGGTCCTTGCCGTGGGTCATGCAGGGAGCAGGGGCTGCCAATGGGGGAGACTGAGCCCGTGACGGTCAGGACGGCTCAAGCCAGAGCCTCGTTTCATAAATGAGCAGAACGGCGCTCCCAAAGTCATCCAGGAGCGGCTGGAGAGGATTTGCCCAGCGTGGGGTCTGCCAGCCCTTGGCAAAAACCCCGGCCCGCCTCCCCCTGCCTCCCGGCCCCTCTGCTCCATCTGTGCAAATCCCTCGCACGACCCCTCGCTTAGGCAAGGGAAAGAGCATCTTCCCCTGGAGCACGGGGAACGTGGTTTATGACCGCTGCAGAGAGCGCTCTCTGAGAGACTCTAAATTACCGTTCTCTCGGAGACATGCATGCATGAATAATAGATCCAGCCCAGATGCAGAGCGCCTTCTGTGCAATTTCTCAAGGCGCCTCGAGAGCCTCTCAAGGGTGCTTGCCGAGGTCACAGCCTACTTGAGCTATTCCGGGCCAGGAGAAACAGATCTCTGCAGGTGGAGATGAAATGCCAGCGAGGAGAGACTTCCTCACCAACGTCAGCCCTGTGCTGGAACCGGCTGAGAGGCCAGAGGAGGGGGCAGAGCTGCACGGGTTCCACTGCCCCTGAGGAAGAGGTGGTACAGCCGGGGCTCTGCATCCGCTGGCTCTTTCATCCTTCCCGTTCAGCGAGGGTGGATGGTGCGGTAGAAACCCAGACCATCCTACCTGTCCCAGAGCCCGGACTCCTTCCAGGATCACACATCACAGCAGACAGAGAAAATTCCACATCTGAGAGGGAGGTGTGTGCGATTTTGATGCCTTCCTAGAAAGCTGGAACCTCCTTGCTAGTCCCATGCTGGGCTCAGTGACCTTGAGCCTGTCACCGACATTCCTGGAGCACAGAGAGCTCGAAGTCCCCGTGTGGACGGGGATGAAAAGCCATCCCGGGCTGTAAACGGCACAGTAAATGAAACAGGAAGGCACTTGGGGGAGGGGGGCGTCCGCAGCTCCAGCTCCAAAGTGGGCACCGAGGTCCTCCCCTGACCTCGATTCTCGTGGAGAGAGAATCTCTTGCTCTGTCATTAGCGCTCAGCCTCTGACTCTTTCCTGTAAGTGCAAGTTCAGTCACAGTCTTGGAAGGAAGTGGTGGAGACCACCCTGTCTTTCCATCGTATGCACAGCAGGTGTGTGCCTTCATGCATCCCAGGGTCACGGTGGAATGCTTTGGGAGGAATCAGGGGCTTGTCCTGGATTGGTCGCCGCCAGGAAGTGGGGTAATGAATCCTGTTTTGGTGATGAACCTGAGCCGGGGGCAGGGAGAAGGAACCGGAATAACGCTTTCCTCGTCATCCCTACGAGGCAGGGAGGGCTGTGGGTCACACGTGTGTCTGCATGGGCGGTTTCATTCAGTCACGATGTCTCGGGGAAGTGGTGGTCTCATCCGACATGGCACATGGTTCTGTGCTATGTGTCTGCTCCCTGGGGGAGCTTGGGCCCAGCTGCCAGCGGCCGGCCAAGGTCAGGAAGTCTCTCCTCTCAAGAATGTGTATACCATTCCCGCTCTCAGCATCCCTGGTTTAGCAGCAAAGCCTCCTTGCTCTCTCTCTAATCGTTGCAAAGGGTGGCAAACCTCTATGGGCCTGATAAAACCAGAATAAACATCAAATAGCTTTAACTTTGAAAGCAAGCCAATATTATCTCAGGGTTCAATCACAGGCATGTGTCTCAAAATCAAACAAGAGTATCCGGAAAGCGGTCACCTGTCTAGAAAATTTAGAAATATATGCCAAAAAAGTTTGGTGTGTTAGAAAGTCTGTTTCAGAGAGAAAGAGAGAGAGACTACAGTGTATTAATTTCTGATGTAATGCCTTAAAAGCAAGGTTTAACTGAGGAAAATTCTAAATTAAAATATTTCCTGTACAGTTACAGAGAATAAGTGTTGCTACTGATTATACTGTATTTATCCTCATTTCAGCAATTTAATTTACATGCAGTTTAAGCCCAGACAGTAATAATAGTTGGAAGAATATTACCTCTTAAGACACCCTTACATGCAGATTGTTTTTACATGAGCCAAGGGAATAAGAAATTTCTGAAACAATTTTTCTTTCGCTCAAATTTGTAAAACGTATTAGGAAGCATATAAAACTTAGCGCACATTTCTAGAGAACCAGGAAATGAAAGCAACGGGCTCCTGTGTGAACGCCTCCTGCCGCCCGACACCAGCTCCCCGTCCTCGCCGTCTGGCCTGCACCGGCGCCCAGCGTCTCTCGGCTTTTGGACCCGGCCCACCAGCACCGCGGCCCCTGCAGCCCCTGTGCCGCACAGAGGGGGAGCTTCTGGGTGCAGCACCAGCAGTGGACGGCAGCCCGGGACACACCGAGTGCAGCTCAGCCGGTCGCCCCAACGGGTCGCCCTGGTGGGTCTAGGGAAGGTTGTGTCCCAGTGGTCCCAGGGCAGCTCAGGACACTGGGCACTAGTCTTAGACCCAAAGCCCAACGCCCTTGGCCGGTGGGAGTGGGCTCTGCCGGGCGGGAGCTCGGGGGTGATGCTCAGTGGCTCCCGAGCGGGCAAGGTCAGCTCCTTGGCGCGAGACGGAGATGCCTGTCCCGGAGGAGCTGAGCCTGCGGCGACCGGTACAAACTGCCCGCGGCCAGGGCACCGCCGCTTCCACCCGCTGGGCTGGCTTCTGCCTCCGGAAGAAGAGCGAGCTCAGCCGCCCCTGGCCCAGCCCCGAACGTCCGCCGGGCGAGTGTGCCTCTGCCTGGGGCTCTCTGACGCTGGGGATGGCCGTGCTCTGGGTTTGGCCCCGTCCTGTCCTGGGAGGGGGCCCGGGGCTCAGACCAGCCTCTTCTTGGCTGTAGGCATCAGGGAATTCCAGGGAGGTCCGAAGCGTGCCCAGGAAGTCAGGCTGGACCACCTTACTGGAGTCGAAGTCGGCTCCGCAGGGCCACGCGACTCCAGGAGGGCCGGGGTCACGCAGGCCGGGCTGGGGTCCTCCTCCAGTCTGCGTGGACCCTTGGTGGTGGGTACGGTGACCAGAGGGACCCGTGGGAGGCTGGACCAGAGCACAGGTTGACACCACTGGTCACGCAGGTAGCTGTCACTCCTTTTTCCCTTTAAAACCTGTTTTTTTATGAAGACTTTTCTGACAGTCTTTTCTATGGACCCCTTTAAGTCTGTATCATTGCATGATGTTCATTTCCAACAGATCACTTATCGCAAGTTGTGACAACATATTTGTTTATATGATTGTTGTCTGTCTCTCTGTATTATTTGGGATAGTTTCAGATGTGTAACAAAACACCCAAAATAACTGGGGCTTAAATAAGACAGAAGTTTATTTTTATCTACATAAAGTTATTTTGGAGCTACACAGTCTAGGGCTGGTCTGATAACTCCCCAAACGTCAGGGACTCTGGATTCCCTCGATTATGTTGCTCTACCATCCTCCACATATGACTCATAACTCACGCTTTGAGAAGGCTGCCTGAGCTCCTGCCACCACATTCAATTCCAGCAGGAAGGAAGAAGATATTCAAACAGATATGTCCTCTCGCTTGAAATGGCTCCATCTGGAATTGAACACAACCCTTCTGCTTATGCCTTTGTCAGGGCTTAGTCACAGACCACTGTTGGCACCAAGAAAGCAGGGAAATATGAACTTTATTTCAGATGGCCATGTGTCCAGCTAAGAATTTGTTTTACAATTAAGGAAGAAGGGGAAAAAAGGATATGGGGGAAAAGAACAAACCTCTGACCCTCTCTACTAGTAGAAAGAAAAGCCCTGTGTCAGCTCAGCAGTGCACACCAGCTCCAAGCAGAGTTGGCACCCAAGAAGAAACTGTGAAAAAGTAAGTGTGTTAAATAAGTGAAACCTCCCCAGAGCGAAGGCTTACTTAGACTCTCAGAGAATACAGCAGCCGCCATAAACCTTGAATAGCTTATCTGTCCTGTGTTGTACTAAACATAAGCAAACAGCGAAGTTTCCCATCATTTACTTCTACTTATGCCCAACTGTGCGTCCAGCTGTTGCTATTCATTTCCTCCCCCCCCCCCCACCGCCCCGACTTCAGAGAAACATGCCCCTTCCAGTGGAAGTTTTACCCAGTCAGCAAAGTTTGTCTCTAACTCACATTCCCTCAGCTGTGCTTACCACCAACCTCTACCTTCACGCTTCTAGTCGTTGAGAATGTTCAACATCTCCTGACCAGTCCTCACTTTTCTCAGGAGTCGAACACAGACACAAGAACTTCTCCTGAGCCCCTGCCCCTCTCCTGCTACAAACTTGGATCTCCCCCTCCTTTCCAAACCGGTGGTAGACAGGGAACACCCGCTTCCTCACCCGGTGCTGTTTCCAGCTCATTGAGTTGGCAATGTGGCCCCAAAGTGGCCCTGAAATTGGCCAGAGCGTCCGAGGCCTCTCTGTCCAGACTCCACGTACCGTTTTGAGCTGTATTATTGTCTCTCGCCTCTGCAGCATCTGCTCCTTCCCGCTCTCTCCTCTTGGTTTCCAGGAAACCGCTCTTTCCTGATTCACTTCCTACCTCTCCAGCCATTTCTTTTCCATCTCCTCTGTGGGCTCCCCTCCGTTATCCTTCCTCATGTATATTGATGTTCCCCAGGGCTCCATCCTGAGCTTTCCACTCTCATTCCAGACAATTTTCTAGGAAGATCTCATTCAAGTTCAAGACTGTAACCACCACATGCCCCTCCCGTCCATCCCCTCCCGTCCATCCATTCCAGAGGGAAGTGCAGCTCTCGACTAGATGGTACCGGGCAGATTTCCCATCAGAACCCAAACTCAGATTCCCCAAAGGTTCCCTCAATCCTTCCCAGCTCTCTGCTTCCCTCTTTTAGTAAGAGACCCCTGTCTGTGCAAATACCAAAGACAATTGTGCAGGGTATCTGAGATTTCTTTTTGGTCCTCACTTTGCACCCAACCAGGTACTGAGCTCTCTCATTTCTCCTCTTACCTACTTCCGACGTCTGCCTCTATTTTTTCACGCATCCGCGCTGATTAACCCCCTGTGGACACCCCAGCTTCTTCCCCCAGGCCCTCCCGGCCTTCACGTGTCCACCCACGCTCGACCAAGTGACGTTCCTAACAGAAATCTGATTGTGCCAGCTCTCTGGGGACAAGCCTTGCCGTTACCCACAGAATACAGTCTTAGGAGCTTGTGGGGACGTTGCCCCTACCCGTCCGGCCTGCACCGCCCCCAGCACCGCTTCCTGGACCTCCGCACGCCCCGGGCTTCTGGGACCTCCCCACGCCACGGGCTTCCTGAAGCATCACAGCCTCTCTCCCCACACGCACTGCCCTCTGTCTGCGAGGTTCTCCCCACCGTCCTTCTAATTAACATTGTTCATCTTTGGAATTCAGTTCAAACTCCTCCATCAAACTTCCTTTACCTTTTCATCTGGGTCCTTGCTCTAACTGTAATTAATTTCCTGTGTGAAAGGAGCTTGTCAGCCTAGCCGTTGGGCTGTAAACCCTGGCAGGACAGGAGTCGGGCCCAGAGCCTGGCTACCCCACTGTGCCCCGAGGTCCCACACAGGCCTGGGGGTCCTTCCCGCACACGCCCAGTGCGCCCCTGTCACCCTCTTCTCCTCGCATCCTTGTGCCGTCTGCCCATCTGTCTGCTCATTGGACTATGAGGCAGAGATCAGAGATGGCGTTTGGAACCATGGCTCCTTAGCTCAAGCCAGAGACTTGGGCAGCAGGCTCTCAGTGTAGACCTTGACAGAGCGAAGGACTGGGCGACATTCTTGGGTTCGTGCCTGGACCCCCTTTGTTGACAGCACGACCTTTCTGCACATGGGGCAGGGCCCACACAGGACATTGATGGAAAAGGAGAGCTGGAGACCCACTTTATATTGACAGGTCATTCTAGAAACGTTGAGTCTACCATCTGAGTTTTTAAAAGCTCTAACATGAAGCTGTGAGCATCTGAGGCCCAAGGGCTGACCTCTGAGGGCCCAGTGCGTGTCTAAGCTTCGGCCGTCCCTCTGCCGACCTGCCAGCACCTCTGATGCCCCGGTTAGCTCCCTGGGCCCTAATTCCCCTCCCAACCCTGTCTCAGAGCTGATCTACCCGGACGGCATGTCAGCCCCTGCAAGAGACCACTCTCCTGACATCCTCTGCTCCCCTCGCTCCCCGCAGGAGAAGGACCCACCTTGTAGCTGCCCAGTGAGACCCCCTGACCTGCCCCTGTCTTCTCCTCCAGCCCGTCTCCACCTGCCCAGGCACACCTGGCACTGCCTGTGCCTTGCCACCCTCCCCCAGGTCTCCCCACCCCAGACAGCCCCGCGTGGCTCTCCCACTGCTGCCGTAGCAAATTGCCACAAACTCAGGGGGCTAAAACAACACACATTTATTACCTCATGGTTCTGCAAGTCAGGAGTCCAAGTTGGGTCTCCCTGGGCTGAATCAAGGTCCTGCCTCCCTTCTGCGGGCTCAGGAGAGAATCCGTTTCCTGCCCCTTCCAGCTTCCAGGGGCACCTGCATTCCTTGGCTTACGGTCCTTTGCTCCAACTTTAAAACCAGCAGCATCTTCAGATCTCTGACTCTCAGCCCTGATTCTGTCCTCACATCTGATCTGGGCCTCCTGCTTCCTGCTTCCCTAAAACAAACCCCGTGATGACCCTGGGCTGGTCTCTCATCTCAAGATCCTGGACTTCATCGCACTTCAAATTCTCCGTTGCCACATAAGGCCACGTGTTCTCTGGTTCCAGGCAGGAGGATGTGGACATCTTGGGGATGGGTCCCCCACGTCAGGTCGCCCTCTGCCCCCGGTGCCGTGCTCTCACCGCCCACTCACCGCTGACCTTCAACAGGATGGGGTGAGAAGCTCATCTCCACGTCCACGCACTGCTGAGCACGGGGTCAGCACAGGGTGAGCCCCCAGAAGAGCTGTCAGGAGCCACGGATGCTTTCCCAGGTCCCGACCCTGCGGCGTGTGTTTTCTCTGGGTCTGGTAGGAACTGCCCTGTGCTCATTTATTACTCTTAGGAGTGACTTCACGCACAGAGGCCCCTTTCCAGAATGCGAAATGGAGCACGACGGCTCAGGGGGCAGGCTTCTCCCTGCCCTTGACCGAGAAGCCTGGGCCACAGCTCAGGCTCGGGAGCCAAGTCCGGGCTCCTGGGACAAGCAGCTCACGAGCCACCCAGCCGGGAGCTCCCTGAGCCCCTGCTCCAGGCCTGAGACCTGCACCTCACCCCACCCCGGCACACAGCAGGAGCCCTGCAGGTCTGTGTTCACGAATCTGGCCGAAAACGCAGGCTACTCCAGGGATGACGGGGCCTGAGAGGCATCTCCGACTCGGAGCCAGTTCTGTTTAGACCAGCAGACACGCGGTCCTCCACCCGGGCCTCCAGGTGCCACGGAGGGAGGATGAGGCCAGGCGGCCCGAGCCTCTTTCCCAAGCCGCTCGGCCACCAGGGATCCACCCTCCAGGCTGCAGCTCAGCGCCGCTCTCAACCCTCCGACCCTGAGCTTCCACCGCAAACCACTGTCACCCCAACCGGGTCCCACACCGGGCGTCAGAGTCCGGACAGACAATGACACGGGTGAAGCAGGAGCTCTGCCAACCACCGTTAGTGCCGGTGACTCACCAGCGCATATGGTTCCAAAAGCAGTTGACGGAACTAAAAGAAGCAAGAAAACGCAATGACACTTCTTCAAAACTTACATTTTAGGCAGTAAATTAGGCTGTGTGTTCCCTGGTTATTATATCTTAGCTCGTGTTCTGGCAACTTTCCCTCCCTTTGATACAGAACCAGAAAACCCCAGTCAACATCTCCTGAAACAGAGGAGCCATCGGCCCAGCCCTGACGCCAAGAAGCCTGTGTACAAATGCATCTCCAAGGAGCCTTATTCACGCTGCCCTCACCTTCTGATGGCCGCTGGGGCCCGTTAGGTTTAAATGAAAGACTTGAAGACACAGAGGCATTTCCGGGGAAACCTTAAAGGGCCGAGCTGAAGAGCAAATGCCAGCGAGAGCAGGAATCTGCATTTCTCCCCCTTTGGCAAGGGGGTCCCGCCTACGGGTCTCCCTCTTGACGTCCCGGACAATTTCCCATTAAAGTGAAAGGAAGCGAACCCAGGTGCACTTCCTTCCAGGTGCGTTAGACCCAGCGACTGGAGTCCCAGTGTCCCCGTTCCCGACTCCAGAGTCGCTGCCTTTGTGGCCTTTCTGTGTCCCTCCAATAGCTCCGTTTACTACTGAGTGAAATCACAAGTTCACATTTTCAGAAACATCCAAATCTCATCACAGTGAGACTTGGCGAAGGTATAAATGTGGGGAGGGCAGGGCCCATTGGAAGACAGCTCTTTTTATTTCACGTGTGTAAAATAATGAGGCTTTTAAAAATTGCTCTAACTTTCTTGAAAAATAATAGACTTTGAGGTGATATCAACAGAGGGATTAATAAGGACAATAAAGCAGATTTTGTAGACCGAGGTAAAGGGATAAAAATGAGGGAGTCGTGCTGAAGGCAGAGAGGCTGCACGTCAGAGGTAACGAGCATATGGGATAAATGAGGAGAAGAGACAAATGTAGCAAAAGATGAATCCGAGCCCCTGACTTATTTCCGGGGAGGGAGGCACACCGACAGATGGCAGAACATCAGGATGTGGGATTAAGATCGATTCTCAGAGGACAGGTGTGCAGGACAGAGTGGCCTTTTCTGAGTCGGAGACGCGTTCCCTCCGTAATATTTCACTGCCGGCTGGACCCCAAGGTGCATCCCCCGGCCCTCTGTCCAACGCGCCCTTACAGATGTGCGCTGCGTCCTGTCTGCACCACAGGCTGAACTTTCATCCCTTCCGAGAGAGATGGATGGCTCCCTCCCCACTTTTCAGCAGGATGTTCAGGCTCCTGAATTCAGGGAGAAAATCCATTTGGAGAGCATCCCGCTGGCGTAGCTGGGCTGTAATCAGGAATCAGAACAGAGTGCCTGCGCATAAAACCCCAGACGTCACAGAAAAAGGCTCGTCTGGCTGTATACGAATGCAGTAACACTGAGCATCAAATACACTGTAACACAATTAAATGGCAAATGAAAAAATACTTGCTCCATGCAACAGATCAATGTCCTTAAAATATAAAGAAATCGAGCAAAGAAATAAGAACAAATGACTGACAAGGAAAATAAACAGGTAACTGAAAATATAAATGGGCGATAAATATGTGAAAATATTCAAATTCATTAGAAATATAATTCAAATGAAGATAAAAGTTGTACCCTGTACCTATCAAATTGATAGAGATAAATGCAAATGAGTAAAATAAATGCAAATGAGTATTTCAGAAGAAGTGAAAAAATAAATATAATTCTCTTGGATGTTTGTGGTGAGACTATAAATTAGTATAGCATTTCTGAATAATAATTTGGCAATTATTATCAAGAGCCATGTAAATACCCATACTTTTTTGCCTAGAAACATTGCATTGAAGAATGTACCCTAAGTTAACACCAAAAATACACCCAAAGGTGTATACACATGTGGCTTGGTGCATGGCACTTAAAACGGGTGCCAGTGGAAGATTGGTTAAATCCCTGCGTTCATCCAACAAGTATTTGTTGAGTTTCTATTTCTGTGTTCTGGGGACATCACAGTGGAGAGCCTGGCTGTGGTCTATGCTGCTGGGGCCTCTCTTTCAGCTGAGGACACAGGTGAGAAACAACTAAATACATCGTAAAATAGCACCATGAAGAAAAATGTAAAAAGGAAAAGAGACGGAGAGAGACGAGATTGCTCTTGAGCGGAAATACGAGGCAGCCACAAAAATAATATCATAGAGAATATTTAATAATGACACAGAAAGCAGCCCAGGATATTTTAAGATATAGAAGGATATTGTAAAGCAAAAAAATTTATTATGATTGCATTAAAACACACACAGAAACGAACTCTACAAACTGGAGAAGAGACACATTCACTGAAATGCTTAGTTATCTCTGGGTGATGAGATCGCACGTGATTTTTTTCAAAGCTACTTCTTGTATTTTCCAAGGTTTCTACTGGTTGTGTGCTTTCCCACTGATGGCGCCTCTTTTGAAATATACGTGTTTCACATTTCACATGCAATTTTCAAGTTTCATGTGGAAATGGGGAAAATAAGCCCATAATAGACCTCAGGTTTCTTCACAAATTGTGATAAACTTCTCTGAGGAACCTGTTATGTGTGCATTGCTGTGTGAGTTGGTTCAGAAGGAACAGCTTGAAAGGCCAGAGGTGAGGGGACAGCTTGAGAGGCTGCGTCTTCACCTGTCTGTCAGGCGGAGCAGGCGAGACACAGACCTCTGGGCGGCTGTGGAGGCCCCGGCAAGGCAGGGTGGGGGTCCCTCCTGGGGACAGGTCGTGACTTTGCGGGGTGCCTGGGAGGACCCGGCAGGCGGTGAGAGGACCCAGATGCTAGGATCACGCGCAACTTCGGGGTCCAGGAAGGGGGTCCTTGGGGCTCGACCTCAGCTCAGAACAGCCCCAGCCAAAGAGCTTTCACTCGTGGGCCACCAAGAGCATCCTGAAAGCTGGCCGTACTGCACCACTGCACAGGCTGCAGAAAAATCAAACTATGAAAACGTGTTGATGGAGACAAGCCTGGCTTTTAAGGAAATAAGAATGTGCAGTGACAGCCCAGCCACGTGAAGAGACTGTCCACCCAGCCCTCCCGCGTTCGTAGCACCTCGGTTGTCTGACCACGTCAGCTTGCACTAGCTGTGCACATGCACAGTCGGACTTATCTACGAACACCAACGCGGGTGCAGAGACTCCGCAGGAGGCACCTACCCCAGGGATCCTGACTCTTTGCACCTATGTGGTGGCAAAGTGACAAACACTGGAGGCCAGGACCTGTCTGGTGGTGCTGGGTTAAGAGCGAGAACAGATCAAGAACCGTCCAGATGCCAGGCGGAGGGCTGTTTACCTTGTGCTTTTGTTTCCTGTAGGGTTGAATTTGGCATTTTAAATCTTCAGTTGTGGCCTCTCGGGGTTTGGTGTGAGATCCTGAGAAAATGGATCTGAAGCCGGGGTATCCCTGCCTTGTGCACAGGAGGAAGCCTCCGGAAGGGCTCACCTCTCACCCTGCGTATCCATGGACCCTGACTGCAGAAGCTCCCTGGGTGGGGCTGCCTGCCGCCCGCCCCACTCCCGCTGGCCCCAGTGCCGTGGAAGAGGCCGTGGAAGACCGCCAACCTCGGCTGCTTTTAGCACTCGGTGGGCGGTGACTCCTAACACTGGCTGTAGATACTCCAAAGGAAAAGAAGGATCGATGGGCTTGCAAAAGCAGGAGGGGAAATGCAATATGCCCCTGGGGCTGCCTGCAGGGAAGTGTGTGTGCCGAAAGCATGCAGGACCCGCTGCAGGTGTGAGAAGTGAGTTGAGTTGCAGGGAGGCAGCCAGCAGCGCCTGTGAGGAACCTGGCCCCTCCTTCCCTCTGCCCCACCCTCGTCCTTCTGCCCCTGGGATGCCTCCCAGACTCGCCTTTGGCTCTTTAATCTTTCATTTCTGCACTAACGCCTGGAGGAGCCCGTCCAGCCTGGGACACCAGGGAAAGTCACGGGTCGTGCACGGCTCTGAGTGCAGACTGGACCACCCGGCGGTCCTGAGCTCTGCGTCCTGGGCCACCTCCACCGGGATCAGCTCAAACTCAGGACATGGAGCTGGAGTCACCCACACACACACCTGCCGCCCCCTCCTAATAGCCCGGCTCCGCCTGCGGTGCCCCACGGTCCAGCTCCAGCTCAGCATATCCCCTGAGCCACTCCTACTTCCCAGGAGCCGCTTTCAGTCCTCACAACCACCCCACCCAAGAGGAAGATTCAGAGGCCGGCGTGTTTGCCCAACGTCGCAGAGCAAAGAGGCCAATGTGGCATCCGTCCTCCGAATCCCTGCCACCTCCGTCCCCCGGCCCACTGCCACCCAGCCCTGCCAGGACTCAGCGGGGGCTGCACTTCCCCCAGTGAGGCTAACCCAGACCAGGGGATGCGGCCTGAGCACCTGGGGACCCAGACCGGCTTCAGACCCGGGGGGAAACCCCCGATTTCTGAGCCCGCTCTTCCCACTCTCTAGGGGGAAGAAGCTCATAGAGCAGGACCTCCCCTGATGTCTCCAGTCTCTGCGATTGTCATGGTGACCACCGTGCCCAGTGGTCTGTGACCCCCCCAGGCCCCCTTCGCAGTCTCGCCTGTGCCCGGGCCAGTCACACCCACCTACTCCTGGTGTTGGTGGCACTGAGCATGGAGAAGGCCCGACGGCTCTGGAGCCAAATGGTCGAAATGCCGCCTTATCCCTTCCAGACGCACGTTCCTCCTCTGTTCACAAGGTGACAATAGCTCCGTCTGCACGTGCAGACTGCAGCCTCAGAGGAGGGGGGATTACAATCTCTACAAAGGGGAGAACAGTAGCAACTGCCCGGGGGGGTGGTTGCACATCACTGTGGAGGAGTGAAACGATGAGGGTTAAGACTGACAACGTGGGCTTCCCTGGTGGCGCAGTGGTTGAGTCTGCCTGCCAATGCAGGGGACACGGGTTCGAGTCCTGGTCTGGGAAGATCCCACATGCCGCGGAGCCACTAGGCTCATGAGCCACAACTACTGAGCCTGCGTGTCTGGAGCCTGTGCTCCGCAACAAGAGAGGCCGCGATAGTGAGAGGCCCGCGCACTGCGATGAAGAGTGGCCCCCGCTCGCCGCAACTAGAGAAAGCCCTCGCACAGAAACGAAGACCCAACACAGCCAAAAATAAAAAATATATAAATAAAAATAAAGGAATTCCTTTTTTAAAAAAAAGACTGACAACGTGATCTAATAACATGTTTAAGTTTAAAGAGTCATTTCAAAATAGACAGACTTAACAATCCAAGAGAAAATGGGCTCGCACCAAAAAACACAGCAGAACCAAAACTACAAAGATGGTGAATAATAAAATAGGTCAGACTAACAGAGACTGATTCTACAAAATACAACGGGAAGAACGCAGCTGATCTGCCCATTTGAGTCAGAAATGTACCGGGGTCTGTACCGCACACAGGACCAGCCATATCGGGGCACCCGCAGCCGAGGTCTGCTCTGGAACAAGCAGCGGGGCTGGTGACCGGGAGGCGGTGACCAGCAACGCTCTCCTGGGCACGTAGGGTCCACGCAGGGGCCCAGCCCGGGCCTGTGCCCCTTGCCCAGGGCGACGCAAAGAAACACTAGAAGAACACAGAAAACAGTCCTAGCCGGACTGGGCTAGGGGAGCTCATTCCCAGGGCGGCGCAGGGACGGGGCCGGGGGTCGCTGCTGCAGCCCGACTTTTCCGGCCACGTGACGGGCTGAGGCAGGTGACAGAGCAGGGACGGGGCCGGGGGTCGCTGCTGCAGCCCGACTTTTCCGGCCACGTGACGGGCTGAGGCAGGTGACAGAGCAGGGACGGGGCCGGGGGTCGCTGCTGCAGCCCGATTTTTCCGGCCACGTGACGGGCTGAGGCAGGTGGCAGAGCAGGGAAGGACAGCAGCACGGGCGGGGTGCCCGGCTCAGGGTAAAGCGCCCAGGACCCCATCACCCTCGTGCTGCTGTCCGTCTATGCGCTCTGAGTCCGCCCTCCCCGCTTCCAGCCCAGACTCCCCGCCCCCGCCCCAAATCATCCCCAGCAACGGGAGCTCGGCCGGGCTCCTGGTTGAATTGTGTTCCCAAGGTGTGACCAAGTCCTGGGCCCCGGACCCTGTGACGGGAACCTGCTTGGAAACGGGGTCTTGGCAAACGTAGTCGGGATAAGCCTTAGGGTGCGCCTAAATCCCGGGGTGCGTCCTTACGGGAGGAGAAGACATGGAAACAGGCACAGAGGGAAGACAGAGGCAGAGCTGGGGTGACGTGGCCACGAGCCAGGAGGCCCTGGAGCGGGGGATGCAGGAAGGTCCCTCCCACGGGGCCTCCGGGGCGGGCTCATCCCGGCAGAGCCCGGACTGGGGCCCGAGTCTGCTCCCGGACCGCGAGGGCAGGAACGTGTGTCTGGTCCCAGCTTCAGGCTCCTGGGCTCCAGCTGCCGGGCAGCCCTTAGAGCCAGGGCCTCCTCGTGGTCCAGCTGAGGTTTGCTGACCCCTCACTGAGGCCTGACATTCCTGCCTCTGAAGCCTCCTGACCCAGGATGTAGAGTAAAACCACCGCCCAGAAAGCTCACTGCAAGGCCTGGCCTAAATGCTGCCCTGGCCGCGTCTGGAGGAGCCCTTTCTCCATCCCCCCGGGGGTCCGGCGGCAGCCCCCCTGGACTCCTTCAGCACGAGGAGGCCACCCCAGACGCACCGTCCACTTGGTACCCTGGCGAGGGTGACGGCTCCCGTTTACCTGGGTCCGGCCTCTGTCTCCCTCCCTCTCCCACCCCCAAGTGCACACCTGCACCCTCCACAAAAGAGCCGGCTCTCCTGACCGTGCCGTCCCCAGGGAACTCACCGTCGGGGCCGCAGCAACCCTTCCAGTCTTTAGCGGTCGCACCCTTATAGGGCAAGGGCAGCCCTGTTAGTGAGGCTGCCCCCCCCCAAGGGACCCACCCCTTGTGTGACGGGAGCGGAAGCAGCTCAGGAGGGACCCACTTTCCCACCTGGTGATTCAGCTTCAACTGCTTGAGCCCACGAGGCGGGAGGCGCCCAGGGACTCTCCCAGGCAGAGCAGGCCTCCCCCATCCTCTCCTGGGTCTTTAACTCCAGAGGCCACCTTCCCCTGCTGCTGTTCCCAACCACTAGGCAGCCCTACCCATCCCAGCAGAGGCCACACCTGGGAGCTCTTTCCCAGACGCTGTCCAGATGCTCCCAGACCCTCCACGGTGCTTCCTGCAGCCTTGGCAACCCCTCCTTCTTCAGGCAGCTCCCCAAGTTCTGGGACCCCATTCAGGGGGCGGGGAGGGGACGAGGAGCTGCATTCAGTGGGACACAGATCGGGTCCCCTAGGGTCTCGGAGCCCCTGCTCGGAGAGGAAGCCATTTTCAGTCCAGTTGCCATCAACCAGGACTTTCTCTCCTGACGCCCGTGCAGAGAGCTGGGGAGTCACCTTCCGGGTCAGGAGCACCCCACCAGCATCTTTCTCCCCGTGGACTGGGGGCTCCCACGTGCCCATCCCCCTAGGGCTGCACCCACACAGAGGGAGGGGGTGAATACGGCTCCACCTGAAACACAGCACCTCCACTTTCTCTCAATGGAAATAAAAGAAAGTGCCCCCTCCGTGGACCAACCAAGGAAGAGTGACTCGGATCAGAACCGAGGCCAGCTGGGTTCTGGCCTGCCCTCCACCTGGGCACCGTCCCTGCAGGCCAAGCCGGTCCCCTCCTAAAATCTGAGTTGGATGTTGAGGAGGCGGGAAGGTCTAACTCCCTCCATCGCGGGCTCTCCCCAGGCCACCTGGACGTGCCCATCCTCCCACTATTATTCATACTCTAAATTGTACCTGCTGCATCTCACTTATTTCCTTCTTCTTTTCTCCATTAATTTATCCTCAAATGGCAAGAAGCTCATGGCATATTTTAGACACAGCTAAGCCACAGGAAGATTTCTATTACTTATCTTCCAAGATGTAAGCTCCAGATTCTCCCCAGAGCCAGATGTGGGGTGTATTTATAGCACACCCTGAATGGTCTGAATCTCAAATGGAAAATGTACGATACACAATCCTGCAAAGGTATCCCTCCTCCTGGGAGAGGGATGCAGGCTCCCCACCAAGGGTCTGGCCCGGTGCCTGAACTCGAGGACCACAGCTGCCCTCCTGAACTTGAGCTGCTTCTACCATTGCTGGCCTTTGGAATAACCATTAAGAGTTTGAGCTGAGACTGGCCCGCTTCAGTGGAGTGTGGATTGTTCATTGAAGCCGATGGAAAACTGATGGAAAGCTGAGTGTAAAAACGTGAACTTGGTCGATATTTCTTCTTCTTATCTGAAGACTGCATGGAAACCCGTCTCCACCTGCGCGTCCCCACACCCTTCAGCAAGGGCGGGCTCTGGACCCCACGGGCAGTCTGGGGCCACATCCAGTCAGGCCAGGGTCCTCCCTGGACACAGATGCCCAGTGCAATTCCTGACCCACATAGGCGCTCAGCGTCAGCCCCGGCTATGTAACTATGTGGCCCGTGTTTGGGAAGATAAGCCCGGAAAGTGAGAAACATCAACTTTGGGGTCAAAGGATGTTGCATTTGGAACCTCCTTGCTGCCAGAGCTTCACCCCTCCGGGTCTCAGCCGTCTTGTGAGCCGTGAAGGTAAGCACCTCTCCCAGTCCTTGCTGAGATTAACTGCGAGGAAGCTGCGTGCCTGCTGCACCAGAGAAGTGCCATAAGCAACGATTCCCTCTCCTTACGGAGAGCTCAGGTGCACACCTGGCCACTCCGGGCGGCAGCCCACTGGGTAGAACCCCTGTCTCAGACTTGGCCCCTTTGCACCATGCTGGTCCATTACGCAGCCCTGAGCCCCACCAGCCTGGTTGGCCAAGCTGTCCCCTGGGCCCTGGCTGTGGTCCAGGTACCAGGTGGCCCATTGTCATGTGAAGAAAATTCTAGACATCCAGTGAATTAAGCGCTTGGCTCTACCCAAGTCAGCCTACCGCAGGTGAGGCCGGAAATCTCAAGGAAGTTAATAAACAAAACCTTTAAAGGACCAAGATCTGGGAGACTCTGGAGTCACCTTATTAGTCCCTGCAGCTGTGCTGGGTACGGGCCCCCAGCCATCCTCCAGAAGAGAGGACAGATCAGGCTGAGGGCAGCTCAGCGTCTCAGGAGTGAAAACTGAAGTCCTGATTAACTCCCCTCTCAGTGCCTCTGAATATTTTGACAAGTGCCCCGAATTCTAGGTCATCTGCAAAACATCACTGGAGCCCCCTCTGAGCGATGCCTGTCCCTGATTAAACTTGTTGTCTGGAGAGAAGCCACACAAGTGAAGAGGCTGGAGAAGCACCAAGGGGCCACCTGCACCATTGTCCACAGCAAGGTTTTGTCAAGAACAGGGTTCTTCAGTGACAAAGGCCACCCTTCAGCTCACGTCACGGTGCACAGCCCACCAAGGGATTTGATCAGAGGAATCTCCTTTTGTTCTAAAGGGTGGCCCTCTGGCCATCCTGACAGCTTAAAGCTTTTCCTAAAACAATGCCCAATGATCCCAAAGAGCCTGGAAGGAAACTGGTCAATGACTCAATCTCTAGGGGCCTCCACGCCCAGGACCTGAAGTCACACATCCACCCAGCCCGCAGGGTCTGCCCTGTCTGGTCAGTGTGTTCCCACCCACACACCCCTGCACACACCCCGCCTCACCTGACATTGGGCCGTGCGTTTGCTTTAACAGAAGCAGGGTCCTTGCCCTCCAGCTTTCCATCCCCAGTTCCCGCCCCGAGGCCATGGGCTGCCATCCCCACCTTGGACTCCACACTCCATGCGTGTCCTTAGTCACACCTGCTGTGGCTCTGAGCTCACCCCAAAGCCGAACCTGAGACAGACAGAGAACAGGCAGTTTGCGCGAGGCAAACACGGTGGACAAGCCCAGGGCCGCTGGACAGACCAGCAGGAAGGGGCTTCTGGATGGAAATGGGCATCTTGGCCCTGACCTAGTGTCCCCCTAGCCCTCATTCCAGGGACAACCTCACCGTCGCCCCTGGGACCAAGGCCCACCATAGCTTGCCCTGTGAAGAGATGCGTCCACCTGCCCACCACCGCGCCTCCCTTGCTTGGGTCCCGCCTGCCACCCGCGTCCGTCCCTTCACCACTGCGGCCAGCCAACCTCCCCCCAAAGCCCCCTCTCACCATCTTTACAGGCTCCCAAGTGTCCAGAATCGGCCTCAAGGTCATCTCTATGCCCTGCAAGGCTGCCGTAAGTCTGTCTCTTCCCTGTGTCCACTCCCTCTCCCGTCACCCCGGATCTAACCCTGTCCAACACCGGAGCCACGCGCACCCTCTTGCTCAGGACGCATCAGTGCGCGTCACAAAGGTCCTGCCTCATGGAGTTGGTGACGTACTGGGGGTGGCAGACAATGAACCATAAACCAGACGGACATGAACATTACAGCGTTTGTTGGAAGGCACTGTGTGCCATGAAAAGGAGACACAGAGCAGGCGAGGACCGGCATGCAGACGTGGGGTGACGGGGCTCGTTAACGAGGGTGGTCAGAGCTTCCCTAGCGAGACAGCAACACTGGAACAGAGGCTGGGAGGGCAAGGGGCGAGCTGGGGGATGTCGGGACAGGGGCCAGGCAGACAGATACCGCAAGGAAGGCCCCACGGGGGGCATGTGGCCTCACGGCGAGGCCAGGGACGAGCACGGAAGGTGAGGGTGGGAAGGTGAATGTCAGGGGCTGGGAGGCCATTACGGGGCTTTGGCTTTTGCTCAGAGTGAAATCAAGGCCGTGGAAGATCTTGAGCAGAGGAGAGAAATGGTCTCACTGGCCTTTTAAGGAGCGGTTGCTGGGCTGAGACCAGAACTGTTGACGGGCCAGGGCAGGCAGGAGGCGGGCAGGCTGCTGCCGGGACACGGCATGACCCGTCGGAGCCTGGGCCCAGGCAGGGCCGGGGCAGGAGGTGGGGGGTGATCGGAATCAGTTCCAGCCTGAAGACGGACCCGCAGAATCCCCTCGCGTATCGGGGTCCAGGTGTGAGACACAGACCAGGGTCAAGGCAACGCCCCGGCTTTGGCCTGGGCTTCTGGGAGGTCGGCGGGGGTGGGGAGACTGGAGGAGGTGCTCGGTCGGGGGAGAGCAGGAGCTCCACGTGGGGCACAGAGAGCGGCACACGCAGGCGGAGATGCTGAGAGGCACTAACCCTTGGCAGCGGTGAGGGCGCGTGGGAGCCCAGGGCGTGGCTCACGGACCCTCGTCAGAGTCGCCTTTCCAACCAGGGCAGACAACGAGAGGGGCGGAGGTTGAGCCCAAGGTCAGGACAAGGTCAGAAGGTCCTAAAGGTCAGGAGGGACCCGTGAGGAGCCCAAGAAAGGGCAGCGAGGAGGAGGAGGAAGGCCGAGACGGTCTGGAGTCCTGGGAGCCGGGGAAGGACGTGTGCCGAAGAGGCCTCGGGTCACGACCGCAGGGCGGGGGAGCAGACGCCCCAGGGGAGTTCTTCCTAGAGCCCAGAGTCCGGTCGGCACCCAGCAGGTGTTTGGAAACGGGTTGAAAGAGTAAACCTCACGGCCTTGCGGCTTGTGGGGCCTCAGTTACCAACCAGCCCAGCCCCTTCATCTGACGAATGAGCAGGACAGTCGGCAAGGAGTAAAGCAGCTCGGCTGAGCCAACAGAGGCCCGGCTCAGACCCAGGCCCTGACCACGACGTCGCAGCTCTGACCCCAGCATCACAGCCGGACATTCAAACGCGCGGACCCTCGGCGTTCAAGTCCGACTCCCAGTGCGCCGGCTGCTTGAGGGAGAAAGCCTCACCGCGCTGGTTCCCTGAGGGGCAGGCCACCACTTCGGACTCAGACGTTCCTTTGGCCCCAGACTCTGGGGCGGTCGGAATCGGCTCCCCCGTCATCCGCTTCCTTGCTCATCACTTAGACGACAACACCCTCCCTGGCTACTCCCCAGCGTCGGGAGGGGATGGACAGAGAGGACGCATGGAAATGTCTTGCATATTGTGAGATGCAGAGATTTTTTGAACTGTCTTCTGTTCTCCATCTGCTTTATCTGTGTTCACTCCATATTCTCCTCGGCGGAAAGCCAGCAGCCTTCTTATTCATTTTTAACTCACAGGAGCTCCTCTTCCCCGCCCCACCCCAAGTGGCTTCTGCGGACGGGACCATCTTTTGAAGGATCCATGTTTGTTGACAACCCCGGGGCTCACCTGCTAGGTCTAGAGACCGTTCCTCAGCAGAGAGCCCAGGACGCTATTTTAAATAAATGTGCAGATTTAGAAAAAGGACAAACATCAAATAAATCTTGTCTACAATGGCCCATCAAGTAATATTCGTGAAGATTAGCTGCTGGAACCCGTGCATCGCAGGACATGTAAATAACCCTGCTTTTGACAGGCGACACAGACACATTTTGTTTAAGAGCGAAATGTCAGGACACTCATTGCTGGGGACGACAAGGAGATGTGCACGCCAGCGTGCTGCTACCTCTGCAATAGATCTGGGGACGTGAAATGCAGATCCTGCCTTTGAACTTCTCGCAGCCTCACCAGCAACCTGGAAGACCCCGAGAGGGGAGTGTCCTCACTTACAGTCGACCGGGGCAAATCCCTGGAAGCAGGTTCCCCTCCGCTGTTCTCTCTCCCAGACCCGGGCCATGAGAGTGGGAGGGGAACGAGGAACGGAACCAGGCTCGGACTTTCACAGGCGAACACTCGGGAAGGATGCAGGTGGCCTGCGGTCTGCACGGACCGTGAAGGACAATGTCAGGGGGCACATGGCCCAGTTCCCACGGGGAGAAGCATCAACCAGCATGTGAAGATTTTTCTATTGACCGTGTTACCGAGTGCACATAAGGCGGATGTCCCAAAAAAAACGCCAAGTGTGAATCCTTTCACCTAACAGCCTTTAATTTGCAAGTCCAGATTCAAATCTCAATCCAAATGGACAGACATAATTCTCAACCTAAAAATTTGGGTAATTTCTAATTCTTCTCATTTTTAAACGCTCTGAAAGCTCTAACATCACCCCTAAAAGCCTTGACGTCCCCTCCTTCCTTAGGGGAGTAAAAAGATGAAGGGAATCTACAGAAAGGCTTTTGCAAGACTCCCGAACGGGTTAATATAGGACACTTTTACTTTTAGTACGTAGACATTTTTATGAGTTGCTAATATGTGGCTTAAGTCACATAACAAAAGGAAGTTAAAGTGATTGATGAACTGGCCAGCTACCTTTCAGGTGTTGTTTGTTTGCTTGCTCTACTTTGTCTGTTTTTCTCCTATCTTAAGGAATTCCTTCATACACATTCATTCATCTATCCATCCATCCTTCCTTCCATTTATTCATTTATCAAACACTTCTCCTACTACTGCTGGTGGTAACAGTGCAATTGCCATGTTTGTTGAATTCTTATAACCAGACCTCGTGCTGGCAATTGTATGCAGGTGACCTCTGACCTCTGAGCTCGTGGCTCCTGGGAGTGAGGTCACATTCCCATCTTCTACACGAGGAAACCAAGGGTCAGGCTTGCAGCAAAGCTGGAGTGCAGCTCAGCCAGGGCCCTGTTGGGTCACGTGGAAACACAGGGAAGAATGGGCCTGGGACAGCCGCTGGGAAGCTTATGAGGTTGGAACCCACGGCTGCCCAAGTCAGGGCGGTGCCTGACTCGAGGAGTCTGACAAAGGGTCATGGAAATGCAGAGGGACCTGCCAGGGCACAGGGGCTGGGAGCACAGAGAGGACGAACTGAGACCGGCGAGTGTAGAGACTTCCGACCCTGCAGAAGGCTCAGGAGGAGATGATCAGAGGTGCAAACACAGACGTGGTCACGTGCACTGCTTCACATCAGCAAAAACTACAAACAGCCAGTCGTCTGACCATACGAGGAAAGTTACAGCAAGAGAACGACAGATTCATAGAGAGAGGTTATGTCACAGCACAGCGGCCAGGGGTGGGGGGCCAGCAAGAAAACAAGGCAGCTGCAGCCAGAGGCGGGAGAGAGGCAGCGCGAGAAGAGGGCGTTTCAAGGTCAGCTGTCAGGCGTGGTGCGAGGATCGGCAGGACTGAGACTGGGACACACCTGCTGTCTTTACCGTCGTCGAGGACGTGGCGGGCTCAGCAAAATGCAGCAGGGGAGCTGCGAGGAGGAGGAAGGGGGTGGCTGGACTGGAGGGGAGGAAACAGACGAGAGAGCAAAGGACCCTGCAGGAAACAAGGCTGTGAAGACCAGAGACGGCTGCAGGTGGAGGGGGCCCGGGGGCCCAGAAAAGTCCTCAGTGTTCAAGGTGCTGGGGGCCCGTGAGAAACACGATGGGAGCTGCAGGGATGCTTCCGACCTGGGAGCAGGCAGGGCAGGGGAGAGCGAAGACTGGCCTCAGGAAGGCGGCCTGGCCCAGGACGGAGGGGATGCCTGCCCTCTGAAAGTGCTCTCCCACCCGCCCTCCTCTGCACTCCTGGCGGTGGAATTAGCGTAGACTCTAAACTGCATTCCACAGGTAAACGCATCTGTCTCACACTGCCCTGACCGTTTCTAAGCCCTCGGGTCCGACCCTCCCTGGACACACCCCCGAGAACCGCCTGCCCCCCCCCCCTTCTGAGACTGAGGCTGGCTTTCCAGGTGGAGCCCACCCTGCACAGCCAGCCAGGAGCACGTGGAGGGCAAAGCCCAAAGGAGGGTCTCAAGGAAACTTTCTTAACCAAGTGAATGAAAAAGAACTTTGGGACAAATGTTAGTAAATAAAACTAACAGAACGACCAAGGATAAACTTGTTTAAACTATTTTTTTTAGGAGTAAAAGTCAAGAGAAACTAGAAGTTTTAAAATATGGTATTGCAACTAAAAACATAATCATGTGATTTGGATGACCCAGGTGAGCCTCAGAGTTGTACATTCTGGGCCATTTGTGTGATGGGTGGACAGACTCAAAGGCGGGACCCTTGGCCCCAGTCCCTCTGGGTTCACGCCCTGTGAGACCCTCCACTCTACCCCATGGAAGATGCTGCAGGTGGGGGGACATCACCTGTGTAAGACTCCTTCTTTCTGGCAGACCCTCTGGAGGCTGACCTTGCCGACTTGAGGGAATGTGGGGAAAGGTCACACGGCGAGGAGCTGCAGATGGCCGCTAGGAGGTGCAGGTGACCCCTAGAAGCTGTGGATGACATCTGGGGGCAGAGGGTGGCCTCCAGCTGACCGCCAGCACAAGGCCAGGCCATTGGTCCTTCCACCACGAGGAAAGGAGTTCTGCCGACTCCCCGAGGGAGCTCGGAAGTGGACTCTTCCACCGTCAAGCGTCGGGTGGGAATGCAGCCCACGCACATCTTGGTGGCAGCTCTGCAAGACCCTGAGCAGGAGACCCAGCTAACAGTGGTGGATTTGTGGCCCAGACTCCTGGTCGATGGGCGCTGAACAATAAACGTGTATTGTTTGAAGCCACTAACCTTGTGGCGATTCGTTACACGGCAAGAGAGCCAGGGTTCTCCAAAGCAACAGAACAAGGAGAGAGAGAGAGACAGAGAGAGAGGGAGGGCCCCAGACACGGAGGATTAGATCATCGGTGGCTCTTTGCCGGGCGAGTGTTCCCTGGAGCACGTGTGTCTCTGCCTCGTCTGGTGCCCCGTCCCGGGAGCTGCACGCTCCTCCAGCGAGGCCTCAGCGCCGGGCGGCCGTGCCCCCCTCCTGCTTGCAGATTATTCTAACAACCTTCCTCCTCCGCTCCCCCCTTGACTCCAGCCGCGCCCCGCCGGCCCCCGGCTCAGGCCTCGGGATGCCCCACCCCTCCCGTGTCCTGCTAGTCTGTGTGACCCCGTCCCACTGTCAGCCAAATCATGGGTTAACATTTATTGCTTATTCCCATGGTTCCTCCTAAAGGCCGGGTCCTGTGGGTCAGTGTTTGGGTGGGCAGATACTCCTAACCCTCAAGCAGCGCTGATAAGCGTCCCTTCTGAGCACGGGCGTTTCCTCCCATGTGTCCTCGTGCAGATGCAGACATTAACATGGGACCTGAGATGGGCGGCGGCGTGGACAGAGCCCCGGATCTACAAAGAGCGAGGGTCGTGCCAGGACCCGCGTGACCCGACTCGGAGGGGGTATTTGGAGAAAGGAATCACCCTCCGAACCCACCTGATGCAAAACTCCCATTGTCTGAATTTCCCAGACAGCGTCAGCCAGGGCGTGGCTCTGGGGCAGGGGGCTGGCCGGGGACCCCAGGGGAGGGCCCACGTCGGCCACCCCAGGCAGCAGCCTCAGAGCAGGGCCCTGCCTCCTATTTCTGGCTTCAGGCCCCACGTCTCAGGGTGCAATGGGTTTTCCTCCTGCCCCGTCGGTCTCCCGTCAGTGGGGTCTCCTAGTCAGACTGGCACAGCCCGACCCGAGGGTCCCCGACGACTGATGGGGCCACACAGCTGCTTCAGGCCCCCCCAGTGCTCAGGTGCAGACCAGGCCACGCGTCCTCGCTGGGGTCCAGCCCTTCGACAGGCACTGGGTGGGGAGGGGAATGTCCTGCCGGCAGGGCAGGAGCCCCTCGGTGCTCTCGCCTGGGGAGCCGAGCTGCGGCCTGGGCCCCGATCCGACGGGCGGGCGGGCCCCAGCGCTGAGGTCTCTGGGCCGCCTGGCCCCCGACTCGTCACAGCCAGTCATTCACGTGTCCCTGCGCACATCGGCTTCAGCACCTGTCGAGGAGCTGGTGCTCAATACGTGTTTGAGGGATGAGTTGCCACGACAACAGCCAAGGACACGGTGGGTTCTCAGTGATTTTTGAGTCCTTTTCAGTCTCAACCTCAGACAGGAGGGTGGAGAAATGGGAGCAGTTGCCAGGGCCCCACCTGAAACACTGTCTGTCCAAATCCTTTTCCTTGTGTGTCTGAGCAAACGTCTCCCGGATAGAATCTGGCTTCAGTCCCCTTCCTGGGGGAACAGGAGCTGCAGAGGCCCCATGTGTGACCCGTCCTCATGGCCCAGAGCCCCACTCTGAACACATGAACAGAACCTGAAGCCTGGCTGATAGATCTTTCAGGGTCTGGGGATGAGAATCCTCTGGTGTTAGCCTTCCTCCCCAGACTCAGGCCAGTCCACGGGGGAGTTATGTCAATCTGCTAGACTGGCCTTCCTTTTCCAACCAAAACAGCGACCTCCTACCCCAGGCACAGAAGGGGTGGGGAGAAACAGCCCGCAGCGATGGCTTGGGTTTCTCTGCCTGTATCCCTTGGATCAGGAACGCTGCTGGGGAAACAGACCAAGAAAGCCGTCAGTGTGGGCTGAACACACAGGAAAGGAGCTCTCATGCCCACACTCTCCTGCAAGTCTATTCAACACGTATTCACTGAGCAGCTGTTCTGCCAGGATACGGGCTCTCAGGAGACGTTGCTGCCAAGGCAGCTGTCCTGACACTTCCTTCAGCCCGGCCTCCCCGGGTTTAAAGCAGGAATCCTTCACTTGCCTCCTACACGTCTGTCCCAGAAGGAGAGATTATGTAACAGAAACAAGGAAGGAACAGGGAGGAAAGGAGAACCCAGAAGAGACCAATAGGAGCCAGAAACTTAGGCGAGGCATCCTGGGAAGTTCCTGCTGAGGTCTGGGCTGCTCAGGGAAGGTGATTCCATGGCCACGGGGACACTTCGCGGAGGGAGGTGCCCAGCCTGGCCCGTCCAGAGTCCTCCCTCCTCCTCCCCCGGATGGATGCCTTCTCAACATCCAGACCTTCCAGGCAGCCGGATGCCGCGGGCTGCCAGAAGTAAGACACAGGGTGCGGCTTCCCCCACGTACCTGCCCTCATCACCCGTATGCCTTCAGTAATGGTGACAGGTCCCACCTTGCACACACATCTACGTAGGCACAGGTGCCTGGCCTGATCCCAACTGGCTGAGCAGAGCTGGAACCCAGCAGACACAATGGCTCTGTCCTTTACTCTCTCCCCTTGGTGAAAAGCAAATCTGACCTCATCCACCTTGGGAGGTCTAGGGACACCTCTGTATTCCAGTTTCCTTCCTCACCATTGTTCTGCCTCAATACCCCCGGGGGTTTCCACAGCAGCAGAAAGTCCTCTTGGACGGATTCAGCCAATTTTTCAGCTTTTGTGAAACTTTGTGCAAAATCATTGGTTCTCAGAACCATCCATCATCCAAACCATCTGCACTGTAGGTGGAGACACATTTTCTGCCTGGAATGTCCGCTCTCACGTGGGATGAACTTGGAATGAGACATGTGAATCTTCCAGCCCAGTGATGCGTGGTACCAGCCGTGGCTGCTGTGAATGACCACCACACAGGGTTGCTGCCTCGTGGCTCTGATGCGATTCTTCTGATGCGCCATTGAAACACTCTGCCGTCACACTTGCCTCTGTCACTCCCAGAGCACAGCTCTGCCCAGAGCCCCTCCCATAATCTCCTGAGCCCCTGACCCCAGCCTGTGCCTCCAGCCCTGGACCCAGTGGCTGTGCCTGTCTCTGTCACCCGTACGTCCGAGAGATAGGGCAGCATAGCTGCGATCACCGGGGCTGGGGTCCATGCCCAGTTTCAGCACCAGATCTTAAACTGACATGCAGATGACAGTTTTCACCACATGATTTCTGATTTCTAAATCTCTCTCGTCACTTCCAACTCAGAATTAATTGAGAATTTTTCTTCCTTAGATCCGAAGTCTCCTATGGTTAGAGAAGCCCATCTGCGCAGGTAAGAAGTTCTGTGTAAATAACTTGGCATTTTTTTCTATCCACTTTTTTCTCGAGTGGTCAAATGCCCTTTAAGAGCTTCATTTCTTCGTTCTCACAACATTGCTCTGCCTCAGCCAGGAGGAAACATTAGACTTGGATGCAGTCTAATGTCAGCTGCTGGGGTCGGCCTGGCCTGTGTGTTGAGCAGACCTGTGACCACTGGCCTGGACGAGGCTGGCAAGGCTAAGGCCTCTTGTCCTGAAGGCAAGCGGCTCAGGCTGCAGGCGTGATGTGGCATCAGCAGCTGAGTCCACGGGCACGCGTCAGGCTGGAAGAACCAACATGACCAGGGATTTCCAGTCCAAAGGGTCCAAGAGCGCATGGTGGGGCATGAGGGGTGTGATGGAGCTATCCCTATGGAAACCATCCAGCGATGCATTCCCTGGGAGGGGAGCCCAGTCTTGGCCCTGGTGAGGGTCCCAGTCCTCAGGGGAGGGGCACGGGAGAACTAGTCGAGGGGTCAGGGGATTGCAAAACAAACAGTGTCAGCGGTGGGGGCAAAGATTCAGTTCCGTGACCTTGGGCTGAAGGACACGTTCGAGGCGGGTGGACAGACGTGTGCAGCTGGGAGCTTGTCGCCTCGGATGTCAGGCCTGGAGCAGCTGGTGAGTTCCACGCCCACTGGCTGTGGGGCTGAGTCCCTGCCTCGGGGGGAGAGAGGACCCCGAGGGGGACGAAGGGAAGGCTCGTGGAGCTGCAAAACCATCCCAGGATGCTCTGGGACGAGAGCAGTGTGCTTTAAAAAGAGGAACTTCCTTCTTCACCAATCAAGTTAAAAAGGAGTAATAATACCAGTTGCTACTAATGAGAGTGTAGCAATAAAGACATTCTCGAACATCCCGGTGGAAGTGAAAATTTGAAATACAACAGTATTTCTGGCAAACAATAGGTATCAAGGAACTCAGCGTTCATATCCTTTGGCCCACTCTTGGCAACTTTTCCTGACTATACAATCTAAACCGAGAATGTAGATAACCCAGGACATTTATCACATTGCTCCTCATCGGAGTAAAAATAGAAACAATACAAGTGTCCACAGTGAGGGAAACGATTAATTAAATGGCAGTACTTGGTGCCGCGATGGAGAAGCAGCCACTGGCTGTCCTGCGGTGGCCGGACCTTCCGCGCCCCTGGGGATGTGTCGGGGCTTGACCCAGACTGCAGCGCCCTCCAGGCTGTAGACACACACACCCACGGGAAACGGAGGAACAGCCCAGCACACACCAGCATGTTAATCTCTCCCCGGTGCACATGTGCCCGCGGCTACTTTGACTGACCTTGAGCTGGAAGTGGTGGCATTGGTGGCTGTGTTGTCCCCATGTTATTTCCCGGGTTGGCTCAGTGCTCGGTGACAGCTGCAGACAGACGCTCATGGACACGATGGGGAGAAACCCAAGTGCAGCTCAGAGATTTCTAATTGTCTCCACCACGCCCTCGAGGGGCCCATCACGCTTCACTCATTCCAACAGCTCTTGCACGCCTACTGTGGGCCGGGCACAGTGCCCGGTGCCAGGAGGTGCGAGGCCGTGCCCTCTGGCTTCAGGGAAGCACACAGGGTTCGCGGCTGGCTCTTCTGGCCAGGGCGCCTGCCCAGGGGTCAGCGGAGCCTGTACCCCTGCCCCACCCCGGGAAGGGAGCTGGTGCCTCTGCAGACAAGACGACTCCTGCTCTCTTTGCACAAGGGGACCACACACACAAGAAGGTGCTTATACTCTTGTAAGGAGAATAGATGCAGCCAGGTAAATCCCAACAGAGCAGAATGTGTTCTGCTCTGTTACAAACGGGCCTGGGGACGCCCCGCGAGCCCCTCCCTGCCGCTTGGTCCTGGCACCCGGTGCGGCGTCTGCAAAGAGCCCGGGGAGGCAGCCCTGTCCGGGCAGCGCTTCCCTCCTCAGGCCCCAGAGCGTGCTGGCTGCTCTTCCCCTTCTCGCCGGGCCGGGAGCTGGTCCAGAGGGAGGAGGGTCCGGCGAGTGTGTCCCCGGCTGGCTCTCCTGCCCTCGGCGCCCGCCCAGGGAAGAGCCTAGCGAGCCCTGCCGTGACACACCCGCTGCACCACGGGTTCCGAAAGGACACAGTCAAAACTATGTGCAACTGAAGTGGAATGTTTCTCTTTCCTTTTCCTTTTTTCCTTTGTTATTATTTTTTAATTCTACTCCCCGAGGCCGAGGGCCGCGTTAGTGAGACGAGAGCGGGATCTGTGGCGGCAGGAAAGGCTGCTGATCGCCAGGGAGAGGGAGACCCCCAACAGCCGGAGCTGTCTCTGCACGTCCGGCTCTAGGGAGCTCCAGGGGCTGCCACAGCCGAGAGCTGGCCTGGCACATCCCTCGCCGGCCCGCTGGGGATGCAGGACCGGGAAATGGCAGGCAGGAGAGAGGGTGGCTCAGAAAGGACAGTGGGCAGGCTGAAACCCCCTGGGTGCAGTGCTGTGAGCAGCGAGAGGGACCCCTCACGGCTGGCAGGTGAACTGCTGCGTCTGGGTCAGGTGAGGCTGTGCTTCACCTCCGGGTGAGCAGGGGGGCGGGCAGGGGGCTCAGTCACAAAGGAGGTCCTTTCAAGAAACCAGCCCACCCACGTTTCCTGCTAGAGAACCTGGGACCCTTGGAGATGTGGGCCTCTCCACGCACGAGGCACAAACAGCTTGCAGGCTGGAGAAGGCTGCCGCCCGCCCCCAAGGATGCAACAAGGATGAGCCCCGAGGTCTCTCTCAGAGGGTTGGGGGCAGGTACTTCCTCCACTGCTCCCTCTCAGTCCCGTTTTCTTCCGCCTTAGAGCTCATCTCTGTGCTGCCCTTAGATATGCAAAAAGGGCGATTAATAATTAACAGGACAAGAGCCTCTCGTCTGCATTATTAAATGCCCCAGCGCTAGGACAGACCAGCCCAGAAAGTAGCTGGAAACCCACCGATCCTGCATCTGCACTTAGAGGCTTCTTGAGTTCTCTGATCGTTCTTCCCTGGAGACAACGGTGAACCCAGGCGCCAGGCACTGGGGGTCTCACGGGAGTGCTCCCCGGGGACAGTAAGGGCCTGCCAGGCCAGGGCACAGTGGGGGCCTTGTGACTGCCCCCCCGGAGACCCCGCTGTCTGCCCACCTGACAGTGGCCACAGGGTCCCTCCAGCACAGAGAGCTCTCGGTGGGCGGGTGACAATCACCCCCAAAGGCTTCATGCCCTGGGAGACCACATCTCACAACCCGTGAGATCCACAGAGGGTGGGATATTGTTATCTCTCCCACTGAACGGATGACTAATGGGAGACCTAGCAGAGTCTCCCCAAAAGGGCGCTGGTTTGCCCCAAAAGCGTACTGCATCAAGTCCAAGGTGCACATTTTCTTTTTCATAGGTTAACATCAAAGGCATCTCTAGTTTTTGATGCCGTCTTTTTGGAGGAACGTAAACTATGTATCTTAGGATTGATGGCATCAACCAAAAGCCACCCTAGGATCATAACTGCCCCCCCTTTTCCCCTTCCTAATCCGGTGCTGCACTTACTGGAAAATAAGGAAGCAAGGAAATGTCGACCCTGGAGGTTCCCCTCGCTCCCTCTGCCCGAATCCCCCTCCTTCAGAGAAAACACAGTAGGGTCCCTCTGAAGAGGCAGGGGGCCGGAGGGGGGCTGTGAGCTGAGGCTGTCAGAGTCAGGCTGCCGCTGACCTTCCACCACAGGCTCTGTGCCTTGGGGGCAGCTTCTGGGCTCCAGAATGAACAAGAGCACCTCCCCCTGGGTGGGCGGGGAAAGGCAGGTCCCTCCACGCCGTCTCCCTGCTGCTCCCGGGAGGCCTCAGGCACGTTCTTAGGCCCCTACAGCGGAGGCAGGTGGTCTCACCTGGCCGTGAGCTCCTTGGCAGAGTCTTGTCCCTGACCCTGACCCAACCCCCCATCCCTCTACAGGCCCAGGACGGCAATAACACACGTTGCCCGACAGCTGGGCAAACAAAGGCTCCCAGACATGCTGCTGCACGTCACCCCTAACCTCTGCCACCACCAGGCTGATGTCAGCGTCGTTTGTGCTGGCCCTTCCCGGCACAGGGGCAACGCGAGGACAGCATTTCGTCCACAGGACCCAGCAGCAGCCCTGCCGGGTGGTCTCTCCTCTCCGCGCTGAGCCCACGGCCTGCCGCCCTCACTGGCACCATCCCCACCTCCACCCACAGGCGTCCGGGGGCTGAGCTGGCTCTGGAGGAAACGGCAAAGGGCTGCCTGAGACGGCGTCCCCCTTTCCCCAGGGAGGGGCCGAGTGAACAGCGGCCCTGAGGCTGCACCTCAGCCCAGAAGAGCCGGGCGAGGGTCCCAGCCGGTGACATGGCACAGGTGACCCAGCCCTGATCTTCTCCAGGTCCCGCCCCCTCTGAGAGTGGAGCTCGGGCTCACCTAAACCTCACTCCCAGATGCCACCCTCGGTGCCCAGGAGGCCCTGCGGCGGGGACACTCCCCATCCAGGCTGTCTGGGGAAAGGCTCTCGGCCTGCAGCCGGGGGCCCAGCTCCGTCCCTGGGATGAGAGGCCCTGCGCTCACGTCCCTCAGGAGAAGGGGAGGGCAATGACACTGCCCCGCGGGCAGCTCTGAAGATCAAGCGCGTGACGTGCTCGGGTGTCCCTGGCACCTGCTCAGAGAGGGGGCAGCGCGGACAGAGGTGCCAGCCGGGCCACGGGGACGGCGGGGCTGTCGACACCCCAGGCTGGGCCTCTGCTCAGCATGCCAGACTCTATCCGTCCCAGCAGCTAACTCGGCTCCCACTGGCTCCTTCCAAGGGTTCTCAGACCAGCCGCGACCAGTCCGAGGCGCTCTGAGCGGGGCAGCTAAGACAGGATGCAGGAAAGCGGTGGCCAGCTGAGCAGAAGAGGTCAGGAGCAGAGTCTCCAATCCCGTCCTCTCTAAAACGCCGGCCATTCCTCTCCCTCCTCTCTCTCTGCCTCCGGTCTCTCTGCCTCTGTCTCTCTCTCTCACACACACATTTAATAACAGCTGTGTTGCCCCCAGCGGCTGGCGTCTTGGCGGGAGGGCCTGGGGTCCTGGCCAGCAGGAGCAGAGGCTGGTTTGACCACACGCGGGCACGTATTTCCTACCCCCGTTCCCCTTTCCCCGCTGGGGTCTTCCTCCCTCAGCGTGTGTAACACTACCTAGAACTAAAGATGAGCCTAGGTGTGGGTGCAAGTAAAACGCACATTTTTGAGTAATTGCCACACATCAGGCACGGCTCTGAGCACCAGCGACGTGGTGGGATTTAATGCTCCCATTTTACAGATGAGGAACCTGAAGGGCTGCCGAGGCCGCACGTCCACCGAGGAGGAACAGATCCCACCTGGGTGTCCCCACGGCCTCCCACAGGCCCGGCCCCCCCACCGGGACCCCTGATCCCTGAGCACACTGAGGCCCGGGGATGGGGGCTGGGAGGGGGAGGCCGGGCGTCAAGACCGACCAACCCCGCAGCTCACAAATTTCACTCTTCGGGCCTGAACTTCCTCCATGCGCAGCCCGTGTCCTTGGGCTGAAATTCCCCTTTTCCTCCTTGTTTCTTCTAACATGAGACACCCTCCCTTCCCGGCTTCTTCCTCAGCAGGTGTCCCTTGGCGATGGAGAAGCGAGAGGGTGATGGCCCAGGAGGAGGAACACCTGACGGAAACCGGCGGGTTTTACCACGTTCGGGTTTAAGCCACCAGCCCTCCTGCACCTGCTTTGTCGTCCTTCTCAGCAGGTGCAGAGCTGGCCCGCACGTGGGTCTGGCTCTCGGGGAGACAGCAGGCGCCCTGACACCCAGAGAAGGCGGCAGAGGCTAAGGACGCAGTGTGAACAAAGTTCCCGGAGGGCCAAGCGGGAGGAGAGAGAGAGATGGCTCGTCTCCCGTGTGGGCCCCAGGCGGCCAGGACAGGCGTGTCCTGACACTGGGTCCTGGCACCGGATCCCTAAGGGGACAGTTACACGAGTACTGGCACGGGGATCCCGTCGGCAGGGCGAGGGAGCAACAAGAGTACTAGTGCAGTCAGGGCCTCGGGGTCAGGGGAGCGAAGCCCCTTCCCCGTCCAGCGCACCGCGTACGGGTCTGTCTGCACTATTCTCCCAGCTCCTCGAGAGTGGGCTTTGGACAGAGGGTGGGCACCATCTGGGGGGAGCCACGCAGAGGGATTCTGAACAGGAAAGCAGGGACGAGAGAGGCGCCTCTGGGGTCCAGACCCGAACTCCAATAAGAAGATGCCATGGGGCTTCCCTGGTGGCACAGTGGTTAGGAATCCGCCTGCCAATGCAGGAGACACGGGTTCGTGCCCCGGTCCGGGAAGATCCCACATGCCGCGCAGCGGCTAGGCCCCTGAGCCACAACTACTGAGCCTGCGCGTCTGGAGCCTGTGCTCCGCAACAAGAGAGGCCGCGACAGTGAGAGGCCCGCGCACCGCGATGAAGAGTGGCCCCCGCTTGCCACAACTGGAGAAAGCCCTCGCACAGAAACGAAGACCCAACACAGCCAAAAATAAATAAAGAAAGAAAGAAAGAAAGAAGATGCCATGGGGGTTCCTAACGGGCTGGAAGGAGGAAGAGCCGTCAAACCAGCAGAAACTGGTCTTTTGAGAAGCACTTAGGGAGAAGGTCAACCCCAAAGGCCTGGGCGGAGAGAGGGAAACGGGGGGAGCAAAGCCCCCAGGGCTAGTGCTGGGGCAGCTCCACCACTGAGACGCAGGGAAGAGGCGGGCAGGTGGGAAAGGGCCCCAAAGGTGTCCACGTCCTGATGCCCAGGACTCGTTGAATATGGTCACTTCTGCAGCCAAGGGGACTTGGCTGATGGGAGCGAGTAAGGATCCTGAGGTGGGAGAAGAGTCTGGATTATCTGGTATCGTCACGGGGCCCTCATGAGGGGGAGGCCGGAGGAGGAGGGGAGGTGAGGATGGAGGCCACGGTGAGAGACACAGGGAGGGAGGGAGAGAGATCTGAAGACACGTCTGGCTTTGAAGATGGAGGAAGAGGCCACAAGCCAAGGAAGGCAGGCGCCTCCAGAAGCTGGAAAAGGCAGGAAAAGGATTGTCCCCTGAGGCTCCAGGAGAAAAACAGCCCTGCCAACACCTTGCGGCAGGACTGCGGCCTCCAGACTGTAAGGCAGCCCGTGTGCGCGCGCTGCAGCAGCCGCAGGGAAGTAACACCGAGGGGTTCCGAGCTGCTGGGGGCTGCGCCCTGAGGCTGAAGCACGCAGACCGTGGAAACCCCGCAGCGAGGAGCCAGCCCCGCAGCGTCGCTCCTGGCAGCGACCCCTCAGAGCTCCCGGCTGGTGGGTGCGATCAGAAGCCGAAGGCCGGGAGGGCCGAGGCTCAGGAGCAGAGCAGGTGGACGGGGGGGCAGGGCTGGGGCCGACGCAGCTGGCCGGCTGCGCAGAGGAAAGGCACCAGCGTGCAGAGCACAGAGTGGGGGCCCACGTGGTCCGGGGCAGCACCCGCCTGGGGACTGTCTGGGCTCAGACGGTGCTGCTCCTTGAACGTGGGCTTGAGCGTTTCGCCTTTCCTCTCTCCGCAGTGGGACGGCCGTGAATCCTCCCCAGACTGGGAGTCGATGCCCCACCTCGGGGACGCTGCAAGGAGACCCAGGAATTCCGGGAACACCACTTGTACAGCTTCTGCCTCTCCATGTCCAGCTGGCAGCCTTTCTCAGCCAGGGAGTGGGAGACGGGGAACAGGCCTTTCAGTATTTCCCATAATAAGTAGACTCTAAGGCAGCTCCAGGAATCAATGGGCATTTCTTGCAAAGCCATTAGCTACTAGATTTGAGAGCTGAGGGTGGACACGGGGCGTGTCTGCAGACAGGCAAAGCCAAGGGCACACTCTGAAGGCCCAAAGAGAGGACCGCAGAGCCCGGGACCCTGCCTCCGCCACACCTGGATCCCCAGAGAGGTGCGACCCACCAACTCGTCAACACCAGGAGAGCAGCCCCCCGAGGGCAGGAGGGACGAAGGACTCTTCCAGTCACAGTTCCTGTGAGACCAGAGGACCTGCGCCCTAAGCTCTGCTCCGCTGGTGGCGTGACCTCTGGCCCTTCTCCAAGCCTCCCTCAGCACGCCAAGCTCGGTCCCCCTCCCCACGAGAGGACAAAAGGCGAGACGGGGCTTCTCAAGGCTGAGGAGCTAGAAACACAGGTAATGATTCAATGGGAAATCACACACACATGCTCAAGCACACACACACTGGCGCACATACTGGCACACACACACTGGAACACACACACTGGCACACACACACTGGCACACACACACACTGGCACACACACACTGGCACACACACACTGGCACACACACTGGCACGCACACACACGCTCAAGCACACACACACTGGCACACACACTGGCGCACACACACTGGCACACACACACACTGGCACACACACTGGCACACACACACGCTCAAGCACACACACACTGGCACACACACTGGCGCGCACACACTGGCACACACTGGCACACACACTGGCGCACACACACTGGCACACACACACTGGCACACACACTGGCACGCACACACTGGCACACACACACACTGGCAGACACTGGCACACACTGGCACACACACTGGCGCACACACACACTGGCGCACACACACTGGCACACACACTGGCACACACACACTGGCACACACACACGCTCAAGCACACACACACTGGCGCACACACACTGGCACACACACTGGCGCACACACACTGGCACACACACTGGCACACACACACTGGCACACACACACTGGCACACACAGCCCCGGGCTGCGTGTCTTCCTCGCCGCATCCTTCTCTCACCCCTTCCACTGCGGGCATCCCTATCAATTACTTATGTTCACAGATGTGCTCTCAGTAGTCTCACCCTTTACTTGTCACGCTGGGAGAATGGTTAAACGACCCCAGGCAGCTTGGCAGGAAGTGGGGAGATGCTTTGAGAACAACCTCATTTGCATCCCGCAGAGTGCATCCCTGTGTCATCGCAGAAGATGAAAGTTTGCCTCTCCCTGCTTCAGCTCCCCAGTTCAGACATCTGCCCAGGCACCCGCTCTTACAGGGAGGAAAAGAACTACATCAGCACGCGGTCTCTCTCCCTCTCTCTCTCTCTCTCTCTCTCTCTCTCTCTTTCTTTCTCTCTCTCCCCCCTTCTTGCCCAAATATTCTTTGACTGCATAATTGAAACCGAGGGAACAAAAATGCACAAAAGCAAGTGGCACAGATGTTTCCATCACAGGTACCTCAAACAACTCCAAAGGGCCCTAACCGAGTAGCGCCCGTGCATGTATTTCATGCCTGCTTCGCTGAGGATTAGCATTGGAAGTCATCGCTGTGAACGCAGGGGGCCGGATGAATTTCAGTCCAGCACAGAAACCAGCCGCTTCTGTTGCTGCCTGTCAGCTGCAGTCACATCACTGCAGATATCTTTTGCAAGACCAGCAGAAGCCAGCGTGTCATTTTTGACATAGCTGCTTGTCCCTTTTCACCGCTCAGCTGACAGCACGCCTTGCGCCTGCCTGTTGCTCTGTACTGAACAGACCCAGGTGCCCAGGCTTGAAGCTCTGGGGCTTCCCTGGAAGATGTCAGCTCAGCTCTGTGTCTTGGGCGGCGGAGCTACTGGACCAATTGATCTGCCTGCCAGCTGCACCAGGCGTCCAGGAGAGGGATGGCTGCGAACATCCGCGGAAATCTGATGCATCTTTCAAAGGACAGTCACGCCAGTTCTGGGAAGAAGGCGGGTGACGAGGGGGGCGCGGCCTTGCCAGCGCTGAGCTTATGTCCTACCGACATGCCTCTCATCCCTCCTTATCCCTGGGGAACCTGAAACAGAGTTGCCATGGCTGGTACCTCCTGCTGCACTGTTTCCCACCCTTGCTATGTATTTTCAGATTCTAACTTATTTACCATTTTTAATCGTGTGGAGAAAACATCAGCACAGAGGGAGGAAAAACACTCACAGAATCAGGATCTGATCAAGGATTGAGTCCGCTGCTGACTAGCTGTGTGGCCTCAGGCACATGGTTTGGCGTCTCTGATCCTCGGTATCTGCATCTGCACAGTTGAGGCAGTGTCTCTCCCTCCCCAGCCTCATAGCATCGTGCTCTGGGGACTGCGCAGAGGACATGCATTTCAGGAGCAGGACATTTGCTGCTGCAGCCTCCCCTCCCCTTTTCTTCACTCCTGGGAAGTTCACGGTGTTGCCTTTTGCCTGGGTCCAGCTTGGGGAAGGTGCAGCTCGGGGACCGCTGTGCCTGGCGCTCTGTCTGTGCCGCTCCCTGTGACCCTCAGGGTGCCCAGAGCAGCAGCACCTTATCTCCACCTGCAGGTGCAGCTTATGTAGCTCACGGAGAAGCGGTGACGGCAGGTCTGAGCTGGGGGTCCCTCGTCCCATGGCACCGCCCCCACCCCGCCCGCTCTCTGCCCACAAGGCTGACCACACGGACCGCGGCGGCGGTGGGCTTCCTTGTTCTCCGTCTTCTCCTTGGGTCTGACCAGTGAGGGGCCCTGGCAGGAGACCGTGGGGAGAGAGGGGGTGGGGAGAGGGTCTTTGTCCCCTGGATGCATCATTGCAAGGTCTCCATGGACACCGTCCCCCGGCCAGAGGCGGCCTTCCCTGTGAGACCCTCGGCTCTGACACCTGCTCCTTCCCGTGGTCCCTCCAGGCCCGGCAGTGCTAACCGAGTGCCTTGACCAGCCCTGTGGTTGGTAAACCACTGTCGCCTGCGTTCCCCAACACCCTTCTATATGGTCCTTGGTTAAACGTTCCCTAAGGTCTGTGTGTCGTCTTTGTACCGTCGGCCCCGAGGGACACAAGGAAGGGGCTGGGCCTCTGGTGGCCAGGGGACACTCAGGGACTGTGCCACCCCTCCAAGGACGTCCACGCCACCAGGAGGGCAATGAAGGGGTCGACCACGTGTCAGAGGAGAAGCCGAGCCCGGGGCTCAACACTGTGAACTGCCCGGGCGAAGCCGTGAGCGCCTGCCCTTTCCCGTCCCAGACGCACCTCCCATCTCCTCTGCCTCTGCATCTTCTCGCGGCCGCACCCGCTCCCCAGGCCTGCTGGGGGAGGGGCATGCCTGCTGGGAGCAGTGCCCGAGCCTGCACGTGTCCGGGGGGACCTGCTTGCCTTGCAGGTGCTTCAAATCAGCCACGAAGCAGAGGAAAATGGGGTTCGCCATGGATGTCCTCTCCTGGCTGGAAGCAGCTGTGCGTTTCCCCAGAGGCTGCTAGAGATCGTTTAAATAGAATTTGGGAGCAAGAAGAGAGAGGTTGTTGAAAGATGATTCCTGTCCTGTGATTTTAGTTAATGAAAAGAGGCTGATGGGGTCAACAGGGAAGGAAGTGGGCAGGGTTGACCCCGCTCCAGCGTGGGCGCCCTGTTCTCTCTGAGGCCTCCCGGCCTTTCTTCCATACACAGGAGCCCCAGCAAAGGGGGTTTCCCTCCCAGCAAACGGCTACCTGCTCCTCCAGGGAGATGGAAAGAAGAGAGTCTGTATCTAATAACGACTGAAAAGAGGCTCCAGGTTGTGCATTGGAATTCCCTGAGGGGACCCCCGCCACAGACACGGGGCACAGGCCTCAGTAAGGGGGTTGGTACGTGCATGGGACACCGAGACCTTCTCCTGGGCTGAGCTGTGTACACAATTTAGTGAGGTTTGTACTCTCCCCGGGACAAAGAAAGACTGTGTTTTGGACAAAAGGGGTCTTGTAACCTAAGTGAGCCCTCCACCTTCAAACCAACCTCTCCACGGGCTGCTGGCAGCCATCCTAAAAGCACGCGCCCCTACAAACAACAGCCGATGCCTGACCCCTGTAAACCTGAGACTATCACCAGCATCACCGCCATCCTTCCGCTCAGACGTCAGCCGTCTACGTGAGCAACCGCAGTGCTTACCTGTCTCCCCCACACGCCCATGATCCGCCCCAGGTGAGGAGGCACAGACCTGGCGCTGTGACCACCCCCCACTCCCAGCCGGCCCCTCTCAGCCCAGCTCGGCTCACCCAGGGGGCTGTGGACCTCCCGGGCTGACGGCCCCTCTCAGGGCCAGGCAGGGGTCAGCACCCCTCGTCCTGGCCGGGCTCTGGGGATCTCTTCCAACAGCACCTCCGACACGCCAGGCCCAGAGTTTCCACACCTGGACTCCCCACTGACTCACCGTGGCCTCCATCCTGCTGCTCGGGAAGCCCGGGAGCCCCACGTCCTCATCCCGGTGGGTGGACCACTGAACCCCCCCGTGTCTACCCCTACTCACTGCCTCCATGCCTGCTCCTTGTCCAAGTCTCCTGGCCTCGCACGGGATGGCCACCCAGAGCCCAGCTGGTGTCCCTCCACCAGCCTCCAGCCTCCACGGCTGGTTCCCCACACGGTCAAGCCCCCAGAGGCCCCCCGTCCCTCTGACTCAAAGACCAAGTCTTTGCAATGGACATGGGCTCCATGACCTCCCCTGGACGCTGCTCTGACTTTGGCCCCCAACCTCTAGCTTGCTCCAGCCTCCTGGTCACTCTTTGACCATACACCCCCATCCCTGCTAACAGGGCTCCTTGACTCCTCCCCAGGGGCCCTCCCCTCGTTCCCGAATCCCACCTGGCTCAGGTGGGGACGCCACAGTTGGCTCACCCCGTCTGGCCAGCGTGACACTGAATCCTGCTGAGCCCCGTGCCTCCAAACCCCGCCCCACCTTCTCTTCTTATTTCCATGAAGTGTAACTTTGAATGTCGTGGAACTAACTTAAGTGTCGTGTCTATTGGTCATTGTCTCACTGCACTATAAGTGCTTGAAGAGTGGGAAACTTTGTCCTTATGTTTTTGAAGCTTATGATCTGCAACCACCAAGCACCTTGCATGAAGTGCTCCATGGATGCTTGTTTGAGGCCAGATGATGACCGGCTAGGCCCAGCCCCTCCCAGAAACAGGAGAGACAATGAGACGAGAGTTGCCGTTTCCAGGCGCTGAGTTTTGGGTGACCTGTTTGCAGCTGCACCTCAGGGTCCACGTGTGGGCTCAGCACCACCCTGACCATCTGAGCCCCAGAGAAGGAGGACCCCAGCTCAGACGGCGGCCCTTGGAGGAGGTGCCTGAGGACGCACGCACCAGCTCCTCCGCGAGGTCGACGGGCTGGGCCACGCTGCGGTGCCTGACGCACCTGTCATTGGACCACACGTCTGGTCACCAGCTGGATCTCTCAGGTCCTGCAATCTTAAGAACTTGAATTCAACCAAGTTGCCTTACACAAAAAAGAAAAATAAAATAGTTAAAGGAATGAATCACTGCTACTTGGCTGTCACCTACTTGGTGGTAGTCGACACCTACAGCTTTGGGGCTGGGGGTCCAGTGTCAATCATCTCACAGCACAGCCTTGCAGGGGAGACTCTCGTGATCCCATGTTCCCCGATGGGCCATTCTTATTGCCCCAAAGACGGCCTGGAATTGGGGAGGTAGAGAAGGCACCGTGATGTTGCCTGTGGGAATCATTCACGGCCTGGGTGCTTCTCTCAGGAACCAAGGGGAAGGTCTGGGGGAGTCTCCTCGAGGGGAGATGCCAACTTCTGGTTGAATCAGGCCTGAGCCGGAGGCCAGGGCGAGGCCAGCCCTGGAGCGGGGAGGGTGAAGAGGATCTGGGATCCGCGTGGTGACGCGGTGTCGGCAGGAGGTCCCGTCAGGATAAGAGGCACAGTCTGAGCGGACGTCGCTTCCCCGTAGAATTTATGAAGGATTTGTTAAATGTCACCCTGTCACCTCTGTAGTAAGGAGAACCAAGAAAATGGGCTTGAGGGCAGCAGCAGGGCCTCGCGGGGCAGCATGGTGGAGGCCGTGAGGGAGGCCGGCGGGGAGGGTGGAGGCGGCACGGCCTCCGATCGTGTCTCTTTCCTTCTCCCCAGTTTCCTTAGCCTGCCAGCCTGCTGTTGTTGCGTTTTGTCTGTGCTTCACCACGAAAGTGGTGTCCGAAAGTTCCTTCTGCCCTGTCACCCCGACCTCATCTAAGGCCAGGCCGCCTGCCCCACACACCCCAGCCTCCTTCCCGACCGAGGTGGCGCTGCCGTGAAGCGTCCCTGCAGCTTTGACCATCTTGGTGGCAGAAGTGTGACACGTCTCACACTGCTGGTCACCACCTAGCAGCTGCTCTGGTCCTACAGCATGTCCCTCTGCAGTGAAATCTCTGAAGTGAAAGCCACTCCAAGCCACGTAGCCGAGAAGAGAATCCAAGGCCCTCGGCTCTGCCGTGTTTATTACGAACCTCAGGGACTCTGCAAGTTAACGTAGTTGCGAAAGGTTCCGGGGCTGAGCTGCCATCTGAACGCACAGTTGCCCTGACCCACACACAGAACAAAGACCATTCACACTTTATCCTTCGAGGGGGACTGAGCCCGGGCGCCCCACCAGGCCCGGCCCCTCCCCTCCGCCCGGCTCTGGGCCGTGGACGCCATGGCCACGTGCCCACCCTCGGCCCCAGCGCCCTGGACGGCAGCCCCAGCGGGAGCTGAAGACAAGGGTGTGTGAAAGCCGCTTGGCTTCCAGAGAGGGGCTTCAGCGAGCATCACGGGGGCCTTCACACCCCGTCACCAGCTTTGTGTCATTGTGTTTCCAACTGTCCAGAGATGTTACTTTGTCTTCAGTGGTACGTCATATTAATTAAATAGCAAATCTGACCTAGGGACCAAACAAACAGCGAAACTCATCTAACCACTGCCCATGGCCAGGATCCAGCCTCTTTGTTGCCAAAGACCTAATTCTGCTACTAGTAACGAGCAATATTAAAAATACCCGTTGTACCCGGGGTGAGAATTAGGCATTCCGTGTGAGCAACCCAAACCACGTATAACCACGCGTGGCCAAGTGTTCACAGTGCTTCACGCTGAAATGTTCACTGCTCCTTGATAGAGACCTGGAAACGTCTCTTCCAGGTACCCCTTTGAAAGTCCCCTTAGTTGTAACCCAACTGCAGGTCCTTACACCTGGGGATGGCAAGTCTGTCTCTTGCTCTGGAATACGAGCTTCTAGAAGGCATAGACTGGACCTCCTCATTCATTTTCACCCAACTGCCCGGCTCAGGCAAGACTCAGGAGATGCTCGCCCGGGGACTGAAGGCACATCACGCTTTCCCGGTGGAGGCCAGGGTACACTCAGCCTAAGAGCTGTGTGGGTCCGCAGGGGTCCTGGGAATCACAGAGGCCGTCCTTCCTGGTGTCTTTTGGCACGAAGCACAGGGGAGCCTCCTGGGAAGAAACTCAGGGTAGAGAGTGGACAGGGTCAGGGGCAGAGACGGGGTCTCAGGACACGGACTCTCTCTCAGATGTCCTAGCGCCTGGCCCCTGGGACTCATACCTAAAACCCAGGGGGGTGAGAGTAGGACTGAGTAGCAAGAAAAGAGGGGGGAACCCTCAAAAGTGTTCTGGTGCCTGCAGCTTCTACTCTGGGCCTCCTGGGTCATCCTGGGCTCACTGGTGTCTGCTTGAGGGGCAGTGCCCTGGGTGGGCGTCAGCAGAGGGGGAGACATTGACACAGCAAGCCCCAGGGGAGAGGCAGCCCCCAGACGAGATGCTGGACTCAAGTGGCACAGTCCCCTCTCTCACCATCGTGGGTTTCTGCCCCATTTCCTAAGAGACTTTACTCCATCTATTCACCCAGGTCACAGTCTGTGCAAGGTAACCGCAGTCAGCAAAGCTGACCATTTGAGGAGTACGAGATTGGAGTTCCCTTGATAAAATAACAAAAAGAAAAGGGCTCTAAAGTTTGCAAACTGTTTTCATGAGATGTACCCCATTTCGTACTAAAAACAAAAATCTTAGGAAATAGGAACGGTTATCTACATCTTTAAAATAAGGATATTGAAGCTAAGGGACTTCCCTGGTGGTCCAGGGGTTGAGACTCTGCACTTCCAATGCAGTGGACGCGGGTTCCATCCCTGGTCAGGAAACTAAGATCCCACATGCCACACAGCGCAGCCAAAAAGTAAAACAAAAAGAAAAAGATAAAAAAGGATATTGAAGTTAAGAGGAGGTAAGTGATTTGCCCAATAACACATATTTAGGTTACGGGCCAGGAGGAGCACATACATAAGATTGACTTTACCTGAAGGAATTCTTAAACCCCACTGGAAGTGTAATGGGACAAAACCATGTGGACCCACGACCTCACTGTGGGTGAGACAGAAACAGATGTTAGTCACCAAACCTCCATCTACATTTTCTTATTTCTCAGCCTCTTTGCAGCTCCGTGGGGACATGAGTCCTGTCCTGACCACTTCTGGTCTGAAACATAGGAAAGTCAGCACGAAAGCCTCTGTGTCCACGGCTGCAATGACTTCAGAGGTTGTGTCGCAGGTTTAGGGTGCCCCTAAGTCCCAATGTCCTGAAGCATCCCCGTTCACACTTGTGCCCTGCCTGAGGTATTGCCCCCATTGTGCCTGAAGCACTACCAAGTGCACACACCACAGATTCTGAAGCTCTTTTGGCAACAGGTGGAATTGTCCCCCACTCCTTGAATCTGGCCTGGGTGTGTCACTTGGTTTGACCCACAGGATACGGCAGAAGTGACGCCTTGTGGGGTCTGCATTCCAGGACTTCTGCTCCTGTTCTTGCTGCCCTGGGTCACCACGCTGCAAAGCAGCCCAAGCCAGAGGAAGAGATACCAGACAGAGGAGAAACAGGTCACCCAGTCAACACACAGAAGCACCAGCCAGACAATGGCCGGAGTGAGGCCACCGCGACTTCTGCCCCAGCGCACGCCATCCCCGAGATGAACACAGACTCACATTCCAGCCCAGGAGAAACCATGCGAAATGTGAATTGCTGTTTGGAGTGGTTTGTTGAACAGCAATAGGTAAGCGAATCACTGCCTCATTGGGAAGATAAATTACAAGGACTTCTTAGAGATGGTACAGGTACAGAATGGTGGCTCTTTCCTTAGCCGGGGACCCTGAGTGCTTGTACGAAGCAGACTGCTCCCTCCACTGACCTGCAGGGGGTATGAAGCGGGTAACACGCCACCCGCCGTGTAGACGCCGCCCAGCAGTAGAAGCCGGTTTCTCCTGGGTGACACGCAGGGCATCTCCCACTTAGCATTAGTGATTGATTTCTGAACATCAGGTTTGTGAGAAAACACTAACCAAAAGGTTTTTTTCAATTATTTTAAGTTTTTTAAAAATATATATGTTACCTGTTGATCCAAAACTCCTGATTGATTTTCCAAAGCAAAACTAAAACACAAAAATCTTTTACATGTGAGTAACAAAAGAACATACTGGTACACAAAATGCTTACAGCATAATTCCATGTCCACAAATGGTGATCATGGTGTCAGCAAGCAGGGCCAGCACCAGTGACTTCCTGAGAAACGCAGGTCTCCCAGGGACACCTGCGCACGAAGCTGACCCCGCATGGGTTGTGTGTGGGGTGTCACTTGAGACTTTCCCCGGCACATGATCTGTTTGAAGTGTTGTGCTGAGTTTGGGAAAGATGTTTCTATGCAACATCAGCAGAAAAATACTACAGTAAAATTTGGTTTTTAAAGACCAAGAGGTATTCTATCAAGAATGTTAACATTAACTGAGGAGATAGACTTACACCTGCACACAAGATATCACATACTTTCCAAGGTCCATCACAGGTGACAGAAGATCTCGTAACCAAAGCAGTGAGGGAGCTCAGGGCTGAGAAGAAAGACCTGGACTAACGGGAAAGGAGGGGGCAGAGAAATAGATTTGGTTATGAAGTTCTATTTGGAGCAGGGGAACCGTTTTAAAGGAACTAAAGTTATACTTAAAAATATAAAGTACTGTATTATCGAGATAACTGTATGGAATTTACTAAAAGATATAACATATAAAAATGATGCCTTTGAAGTCTTAATGGCCAAAGGGAAGAGCTGAAAGATGTCTCATCTTTGGCCCCACGTGTGCCTGGAGTGTTCCTGAGATTTAACACAGTTATTTGAGCTCGTGGATAACACCTATTAAGTTCGCCTTAATTACAGTTCTGGGGGATCTGCAGTGGCTCTCGATGCCTGGGACTCTGAACCATGCAGGCTCCCCCCATCTAGGGTGTCGCGCAAGGGCTAGGGAGAGCCTGCTAGCCTCGGTGCAACATACACGTGATGAAGGTGGGCCTTATCCAAGGTCAAAGACTAAGGGAGGAGCCAGGATTGGGACTCATCTTCAAGGCTCTGAAACCCACACTGAATATGACCCTGTTCCTGAATCACATTTCTCTCTCTTAGAGGAATTCACCCCGAGATTTTGCACCTCTGAATATCATTGTCATCGTCTGAGACGGGGCTTCCTTACTGAAGCCCCTTCTGGTTCACGGTTCCCTCCAGAGTCTCCCTATTCCACTACCAAATATTTCCTCTATTTCCCCAGAGGTTTCCTGTACGTCCATTAGCACTTATTTAATTTAAAATAAATATTTCCCACAAAAGAAAAGTGCATACCCTACTTATTTTGTTTGTTTGTTTGTTTGTTTTTAACTTTTGGGTTTTATTTATTTATTTATGGCTGTGTTGGGTCTTCGTTTCTGTGCGAGGGCTTTCTCCAGTTGCGGCAAGCGGGGGCCACTCTTCATCGCAGTGCGCAGGCCTCTCATTATCGCGGCCTCTCTTGTTGCGGAGCACAGGCTCCAGATGTGCAGGCTCAGTAATTGTGGCTCACGGGCCCAGTTGCTCCGCGGCATGTGGGATCCTCCCAGACCAGGGCTCGAACCCGTGTCCCCTGCATTGGCAGGCAGATTCTCAACCACTACGCCAAATAGGCGTAGCCCCCTATTTATTTTTTAAAAAGGAAGTATATCACCCATAAACCTACCACCCAATACTGTCTACAGCTTGTCATGAGAGAAGAGAGATCGATCCCATTGAAAACTCAAAAATCACAAGATGTCTAGGCCGACACAGTTCCGCAGTTGCTAACTACAGCACCTCTGCTTATAGGATGGAATGAGTGATATTCACGACATTGTCAATGAAAGGTTAAATTATGTTTCTCATATTCTGTATACAAGAAAGTGTGGAGTCCATTTTAGGAATATTTTAATTTAAAATCCAAACTGGGGTGTGTGCGTGTGTTTAAGTTTTGCTGCTCATATTGGTAAACTTTAGTTATCTGCAAAATTCAGTTAGTTACAGCATCTTGTCACTCCATGAAGCTGGACAAATGAGGCATTTCCAAAACATCATTAAGCAGTGGGATAAATAGCTGTAAATATCACATATTTGGACTCTAATGAAGTGTCAATTATATAACCTTTCAGAGTTTCCATGAAGCTGATTATAATTGTATCTAAAATAAATGCAATGTAATGACTTGTGAACTGGCCTCAGTATCAAAGCAATGATGCTTTCGCCGTGGGGCTGAGAGGGGCTCAGAGGCAAACGTGTTAACAGAACATCAGGTTGGGTTTACCATTTGATTAATGATCTGGAAGAAAGAGCAAAGATGCCATTAGTGAAAAGCACAGATTCCAAGGTCATCCAAGAAACCGAAATGTTGGGGCGACGAGTGGGTGCATCTGTAGACGGTTCCCGCCACTCCCCAGCATTCTCCCCCTCTTCCACCTCCCTCTGCGACAGGTGTCGCTGCCCCGCGCAAAGACTCTCAGGCACAACGATGGCAGAGACTTGCCAGGACTCAGACCTTTGACTCCTCACTGTGGACTCGTTCCCCTCCCCAGAGAGCACACGCGGTGAGAGAGAGCCTGCCGCCCAGCCCAGGGGGAACAAAGTAGGGGACCACGACCGGAGGTGGCCGATGGGCACAACCCCAGCTGCTTGACAAATGGAGTTTATGTCACAGCTCACAACAGCTCGGGGACTGGGCATCACTGCCTTATTTTCCAGATGAGGAAAGAGGGGCTTAGAGACATTAAACAGCCTTTTCAAGGGAAGAGCAAATGCTGAGTGGTGTAATTAACTCACGCCTGCGTTTCTTAGGAACAGCGCTTAGACGCGGTCAGAGGCCAAAGAAGGGGTGTGTCTGTGTCGCGTGCACTCCGAGGGCTCAGCAAGGCCCGCGCTGATGCGGCAGAACACACCCCGGGCCCAGCCCGCGCCCTCCTCCTACCCAGGCGTGCCATCTCGGGCGCCCAGACCCTGCTCTGTCGCCTGCAAGAGGAAGGGGTCTTTGAGAGAAGCCGGTGAGCTCCGGTGGGCGGGCGAACGCGTCCCCTAAGGAGTGGCCGCCCCCCTCCCTCCGTTTCCCGTCCCCGGGGAGAAGGGCTGCGGTGTGTCCCATCTAGGGCACCTGGAGACCTCTATCCATGGAGCTCGGCCGTGACCCCAGGAGGCCCTGCCTCCCCTCTCCCCCCGGGCCCTCGTCTGTCTCTCTTGTCCCTCCTGGTCCAACAAGTTCCCTGCCGGCCCCCGTCCCGCGCCCGGGTCTCTGCTTAGTGCTCTCCGGGGCTGGTGGGTGTGTCCTTCCCTGTCTCCCTGGGGCTCCAGCCTTGACCGAGCCGGTGTCCTCGGGCAGGGAGGGGCAGCTGGGTGGGTGCTGCCCAGGCGGGCGAGGGAGGGTGGGCGCCACTCCCCTGACTCACCGGCCCGGGCCTGCCTTCGGCCCCGTTCGCACTGTCGCCCTGAGGAGCCCTCCCAGCCACCGTCCCTGTTACGGGAGGGCGGGACGTGGCGCGGCTGACAACGGGCCAGCGCAGAGGAGGCGTCCACGCCGGCCGGCAGCGCCTCGGACCCCACCCCTCGGACGCGGCTCCTCCAGGCGCTGATGCAGGAGGGCTCGCGTGGCGCAGGCCGCACACCAACCATCCACCTGCGGGGCCCCGTTACCGCGAAGCGGCTGCTTCTGTTCACAGGTCACGGCATGCCGGTGACGATGACACCGATGGCCACACTCAGTGACCTCATCTGTGAAAGACACAGCTGGGACCCAAAATGTGACAAGGGGCACTCCGAGCCGTCGGAAGGCAGCTAAGCTGCGCAGCTCGTCCGTGGAGAGGCTCCTGGGCCCGCGTGGAATCCCCGCTGCCGCCGGTTTCCATGCGGTTGTCACACACCTGCATACCTGGTCCCCAGGTAGACTGTGATGACACACACAGCAGCGTCAAGAGCGACAGACCGACAGCAGCAAGAAAAACAACTGACAGTGGAAGACAAACGAGAATGGAATTGGTGGGGCGGAGGCGCGGGGGAACCTAACCTGGATCCCGGTGGTTTGGGAACAAGTTCTAACGGCGAATGCCCGGGAGCATCACAGATTCACCCAGTAGCTGAGGCTCCCAACCATGGTCTCGGACAGCAAGACGGTGAGCTCTGACTCATGCACGCCATAAAAGATGACAGGAGGGCTTCCCTGGTGGCACAGTGGTTGAGTCTGCCTGCCAATGCAGGGGACACGGGTTCGAGCCCTGGTCTGGGAAGATCCCACATGCTGCGGAGCGACTAAGCCCGTGAGCCACAACTACTGAGCCTGCGCGTCTGGAGCCTGTGCTCCGCAACAAGAGAGGCCGCGACAGTGAGAGGCCCGCGCACCGCGATGAAGAGTGGCCCCCGCTTGCCGCAACTAGAGAAAGCCCTCGCACAGAAACGAAGACCCAACACAGCCAAAAATAAATAAATAAATAAATAAAATATTTTTAAAAAAAGATGCCAGGAAAGGGACAACCAAACTTGGAAATCATTTAAAATGGTTAAAACAGTAAACAGCGCCGTGTGGGTTATAGAGGGAAAATCCACACCGGTGGGGAAGGCGGTACCTACGTGGCCTGGGATAGACGAAGTGCGGCTTCTGTGCTTCCCGCGTTTAAGAATCCCCTCCAGGCCACGTGGTCCTGGAAGGAACCCAAGTTCAAAGACTTGGTTTGAGTCCTGGTCCTGCTTCATAACTGCCAGCAAGGTTTGATCTTTCCAAGCCTCAGTTTCCTTATTTGTAAAAAACACAGGCAGTATTTCTCTGTCTACTAATTCCTAAGTTTTTTGGTGAATCATATGAGGCAGTATCCAGGAATATAGTTCGTGTAGCATAAATTGCTTTGCCCAGTAAGGGCTTTTTATAATCGTACAAATAAATGCAACTCAGGCAGTAGATGAAACTAAGTCCCCGCAGCACTGGGGTGGCGACAGCTGACTCCACAGTGTCTGCCCTGACCCCCTCCCCTCCCCACACCATGATCCTATTAACTGCATGCATAATTAACCCGGTATTTCAGCAGCCGTTCCCTCCGTGAAATACAGGGGCATTATCATGATGTATTGTGAGACTTTGCCGCTCTGAGGTTACAAAGTGCATAATTAGCTTATGTCACTCTGCGTCATTACCTGAGAGTAAGTGGCTCCATCCATTACCGCGTGCAGTGCCCCACCACAGAGAGGAGGGAAGCAAAGACCCCGTTCCTTCATCACAGGGACAGCAAGAAGCGAATCGTGAGAGTCCATTTAATGCAGGCGGTTTGGCAAATAAATTTTTCATAAAATAAAACCAAGTGTCCTTACAGACCACCCCTTGGCCCGAGATTCTGTGCAGGTGAAACTGAGACCCGGAGGGCTTGAGTCCCACGTCCACGTCTGGGTTAGAACTGAAGCCGCCACATGTGAACGGGAGACACACGCAGGTAGCAAGTGCCAGGTGCTGTGCTACGTGCTGCTTCCTCGCGAGTTCACCTTGCTCTCAGGAGGTGCCTCCAAGTGTGTGCAACGTTGTCTCCACTTTGTGGACGAGCTCCTGGGCGCCACGTCCCTGCTCTAAAGGAGCCTGGGTGCAACTTCCGCCCTGGCTGCCGCTCTGTCCCCACTGCACCCGGGAGGGAGCTGGGTCTCACTGAGAGTCTGTTTCTTTCCCAGATTCTCCCAGAGCCCTAGCAGCTCTGAGCCATGTGAACCCCCGGAAAGCCCACTCCCTTCCATGGACCCCCGGGACCAACTCTGGGCCACACACGCCCAGGACGGCCCGTCGTGTGTCTGCTTGGGCCTCGGTGTGTCCGTCCTCCTAGTCTACCCCCGCCAAGGGCTCTGGTGTCACTGGGGCAAGCCCAGCGGGGGCACAACGGCTCCACAATGTACGGGGGCAGTGGCTTGGCTGTGACTACAGATGGCCTTTCCAGTGCTTTGTAAATATACACGGCCATGTCGTTAGTGACAACTGGTCTGTAATCCCCACCCCAAGGAAGAAGCAAGTCCCTTGTTTTTGAAAGGCTACACTCACAGAGGCTCAGATTAAAGTAAGTTAAGACTATCATAATTACTTTAAAATCATACAGAAGGGCAGGGTGGTACTATGGGAAATCATAGGCATCAGCTTTATTATTTTTTCTTCCACTTTTATTGAGCTATAATTGATTTACAGGACTGCTGAAGTTTAAGGTGTGCAGCACAGCGATTAGACTTATGTACGTCATGAAATGAGGACCACAGTGTCTAGTGAGCATTTGTCATCTCACTTAGACACAACATTAAAAAAGTAGAACAAAATATATATTTTCCCTGTGATGATAACTCAGGATTTAATCTCTTAACGACTTTCATATATAACATACAGCAGTGTTAATTATATTTATCATGTGTACATGACATCCCTAGTACCTAGTTATCCTATAACTGGAAGTTCATACCTTTTTACCCCCTTTATCCAATTATTGACTGTATTCCCCACACTGTACATTTCATACTTGTGACTTTTATTTTGTAACTGCAAGTTTGTACCTCTTAATCTCCCTCACCTCTTTCACTATGGCAACCACCTGTTGGTTCCCTGTATCTATGACTTTGTTTCTGTTTAGTTATGTGTATTTCTTTTGCTTTTTAGATTCCACATCTAAGTGAAATCATATGGTATTTGTCTTTCTCTGACTTATTTCACTAAGCACAATACCCTCTAGGTCCAGCCATGTTGTCACAAATGGCAAGATTTCAAGTCTTTTGTGGCTAAGTAATATTCCATTGTATACATAAAAAACTTCTTTATCCATTCATCTGTTAATGGACACTTAGATTGCTTCCATATCTTGACGATTGTACATAATGCTGCTATGAACATAGTGGTGCATGTATCTTTTCTAATTAGTGTTTTTATTTTCGTTGGATAAATACCCAGAAGTGGAATTGCTGGATTGTATAAAATTTCTATTTTTAATTTTTTGAGGAACCTCCGTATTGTTTTCCATAGTGGCTTCACCAGTTGACATTCCCACTAACAGTGCAGGAGGGTTCCCTTTACCTGATATCCTCGCCAACACTTGTTATTTGTCTTTTTCATAATAGCCATTCTGACAGGCGTGAGGTGGTATCTCATTGTGGTTTGGATTTGCGTTTCCCTGATGATTAGTGATAGTGAGCATCTTTTCATGTGCCTGTTGGCCATCTGTATGTCTTCTTTGGAAAAATGTCTATTCAGGTCCTCTGTCCATTTTTTAATTGCATTGATTGTTTGTTTGTTTGTTCTGATGTTGAGTTGTATGAGCTCTTTGTATATTTTAGATATTGACCCCTTATCAGATAGATTGTTTACAAACATCTTCTCCCATTTGGTTGGCTGCCTTTTCATTTTGTTGATAGTTTCCTTCACTGTACAGAAGCTCTTTAGTTTGATATAGTCCCATTTGTTTATTTTTGCTTTTGTTCCTCTTGCCTGAGGAGACAGATCCAAAAAATGATTGCTAAGGCTGATGTCAAAGAGTGTGTTGCCTATATTTTATTCTAGAAGTTTTATGGTTTCAAGTCTTACATTTAAGTGTTTGATCTATTTTGAATTTATTTTTGTTCCTGGTATGAGAAAGTGGTCCAGTTTAATTCTTTTACATGTAGCTGTCCAGTTTTCCCAACACCATTTATTGAAGAGGCTGTCTTTTTTCCATTGTATATTCTTCCCTTCTTTGTCATAGACTTATTGCTCATGTAAGTGTGAGTTCATTTCTGGGCTCTCTATTCCATTCCATTGATCTGTGTGTCTGTTTTTGTGTCAGTACAGGACTGTTTTGATGACTGTAGCTTTGTAGTATAGTTTCAAGTCTGGGAGTGTGATACCACCAGTTTTGTTCTTTCTCAAGATTGCTTTGGCTATTTGGGGTCTTTTGTGTTTTCATTCAAATTTTAGGATTATTTGTTCTAGTTCTGTGGAAAATGTCATTTATATTTTGATAGGAATTGCAATGAGTCTATAAATTGCCTTGGGTAGTGTAGTCATTTTAACAATATTAATTCTTCAAATCCATGAATGTGGTATATTTTTCATCTGTTTGTGTTGTCTTCAATTTCTTTCATCAGTGCCTCACAGTCTTCCAAGTACAGGTATTTTACCTCCTTAGATAGGTTTATTCCTAGGTATTTTATTCTTTTTGATACAATTGTAAATGAAATTGTTTCCTTAATTTCTCTTTCTGATAGTTCATTGTTAGTGTATATAAATGCAACAGATTTCTGTATATTAATTTTATATCCTGCAACTTTACCAAATTCATTGATGAACTGGTGGGCAGGACCCAGGTCCTGGCATAGCTGGCTACAAGGTCCAGGGTGTCCGACAGCTGATGACAGCCCTGTGATGGGTGGGACCAGATCACAGGACAGCTGGCTGAAAGGCCCAAGGTGTCCTGGAGCTGGTGTCAATCTGATGTTGGGCAGGGTCAGGGCCCAGGGTGACCCAGGCTGGTGCCGGCCTGCTGGTGGGTGGACCTGGTCTTGACACGGTTGGTTGGTGGCCGTGGTGGTCCTGGGGCTGATGTCGGCCCACTGGTGAGTGAGGCTGTGTCCTGGGGCTAATGATGGCCCACTGATGGGCAGAGACAGGCCCTGGGTTCTCTGGCTACAGGGCCTGGTGATCCCTGAGCTAATCCCAGCTCACTAGTGGGTGGGGCCAGGTCTTTGGGTTTCTGACTGCAGGGCCCTGGGGTTCTGGTGCTGGTGTCAGCCCACTGGTGGATGGGTCCAGAACCCGACACAGCTGGCTACAGGGTCTCAGTGGTCCAGGGCTGATATCCCTCTGCTGGTGGATGGGGCCATGACCCATCAGGTTTCGGGGCCGATGTCCACTGACTGGTGTGTGAGGTTGGTTCCCAGGACTAGTGCCAGCCCACTGGTGGGCGGAGTGGGTCATGCGTTCTCAGACTGCACTGTTGGTGGAAATATAAAATAGAGCAGTCACTGTGGAAAACAGTATAGATGTTCATGAAGAACTTGAAAATAGAATTACTGTGATCCAGCAATTCCACCTCTGGGTATACATCCAAAAGAACTGAAAATAAGATTTTAAATAGATATTTGCACACCTATATTTGTAGAAGCATTATTCACAGCAGCCAAGGTGTGGAAGCAACCCAAGTGTCCATGGACAGATGAATGGGTAAGTGTGGGCCATCCATACAATGGAATATTATTCAGCCATAAAAAGAAATAGTATTCTAACACATGCTGCAATGTGAATAAACCTTGAGGACACGTGCAGATGGAGTGCTAATACCTGCCCAGGAGGAGCTGCCAGGAGGTAGCCTGGTCTGATTTGGGACATTATGCTAAGTGGAATGAGTCAGTCACAAACAGTCAAAAATAATAATAACTGTGTTATTCCATCATGTGAAGGCACTGAGAAAAATCAAATTCTTAAAAACTGAAAGTAGAATGGTGGTTGCCCAGGGCTGGGGGAGGGGGAATGGGAGATGCTGCTTAATGGGGACAGGATTTCAGTTTCGCAAGATGAAAAAGTTCTGGAGATCAGTTACACAACAATGTCAGTGTACTTACCACTACTGAGATGTACACTTAGACATGCTTAAGATGGTAAACTGTATGTTTGTGTATTTTACTACATTTTAAGAAAAAGAGACCCTCATGTGTAAGGTTGGGAAAATAATTCTCTGCTATGCTATCGTTTTGGAAATTGTTTAGAACATAATAGGTGCTGAAGAAATGGTTGCCATTGTAATATACAGTAATCAAAGAACAAGTCCACTGGGTTAAAGGGAACACGTGTAGATGGAGTGCTAATACCTGCCCAGGAGGAGCTGCCAGGAGGTAGCCTAGTCTGATTTGGGAGGCACGTTCCACAGAAATTACTGGCTGGAGAGATAAAGTCACTGCCGAAATTTGGGCAACCTGGACATATCTCATCCCTGGGCTTTTTAAAAAAATTCTGGGCCAACAATTGAGGAGAGCAGAGTGTGTGTACAGAGACAGCTGCCCTATAAGTACACGGGGAAGAGTAGGACCTGCAGGATGGTGACAGGGAGAAGCTTACAGCAGAAGCCAAGACAGATGGGGTCTACAATGCAAAGGCGTTTGAAGTCCCAGGGCCCTAAAAACGTAGAGAACCATTCATCCCTCATATATATAGCTCATTTTTAGAAATAAAACAGAAAAACAGCAGATCCCCAGTTAACAGACATCAGACCAAGACAGAATTTTGCCACAATGGACAATAATTAACACCAGAGGCTTTATGAGAAAAATGTCCAGGGGAGTCGCTAATAATCCTGGAGAAAACAGACTTTGAGCCATGAGAAAAGGTCAGGAAGTCAAGAACCAGATCAGACATCACACCTGGTCTTGCTTTCGGCCATGGGGGTCATTACCCCCGTGCCGTGGCATCAACAGTGGCGGCAGCAGGAGATATTTCAAGGGAACTCACTGGTTGTCACAGAGCAAAGTCTCACTGCTCTGGCCTCGCATTTGTGCAGCAATAATGGGAGAGAGACAGACGACAGAGGACAGGCGTGCTCAGCCTGGGCACCTGGGCCTGACTTCCCTCCGTGCAGCTCAGGTGGCTGCAGGCCCACGGCTGGACTGAAATGAGAATGACCAACAAAGGAAGATCTAGACCAGCACCAGGGATGGCAGTGGGCCAGGGTCTCCAGCCCGAGAGACTCTTAGCACCAAAACCCTCAATTTATCCCCAAGCAGGAGTCTGTGCCAGAAGGAATTCGTTCCTGCTAAGCCTTGGTATTAGCCCGGGTCTTTGGAGGCAGGCCGTAGAGTCTGCTTCTGCCTCATTTAAGACAGAGAATTGACTGAAAGCATTTTGGAGGGTCTGCAGGTTGGTGAACAGTGTTGCACTTGTGTTGATACCTGTGCCTGGTTCTCACTCGCCAGCTCTGCAGACGCAGACATCAGGGGTCCTCAGCCAGGCCTGGAAATCCTGAGGGCTCCCAATCAAGTCCTGTTGACTGACGGCTGGGGGACGAGCAGGTTGACCTCAAAGGTCTTTGCAGGGATCTAACTGCTACATCATAGAACCGACTATCTCTAGGACATCGATTCCTTGTTTCGATTCTTACGCACAGGTAGCCATGTCACGGGTGCTTCTCCCAGCCCCGCTCCAGCTAATGTGTGACTCTGACCCCTTCACACCATTCCCTTCACGTCTCTCAATCTCATTTCTCATCCCTCCCACCTGAACAGCCCATTATTTGCAAAGCCAACAAAAAATGTGGACAGTCAGATGTGGCAGAGCCTGGATTGTGGGGATTTAGGAAGCCTGCACTCAGTTCCAAGCAGTGCCGCGGTCCCGTGGTCCCGTGGTCCTGTGGTCCCGTGGTCCCGTGGCCTCTGGCGCAGCCGAGGGAAAGCCAAGGACACTGAGGAACACCCGGCCAGACCTTTCCTGACAAGGAGGCTGTCTCTCAGAGGGCAGGGAGACAAATCAGGGACAATTGTCAATAGCAGCTAATGGTGATTTGCTCCAATTTTCCCAGTAATAATTACTCTGCAGTGCACCGCTAGCTCCAGCAATGAATATTTAACAAGAAAATATGTCATCAGTACAAGCCCCCATAGCAAAGGAATTAATATTAATGGGACGAAAATTGAGCCTCCTTTTGAACCCTTGGAGAAGACGGTAAAGGTAGTGATTTTTAAAGAACTCAGCCAGTCTCAGAGCTGACCTTGACCTGGGCAGGCTCAGCAGGAGCCAAGAGAGAAGCAATTAAATATTCAGTGTGGGTCTCCCTCCAGCCCTGTTTGGGGCTTGGGAGCTCCCGACATCTCGCATTTCAAAGCTGATCTGCACAGAGGCTGAGAGGCTGGGATGAGGAACGTGGAGGGGCCTTGGAAGAGAGCAGGGAGCCAAGAGGCCAGCAGGTGACCGATGTCATCCTGGCCCCAAAGCTGGATGAGGACCCAGTGGAGCTGGAGGTTATTCCAAGCCCTCGTTGGAGGAGTCGCCCATTTCCTCATGCTCTGATGAGGAGCGGTGCCCACACTTCTTAACAACAAGCCCAGATCTTTACAAACGCCTAAAATAGTCCCTGGCACAAAGTGGATGCTAAGTAAAGACGAAGTCACTTCTTCACCGAAGTGATTTGAGATCGAGACTTGAACCTCTCAGTCCTTCTGCAGGAGGACAGAAGGATGGAAGAGCCCTGAGCTCACCTCCTGCAAGGACAGCCAGCCAGCCCCTTTGGCATCAGTGGCTTTGGAGGTTCTCCATCCTGCACGTGGCCATTCGGACTTCTCCCGCTTCAAGTTTTGGTGAAGGGATTCCCAGGCAAGGAGAATCTGACAAATTTGATTTTCCCACACAGTAAGTGCTCAGCAAATGTATGTGTAGTCATTCAGTTATTTATTCATTCAATAAATATTTACTGAATACTTAAATACTTAGATGTACTGATCTAGAATTCAGAAGAGACCAAAAGCATTTTCCTCGCGATATACGGGAGGGGAGAAAAGGGAGGTAATGGATGTAGACTCCTCTTTCCAGGGAACTAGATAAGTGGGGTGTTAGCTGGAGGACAAAGAAAAGTCAGGGGAGGTTCTTCAGAGGATAAAGAAACAAACCACATTTCTATTTCATTACTTCTATTGGAAATAAGACAGTAGAGAGGGGGAAACTGACAATATAGGAGTTAGAGTGGAGGGTGTCTGGAAAATAACATCTCTGAGGAGGTGACAGATGCGGGGTCTAAAGAGTGATGGAGGGGGTGTACTTGGCTAAACACATAAAGAGACCATCCTCAGTTGCATGGATGAGCGGGTAGATGGATGGGTGAGTGAGGGGCTGGGGGGATGGATGGATGGATGGATGGAAGGGTAAATGAATGGATGGTTGGATGGGTGATTGGTTAATTATTAATTCATTAATACTCACTTAATTAATTATTAATTCATCTTGGTGGGTTCTAGGACCTTAGCTGTTGCCTCTCACCCAGAGCACACTGAGGGCTCAAGGACCTAAAACCTAGAGAGACTGATAAAATGCAGCTAATGAACACCCAGGCAGCTGAAGAGACAAGGGGTCAGGGGTTGCCTCCTTGGGTACACTGGTGACGTCACGCATGAATTCAAGAATGAGACCCTCCTGCACAGCTGTTGTTTTCTGAGTGCTCAGAAATCATCTTTTTAGAACACCAATTTAATCATATCACTTCCCTGCATGAACTCCTTTGCTGGCTTCCCTTTGCCCTTAAGATAAAATATAAAACTCTTACTGTGACCTACAATTCTCACTACTGTATCCCTATTTCTTTTCCATGTGGATGGAATAGCTGCTGCAGCCTAAAAATCCACTCCAACATTCAGTAGATCAAAATAACAACAATCTCTTATTTCTTACTGCATCTGTGAGTCGGCTGGGCAGTTCTTCTAATGAGAGCCAGGCTGGGCTGCTCTCAGCTGGGTTCACACATGAATCTGTGCCGGTTGGTGTGTCAGCTGGGGGCTGGCTGGTCGAGGATGGCTTTGGCTTGTGTAACTGGACCTCCGCCTGGGCTTGTTCACAGGACTGTGGTGGAATTAGAGAGAGAGAGAGGGAGGGAGGGAGGGAGAGAGGGAGAGGAGGAAGCACAGTGGCCTCTTGAGTTGTGGTCACTTTCGCCATATTCTCATGGTCAAGCAAGGCCGGCCCAGATGCAGGGATGGGGAGGAAGGGAAGCAGACCCCAGCCCTAGAGGGAGAAGCTGCACTCTCAGAGCGAGAAGACTGTCCCTGCAGGGAAGGGTGGAGCCGGCGTCGTGTCCACAATCAGCCCCGCAGGCCACGCTCGGCACCTGCGCCCACAGCCCTGCCCCGCTGCCTTCTCTCCGTCTGTCTCTCCTGCCACCTCAGAACCTTGGTGCACATTGCTGTGTGCGCCTGGAACACCTCTTTTACATCCTCCGAGCCCCCATCCCTCCTCACAGGACTAACTCTCCTTCAACCTGCAGGCCGTGTTTGGACCATCACTTGCTCAGGGAAGCTCCCACGGCTCCCCTCGGTCTGGGCGAGCCCCTGCTATTTTCCCACAGAGAGCAAGATATACATTTCCTTTCCAGAACTTTGCGGAATTCTGCTCACATACTTACTCGAAGAATGGTGTGTTTCACGTCAGTCCACTAGAATGCAAGGTCAGCGAGGGAAGTGTCCCTGTGGGTTCTGGCCCCAGCTCTTCAGACAATGCCTGGTGTATAAGAGCTCAATAAATATTCTTACTGCAATAGCATGAATTAATAAAGGAAAGACACTTCTTATTATCACAATAGGTAATAAACTCTGTTCCTATTTCAGGCGGTGGCTTGCCCACTATTTTTGTCTTTGCTCTCCTAAATCAGTTCTCATTGGAGAAAGTGAAACAGTTCAGCATGAGCCCTTTTTTAAAGGATTTTATCCAAATCAACTATACTGAGTCGTTCCTGATCTTATACCCCGCACTGCACTAAAAACCCTTAGGTGTAGATGAGTGTAGATGATGGTGGAATTATGCCTTGGAATCTGCATCCCTGGGCTTCGATTCAGGTCAGGCCAGTTCCTAACTGTGAATACGGGAGGGGACTGACCTTGCTAACTGAACCTCAGTTTCTCCTCCAAAGGGATTAAAAATGGTGTCTCTCAGGGTTTAATGACGGCTAACTCTTCAATGTGTCAATAAGCCCACCGCATGGCAGGTAATCAACCAGTGTGAGTTCCCTTCTCTCCTGCTCATCTTTATTTTCTTGACGATCTGGGGGAAAAAAAAAAACAAAAAAACCCAGCACACAGGAAATGCTCAATTTATGGCTGGAGAATTAAACTGATGGCTCTCTGCTGTGAATCGAAACGGCAGAGCCAAGGGCACCCGTTTAGAAAGAACGAAGGTCAGCTCAGCTTTGGAGGCAAACAAGAGGAGGTGAAGTGGGCACGAACACTGGGGACACGGGCCTGTGACTCCAGGAGCAGGTCAGGGCCACGCGGACAGACTTGGAGGGATCCACCTGGGGGTGACAATCGGGTCTCGACTGATACCAGAGGGAGAACCAACAGAGGATTTTCTCATCTTGCTTTTCTTGGCAAAGAAAACCAGGTCTGGGATGCTCACGTAGGTGGAATGTCTCTGCCCCCCTCTGGGGCCAGTGTCTCCAGAGAAATCCCAGTGAGTCAGGGGCTGACTCTGCTGTCCCCACGATGGGCTCACGACCTTCAGGTGGTGAAGGAATCCTGGGTTTACAGACTTGGGGCGGAAGGGAACATCCTCGGCGCTCACAGCTCCGGATGCAGAGGGGAGCACGTCAGCAGCGTGGAGTGAAAGACAGCAGGGGCACAGATGGGGCCACCACAGGCCTCCGGTCGTCGCAACGTGGCCTGATGTCTGGGAAGGTCAAGCCGCCGGATGCCCAGTGCTGAGAGCTGGACCAGTCAGAGAACAAACACACCCTCCTTCCTGGGCCTGTTCTGAAAAGTTCAGTGGGACCCCAGGTCTCATCTTTCTATTGTTTTCCTCTCCTCTCCTCCTTCCGTTCCCCAAGCCCAGGCCTGCTCAGGGCACAGAGGAGGCCATCAATGAGAACATGGGGGCCGCGGAACTGTGTTATTTATGGCTGATCCACTGATGCCTCCGTGGAAGTTCTCAACGGGTCACTGTCTTGGTGGCCTCCCATGAGACCTGAACCCGCAGAGTAAGCCTGGGCCTGGCGGCTCCCCCGACGCCCCCAGCTGCTCTCACTGGACCGCACTATCCCCTCTCCTCCATCCACAGCTGCCTGGAGCACTTGGGGATTTTCAGAGGGGGCAGCAACTCTTCCGCGTTTGACCTCTTGCTAACCAGCACCGTCAGCCGTGTCCACAGCCCTCATCTGCGCTGCGTGTATCTCTTATTCACATCTTCTTATTTGAACATAGCGTAGGTCCTGTTCCTCCTACAGCCCCCAATCTTAAGACTTCAAGAAAAGTAAAAAATAGACTCTATTAAGAAAAAGGCTGAGGACCCCGGGTCATGGAGGTCCATAACATGCCAATATCTACGCTATGATGGGTTCATTTTTTTAATAAAGATATAAGACATCAAGATACTATGCGAAAGCCAGGGTTCTTTTTTAAATTCCCATTTTTAGGTTTACTCGTTTACTTTTGTTTCCATTTTTAAAAAGTTTTAGACTTCCAGAAAAGTCGTGAAGAGGGCACAGAGTTCCCTTACCCACACTCCCCTCTCTGCAGTTTTTCCCTGTTCCTCACATCTGACGTTAGTGTAAGACATCTGCCACCAATGACGATGAATGAACCAATGACGACGCATTATTGTTAACTGCAGTCCATACTTTACTCCTTAGTTCTTACCCAGTGTCCTTTTCTGGTCTGAGGTCCCATCCAGGATCCCACATTACATTTACTTGTCATCTGTCCTTAGGCTCCTCTAGACGGTGGCAGTTTCTCCAAATTTCCTTGTTTTCATTGATCTTCATGGTTTTGAAGAGAACTGGTCAGGTATTTTGTAGAAGTGTCCTCGGCTGGGACTTATCTGGTGTTTTCCTCACGATTAGACTGGAGTGATGTGTTTTGGAACAAAGACCACTGAGGTGAAGGGGTGTTTCTATCGCATCGTGTCCAGGGTACAGCTGTCAACCTGACTCATCGCTGTGACGCTGACCTGGCTCAGGTGTGTTTGCCGGGTTTCCTGGCAGTGAGGCTATCACATTTCTTCCTTTCTACCCTGTCCTCTTTGGAAGAAGTCAGTGCACACAGCTCACACTTAAGGAGTCGGAATTACGTTCCACGTGCTTTGGGGCAGAATATCTACATGAATTGGAATTCCTCTGCATGAGAGATGTGTCTGTTCTCCTCCATTTACATATTTATTGAATAATTTATTCATATCCACATGAGCTCGTCGGGTATATATTTCACACCTTGGGTTATAATCCAACACGACTTTATTCTGTTGCTCCAACTGCGCCAGCCTTGGCCCCTGGGGAGTTGCTTCAGCGGGCTCCTGTGCTCCTGCGTCACACCCAAATCACTGTCAGAGTCTGTTTTTATTTTTGTTTTTGAGCTTCCTAGCTTTCGGGCTCATCTTGTATATTTCCTGCCTCAGTCCTGGAATGAGCCATTTCTCCAAGGAGCTTAATGCCCTTCTAAACGACACATTTCCTTGAGATTCTCTGGGAGGGGATAAACTGTGACAATGGATGATATCACTGTAATCAAGGCGATGGCTTCCTAGCTTCATTAGCAGGGCAGCTCTGCCTGGGAAACCTGCAAACGCAGTCCTCTCCAGCTCCGGCCCCGCTCCCTGCAGGGCTCTATGGCTGTGCGTCCAAGGTACAGTCAGCGAGTCTGCAGCAGGAAACAGGTGTCGGAACTGTCACCAGTTAGCTAAAGTGCACACAGTCTGCATATTGGTGACTCCAGGACGTAACACCGATTTCTTAGAAGAATCAATGAATAACAAGGCTGACCAGGAATTGCACACAGTTTTTCAGTAAAACAGGTCTTGTTTTAAATTATGACTCTGCTGATCACTAATTTTGAGATCTGGCAAATCACCAGGCTTCTCAAAACTATGATTCCCTCATCATGAAACAGGGGCAGGTGGGCCCGTTATCAAAGGTGTGATGAGGAACGAGCTCGAAACTGCGGCCCACGCACCCAGCGAGCACTTCACACGTCGAGGACACAGAATAGATGCCCAGTTGTTTTCCTCTGTCTCACACTTTAAAGGAGTCTTTATTCAACACCATCTGCAGGAACTAAACTCAGAGGAGGCCGGGGTGTCTGTGGAAGAGAACCCTGGCTTTCCATGGGGTCCCTGGCCTTCCACCGGGGACTCGGGGTTTACCAGGGGGTCCTGGGCAGATGTGCTTCATCTCGGGAGGAGGAAACAAGTCCCCCCAATTCTCCTGGGGTACGAGCACCGCTGTCCCCTGGGGCTGGGCCATGCTTGCCAGGAAGGAGCCACAGCCTGCAGCCCTGGCTTTGCCCGACCCAGCCAAGGGCAGGTCAGCTCGCTCGGTCCCTCTGAGACTCCGTCTCCCCTTTTGTAAGACGGAGCAATTGACGGGCCTTCTGTGAGAACTGGATCGGCACGTGTGGAGTGCCTGGCAGAGAGGAGACCCTGGCAACAGCGGGGCTGGCGCCCGTCCCCCTGTGCCGCCCACGCCTGGGACACCAGTCCCCAGTGTCCTCCGTTCCCCCGCGGCTCAGCGGCCTGTGCCACCTCAGCCGCTGGATGACAGCGCAGAACCAGCACAGCCCCGCCGGCCGAGGTCCGTGAATGCAGGTCCACTTTGCCGCAGGCAGGACCAGGCTGCAGGTTTCTCCTTCAGGAGACTCGTGCAAGGACAGCCGGGGTCCTCAAAACCGGCTGAAGCCCAGCCTCCCCGGCGAGCTGCCAGGGGTCAGGAGCGGCGGGGTGGGTGGTGGGGGAGATGCTGGGGCCGGAGCCCGGGGCGGGGCCGGGCGGGCAGATGGCCCAGCGGCTGCCAGGAGCATCAGGAAGACGGGAGGCCCCACGTGGGCACTCAAGTGGGGCCCAGAGCCTGCTCTGAGAACTGGGGGCATGCCCTGTCGGGTGAGGGGGGCTGAGGGCCCGGCCGTGGCCTCAGACCCTCAGCTCAGTCCTCAGGCTCCGCAGCGAGGGTCCAGGCCCCAGAGCCTGCTGTGTAATCGCCGTCACACTGTCAGGGCTCACGTGCGTGTGACCCGGGGGCTCTGAGGGCAGTGATGAGAGGCGATGGGGGTTCCTGCCCAGCCCTCGCCCCCACACATGCTCCACCCTCCTCGCAGCCCGTGGCCAGGTGGGGCGGTCACAGGCCCCGAGACCTCAGGAGCGGGTCCAGCCACGTGAGGCCTCCACGTCACCAGCTCAGGGCGGTGGCAGGGAGCTTCTGACCTGGGCTCCCACGAGGCCTGTACCAGGCCAGGCCACCCCGGGCCACTCGGGGCGGGGAAGTGGCCGGGCCCTCGGGGAATCAGCCCAGACTCACGTGCAGAGTCCTTTCCTCCCTGAAGTCCCTGAGCCTCTCCATTCCCCGTCCTGAAGCCCTGCACGGCGTGAGGACTCTGCCTGCTGGAACCACAGTAGGCTTGGGGCTCCGTGGCTCTTTACTAGTGAGGGTGTGTGCATATTTGTGTTTGTGAGTGTGGTGTGGTCAGCAGGGTGTCCAGGGCAGACACCGAACAGTCAGTCAGGCTTTATTAGGTGAACGGAATTGCCCAAACTAAACTTAGATGTTACTGTGCTCAGCTGGCAGCTCACCTCGTTCAATGAGGAAAGAGAGAAAAACAGAACATTTATGGAGCATTCCACACCCAACTCTTCACAGACAAAATCTCATGTAACCATCAGACAAACCTGGAAGACACATACCATGTGACCTGATTAATATTCCTCCCAAGGAAGCAGGCTCAGAGAGCCAGACTAACACGCTGGCAGGTCCCCGCGCGCTTGCGAGGGTGGCGTCAGGGGCTCAGGTCTCCAGGATGCAGCAGATGAATTCGGTGACACGGTCAAAGAAGGCAAGTGCGGGAAAGAGAGGGCAGACCAGAGATGGAGGCAAGAAACCAGGTGTACCGAGGACAAGCACCCTCCTGCTCACCTAGACAACGTCACCATAGAAACAGGACCAGCTTCTGGATTTTTCTAACATGCAATGCGCAGAACTGAATGGTAGCAGGAACTCCATTTCACAGGGTCAGGGCTACAGGGAGCGGTCAGCGGGGCCCTTTCGAGGCAGCTGTCGGCCCTGAGTGCCTGAGGCTGCAGACCAGGAGCACGGGTCTGCCCGGAGGAAGGTCCCCTCGGAGGGGCCGCACAGGGCCACCGACGGGACACATCCCGATGCTGAGAGCCAGCAGGTCAAAAACAGCTGGGACGTGGGTATCGGATGTGCAAGTGGAGCTGTCTGGGATGGGAGACCACGAGTGAGGGTGGAGGGGTGGGGACGAGGGTGGAACCCCATTCCTACTAGTTCCGGGGGGTAGAGGCTGCCACTGCTGCCTGAACACAGTGACGTGGGTTGCCAGCAGCTGGAAAACAAGGACGTAACAAGGTATTTGCTAATAAGACCACAGAGAGCAGGGAAAGACACAGGGGAGCCTACATGCGCATCGTCAAGTCGGAGACGCCAGGCTGCAAAGGCTGCAAACTGTAGGATTCCCACCATATGATGTTCTAGAAAAGGCAAACTGTGGAGACAGTAAAAGATCAGCGCTTGCCAGGGGGAGGGGGAGGATGAATAGTCGGAGCCCGAGCGGAGAGGAAACTATTCTATACGATACTGTAACGCTGCTACATGGCACCACGCATTTGTCAAAACCCACAGAATGCGCAACAAGAGTAAACCCTAATGTAAACATATAAACCATGAACTTAGTTAATAATAATGTATCAGTAACGGCTCACGGATTGTAACAAACCTAGATGCTAATGCAGGATGTGAATACTAGGAGGAACTGGGGTGGGGATAACGTGGGAATCCTCTGTCCTTTAGACTCAATTTCTCTGTACACTTGAAACTGCTCCAAAAATGAAGTCTATTAATTAAAAAATTACATAGAGCAGAAGTTAATTTTGCTGACAATTGAAGTGGTTCTTTGGGAAAATGCAGCCTTTTCCTTCCGTCACTCTGACCACCGCCCACGATGTGTGAAGAAAGCAGCGATTCGGGGTTCGGGGCATTCTGGGGGTTCTTGTCTCTCCACTTGGCTAAACCACCATGACCATCAGCCGACCATCACCTCCTGGTTTTCCACCAGCACCTGAACTATGAAATACTTTTCCTCAAGCGTAGGTGTGTCAACCTTGTGTCTGCACTACTACAACATCTTTTGTTAACTTCCCTCATTTTCCTGTTACCCTGGAGGAAGCTGGTTCAGAGAACGCGGCAAAGGTGAGGCTCTAACCCCAGGTCTCCACCACTCAGAGTCCAGGTCTGCTCAGTGGATTCCCTCCCACAAGCCGCCCACGCCGCCCACTTCCAAGTTCAGGGTCCCCGGGGCAGGCTTGGCTCTGGCTGGCAGGCCTGCAGTGTTTCTGCCTTCTGGGCGTCCTGCTTCTCTTGGAATTATTCTCCTCAAAACACTGCCCACTCCCCACCCTACTGCTGTTCGCCATGTCCCCGTGACCCTCCCTGCCCCTCACTCAGCCGCCCTGGACGGCGGTGCCACCCGTCCACCTGGCTCGCTCCTGCCTTGCTACCCTCTTTCCACAGAACTCTCTGGTTCCAACACTACGACGTCAGCGCTAACTTCTCCTGCAGGGCAGCGGGAAGCCGCCCCTTCCAGGCAAGCAGACGTGGGTTCACCATTCTCATCTTTTCGTCCGGCCACAGTCCTTGAGTTCCTGCAGTTCCTGCAGAGAGGGAGGCCAAGCCAGGTGCCAAGAGCGCTGGAGAGGAAGGCGATTCCGCTGCCCCCTGCCGTAGAGGTGCTGGCAGACCCGAGGCCCAGCCGGCAGAGGCCACGAAGGCGGCCGGCGGTCCTGGGCCCTGGCAGCTCCCCGCGGCCGTCCACCGCCGAGCCTGCCAAGACCCCAACCCAGGACGAGGTGGGAGATGTGCCAGAGGCAGCGGGACCCGCGTCCAGGCCTTGGCCACCCCACGCGGGCGGCGCTAAATCGTGGTGCCGGTTGTCCGTGGCTGCAGAGCAAATTCCCCCAAATTTTAAGATGTCATTCATTTTTGACTTAAAAATATTACTTTATTATGTCTCATGACTTTGCAGGTCAGGAATTCAAGAAGGACTACTCCTCTGCCCTACGTGGCACCAGCCGGGCTCAGCCTATGAATTCAGCTGCTCCATCCACAGGCCTGGACCTTGGCGGGCACAGAGCAGGGCTGGTCCCCTGTGGGCCCCTCTCCTTCCCGGGAGGCCCAGCCCTCTCCAGGTGACTCCCAGTGGGTAGTGGGAATTCTTACTTAGTGTCCCAGGGCCGTCAGAGGCAAGCTTCCAAGAAGGCCCAGGCAGGAGCTTCAGGTGTCTCTGAACTGGCCTCAGAAGCTCTGGAACGTCCCTCCTTCCGCATCCACTGGATGAAACAAATTGCAAAGGCCCGTCTGGAGTCAAGAAGGGGAGAAAGAGACTCCAGGCTGGAGGGAGCCGCAGAGGGCCGGGGGCGCAGATGTAGGCGGGGGCTGCCGCAGAGGGCCGACCGCGAGAGTCGAACACAACCCGAACTGGCAAACGCCTGCAGAGCCACAGAATCCGCAAGAGGAGAGACAGTGGCCCCAGGGAGCGCCCAGCGCCCGGCCCTCCCTCAGGGCTCGCCCCCCGCCCCCCGCCCCCCGCCCGGCTCGGAGAACGGGGCTGGAACAGCCCACACCGGGCTGCATAGCTAGGCCGCTCAAAAGCCCCTCCTGCGGGGCTGGAGTGCGTCCCAAACAGCAGGGCTGTGCGCACAGCGCCCCACAGATCCTCCTTCCCGACGAGGCCCCGGCAGGCAGGGCTGAGGGCCCGGCGCTCACAGCTTCTGAGAACCCGGAGGGGAGGCCAGGGACCGGTGGATCCGCCCTGAGGGTCTCCTCAGAGCCGAGGGACAATCTGCTTTCCAAGCCTTTTAGGTCTTTAAAAAGTTCAGCATTTGAAAGGAAAAACTGGAGCTATGTAATGAGATTAGCAATAAAGCATCTAGTAGAAACCACACACTTCCTACAGGTACGAAGCTTCCCAGGACCATCAGCACAGCAGGTTCAGGAACTGCAGCCCCTCACCTCCCAGGCCCCGGAGCCCCGCTCATCCCCATGGGTAACCACTGAAGTCCTCCAGGCCCCCTGTGCCCATCAGAGACCACCCCACCTGCGCCCCCCCATCCGAGGCTGACCGGACTCCAAGGTGAAGGGAGCACACAGCGGCTCACTGCCCAGAGCTCGCCGGCAGATCCCTGCGGGGGGCAGGGGGCGGGCAGAGGCGCAGGGAGGGGGGAAGCCGGAGGGCGTGAGGGGGAGCGAGCAGTGGTGCAGCTGGGCGCACGGGTCACGGCTCCAGGGGGCCCTCCAGGCTGCGCCGGCCCTCCAGAGGTCCCCCGGATGGGGCCAGAGGGCTGGGCCGGTGTATCCCAGCGCCTCAGTCCCAGGAGGTGGGCCACCCTCAGGACGGCTGTGTGCTTGGGGAGGTGGCCGTGCTCAGCCGGGGGCCCCAGGGTGCCGAGGGCTCTCCGCTCCCAGCGTTTGGAAGGAGGAGGGAGCCCTTCTCTGCGGGGCCTCTGGCCATCCATCCCGGGGCCCGCATGGCAGAGCCCCCAGGGGCTACAGCTCTGGCTGACATTCCTGGTGGGAGCAGGTCCTCCAGAACCCCATGGGCCCCCCCGTCCTGGGGGACGCCGCCCCTTACCAGGTGCACCTGCACATCAGTGGCCAGGGCCCTGCTAGCTACCTGCCGCTTTTGCCCCAGGAGCACCATCTCCACAAATCCCTAGGGCATGAGGCTCCCAGGGGCCCCATCCTCCATGCCCTCCTTACGATCGCGGTGTCCTCAGCTTCCGACGTGGGCCGCTATGGCTGTGGGTTCTCAGGGGTCCCCATCTGTCACGCACCTCCCACCTCAGCCCTGACCCTCAGAGGAAGCTCACACGGAAGTCTCTGCAAGGTCGTGGATGCTTCAGTGGCTGGCGCGCCTCCCGGGCCTCGTGGGTCCCAGCCTCGCACGGGACACCCGGCCCAGCAGCCCCACCTCCTGGGGCTGTTACCCGGCCCCCACCCCCTCCAGGTGCGCCTGCATCTCACTGCAGTGAGGACCATCGTCCTTCTTGCCTCTGGGGCCATCCGGGTAGATTCCATACCACCTGCCAGGACCCCAACAAGGGGGTAAAGCAGGTCAGGTCAGTACACTCTCCTCCACCCGACCTCCTGGACCCAATGCCATCATGGCCCAGCCCCCGGGCTCATCCCAGCCCTGCACGTGGTCCTGGCAGAGTCCTGCTGCCCCTGGGGTAGAAGCCCTGTCCTCCCTCCTGGGGCCAGCATGTCCCCAGCGTAATATGTCATCACTTAACCCTCGTCCTAGTCAGGCGTCCGGGAGGTGACCTGGGGTAGACCCTGGGGCACGAGGCATCCATGGGAAGAGGCCTCTGGTCACTCCAAGCCGGGCAGAAGCTCCACCCTCACCAGGACGGAGGGTCCAGGAGAATCTGGAGGCTCAAGGTTCCAGAAGCATCAACCCTCCCATGCCAGGGGCCTGCTCCGCCCCAAGCAGGCCCTGCCCGGGACTCAGCTGCTGCCGTGATGGAGTCGGGGGCCTGAGCCCTCGGCCTCCGCTGTCCTCACCTGCCGCCGAGGAGGCCTGTCCCTCCCACCCTTGGCATTTGTACCTTTTCAGAGAGCGGCAACTCAGTAAGAGCCCCCGACCCCATGGCCTTGGTCTGCCCTCGCTTCTCTCCGCCAGCCCCGCGTCCCGCCGGCCGCACCTCCCCCCACCTGCTGGGAAGTTAGCTGCCCAGTGCACTTGGCGCTGGGCACTCTGGGGCCTGTCCTGCCTCCAGCGATGGGCTTCCCTCCGCCCGCAGGGCCAGGGGCTCCAGCCCCACGAAGCCACCTCCACCCGTGCTCTCTGGACCACGTCTGACCGCGTGAGTGCCGCAGGCTGAGCTCCCGGGAAGCAGGCTGAGGGCGGGCGTGGGTGCACGCGAAGAGCCCGGACCTCCCCCACCGAGCAAAGGAAAGGCCAGGAGGCGGGCAGGCAGGGGGACACGAGCCGGGATGAAGCCTCGGGGGGACTCAGTGCCCGGGGGCTGGCGGGCTGCCTTCCTCTCAACGCCGCCCACTCTGCCGCTCACAGCCAGGCCCCCACGGTCACCCCCGAGGAACTTCTCCACACTGAGAGACTCTGGCGGAAAATGGAACTCTTCCCCCTCCGGGTCTCCACTGCTGGACCCCACGGAAGGCTTCTAACGAGCCTGTTCCTGTCATGCGTCCACCAGCACTGCCTTTGTCACAGAGGAGATGGGGCCCCGTGACTGGCAGGTGCAGACTAACCTACCACTGCCGGCAGCAGCTGGAGCCTGTGACCTAAGGAGAAAGGGGCGTGAGATTTGTTGAATAAACCCCCAAACCCAAAACCATACCCGCTGTCCTCAGTGACTTCAGACTGAATGACGTGGGCACGCGGAAGAGGCTGGTGCGCTGGGCTCGTGGTGAGGATGAGTGTAGGATCGAGATGCCGGGTTAGACCAGGATGGTGCCCAGGTGGGGAGCCAGGGCACCGGACACCAGCCTGGAGCAGGAGCCAGGCTGAATGGAGGGGAAACACGTGGACAGAGAACACGTGGCAGGAGGCATACAGAGACCGTCCAGCCCCAGATGGTGACTTGCTATCGGGGTGAGCCCCGTGAAACCCAGGGCTGCAACGAGATCAGAAGGCACAGGGAGTGAGGAGCAGAGGCCACAGGCCAGGCAGCATCTGAGGGCAGGTGGCCAGGTGAGGGCAGGTGGCCAGGTGAGGGCAGGTGACCAGGTGAGGGGCAGGTGGCCAGGTGAGGGGCAGATGGCCAGGTAAGGGGATGTGACCAGGTGAGAGGCAGGTGACCAGGTGAGGGCAGGTGGCCAGGTGAGGGGCAGGTGACCAGGTGAGGGCAGGTGGCCAGGTGAGGGGCAGGTGACCAGGTGAGGGGATGTGACCAGGTGAGAGGCAGGTGACCAGGTGAGGGCAGGTGGCCAGGTGAGGGGCAGGTGATCAGGTGAGAGGCAGGTGACCATGTGAGAGGCAGGTGACCAGGTGAGGGGCAGATGGCCAGGTAAGGGGATGTGACCAGGTGAGAGGCAGGTGACCAGGTGAGGGCAGGTGGCCAGGTGAGGGGCAGGTGACCAGGTGAGGAGCAGATGGCCAGGTGCAGGGAGGTGGCCAGTTGAAGGGCAGGTGGCCAGGTGAGGGGCAGGTGGCCAGGTGATCAGGTGAGGGGAGGGGTCCTGGTGTCTCTTGGTGCCCATCCTCTCCCTGATGGCCTGAATCCACCAGAGGGTTCCCCCAGACACAGCACCTGCACATAAGAAGTTTTCAGTAACAGCCTCTTAGCCTCCTTCCCCTGCGTGCTCAGCTAGAGAGGGTGGGATAGTGCAGGGGTCTGTGTGGGTCTGTATTGGTGACGGGATGTGAGCATTTAAAATCAAGCCCTGTAACCAGTAGGAAATACTATGCATCTTTGGAGAAGCAGGAGAAAAAAATTGTACCTTAACTCTACAATTTTCCCAAACTACCAGACAAAAAGATGAACATGAAACATCTATTCTCTAAGATAATAAAAACAGACAAAAATGAATACCAAGCCTGTGTGATTGCTAGTTCCTCATCTGACAATACAGAAGCTTATTTTAAATGGTAATATTTATCAAATGTCTATGAAAATACCTAGCAAATAATTCATGATGAGGACATTGCCTAAGAGGCTGCACCACTTGAATGTTGGATCTAATCTATGATTCAATCGTGTTAATTAGACATATACCATTAAATAGCAAGTCATCTCAGCCTATACAGTTTATAACAGGTGGTTCAAAATTGTATCTGTAATATGTCCACAGGCTTATTTGCCGTAAACTAAAGTATCAAATTTTATCAAATAGAGAATGTAGATGTTTAATTGGAAAACAAAGAGAAAATATAGCTGACTTTGCTTTCCATAAACTAAAACGCACACTCACGCTCATTACAAAGAGTCTTTCTTGTTCCCAATGTCGAGTGAGAGTCTCCAAAATGCATCACGTGCAGTCACTTATCATGAGAGCGTCACACGTGTTGTCACGTTTCCCTCACTATCATGATTATGGAGTCCTTGCCAGTGCTGCCATTTCCTGAGAAAAAGAGCTTTATCCAACAGCAGCATTAAATCCTATTACTGGTGCACTTAGGTTCATGAACAGCAGGTAAGTTACTCGCGTCAGCGTTGCACCCACGGTTAAGGAGGACAGAGGGGCTGGGCTTCACGGCCTCCTGCATGGGGTTTCTCGGGCTCGGGGGAGGGCCCTGGGCGGGGAAGCTGGCTCAGTTTCCGTTCTGTCTCCTTTTCTGTGCACAATATTCACTCCCTCCCTCGCTCGCTGTGTGACCCTAAGCAAGTCTTTTCCCTCATCTATAAAATGAGGGCTCAGCCTGCAGTCACCAAGTCCCCTTCCAACAATTCCATCCCGTGTTTCTATTTAAGACAAGGAAATGCCCTTAAAATGAGGTTACAGAAAAATAAATAAATAACTATATGGGAAGTCACTGCTGTGTCTGCAGAACAGAAACATTCTGCATTTTGTGGCCCATAATATTTCTCCCTTTATCTATTTCTTATCTGCATAAAAGCAATGAAATGTCACCTCATTCAACAAACATTTATGGAGCGCCTACAGTTCTATGTGTGCTCAGGCCCTGGAGATGCAGCAGAGCCAAGCGACAAAGATCTTCACCCTCTCAGGCCTCCCCTGTGCTGGGGGGACAGGCAGGAGAAATAAACAAGGGGAACACACAGAGGTGAGAAGGTGTGATGGCTCTTTATCACTGCCTGACAACTGCCACATGCTCAGCAGCTGCAGACGCACAAGCTGACCGTCTCTTGGCGTCTGTGGCCAGGAGCCCTGGCACCGCCGAGCTGGGCTTTCCACTCAGGCAGCAATCCAGATGTGGGCCAGGCTGCGTTCTCATCCCCATCTTCACTCACTCAGGCTTCGGCAGAACTTACTTGCATTTGCAGACAACTTAGTTATCCAAAGCAAACAAGAGCAAGACTCCAGGCTGAGTTTGCAACAAGGCGGTCTCATGTCTGTAAAGTAGCCGCAAGCGAGGCCCCAGCACCTGGGGCACCTTCTGTAGGCAGAGGTGGTCACGGGTCCTGCCCACACCTGGGGAGGGGCTCACCCCAGGATGAGAACACCAGGAGGTGGGCCTGCTCAGGCCTGTCTGCCACAGAGGACCCGGGTCCCATGGAGGAAGGAAGGCCAGGGAAGGTGGGAGAACCCACGGGAGGGCTGCGTGTGAACAGGGAACGCACCTATCGCGAGGAGGCAAGAAGGGTATCACAACTGCTGCTGCTCCAGACGGAGGAGAAAATGCAAAGCCCCCCCCCCCCACCACGGGAGAAGCTGCACCGTATGTCCAGGACAGCAGGTGCCCATCCTTGCTGCAGAGCGCGGCCGGAGGTAGAGGCGTGGATGAGGTCGAGAGCAGAGAGGCCAGACTGGGAGGGCTGGCGGGCCTCGGGGTTTGCTTTGCGTTTATCGTGCGTGAGACAGGAGCCCCTGGGAGGTGCCCCACGGTGCAGTGACAGGACTGCTTGGTTTTTTACAGGGTCCCTCTGAGCACTGCTGGCAGAGACTCACGAGGTGGGCAGAGTTGACCAGCCAGGACCCCACTGCAGGCTGTCCTGGCGCTGATGGAGAAGCTGACCGCGGTGCTGACTTGGGTGGGGAGAGACTTGCACGGTGGCCTGATTTCAAAGATGGCACCCGCAGGATTTCTGGATGAATTAGAAGTGGTTTCTGCAGCAGTCAAGACCCTACAACAATTCTGGGGCTTCAGCCTGCACCCTCCTTCAGCACCATACCCGTGTCCCGACCACGGCCGACAGTGCCCGAGCCGGCAGTGCCTGGTCCAGTCAACACGGGCATCTCACTGGTCCCACTCTCAAGCCTTCTCATTGAAAACTGCCCTCACCTCCTCTCTCCTTACACCCTGTCCCCTCCAGGCCTGTGACAGGCCGTTGTCGCTTCAGGGGACGCTCTTCCCCAGGAACAAACCTTCCCTCCTCTGGGGTTCCCTCGGCCTCTTTGGGCAGAAGTAGCAGCCCCTGCTCCATCCACTCGTCATGTGCCTGTCCCTCTCCAGGCTCTGGGGGCATCACCTTCCCTCGTTCCAGCCTTCAGGGGGTGCCTGACACAAAGCAGATACACATTAAACATAATAACAGAGCGCCACAGAGGAAAGGTTCATGTCACCCCTGAATGACTAACCCAGCTGACTGGAGAGCTGCGTTTAGGGCCTCCAGTTCCCAACTGGAGGCAGCAAGCCTCAAAAATTGGACTTCAGTTTCCACCTGGAAGGCCAGTTAGGAACCTGAAGAGGCCAGGGGAGTTTGGTGAAGAGAAGTTGAGCTGCAGGCAGGGCAGGACAGAATGGGCCCGACGGGGCTCTGTCCACACCTGGAGTCTGGGGGCGGAGTGTCCATGCTGGGGCGAGAGCTGGGGCGGGTGCCCCCTGGCCACACTCAGCCCCCATGGGCTGCACATGCCTGGCGGTGTAAGCAGGTCTGGTTTGCGCTGAGCCCTGCAGCCTGGAGGCCGGGGACCTGGCCCCCTGAGTGCTCCCTGCCTGGGCCTTGCTCTGGGACACTGGTCACCCCCCCCCGGACCCCTGCCCCTGGGGCCTCAGCCTGCCTCCCCCAGCTGGGGCCCTCAGGCACAGCCTCATTAACCCAGTGAGTCAGAGCGACACCTGGACACCGTGGGCCTCTTAGAGGCCCCACCTAAGACCCTCCTGGAGGGCTCACAGGCCGCATCCCTCCTGGAAGGTTCACAGGCCGCCTGTCTCCGTCCCATGCCTGAGAGCAGCTTCCAGGAAGGTGGAGGGCGGCCCCCTCACAGGACGCGGGCAGGTCCTCTGATAAGGAAGCCAGAGGCCCTGTGGGAGACTCGTCCACCTTCCTCTCTGCTACGAGGATGCCAGTAGCCCGGGCGAGATGATGCATTAACCTATTTCTCACTGAGGCGAGGGTCATCCATCAGACCCACTTTCCTCCTGGCAGGGCGAGCCGGGTGCCAGGTGCAGGCTGCTCCACCGAGGGGGCCGTCGGCCGTGATTGTGGGCAAGTCCCGCCCCCCCCCGGGCCCCAGGCCCATAATTTATAAAGGGGGGGGTGGATCCCAAGCGCTCCAAGCCCTCTGCCTCCTATGAAGGCTTCAGTTTCGGGAAAGGATTCACTTGCATTTTCTGTCCTGAGACAAATCCCAGGTGGAGGTTTTGGTTTTATGTAAAATGAATCCCAGACAGGAGGGTGCCGGCCACGCCCTGGGGGCTGCACTGAGGCGTCTGGCCTGCCGCTCTGCCAATCCTTTCCCTCAAATCAGCATCGTCAATCTTGAGAAAGTCAGATTAGCCGCGGCTTGTGTCACCTGCGCAGGCAGAGGGGAGGTGACAGCCTTTCCATCGGGCTCTCTGAGAGCGTAAAAGCAGGGGGCGGTGAAACCCCAAAGGAGGTGAGCGTGGCGGCTGCAGGTCTGCGTCACCGCAGTCTCGGGCGCAGCAAAGAGGCTCCATCGACAAGCGGCGACGCAGGTCCCCCTCCGGACCGCTGAGTGCGTGCGACTCGCTGAGGTCCCGGGATGGCAGGGCCCAGAGGGGGAGCACGGCGCTGGCGGCCGGAGGGGGAAGCACAGATGGACAAGATCTCAGGGAGAAAGGGCAGGTGCGTCCCTGTGGAGGCGTCCCTGACGGGGCAGAGATCACTGTCCTCCGGGCCCAGGCCCCGGGTCCTCTGTGGGTACCCCTCCTGCCCTCTCCACACGCCCCACCAGGAATGGCCTCCCACTACGGCTCGAGTTCCTGAGAAAGCTCTAGAATGGCTCTTAGGAGCATCTGGGCACAGAAGCAGGTCAAGAAGCTTCTCCTCGCCAGCACCTGTGGTCTGCGCTGAACACATCCGTGGCACGAATCCGCACTTATCGAGCGCCTGGGGCATGCCAGCCTCAGGGGGCAGCCCTTTTCACGCAATCCTAGCGCAACCGCAAAAAGCTGCGTTTGTTTGTTTATTTTCATCTTCCCGTTTTACAGATAAGGAAACTGAGGCTTCAGACAGTGGACTCCTCCAGCGTCCCCGTGCTCAGCCGTACGGGGCAGGGCTTCCAGCCTCCAACCCAGGGATTGTGCAAGCAGCGAAAATGACCTCTCTGTTTGGTTGGGGTTCTGCCCGCACACACAGTAAAGGTCGTGGGGGAGGAGGATTCTGCCCATCTGCATCCTGCCTGGGAGAGCTCCAATCCCAGGGCAGGCACCCAGGTACCCAGGTAGGTTCACCTGGAACCCGGGGCCACGGGGTCCCAGGCCCCAGGCACTTGGTCAATGCCAGGGACTCTGCAATGCCCCGAGTGGGAACCCTGCATCAGAGGGGGACAATTCAACACCCCAAACACGTGCTGGGAAAACGGAGACTCACCAGAAGGCAGGACACACTGTTGGGGGAGGCGGGTCTGTGCTTCCTCCGAGGAGAGCCCTGGTCTTTCCCAACAGACACACTTCCAGCAGGGCACATGCCGTGGAGACAGGCGGGGGGGGCACCACTGGCCCACCGTCACTGTCAGCTGAGCGAGCCTCCACCCCAGCTGGAGGCCTCCAAGTGCCTCCAAGCCCTTCCCCAGCCCCACCCCCACCCCCGACGGAGCACCGACACTTCACGGCCCACAGGCTCCCGGGCTTTATCGCCCGGGTCCGGCCTGCTGCCGCCAGAAGTGCTATCATACGGCTCAGTGGCCTCCGGGGCACCCTTGATTAAACTCCAGCCCTGGCCGAAGTGTCCCAGGCAGTGCTGATGGGAAGTAACCATAGCCATTTTAAGGTCTGAAAGTGGCTTGAGCTCCTGTTTATCAGCCTTCCTGGAAGGGCCACCACTGAGTCCCTTCAGAGGCCCCATGCCCCACCCCAAAGGGACAGGTGCTTCTCAGCTCACCCGGGACCTCCAAGGAGGGGGCTTCACCAAATCCAAGGTCTTCGAGAGGGAAAAGAAAACGAGGAGAACGATCTTTTCTTCTTAACCTGCCGGTCTTTGTTGCATCCGAGCCGTCTCTGCTGCCGAGGGGCGCTGTCGTCTCCCACCCAGCACACGCAAACCCCAGGGTCACCGTGATGCTTCAGACAAACGCCTTGTGGGCCTGCAGGGAACGGGCTGTCTGTGGAGAAGGCTGGAGCCATGCGGGCGGGTGAGGGAGCGCTGAATTAGCGCCATATCACATGGCCTCCCTGCTGTGGACCGGTGGTCCCGGCAGTGCCCTGAGGGGCTCCCCAAGCTCTCGGGGGACCCCCAGATCCGGCCGGGATCCCTGAGCTTCCCACCCAGGGCCCTGACCCACCCCGCCGTCTCCGGCTCTCCACAACCATGCTGGGAACACCCTGCCTGTCCCCTGCACCCAGCCCAGGGCTGTCCCCTTCCTTCTGCACCCTTTCTCCTGCTGCTGACCTGGCCCACGGCCAGGCCCTGCTTCCCGGAGAGATGGTCTGGGTCGGAGCTCTCTGGACGGTGAGTTTCTCTTGACCGGGGGTCTGGGGTGTGAGTTCTCGGACCCTCAGGCAGGCGGCTGGTTCCCGATACACGGCTTGGCCGCACCTCTCGTCTGACACGCATCATTATCTCTTCGGAGCCTCAGTTTCCCCACCTGGGAAGACGCTGCTACAGCAGGGGCTGCGTGAGGCCTCAGGGAGTACGCGAAGCGCTCCACACCGCTCCTGGCCCGCGGGAGCACCGGTTTCCCTGCCACCCGCCGGCTGTCCTCCCGGAGGCGCTGCGGGCACCCAGGCGCCCACGCCAGCACGGGCCCCGGGCCTGGGGGGCGCGGCTGTGCGGCGGGCACGTGACACTCGCCTGCGATCCGCCGGCCTGGCGCACGCACAGCGGCTCACTGGCTCCGGCCCGCCTCCGGGCGCCGCCGTGCCCACCCCGCCGTGCCCACCCCGCCAGCCCACCCGGCAGTTCCCTGCTGGCCTCCCCGCACGTCCAGCCGCGGGCCGGGCTCGCCTCGGGAGGGGCTGGAGGTCTGGCGCCCGGAGCGGCCCAGGCGGGCGCAGACACTGTCTCCCCACCCCGGAGGCCTCGTCTTCCCTCCGCCTCCCTGGCAGCGCGCTCCCCCGCCGCACACCCACCCCTCCCGGCTCCTTTCCCACAGGTCACCTGTGCGCTGAGCTTACACGCCCCTAAGTCTGCGCCCCATCTGAGGAGACGTGTCTCGTCCACTTTGGTTGCTTTGTCTCCTCACAGCACGTGACAGGTGGTCTGCGTTAAAGGGATGTTTGTGGGATGAGGGAACGAGTGAATGAATGGATACAATTATTGTACTGGTGGAAACTTCCAGTCTCCAGGAAGGGTGATGGGGTGATATTCTGAGCCCCTTAAAATCTCAGCGAGCAGGCAGACCCCGCCGATGCCGGTGGTCCCTGGGGCTCTTTCCCATCCACGTGTCCAGGGAACGATCCGGACCCACCCGACTCGGGCAGCGGTCCTGGGCTTCGAGTGCATTGTCATCACCATGCCTAGAGCTGGGCTCCCACCAGAGATCCTGGCTCACCTGGTCTGGGCGCAGCCTGGACAGCGGGGAACTGGGAGCTCTCGGATGGTTCTGACCAGCAGCCAAGGTGGAGAAGCACCGTCCAGGTGACCTTGCCCAGGGCCCAGGGCCATCAGGGGCCGCTACAGCCGCCCCCGTGTCCCTCCCGCAGGCCCGTGCTTCCTGCAGGCCCCCTTCCCACGTCCTCGTCTGTGAGCAGAGAAGCCTTTGCCCTCGCCGCCGTGGAGAGGGGGCAGGGAGCAGAGCGGGGCGGCCGGCGGCCCGGCGGAGAGGGGACGGCGGCCCTGGGCGGGGCGGCCTGGGCGGCTGGTGGGCGGAACGGCAGCTGGCGGCAGGCAGTTCCCTCCTGACCCCCGTGCTCCCGGGCCAGCCAGGTTCTCCCCGTCAGCCTGACAGTGAATCCGTGTCTTCCGAGCTTGGCTTCCAGCCACGTCCAGAACTCCAGGAAGACAGCGTTCTCATTAGCCACTCTCACAGATCAGGCCTGGGAGAGGAGCCTGGGCTGCACGCACACCGGGGACCACCCAGCACCACCTGAGCCCGCCGGGAGCACAGCGCCTCCACCCTGGGACGCAGAAGAGATGGGAGACGCAGGCTCTGACCCCGAGAGACACCCCGCGAACATCACTGCAGGAGGCGGGCAGGCTGCAGAACGTAAGTAGATTCTACTTGCTTCAGTGCCCTAAACCTCCTAGCAGCTCCCCGCAGCCAGCAGAATAAAACCCACACTCGCAGTTTAACACGGGAGCCCCTGCCACCTAACCCTCAGCGACCCGGCTCCGGGACCACCACCCACCCTCCGTGCACAGCACAGACGCACACGCTCCCGGCTCCGGACACACAGCGGCCCTCGTCCCTCGCTCCCTCTGCCCAGGCGGGGTACAGATTTTGGAGTCTCAACTGTGTCTCTTGGAATCTGACTTGAACCAGGCTCTGACGGCTCCAAGAGGCCCATCCCCCCCCCACACACACACACGCACACACGCACAAGCACACACAGACACATGCATACATGCATGCACACGCACAGCATGTGCACACACATGAACACACACGCACACGAGTGCGCACATGTACACAAGCCCACACAGACACATGCATGCACACTCACCCACATGCACACCTGCATGCACACACACGCACACACGCGCGCACACGCACCCGTGCTTTGGGGCCTCTGCACTTGCTCCTTCCTCACCCTGAAATACCCATGCCCCCCGTGCTGCGTGCTGTCCCCACGCGCCTCCCCAGTTTCGGCTGGACCGCCGGGCCCCGGGCCCCCGTCACCGACACCTCCTCCCAGCGCTCAGGACAACACGGCCCAGTGTCACAAGTGCACGTCCCACATTCCACCATTGCCACTATTGTTTAAAACAATCCTTCCTCCCTCAGAGTCTAAGAAGTGCCCTGGAAGCAGGCGATATTTGACAGGTCCCTCTCCCTTCCCAGCGTCCAGCACAAGCTCCCTAAAAACCAGATATAAATAAATATGGATTTAAAAGGTTCTTATTTTTAAAGAACTGTAATTTCATATTATCCCAGGCTGTCTTATTTTCTAATATTAGAGGAAAGAAAACACTTTCAAGACAACCCTTGCTCACCTTGAAGTCTGAATGGGTCTGGACAGGTCTCTTTTATAGGAACTAAAGGTACAGCCGAATGACCATCTTGACTTTATCATGTGAAGCTCCATCCCTGGACGGCCCACCGAGAGCTCTGAGCTGGTGGAGCAGTGCCTCTGTTCATGGGCATCTTCTGTGGCTTTGAACCTGTTCTGAGCACTGCTGTTTCCAGGCCTCCAACAAGGTGGAGGACGGGTTACTCACCCCAGACGTTGTCGCTGGGACTAAAGTAATTTGGGACTCAACGTAAATTCGTGCTCACATGATGTGTCTCTTTCTCCTACAAGTAGAGGGCAGCCTCAAATGCAGGTTGATGGAAACGTCTCATGTTTTTCCAGACAATGGGAGTTTTGGATGTCTTTCTAGTTGATGCGCGTTTACCCCACAGTAACAGCTGGATCCACATTTAATACAATGCAGCACATGGTTCCTCGTAGAATTGCTCTGCGTGAGGAATCATGCAACAGCATGGAATTTGGAGTCAGATGTCAGTTCGAGTCGTGGCTCCTCATTGTATTACTTAGAAGTCTTCGGGGAGACTCAAGCTCTTTGAATCTTGCTTGATATGTAAAATGCGTCTAAAGACACCCATTCTATTTATTTCATAGACTTGCTTCAACTACCAAGATAACGCAAGTGAGAGCATTACTGAAGTAACCTCTGCAACAAAGAATCATCTCTAACCGACCAGATCACACAGCACAGAGCAGGTTCTCAGGGACACTCGTGGTTCCCCCTCCACAGAAAACTTGCGTGGCTGCTACAGGTGGAAAGGGGCAGAGCGGGAACCGAAACCTGGTTTTCGTGGAGCCCTGGGCAGTGCAGAGCTGGAGGGAGAGCAAAGCCGGCCACCCTCCGAGCCAGCCCTGCCTCCCAAGGCCATTGCTCAAGAGGCCTCTCGTCAACGGCCATTTTCACCAGAGCTCGCCCAGGGCTCGGGTCAGAAATCTCGTCAGCAATCTCAGTGTCCCCTTTAACTTAGCCATCCTGTGGTAGAGGAAATATGTGAGGTCTTTCTCCGGGGCTCCTGGCACAGAGGACATAAACCCTTGGAATCTCCCGAGAGATGGAGCGTCTTTTATTCCGAGGAGCTCCTTTCCACCACACCTGAGTTGATGCTAATGAAGCTCCTCCCAGGTGGGGCTGCATCACTGCAGGGTGGGACTGTCCCAGGGACGCTAAGCTTGTGATGAGAGGGCTGGACCTTTCCACCCCCACCCCCACCCCCCAGGAGGGAAGGGGACCGGCAGCTGAGTTCAAGCAGCAGCGACACGCGATCCTTGCCTACGTGATGGAGCCCGGGGAAGATGCCTGGGCCAGTGAGGCGTGGGAGCTTCTGGGCTGGTGGACACATCGGTGCTGGGAGGGTGGTGCCCGCAGGGGCCTGGGAGCTCTGGCCCCGCCCAGACCTCACCTGTATGCGTCTCCATCACCTCTTCACCTGCATCCTCTATAATTAACCAGTCATCGCAAGTACAGCAATCTCCAGGTTTCTGCAAGTCGTTCTGGCAAATTACCCAACGTGGGGACAGGGAGGGGGTGTCGAGTCGAAAGCCCCTGAATTTATGGCCAGTTGATCAGACATGCAGTGACCCCGGGCTTGTGCCTGGCGTCTGGAGTGGGAGAGTCGTGTGGGTCTGAGCCCCGACCCGGCTGGAGGCTGACACGGAGGCCGGGCAGTTAGGTCAGAGCTGAACTGACATCAGCTGGAGTCGCAGAACTGTCGTGGGAAAAGTGCACCTGCACCCTTGGTCCAGGGCCAGGCCCTGCCCACCCGGCCGTTATGGCCCGACTCCGCTGTCACCCTCCAGCAGGCCGCACAGGGTCCTCGATCCACCGCCGCGCCGGCGGTCAGCTCCACCGGCTCTCACAGCACTTCAGGACCTCCCAGCACCTGCAGGACAAAGGCCAGGTCCGTAACGGTCACAGCAGTCTCTAAGAAGAGACCCCCGGCCTTGGCGTTGGGGCGCGAGCGGCGCTCGGTCACCGCACTGGCAGTGGCCAGGCCTGGTCCGGGGGTGTGGCGCTCTTTCCTTCCCCAACTGTGGTGTGACGGGTAGTCTCACGCGTCACCCTGACTGGCCACGGGCCGCCCTGAGATCTGGTCAGCGTGGCCTCTGTCAGCCTGTGAGCGAACTGAGCAGCTGGGCCTCGTCCACCCAGGGAGGGCCTGGAAAGAGCAAACCGGCAGGGGGTGCACACGTTCACTCTCTCTCCTCACACCAGGGCGTCTGCCTTCTCCTGCCCTCGGACTTCGGTGCCTTGGGTCTCTGTTTTCAGACTCAGACAGGGACTTACCCCAGCGGCTCCCCAGGTTCTGGGCCCTCGACTCAGACTGAACTGTCCTGGTCTCCAGCTTGCTGACCGCAGGTGGGCCGTGGGACTTCTCGGCCTTCATAATCACGAGACAGCTCCTAAAATGCTGTGCTGTGTCCCGTTCAGGTATACTGATATGTACATATACCTCCTGTTGGTTCTGCTTCTCTGGAGACCCCTGGCCGCTACACACCGCCGTACCACAGAAAGCCCCAACCAGGTCCAGGCGGTTATAGGCTCAGGGTTTCCTGGGACAGAATCCAATCCATGCAGATTGCACGTGCTGGGCAAGCAGGACGGAGGACTCGGGATGCCGTGCCCCTTGGTCTAGCTGACTCGACCAGGGAATCCCCAAGCCCAGGGTCCCACCTCCCCAATCCCCATCATGTCAGCACGAAGCTGGTGTCTCCGGCCGCCGGCCACAGGGGGGACCCCTCTCAGACCCCACTCCGGTCTCGCGGTCACGTGTGTCCCGTCTCCAAGGAGCAGCCTCCGCGCCCCCTTCCCCACGACGACGCTCTCCCCGAGTCCTCAGCAAGCCCGAAACCCCCTCCCCTGCCTGGAAGGTTGTCGCGGGCACCGACGGAGCGGACGGCCCCCCGGCCGGCTGGCGGGAGGGGAACGCTGGGCGCAGCCAGACCGGCGAGACGGTCTGCTCTGGTCCGAGTTGGGTTTTGTTCCTCTTTCCTTGCTCTTGAATGTCTTAACAACAGGAACGGCCACAACGACTGACGTCTCCTCTGGAGAGGGTCATCCGTCCCCCTGAAGCCCTCACTGTCTCCTTCTGGGCTGAAACACCTAGAGCAGAAATGGCATCTGGGCCTTTCATGACCTTGGGGCTCACGGCAACACCGTGTTCTGCTGATAACTCTGTAAAGAACATCTCCAGTTATTCCTCCCAGTTACTGGGCATCCCCCCTGGAAGTGACGGGGCGGAGGGCAATCCTGCCGCAGAGTGCCCTGTGCTGGGCTCTGACCCCTGTGCCCCGGTCCACCACCCCCAGCGTGCTCCCCTTAGGCCGACTCTCGTCAAGCTGTAGGGATTTATCCTTTTAACCACAGGCTTTCCCCTTGGCTACAGCTCCCTGAAGGTAGGGACCACGTCTACTTATGTCAACCACAGTCAACACGGAACACTCACCTGTTATACCCTGAGCATCTTGTATGTGTTCGCGGGGTCCTCGTCTCGCAGCCCCAGAGCCCGAGAACAAGAGCGAGAGCAGCGTGCCCAACGGCGCTCAGCCCGGCAGTGACTCGCCCGAGTTTGAGCCCTGGCAGTCCTGGCGCCCGACGGCAGCAGGCGGGCCACCGGCCCTGGTGCTGAGGGACCGTGCAAGACGTCACATCCCAAACGTGATGGCACCGGCGCTCCAGCATCAGCACCAAAGTCGGAGAAGAGCGCCGGCCTCCACACGAGGCTGACCCAGACGGGTCGCGGGTCACCTGCCCAAGGGACGCAAGGCAGCTTCGTGTGCCTCAGGGGCGGTGAGGGGTGGAGGTCCAGCCCCAGGCCAGTCTGGGTGCGGAGGCAGGGCTGCCCGAGCCTGGACCCAGACGGCGTGTGGACGGGAAGGGGTTTGGGACTGGGAGCCAGAGCAGCACAAGCGAGGACGGAAGGTAGGGTTTGTGCAGCTGCAGGATGGCCAAGAAGCAGTGGTCCTCACGGGCTGGCCCAGCAGCCTCCTCCGAGGTTCCACCGCGTGAGGGGCAGGTAGAAAGGAGCGCTGGTCCTTGTTAAGATGACCCCTCCATTGGGCTCATGTCCCCGTGCAAGCAAAGCCCTGCGCGGTGGCCGGGGGTCCGTCGTGGTCCTGCCCCACCTGTGTGCTCCGTCTGCCTTGCTGGGCCCGGGCCCCTGACTGGCCCTGGACCCCAACCTGCTCCCATCCAGTGACCCTGACGCTCGGGGTCCTTCCTGCGTCCACCTCCACACGGAATTCCCGCTGCCCCTGCGCCCACCTCTGAGCTTGTTCACTTTCAAAGTTAAGCTTAAACTTCAAAGCTCTTCTGGAATCCCGCAGACCCCTCCTCTGTGCCGAGGTGGCACCTGGACCCACGTCCCCGCTGTGCGAGCGGGACTGGGTGTGTGCTGTGCTGGGGCAGGACCGCGAGGGTCTGAGACCAACACCTGGCCTCACAGGCCTGAAGACAGCAGGAGCTCCATAAACGCATCAGGACAAAATAAATACATCACGGCTCAAACTTCCTCTCAAACCCTGGGGCGAGATCAGGACCTTGTGCTCAGGGTGGCAGTTTTTAGCAAACCCTCTCCTTTTCCTTGGTGATCACTGTTCTCCTGCCCTGTGGAAGCTTTTTGTCCTTAAAATAGGCCTACGTGCTGTCAGAGCAAACCCTGGGCCCAAGGGTGCCCGGGAGCACGGAGGGCTGCTGAGTTTTATGGCCGCTTTTTCGGAGAATGTACCGAAACCACTGGGTCGAGAAACGCGCGAACGTGGTCGTGTGGGGCGTCTGGGTTTCATTCAGGAAACATCGCAGGGAAGAGAGGCAAGAGGCGCAGGAAAGACGGGGAGATGGCTTCGAAAACTGGAATTACAGGGTCAAGGACTAGGGGTAAGAGCTTTCCGCGGTGAGGCGTGTAAGAGGGAATATTAATTCGAAGGAGAGACTTCCTGGTGGATATTTAAGTTTGTGCGGACACCGTCTGGCCAGATACTCACAGAGGAGGTAACCGTGAACAGAGAGACCCAGGAAGGCACCTTGGGGATTGGAATCTGCTCTGAACACCATGGTCCAGGCCACCCACACCCGGAGTCAGCTGATCCTGAGGGTCTCGCCTTCCCCTCGGCCCTTAGTGGAGAAGCCCGCCCTGTAAGAGACCACCAGGCTCAGGGTCAGAGCCTGGGTTCAGGGCCCAGCCGGGGCCCTTCTGACCAGGTGACCCCCTCCCTACCAGCCTCAGCGCAGGCGCTTGTAGGGCCGACGTGACCTGAGCTCAGGGCTTGCGGGCTGGGAAGGGCTCTGCCAGGCCTTTACTGTTTTGTGAACTGAGCCCCGCGATCGTCCAGAGAACCAGAGCCACATTCCCAGCCCCAGGTTCACTTATTCCTTCATCCTGGACTCACCAACCTCGTCATCCCGTATTTCCTGACGGCAACCGTGGGGAGACCGCGGGGCCCTGACAGCAGCCCTCCAGGGGCAACATCTCCCAGGCCTATGGCCGTTTCACAGTGTGGAAGGGTGCAGCGCAGAGAGCAGACCCGGCTTGAGCCCCGCCGCTGTCACAGTGGGACGACTTCTAAAAGGGATAATCGCACCTGGAATAGCACGTGCACAAAGCTTATCCCCGTGCCTGACGTCTAGGAGACACACGACACACGCTGGTTTGTTCCTCTGAACCTTCACTTCTCAGCTCAAAGCGGCTGGGAGTGCGCGGTCATCCAGAAGGGCCGACGCTCACTGGCTCCGGGGAAAAGCCACCAACAGAGGGACGGGCAGGGTGACCCTGAGCCGAGAACAAGGCCCCGTGACAGAAACCTGTGAGAACCAAGAAGCCATGTACGTACTTGTGGTCATGAAGACAGCAACCCAGCCCCTGCGGCCGGGGTCTGATGGGGCCACACCGACCGCCACGGGCCAAAGCCCTCACCCCGCTGGCCCGCTCAGCCGCCTTCCATCCACCTTCAGAGCTCGACACCACCAGTTGTCACGACAGAGCCTCTCCCATGGGACCCTGTGTCCCTGTGACGGGCTTTCTCCCCACCGTCCTGGCCCCAGGGCTGCGTCCTCTGACCCCCTGGTCTCACCCTAGGAAGCTTCCCGCTGGGCTGACGGCCCTGGTCTAGAGACGGGACCTGAACTCTCCCAGATCCTGACAGCAGTCTGTCTGCTGCTTACTAGACAGGTCCAGACGGACAGTCCCTGGGACTCGAAATCCACTTCCAAACATGGAGCCCAGCGCCCGCCCCGGTCAGTCTCCCACGCCCGGCCCAGCTCATCCTCTGTCCACACGCCTGGTAAGTCTCAGTCCAGCCGACTCACCCAGATTTGTCCTGACTCCGTCTGCCAGCCTCCCGTCACAGCCCCGTCCAGAAGCTCGCCGCCCATGCCCTCACGAGAGCCGCCAGCAGCCTCCCAGCCTCCGCCCCGCCCCGTGGCTGCTTTCTCAACACCGCAGCCAGAACCCTAACCTCGCCAGATTTCTCCTTTTCAGCAAACACCAACACCCTTCTCATCGCCGACAGGGTAGAATGTGGACGTCTTTCCCTGGCCCCCAGGGCCGGCCTTTCGCTGACTCCTTGCCCCTGACTCTGCCCGTGGCCACCCACCTGGTGCTCCTCCTCCAGAAGTAACTGGCCTTGTGTCCCCCAGCCAATCCCGCCAGCACCTGCATCGCCCCGGGGGCCTTCCTCCCTCTCAGCCTCTCTCGCCGGCCCCGCTCTGACCCTCACCTGCCCAACTCTTCCTAGACGTCTCCGCTGCCTGGCCGCCATCCTCAGGAAGCTTTCCGCGAATCCCCTCCAGGGCGGAGCTGCCCCACTTCACCCTCACATGCCCTGGGCCCACGCCCAACACGTGAGAATTTACCCAACTCACCTCTTTGTTAACAAGTGTGTGGCTCTCCTCCAAGGCCTGGGTGCCTCCCAGGAGAGATACTGCATCATAGTTTGCACCCTTCCTGCATCTCAGCGCCCTGCACACCGGAGCGCTAACACTGCACATCGGACAAAGGTGTGCTGAGCTCAGCCGAGTGTGGACGAGAACTAAAGGATGGGCAGGAACCAGAGCTTTGGCCGAGCCCAGGTGACCGCAGCCGAGCTGCAGCCAGCCAGGAAGCAGCGCCGTGCTCCAGGGCCCACCACGCACCGCTGCAAAGGTGTCACATGACCATCGCCCTGTTCCAGGGCTGCTACTCACCCAGCTGCCCCCCACCCCCAGATTATGAGCCCTCCAGGGTAAAAGCACCACCCCTGTGGCTGTCTTACTCACCCCTGTATCTTCCAGGAGGGTGACTAGGGATCAGGAAGCCCCCCACACATGGGTGCTGGCTGAGTCAGGTACCAAGCGTGGGTACCGCCCACAGCTGCCCTTGGTCTCTCATCCCCGTGGAGGCAAGAGGAGCCTGGACTTGGTGTCCAGAGGCATTGACTTGGAGCTGGTCCCTCAGCGGGGCTCTGCGCACCAGCACCCTCGCCCTCCGCCTCTGCCACAGCCGGCAGGGGGCTGTGTGCAGAGCTGACCTCAGCGACGTACCCTGGTCACAGAGGCCTGGTCACCGCTCTGCACCAAGCCCCGCCCCGTGGTCACACAATTAATGTCCTAACCCCATTCACTCGCTGACACACAGTATGCTTCAATTCCAGGTGTGGCCACTGACAGCTCCGTCTTTGCAGGGTTCATTAGGTTTGGCTGCTCATCGAATCCGCCTAATTTCCAGCCATGCCCTGTCCTGTAGGAAAAAAATGATAATGTGTAACGATTACACAGTTCGCTTGTTTGATGGAAAACAGATTTGTCCTCATTCTCTTGCTGAAAATGGCTTTACCTCCAGAGAGTGCTCTGCACGTCCTATAGTGGTCCTGGGGTGGGGTCCACGGTCCGCCCAAACCACACGTCAGACCCAGTATCCCTCCTCCACCATGGGAGTCCGTCTCTGAGCATGCTATTGTTGGGTGCTTTCTGTGGAAAGAAACACCCAACATGTTTCTTGTTCAAGATGAACGTTCTCGTTCACCAAGAACGTCCGTCGGCGTTGAGTGAAGACAGGGTTCCAAGGTCAAGTGTGTGAGAGGATTGAATTGCAAATTAAGGGTATGTATTTAATGCAGTACTGGCCCAAGATTTAAATGCACGGTCTCAACTGGGGACCGTCGGTGAGGGGAATACAGGGTGCAGTGCTCCACAAGGCTGTCTGTCCCTAGCAGCCCCTCTGCGCCCCCCGCCCCGTTATTGGGGACCAGCTATGGGGACAGAGGTCTGGAGAGCAACCTGGCAGGATCAGTGCCCTCGCCTCTCCAGCTCACGGTCAGAAGGTGACACGTAAGCAAAGGTGGTGCCACGTTCCTCCCCGCCTCCGACAGCTCTTCATCCAGTCGTCCAACACTTCCTAGCAGCTCCTGTGTGCCCAGACGGTCTTAGGTCGGGCTGTCCAGGAGCCGGCCCCGAAGATCCGGTCTGTGTACAGGTGCTTCGTTAAGGAAGTGCCCCCAGAGGAAATCTGCATGGAGCAGGGCACGTAAGACAGGAGTAGGGAGCCGAGCACGGGGGTCCTCAGAGGGTGGCTGGAGCTGGCCCGGCAGAGAGGGCTCCTGGGGAAGGCATACTTAGGTGCCCCCAAGTCTCAGGGTGGGGCAGCCATACTGCCACACCAGCAGGTGGGAGGGGAGGGTCTGCAGGACATGGGGTGGCGACGCTCCAGGACTCCAGCTCTGCGTCAGCCTCCCGTCTCTCTGTACACACAGCGCCCTCCCAGCTGGAACTCACCCCCGTCTCCCCCAGAGCTGCCCGGTGTGTCCTGAACTCTCTGCCGTCACGAGACCTGTTTTGCTAGGACAGTGGCGTCCGCCCTCTCCCTCTGGATCCCGCACAGCTGCTGGTGAGGCACATCGCTCGAGGCGGACCCTGGGGTCGGGCAAGAAGGGTGAGGGATAAACTCGCCGGGCACCGGCTGTGGGGAGTGAGGACAGCCTGACGAGTCCAGGGAAGTGCCCTCTGCTTTCTGAGGCATCTGAGGAGGAAACCACGAAATGCAGACGACAAGGTTTCAGTGTCGTTTTGCCACGAGGTCAGGGGGACCTCGGTTCCATCATAACTGCATCTCTGAAGCTCTACAGTCTCCAGAAGACCAGACTCGATCATTCAGTTTGGAGGCCCTAATGTCCCTCGGAAGCCGAGAAGAACTTGTCCAATTTTACCAGCACTTCTCAGAAACCTGCAGACGCCACCAGAGTATGTTAGGCCGGTCCAGACCGTCAGGACGGACAGCCCTCTTGAATCCACATGGATATTTCTGTTTTCGCAGACACAGCCATCTGCGATTCTGTTCCAGACGGCGGAGAGCCACCAAATTGAATTCCTCCCCCACGATCACTCCCCAGAAGCAGCTCTGGGGCAACTCCCAGCCCCGCACAGAAGCGGGAGCCCTCGGGGGCCTTGAGGAGCAAACCAGTGCACTGGCCTCGCCCCGGGTGTCTCCCCCCTCGCCAGCCCCCGAGCTTTGGGGGAAAACGTGAGCAAACACACAAAGGAGGTGAAACCAGGCGCGTCCCTGGGTTCCGCTGCGGCCCCTACCTGGCTGGAGATGTCCCTCAGATGGGGCATTAAAAGGACTCACGTGGGGCAAGGTCATACCCAAAACCCAACGTTCATCTGCCTAGTGTTTTTGACCTCATTCCGGGTGCCAGGCACAATTCCAGCCGAAGGGCTTTAACGGGAAAGATGCCACAAGGGCCTACCGTCACCCGGTGGGCGTCCACTGGCCGTGAGGATGGGGACAAAACAGTCAGTGCAGAGCCTCAGTGTGTGGCTTTGGCGACCAGGAGGGCAGCGAAGGGCCTGAGTGGCCTCTCCCTGGCGCTGAGGTCTGAGCGGCTGGACCGCGCTGGGCCCACATCTGGGCAGACGGCATCTGCCCAGGGAGCAGTCAGTGCAGGGCCCCGGGTGGGAGCCGCCTGGCATGTCTGAGGACTATGCAAGCCAGGAAGAGGACTTCAGGTTTTATTCGAGTAAAATTAGAAGCATTAAATGGCTATAAGCAGAAAGGCACCGTCATGCAGTTTATGCTTCTGAAAAGCTCTCCTGGCTCCGTGGAGCACAGGTGTGGGGCAGGAGGGGAGGAGAAGGCAGGCGAGCAGCCCAGACGCAGTCCTGGGTCAGATGAGGGCGTGGCCAGGACAGGAACAAGGCTGAGGGTTTGCGGGTATTTGGCGGAGGGTGTCACGAGAATGACAGATGGATTTGAATTTCAGGGGGACAAGGTGTTTTAGTTTACACAGCTTAGAGGATGCTGAGACCCGCTACAGAGACTAGGGGACACGTGGGAGAGGAAAATTTGTTTCTTGGGGGCTCGGGATGCACAGACGTTTTACCGCATGAAAGCACTCCGCGCTGATTGCGAGGCAGCAGGCCTGGCTCCCCCCGGGTGACCTGGGCGTGTGTGCTGCGTCGCCCCAGCTGGGACGACAGGGGCCGCCCCACATGGAGAAGGTGCTCCTTCAATGAGACCATCGTCCATGCCTGGAGCTTCACCTGCTCCCCTGCTGTGTGCAGTGGGACGGGGACCCCGAGACGGGGCTGAAGCTCTGAGAGGGGTTGTGACATCATAATTCACACAAAAGCCTACCCCCGTCCACTGTCACCTCGATTAGGAAGGATGAGAAGAGAGGACGTGGCCCAGGGAAGGAGAAAGAAGTCCATGGGGACAAGGATGCATCAAGAACAGAGAAAGAAACACCAGCTTCTAATGGAATGAAGAAATTAACAATAAAAAATGAAGAATCATGAAACAATGGGGAAACGATGGACTAATTCAACAAATGGCACTGAGAATTGTCTAAAGGGGAAAAATTCAAACGCCAAGATTTGCTTCACTTCATACAAAAAATAAATAGAAAGCTGTAAAAACAAAATAAAATCCTATAGAATGCAGGTGGTTGCCACGTGTTTCCTAAAGAGCCTGGGAGCTAGAGTGAGGTGAGAGTGTGGGGTTCTAGGTCAGACAAATTCAGGTTCCACTCCAGGACCCATAATATGTGACGTCAGGAAGCTGCTTCACTTCCTTGCACTTCAGTTTTCTTATATGTAAAAAGAAGAGAAAAGGTATCACAAAGACTAAATAAAATACTCCCTCTAAAGCACCTAGCACATAGCATGTAGCTGGCAGGTTGTAAGTACCCACTTTATGTCAGCTATTTTTATTTTATACCATAACTGTATGTATTTTATAAAAATTTTCAACAATAACGAGGCAATTATGATTTTTGCCAGACAGCCCTCAGACCTTCAGAACCTTCCATCTCTCTGATGCCCATTGTGGTATAGTCAGATGAGCTTCGGGCACCCGAACACCCACTGCAGGATCACCAACTCCAAGGGCAGCCTCCTGACGAAGGGTCCCGTCGGGGGTCTTCGTGGTGACGTGTCAGGTCCTGAGCTCTGAGTCCGCGGCCCTGGCATGAACATCTTGGTTAAGAGGGACTGGGAAGAATGGGAGGGGATTAGGGATCCCCTGGTGGGCCCCGTGCTCTGTGATTTACAGACCAAATGCTGCTAAATCTCCATGACAACCGAGCCAGGAAGGCACTGTGATCTCTACCTGACAGATGCGGAGGCCAAGGGTAAGTAGGTAACCCACGGCGGGTCAGCGCTGAGATTAGATGCCGAAGGATCCCCGGCCGAGCCTGTTTGCCCTGACCCATTCTCCTTCATTCTTGGGCGGAGCTACTGCTCCAGTCAGGCCCAGAGCCAGGGGAGCGGTGGGTCACTCGCACAGAACCTGGGCCAGCAGGAGACACTGGCCCCAGGCAGACCCCTAGACCAATGCTGCAGGAGTGCTGAGATGGTCAGGTGCGGGGGGACGGCAGTGACAATTAGAACTCAGCGTGGGCAGGGTCAGGGAGACTCTCTTTTTAAGGAGATTTTTTTAAAAAAAGAAAAAGCTAGGTTTCCTTTAAAAAGAAAATTGTATAGTACATGCAATAAATAGGCTTTTGAAAACCTATAAAGGCTGTTCCGACGCAGGGTGGCGTCATTCACCCCAGGGAGCGCCTGGGCCCCTGGGGAGCTTGGGTGGAGTACAGCCCGTCTCGAACCCCCAGTTTCTGGTGGGCAGAAATCGAGGACGCCAGATGGGGCGGTCCCCAGGGTCCACGCCTCAATTCCAAGTCGAACTTGAATGTGAAATAAGTCAGAGCCCACCTGTGGTGAGGGTGCGCTCGCTGATGTCAGCCCCGCTCCTTATCGCCCAGGGTCAGGGTCCCACGGGCCCGAGGCCTGAGCGCACGCGGTGCCGTGTGAGCGGGGGGAGGGCCCCCGTCCTAACGCTCGGAGAGAAGAGAGCTGAGGCCGGGGAAGAAGGCAGCTGCCTGCGCCACTGTGAGGGGCAACCACGCGACCAGCATGTCAGTCACCAGCCGGGAGGACGGTACCTTCAACAGACTGCTACTCCAGCCGGAGGGAGCAGGCGGCGAACCGGCCAAGCAGGGGTGGTTCACATCGCAGCCCCCAGCCAGGACCCAGGCCTTGAGCTGTTTCCCCAGTTCCGGCTGCAGGGCTCCCGGCGAGCAGTTCTGTGTCCCACTGGGGTGACTTATCCGCCTCCCCAACCCTGCGATCTCACCCAGGGCGCCTGAGCCACCTCTCTGCCGGCCTGTACCGCAGTGTAATCCGTCCCGCAGCGATGGCCTTATTTAGGCGATAGAATCTTATAACTTAAATAGCTGCAGGATGGCCTATCTGCGCAGCACAGATAATGTATTTTCTGTCAACTACACCGTGGACCAGTTTTTCACCTCATTTTTTTTTAGATCAGAAGTAAATGGAAAAGGGGACGACAGCATAAGATCTTGGTGGCAGCGGTGACTGACTGACTGTTCCTCGGAAGGGAGAGCTGATGCGTGGGGGCTGCGCGTCGTGAAGAAGTTTGTGCAGGAGGGTCTGGCCCAGCCCGTGGGAGGTCGTGGCCTGTGGGAAAAGAATAAAGCTCATGGCAGTACCAGCAGAATCAGGGCTCCCAATTTCCAGGGCATGGAGAGGGGCACGGAGCGACACGAATTCAGAGGAAGGTGAGAAAAACCGTGTAAGGCCGGAGACTAAAGGTCCTCAGCGCCGTGTGGTAACCGCCTAAGGGATTACCCTCACCTGAAGTTTACCCCGAGTTTCCTCCAGAAGACTGTACCCGTCCATCACCAGTTAATGCAAAACGTCTTTATGTTTGCAGACGTCTGAAGAAAGCGTGCCTGAGACACGGCCCGAGGCCAAGCCCGGGTCTGGGGACCACGCCCAGGCTGCTCCCGGAGTCCCTGCAGGAAACGGCGGGCTCTTCCCACCTAACAGCCCCGGCAGCTTCCTCGGGGCCGACGCCCTGGAGCCACGCGCTTGGACTAACGGCCCCACGGAAACGACGAGCCAGTGACCCCGTCTGAAGATCACCGGCCACACTTCACGCTCTGCCGGTGGACCTGCACGTGTAGACACGACACGGGCGCCTTGTGGTCCCGCCAGCGGGAGGGCTCTGAGACCCGCTCACCGGCAGGGACGGGGGGGAGTTAGAGGGACGCGGCTAGTGAGGAGGGAAAGGATGGATGGAGGGGGGACGAGGGGACGAGGGGGCCGGGGGACAGTGCATCCCCACCCAGGAGCACAGCAGACAGGAGCCCCCCCAACCCCGGCCCGGGCTTGGCCTCCAAGACGCTCCTCCTCACCTCGGGCAGCACCTTCCCACCACCCTCTGCCCTTCTCAGGCCATCTGGACGTCGTGCTCCAGCCCTGAGGGACCCCACATGCCCCGTCCATCCGGCCAGGCTCCCCTCGTCTGGGAAGCACCTGCTGAGAAAAGCAGCCCTTGGCGCTACCTAAGCCCTGAACTCAGGGACACCAGCCCTGGCCCCTGGGGTCCCACCTGCCCTGAGGTGGCCTCTGTCCCCAGCCGGGCAGGTGGGCTGCCTTCCAGAAGGTCAGCTGGGAAGCACAGTGGGTGGTTCTGCAAGCAGCTCTACAGAGAGTGGCCAGGTCCCCAAGGAGCAGGGCCTCAGACGCTGAGCCCCTTGTCCCAAGAGCCTCACGGGCCCCGTCAGCCCCCATCACGCTCAGGAAGCGTCCGCGCCCCCCTGTGTGGCCCGCCTGTTTGTGTCTCATCACCTCCACCTCCGTCCCCATCACTGTGGCGTTCAGCCAGCTGTGCTTTTGCACCTGCCCTTCCCGGTTGCCAAAATCTGGTCCCCTCCTCCCGATGGAAAACACGTCTATTCAGTCTTCCAGAGCCAGCCTGACCATCACCTCATGACAGGACACCCAGCCCACGGAAAATCTCCCCCTCAGGCCTAGGGGCCTGCGCTTCTGGTGGCAGGAGGGCCAGGCAAAGTGTGGACTCAAAGGACAACCCGCCACCCTCAGCGGGCAGCACCATGGGTGCCGGAGGGCAGGGACGGGACGGCGCAGGGCCGCTCCGCCGGAGGGTCCCCGTCGGATGGAGACGTGCTCCCAGGAGCCCCCACAAGAAACACACAGACCGTGAGCGGAGCTGATCCGAGGATCGGGGCTTGGAACCCAGGGCGGCACAGGACGGTCAGAGATGCACAGGCCGCACCCAGCCTGCCGTCCAGCCCAGAGGCGTTACCTGCAGGTATTTCTCACTGGCCCACGAGCGGGTGTTTAGACGCTCCCATCAACATCAGAAATGGGCCAAGCATGTGCTCCTTGACGTAATGAAACGCCATGAAGGAGACTCTCACTCCTGTGGGCTGTGAACACAGGCTCCGCCATCACTCAGACGTGACCTGGCTGGGGCTCAGCTTCCACGAAAAAGGACTCGCTAAGCAAATCGGTACCGGGAGCAAGATTTCCATCACCGTTTCCTCGAAGGCATGGGCACCTTGTCCTCGCCTCACGTGCCCACTCTCTTTAAGATGGTTTCCTGAACAAGGAGATGTTGTAAGAACACCTGGCAAGCCTTATCAAAGGTCGCCGGGCTTTATAAAAGCAGCTCTTTCACTGGGGTGGGAGGGAAGGAGGGAGGTCGGCGTCCATTCAGTGTTTGAACTCCAAAGCCGGGGTCCCGAGTATTAGAACTGCCTTGCGACGTGGCAGTGCCACTGGCCACGGTCCGTCCCTCCTGTCCATACCCACTATCTCCTCGGATCTTCACAGCCGCCCCGAGAGACCAGAGTACGTTTGTATCTGGATTTTGTACCAAGAAAACAAAGCCTGAGCCAGACCACGTGATTCCTCGAGGTCACACAGCCGGTCCAGGGAAAGCTGGACTGGGGTTCTAATCCCTCCTGACAGCCTCTTAATTCCAGCCCCAGTGCGGCTCTCACAGGGCGGCTGGCGGTGCTCTTCAGAATAGCTCCTATGTAATACGCACTGATCGATTGATTCGAATCAGTGAGATGCTCCGTACACAAGGTGACCCACACACAATAAAACCTAAATGCTGGACCGGCACCCCGAGTTCACAAGGTAACCGCAAAACCCACTGCTGAGCACAGGGCAGGGGCCACACACCCTCCAGCTGGAGGCTCTCAGGACGAAGAGGAGGAAAGAGGGTTTGTGACAGTCACAGGCCCTCACGTGCACCTGTATGAGGTCCCCTGAGATTCCGGGGAGGCCTGGGGAAGACTCACGAACAATGCGAGGGCAGCTCTGTGCTCGGCCACTGTCCAAGTCACCCTTTCCGCTTGGTGACCGGCCAATGCAGAGTTCCGAATCCTTGGGGGCCGCCCCTTGCCCTGTAGGTGACCTCCCTCCATTATAGCCGGGGGTGGGTGGGGTGGGTGGCGGGGCAGGCAGAGGCATGGTGCCCGGGGCAGCCTGGGAGCAGAGCCAGCGGGCCCCCGTGCACCTCCTTGACCAGAACGGGACCCAGAGCCTGCACTGCAAAGGCACCTGCTCCAGCGTCTCCTCCGCCAAGATGCTCTTTATTAGACCAGGAAGGACCCGGAGAGAACGTGAACCATGACAGGCAAAGCGAGGGGCCGCATCCTCATTGCCTGGAAACCACTCCTTCTTTCCTCCCATCAAAAGCCACGAAAAATCCAGTGTTTCCTTAACCCCGATTAGAACAAAGCATAAGCATATGGTCTGCTTGAGTCATGATTACCAGGAAAATGCTCACCTTTCACCAGTCATTCATATTTTCTCCGCACTCAGAGACACCTAGCATCCTGAGGTTTCCCCGTGTGACCAAGATCACCACGTGAAGCCCCTGACATGTCCACCTAAAGTATAGAACTAAGGAGAGTGAAAGTAAATTATACTGTCGTTTAGCGAACCTTCACTCCGCCTCGCCCCTCCACAGGAAGGGAGTATCTCCCTGCCCCAATCCTGCGCACGACCATGGATTTGCTTTGGCCGACGTACCCTGCTCACCCCGTGTTGGTGAGCCTCTCGGGTCTGATCCTTGGTCCACAGCGGAAGCTGACGCATCAACAGAGCAGACGCGAGCCCCCGTATTTAGGGGGTTCCTGCTGCAACTCACCGACTCACGCTCACCTGAGGGCCCTCCCGCTGGTGCACCACGCGGCAGGTGCAAGTCTGTGTGCACACCACAGGCTTTGAAACAGCTAGAAAAAAAATGGCAACAACAGTTCATTCATTTTACGAAACAGGATCAAAGAGAAGTAACTCTCATGCCAGAGTCCAGGATGTTTATGTCCTAGCATCCTATTTATGTCCGGTTATTAAACTAACTGGACCTACCATGCTGTCAGTCCTAAAGAAGAATGGAAACCACACGCCCATATCTGCGGTACCTGCCCAGTCCCCTCACTCCCTCAGGCCCGTCCCGCCAGAGCTATGCCCTCGGCATCCCACTCTGCCCAGCCTGCGGCCGTCGGCCGGGTGCTTGGACCTGGCCTTGCCCCAGGGGTCTGCGGCGGGCAAGCACTCCTGGTGCTCTGAGCGGCCTTGAGCGCTGCAGTTGCATCCGCAGGAGAGAACTCAAACCAGAGAAAGACCTGCAGCAGGCCTGGCCGTTACAGTGGAAACTGCAGAAGAAAAAGGTACACAAACTTCAGAATTTCCACTTCTGGGAGGCGACGGAGGGAGTGACTGGTTTAATTTAGAGCAAGTTTCCCGAAGGCATCGTTGTGCAAGATGTGATAAATCAGTGCTGGCCATGACCCTGCAGACATGAGACTGTAGTCCACATTCTAACTGTGAAGATACAGAAAATGTAAATTAGGCTAGGTTGTTTATTTTTAATAAAAAATTATGCTTAAAACAGTTCATCTGGTCAGCTGGAGAAATTATTTGCCCAGAGTATGTTCTTCCTCTGTGACACTTGATAAGCACGGTGTCCCCATACGCCCCCCCCCCATGAAGGCTCTTCTCAAGGACCCTCCGGTCTAGACTCACGTCCAGCACCCCTGCCGGGGGAGGAGTGGTGGGCACCCTCTCGTCAAGACATTAAATGGACCACGAATGTCCCCAGCCTCGCCAAGACTTTTCTCTTTCACTCCCTTCCTCTTTTCTGATTCTCAAGGCATCCACGCTTCACAGAAGGACCTCACGGCTCCTCCAGGCTGTCAGCCCAGGCTCCCCACCCGCTGCTGACACGTTGGGCAGGTAACTCCCGTGGGGACTGCCCTGCGCATTATAAGATGTTTAGCAGCGTCCCAGGTCCCTCCACACTAAATGACAGCAGCGTCCCCCAAACACACCTCTGGACGTTGCCAAATGTCCCCTGCAGGGCAGAAACACCCCTGGCTGAGAACCAAACACATTCGGTGTCTTGAAGCAGTTTATCAAGCTGGCTTAAGACCATGTTTCACATATTTTGGCTGGTAAAAAACCCGCATGGAAATTCCCAGGGCAGGTTGCTAAAAACACAGATTTCTAGATTCTATCCCAGACCTACCTTGCTGATCCCTGGAGGCAGGTGTGTGAGCAGCTCAGCCGTGTTCTGGTGGGTCAGAGCCTTTCTGCTGTCCCCCAGGAGAGCCTTCGGACGGCGGCAGGAAGTCCACAGCAGTTCTAGATGCTTCTGTCAATGAAACATCCGGAAAGTGAAAATGGGCCCTGGTACCTCAGCATCTTCTTTGCTCTCCAGGGAAAGCCCTTCCGGGGCCCCACCCCTCTGGGCCAGGTTACGCTACAAATCTGGGTCTAAAATATCCTCTGGCAAAGGGAAGGACCTCTTTCACCCCTGGGCTGGGGAGGAGCCCTTTCCCTAGAGGACGGAGCCAGCCCACACTTGCATTAAATTTGGGACCTGTGAGCGGGAGGATGAGAATAAATAGAATTTACTTAAGATTTTTTTCAAAAAACTCTCGCTACCAGATCAAGTTCCCATCGATGGTATTGTTTGGACTGGATTAGTTTTTTTTAATATTAGGCAAAACACAGGACTGCTGAGATAATGATGTGACATAAGGAACAGGAAGACGGCACGCAGACGCCGGGGGAGCTTAGCTTCAGCCTCCAGGAGATGTGGCCAGAGTCCCAGGACATGAGACACGTGACTCCAGTTTCCATAAAGATGCAACAGAAACAAGTCATTTTCTGAGTTAATTTTAATTAGGAGAGAAATAAGAATATGTGTATTCCTCCACATATCTTACGTGGACCTGGGTCCCCAGGAGACAATCTGGGCTCAGGGATTCCCAAGGATGTTGGATGCTGAGGGGCCCGGGGTGGGGGAGGGGAGGAAATGGGGGAGAAGAGAAACTGGTGGTCTCTGGGGAACAGGAGTTCTTGTTCCTGCCGCTCGCAGGTGAGCTGCTCGTCGGGACACACAGCCCTGGAGGTGGCAGCATGAGTGCCTCCACTCCAGCCCGATTGGGACCACGTCCTGTGCCCGCCCCGGACGCCTGCTTCCCAGCCACGTAGCTGTCCCAGCAGCAGGAGGGCTATGAGTCCCGCATCCCTGCTCTTTACCCCTGCTGGGAAGCAGTCTCCTGAAGATTGTAATAAAAGTGTAAACAGCTCCCAAGGCCCATGGCACTTGGCTGACCTCCCCCTCCAGGGTGGGGAGCCCCTCGGGGGAAGGTCCCCACGGCGGGGACTCTGTGAGGGCCACGCAGGAGGGACGAGAGGGTGGGACAGGCGACTTGGGACTTAGATAAACTCCACACATGGCCTGGATTGTGGACGCTCGACGGGACGCTGCCCTCTCCGTAACTGACCAGCCATGTCACACGCCGTCCCGTCACCTACCTCTACTGTGTTTTGCCACATAGTACGCTGATTGACTCAAAACCAGCTGATTTTGGATGAAAACACTCTTGCATTTTCAGATGAAATAATACTAATTTGGACCGTGAGCATCTGATCAGAATTCCCTGTAAATATCTGGATCAAGCGCCCGGGGAAGAAAGAGACCCAGTTGATTGTAATTGATCGTGGAAAACCCATCCCTTACAGTGTGCATCTCGGTATCTCCACTGGGCTCAGCATCTTAAAAGGCCCCAAGATGAAACTGGCGTAGAGAAGGTGGTGTCCTCGGGTGCCGGCTGACAGTGACAGATGGGAACGGGGACCAGCACGCTCTCACAGCCCCGATGGAGGGCAGACAAGAAGCAGGCCTCGTCGTGGGTGGGTTGTAATTCATTTCAAGATGCAGAGCGGCTCAGAGCTCAGAGGTGAACAAAGGGCCAGGGCTGCAGTCCCCAGAGAGTCTCCGCTCCGATCTGTCCCCTTTTGCTGCGTCTTCAGAAGGGCTGCTTAGGCATGACCTCCACCCTCCAGCCCGCGAGGAAGCTCCGGGCAGGGATGGGACCGAGCGTCACCATCCTCGGTGGAGAGGGACCCAATTTATTAAACACAGGAGTGACAGGTCTGAACAGAATTGTCCCCCGAGACCGAAGGAAGAAGACCCCATTTGTGGACAGCTGCGGGGATTCTGCAGCGCCTCAGACGGGGCGTGCAAGGGGAGCGTTGGCATGCGGAACACACGGTCCGGGAAGAGCTTGGGGGCTGGGGCGTCTCCCGGGGAAGTCTGGGAGGAGGAAGGAAGCACAGCTGCTGCCGCGGGTGTGGAGGAGGCCTGGGGCGGGGGCTCTCAGGATCTGTGGTTGCAGGGCTGCAGACAGATTCTGTTCCAGGGATGCAGCCCTGAACCTGGATACCACAGAACCTCTCCTCGGCCTCAGCCTCCCGCGGGGCCTTGTCCTCTCCCCCCAACTCTCCTCCCAGCTCCGCCCCCCCTACCCCCTCGTACAGCATCACCTTCTCTCGCTGGGGTCCCAGAAGCAGGCTTCATCAGGACCCCCCAGGTCCAGCACCTCCCCTTTTCATCCACGTTTATAGATGAAAACATCTACACACATCAAAAATGCAAGTCAGATCACCACTCACTTTCCAAAAGTCTTCAATCACTTCCAATGGCTGAACCCTGAGTCCAGGCTCAGGAGAAAGTCCTTTAACCCCGAGCGTGTCCCCAGCCCTGCGCTGTCCAGCTTCACCTCCACGGCCACCCCCGGCTCCACCCGATCGGGATCCACCACCAGGCGGGCGCACAGCCGCCCAGCTTCATACGTGGTCAGTCCTTACTGGTCTGGGATTCCAGGTTGGTACATCCGCCTACTCACCAAGACCTATTAGTGACCTGCAGTCGGCACTCGTGGGGCCTTCGTGGGCATCCTCAGCCATCTCAGAGCAGGGAAACACGCACACGTCCAGACCCACCACCCCGGCTCCGCTGGGACAGGACCACATCCCGCCTTCTCCGTCCAGCTCACACGCAAACAGGTGTCCTCCTCGTGGTCTACTGAGTGCCGCGTTCTTCACATCTCGGTGATTTTGCTCTTGGTTTTCTGTCTAAAATGGTCCCCGAGCGTCATGCTGCAGTGCTGTCTAGTGTCCTAAGCATACAAAGGCTGTGCTGGGCCTCCCAGAGAAGCTTAGAGAAGCTTCCATACAGCACGAGTTATGGGCTGTTGGCCCTGAGTTCAATGTTAATGCATCCATGATATTTATTAAGTTGGGTGTCTTCAAACAGAAACACATAAAACAAGGTGGTGTACTGTTTGGTGGATGAAACTGTTGTGACCAGACATTGGCAGGAATCTGTGGTGGTTCATTTTATGTGTCCACTGGGCTGGGCTACGGTGTCCCGATATTTGGTTCAACATTATTCTGGATGTTTCTCTGAGCCTGTTTTTGGACGAGATTCACATTTAAATCAGGGCACGCTGAGCAAAGCAAATTGCCCAGCGTGGGTGGGCCTCGTCCAGTCAGTTGACGGCCTGACCTGAACAAAAGCCGGCCGTCCCGAGCAAGGGGGGACTCTGCAGCCAGCTGCCTTTGGACTTGAACTGCCGTGCCCACTCTGCTCTGGGCCTGCAGCCTGCTGACCCCGCTGCAGACCGTGGACTCACCAGCCTCCACCATCACGGAGCCAGTCCTTGAGATAAATCACACTCTGTGGACATGCACATCCTGTCGGCCCTGTTTCTCTGCAGAGCCCTGACCAACACACGGACCCCGTATCTCCCAAGAGCAACGGGTCAGGTTCACTGACTCAGTGCTTGTGGCCACTTTGTGAAGCATAACTGCCGTGAATAACAAGAATAGACTGCACTGTCCCTGCCGCCTGGCTGTTATTATTCATGTCATACAATTATCCCAAGCCCCCGTCCCCACCTCCCACCACGTGAAGCCCTCCCTGGACCCCTTGACTCTTGCCCTTGGGCCCCGCAGGAGCCGGGGTCTCGCCCCTGTGGCAAACCTGGCACAGAAATGGCACAGAAGCATCTGCGAGTTCCCTTTCTCACCAAACCGTGAGCACTTTCGGATAGGGTTGCGCTTCCCTGGAACACGGAGGCTCTAGATGACCCTCTGATGCACGAATAACCCGTGAGAGCAGCCCTCGCGGGAGGACGGTGGTTCCCGACTGCAACTCCGGGCTGCTTTCACGGGCTGTTGACATTGACACCGCACTGTGCTCACAGCCACGTGGTTGAAGGTCACCCAGCAGCCCTCCTACGAAAACTTTCCAGGTCCCGTTACGGTGCTGGAAATGCCTGCATCCGTCCTCTGTATTCTGAGGCCTTGATGGGCACGGTGAGGACAGAGGTATTTTCCGGGCCGGGAGCAGGCAGGGTCTTTCATCAGCCCTTCAGCTGTTCAGACCAGCAGGGCCTTGAGGAAATGAGGACGGCATGTTCTCATAGGTTGTAAACCAGACGACATCATCAGAACTTGGGAGTATCCGGGCTGAGGCAGCCGCGCACTGACGCATCTTACTGATAACCCGGGGTCGGTGGGGCGGCAGGGAGGAGTCCGCACGCGATCTCCTGTGATCCCCGCCACGCATCTCCTCTCCTGACCATCTCGCCAGGAGCAGAAGACAGGGTGGCAGGGCCAAACTACTCTGGGACAACATTTAGAAGCAGTGAGCTGTGAAAACTTCAAGTCTAGAGAGAACAGCCAAGGGAGAACTTCAAGGAAGCAGATTTGGGTTCACTGACCTTGAAATGTTAGGAAGGTCTTTAACATTCCCAGCTGCCCCAGTGCGGCCGGAGAGAGAGGATGCCCTCCCAGAGGAGGGGCCAGGAAGTAGATGGGGCTCAGGAGGGCCCTGGAGGAACTTTAAGTCCCCCTGCGTCCCTCTAATGCTGAGACCTGGGTCACATCCCTCCTGGGAACCGTCAGCTTTGATCTGCACCCCGGACACTGGGTTTGGACCTCAGAGCCAAGCACTCGATGCCTGTGCCATGCTGCTGGAGGGACCCGTATCTCGGGGCAGGGAGACCATGTGGCGGCCACACGGCTTGCCCAGCTCGCCACCTCCCCTTCCTCCGCGTTCAGAGCTGACTGCTGGGTGGGCAAGCCCACAGGGCCTCAGCCCGCCCCATCCCAGCCAGGCCCTCAGCCAAGCACAAACACAGCCAGCCTGGCAACTCTGCCCGGAGGTCCTGTTCTACCTTCCTGACTAATCTCAGACTCTGGCCCCAAATCTCATATTGACATTGGCGACAATTTTACATGGACGGTGACAAGATCTGACAGAGCTTAAAGTTTCAGTGAAAAGATGACACAGCTGCTGTCCAAACACAGGCTCAAATCCGGGGCCAAAAAAGTAACGTCTGCGTGACGCACACAAGTTGGGTCATCCCTCTGCCCTCGCTTCTCCTTTCTATAAAGGACACGGGGTTGGTTTGCCAAGAAGGGAAGATGAACTCACACCTTGAACCATGAAGCACCAGGCAGATGTCTGTTCGTTAACGGCACCAGGAGACGTAACTGTGTTGCCCACCTCAGCATCCTTGGTCACACCTGCAGCTTCATTCCATGACCTCTGGTCCATGCACAGAACATCTTTTCCTGCCACATTCTCCATCCACTGGGGACAGGAGCCCAGGGCGCAGGTGCCCCTGCACTTTTACATGGAAACCAGCATCTGTCATATTTCTTAGGCTCTAGTCACATCCGGTCAGAATGGCAATCCTGCTGGGAGTTTCAGCATCTTGCTCTTTGACAATTTGAAGAATTCAGATGTCAGAGATCTTGTGCTTTTGGGAAGACTTGCTCAATACTAAGCTGGGTTGTAAGGTTGGGTTTTGAAAAATAAAATCCCGGGAACATTCTATTTTTTGGTAACTTTTCCTCTGCCATTTTGGGACCCAAAATGGAGGTGATGACTTATCCCCAGTAGCAGTGTTTGCTGTAATGTAATGCTCCCCAGGGTAACAACGGATAACTCTCACTAGATATCACTGGTTTCTGAGTGGTCCTGATGAAAATAATCATAATAAAGACCAAGGTCATTGCTTTGAGATGTGAATAGCTATTGGTAAAAGTGAAATGCCAAATAGCCTTCAATGACCTTGAGGTAAAACTGTATTATAGCTCTGATGAATTTTAACATCCCAGTGCACACGACAGGGCCTGGAGAAAGCATGTGTCCTGCAGACACACGCGCTTTAGGCCAAATCCACCTGCAGCACCACTTACAAAGAATACGACCCTGGGGCTTCCCTGGTGGTGCAGTGGTTGAGAGTCTGCCTGCCAATGCAGGAGACACGGGTTCAAGCCCTGGTCTGGGAGGATCCCACATGCCGCGGAGCAACTAGGCCCGTGAGCCACAATTACTGAGCCTGCGTGTCTGGAGCCTGTGCTCCGCAACAAGAGAGGCCGCGATAGTGAGAGGCCCGTGCACCGCGATGAGGAGTGGCGCCCGCTTGCCGCAACTGGAGAAAGCCCTCGCACAGAAACGAAGACCCAACACAGCCAAAAATAAATAAATAAATAAATAAAAGCCAAAAACCCTTCTATCCTCCAGCTCTTGCAAATATCTTTAAAAAAAAAAAAAAAAAGAATACGACCTTGAAAATGTTACATCCACTCTGAGGCTGTTTCCTGTCTGGAAAAGAAGGGGGTTGATACCATCACAGAGAGCTCGGTGAGCACTTGCAGACTTAAATGTAGGGGTCCAAGCTCAGGGACGGTCACTTCCTCACATGCAACAGGGATTAACGTCCTCCCCCACACCAAATGCAGGGAAATCTTTATGGAAACAAAGTTACTACACCTACTGACTTAGGGCGCCAAGGAAGTGAAACATCTAGAAAGGTCGATGGAGATGCCCATCGTAGGATGGTCCACAACCAGAGTAACAGGGAAAAGCAAGGGAGACCAGACACTCACTCTGCACTGAGCCTCTGCTGGACCCTCTGTTTGTGAGAACAGGGCAGCCAGGAGCAGTCAGGTTACCCTGGTGGGTGAGGCTTAGAGATCATCGTGCCTGGATTGGAGGACTAATTCTACCACTAACCAGCTGATAAACTTGGGCAGGTTACTCAACTGAACTGTGCCAATGCCTGCATTTTCTCAGAGGATTTTTGAAAGGGTTAAATCAGTTACGCATGGACAGTACTTAGAGAACATTCCAAGGGCTCAGTTAATTTTAGTTATTTATCTGTGTCAGGACTCGGCAAACTCTGGCCCTCTGCCTGTTTATATAAACAAAACTTTATTGGAACATGACCCTGCTCATTTGTTTATGTGTCGTCAGTGGCGATTTTCATCCTACAACAAAAAAGCTGAATAATTCAGACAAAGACCACATACTCGCAAACCTAGGATTTTACTATCTGGTCCTTTGTTGAAAAAGTTTGCTGATCCCTTGAAACTGTTAATTTTACGTGTCAGTTTGACTGGGCTAAGCATGTCCAGATATTCAGTCGAACATTATTCTGGCTGTTTCTACAAGGGTGTTTTTGGATAAGATGAACATTGAAATTGACAGACTGAGTAAATCAGATTGCTCTCCCCAGTGTGGGTGGGCCTCACCCAATCAGGTGAAGACCCGAATAGAAGAAAAGGATTGACCCTCCCCTGAGCAAGAGCAAATTCTCCAGCAGATGCCCTTGGACTGCACCTGCAGCATCAGCTCCCCTGGTCTTCAGCCTGCCCGCCCACCCTGCAGATTGGACTGACTCCTCAGGCTCCGTGACTGTGTGAACCAATTCCTTAGACATGTATTTTACAGATTCAGTTTCTCCAGAGAACTCTGTTCTCAATTTATCATTCACTGGAATATTCAAGACATCTGAACACAGCCCTGAGATTGTTGTAAAGGATCTCTCATCTCTTTCAGGATGGCTTAAGGAGACACGGGACTGAGCCAATGCCATCCCAGAGGACAGGACCCCCTCACAGGCTGTACTCGTGGGCAGTGGAGGGAGGGGCTCCTGGCTGTCCCCACGTGACCTAAATAACTAGGACATCAGGCCCCTTCAGGTCCCACCCTCCCTCTCTTTCAATCTTTGGGACTAGGAACTACAATTTGAGGCCTTAAACATTCTTAATTAGCTTGTTTAATTATCACATTAACACTTACCACTTTTAATAAAACTATTTTAGTTTTTATCATCTTTTATGATGTTACTGCAATTAATTGTGTTGGAAAAATGCTGAACCTGAGCTTCAAAGAATAAGGTGCTGGTTTTTGAAGTAAATGTGTTTGATAATGGGGTCTTCTCAGATTTCAGCATGTGGAAATGGGCTGGTGCATCATTTTATGTATTTCTATATGCATAACAGTATAGATCTATATTCACAAGTAAATGGATAGACACAATGTGTATTGTCATCTTACTGCTACTTGACATCTGGAAGTAGCCATTGATATACATTTCTATATTTCTGTTCATTCAATTAGCCTCCAGGCACTTCTTTATCACTTCCCTTTAGCAAAATTTTTTATCACTTCTCTTTAGCAAAAATCATAACATTGCGATTTCACTGGAGTCTCCTTCAGAGATCACTTGGTGTCATGGAGTGAGGTTAGGAACTACTTAATGAAGCAAACCACCAGAAGCATTATGGCTCGAACACAGTGGAAGGTTATGTCTCACCACGTAACAGAGCGTGGAGGGCAGGGCCGTCGGGGGTCTCATGCTGGGGCTACTCTGCCGTCTTCAGCAGGTGGCCCCCAAGGCTGTCCAGGCCTGTCTCCGTGTTGCGGGGAGGATGGGGCCGTGTGTGGAGCTTTCCCTGGGCCAGGCCCAGGCCCTTGGGCTCACATCCTGTGAACTAACCTTAAGTCCCGCTGCCGCACCTCACTGCCAGGGAGGCTGGGAAACCCCGTCTCGCTGGGCGCCCGCGAAGAAGAAAACATGAATTTTGTGAACAGCCGGAAATCTCTGCCATTGCTGCTCAGCCAAAGTGGGGAAACAGAAGTCTTCCTTGAATCTAATTACAGGTGGAAATGAATATTTTCATGATGCAGAGAAGAGCTTAATGAATATTCAAACAGCCTTATGAGACAGGTAAATCAATGCTAGTGTTTTTGCCGGGGGTAAAGTGGGATTGTGAGTACATAAATTCAGGGGCTCCACGGCGTTTTGAGATATCACCGCAGAAAAAAATGAGTCTGAACTCCTGGACTGAACCCATCCCTTTATTCATTCCGATGTGGACCGGCAACCTCAGGGCTCGACATTGATCTACGTGGTGAGGATAGAGGACCAACTCTCTACCATCTCTTCTTAGACGGAGGAGGACTTGGGTCAGACTGACCCTCAGACCAACGGCAAGCCCATGTTCACTGACACCAGGACACGCGGGCACCTTTAAGGTACCTGCACGTTCAGAGGGAGAATCTGACTTTGGGGAGCTTGAGACCTGAGACGTGAGATGCAGTGGAGAGAGGAAGAAGAACTTGAGCCTGAATCCCAGTTCTGCTGTTACATTTCTTCCATCATTCATTCATTCAACAAGCATTTGTTGTCAACCGTATCCTGCAATGCTTCAAAATAAGATCAAGCCCTCTGTTCTGGTGCGCTTATGTTCCAATGGGGAGATACACGGTAATAAATAACACAAGCAAAGGGGAAACGGCAGACTGCTGTGTCTGGTGCAGAGGATGAACAGGAGCCGACCTGAAGCCGGGTGTTGTGAGTGTCCACAGCCCCTCACTCTTCCCTTTAGAGACCCATCGCTCCTGCACTCTTAGTCCGAGGGGATCGGGGGCTGCGTGCTCGGCTCTGGGGTGGGCACACGCCCCGGTACGGACCGTCGGAGCACAGGCTCACTTCATGTTGAGGCTCCACTCCAGGACAAACAGGCCAGGCGGCTCCTCCCGGGGGCCTTTCCTCAGGAGACCAGGAAAAGAGTCACTTTCTACATCAGCTGCTAGTCAGGGGCAACGCAAGCCTGAAGCCACGAGAGCCCCGGTCCTGAGCACTTGGAGGAAGCCCCCCCACCCCCTGCCCCAGAACAGGAGGAAGTCAGGCCCCGCCAAGGGCCCAGCCGACAGGAGGAGAGGGGCGTTCAGGTGAGTCCTCCGTGCGGCCCACTTCGAACCAGCCCTCCTCTGGCTCCCCAGTTACGGGAGCCAGTGATTCCCATTTTCCTCAAGCCTCTTTGAGCTGTGGTTTTGAAATTTGCAAGGAAGAGGCTTCGAATACCCAGCGAGGATGGGGGCGGGGGCCTGGGGGTGGGGAGCAGGGAGGGCGGGCAGTGGAGACTGAGAACAATGTGGTCAGGGTGGCCTCTGGGAGGGGACAGCTGCTCTGGGCACACAGCTAACAATGGCACAGCTGTGTGATAAGCTGGGAAAAGCAAATTCCAGGAAGGAGCGGCAGAGGAGAACAGCTGGGGTGTTTGGGGCTCACAGTGGAGTCCCCAGAAGCCGAGCAAAGGAGCCGGGAGGAGCCGGCTGCCCACGTTCCACCCTGGGGGTAACGGGCAGTCACCAGGGGGTTCTGGGCAGAGAAGTGACAGCATCTCAGTTATGTCATTAAAGGATCGCTCTGATAAGCAGAAACAGAGAAATGGTTTCAAAGACTAGACAGCTGCTGAGGAGGGCGGACCCCGAGCTGGGTCAGGTGGAGGTGGGTGCAGGGTAGGTTTGAGTGGACGGAAGCATCCTTGGCAGGTAGAGCCAATGGGACCTGCCGGTGGCTGTGCGCGATGGGGAGGGGGAAGGAGGGGTCCGGAGTGACCCCGAGTCTCAGGTTGGTGGGCGCGGGGGCCTGGCGGCGCCGACTCCTGGGAAGAGAAGGTGATGGAGAGAAAGGGCTCGGGAGGTCTGGGGTGGCCACGTGGATTGAGATTCTGATGCTCAGGCCACAAGCTTGATAACTGATTAATCACTCTGAACCTTAGTTCTCCGAGAATGAAAACGTAAGCTCTATCGTGAGAGTAAGGTTGAGGCAGCGAAAGTAAAAGTGACGGAGGCAGGGCCCACGTAGAGCAGGTGCTCAGTGAACACTGATGGGCCTTGGATTTGCGCGGAACGGGGCTCGCAGAGGCGGGGCAGCCCCGTCAGAGCCCAGACGCCCAGCACGGCGCCAGTGGTCCACGCTGAGTTGGTCGGGGACTCAGACGCATCTGGGCACGTGGGGCTGCCTAGTTCTGTTCGCGGGGGGACCTGAGCCGCCCCCAGGGAGAAGGCTCATGCCGAGAAGAGTCGGATGACGTCGCCTTTCAAGTTCATCTCACAGACCGAGACAGGAGTCCGAGGGTGGGGCCAGGAAAGGGAAGGAGGAACAGAAAAGCCGTCTCCCTGCATCTCTGCTCCCCCGTGCCAGCATCCCCTGGTTCCCACAGCCTAAGGGCCCTGGAGCGTCCGCGGGGCCCCAGCCAGCTTGGTGAGCTGCCCAGATGCAGGTGCCCAGCAAAGGCGGCAGCATCCGGCCTCTCAGGCAGAATCCAAGTGGATTCCAGAAAAGGAGCAGCGCCCACCCCAGGCCTGGTGGAGCGTCGTGGCGGCGTGCTTTGTGCTGCCAACCCAGGGCCCCCAGCAGACCTGTCGTTCCAGATGAGACACCCGTGGGGAGCCAGAAGAAGAGGAAATGCGGGGGAAATTGCACAGGGAGCAGACACTAAGCAGCCCACCAAGCTGCATCCCCCTTCAGCCCCTCCCCACGGAGCGCTCCCTCAGCCCCAACCCGGACCGCCTCTCCTTCCGGCAGGAGCCACTCTTGTAAGGTGGCTATCCTTCCAGTTGCGCTGACTTCCTTGGGACGCTTTTGTTAGCTGCCATTGTTCCCGTTCAACAATTTCACATCTAATCCCAGAGACGAAATCATCAAGGTGTCCTCACGGCTTTGCAGAAGTGTGTGAATAGCCACTTCCGCAACGGTCTTTCCTTTGTACATTTCTTAAAACGTTCACACATCTTTTTTAAGTTCCTTTGTAATAAAGAAGCTATTTTTAACCAGACATAAATACTGGTCATTTTATTGGTTTGGATAGAGTATTTTTAAACAAGTCGTAACGATTTGCCCATAGAAATGCCTCAGCTGAACGCTGGGACCTAGACGGAACCTGACCATGCTGAGATGCACTCAGCCCTTCAACAGGGGCCCGCCGCCCGGTCTCCCGTTGTTGTCACCTCCACAGGACTGTCCCCAAAGAGCTAGTGCCAGTCTGTGCTCCTGAAGTATCTCTCCCGCCCCCCAAGGACCCCTCAAGGGATGGAGGAAGAAGTATCTTGATAAAGCTCTGCTTCTGTAAAAGCCACATTTGCTCATGGCAGAACGTTTAGGAAATACAGAAAAAAAAGCACGAAGGAAACAAAAATTACCCGTCACCCTAAAACCAAAAAATAACCTTAGCCTTTCTGAGCCTCAGTTTCCCTAAGTAAAAGGGAAATAAAAGTGTCACAATCGATCGTAATAAATAGGGTGCCGTCCAGATGGGGTGCCATCCCAGCTCACAGCGGTGCCCTTTTCTGAGGCCTGTCCCGGAGGTGAGTCAGACACACGTCTGTGTCGGTGACCCGTGGCCCCGGCCCTACCAGGCAGAGTGGGAACAGCGGCCTGACCCAGTGACGGGGGTGCCCAGGGGCAGTCCTCTTCTCCACATCTCAGAGCACTGGAGGAGCCCTGTCTGCAGGGACAGACAGACAAGCAGACAGAACAAGGAGCAAGGGATGAGAGATGGTGCAGCTGGGAGGCCGTCTGTCCGGGCACCATCCTATAGATTTCCCGGGCCTGTGCTGCCCCGGGACCCCGTGTAAGCTCCAGTCAGCTCTCGTCGGCTGCCGTGAAGACTCTCCGGAGCCAGGACAGGGTCCAGCTGTGCCCTGGGCGAGGCCTGGTGCAGTCAGGATGGACCCTGCTCCTGCGAACCTCTCTGGGCGGGCGCTCGCCCAGGCCCCACGTGCAGGGGCACAGCAAAGCCCTCTCACAGCCTCCCCAAGGGGGATCCCTCCCCATCTGCACGTCCCCACAGAGGAGGGAGCCCGTCCTAGGTCACAAAGCCAGGGAGCGGCTGGTTTGGGACCCAGAGCCTGTCCTCAGAGCTGCACGCTTCACTGCCAAGCGCTGCAGCTCCAGGGACAGCAGATGCTACAGGTCTGTGTTCTGGAACATTCCCTTTCTTCTCTCTCTTTCTTTTGGCACTGGGGCCTGTGGGATCTTGGTTCCCCGACCAGGGATTGAACCCGCACCCCCTGCATCGGAAACGTGGAGTCTTAACCACTGGACCCCAGGGAAGTCCCTCTTCTCATTCTGCTAGAGTTTAGATGGGCTGCCAATTACCTGCCCGATCGAAAGCTTTCAGTGAATGTTGGCAGGAAACCACTCCATACCAATCACCATCCTAGACCCAGGAAATCAGCAATGAGATGGTGCCGCCCTGGCCCCGGAGCAGGCAGGGCCCAGGGGGAGGGGGCCGGCTGGTGAACATGGCAGTGGAGGGGTGGGAGCGGGGGCTGGCGGGAAGCCCAGGGGACCAGGGCCCAGGCGAGCTGGCTGTCCCCCCACGCACGCACGCACGTAAGCCCAGGACACCCCCGCCCTGGCAGCCCTGCACCGCTCCCCCAGGTGCTGGGCGGGGAGCCGCCACCAGCCCCCAGGCCCCGGCCTGACCTTGGAGGTGCTTGCCTCCAGGCTTGCCGACCCCAAGTCTCCCCGCTCGCCCCCCGTGTCCCGCCCCAGCACGGGGCTGCCGACACCCACACCTGTCAGCCCGCCCAGCCTTCGGGGGGACCTCTGCCGGTTCCCTCGGGGACACTCGGAAGCCCGAAGGGACGATCAGTCGAACAGGGCTTCTCTTCGTGTCAATATTTTCAGGAAACAGCCCTTTTGCTTGAGTGCTCTCAGGAATACGATTAACATAATTTCCTTCGCTTTCTCGAAATTTGATGTTTACAAGGCTATTTTGGCAAGAGCATACTGCAGGCTGGCGGGACCCGATGTTGAAACGCTGCTCTTACTTTTCATATTGACATTGCCATCGAATAACCTGACGCTCTGCTGTGCTGTTCCCAGCCACTTCTCGGGGGCATTTTTTTTTTTTTTTAAACATTTTTATTGAAGTATAATTGCCTTACAATAGTGTGTTAGCTTCTGCCTTATAACAAAGTGAATCAGTTATACATATACAATATGTTCCCATTTCTCTTCCCTCTTGCATCTCCCTCCCTCCCACCCTCCCCATCCCACCCCTCTAGGTGGTCACAAAGCACCGAGCTGATCTCCCTGTGCTATGTGGCTGCTTCCCACTAGCTATCTATTTTACATTTGGTAGTGTATATATGTCCATGACACTCTCTTACCCTGTCACATCTCACCCCACCCCCTCCCCATATCCTCAAGTCCATTCTCTAGTAGGTCTGTGTCTTTATTCCCGTCTTGCCACTAGGTTCTTCATGGCCTTTTTTTTTTTTTTTTTCCTTAGATTCCGTATATATGTGTTAGCATACTGTATTTGTTTTTCTCTTTCTGACTTACTTCACTCTGTATGACAGACTCTAACTCCATCCACCTCATTACAAATACCTCCATTTCATTTCTTTTTATGGCTGAGTAATATTCCATTGTATATATGTGCCACATCTTCTTTATCCATTCGTCTGTCGATGGACATTTAGGTTGCTTCCAGGTCCTGGCTATTGTAAATAGAGCTGCAATGAACATTGTGGTACATGACACTTTTTGACCTATGGTTTTCTCAGGGTATATGCCCAGTAGTGGGATTGCTGGGTCGTATGGTAGTTCTATTTGTAGTTTTTTAAGGAACCTCCATACTGTTCTCCATAGTGGCTGTATCAATTTACATTCCCACCAACAGTGCAAGAGTGTTCCCTTTCCTCCACACCCTCTCCAGCATTTATTGTTTCTAGATTTTTTGATGATGGCCATTCTGACCGGTGTGAGATGATATCTCATTGTAGTTTTGATTTGCATTTCTCTAATGATTAATGATGTTGAGCATTCTTTCATGTGTCTGTAGGCCATCTGTATATCTTCTTTGGAGAAATGTCTATTTAGGTCTTCTGCCCATTTTTGGATTGGGTTGTTCGTTTTTTTGTTATTGAGCTGCATGAGCTGCTTGTAAATCTTGGAGATTAATCCTTTGTCAGTTGCTTCATTTGCAAATATTTTCTCCCATTCTAAGGGTTGTCTTTTGGTCTTGTTTATGGTTTCCTTTGCTGTGCAAAAGCTTTTAAGTTTCATTAGGTCCCATTTGTTTATTTGTGTTCTTATTTCCATTTCTCTGGGAGCTGGGTCAAAAAGAATCTTGCTGTGATGTATGTCATAGAGTGTTCTGCCTATGTTTTCCTCTAAGAGTTTGATAGTGTCTGGCCTTACACTTAGGTCTTTAATCCATTTGGAGTTTATTTTTGTGCATGGTGTCAGGGAGTGTTCTAATTTCATACTTTTACATGTACCTGTCCAATTTTCCCAGCACCACTTATTGAAGAGGCTGTCTTTTCTCCACTGTATATGCTTGCCTCCTTTATCAAAGATAAGGTGACCATATGTGTGTGGGTTTATCTCTGGGCTTTCTATCCTGTTCCATTGATCTATATTTCTGTTTTTGTGCCAGTACCAAACTGTCTTGATTACTGAAGCTTTGTAGTATAGTCTGAAGTCAGGGAGCCTGATTCCCCCAGCTCCATTTTTCTCGGGGGCATTTTGAAGGGAAATGCAGGTATTTCCTGAATGGAAAGGAGCCCCATGACCTTTGGGCCTGCCGGCTGGGCTGGTTCTGTACACACATTGGCCATAGTACCCTCTGTCCAGCACTGGGGAGAGGATTTGTTCTTCAAATGTCAGTTCATGCTTCACCTCCTCCAGGAAGCCCTCCTTGCCTTCTTGCTCTTGGCCCTTTGTCAACAGAGTTGAATCATTCTTTCTCTGAGCTACCATTATACCTCCTCAATATTTGTGTTATTTTGCTCATAATACTATACCAAAAGGACTCTGCTTATATATCTGCTTCTCATACTAAATTATAATGTCCTTGGGGCCAGAACCGAATCTTTCTCATCTTTGCAGCCCCACCGCTAGATGGGCACCTGGCACCCAGTAAGCTCCCCTGGCCGACAGTCTGTAAACTGGCCCCAGCACCTCCTGGTGCTCACACCCCTACGTAACCCCCTTGTCCTGCCTGCAGGCTGGACCTAGGGCTGCTTCTCTAATCGAGAGAACAGAGCGAGAAGTGACCGATGACACTCCTGAGATTCGGTGACAAAAGGCGGTGACTGTCTTCCTCACTGGCCCCCTGCGGTCCTCAGGGCCCGGCCCCGGGGAAGCCGCCGCCATCTCGCGCTCTCCAATGAACAACCGAGTCTCTGTCTTGGTGAGACTCTGTAGCATCTCGCTGTGATGGGAGCCTGGCAGCCGGGGCTGGGACGACAGAGTGCAAGCCCCCCACACACCTCCCCACACGTTTTGTCGCATTTGATTTCAACCGTGCAGTGAACATCATACCTAAGAAGACTTCTGATTATTTCATCTACAAAAAATCGTATGACAGACGGTGAGAAAATGACCTTCTGTTCCGCATCCAAGCAAGAGCCGAGGGTCGGCCTGTACCCAGACCTAAGCCAGGCAGCGGGGCTCCGGGGCTCGATGGGCTGAGCCTTTCCCGTAAAGAGGAAAGCGACGGCTCAGCAGGCAAGCAGCACGACGCTGCCCCGGCGCCGCCCCCTTTTCCCGAGGCCTCATCAGAGTCCCGCTGGGGCGGGTTTCCAGCCCAGCCGGTCAGGGCAGGCGGAGGAGGGCGGCGCAGGGCCCGGGTGCCCAGCTGTGCCACCACCCTCCTGCGCCACTGCCGCCAGGAGCACTGAGAGCAGAGCCGCGGGCTTCCCCCGAGACAGCGCTGAGGGCCAGGGAAGTGGGCGGAGACCGCTGCTTCCCAGGGGCCCAGGTGGAGCCCCCGCCCTCCAGATTCTGGAGGAAGGTGGGTGGAGAACGTTGGGGAAGCAGGCCTGCCCCGCGTGGGCCTGCCCCGGGCCGGAAGCATCCCCCTCACTGCCAGAGAGCCAGGCTGACGCACGGGCTGGCGTTTCATTTCCAAGGCAGAGTCTCCGGGCATGAAACTCACCCGCCGGCTGCTTCCTTTCCTGCCAACACCGCAGTTCATCATCGGATAGTAACAAGGGCACCTCCCATCTTCCCAGCACGCCGACCTCGGTTGTCTTTTCGGAGCAGCTGGTGAGCGGACAGCAGGACTTGGAAGCAACGAGGGGGCCGCCCCCATCGCTCCCCGGCTGCCCTCTCACCCCGCCCAGGGCCCCACGCCGTCCGTGGACGGAGGGACCTCAGGCTGCCCTGGGAACGGGCCCCGACCCTGCTTCAGACGGCGCGGGTGGGGGCAGGAGCTCCAGAGCACGGTCCGCGCCTCCTGCGGGGGGTGGGGACGAAGGGCTCCGGGGGCCTGAGACCCAGGCCTGCCGTGGCCGCGCGCCCGGGGCTCTCGCCTCTGCCCGCGAGCCTCTCTCCCCTGCCCCACGAGACAGAGGGCACAGGCTTCCAGCCTGACCAAGAAGATGGCCACACGCGTGGACCGCCTCTCCTTCTCAAAACCGCCTGCCACCGCGGAAGTTCAAAGGGAAGAGAGGCAGAGAGACATCAAGGAAGCCCTGGAAGATGCAGACCGGTGAGGGAGCGGCTTGACGGAGGAGAAGAGAAGGAAGGAAGGAACACGTGGCGCCCCCGGCCAGAGCGAGGTGCACAGCGAGCCCAGCCCGTCCGGCCCGAGCCCAGCGAGGCCCCGCCACGGCGGCAGGTAGAGACCACGGAGGTGCCGGGGCAGCGGGGCGGCTCGTGCAGAAGCCGCAGCTGCCGCCTTTCGGCTCCGCTCTCCACGCGGGCCACGTCGGGGAGCACACACGGCCCCTCGTTATCACCGAGCTTGGGTCCCCGTTGGGAAAATCAGATAATAAGTGAGCAAATAAAAATGTACCTAAAATGGAATGAGGAAAGCCCAGATGGTGCTAAAGCCAGGTGGAGATTGCAAAGAGAGGGCAGAGTGGGGACAGGTTCAGGGACAGAGTGGCCCGCCACTTGGCTGGGGCAGGACTGGGCTCCGGCCCCAAAGGGGTGTCGGGTGTCTATTCTAGATCAGCCAGCGAGCAAGGAAGGGAGCCTCTCCACAAAGGGGACGTTTGGGCCAAGAGCGGGAAGGAAGAGGCCAGCCGGGTGGCAATCAGGGAGGAGAGTCATCCGGAAAGCAGAGATGTGAAGCAAAGGCCCAGGAACATGAAGCAAGACATGCCCAGCAGGGTCTCGGGGCCTGAAGTTGGGCCCAGCGTCCAGCAGCATCTCTACACATTTTGCTAAATGAATACCGTTCGAGAAGGCGCACACAGCTGTGGTGCCATGCGTGAGGCCAGGCCACGCGGGCTCTGTGAACTGGGGTGAGTAGGCCTCACACCCATCACAAGCCAAACTGGCAGAAGCCACAGTCCTCACTGTGACGGATACTCAAGGTCGTGGGTGGAGATGGGGGCGTGGCTTGACCACGGAAACACACCCTCTGTGCCCTGTAGCACCTCTTCCAGGGGTCTCTCCCAGAGATGATGTGAGAGAGAAATCGTATTTCCCGCCCCTTTCTCTGAGCACACTCTGCCCTGGTCCTCTCTACCCCTGCAGCCCTGGGCGGCTGCTCCAGGATATTTGGGATGAACGGCCAGGTTTTGCTGGAAGGAGGTCGCTCTGGGGCACACAGTTAGACGGAGAACTTGGTCTGATCATGGGCCCACCAGAAGCCCTTGGCAAATAGACCTGCCAAATCTAGCAATTCAGCTGCTACCAGTAATGTAGGTGATTTTTGCCTCCATGTCATTTGCTTATTTATTTTTTCATTGTGTTTAGAATCTAGATGGAGAAGGAAGGCACTACGTACTGGAGACCCCCTCAAAGATGCCAACAGAAGTGAAAGGACCACGACATAAGGACATGTCCAACCATAGATGCTTGTCGCATGGATTAGTAACGTACAAAGGTTCTCACTGTAGTTGTTTTGACCAAGAATTGGAAGTAAATTGAATGTACATCAATTAGAGAGAAGCTGGAAAAAATGTATTACATCTGCACTAGAAACCATTACACAGTCATTAAAAATAATTAGCTGTACTGGATAATTTAAGGTGATTTCCACAAGTTGATTCTGAGCGAGAAAACAAGAGGTTGAAACTATGTATTAGTGATACTATTTTCATAAATAAATCTTGGGAATATGTTGTACGTGTATTATATGGGGGAAATACGAAAAGACAAATCAGGTTATTGAGTACGGCTTATGGCTAGGGAAGCAGGTTCCCTGATTTTCTCATTTCTTTTGCTTTGTTCTGATAGATTTAGAGTCAGAACTCATCATTTAGAGTAGAGAAATCAAGTAACAGAGACAAAAGTACATTTAAAGATATGAAAGTAAACAGAGAAAAACAAGCAAATAAAAACAGGATAATGATAAGAAGTAGGAAAAGACGCCGACTCGCCCATGGACCCACTTCCGCACACTCAGCCGGTGGACGATCTGCGGGGACGCACAGAGCCCGCACAGCACGGAGCGCCCAGGGTACCCTGAGCTCAAGGCCGCCGTCCCACGGGCACCTGGACACGCTGTCCCCTCCGCACGTCACCCTGGACAGGGCAGAGGGGGAGGCCTGGGGAGTGAGCCCTCCTGTGCGGACCACGTGGTGAGTCTACACCTCACTCCATGGCGTCTGCTGACCAGGAGCGTGTTATTAGGAACGGAAAGATAAATATTGAAAAGTCTAGGAGAGGCGGGAAAAGACGGTGCACAGAAACTGCTGCTTCCGTGAGAAGCCGTTTGACACCGTTGGTGCTGCTGTAGGAGCCCAGCAATCAGCACCCTTCCTCTTACCAGAGTGCTGAGCTGATGGGGCGCCAGACAGATCCCGGGCAGGCGCCGGACAGACGCCAGACAGACGCCAGACAGACCCCGGGCAGGCGCCGGACAGACCCCGGGCAGGTGCCGGACAGACCCCCGGCAGGGCAGAGGAAGAGGGTCAGGAGTGAACAGCGGGCTTCTGACTCCCAGACCCAGACTTAGACCGACAGCCCCGCGCAGTGACCTGCCCCTACACACCTCACGGCAGGGAAACCGACCGCTGCAGGAGGCCAGGCCCCAGGAGGGAAGCAGAGGGCAGCTCAAGCCTCATGGCAAAGTCACCAGCTAGTCGATCTGCCGCCCCTCTCAGAGAGGAGAGAGCCAGGGTGACAAGTGCGGGGAAGGCCTCTCTGGGACAGTCCTCCCAGGTGGCAGCAGGAGTGGGACCCCACGTTTTCCCCAAAATACACAACTTGATTTTCTCCTCTATGCGTATGGATTACTTTGCTTTCAATAAATATTAGCTTAAAAACGATGAAAACGAAGAGACTGGTCAGACCATTTCCTGTCCCCTCGTCACTGGCCTTCCCTGAGTAAGTGGGAGCCGTGGGGCTTGCACAGCGGGAGCTCTGGCGTCCTCCCGCAGGAGGGGACACCGGCGGGCAGGGGGTGCACTGTCCTACTCCAGACCCCGCCTCCAACGAGCCGACCTCGGTCCCCTCGGCCAGGCCTCGCTGATGGTTGTGACAGTGACCTGCTGCATGATGGGGAAGCCGGACTTGGAACTCAGTGTCCCTGCCGGTGTGAAATCGTGAGCTGAGCCCCCCTCGTAGGGTTCAGAGGGATCTGAAATGACTGCCATGGCGGGCAGCCCCCGGCCCCTGCCACCTGCCCCAGCGAGGGCGCCCACACGCTCGGGAACAAGCACTCGCGTCCCCAAAACCAAGAGTGATGAGCAATTAATGTGAAAATCTTGGAGGAATCTTCACTAATTAAAAAGCAGATGGAGTTTTAAGAAAAACCTACCCAGGCTGCAAGCTTCAGATTATTATAAACCCGGGTGCATTTTTATGAAACAGAGACAATCCAAAATGTAAAGGAGAACGGAGCCTTCTTTACAGTTAGTTAGGAGGTGCGAACACCTCACACGGGCGCAGCCTGCAGTGGCGCTGGGCCCGGGTGGTTTCCGCGCCCTCGGTAGACAGCCGTCCGCAGACCCACTGACTGAGCTGGACGGCGCCCCGGGCCCCGCAGGGGAAGCAGCGGCTCCCAGGGCAGCGGGGCGGGGAGGCCCAGGGACGGCTGCACCAGGACACGGACGCCAGCGGCACGTTAGCACAACTTTCTAAAAAGAAAGCTGCCACCAGGGTAGGTGCCGCCTCACGGCTAATCCGCCCCCAGCCCTTGGAGACATCCTGGCAGAGGTGGGGACACCGCAGGGTGAGTCCTGAGCTGACCAGGGGAAGTAGGACGCCCCGTCCCTTCCTGCAGCCTGACCCCAGCCTCTGTGTCCCCAGATCACTGGGATTCGCCTCTGGACGTAACATCTCACATCCGGGCTTTTCCTTCCCTTCACAAGCTTCTCTTTCCTCCCCGGAGTCCACATGCTGCCCTGCAGTGACAAGTTTCTGTGTTACCTTGAGCCCAGGGTTGAGGAGGACACCTCCGCGAGCACCCAGACCTTGGGGTCGGCCGTGGCCCCTGGGTCCCAGGGGAGAGCGGCGCGTGGCCGTCCCCTGTCCTCAGACCACCCCTCCCCCGCCCCCCGGCAAGGAGATGCCAGGCGTGATGCCAAATACCCCAGGTGCCCAAATACCCCAGGTGCCCAAATACCCCAGGTGCCGTCACAGGACAGAGCGAGAGTCATCGGAGCAGCAGTCCGGGTGGGAAGTGCGGGAAAGGTTATGTGGCGTCGACAAAGGAAGGCCGTAGGGCTTGGAAGCTGCGCAGTACTGGGAAGGCGGCGAGGGGAAGGGGCTCCCTCCCCACTGGGGCTCATCCGCCCACAGTGACCGGTCAGGAGAGACCAGACCTGAAAGCTGCCCCCACTGCCCAGCCTCTGAGACCCCCATTTTCCAGGAAGCTTCCCTCTCATCCGACCCTCCCCTGAGCAGAGACTGCCTGCTCTGCGAGGACTTCTAATGCCTCTGAACAGACCATGTGCACGTTTTCACAGCTCCCTCGTAAAAGATGTACTGGCAGACCCCGAAATGAACTCGGGGGAGAGGGGCGCGGGGGAGACGTCGTCAGAATTCCTGGGTTTCCTGAAATTGCCCACACTCTCTTCTCAGCATCAGACATGCCTGGCCCCGCCCTGTGGTTTAATAAGGCTCCAGGGTCCCGGAGGGGCACTGAAGGGTCCGCCGGGGGCCAGGTCACCCATCGGTCAGAGCCACCTGCTTCGGCCCCAAGTCTCCTATCTACCAGCTGTGGGCCTGCGGGCGAGTCACTCGGCCTCTCTGTTTCAGCCTCCTCTTCTGCGACGTGGGGCAGATACCGCCGCCCTTGAGCTCCCCTGTGAAGCCCTGATGGGCACGTGTCAAGCGCTGGGCTGGAAGCAGGGCTGCCATTCACTCCTGGGTTTTTCCTTCCAGCCGCGCTGCCTGCAGACCTCCGCGCCCACGCTTCCCAGAGAGATCGCGCGTCCCCCCTCCCCCCGCCCCGTTGCCATGGAGACGGAGAGGAGCGCAGAAAGGCAGGCTCAGCACAGCGGCTCGGGCTCTCCTCCCCCAGGAGGGCTTCCTGTCAGCTCACGGCAGTGAAGGCTCATTAGCGGGGGAGCCGCAGGCCGTCTGCCCACTACTTCCCAGGGCCCAGCCTGGCCCCGAATCTCCCGCCCCTCCCTCCCTGATGCAGAGCTGGAGGTCACCCAGACACCCTGCTTCCATTTCTCTGTGTAAGTCCCTCCCAGAAAAGCCCCGACCTGAGTCTGAGTTGGCCTGAGATACAGCTAAACCAGCCGGAGCACCTCTAAGGGGGGCCGTGGGCGATCGGGGCTCAGATCTGTGCAGGGGTGTGTGTGTGTGTGTGTGTGTGTGTGTGTGTGTGTCTGGCACTCTACCAGACACCTGACATGCGTGCTCTCGTAAAACCCAGACAGCAGGCTGAGGACACAGGGCCGCGTCATCCCCCAAATGGGTGAGTAAAGTGGGCTCTGAGAGCCCAGAGACAGGCCCCTGGTCACACAGCTAGGGTTCCCCGTCCAATTCCGTCAGCCCGGGAGCTCTGACTGCAAAGTCAAGCTTTTTGTTCTCAGGTGCGGTCTCCGCAGGCCTCCGTTTTGGAGTGAGCTGAACAATGGCTCCCAAAGATAGCAGGTCCCAATCCCGGAAGCTGTGGATGTGACCTTACGAGGAGGAAGGGTCCTTGGAGACGTAATGAAGGACCTTGACGTGGAGAGACTGTCCTGGATTGTCAGGGCGGGGCCTAAATCCAGTACAGACATGCTTAGAAAAGAGCAGCGGAAGATCGAAGATTCAAATCACAGGGAAGAGGGTGATGTGAAGACGAGGCAGAGACGAGGGACGCGGCCACCAGCCCGGGACACCCACCCGGTACCTAAGAAGCTGGGGAGGCGGGAAGGACGCCCCCGAGCCTCAGGGGAGCACGGCCCCCAGCACCTCGCATGTGGACTTCTGGCCTCCGCAGCTGCAAGGGACACAGTTTTGCTGTTCAGGGCCACCCATCCTGTGGCCATCTGTGGCAGCAGCCACAGGGCAATCATGCAGAGAACGAAGGTGCGGACTCTGAGAACTAGCCCAGGGCGTCCATCCAGCTCTGTCGCCTCTCCCCACGTGACTCGCAGCGGCCAGCCGGCACCCTAACATGACCCTCAGCCGAGGAGCCCCACCTTTGTCCAGTTCGGAACGTCCCTCTGAGCTCCAGGTGCAAATATCCCCAAACCAGCTCAATATTCCCATTGAGATGCATCAAGGACATCCCAGGTATGACACGTCCAGAAGGATGGACACACCTTTCCCCACACCCACACCTCAAAAACCACGCTTTCTCCATTTTCCCGGAGGTGTGGACTCACTCCCCTTTCTTCACACCCGCTAGTCAGCCTGGGAACAAATTACAGTGATTCCCACTCCGAAACAGGTCTTACCTCCCATCCCCGCTTCATGCAGCCACGTCTCCTCTGCGCAGCCCCGAGACACCCCCAAGCGCATCCAGCCCCCCGCTTCCACCTGGCAGCCGGAGGCCACCCTAAAGCAGAGGTCTGGGCAGGCGCCCCTCTGCACCGTTGGTAACACCGCCAGCTCCCCGATGCCCTCCCCCTTCCCTGCCACCCCCGTCATCCCTCAGGGAGCTGACAGCACCGCCTCCTCGCTGCTCTGCTCACAGCACGGGGGTGAGACCCTTGCCTCGGGCGCTCTAAACCCACACTGGATGATGCGTGCCCGGGACGAGGGCACTGATCCCCAAGGCCTGGGAGACCTCGGGAGGATGACAGTGGATGCAGGGTGACCAGAGATCCCAGGGCGATGCCAGTCAGAAAGGCCACAGCCTGTCTGGTTAGGGACGGAGGGGACTCCACTGCCAGCCCGCTCAGACCCTCATGGCAGAACATGAGGACCGCAAAAGGGAGAGGACTGGACCCGCCCCGCCAGCAGACTGCTCTGGGAAGGGGTGAGCACACGGCCAGAGACCTCGGGGCGGACGGCCACACACCCTGTGTTTAGGGAACAGCGTCCACTCAGTTTCGCCCCTGTGCATCGTCTAGCAAAGACGATTTTCTCAGCAGAATCTGCTGCGTGAATGAACGAGGAGGCCCATCGAGGCGGCTCAGTGCCCCTCTGCTCCAGGACCAGCCACCAGAAATTGGTGGGGAAAAGCAACCCCTAATTTACCAAGCTCAGGATGGATTCTGTAGGTCGGGCATTGGGACCGGGCACAGCAGGGGGTGCCAGCCTCTGCCCCCGGAAGACTCAAATGGCTGGGAGTCACTGGAATGGCTGGGAACTGGAATGTTCTGGAATGGCTGGGAACTGGAATGTTCCCTCACATCTGGCACCTGAGCTGGGATGACTCACAAGTGGGACTCGGCTGGCCTGTTGACCCGGTGTCCACACACGGCCTTTCTCTGGGGCCCAGGCTCCCCCAGCTTGTAGGGTCCCAGGGGCCGTGTCCACACGAGCACCCCCAAACCCAGGCAGAGCGCCCAGCTTGGAAGGTCACCTTGCTCCCCGTCCTCTGTGGGTCAAAGCAGTCCCACGCCCACCTGGATCCGAGGCAAGAGGCCACAGGCCCCACTCCTGGAGGACAGACAAAGAGCCGTGGCCATCATTTTAAACTGCCAGTACCAGGAACCCAGAGGTGGAGGCACGGAGGCCTGCACTGGGGCAGCCGTAACCCAGCACCCTCGGCCCCTGTCCTCTGACCCGTGCAGCTCGGAAAGGCAGGAGAGGCCCGGGAGCCAGAGACGCCGCCTGGATTCAGAGCACACGGTCACAGGAAGCCGCTCCGTCCTCCCGCGTGCAAGCTAAGCATTTCACAAGGCCGGGCAGGCCTTTGCCAACAGCTCAGCTTGTGGGACCAGAACCAGCGTTCCACCCGCTGCTTTCCCAGCGTCCCGGGCTACAGCGCAGATTCTGGGCAGGACTAAATCCGTCCCTTAGCTCCTCTTTTGTTTCCCCTACGAAATGGATACAACGGTTACAACAGTTTCTATCTGGATGCATGGATATCTTCAGGGCAGGAATATAGAGGTGGACCCCACGTTGGCTGGAAATACCAGAGAAGCAACAGGATTCAGATTCTGGTTTCCAGACTTAGGACCCTTGCTTGCTTTGACCGATTGTCAGCTGAACTGCTTGTGTGGTTCCCAAAAGCTACACGTGAAAAGATGAACCATAAGTCAGCAGTACGCCCTAGAAAGATCCTCAGCCTGTGAGCACTGAATTTTTTAAAATACTCATATCCAGAATCTTAAAATGCAGGCTCCTCTAAAAGACATGAGCGCAGCGTGATTGTCTCTTTTTAGATCTGCGAGCACATGGCAGATTCACATGCCCGTATCTGAGCGCAGGCGCTCTGGGGCAGCTGGTCTCCGCGGTGTGCAGGCTGGCAGGGCTGGACGGGAGACAGCTGTGTGCCAGGCCCAGTGCCGGACGCCTGTCAAGCTGTCCGCCGAGCTCAGGCTCACGGAGCAGCGATTCTGCTCCGCGGGGGGCGAGCTGCTCCTGGCGCCATCCTGCGTCCTGGGCAAGGGAGTGGAACCCTCCATGAGGCCCGGCCACGTGTCCACTCTGCCGCCCAGTCCCTAAGGGCCGAAGTTGCCCTGGTTTGTCAAGATCAATCCTCTTCCTTAAATCACCATTGCTTGAGGGAATCCATTACGGCTGGCCAAAATTACAGAGGTCAGTCTTAAAACATTAATTTAAAGCTCTAAAATTATCTGCTGCATTTAGACACAATTCCGATGAGCACCTAATTTCTCTCTTAGAACATTACTGGCTTTAGCGCGGTGAAGAAGGAGCAGAGAGCTGATGATCTGCACGTGGGAGCTCAGGACCAGCGGGAGCCTGTCTGGAACTGCGCTCCGTCTCTGGGTTAGAAGGTGCCCCCGTGAGTGGGAATCGTAGATCAATAACTTGGTGACAGTTCTTTAGACCTGTGGGAAAGCGTGCTAGGTGGTTCTACGCGTGATGGGGAAGGGGAATGTCTTCCTGGCTTTGGGGGAGTCGGGGCTGACCAGCAGGATGTCTGCTAGAGGTGGGGCACGTGGGCTCGAGTGGTAGCTCTGTCACAGCAGGCTGGGCTCTGTGGGCTCTGGGTACCTCCCCTCCCCCCCTCCCCCTCCCGGGCAGCACACCAGAGGCCCTGTGCACGCTCGTGTCTGATGGAGATTTACAAGGGAGGCGAGGCCCGGGGACGGTGCAGAGAGACAGCCCGGCCAGCACCGCAGGGCAGGGAGCCGGGGGACGGCCGGACAGACTGACCCTGGGCATCTTCTGGGCGGCACGGGCTCGAAGCCAAGGCCCCTGTGCCCCTGCGGCAGACTGGGTGTTGGATGCAGCCCAGAGACAAAGGCAAAGCCCAGTATCCTGTCACCTTGCTTCAGGGAGGGAGCAGGTGGGAAGCAGATCTCAGTAAGCGATGAAGGTCGACATTCACAAGATTCAGGTCAGCCAGGGAAGATAAGGCAAGAAATAGAAGTCCATACACATGCCAAGGTCAGTACTCAGGGGCGCACCTTAGGAGAAGCTTAACAGGTCAACACATGTGGAGTCTTCTCACAAGAGGCCCCGGAAGGGAAGTCCGGGAGCAGAGGCTGGCAACCCCTGCTGTGCCAGGCAGAGCACCTGGTAGATTCTCCTCACGCGGAGGGCTGGTGGAGGGAGGGAGGGAGGGAGGGCGACACGCCATGGCCAAAGGCAGAGGGGTCTCTGCACCACAACTAGAGATGCTCCTCAAAGACAGAGAGCTAGGGGAGACCCTGGAGACGGCCCAGCTCCCTGCCACCCAAGTGTGCTTGTGAGAAATGCAGGCTCCCGGACCCCACCCAGCTCTGCCTTTGGGCAGGACGCCCAGCTGCTTCACATGCACTTCAAGGTGTGAGACGCGCAGACCCAGGTCAGCCTCTGGGTAAGAGGTAGGGCACATGCCCGTGGCCTAGAAGAGAGGGGAAGATTGCCCCCGGCCAGCCAGCAGGCTGTGAAACCCAGCCTGCGTCTCCCTGTGTGACAGGGAACTCGGCTGCGAGAACACTCAGGGGACACCACAGGGCTGTCCAGCAGAGAAGGAGCTGGACACCGTGGGCCTCAGGCAGGTGACAGGGACACAGAGCTGTCTATGAGGGACACGTTCCGACAGTCAGAGCCACAGTGGAGGGAGCCACCTCTACAGCGGGTTAGAGCAGGGGTCCCCAACCCCCGGGCCTCAGACTGGTACCAGGCCGTGGCCTGTTAAGAACCAGGCCGCACAGCAGGAGGTGAGCAGCAGGCGGGCGAGCGAAGCTTCATCTGCCGCTCCCCGTCGCTCCCCATCGCTCCCCATCTCTCCCCATCCCTCCCCATCGCTCCCCATCGCTCCCCATCTCTCCCCATCTCTCCCCGTCGCTCCCCATCCCTCCCCATCTCTCCCCATCTCTCCCCATCACTTCCCATCTCTCCCCATCGCTCCCCATCTCTCCCCATCTCTCCCCATCGCTCCCCATCTCTCCCTGTCGCTCCCCATCTCTCCCCATCTCTCCCCATCTCACCCCATCTCTCCCCATCTCTCCCCATCTCTCCCCATGGCTCCCTGTCGCTCCCCGTCTCTCCCCATCTCTCCTCATCGCTCCCCGTCGCTCCCCGTCTCTCCCCATCCCTCCCCATCCCTCCCCATCTCTCCCCATCGCTCCCCATCCCTCCCCATCTCTCCCCGTCGCTCCCCATCTCTCCCCATCTCTCCCCATCGCTCCCCATCCCTCCCCATCTCACCCCATCTCTCCCCGTCGCTCCCCATCTCTCCCCATCTCTCCCCGTCGCTCCCCATCTCTCCCCATCTCTCCCCATCGCTCCCCATCTCTCCCCGTCGCTCCCCATCCCTCCCCATCTCTCCCCGTCGCTCCCCATCCCTCCCCATTTCTCCCCGTCGCTCCCCATCTCTCCCCATCTCTCCCCATCGCTCCCCATCCCTCCCCATCTCACCCCATCTCTCCCCGTCGCTCCCCATCTCTCCCCATCTCTCCCCATCACTTCCCATCTCTCCCCATCGCTCCCCATCTCTCCCCGTCTCTCCCCATCCCTCCCCATCTCTCCCCGTCGCTCCCCATCCCTCCCCATCTCTCCCCATCGCTCCCCATCCCTCCCCGTCTCTCCCCGTCGCTCCCCATCCCTCCCCATCTCTCCCCGTCGCTCCCCAACTCTCCCCATCCCTCCCCATCTCTCCCCATCTCTCCTCATCGCTCCCCATCTCTCCCCATCTCTCCCCATCTCACCCCATCTCTCCCCATCTCTCCCCATCTCTCCCCATGGCTCCCTGTCGCTCCCCGTCTCTCCCCATCTCTCCTCATCGCTCCCCGTCTCTCCCCGTCTCTCCCCATCCCTCCTCATCCCTCCCCATCTCTCCCCATCGCTCCCCATCCCTCCCCATCTCTCCCCGTCGCTCCCCATCTCTCCCCATCTCTCCCCATCGCTCCCCATCCCTCCCCATCTCACCCCATCTCTCCCCGTCGCTCCCCATCTCTCCCCATCTCTCCCCATCACTTCCCATCTCTCCCCATCGCTCCCCATCTCTCCCCATCTCTCCCCATCGCTCCCCATCTCTCCCTGTCGCTCCCCATCTCTCCCCATCTCTCCCCATCTCACCCCATCTCTCCCCATCTCTCCCCATCTCTCCCCATGGCTCCCTGTCGCTCCCCGTCTCTCCCCATCTCTCCTCATCGCTCCCCGTCGCTCCCCATCTCTCCCCATCTCTCCCCATCACTTCCCATCTCTCCCCATCGCTCCCCATCCCTCCCCATCTCTCCCCGTCGCTCCCCATCTCTCCCCATCTCTCCCCATCGCTCCCCATCCCTCCCCATCTCACCCCATCTCTCCCCGTCGCTCCCCATCTCTCCCCATCTCTCCCCGTCGCTCCCCATCTCTCCCCATCTCTCCCCATCGCTCCCCATCTCTCCCCGTCGCTCCCCATCCCTCCCCATCTCTCCCCGTCGCTCCCCATCCTTCCCCATTTCTCCCCGTCGCTCCCCATCTCTCCCCATCTCTCCCCATCGCTCCCCATCCCTCCCCATCTCACCCCATCTCTCCCCGTCGCTCCCCATCTCTCCCCATCTCTCCCCATCACTTCCCATCTCTCCCCATTGCTCCCCATCTCTCCCCATCTCTCCCCATCGCTCCCCATCTCTCCCTGTCGCTCCCCATCTCTCCCCATCTCTCCCCATCTCACCCCATCTCTCCCCATCTCTCCCCATCTCTCCCCATGGCTCCCTGTCGCTCCCCGTCTCTCCCCATCTCTCCTCATCGCTCCCCGTCGCTCCCCGTCTCTCCCCATCCCTCCCCATCCCTCCCCATCTCTCCCCATCGCTCCCCATCCCTCCCCATCTCTCCCCGTCGCTCCCCATCTCTCCCCATCTCTCCCCATCGCTCCCCATCCCTCCCCATCTCACCCCATCTCTCCCCGTCGCTCCCCATCTCTCCCCATCTCTCCCCGTCGCTCCCCATCTCTCCCCGTCTCTCCCCATCGCTCCCCATCTCTCCCCGTCGCTCCCCATCCCTCCCCATCTCTCCCCGTCGCTCCCCATCCCTCCCCATCTCTCCCCGTCGCTCCCCATCCCTCCCCATCTCTCCCCATCGCTCCCCATCCCTCCCCGTCTCTCCCCGTCGCTCCCCAACTCTCCCCATCCCTCCCCATCTCTCCCCATCTCTCCTCATCGCTCCCCATCTCTCCCCATCTCTCCCCATCTCACCCCATCTCTCCCCATCTCTCCCCATCTCTCCCCATGGCTCCCTGTCGCTCCCCGTCTCTCCCCATCTCTCCTCGTCGCTCCCCGTCGCTCCCCGTCTCTCCCCATCCCTCCCCATCCCTCCCCATCTCTCCCCATCGCTCCCCATCCCTCCCCATCTCTCCCCGTCGCTCCCCATCTCTCCCCATCTCTCCCCATCGCTCCCCATCCCTCCCCATCCCTCCCCATCTCACCCCATCTCTCCCCGTCGCTCCCCATCTCTCCCCATCTCTCCCCATCACTTCCCATCTCTCCCCATCGCTCCCCATCTCTCCCCATCTCTCCCCATCGCTCCCCATCTCTCCCTGTCGCTCCCCATCTCTCCCCATCTCTCCCCATCTCACCCCATCTCTCCCCATCTCTCCCCATCTCTCCCCATGGCTCCCTGTCGCTCCCCGTCTCTCCCCATCTCTCCTCATCGCTCCCCGTCGCTCCCCGTCTCTCCCCATCCCTCCCCATCCCTCCCCATCTCTCCCCATCGCTCCCCATCCCTCCCCATCTCTCCCCGTCGCTCCCCATCTCTCCCCATCTCTCCCCATCGCTCCCCATCCCTCCCCATCTCACCCCATCTCTCCCCGTCGCTCCCCATCTCTCCCCATCTCTCCCCATCGCTCCCCATCTCTCCCCATCTCTCCCCATCGCTCCCCATCTCTCCCCGTCGCTCCCCATCTCACCCCATCTCTCCTCATCGCTCCCCATCTCTCCCCATCGCTCCCCATCGCTCCCCATCTCTCCCCATCGCTCCCCATCTCTCCCCGTCGCTCCCCGTCTCTCCCCATCGCTCCCCATCTCACCCCATCTCTCCCCCTCTCTCCCCATCTCTCCCCATCGCTCCCCATCTCTCCCCATCTCTCCCCATCTCTCCCCATCGCTCCCCATCTCTCCCCATCTCTCCCCATCTCTCCCCATTGCTCCCAATCTCTCCCCATCTCTCCCCGTCTCTCCCGGTCTCTCCCTGTCGCTCCCGGTCTCTCCCCATCGCTCCCCATCTCATCCCATCTCTCCCCATTGCTCCCCATCCCTCCCCATCGCTCCCCATCGCTCCCCATCACTCCCCATCCCTCCCCATCTCTCCCCATCCCTCCCCATCGCTCCCCATCGCTCCCCATCGCTCCCCATCTCTCCCCATCGCTCCCCATCCCTCCCCATCCCTCCCCCTCGCTCCCCATCGCTCCCCATCCCTCTCCATCGCTCCCCATCGCTCCCCATCCCTCCCCATCCCCCCCATCGCTCCCCATCTCTCCCCATCTCTTCCCATCGCTCCCCATCGCCCCCCATCGCTCCCCATCTCTCCCCATCTCTCTCCATCGCTCCCCATCGCTCACATTACCACCTGAACCATCTCCCTGCCGCCATCTGTGGAAAAATTGTCTTCCACAAAACTGGTTTCTGGTGTCAAAAAGGTTGGGGGCCGCTGGGTTAGAACATTGAGCCCCATGCCTCGTGGCAGGACATGGCAAGAGGGTGGTCCTGCCTTTCCTCCAATCGTGGGTCAGGGATGCAGGGTGGGAATGGTCATTGCACGCAACCACAGGTCAGGGACGGGGAGGGCGTGGAGCAGGCAGAGGGCAGGGGTCAGGGAGCCAGACACCTTCCCAGGGACTGCGCTGCCGGGGTGTGTGGGAAGTCGGGAGGGGGCAGGGCGGACCCGAGGTCCTGCAGAGCCTGAGGTCGTTTCTGAAGGTCACGGAGAGCCCAGGAAGGATTTCAGGCAGAGGAGCAGAGGGGCCCTAAGGACGGGAGAAGGAGGCTCCGTGGAGGCGGTGGGGAGTGTGGGTTAGAACGTGTGTGTTAGCAGGAAGCGGGCTGCAAGATGGGGTGGGCACAGACTGGGGGCAGAGACCAGTTCAGGGCGTTCAGAAGAGGTCAAGACCTGAGGTGATGAGCGTGGAGGACGGAGAGGGAAGGATACCCGCAGGAGAGCAGGACGTGGGGCTGGGCTTCCGGACTCCAGTGCACGGGGCAGGGGTGAGGGGGACGGTGGAGCCTTCCCCAGGATGGAATGCAGGGAGGGGCGCAAGTGGAGGTGAAGCCAGGACAAGCTCGGGCCCCTGTTGGCTGCTTCGGAGGCCCCTGGGGGGTCTCCTCAGCAGAGAGGTCCAGGCGGCTGGACATGAAGTTCCGGGACTCTGCAGAGAAGTCGGGAGGGTGCATAGAGACAGAGGTGGCGTCTTTGTGCAGGTGTGACTGCAGCCAGGGGTGAAGCTGAGATCCCCAGACTGTGCCCAGGGTGCAGAGACCAAGCATGGAACCCCAGGATGAGAGAGAGAGGAGGGAGGGAAGGGAGTGGTGACAGAGAGAGCATGGTAACCGGAAGCCAGGAGAAGGTTTCTCCACAAGGACGGAGTGGACGAGTGTCCGACACCGCAGGTCACTTGAGATCGAGGGTCCACTGGCAGCCGGGTGACACCCGAGCCTCCTCCCGAGCTCCCACCCTCCTCCGCCCTCTTACAGTAGCGCCCGCGCCTCTTCCCGCCTTCTCCGGCAGCCCCCGCAGTCCAGCCGTCTGCACACGGGGGACCTCACACCTAGCGGATGGCCACGGCACAGATGACGCATCTACGCATCACTTCCTCCCGAGGGAGCCCTGTAGCAAGCCCCCAGCTCCAGCCCGGCACAGGCAGGCCCTTCTGCTCCCGCTGTGCACAGACCCAGAAGTGCAGGCACGCGGGTCCGGGGCCCAGCTACCCTGGGGGCACAGCAGGGGGAAGGGCCTGAAGCAGATTTCCTATGTCAAGGCCGAGGCAGATACAGGTGCCACAAGACAACTGCAGGGGCTCCAAATAGCCCAGGAGTGTTCAAATGCCACACCAGGTACCCAGGCATGCACACACAGACACGCTTAAACCATACATGTGCACACGTGAACCCTCACGTACACATGAACACACACGTGCATGCGTGCTCGTGCACACGCCGTGGTACGGTGTCCCCCAGGCACGGGGACGTCCCCCCCCCCAGCTCCTCACAGCCCGGGAGGACCTCCTGGCTGCCCGCCGCCGTCCCGGGCACTGCTCCTGTGCGCGCTCCCCGGGACCGCAGCCCTTCCCGGCTCAAAGCTGCTCCCCTGTCATCTGGGCAAAGAAGCTGACAAGCGAGGGCAGGTGGCCAACTTGGCCTGAGCTCCACTTGGAGGCTGGGCTGGCAGCTAAGTTGGTCCGGAGGCGGGCGAGGCGCGGAAAGCAAGAGGGGGGCCCAGAGGCGAGATTTCAGAGTCGTTTTTCTGCTCACCAAGCGTGCGCTCTCCAAGGCTCACAGCTGTGGTCCGGCAGGCTGACAGCGCGCCAGCCGGGAGCGGGCAGATGGCATGGGAGGGGAGCACGGACCCAACGGGAGGGGAAGGTGGGGAGGAAGCTGTGCCTCCGGAGGAATGGGCTGGCCGCTGACCTTGGAGCATCTCTAGAGGCAGGATGGCTCATTCCGGCTCATTCCAGGTCATTCCGGTGCCATGAGAGCCAGAGGCCAGAGTCACATCCAGCCTGGGAAGCACTGACCTCTCGTCCTTATTGCTGCTCGGGAGAGGACTGGCCCTCGGCCAGGGGCTGCTCGGACAGGCTCAGCGGGCGTCCCCGAGCCCCGGCCCTTGATGCACTGATGGCTGGTGCCAGTGTGCCCACTTACAACCAGAGAAGGAACCCGGATGACACAGAGCGAACAGCTGCTGAGAACACTTCTTCCTGCCGGTCGCGCTGAGGGGCCGCCCCAGGCCCTGGGGGAGGAGGTCAGTGTGGGGGGGGGGGGGCGGTTACTGGGCTGGGTGGTCACATGCACACAGTTCTCGCTCCACGGGGCAGGTTCAGTCATTCACTGTTCATCCTCTTGTTGTTTCAGTAAGTAACAAGATAAAAAAACAAAACCCGTGCAGGAATGGCTGTATCCAGACACCTGAACTTGCGGGACATCACGTGACGATCACCAGCAGTGATTCGGAGGCAGAGAGTAAATCAGTCCGGCTGCCACTCCTCCCAGGGCTGAGCCTCCCACGTCCCCCGGGGTGTGGCCGGCTCTGCAGGCACGGGGGACCCCAGGGCTGGGGGGGGAGCACGTAGTTGCAGGACAGGCTCGGGGGTGCCCCCACCAAAGGGGTCCCTCGGGTGCATCTGCCGGGGTAAGAACGGCCTGGTTCCACGTCCTGCCTTCCCATCAGTGCCGCCCAAGTCCCCGGCACACGTGGCTGCCTCTCCTGGATCCTCCGCACCGGCCTCTGTCTTCAGCCTCCTCCCCTGCAGCTCACAGACTGCACCCAGTGGCCAGGAGAGGTCAGGTGGGCTGGAAGTCTAGTTGGGACATCAAGACAGACCCTCCACAGGCAGAGTGATATAAAAACCCTGTGTGTGTGTGGGGGGGGGGGGGGTGTGCGTGTGTGTGGTGCCATCCCTTCGGTCCAGGTGCAGATTTGGGGGTGAGGGGGTCTGTGTTTACCAGGAGGCACCTCGAGTTTGCCTGAGCGAAACCACAGGAGACGGAACCTGAGAAGACCAGGCATCCCTCCAGCAGCTCGGCTCCCAGAGAGGGAAACGCCCACGGGAAGACGCGCTGTGAGCCACGTGGCGCCCGAGGGCCGGGGGATGGCTGAGAAACGCCCCCCTGCAGCGCGCTGGGGACCTGGGTGTGCCGAGCAGGAAAGTAAGCCTGGCACCAGCCCCAGACCAAACCGCCTTCCAAAGCAGCTGTGTTTTCACCGTTGACCTCCTCCAGGTACCGATGGCGTCAAGGCCTTTTTGAAATGTCGAACCCATTGGGTCATCATTTTCTTCCTTGAAACAAACGTTGCAGATGGGAGAGGGAATGACAGTAAAGGTCAGGTTGTGGTAAAACTGTATCCCCCAAAAAGACGCCTCGAAGTCCTAACCCCCGTGCCTGCAGACTTGACCTTGTGGGAAGTAGGGTCCTTGCGGACGATCCCTGGGGCGGCCCTGATCCCCTACAGCTGGGTCCTTAAGAGAAGAGCAGACACACAGGAAGATTCCACGTGAGGACACAGACACAGAGGGAAGAGACCGGAGCCCGAGGGACGCCCAGGGCCTCCAGAAGCTGGAGCGGGTGGGAAGGACTCTCCCCAGAGGGGAGGGCGTGGCCTCCGGCGCTGCGAGAAGATACACTTCTGTTGTCTTAAGCCACCCGGTTCGTGGTACTGTGATGCAGCAGCCCCAGGACACTAATCCAGGGAGCAAATAAAAGTGGGTGGCTGCAGGCGGGGTCACCCAGGAGATAGAGCAGGCCGAACCACCCTGCAAGCCCCCGTGGTGAGGGGGGTGGACGTCCGTGCCAGGCTCACCGGACGTGCCGGGGGCACTGGATGAATTAACCCCACGCTGTGTCGGAGGGGCCGCAGGGACCAACAGCCGCAGTCCCCACCTCCTCACCCTCCGAGGGAGTGTCCCCCTGTCCCACAAGCACCCAGGTGTCACTAACCAGCTCCTTCTCCACCCATCCTCCTTCTGTGGGTGCCGTCGGCTCACCAGCTGGAGAGGCGCTTCCGGAACGGCCCTCTGTCCCCTGCCCACCGTCTGAGCAGACAGGTGAGTGGGCTGCCATGCTGGGGTGACCTTGAGATTTGCAGCGAGATCTCAGCCGAAATCCCAGGCCCGACCTTCGCGGCCCTGAGACCTCGAGCCAGCGGCACTCCCTGCCTCACCCCGGAAGTCAGTGTCCCCAACCCACCGGAGGCTTAGAAGTATGTGAATCTGCCTCCTAAATTATAAAGCAGGATAAAATACCGATGATCCTTTTTATGCGTTTATCAGAAATACATACGAAGTTCCCCTGAGTTCCCTACGGCTCACAGGGCAACCAGGAGGCAGGCGATTTCACCGCCGCGGAGGGGACGGGGGAGGGGCCGTCGGCCCCCTCAGCTCAGATCACACCTGAGATCGCGGGCAGAGGCCGGTGTGCGAGCCCATCCCGCTCCCGAGGGCCTGTCCCAGGGAAACGAGCGCTCGGGCAGGTGCGGTCTCTGTCCTCGAGTTGGGGTTGCCTTTAGAGACGTCAGGGACCAAGGAGACTGCCCGCCCTTCCACCCTTGGGGGGGAGCCTCCACGGGAAGTCGGGCCCTCAGTTCCCCCACCTCTAACGGGTGAGGCCAGAGCATTTGCGATGCACACGGGGCGAAAGCAGCTCCTGCTGTGGGCACGTCTCCCAGGCTCGTGGACACACGGAGAGGACGAGCACAGCACTACATGTGCATCAGGGCAGCTTCTACAGGCCTCGGCGGGTGGACCGCTGGGCTTCACCCACAGACCACGAGCCAGGGGTCCCCGCAAGCACCGTCCTGGGTGTGCACAGGTTTCCTCTCCCGATCGAAAGCTCTTCCCCTCGCAGGCAGAGCCCAGGCCTCAGCCCCAGGGTGTGGGGAGGGGGAGACACAGCAGGAACCCTTGTACTTCCCGGGGGACGGCAGGAGTGATAGAGGATCCCTCCTCAGCGAGCGGGCAGAGAAGCATGTGCCAGGGGCGGCAGAGGTGGGATGGGGAGGAGAGCGGGTGGGCACAGGGGCCCGGGACGGATGCCAAAGCAGGCCTCCTGGATCCCGGAGCTCTTGGGGTCTTGCCTCGGCTGCTAAACAGTATTGTGTTTTAACTCCAAAGTGTGCCGAGACCCCTGCCCCGCTCTGTCCCCGAGCCTCTCCAGACTGGGCCCTCGGATGGCAGAGAAGCACGACATCAAAAGTCAGCTCCCCCGACCCTTCTGCCCTCAACGGGCTGCCCAGGGCAGGGGAGGCCGCGGGGCCGCGCTCCCAGCCCCCAGATCAGAACCGCTCCCTCTTGCGTACGGGAACCCCTCAGACCACACAGCTCGGCCACTTCGTCCTGGGACAACTGAGTGGACACCAAGTGGGATTGCCTTGTGTTTGGAGGGTGGGGTGTCGACCCGTCTGCACAAGCGCCCACGGCTCTGTGCCGCGTGCACGGTGAGCGGCACGCAGCAGGTGGAGCTCACCTGGGCAGCGGCACGCCCGTGTCCGTCTGCCCGTGTCTGTCCGTCCATCATCTCACACCGCAGACGTGCAGCTTGGCCTCTGAGCACAGGGCTGGCGCCCCGCAGCACCATGAGATGCTCTCCCCTCCCTGTCTCTCTCTGTCTCCGTCTGTCTCTGTCTGTCTCTCTCTCACACACACACTCACACACGCCACACGTGTACACGTGCGTGTACTCACACGTGCCGTTAGTCCCTGGGGGTTACATCTGCGTGACCACCAGGCACACTTCGGCAGAGCTAAGGAGGGGAACTCACCTGTCTTCCCAAAGCTTTGACCCCTCTTCCTTATTTTGAGTACGTCTCAGACAAAACCCCCTAGAGATCACCCCTTTTCTTTATTCATCTCCCCTCTTCCTCTCCAGGCAGCAGGATTCAAGGGGAAGGACCCCAGGGCGAAGAAGAAGCCAGCAGGGGGCTGGGGGCTGTCACCGCCCCGCGCGGCCCACTTCAGGGCCTCCCCTCCGCGCCCTCAGGCTTGGGCGGTGCAGGTCCCACCCACAGCCCACCTTCCGGGACAGCACGCTCCACCACCCCTCGGGTGGTTGCTTTGCGACGCCTCGTGTTTGCTGCTGGAACCCTCACCGATGCAAACCGCAGCTCACCCCTTTCCTTATGTGCTGTTGGGACACCCAATCCTAGGGAGGTCAAAGGATTCACCCAACTCCCAAAGCCGGACAGGGACAGGGCTTTCCCTGTGCTCAGCGTGATTTAGGGACTGGCCCTCTCTCACCTTGCTGAGAGAGTCCCGTGTGTGTGTGTGTGTGTGTGTGTGTGTGTGAGAATTGGAGGGCGTGGAGTGAGGGACAAGGCTTGTCTGAGATCAGGAATTGTAGGCACAGAGTAAGGGGTGCCTCAGGGGCCCAGCACTCCACCAGCTGAGAAGTGAGGACCAGCACTGGTACCCTGGCCTCCCCTGTCACAGGAGACTTGGTAATCTACAGAGCCAATCACATCCCACTTGATCCACAGCAAAGATTCTCAAAGAGAAGTGTTATTTCCATCATTTTAAAGATGATCAAACAGGCCCAGAGAGTATCTGCCTGGGGTCGCCCCGTCGGTGGAGAAAGAAGTGAGGAACAGAGGAGGGCACCTCCTGCCGGTGCCCGACTGACCCAGGAGTGGTGCGGTCCTCCGGGCGTCCAGGCGTGGGATGGGCTCCCATCAGACGGCTTCCTCAGGTGTAAAATGAGGGGCAGATCCGATGATCTCCATGGCCTCTCCCACATCAAAGACGACTGCAGGAAGTGACTGGCTGGAGATGGAACAGAAGCTCCCAGAGGTCTCTCTGGACGTCTGTCCTTGTCACCGCAGAATGGCCAGAGCCCGGCTCGCAAGCTCTCCTCGCTGCCCAGACCAGGCCCGGGGGGATGCCTGGTACCCTCTGTGCCGGGCGGTCCAGCCGGATGGCCAGCTGGTCCAGGGGCGCGTCAGTCTCAGCCCAAGGCCGCGGCCTCGAAGTGTGATGAGAGTTCCCCTCCTTGCCTCCTGTGGTGAAGCCCTGAGCGACCCCACGCGGAGCACAGGTGCGGGCCTTTGGGAAGCATCCCCTCCCCAGCCCGCCACGGAAGAGGCTTCTGAGAGAACTGGACGGCACCCCCGGGTTTCAGTGGGGGACGGCGGCTTACTTTTCCTCCTTCCACCGCGCAGAGCCCCGGCCACGCCAGGCCCGCAGCTGACTCCTCACCCTCCAGCCCCCTCCCCTGGCTCAGCCCCGACCCCCTGAGCAGAACCCGGTAGGGAAGAAAAAGAAGCCGAGGAGAGACTGGCTCAAAAGCGATTCCCCAGGATGTCGCCGAGCCATTAACGAAAAAGAAAAGAAAGAAAGAAAAAGCAGAACACATTGAGCTGGGTAAGATCTTAAAACCACAAGCCGTCTCCACGCGAAGCTTCCTTTATACCATAAGCTGACGTAGCAAGTTTCACTTCGTAATTTCAAACACTCAAGCTTGTCTCCCAGGAAGGTGTTTACAAAGCCGGGTGTTTGGTTCAGAACATGTCCCGTGAAAGCCAAGGCGCGTGGCGGTCAGCCCAGGGGTGGGTGGGGGGATTCAGGACTCGGCGCGTCCCCTAGGAGGGCAGGGCGGGAACCACCCCGCCTGCACCCCTTCCCATCCGCTGCCCCCCGTCCCTGCCCACACGCTTCAGCCCCGCACGTGCTCTCCGGAGCCACCCTGGGGACGTGAGATCCTGCTGGCGGCCACGAGAGGCACTCAGCCGGGCACTGACCTCGGGGTCACTGCTGCCCCCACCATTTTTATTATCAGGGCCCCAAGGAGGACGATGATGTAGCAGCGTGGAAGCGGGCAGGTGCTTCCATAGCTCAAGTCCCCGGTGGTCCCCTCAGAAGGAACCTCACACCCTCTGGAGGCCCCCCTCTCTGGATATCTGGCGGGGAGGCACTCATGGACCCAGTGCCCCGAGGAGGGCTGCGAGGTCTGGGTACTGTGCGGGCCAGCCTGCCTCCATGCCCATCCTGTGCCAGGCACGTGGCCTTCACCAGGACGCTTCACCCTCACGGCAGCGCAAGGAGGTGAGACCTTGCACCTGTCCTGCAGAGGAGGGCGCCTAGGCACGGAGAGGTCCCAGGTTCCCACACCCAGGAGGGCTTTGAGCCCAGGGGGTCTCTCCCCAGCCATCAGGCGGCAGGTCCTGCTTTAAGGATTGGCTCCTCCACGAGAGAATATTCTATTTCCCTCTGTGGCCCTACGGTAGGAGCCTCAAGTTAGAAGAAACTTGGGCAATGCTGACAAACTGTTCGCCTTCGTTCCAAAATAAGTCCAGTAACAAGTAGAACTCAGCCTAGTGGCAGAGTCCTCGGGGGCGTGTGAACATCAAGGATTCACCCAGAGTGGGGGACTTCCGTGGTGGTCCAGGGGTAAAGAATCCACCTTCCAATGCAGGGGACTCGGGTTCGATCCCTGGTGGGGGAACTAAGATCCCACGTGCCTCGGGGCAACTAAGCCCGCGCGCCACAACTACAGAGCCCACGCGCCACAACTACAGAGCCCACGCGCCACAACTACAGAGCCCACGCGCCTCAACTAGAGCCCGTGTGCCACAACTACAGAGCCCACGTGCCACAACTACAGAGCCCATGCGCCACAACTACAGAGCCCATGTGCCTCAACTAGAGCCCACGCGCCACAACTACAGAGCCCACGTGCCTCAACTAGAGCCCACGCGCCACAACTACAGAGCCCACGCGCTCTGGAGCCTGCGCACCACAACCAGAGAAGAGAAAACCCACACGCCACAACTAGAGAGAAGCCCGGCGCTGCAAGAAGAGCCCGCATGCCGCAACAAAGACCCAACGCAGCCAAAAAAAGAAGGATTCACACAGAGAAACACAAACAGTGCTGACGAACTCGAGAAGAAAAAGTAAGAGGGGGAGGCCTTCCCCTGAGCTATTTTCACTCTGAGATTTCTTCTTCCAGGGGACGCAGGTCGCGCTGGTATTTCCCAGAGCCCTTCTCTTCCTCCAGCACAGGACCCCAGGCCTGATTTGAGGGGAGATTCTGAGAACTGAGCGGGGCATCCCCTGGACGCACTCAAAGCCGGTCCCCGGCCCACCGCAAGCCCACTGCTCGGCCATCACCCCTGAACCGGCAGTAAAACCCGCGGGACTGCGTCCCAATCCCTGTGCCTGTTTGGAAATTCTAACCCAGGAGTTCACGGCCCGGGAGAAAGGCAGGCTGTGATGCAGTGTGAGCGCCCGCAACTCTGCTTGGGAGAGAGGAAGCCCCTGCCCCTGGAAGCACCTGGCAGGTTGTTATCTGACCCCCCCCAGGAGGTGGGACGTCTTGGAGAAGGAGCCCAGGGCACCCTCCCTCCTGGCCACACTCAGCACCCGGCCTTGAGTGTCACCGAGAAGCCCCCGGAGAAGGGCCTGACCACCAGGAGGGACCTTGCCTCGCGTGGATACCGAAGCCCCAGGCAGCTGGGGGACAGCACAGCCTGTGCTTTACGTGGAACGGGTGAGCTGGTCAGGCCCTCGACCCTGGGAGCTGCCCCAGGCCCTGGGCCAGGACACCTCCGCCAGCCCGGTGCCAGGAGCCCCGCTGTGTAGACAGGCAGGTTCACACAGGGCCGCCCCGCACAGCAGGGTCACTCGAGCGCACGTGGGCCACGGCGCGGTACACGCACGGACACACCCCACCCCACCCCAGCCTCACACACCACACACGGCCCACACCAGCGTCACCAGGCACACACGTGCCCCGTGCATGCCACACCCGTGTGCTCAGGAACGCGCCCAGGGCCCGGCCCTTGGTTAGAGGAGCAGATCCGGGGCTCGTTTGGTTCCTCTGAGACATCAGCACCGGAGCCCCTCGCCCCGCCTTCCCCACTGCCAACAGCTGCCTGGCTCATCTTCCTTCCTGTCTCCTGCGGGCCTGGGGCTCAGCGCTGATGGAGAACCCGGGGAGGAGGACGAGCAGGAGGAAGACAGGTAAGAGGGTCACCTGCTGAGACAGAGGCTGGTCCCGCGTGGAGACAGAGCAGCAGGGGCCGGGGCGCAGCAGTCCGGGGGCAGGGAGAGGGATGGAAGGGGGAGAGGGAGGGAAGGGGGAGAGGGAGGGAAGGGGGGAGAAGGATGGGAAGGGGGGAGAGGGAGGGAAGTGGGGAGAGGGATGGAAGGAGGGAGAGGGATGGAAGGGGGAGAGGGATGGGAAGGGGGAGAGGGAGGGAAGGGGGAGAGGGATGGAAGGGGGGAGAGGGATGGGAAGGGGAGAGGGAGGGAAGGGGGAGAGGGAGGGAAGGGGGAGAGGGAGGGAAGGAGGGAGAGGGAGGGAAGGGGGAGAGGGATGGAAGGGGGAGAGGGAGGGAAGGGGGGAGAGGGAGGGAAGGGGAGAGGGAGGGAAGGGGGGAGAGGGAGGGAAGGGGAGAGGGAGGGAAGGGGGAGAGGGAGGGAAGGGGAGAGGGAGGGAAGGGGGAGAGGGAGGGAAGGGGAGAGGGATGGAAGGGGGTAGAGGGAGGGAAGGGGGAGAGGGAGGGAAGGGGGAGAGGGAGGGAAGGGGGGAGAGGGATGGGAAGGGGGGAGAGGGAGGGAAGGGGAGAGGGAGGGAAGGGGGGAGAGGGAGGGAAGGGGAGAGGGAGGGAAGGGGGAGAGGGAGGGAAGGGGAGAGGGATGGAAGGGGGTAGAGGGAGGGAAGGGGGAGAGGGAGGGAAGGGGGAGAGGGAGGGAAGGGGGAGAGGGAGGGAAGGGGGGAGAGGGATGGAAGGGGGAGCTGGAAGGGGGAGGACCCGGGGGAGGAGGGGCCACGAGGGGAGCCAGGAAGGGTACCTGGGGCGGCTTGTGTCTGGGACCCAGGGGACGTCCCTCAGGTCACAGCCCAGGGCAGGAGCGCTCCCGGGCTGTATGCTTCCCTCCTCCCGAGAACACCCTGAAGGACACTGTAGGACCTGCGCAGAACAGGCCAGCGTCCTGACCACCCACCAGGCCTGGACGCCTGCCCAGGGCGCGTCGCTGAGCCCGGCACGCCCGCAGGCATGACCCCCACAGGCCCCCAGCGCCCACCCGGGGCCTGCAGGGCCCTCGAAGCATCCTCCAGCACACCCCCCAGAGGGCCTTTCCCAAACGCTTGCTTACTTTTGAAAGACTTTACCTTTTCGAGCAGTTTCAGGTTCACAGCAAAATCGAGGGGCAGGTACGGAGAGTCCCCACAGCCCCTCCTCCACACGTGCGGGCTCCCGCTTATCAAGCCCCCACCAGACGGTGCGTTTGGTGCAGTCAATGAACGGGCACTGGCGCGTCATCGTCACCCAGGGGCCAGGGCAGGTCAGGCTCACCCTGGGCGCTGCACCTGCTGTGAGCGTGGGCGGATGCCTGAGGACGCGTACCCTTCAGTATCTCCTTTCTTTCCTCTCTCTCTCTCTCTTCTTTTTAAAATTTTACTTACCTGCTTCAAACTCCAGCCAGACTCCCTCTAGCTGCCAGGAGAACCCCGGGCCCTTCAGGATCACGCCCGGGACTTTACCAGCCCCCTGTGTCTCCACTCGCCCTGAAGAGCTGATCCTTTAATTTATGTCTCAAATCGGGATGCTTTTGAGAGTGAACAGAAGGACCAGCTGCCCTGAGTAGCAGTTCTGGAGCAACAGATAGAAGTCAGGACTGTTTCAGCAGGCCCGCCACGCGCACCTGACAGGTACACCCTCACGCGCCCACGCACCTGCAGCTCTGGCCCTGAACTCGTGCCGTCTGCATGCACCTGGTGCCTCCCACGTGCCCAGAGCTCAGGCTGCAAGTGAGAGGAGGACCCCATCTCCAAGCACCAAGACCAAGGCCTCGCCCTGCCCCCCGCTGCCACGCCCCTCCCGCTGGCCGGCTGGGAGCTCTGCTCAGGGCCGCCGCAGAGGTGGCAGTGGAGGGATCCGGGGTCCTGCGGGGGGATCCCCCCAGCCCCGTAGGTCCTCACATCCCTCCCACCCCTCCTGGGCCTGCTGAGGACAGAGGGTCCTTCCTTTGTCAGTAAGTGTCTGCTGAATTGTTCATCCTATTTCCCTGTGTGAAATTTGTGAGGCAGAAATAACGTCACTATCCGAGGCACGAGCATCCTGTGCAGAAGCGGGGTGTGGGGTCTCGCCTATCAGAGCCTGAGGGCGCTGAGCCCCTCGGCCAGCCCTTCTCAGGTGGGGAAGCCACCAGAACACGACAGGCGAGCCGGGAGCCTGGGCCTGCCGGGGTCGCACCGCCCGGCACAGAGGGACACCTCAGGGCCAGACCGGGGGTCCGGCTCCAGCCCGCGTGCCCCAGGCCACGCGGCCCTCCTGAAGCACCCCAGCCTCCCTCCTGGGATGCGAGAGGAGACCCAGCCCGCGAGGCCGACCCTCCAAGGGTTCCTGCTCAGAACGGGCCAGGCGGAGGGCGGCGAGCCTGTCACTGGGCTGCGCCTCGTCCCGCGCGCCTTTGCCCCCGCCGAGGACGGCGTCCTGCCTGCACCCCGGCACCCTGAAGCGCAGCCTGTGTCACTCCTTCGCGCTCCTGGCCTCGCGCACCAGCTGTGGGCGCCCCTACCCCGTGGGGTCCTCGCTGCACCCGTCAGCACGGCCCCTGGCTTCCGAGTTCACCGTCGCCGGGTGTCCGCTGCGCACAGAGCCACACAGCACGGTGCGGCCTCGCGGGGCACGTGGAGGCCGGCCTCTGGCCCAGAACCGCGAAGGCGGCACGGACGGCATGAGCCTTGGCCCCCGGGGCTCCCCCCGCGCCTGCCCCCGGGGCCTCCTGTCACTCTGCCGCCTAAATGCCTGCTCCATCCACTGTGCGATGCCCCCAGGGGCCTGCATTTTAAAGAGCTGAGCCTTGGCTACTAAGGAGACTTTCCTTCCGAGAGGGCAGATTGCCATCCCTATCCGGGGGGAAGGCACGGTTAAAGGGGCAGCTCCCTCCGCAGAGTCGCACCCCACGGGCAGGCCCCCGGTCTGCGCCTTAACCTGCAAGGGCCCCCCAGGCCCGCTATATCCACAGCGGGGCGTGGCTGGGACCACGGTGTAAATCGGGTCACGGAGCCACTTCCCCGACCCCAGACCCATCTGTGACTGGACCTCGGGGGCTGAGGTGCCCGCATCTCACTTTGGGGGCATTTCTCACGTCAATAGGGGCAGCCTCCTGACTGGCTGGTCTCACCTTTGGTCGACCTGCTAATCTACCGAGAATTATTTTTAAACACAGACCTGATTGTCCTTCCTCGGCTCTCGTTCCTTCAGTGACTCCCCAGGCTGACACAAAGCAGAAAGGTCCCCAAAGCTGGCATCCGAGGCCCTGAGGGATGGCTCTTTCCTGGGTCCCGGCCGGTGTCCCCCGCGTCCCCCCGCTGCCCTGACAGGCTCCGTGTCCTCAGGGCCCTGGCCGTGCGAGGAGCTCCCTGGAGGCGGCCCTGGAGGACTGAGCAGGAGCCCAGGTGGTCAGAGCAGAGACCGGCATCCCGGGCGGGACGGGGGACTCAAGGGGGAGTGAGGGTGAGGGTGGGCGTGGGGATGGAGGACAGTCCAGGCGGGGACGGTAACAGAGCAGGACGAGGAGGGAGGAGCCGAAAGGAAGGACGTCCTCCCTGAAGTCAGCAAACCCCGACCTCCAGTGGAGACCTAGTCCTGGTCCAGGCGTCCCTCCTGGAAGCCGTGTCGGGGCCGCTCCGGGGCCGTGCCGGCCGCTGACCAGACAGAAGGCCCATGAAGCCAGGTGCATACACAGGACAGAACTAGAGAGCCACTTGGGCGTCGCTGGGTCAGGACCCACGCTGAGAAGGAGACAGAGTCACTGCTCTGAGGTCGCGGACGCGGCCGTGACCTGGCACTGGGCAGAGGCGGGGCCCCGGCGGGGGAGGGACCGGGCGGGTTTTCAGGGGGTGGAGGAAGGGGACGGAGTGGGGAGACTGGATGAAGGGACCGTACATCAGGGCGGAGAGGACCCTGAGGTCCACAGGAGAGGAAGGAGGAGGGGCTCTGCCCTGAGCACCTCCCGGGGGGGAAGCGCACCGGTTACCCGCTGCCACGGGCTCTGATCCAGGCTGCGGGTCTGCCCATCAGCTGGGCCCCTGCTCAGCGCAGCCTCCTCCTGCTTGACCCGGGGTTGGGGGGAGGCAGCTGTTCTGGGGGGAGTTGTATCCCGTGCCCCACCCCCGCAAAGGACACGTCGAAGTCCTAACCCCCGTGCCTGCAAACCTGACCTTGTGGGAAGTAGGGTCTTTGCGGACGATCCCTGGGGCGGCCCTGATCCCCTACGGCTGGGTCCTTAAGAGAAGAGCAGACACACAGGAAGGAGATTCCACGTGAGGACACAAACACAGAGGGAAGAGACCGGAGCCCGAGGGACGCCCAGGGCCTCCAGGAGCTGGAGCGGGTGGGAAGGACTCTCCCCGGAGGGGAGGGCGCGGCCTCCGGAGCTGCGAGAAGATACACTTCTGTTGTCTTAAGCCACCCCGCCCCCGCCCCAGTTCGTGGCACTTTTTCTGGCTGCGCTTCCTGTTCTCGTGGCAGGAGAGGACGTGGAAACTCGGGATTCTGAAGCTGTGGCCCGGAACCAGGACCCAGCTGCTCCCACCCACAGGGCCCCAGGCAAAGCCGTCCTGCCCACAGAGAGCGTGGGTGCAGACGGCGAAAGGTGGCACCAGCCACTGCTCGGGGGGCTGCTCGTGTCCTGCTGTGTCGCCACAATAGAGTCCGTTCGTATCGCCTACATCTCTGTGGACACACATGCATACACACTCACACACACACAGGCACACACACGCACGCACATGCTCCAGTTACACAGAAAAGAAAAAGTTCCATAGTATCATGGGTTTCCAGGACCCCGGCCTTCTCGCTGTAGAGGACTCTCTCCAGGGCCCCTGCCTTCTCACTGTAGAGGACTCTCTCCAGGGCCACCTGCATGGACCCAGGACAGCCCCTCATCTTCTCTTTCTTATTTCGATGCCTTGCCCCACAGCTTTCTCCACCTTCCCTCCTGACCCTCTCCCTTAACTCCGAGCGGAACCCACCCTCCCGCTGCCCAGAGCCTCCTATGTGTCGTTACCGCACTTGCCCTACTTCGCTGCAATCTCTCTGTAACGTGGGTCTTCCCAGCCACAAAATGGCCCAGAGGCCACAGGCTGGGCCACCTCATTTTGTGTTCCCAGCACTTCACACATCATAATAGGACCCAAAAAATATTTAGTCAGTGAAATACTGGATAAATGAAATAAAGAATGAATAAATGGATGAATAAATGGATTAAATATAAATTGAGACCATATGATAAACAAAGAGTAAAAGAAAGCTTTGTAAGATAAGGAATTTTAGAAAATAGATGATTTAAAATAGATCTAGGAATGGGTGTTTGGAAAGGGGAAAGTTTTGCAGAAAGAGAATAGATAAATGGGTTCCAAGAGGAAGCCGTCATCCCGTGAGGACTGAGGAAGACTGGGGTGGACGTGGTCCCGCAGCCCTCGGGCTCTGCCTGTGGATGGTCCGGTGTGGAGGGGACACGATGGAGGCCTGGGGACAGTCGCCAGGTAAACGAGGACGAGAAGGATCCCGGGCTTTGGTGGCTGACCGCCCTGCGCCATCCTTGGACACTCACGTGGTCGCAAGCGAGGCATTCCCCCCTCACGCAGACCTGGGCTCTGACCGGCAACACAGGCCTGCGAACACCCTCCAGGGTGGTCACGAAACCACTGACACAACAGCTGAGCGCACTGAGCCACGCCTGTCTCAGGAGAGATGCTCTTGCCTCCCCTCCCCCCAGCTTAGCCCTGGGAACTCAGGGCCCGGGCTCAGCGCACGATGCCTGAACGACTGGGTGACACTCATACTTTCCATCCCCTCCTCTCGGTGCCAGCGCCAGAAACGGAACATTGGACGGGATGGACCTCACGGCTGCTCCTTGCCGTTTATGCTTTTGTGACTGCATAAACGGGCACAGGGCAGAGTCTACAGTATTATTTTGTCAGACATTCCTAAAAGGTTGATGGGGATTTCAACCACGTCGCTACTGCAATTTAAGACTGAAAGGGTGAAGACCGACAACAGGGAGGGAGGGAGGGGGCCAGGGACGGACCCTGAGACCCTCAGACTCTTATTTGATTTCAACTCTCCTGCTAGCATGCCGCTGTGTTCTCTGGACCACAGCTGCAACGACTTTGAAAACTGCAAGAACTTAAGAAATCTATACCCTTCCCTTTGCGTGCAGACCCAGCCATAATAATTCTCAACATTTTCCACTTTCACATGCAAAAGCCAACGTCCAATTATTTTGAACTTACAATTCATGCTATTGCTAACAGTGCTGTAATTACCTATTGGCACATTCAATTTCCACCACCTTGAACATCAATAAAGCTCTAGGTACCTTTATCTTTAATAAGTGGAAAACAATTCCTGTGTTGTTCTCACTATTTTGTGAAGCAATTGCGCAAAAATTCTGGGGGTCATTCGACATTTGACCACTTTAAACCCTAACTGTGGACGGGGGGCTGTGACACGTTTAAGAAGAAAGAGGAGAGAAAGAAGAAGAGGACCAGGTTACGGCCCTGAGCCGGCTGTTTACTGGCTTCTGACCCAGAGTCTCTGGGCTCTAGTTTCCTCATCCATAAAACAGAAGAAGTCTTTGCGGGCCAGTGGTGGGCAGAACACGTGATCACGCTTTGTAAATTGCCCAGCTGTAGGAAGCAACTGGCTATTCCTACAAAATTCTGGTGGATAGAAAGTCACCTCGTTTCTAAGCTCAGCTACCCAGTGAATTCTGAACCAGGTGTACCTCCCTCTACAAGCTCTCCCTGGCTGACCTCACTGCTCTCACCTCCACATACCCCCAGAAGACAACCCGCTCAGCAGCTGGGGTCCTGCCCCCTCCCCGAACTCGAGACACACTGCCAGGCTCAACTGCCAAGTCACTTGAATGCCCCACAGACACCCAAGGACCAACAGTCCCAAACATAAATCGCTGTATTTTTTACCCTTGTTTAAGCTGCTGGTACCAGCGCTGACTCATTCAAGCCAGGAGCCAAAGGGTCCACGACAGCACCTCCCTTTATCACCCCACCTCCACCAACCCAGTCAACTCGAAGGCTGTGTCCTGGTAGTTCACGCCCAAATGCTTGTTAAGTGCACCCCGTCTCCATCCCAGCGTCCAAGGCTGGGTCTTCATCATCAGTTCTGTCAGAACTGCTGGTTTCCGTGATTCCAGTGCATTCCTACGTAAAGCCAGCTTTCCCACTGAAACTAGAGAGAGCGTCAGGAAAAGCCAAACCCAACCTTCACCTGTCTGCCCGCGCAGGTCCCTCCGCCTGGGAGTCCACGCACACAGCTCCAACCTCGCCCGGGGTCTTCTGTGCCGGTGCCTCCGTGCACATGTCTCTCTTTGCACCTGTGTTTGACTGGAAGTAGCTCGCGGTTCCAAAACCGCGCTGTCGATTGTCCATTGATATTCGTATGACCCTCCCATCTTCCCAGACTTCCTTACAAACCAGGATCCAATGAGAAGCATGCAAATGAAATTTGGGAGACAGAAGAGAAGCAGTATTTTCTCTAGCAGCCATGATGGACAGGCATATATCACACTGTCAGCTGACAGAGGTCGGACTTTTCTAGTGGCTTCCACGCACCCACCCGGGGCCCTAGGTCACCAGGTACTGGTGGTGGCTTCCCTGCGAGTCCCGCAGCCTCTTCGTCTCCTAACAGTCTTCCATTAATTCACACACATCCAGGTGTCCTGAGAGCTTCCGGTGGCCTTCCTGGCCTCACTCCCAAGAACGCCCCACAGGTCTGTAAATACCGAATCCCCCTGTGTGTTAGCCCTTCCTGCCTGAGACCCCAGAGGGGGTTCTGTTCTCCTGATGTCCAGTCCTAGGTGTGTTCCCACCACTCCTGCTTGTGCGGACAGAGCCCCGACCTGCAGAGGACCCAGAGGATCTCTTAAACTGAACAGAACTGCCCACGTTCACGCATCTCCCCAGAGCTTTCCAGAAACGGGCAGGTGCTCTGCCACGTCTATGATTCTAGGCATAAGGATGACGAGGGGTTGAACATAGTGAAACCAGGAGGCACAGCCCTGTGGGATCATCTCCGACCCCTCGCCTTTGTTAGGATCAGAGCACTTCGGGGGGCTTCAGTGGTCTCAGCTCCCCTAGGGGCGTGCTCCTCCTGCATCACCAGGAAGGCGTGGAGTCAGGACCTGTCGTGGACCTTGTGCAGGGACACGGCCTGGAGGGGTCACCAGCAGATCTGGCTCACAGCCAGCCCTCCGCAACATCAGCTCGCAGTGTTAGTATCGGCCCCAGGGCCTGGAGCTGCCACCAAATGTCACGTTTCCTCCACCACCAGCTGTGGAAACGTGTCCATCATGCGAGAGGGACACACGTGCTTAATCAACATACACAGAAAAGGTCCCTCCGTTGATAAAGAAATCGTACTAAGACAAAAGTACATATGTTTAATCGTTGATTGCCAATGTTAATAAATGCGTATGGAAACAAATTTTCCCTAATGGTCTCTTAGATGCTTCTGGAAGATCTATGTTTTTTACAACCTTCTGGAAAGTAATGCCCTTGTACTTATCAAGAGATTTTAAAACAGTCATATTCTTTGATCAATGGTGAGAACATAAAAAGCAAACAGAGGTTTCCACACAAAGCTGTCTGCTGTAACTCTTTTTGAAGCACAGGGATTCTGTTTTGCAAACAGAAAAGCACTTTATCTTTTACGCCGCTTTCTTAGAGACCTGTTCCCTCAACGACCATCTCAGGCAGGTCCCGCAGTCCCTCAGGGACGAGGTCATTAGAAGCCCTCTGGTAATTTCAGAGGACAGGATATCCAGGAAGATGAGATATCACCACCGCAAGCTTGGACCCTGTTTACAGCTGTCTCTTCCGGGAACGTCCGCTGGCGGGAGGGCCTTCAGGGAGAAGGGAGCGTGGAAAAGAGAGGGGCTGCTGGGGGCGGGGTCTGTTCTAACTAGTCGTCTGTGCCATCAAATTCCAGATGCCGACGCTTCCTCTGGAGATAAAGACAGACGTCCAGCCAGAGGGACGATCTAAGTAAGCTACTCTCCGGATATAACTGGATGTCATACTGTAACCACTGTTAAAAATGTTTCTTTTTTAAGTTTTTAATTTCTTGAAGAAGAGCTTAGGCTAAAATGTGATGCATAAAAGTAGCATACAAAACTGCATGCACCATTCCATGTGGAGAAAATTCCCACAGAGGAAAGACTGGAATAAACCATAGGAAATGGTAAGAGTGTTTATCCCTCTGTAGGCGGTTGAGGATGATTGCTTTTACCTGCCTTCTTTCTATGTTTCTGGAATAGTCGTGCTCCAATGAGGGTGTACTACTTAGGTGACCAGAAGGTGAAATTAAAGTCTGAAGAAGCAGCACACGAGCATTGCTTTTCCGGGCCAGCTGTCCTGCAGCCTCGCCCTTACTCTGATTTGTCCATAAGTTCGTAAGCCTTTCCCTCCAAGGGAGCAAGGTTTTGACCCCTAAGAAATGCAGCCGAGGCGCAGATGTCTGCAGCGTCAAGCAGGCCCAGGAGAGGCCCTCACCACAGACAGAAGGGTGTTCAGCAAGCTTAGGGAGGCCGGCCTGCGGGAAGGGAACACGGATGGAAGCCCAGGCCCTCTCGGGAGACGGAGGACCAGGCCCCAAGTCTGCAGCGGGTGAGAGCGTGAGCGCCCTGCTCTGAGCCATCACCGCCACCTGCCTCTGGTCCTCCTCTCCTGGCTGCAACCTCCCTGCCCCAGTCTGGCAACTGGAATCCCGGATTCCCACCTCATGCATCCTTCCCACTGCTGAGGGGAGATGGGCCCCTTAGGACTGTTCTCTCCTGGGTACCCAGCTGGCCTTTCCCAACCTCAGGGCCCCAACCAGGCCTCTGCACCAGCCCTGCTCCCCCGTGATGTCACCCACGGAGCTCTCCATCCTCTCTGCCACGATGACCCACCCCATCCAGCACCAGCCCTCACGCTCTTCACCGGGATACTTCACTGGCATCTCAAAATCAAAATTTTGAAAATAATTAAAAGACTTGATTTCCCCCAGTCCGTTCCAGTTTCTGTCTTGCCCTACTCAGAACCGTTCCCATGCCATATCCCCGTTGGTAAACTATCCTCCCCGCCGCACAGGCCAAAAGTGCTGAGAATCATTCCTGACCCCTCCATCCCCACATCCTGCATCTTCTTCAGCAGCAAACCCTGTGGACCCAGCCTCCATCCGAAACGTCCGGATGTTCTCCAGCTCCCCTCCAACAAGAAAGGCTGACCTGGGTGGAGCGTCTTCCATCAGAATCACCATCACTGTCTACAGACAGGGACACGGAGGCGCGGCCCCGGGTCCCACAGCGGGGTGACCTCCAGTGATAGGGCTGAGGTCCCTCCGAGCAGCAGGCCGGGACCTGTGGGCGTTTGGGTGCAGGCCTGGGGCCGGGACATGGTGCCCCTGAGAGCAGCCCAGGGCCGGGACATGGTGCCCCTGAGAGCAGCTCCGGGGAGCGGCCCCTCCCAGGCAAAGGCCACCAGGCTGAGCGGCAGAGTCTCCAGGAACCTGGCCCTCACCTCGGGTTTCAGCCTCTCCCCGCTCCCCGGGCCACATGGTGTTTCTGTACCTGGTCATACGTTTCCTGTTCACACTCTTTACGTGTCCTGGTTGGCAAAACTGCAAACGGTAAGGCCTTTTCCAACTTACAAACCCCGATGCTGGCAGGTCAGCGCACAGCCATCATGAGTAACAGACGGAGGTGCCCCACCTGCCCCCCCGAAGAGGAAGGAGTGATGGGTGTGCGTGACCCCTGGTCCCTTGTACCGTTCCCATCCCCTCCTCTGTGCAGACGAGCAAGGACGCGGCCACGTGAGGAAGCAGAAGGAGAGACGTGCCACGCGAGGGACCAGCGCGTGTTTAAGAAGGAAAGACTGTCGCTCTAAGCCGTGCTCTGCTCTGCGCATTCAGGATGAACTCCATCCACAAACTGTTTCAATGGCATCAGCCGTTTGTATTCTGCTTTTTCCAGCCAGGATCTAGCTGGAGCCCCCTGCCACAGGGCTCGTGATAAAGGTACCAGAACGCTACGTGCTCCACATGCAGGCGGAAAGACGGCTCCTTCCCCAGCATGAGTCTCTGTGAGCCTCCCCACATCAGAGGCTTGAAAACTGAGGCCGACACAGCAAAGCTGCCCAGAGCCAGTCAGGGTGCAGAGCTGGCGAAGAGCTTCCTGCTCTCGTGGGCTTAGAACCACCAGAGGGGAGAGGGGGAAATGCCGGCACTGCTGACCCCACCGCTGCCCTTTAACCGCCAGGCGGGGCCATCGTTTGCGCACGCGTTTTATGCCACCAACTCCAGTACATTACACTATTTAACCCTGAAAGTGCTCCTTTATACCCGATGTACTGCTCTCCACTTCACACACGCGGAAACTGAGGGTGCAGGAGATCATGGAAATTAACTCTACAGCGTGCGCTAATGAGCGAGGGAGGCGGGATTGGAATCGTAAAAGGAACCGCCGCTGCCTTTACCCTGCGTTGACCGTGGCAGTCCCATGGTTAGTGCCCCGTGACCCTTATGGCATCTGAGCTTCAACACAACTCGGTCAGCTATGACTTGTGGCAGAGGTGGTGGCCTGTCCATCAAAACTATTGGTCATTTCCCGCGAGGCTGAGTTGGCCACGTATTTCCCAGATGGCCGTCAGGCTAATTGTGGCCAGTGGAAAGTGAGCAGAGCTTTAGAGGGGTGGGTCTCCCTTAGGAGGGGTGGGTCTCCCTCCCTTAGGAGGGGTGGGTCTCCCCTTAGAGGGGGTAGGTCTTCCTTTAGAGGAGGTGAGTCTCCCCTTCGAGGGGTGGGTCTCCTCCACACCCTCTTTCTCTTTCCTCTCTTTTCGAGCAGAGGCCTTGGAGACCCTGGGGCAGCAAAGCCACTGGACAGAGGCCTTTGTCCTCAAATCACCACATGAGAGAAAAGACAAGTCTCACCGGGGCACTCTTGTTGGACGCCTAGTAAGCCGAAAGCAAGCTGACGGGATTCAGGACTTTGGAGCAGCTGCGTCTGCTAATTAATCCAATAGGACCGTTCCCACGCAATACAGGACAAAACTGAGGTGGCAAGAGGGTGAATAAACTGCCAGGGTCCCGCACAGGGTGAGTCACCCACAGTTCCACCAAGACCTTCCCCTCCCCCAGCCCACGCTGCTCACCCTGTAACCTGCTTCCGGGAGGGGGCAGGGGTCTCCTTTTCCACATTCCAGAACCCTAGAGTAAGGGCAGAATACTTCAAGTCAGGGTTCTCCAGAGAAACAGAACTGTTGGATGGATAGATAGATAGATAGATAGATAGATAGATAGATAGATAGAGATGATAGATAGATAGATAGGTAGGTAGATAGATAGATAGATGATATAGATGATAGATTAGATAGATAGATAGATACATGTAGATAGATGATAGATAGACAGACAGATAGATAGATACAGATGATAGATAGATGATAGATAGATAGATATAGATAGATGATAGATAGATACAGATGATAGATAGATAGATGGATATAAATGATAGATAGATAGATAGATAGACAGATAGATGATAGGTAGATAATAGATAGATAGGTAGATAATGAAGAATTGGCTCACGCCATTATGGAGGCTGACAAGTCCCACTGTCTGCAGTCTGCAGCCTGGAGCCCCAGGAGAGTGGACGGTGGACATGCAAGACCAAGTCCAAACACAGGAGAAGCCCACTGTCCCAGCCCAGACATGGCTGGGCAGACAGCACACCCCCGACCTCCACCCTCTGTCCTACTTGGGCCTCACAGGTCAGATGAGGCCCCCCCATCTTGGGAGGACCACTTACCTTACTCAGCCCCCGGGTTCAAGGGCTAATCTCCTCCAGACACACCCAGAAATGGTGTTTGACCACATGTCTGGCCCTCCCACGGCCCAGTCACACTGACTGACACCGACCAGTGACCCTCAGAGGCAGGGACCTCAAGCCCCCGAAGGAGTTTCAAGCAGCCCCCGACCCCCGCATGACTGGCTGGACCCTACAGACTGAGCACGGTCTTGATGTTGGAATGAATGGAGCTGCAATGATTCCCCAGGAACAGGGGAGAGAGCCCCTCACCCCAGAGCCCCTGAAGATGAGATGGTGCAGGAAGAGAGAAATGGGGCCCGAGGGTCCCCAAAGCTTCTATAATTCTGACATTAGTCAGGTGGTTACCACCCCCGTTCATGGGAAGCCTCACTTCGTCACCCCAAACGGCGTTTGCCTATTTCCATCTGATCACAGAATCTCACACTAAGAAAGTTAAACCAGAACAGGCATACCCCTCCCAGAATCCCTCAGGAACCAGAAGGACTGAGACACCAAGAACTTGCTCAGGGATCCGACCCTTTTCGTGTTTGGCGCAAGAGAACCCTCAGCAACACAGAGGCTGCTCCCACCCGAGCGCCCGGTGGGGCTGAGGAGGGCACAGCGGACTCACCGCGTGGAGGATGTGTCCCCTCCCATCTCCGTGCCTTCTAGCCTCCTGCTGTCTCTCGGGGGGCTGGGACCCCCGGCCCCTCGCAGTCAGGTCGGGCTGTGGCGGTCTCGCCAGCAGCCCTAGAGCAGAAATGGCTCCTGGCCTGAGCGCCGGGGCTGCACCTTCTCCACGGACATCGCTCTTCTCTGCTCCCTGACTCAAGGCCACGGGTGCCCTGCAGCCCAGATACAGCCGGGGTCCCTGCACCACCACCTGCAGGAGGCCCGCCAGGGGCCCGGTATCAGACTGTGACATGGGGGCCGATATACGCTTTTCACTGAGCCTCTGGGACTTTGGCGTTAATCGCTCTAAACCACATATCAAATAGAACGATGTCAGATCAAGTCGCCCCTCTGTTCAAAACAGGCTCCCATCCCACTCAGGTAAAAGCCAAAGTCCTAAATGTCCTGGGAGACCCTGTGACCCGCCCCCATCCCTCTTGCAACCTCGTCTTTCACCCTTTCTCTGCAGGCTTCGCAGGTCCCCCTCACACGTACCAAGCATGCTCCTGCCTCAGGACCTTTGCACCTGCTGTGAACCCTTTCTCCAGGCGTCCGTCTGCGTGACTTACTCATCCACCTGTTCTAGGAACTTATTCAAACGTCATCTTCTATTAAAGTCACTGTAAACGTACTCCCCATTCCCTGTCCCCGAGGAGACTCCCTTAATCCATATCAACATCCAATGTGGTACGGGGTTTACTGGTTCTACCTTGTGTCTTCCTCCAGTGGAAGGTGGGCTCCACGAGGGCAGTGACTTGTGTGTGTGTGTGTGTGTGTGTGTGTGTTGTTCACTCCTATCCTCTTAGTGCCTAGAACCATCTCTGGGACCTGAAAGGGCCTCAATAAACACTTGCTGAATGAATGAGCTGGAATACATGAACCAGTATTACAAACAGAGGAGACAGGCAGGAAATGGGAAGAAAAAATCAGGAAACCCTTATTATGAAAGGATAGCGCTTGAGCTAAACTGAGGGCCCAGCAACGGTTCCACAGAGCAGGGGGCTCCAGGCCCTGCTTGCAGAACAGCTTGCTTCCACCCAGCCTGGGGACTCGGGAACTTTCCCAAAGTCCAACATCATGCCCAGGTGAGGAAGGGCAACAGGACACACACAAGCAAAGGCAGGGAGGTGGGTAACACTGTGCCTGCCATACCAGCGCCAGGCTGGGATTCTGGCCCCGCCAATAATTTGCTCGGCACTTACCCCAGGTCCGCGCAGGCAGTGGCTGGATTGAGAGGAGAGCTGAAGCACAGGGCAGCTGCGGGGGGCAGGCGGGCCCCCGGCAAGAGACCTGCTCCCAGCTGACACCGGTGGGTGAAAGGGGCCACCTCCAAACTAGCCAGGGATTCAGCGGGGAGACGGGCGGGCCTCCAGCAGAACGGTCAGGTGGAGGCCTAGGCTGAGCGCCTCCAGCTGTTCACTCGCCTGCTGAGCTGGGTCAGCTAATGGAGGAGCGAGACAGACAGACGGCCAAGGTGTCTAGTGTGCGGGGGTAGGGGGGAGGCCTTTGAGGTTCCTTCCAAGCCTCACAACCCCTAGCCCCCCCTCCTCTCCTTTCGCCACCTGGCTCTGGGCGAGGGGAGGATGAGAAAGGGTTCTGTCCTGCATGGGGGTCTTTCCCCAAACTCGAATCCTGGATAAATACACGGCCTGAGCTCTTTGCAACATGGTTATTCACAATCTTGAAAATCAAATAAAAAGTTGCAGCTTTCCCCCACAGGGGAAACCACGTCATCTCTGCAGGCACAGTCCCAGAGGCACGGGTGGCCCCACGGGCAGCCCTGGAGATGCAGGACCGCCCAGGGCCCGGAGCTCTGCTGCCCCTGGCCATGACCCCCGGCCCCGCCCCGCCCCACCCCGCCCCGCAGAGAAATGAAAGGCCTCTCTCCACTCCCCTGGGTATGGAATTGGCTTCTTTGTGTTATTTGTTTCTTTTCCTACCAGAAGGAGTTCAAAAGTTGAGAGCTGATTAGTATTCCAGGCACCAGAACTGCTGCAAGCCAGCTCCGGGGCGGGCGATAGAAGCCTGGGCTCACCGCCCGCCCGCCCCGCTGGAGACCCCGCTCCCGGGACTGGAAGAGCTTTCGGGCCGCCCCTCCCCTCCCGCCTCTGTAATCATCCCGCCCACCCGTGCCCTTCCTCCTGGTGATGAGAACAGCCATCGGGCAGCGGTGGGGTCCAGGGGAATCTCCCAGGAACCTCACTGGCTGCCTCTGCAGGCAGGAGCGGGCACAGTATTTGCATACACTTGCATAAGTTATGCATCAAATGCACTTCTCTTTAACGCTGCCACCTAATGAAATCACTCAGACAGCACATTAAAAACACGACTTACCCTGGGAAGAGTCTGACCCTTTTCGCGTTAAATCATTTGAATGATCATTTGAATATATTTGCACAAGTGTCCTGTTAAAATGGCCCTCGCCCGGGTTTTCAGAGTTAATGAGGCAACTGGGCCACCTTTGGGGGATGGGGGGACGTGTCCACAGTTTGCCCGAGGCTGCCCAGGGTTCCTGGAACCTCGGGGGCCACGGGCGTCCCCAGCAGGACGTCGGGCGCGCCAAGGCGCAAGGAAATGCGCTCAGAGAGTCCCCACAAAGCAAATTCATTCCACAGGGCCTCCGGTGGCAATAACTCTGCGCCTCTGCGGAGGTGTAAGAGTTAACACAAGCAGAGCAGCTGTGGGGAATCCTGGTGGAAAAGGGTGTCAGGGAGCTGAGCCAGAACCCCCCGAGGGCAGGGCTGCGCTCAGAGCGCCTCGGAGACCCGGGAGCTCAGCCCACCTCCAGGGCTGAGGCACCGGCCAGGCCAGATGCACCGCGCTCTCCCCCGGAGGATGTAGAGCAGCCTCGCTGAGGCTCAAGGCTTCCCAAGGTCCTGCCACCCAGGCCCATCCACCTCCCGCAGAGCCGATGGGATCAGAAGGTTCTCCGAAGGGCAGCAAGCCAACGCAGGTCCTGAGGGGAGGGCCCAGGGCCAAGGGCCCTAGAACCCTCGTCACACTTTCTATTTTACAAAGTGCGGCTTTCACAGACACATTGTTTTCATCTGCTTTTCGTGAGGACCTTCAAATACCAGAGAGAGAAGCTAGTCCGTGCCGTACGTGACCTGCTCGGGGTACTCAGCGAACGGGGGCAGCACGACCGAGCCCCAAGCTGCCCCTCGCTCTTCCTCAAGGACCCCTTCCTTGCCCGGCACATGCCCAGCCCAGCACCCGCTCCGGCAGCAGCCCCCTGGCTGGAAGCCCTTCCCCAGGGTCCCTTGTCCACAGCAGGAGCTGTGTGGTTGGGCCCCCTCGGCTGCTGAGAATTGTTTCTTCCCTCAGAGTACGATGGGGAGCTGGGCCCGAGGGCAATGCCCCTCAGACCACCCGGTCCCTCAGAAGAGGCGGCTTTTGTCCTTTAATCGCATGACTCCCGAATCCCTACAGCCCCAGCGTGGATAAAAGCCCAGCAAGTCAAACCTGTGTCCACACTGCGATAGTGTATGTTCCTTGGCCTCCCCCGCCCTGGGCCTGGCTGACCAGATCTCTGCCCTAGCTGAGCCCCGCAGAGCAGATGTCTGTGCCTTTCTAGAACCATCACTCTGATGAACTCTCTGCAGATCCCCTGACTTATCTGGAAGCAGAACCCTTGCCATCTGGACCTCAGCACCCTAGCCCTCCATCTGCACACCCCAGCCTGGCCCACTCATTTCACTGAAGTCAGCAAAGATTTATGGACCCGCACGGCAGACAAGCCACCGTTAGGATCTGTGCTGGGCTCAGGCCAGGGGACCAGTGGTAAGGGCTGTCGATCAGCCTGTCCGGGCCGGTGGGATTCTCCCTCGCTGGGTTTACTGCCAGGATGGGCAGACGTTTCCCAGCCACTCTAGCCAGAGTGAGTATTTCCTTTGGCAAGATGTTCTCACCATGGCTGCGTCAGCCAGGCAAGCCTCATTCTGAGGAAGAACAAGAAACCATTCTTTTCATCTTTGGTTCACCTGTCAAGCATGATTCCATCTCGCCCTTTTTTAACATAAAGTGCCAACATGTTTTGGGTTAAAATGACTCATTCCCCTTTTCGAGCAAAAGACCTAGGTGTGGGGAGGCGAGGTCAGAGGCTGCCTGGGTCGCTTTGTCCCTGAGTTTCACACATGGTCGCTGCCCCAGAAATGCATATTTCATGCCATGGGCTCCTGCTCGTCCTTGACAGGACAGGCCAGGCCAGGTGCCCCTGTGGTACCCACTGGCGGAGGCACAGCTTTCCAAGGCCACGGGGGCTCAGCCCCAATCCAAGAACACAGGCTGTCAAAGGGAGCCCACGGTTCGTGCCCAGTTAAATGGCTTTTTTTTACCACATGGAAACGCAGACTTTCTGCCCATTTTAACTGCTCCGTAGTCACTGTAGGACAAAGAATTGACAGCACTTTTTGCAAGAGAGCGTATACTAGGCATTGTATCAAAGAAATAGCACTGCTGCAAATAAAATGATACATAACTAATTTTTACTGTTGGGATGGAAGTCAGTTTCCTCCATGTGAGCTGAGTTGGGATTCCGCGTGAGTTAGTTCTTTGGATGAGGTCTTCCCCAAACTCAAGCGGTTTATTGCTCTCCCAGATTTCGGGTTGCTCACATAGTAACACAGTCCAGCGCTGGCAGAATCGCCATCTGACGGCGGGGAGGCCCTGTCCAGGCCGAGCGCCGTGATAAGCTCTGCGTTTGGCCTTGTGACCCCCAGCCCGACCTCCCAGTGGCTGACCAGCGTTCAAGGTGACCCCGTGTCCCAGGACCCACCCCCGGCCTCGCCCTGCCCCTCCCACCACTGCTAGCTGTGGGGTATGTGGTTTCGTGGAGGAATTATTAGAAACCACTGATTTTAAATTGTTTTAGAAAAACCCGAAAATAAGGAAGACTTCTCCGGTCCGTCTCAGCTCCTACAAAGTAAGATGTGTGCACAGCATGATTCTTTTCACATCAAGCCCTCTTTAGATTACATTCTCACTCCCAGCATTCAGTACTTGGTTATGAAAAAGGTACTTCCGATCATGGAATAAAGGCAGCCAAACAAAAGCAGCTCTCCCGCTTCCTCAAGCCCGCATTGCACTGATCCCCAAACGCCACGTGCGACCCATGGAATGTGTGTCCCGCGCAGCCCGAGTGTCCCCTGCCCACGGCAACCGGCCGACTGGCTGGCCCTCCTTTACCTTCCACCGCCCTGTACCTGGAGAAGTAACCCGCTGCACGCTGCCAAAGCTGCTTTCCTGCTGCGCTGCTGGACTCCGTCCTGGCCGACAGCAAGGTTAGACACCGGGCCACCCCTCCGCTCTCCGCTGGCCTCCAGCTCCCTCCCGGCTCCTCCAGCACAGCACACCCACCAACGTGTCGCCCCGTCCCCTCTGTGCCTTTAAAATCCTAGTCTAACCTCTGGAGGCCTGTCAGGGTCCTGCCCAGCGTCAGTGGCATGCCTTTTGCTCCGAGCTACCACCCAGGGGCCACACTTCTCTAGACCACCGACTAAGTCCTTTCACTCGTTTTGGCGTCATAATCGAACGTATCCGGTTTAGTGGGAAAGCAATGAATTTTGGAGTCTAGCACACCTGCATTCAAACCCCAGCATGTGTCAGGCCAACACAGCTGGCCTGTCGGCCACAGGAAGCAGGACCCCCTCTTGGTCACACATCCGTACTCAGCTGACGGCGCAGTTATCCGTCTTTCACTCTTTGTCTCTCACGGTTTGAGGCACTTGCCAGGAATTTTTCTATCCAGTGTGCAGAGCGGTCATCATAGCACTACGCCAAACACCCTGCCTTTGTTTTATTCTGTTTTTGCATTTTTCCAGCTCATCACCTGTGCTCGTGATCCAGTCCTTTCCCCGCCCCAGCCCACCTCCTGGAAGCCACGCCATGTGTTTGGTTTCTGTCTTTGAATAAGTTTTGTGCATGAAGAATTGTCCGGTCAGGCTGCTCCAGATGGCCGTCCTCCTGCTCTCTGGACATCCCCGACTGACCAGCGCCTGCTTCACCTACACCCTACGCACGTGACTGACATTCCTGCGTTCTTGTCCCGGGCCCCAGCGGGTGACGGTTCTTGTCAAAGGGGCGGTGAGGGGCGTGCCCCTCTGCTGGTTTCCCTGGTAACCGATGAGCCCACCGGACGTCCATTCCCCTGTAACTGGTCTTCGCCCCGGCCCCCGCCTCCGGGAGCAAAGGCTGCCGCCACGTCCTGACCACCGTCCTCTGCACACAGTGGGGTGTCGCTCCAGGACCCTGCTGCAGACGCGTAAGCCCCATCCTTTAAACCACTGATGTCTCTGTCGCTGACTCCGGACTCTCTCTTCAGTCTTGAAGCTGGGCAGGCACAGGCGGGTACAGGCCAGAAAGAATATAGAGTGGAACCTGCCTATTTATGTTTCAATTGACCGGCTGGCATTGGGCTGGGCACTCGCTCTGCTTCCTACGTACTTCACTCAAAGTGTTCTGTGACCGCCATGCGGGTGCAGGCTGGCCTAGTCCACGGCTGATGCCCGGGGTCCCTCCCGTGTCTCCACCGCGTTTACCCCCCGCCAAGCCATGCAGACTTCGCCACCGCACATTCTGTTTACGCTGTACTGGACGCTGTTTAAGCGTCACTGGGTGCCTCCAGACTGTTGTCAGAGCAGGTATCCAGGCCCACTCTCACCCCATCACCTGTGCACGTGGATTTGCTTTCCTATCCATCCTTTACCAGCAATTGGATTGATGTTGAAAGTCCAATGGGAATGCAATGAAGGAGCGATGCAGTTTAATCTGGCATTTCTCTGATGCCATGACTGTTGTGTTTCTTCATCATCCCCCCCTCCTCCCAGCATTCAGCTTCCTCCTCTTCTGAATCATAGACTCATTTTCTTGGCACATTTTTCTTGAGTTTCCTTTTTTCCTTCTTAACTTTAAGAAGTATCCCACCTACTCTAGTTGGTCAGCCCTTGTCAGTTTTAGATGTTGACAGTGTCTTCTAATCCATCACCCATCCCCTCACTGTGCAGTATCTTCCATTGAACAGAAATACAACATTGTAAATCATCAGATCCATCCCTTTTCATGATGGGTTGTGCTTTTGAAATACAGTTTAAGAATTCCCTCCCAACCCAAGATTATAAAGACACTCCCACATTTTCCTCAGTTGCCTTTACAGCTGTATCTGTCCCATCTGGGTCTTCAGTCCTTCCAGAGGTGACCTTTGTTTGGCCTGAGGCTGCTGTCCAAGGATACTTTTCTCCATAGACTATGTCACCTCTGTGCCATTACCAGATCACTCATTCTCTCCTCACTCGTGCGTGCTGTCACACGCTGGGCTCCCAAATTTCTAAACAAGTTTCTGAAATCTATTTTCTATCTCTCTTGTCTATAAGTCAGTTCTTCCTCCAGATGCAGATTTTTCCTTACTACCTCTTTCTAGTGTGTCTTAATATCTGACAGTTTAATTCCCCCCTCTTTTTTCTTTTTCAAAATGTCTTGTTTATTCTGGACTTTTATTGTTCCATGAATTTAAAATGGTTTGATTTTTTTAAACAATCATACTAGAATTTTTATTGGAAGAACATTACAAGGGTAGATTTATTGGGGGGAAACAGACTTCACAATGCCAAGTTGCTTCATCCATGAATATGGTATATATCTTGCCTTTTTTCGTATCTGATGTCATGTCCTTTAATAGATTTTTAAAAATTATTTCATAAGGTTCTTAGGTATTCAGTGTAAATTCTTTGATCATTTGTAGCTATGGCTGCTGTTGTGAATGAATTTTCACTTTGCACTTTATTTCCTAGTTGATTGCTGCTGGTTGAAAGTTTCCTCCTCTGTAAATGGGAACACAACTATAACAGGCCCCAGGAGGCTGATTTGATGATTAAAGAACATGGTGCACATAAAGCACTCAAGAGTGCCCGGCCTACGGTCCGTTCTCAGTACGGGCTAACTTTACTATCACTAGCTGTGAGACCACAGGAAAATTATTCAATCTGTTCAGGCTTCACTTTCTTCATCAAAAAATAAAAATAAAAACCTTGAGTTTCCTTTTCCCACCTACCTCAGAGTCCTGTCACAATGACGAAATGGGAAAATGGAAAAATCACTTTATAAACTGTAAAGTGCTATGCCCACCTAAGGTTATGATAGCCGTTGACACCCCTGTTCGCTCCCTTTCCGTTTTCTCCTCAGAAGCACTTTGTCCATCTTGCTTTTGGGTACATCTGTCCATTGTCAGCGAATAATAATTCAGACACACTGGCTGGGTGTCTACTATCTGCCCTGCAAGGTGCTAAGTGATTCCAAATTTACAAATGCCCCCTTCCTGCTCGTCCTAACAACCCCATGAAGTGTCACACAGCATGTTTCACATGGACTCTTAGAGGACCAGTGGACCAAGACCCAGCCCACTTGATTTTCTGAATAGTCACTAAGAAAATGACTCACCCAGGAACATAGATTTTCCTCCTGAAAACAAAACACAACCAAAAAGCCTTGCTGGAGGAGTTTTGATCCTGTGGCTAAAAGTTCTCAGGACTGACGTCAAACACCTGCTGGAGATCAGACGTGTTGAGAAAATGTATGATTCAAAGGGAGGAGAGGACATTGGGCAGGGAGGAAACGTTGATCGTCTCTGCGTGTCAGTGTGGTGGTAGTGACACTATTTACGGTACTTCTTTAATGATACCTACAACCCTACACACACACGCGCGCACACACACACACACACACACACACACACGTTGTCCATCTGTAACTTCATTTTACAGGAGAGAAAACTCAGAGTCAGACATATTCAGTCATTTTCCTTGAGTCACAGAGCCAGAAATGTATGGTGTGATTTTGCTGCAAAGCCTGTAGGACTCCCCGGGTTATACAGTCATACTTGGGAACAGGAGAATTTAACTAAATGGCTTGTATTAGTTTAGAAACCTTCAGAGGCCACTCTGGATAGTTCACCCAGAGAGAGGTTTAACAGAGGGAGTTGTCTGCAAGCATTTTTGAAGACCTGAAAGAACAAGGTGGTGGTACCCACGCCAGGAAGCCCCTGTTCCCCCTGGGATGGCGTCCACGTCCTGGAAGTGCTGATTCACCCCCCTGCTGCCCGCACACTCACCAGCTGGTACGTAATTTCCCTGTCATTGCTTTCCAAGGGGAGAACGGAACCAGAACCCCGCAAGCAGACCAATGTGGGGCTCTAGTTTTCAGGCTTCCAGCTCCCACCCTACAGAGGAGACCACAGAAGGACAAGTACGGAGCTGAGCTGCAACAGAACATGCTGGGCACAGTGAATGGTTTATTGAGAGCGCTGTTGCAATCAGAAATTTACTTGGAAAATTCATGAAACTTTGTTCAGGAACAAAGAAACAAAGAAAGCAGGGCTTTGATTTGCGTGTGAGTGTGTGTGCATGCGTGTGTGCCTGAAATGTGTCCCCACGCCTTGCACCCTTGCTTCAGGAAGAGACCCAGGTCAGCGTCGTGTTTATTTCTTCCACTGCCTTAGGGAGTGCTAAGCACAACTAATGTGATCACTTAGGGCTGGGTGAGCCGAATTCAATGGCAGGAACACTATCTTTCCATGAAGCTACAAGATAAAAGGATGAATTAAAATGGGCATTAAGTCACCGACTTCTGATATTTCACAGGGTGGAGGAAAAGCTCAGAACCACAGAGCCCAGTAAGACACGGCTGTGCCCCCGGAGCGGAGGCCACCGCACAACTCTGGAGGCCAGAGCCTGAAATGCAGCTGTCAGCAGGGCTGGTCCTCCATCTCAGCCCTGAAGGAGGATCTGCTCCCAGTGTGCTTCCGGCTCCTGGCCAAGGCCAGCAAGCCCTGCTATCAGCTCTGGTATCAGCTCCCTGGTATCAGCTCCCTGGTATCGGCTTTGGTATTGGCCATGGTATCAGCCCTGGTATCAGTTCTGGTATCGGCTCTGGTATCGGCTCTGGTGTCGGCTCCCTGGTACCATCCCTGGTATCAGCTCCCTGGTATTGGCTCTGGTATCGGCTTTGGTATTGGCCCTGCTATCAGTTCTGGTATCAGCTCTGGTATCGGCTCTGATATCGGCTCTGGTATCAGCTCCCTGGTACCATCCTTGGTATCAGCTCCCTGGTTTGGGTTCATCACTCCAGGCTCTGCCTCTGTCGTCACAGGGCCTCTCCCTGTGTCCTCACGTGGTCCTCCCTCTGTGCACGTCTGTGTCCAAACCTCCCTCTTTTTCTAAGGACACCAGTGGCATCAGACTAGGGGCCACCCTCCCCCGGTATGACCCAACAGCCCTATTTCCAAATAAGTTTCCACTCTCAATATGGAGGCTTAGAACTTCAACACAGCTTTGGGGGACACAGTTCAACCCCCGGCTCTCAGGAAGCATATGAGACACCATGTGAAAGTTCCTCCGTGGGTACAACGTCAGTAAGTCGTCCAGGTAATTAGAATGCTCTTTCTGGGGGACTAGCTCCCAATTTCCCAGACACTCTGGGAATATCTAAAATAGACAAGTTTTATGTAACTATAAAATTAAAATATGTTTATTAATGGAAAACATTGCATAAAGCAACTTCTAGTTTTTTAATGCCCACTCTCTCCAGAAATCACACGGGATGCTTCACATATGTTATTTCGTCTTCACCACCACAACCATCCTCCAAAGAGCTACTAGCACCTCCCTTTCAGAGCGGAAGAAACTGGGGCCCAGGTAGCTGCTGAAGGTGGCAGGTTAGTAAGCTGAAGAGCTACATTTCAAGTCCAGGTCTGCCTGACTCTTGAGACAGAGCCTCTCCCTGCCGTGTCCACCAGGTCCACTAAGAGCTCCTGTGGCCTCTGCCTGTCATTCCCCTCCTCCCTGCCCACAGCGGAGACCCCTAAGTTCCAGGCTGCCCTGCCCTGGGTCCTTAAAGCCTCATGCCTCTCTGTCCAGCCTCCCAGCACCGAGTCTCAGAATCAGACAGGAATTCTCGCCCCTGCTTTAGTCGATCCCCAAATGCCAGGAGCCATACTGCCAGCCTGGCCCCCCTGGTTGCTTGGGCACCTCCCCCAACATCACCTTTTGGAAAAGCCACAGGCAACACGGGGGCACAGACCATTAAAATTGTTTTGGATGTTGCCAAAGGGAAGAGAACTTAAGTATCATTTTCTGTGGTCACCATCATGGCCCAAGATGTGAGACGGGGGCTAGTAAGAGCCCCCTCTGCCCCCTGAGAGTTTTGTGCCCTCTCTTTCCAGCAACCACAGGCTCTCAAGCCCGTATGCCATGGTGGCACAGTGTGAAAGCAGCACACGGGTGAGTGGGGAGAGACGTGACTGCCATCGTTAGCGCTACCCCTAAACCCCAATGACCTTCAACATGGAGGGCATATTTGGTTCCCGAAAGCTTACACATGCACCAGACAAGCCACTGAGGCCCAGCGACTCCCTTCTGTTTTTCATGCAAAGACTCCAAATATTGGATGACTTTATGGGTAACATTTGGAGGTGATACATTTCTTGGATGAGAACACGGCAAGAAAATCAACCGATTTCACTTTCTGTTTTTGTTTAAGGAGTTGTCAAAAGATCTACCCCCTTTCCAAGATGCCCCGGCCCTAAATTCTAGAAAGTCTCCTTTGTCCTCCTCTCCTGATGAGCAAGGGGCGTGGGAGGTCTTTATGAAACGGCACATGTAAGAGAAGCAAAGAGGAAAGCATCCCGAATGGTGCTTTTAGGAACACCTATGTTAATTTCATAGTTTAGGCCAGTAATGATAGAAGTCACTTTTGCAAATTAAAGGTCAGGTAAAGTAAAAATTATGAAAGTACATTCACAGCATAAACAAGTGAAAGATGCCAAAGACTCCGTCGGGGCGGTGGGGGGAGGCTGAGTGTCCTGTGATGGGGACAAGGTGCTTTGACTTGTGAACCTGAGACACGTCAGTCCCCTGCCCAAGAGGCAAACAGAGAATTGCCTTTTTCAGCCTTTGGAATCCAGTGTGAAAGTTGCAAATGTACCCACCTTTCATTTTATTTCATTAACCTACTCTATTATTGACAGACACCTGGACCATGTGGTGTTTTTTCCCATGCATAGAATCTAAGAAAAAATGAAAGTTTGTAATGCAGTGTTTCCTTACCAAATGGTCCCCGTGGGAAAGGGAAAGCCAGGTGTTAACATCCTGTGGTCTGTTTAGTTGGAAGGAATAGTGGAGAGAGGAGATTGAAAACAGCATCACAAGAAACGCGACCCACTGAGCCCACTGCCCGGTCCTTGCAGCGCCTAGTGACAAACTGGTCACTCACCCAGTACCTCTCTCCACTCTCTAGCAACCTTGGGAACCGGGGTTACAGAGAAGCCAGTATTCAAACCCGGGTCTCCGGCACCCAGTCAGGACACTCCACCTGTATAGCTTAGTGTCCTGATTCTTTATTTGGACATCTGTCACCATCCATCTCCAAGGGCCTTGTCTTCACTCACAAACCATCTGACCAGGCTGCATTTTAAAAAAGCAAAACAAAGCACAATCCAAAAGATAGAATTCAGTTTTTAAAATTGGGTGTATGTTGCCTGTGTGCAGCCAAACAACCAACTTCTGTTGAGGCCCCTCCTGAAGCCTGGGTTTGTGACTATGCAGAGAGCCCAGGGGCCGGAGCTCTGAAAGGAGAGCATTCGCAAGACAAAGGAGGCGGGAGCAGGCCTGGGGCGCGAGATGTCCCTCTGCCGCCAACTGCCTGCAATGCTAGATGCACAGCCTAGCAGAAACTGCTTATCAAAGAAAACTTCCCCCAATCTGATCGTAATTGATGCAATGTTCTGTGTCAAATCACTTCCTGTTTCCTGATTGCGGATAAGAAAAATGTGATTTAATCAGAGCATTCGCCACAGTTCAGAGCCCCTGCAGCTGAAACCAGGTGCAGCCCCCCACCCCGCTTCACGGAAACACCAGGGCGGCCCAGGATGCGAGGCTCCTCGCTCACAACTTCAGCCACAGCCACGGGAGGGAAAACTGCAGACGCTGCGGGAAGGAACTGAGAGCGACTCCGCAGCAGACACTCGGCCTTGTCAGAAGTCAGCTCATCAAACCACCAGGTCCTAAGAGACTTCGGGATGCGCTCCCTCCGGATGAAGGCGGTACAGGGCTGAGCTACGGTTCCCACCCGGGGCCCTTCTGCTCTGCCCCAGGGTGACCCTCACCAGGTCCCACCCATCTCACCATCCCCTCTCAGGGATGTTGACCACAACCCACACTCATTCGGGGGAAGCTGCTTGCTTCACACACACTCTTTTATCCCCATTTCACACCTGAACGAATCAAGAGTCAGAGAGAAGGGACCTGCACAAAGTCGCGTGGCCTGAAGTCTCGGGGTCTGGCCCCTCCAGCCGTGCCATCGGGCCCTCCTGCTCGCATCGAGGTAAAGGGCGGGAAAACCTACAAGCTCCTTCCTAAACCTCGAGTGTCTTCCATTCCTTCTGAAACGTCCTCTGAATCCTTCATACGTCTGAGGCGTTGTTATAAGTGCTAAAGATACAGAAGTTTTCAAAGATGAGCAAGATCCCTGCGTTATGCAACTTCTACTCTAATGAATAGAAGTCAATAATAAAACAATAACAGCTAAGGCACACAGGATGGGAAAACAGCGACAGAGGAAACGTGGGAATGTGATGGAGAGCTCTGGGTGTGGAGGACCACCCTCAGAATAGGGGCCAGTGAAGGCCCCCCACGAGGAGGGACCCGCGAAGATGCCTGGAGGAGGGGCATCTGGAGCAAGAGACACGAGCCCACACCAGCCGCCTGAGCGAGAGTGTGCACAGCCAGCGAGGGCCAGGGGGCTGCGCCGTGTGAGGGAGGGCAGCGCGGCGGGCAGTGGCCCAACCTCGGGCATCGGGGACCATGTAAGGGCTGCAGGCTTCTCCCTAAGAGGGGTGGGAGCCACTGGAAGGTTTTGAGCGGGAGGTGACAGTACCTGGCTGAGCCCGCAGCAGGCCCGTCTACGTACTAAAGGTGCAAGGGCAGCAGGGGGACCACTGGGGAGGCCGTGGCCATAACCCAGGGGAGAGATGCTGATGGCTGGACCAGGAGGTGAGAGGCAGATTCTGGATGTATCCGAAGGTAGAGTCTGCAGGATTTGCTGATGGACTGGGTATGGGGGTGAGGGGGCCAGTCAAGGGTGACACCAGGGTTTCTGACTTAAGTAACGGGAAGCATGGGGTGACCAGGAAGTAAGATGAGGAAGGCATTGGGAAAACCTCTTCTTCTGCAGATGATACATGGATTTCATCATCCCCCCATCACGTCTGTGCACATTCACAGGACTCACACCAAACTCCTCACCATTATGTACAAAATAGGAACACCCTTTAAAAGGTCTACATTCTTATTCCCTCAGAAACGATGAAAAGGTGTCTTTTGGCTGAAAAATGACCCATAGTTATTTAATGTTTATATGGTGAACACATTCCAATGGAAACCACCACGTAATACCAGGAAAACAAACTCTACACGTGGAAAACATCTTGTTTGTCAACCATACACTCTTTTCTCAGCATAATCTACAAATACAAATTATTCATTTCTACCAATAGTCATAAATTCTACTACTATTTATTTCTGTGTAAACATGAGGAGGGCTGAAAGCCAGCAGTGTGGGTAGAGACGACCAAGTCCCTAAAATCAAAATGTAAGCCTCTCAGTAGACATGGGAAGGCCGGCAGAGCCAGCCGTCACCTTAAAAGTTGCTGTCACCTTTCTCTCCGCTCGGAATCCCGGCCTCATTGGCTGTTTCTCATCAGGACCACGCAGTCACCTTAGAAGTCTGTGGGCCCAAGTCTCTCACTCTCCCCCATTTTAATCCAGCCTGATGCTGCACCACATGTGTCTTTTTAAAATGCAAACTTGCTAACTACACTCTTCAGTCACTTCCCATTGCCTACGAACCAGAGTCCTGATTTCTGAATGGAATATAAGTCTTACCGTCTCTGGGTCCGGCTCTCTCCGCACTTGGCTTGGCCTCGTTTTCTCTTGCAGACACTCAGCTGAGCCTCAGTAACTCTGTCCTCTTTCCTGAACATGACCCAGCAGCTGGTGAGCCTCCACGCCCTCCAGTTCCTGAAGCACCGTCCCCTGTACTGCTACCCCTTCCTCCTCCTTCAAGACCCATGTCCTACGACACAGTCCTGAGACGCCGCCCAGATTCCGCCTGCGAAGCTGGGCACTCCTCACAGATGCGCTGCTGTCACCACCCTCAGCATCTCCTCCATCACCACCCTCAGCATCTCCTCCATCACCACCCTCAGCATCTCCTCCATCACCACCCTCAGCATCTCCTCCATCACCACCCTCAGCATCTCCTCCATCACCACCCTCAGCATCTCCTCCATCACCACCCTCAGCATCTCCTCCATCACCACCCTCAGCATCTCCTCCATCACCACCCTCAGCATCGTCTCCATCACCTATGTCTTTGGCCCTGACTCACCTGGAAGCCCCACCTCCCCCAGGCTCCAGCCTGATGCACCTGCAGCCTTTCCATGGAGCAGGTTTCCTGCCCAGAAGCGCAGGACAGTTGAATGTCTCTAACTTGTGGTATCAGTAAAATTCAAAGAGCTCGTTACCCTCAGACTCGGAGCCATGATCCAGAATCAGGAAAAAATGCGTAAAATATATAAACAGGAATCTCAAATTAAAGGCTGCAAAATACAGGCAGCAAGGGACAGACTGAAATCTTCAGAAAGCTAAACCAACGAATTAGAACCACAAAGGAGAACAAGGTAAGGAGGTGTGAATTATGAGATGAAACCTAAGAGCAGGCAAGCCTCAGAGCCGCAGTTTAGAATTCCAGAAGTAAGCAGAATGCACCAGCTCAAGGCTGAGCACATCCTGGGCCAAGGGGGAGACTCAAATCTCAAGCTCAAGATGGGTCATTAAATATCATGGAAAAATAATTTAAAACCTTGGAGTTATGTTGATTTCATATATATATATATATATATATATATATATATATATATATATATATATAAACTATGCTACACTAGCAATGAGGTCATAGATTCCCTACAAATGAAAAAAATCAGGTCACCATTAACTATGATATAAATAATTTTAAAACTTCAAAGAACATTACTTACAAAAGGTTATATTCAAACTCAAGGCTGACAAAAAGACCTGGCCAGAAAAAGCAAAGAAATTATAGGAGTTATGAAAGAAATTTTTTGGAAAACAATCCACTTAGAATAGAATTTAAAAGTACAAGTATGAGGTGAACAGAGTATCAAAAAGTGAGAGTAAACAGTGTAACAAGTAAAGCACAAGATTGGCCTAGTCCTTAAAAAGTAGTAGAAACAATACAACCATTAATTAAGGACATATTGACCAATAGCTCTGTCAATAGCCAGGGTCTGAAATGACAGTGTCGTCACTGACTGAAGGATTTATTAGAAAGAAAGTGCTAAACATCTCATCTTAGGGACAGGCACAAAGACATTCCTGATGTCGATTGCTCTGAAGAAACACATTATCTCTCCAAGATAAAAGTGCATCGTATATATCAAAATGTAAAAAGAAAACGCTCAAACACTCATTAAAACATACAAAAAACCAGAAAGCACAAGTATGACAAAGACATTTAGAGTGAAAAAGTAACCACGCATGAGTGCAGTGCCGAAGAGATACATCTAAACCAAAACAACAAGGGCACGGTTCAAAATTAAGAAATCAGCAAAGAAATATCAAGTAAATATAAACAACAATGTAGGAAAAGACTAGGAGTAATAAACAATAAAGAATATGAGAAAATTGCATTGAGAGCAATACAGAGGATCATTATAATTTCATAATAGGCGCAACACACAAAGAAGTTATGTGTTATATAGGCTACAACCTCTACCTCAATGCAACAAAACTAAAAGAATTTTTGAATAAACCAGAAAAAGGTGAATTTGGAAAGAATTCTAAATAATTTTTAAGTTAAGGAAATAAAGAAAAAATACCACTGTAAACAACTTAGAAATTAATGATAAGACTACGGATGAAAATTCATGGTCTGTAGTCAGAAGAAATTCCAAGCCTTCCACGCCTGCATTATTGTTCAAAACTGAAATTAAAGGAATGCAATTCAGAACAACAATAGTATAATACTTTCATCCTAAAATGGGCCAAAATTATTTTAATAATAATTAAGTTGGGGAAACCGTAAGGAAATGGTCAGTCTCATATCATACTAGTGGAAACGGACATGAGTAAAACCTTGCAGAAGAGAAATTTGCCAATAAGTAGCCAAAAGCCCTTAAACTGTAAGTTCCCTTTGTGACTCAGCAATTTCACTTTTAAGAATTTACCCTAAGAAGATAAATATCACAGAAGTATAAAAAAATTTATCTCCAAGTATTTTCATCACAGCATTGTTTATAATAGAAAAATACTGGAAATGTACTGAAACAAGCCATAGGAGAAGCCGAGTGACACGCTCTATCCAGGGAAGGCACACGTCTCCTCACAGCGACGGCGTGTGACACTCCTCACACAGAGTAGATGGGACTGACTGTGCCGTGCAGGTGAGGGGGAAAGGCAGCTGGAGGGCAGGAGGCGTGGCGATGCCAGGTTAGTAATAAACAAACTTGCACACAAAAACATATGCCCGTCAAATAATTACCATCCGTTTACTTCCTCAAAACACATATTGCTACAGAGGAGAAGCGAGAGATTTTTCAGTATTTGGATTTCTTTCTTCTAATTTTCTATCGTGAATATTAGTAATTTGCAATCCTACTGGTAAAAGTTATTAGACACAAACAGAACATCTTGAGCGAAGGCAGTAACCATTAGTAGTCGACATGCACAGTATCACTCTTCTGTACCCAGCTGAGCTAGCCCCTTTCAGAAACACCAAAGAGACAGAATTATGGGCTGAGAACACACTTGGAAAAGTCACTCCTTTAACTGATGAGAAAAGGGGTCTCAGAGAAGGCAAGTGATTCACGAGGCTCACTCAGGGTGTTGGAACAGAACGAGGGTCAGAATCTCCACCACCTGACTCAGCCCGGTGCCTGGAAAGGGCGCTGCTCTGCGGGAAATGAATTCCATTCTGTGTAACTAAACAGAAAAAGGGGGAAATTCGGTAGCACTGCTTTTACCAATGTGAAAACCTCTTCCGGTCCTCTCTCCCATTGCTGAATAGGACGCACCGGGAGGAGTGCCCGTATATCACGCCTAACTGGATGCAGCCCTAAAGCCACGGGCGCTGGGCCTGGAGACAAGTGTGTCTGCTGTCCCCAGTAGCAGGCGCGTTCCATCCTGGCCACACCGCGCAGGCGAGCTGCTATTTCTGTGTTCCAACCCCAGAGGAGCGGGCGAACTGAAGCACCGACTTCAAATTTGTTTTTAAATCCCACTTGGTTGCAAAGGGCAATTTGCTCTCTGGGGTGGGGCCAGCAGTTAGGATGCCTGTCAAGTGGCTCGGGGAACGTGGCGGTGGCCCCCCCAGCTAGAGAGGAATTGCACTCGTGGCTTGTGGCCGGACATCTCCCACTTACGGGGTTTTGAAAGTCTTTGTGAAACGAGAAGGCTTGAAAGGGAAAAGGGAAGTAAGACTTCCTGGAACAGCCTTGGTGGGAGCTCCATCAGGACAGGACGCGTGTCTCCATGGAGACCAAGGTCAGCTCCAGAAGCAGGGAGGCAGCCGTCTCACCCTCGCGTTCAGCGGGGACAGGAGCTGCCAGATGCCCACACGGGCGACAGAGATGCTGCAAGACCTCCCGTGGGTGTTCTCACTCGCCTGACACCACAGCGAGGTCTGAGCGAGCCTCGTGGAACAGGATGTGACTTAGCTCACGGAACACAGGTTCTCCAGGTGAGGAGGGAGACGCAGGCCTCTCCTCGGGGAGCTGGGAGGCCCCCGGAAGATCAGGCTACAGAAGCCTCTGGCCAAGAGCTGTCAGAGACGGGAAGATCCAAAGCATCCCTGCATTCAGTAGTTATTCATCAAATACAGAGATCCAAGGACCAAACTGAGTGCTGAGCGGTCTCAACAGGTCACCAAAGTCAAAGAGGAGAGTGAGGGGCCGGGACCAGGACTCAGAGGACTCGGGGCGCCAGAAGCCGAGGGTGAAAGGCGGGTGTGACCAGGCACCGCTGCCCGAGGTTGGGCTCGGCCTCCCAGAGGTGAGGGCAGGGGAGGGCCGGGGCCAGGGCCAGGGGGGCGGCCGTGCTCCTCCTGCCAGACGCTCACCGCTCCACGTCCTCTCTCCAGGGTGAGGCCACCAGGGTGCGGCCGGGCCTGGGAGCAGAGGTGGCAAGGGCCACAGGGAGTCAAAGCGAGCCCCCGTCTCCAGGGAGGGTGACATGCGGGCAGAGATGCTTCTGGTCCGCGGGGAGCCGCTGGCCACCCAGGCCGCGCTCAGCGCCATCTGTCGCACACATACACGTGCGGGCCTTCATGGATTCATCCAGAAGTCAGCCCTGAGCTCCAGCCCTGCCCCGGCCTCCCCGGCCCAGAGCGGCTGCCAAGAGCCCCTCCCTGGCTTCCCGCCCAGCCTCCAGCCTCGTCTCCTCACCAGCCTAGTGCCTCGTGCTTCATCCATTCTTCTGTCATCGCGCTCCGAAAACGTTCTGGTTTCTAATATGGTGCTCCCGTGCCTCATGTATCGTTCCCACTCCTCATCCTCGTGCCACCTTCAGGGTCCGCAGGAGCCCCCCTCTCCTCTCGGAGTTTGTCCCTGCTCAGCCCCAGTGCGGCTGGATGGCCCCCTTCTGTGTTCACCGTATCCCTGCACAGACCTCAGCTGTGCGTCTGTCTGCCGCACCAGCTGGGACATCCTTGAGGGCGGTTTCTGTGTGTGTCCCCAAGGCAAACCTGACGGGGGCCCCTCAGCTCACACCGCGGCCACGCTGAGCGCAGTACAAGCTAATCCCCACTGGCTTCTTTGTCCCCTGCACGGCGACACCCCACACAAGGTAGACAGGCTCCCCAGGAATGCTCCCGCCCTCAACGCTCGGCGCCTGGTTGCCTGAACAGCCAGAGCGTGCGGACTGACCGGGGAGAGACACACGCGCCGCAGGGCGGCCACCAAGGCCCGTCCCCTCCCTTCTCAGTGATTCCGCCATCAGACCGCTGCTTGCTCACTGGAGGCGCTCAGAAAGAATTCGCTGAGTGAATAAGGAATGGTACATGTGAGTTCCCGGCCTCCGGCCAGCAGTCAGAATGCACAGGAGGTCAGGAGACCCGGGTCCGGGTTTGGTCCTGCCGCCACGGCCTCTGTGTCCTGAGCTCTGGTCTGACACCTTGGGCCAGTCACTTATCATTTCCAAGGCTCAGTTTTCTCATCTCAAAGTGGGATAATTACCAACGTACATTTCGTTTTTGCGGTTTTGTGTGAATTGTAATATAAGACCACACATGTGAAAAGTCATCATAAGCTCCAGAGCACTTCATTCATTCATTCAACACATGTTTATTGGGTGCTCACGACGTGGCAGGCACTGATGGAGAAACCGCGGATACAGTAGTTTTCAAAAAGCCCTGCAAACAGCCTTTCCCTCTAAGCTTTTCCATAAAGCAAACCCTGCTCATTGTCCTATGCTACTTTATGATAAGCACATAAAATGTGTTCATTAAATATTTGCTGAGAAGTCAATGTATGCCCGCAACGAATTCCTTTACAATGAATTTATCTTCTCAACAAAAGACCTTCCTTATCTAAAGTCGCAAAGAAATCAGTTACTTTATTCACCGAATGTACATTGAGTACCTACTCTTTGTCAAGAATCTCTAGCAGGGGCTTCCCTGGTCGCGCAGTGGTTGAGAATCCGCCTGCCAATGCAGGGGACACGGGTTCGAGCCCTGGTCTGGGAAGATCCCACATGCCGCGGAGCAACTAGGCCTGTAAGCCACAACTACTGAGCCTGCGCGTCTGGAGCCTGTGCTCCGCAACAAGAGAGGCCGCGATAGTGAGAGGCCCGCGCGCTGCGATGAAGAGTGGCCCCCACTCGCCACAACTAGAGAAAGCCCTCGCACAGAAACGAAGACCCAACACAGCCAAAAATAAATAAATAAATAAATAGATTAATTAATTTTTTTAAAAAAAGAATCTCTAGCAGTGGAGGTGAAATGAGAAGCCTGAAGCTTCCTGCTCCCAACGACAGCACCGTCTATGAGGGGAGGTGGACAAGTCAGCAGGACATAAAACGCTAGAAACACCACAGCAAGGCTGGGGGTCAGGGCAGGCTTCCAAGTGGAGATGATGACCCTTGAGCCAAGTCTCGAAGGATGAATTTGAGTTTTTTTCAGAAATGAGGGCAAGTCAGACCACAGCGCAAGGAAAGGCGCCGAGGAAAGACAACGGGGGTCATGGCTGAAGATGAGGTCCGGGCATCAGAAATTAGGCTGGAGAAGCCAGCCCTGGGCTGCTACCCACTTTACCCAGGGGGCCGTGGGGACACGGGCGGATGCAAGCAAAGGAGGAGCCACGTCAAGTTTATAGATCAGGGAAAACCCCCGCCAACTGTAAATGGTGCTCTCATTGGTAGGGGTGGGGAGACGTGTCTAGAGGCAAAGAGATTAGAAATGAAATACTTCGAAAAGAGCCAGTTGCTTCCATCTTGACAAATTCTGAGCTAAACCCAGATCCTTCCATTTCTTTACCTCCGTCTACAAGAAGAGATCCTTATTCAGCTCCTCCTCAAGGCTTCAACACGTGACCCACTGTGGACACTGCGAATTATCCTCAGGCCAGAATACATGACACGGAAGGTGTCTGGGGCTTCCAGAGAGAGGGTGAGGAAAGCGGCGCCCACCCCACGCCCTCGGCACTGCCTCCTGCTCCTTGGCTCTTGGTCGCACCACGGCTGGAGCCTGGCTGGGCTCGGCATCCCTCCCCGTGTCCTCGCTGCCAGGTTTTCACGCTCTAAGGTGGTACGAGACAGTGTCTGATTTAACATAAAATTATAGATCACAGCAATTTTAAAGTTCACTGTTTCGGCGCGTGTCTTCCCTTGAAGACACTATGACCTCAGTGCTGCATGTCCTGGACAGGTGTGTAACCTCATTCTCAGTGAGAAAAACACAAGACACAGGATAACACAGCGGAACTTCACTCTCACAACAGATTTGTTCCAAGAAACTGGATTAGGTGAGTTTCGTGTGACTCCACGTTACTTCCCAAGGTCCGCTGGGAGACACGTGGTCCCAGCCTCAGCTCCCGGGTCACGCTGAGTGCTGCTGGGGTCCCCTCCCGACAGCTGCGTCCTCCACCCCTTGGTCTAGGACACGCTCTGTCCCCCTGGCCCGTCCCTCCACACTCAGCACGCAGCCGTCCTGCAGCTTTCCCGGCCACTCCCTCCCATTCCCTACTGGGCTGGTTAGAAGGGCTTTCCCCCCAATGAACTCCCCTGAAGTGACCAAGTGTGGGTTTTGGCTTGAATCTGTAGGCTTGCCTGAGGTAATGTCACTTGTAGCACAGGTTCATCCAATCACCAGTGCCCATAAAGGAATCACAGAGTTCCAACCTGCAGCTTAGACTCATGTGAAATGGAGACCACAGCCTTGGGCACATCCCTGCAAAGACCTGAGAAACCCCCCATGATTTTCAGGGCTGCCCCGGGGAACCAAATGCTGCAGCCCCTGACCTCTTAATGTGCCCCTGAGAGAGCTCCCGGGTCCATCATCCCTATAAGGTCATGGGCAGGACACTTGAGACCACACTGTCGGGCGATTCCTGAGCTGAATCTCAGGACTTCCTTCCGGACCCTCTCAGGGCACTTGAAGGAGACTTCAGAGCCTCTGGGAGATCTGCTGGCCCAGCACCTCCCCACCCCCCGCACCAGCCAGGCCGGAAGACAGCTCCTGAAACAGCACGAAAGCCAACTCTTAGACTGGTGCAAACAGGGGACCCCATGTACTGAGATTCCCTGAGCCAACCTGAAGGGCCTCCATTTACCATTTGCTCCAAAAGTCTACAAATCAGGAAAATCTGGCTCAGAGAAGTAAAATCCCTGCCCCAAAGCCAAGTACAAATTCAACTGACTTCCACTGCCGGAGAGCTTGGCCGGGTGGGAAGAATTCCCGCTCTGCACCGACAGGCCATGAGAGCTTGGGAAGCTCCCCTCTGGCCCTGTTTCACCCTGGAGGAGGTGAGGTGACGGCCGGCTCATCCTCGTGGCCACAGGAGCAGAGCGCATTTCAGGCTCAAACCTGGACGTGGCACATCACTCCTCCGAGAAGACCAAGCCCATCACACCCATCTGTGTCCCCCCATTTCCTGCCCCCCGGGGGCTGGCTTCCGTTTGTGGTGCTTGGTTTGGGGGCGCGGCAGGGGTGCCCCCCAGCGAGGACAGGTGCATATGTCTGCTTAGCCTGCCTGGTTGAGCAAAGGTACGAAGGAGGCAGGGAGAACCCCAGCGTCCCGGCTCCGGGGCCGCCGGACGACACACCCCCATCACCTGGCACAGGTTCTCACTGAGCCCTGCCGCCAGCACTTTGCCTTCCGCTGTCCAGGGTCCTGAAAGTTAATCCATAGCTGTTCCTCCTGCCTGTGTCTCGTGCACTTCTCTCTTGTTTCTCCTCATCCATTCCTTCCCAAAACTTGAGTTCACCATAACCACGGCCCCATGTGGGCCTGGCAGCCCAGCGTGACTGAGCCCTCCAATGTGAGGACGGGGATGGACTCAGAGTCAAAAGTGGGGTCAACGCTGTGGGCGGGTGTCTGTCCTTCCCGCCACCTGTGTCCTCCCTGCCTCTCCCTCCAGCGATGAGGCTGGCGGTGAGTGGGATAAACTTAGCGACGCACTGTGCATTTCCCAGTGATGACTCTTTTATTCAAATAACCCCCTGCACAGATAGTTTAACCCCATAGGAAAAGGCTGAAGTTCCCAGAAGGGAGCTCTGTCCTCCTGGATGTGGCTTTGCAGGGCAAATGCTCACTTAGTTTTCATTTTAATTATAGCCCCTCTGCTCCAGCAGAGAGTGGCACAGATGACGGCCACTTATTGGAAAAGCCGCAGCCGGCATCACCCTGCTGCCTTTAATGGCCGGGCTCAGGGGTGCTCCACGCAGAGCTCTTTCCAAAACAGGGGCTGGCAATCATGGCAAGATGGGCATCAAACCAGGGACCCGAAAACTAGATCCCACAGCCGACTCGATTCCCACCCCCTTGATCTCCTTCACGACAATTCACACATTTTTCTTGAGCACGTCTGTTTGAGAGACAGCGCTCCAAACACTTAGGGGAGGAGGGTAGGCAGGAGGGGAAGGAATAGGCTGCAGGCGGGACCCTGATCTCCAGAAGCCCGTGACCGGGAGGGGAGACGTTGCCCAGAGTAACTGCTGACCGCTGACGAGCAGGGCGCTGGACGTGCAGAGGGGACCCCGGCCACCCCTTGGAGCAGAGCTCACTGGACGTCGTCTGAGAGAACGGGTATGGTTTGAAGGGCATCCTGCTGGACGGAAACCCAGAAAGGTGGGGGCAGGGGAGGGGGGAACTGGAACCACGAAAAGCCAAGGATGAGGCAGAGACGGACAAGGTGAGACACGTTCCATTTGTCTGAGGCCAAGGAAAGAGTAACTGTAGTGGAAGGCACGTCTGGAAAGGCTGGAGGCCAGCTTTGTGACAAACGGCAGGCTCACCACTCTTTGTTGAAGGTTCTGGCAGGAGTGTGAAATGAGCAAGACCGTTTTCAAAAGATTCATCCTTACGGTGAGATTCAGAACAGATTGAAGAACCACCAGGAGCCTCATAGGGGACTTCAGGAGCGACATGCTAAGTCCCAGAGCCGGGGCGGTGCTGCGGACACAGCTCGGGAGCCGAGCTGACAATCTATGTCCTGGTCACCTGCCTGCGAGCGGCGCCCCCTAGAGGAGCCACAAAGACCACCACTCAGGTGTCACTGTCAGAGAAGGGCCAAGGGGAAGAGCCTCTGAGAGCAGGTCGCCCAGCAAGGGGACGCTCACCCAGCAAGCCCTCGGTGCAGAAGGCAGAGGAATTGGGCAACCTCACTCCTCTGCTGAGCTTTAATCGCAGTCTCCTGCAGAATAAACGGAAGGAAAAAACTCACCGTGCGAAAAAGACACCACCGCCTTGTATATGCTTAAGATGGTGCAAAAATTGGACACTCGTGGCCCTGAAGTGGCACATCTGTAAGTTTTTAAACTTGATGTGAGAAAGCACTTGGAGGTCGGAAATGCCGTGGCAGCTGATCTTGTGCCCTCAGCCCCGGGGAAGGTGCCCGGAACCTCCGAGTGCTGAATAAATGGCTGCTGAGGGGTGGGAGTTCACACTGTGAATTCCAACTACGTGATACTAACAGCCATCGCTCACCGAGCATTTACCAGGAGCCGGGCACATCATCTGCTTCTAATCCCTGTAACAATCGAACAGGGCAGATATTATCCCAATCGTACAGACGGGAAAATGAGTCTCCGAGAATTAAATCTCACAGCTGGAAAGGCAGGGGGCTGACACTCAGCCCACCTGGTTTGGGTGAAGGCCCCGTGCACGACTATTTACCGGGCAGCTGGCCCAGCGCGTTGATTCAGAAAGGGGCCTGGGGTGATGGTGCTGATGATATCATGATACGGACTTCAGGCACCACCAAAGAGCGCAGGCCTGGGTCCCCGCCATGACCGAGCACTGACCCTGCGCTCCAGTTGGCAGCATGGGAAGCCTCCTCCTAACACGTGCCCACGGATCAGGGCCTCGGCTCAGGCCCTTCTCGCTCTACCGTCCAGAGAGGGGTGCCATCCAGCCAGCAGCTCAAGACAAAGACCCTGCCTTCTCCCTTGCACCAAGCAGACCTGTAACCCTTCCACCTGTAACCCCTCAAATACAATCTCAGGTAAAAGCCTGGAGCTTATCTCCATCCAAAGAGCCCCATGAAATCTTTAACTCCCCTTTAGGAAAGTGACCATGAAAGACTAGCCTGTGGCGTTTGCAGGGGAAGTGCACTCCCCAGCTGACCGTGGCACCAAGGGCGGCTGCAGGGTCCCAGAACTCACCGGATCCCTGAGGCTGAGGCCCCGCACGCTGGCCTCCTGGGGGCGGCCCACCCCTCCAGCCTTGGGTGTACCTACAGGGAGGCTGCCCTCCCTCCCACCTCAGCTCCAGACCCCCAGACCCCGCAGGCTGGCCTAGCCCAGGAGGAAGGGCTGCTCCTCACCTCTGGCCCCCAAAGCCAGCAGTGTTCGCAGGGATGGGGGTGAGGAGGGAGGAACACAAGGCCCAGGGGCAAGTGCACGGTCACCCTCACCCAGTGGGGGTCCACGAGGCACGGGAAGCAGGTGTTTCTGGCCCCCGGGAAGGAGCTGAACTTCTGCCTGTTCCTCAGGTCAGCCTGTGTCTGAGCACGTGATCTCACAGTCCCTCAAAGGCCAGTGGACACGTTCCAGCAGCGACAGGTCCCCTCCAGACACAGGCACAGCCTGAGCCACCAGGACGGGGATGAGGAAACATCCCAACCCTTTCCGCGGTACGTGGTTCCGCCTTCCCGCGAGCTCCTCTGGAAGCTCACACACCAGCTCTCCTGCACTGTTCCTTCCTGTCAGCTTCTGGGGGTGGGAAAGCTGGTCCCCGTGCAAACGAGACACGTCCCCAGGGTCCCACCAACACCTCTCCCCACCCCGTCTCGCAGGGAACGAATGCACTGCTCCCCTGAACTCAAAAACTAACTGTGGATGTAAATATGACTAAAATGCAACGCCCCCTTCCACTATTTGATGACTCAAGAATGCAGAAACTTTAAAAAATAAGTTATGTTACGTTACTATGGACCAGAATATTGCATCATGTGGAGGCAGCCCAATGACAGAGGCCGGCTGTCACCGCCTGGGTTGTGCACGGATGCTTGTCCCACCGTGATGGCCACAGACCCTTGTGCTGTTGGAATCTGTGTCCGGGCTCCCCTCGCTAGTGGACACCAGGGCTGCCTCGTCTTGGCCCTAGAAGCTGTCCCCACACAGGGCCACAGGGCTCAGCAACTGCCAGCTGTCACTCCACCGGCTCCGTGCAGACGGGGACTGCAGGTGGGAGGGCAGAACTGCTGGTCGTAGGTGGACCCGTCCTCAAAGCAGGTCCCGCGCTCTCGACCCCCTGGTGCCCTCGTCAGTCTGTGTTCATGCGTCCCTGCCCATGTGTGTACCTCTGCACACCTGTAACGATAGACATTAATATCTTTCTCTAGTGTTGATCCCGAGAGGAGAAACTGGCAAACGTGCACGTTCTAAAATACAATATCCTAAATAACATTTTAACCCTTTATTATATTTTATATACCAGCAAAAGAACTCCCCCTTGGTAATTTATCATAGCCAGATCCTCATGTTCTTAAAGATAAGAGCAATTATAATTATTAGAGAAATGCAAATCAAAACTACAGTGAGGTACCACCTCACGCCGGTCAGAATGACCATCTTTAAAACGTCTACAAATAATAAATGCTGCAGAGGGTGTGGAGAAAAGAGAACCCTCCTACACTGTTGCCCTCAGTAAATTAAAGTATCCAAATTCTTTGTAATGTGTCGGGATGCTATGTGTGTTATTTTTTTGTACTGGAAAGTTGTTATTTAAGATGGCAAAATCTATAAAATGAAGCATATGACCTAAAAAAAAAATCATGTAAATAAACTTATAAAGGAAGAGATACACAGAACGCTGATTCCTGTATTTGATCACTGACCACTTCCCTCAGTCAGGAGATCATCATGGAGTTGGGTCATGAGCCATGATGACGCAGCTGAGAAGAGACAGTTACTAGAATACCACATGATAAACCCGCTGTGCCCGTGTGCTCTGGGGACATGGGGGGGGGGGGGAACAGGAGTCGGGGAGGGCTTCTGGGAGCAGCAGATTCCTGGGCCGAGCCCGGGACCCAGCGCAGGCGGGCTGGGGGCACGTGCGGAGCACCGGCCCCTTGTCGAGCCCCCCAGTCTAGGGTGGGGTATGAGCTCTGGGGGGTGTGGACACGGAAACTAGGACCCGGGCCACGGGGCCCCCGCACCTGCCCTGGCAGCGGAGGCCCACGGGGCAGAGGCGCTGAGCGGCACTGAGGACGGAAAAGCAAAATGAAACAGATGCGTCAGGAGGAAAGAACTGATCGGGCATGAATTTGGTCGCGGGGAGCAGGACAGGTTAACGGAAAGCGGCCTCCGGGAGACAAGGGCAGGGATTCCGGCTGAGGGGCAGTGGCGGGGGAGGAGGGGCGAGCTCCGGCCTATGACCGCATCCCCCTCCCAACCCCACCGACCTGCGGCGAAGGCGGGCCGAAGGCTGAGCGCCACTCACACTCACCTTTAGGGGCATTTCCGTTCTATTAACCGGCTGGACAAACGCTTACTCTCTGCTCCGCACTTCACCTGCACACACAGGTCACCAGCCTTCATCCCGAAGGTGGAGCCCTCCAGGGGGAGGGGCTGTCCCCTCTGTGTGTGGCCAACTGCTGTCCCCACTGCTGACACCCAGGGTCGGTACCACCCGGGTTCGGTCCACACATAAACTGCCAGCCTGTTTTTCATCCCACGGTAGCAGACGGCACCCCAGTCACTGCCAGAGAACTGACGGTCCAGACCGTATGTTCACTCCCATCATCTCTGCCTTCAAGACCCAGGCCGCATCCCATGTCTGCTGGGGCTCTTTCCCCATCATCCTGCCTCGAGCCAACTGCTACATCCGTTCACTCTTTGTTCACTCCTTCAAGGAGTGCTACCCAACCCTCCCAGCTTTCTGACCCTGGGAAGGCAAATTTTAAAAGTAAGACACAGCTTCTGCCTCTCTGAGCTTACAGTGTGGTGAACAGGGGACGACACAGCAATAAACAATTAAAAGAAAGTGTCATGGGAGAGGGTCTATATAATGAGTGTGTAATTAATGTGATAATAAATCTTGTGTGCAACCACATTCCAATTCTGTGTTATCTTTAGCTGTGTATGATTTTACCTCCCCTATTAAATTTTAGCTTCTTGAGGGCAGGGAATGTGTCTTACCTTGTGTGTGTATTACCGTTTCATAGGTCCTGCCTCAGTGATTTACATATGAAAGCTGCTTGATACGTGTTGATGGATTTTATCTGATGACTCAGCAAGGCAACTGAACCAGGGAAGATGGCAGATTCAGAACAGATATAAATAAGGCCTTAGCTGGTGGGAAGGAGTTACAGGGAGACGGTGTCTACCTTATCGCTCACCTGGTGTGTGTCCGCCGTGAATAACACGGAGCAGATGCGGCCCCTGGGCCCAAGGGACCTCCTTCTCCATGGAATGGGGGTTGGAGCTCACGGACCAGGTCAAGGAGCTGCCAGTGAGGGCCTCACGGCAGGCGACACCTGGAGAAGACATCGTCCCCACAGCACCCAGGGCCCAGGGCCCCTCTGGTCATAAACAGCCGTAACCTCAGCTGCCCTGTCTCCTCTTGTCCCTGAGAACAACTACACTGGTCATTCTTACTTCAGTGACGTTTTTTTGTTGTCACGATGGAGAAAGTGGAGGAGAAAACAAAAATGAAAAACATGGTGACATTCATTCGTTCATTTGTGTGGACAGGAGTTCTGCTTAGCTCACGGTAGGTCCTGGCATTCCACTAAATGGCAGTGTTTGAGGTGCTCTGATCCGGGGACCCATGAGCCCCCCAACCAAGCCCACACTGGGCTCCGTCTCACGTTCTGCCGTCAGAGCCTTTCCTACGGAGACTTTCTTGCGTTCTTGCTCCCAGCCTGGTCCGTAATTAAATTTTTTTCTTTTCACTTTCCATTGATTCCCTCTCCTCCTCTCCCCCAAAGCTGCAGATCACAGCAAGGCAGGGAAGAGCCGGGGCATCCCCGTGTGAGACCCCGACGCGCAGCTTCTCGTGGCGCTGGTACTTCACCTCCCTGCGTGGTGCTGACCAGAAGTGCATCCTTTCCCACGCCTTCACTCTGCATCTTTGGAATATGCTCATTGACATTTACAGACATGTTCAGGGATTTCTTCACCTTAGCAACCTACACGATTATCAGTAAAAGACAATGATTTCTTCTCTTTCGTAAGAAGAAGGTGTACTTTAAAATACTTCATTGTCATCTATGCTATTAGGATTAGGGTTAATCAGTCAAGAATACACTGACAGGTAACTGGAAGGTAGAACTGTTCCTTGATATTCTGGGACCTGGATTTTACATCAGACAACTGTTTTTTTTCCTCTGTGTTTACAGGGATAGTGATAATATTGATATGCTTTCTTAAGGGCATCATCTCTTACTGGTCCATATCCGAAACCACCACATGCAAACTCCCTTCCTTTCTAAGAGCAAACGCAGGACTGGGCATCCAGCAACCTGGGCCTCCAGCAACCTGGGCTGTGGGACTTTGGACAAATAGCTTCCCCTCCCAGGACCCCAATTTTCTCACCTGTAATTTAAAGCAACTGGGCTGGATGGTGTCTATGACTACTTCTAGCACTTTCCACGAGCCTCAGGGCAGTAGGACACCCAGCTGCCCGATAGCTTACACTCTACCGTGGATGCTAGGATGGCCAGAGTCTCCGTAGGTCAATGCCTTAGAACAGGTGTCAACGAAGATGCAGGAAATACAAAGGTAGGAAACGCTCCCCTTTGTCACCCATTGATCCGTTATCACACAGAGCATATTACAAGGCATCCTGAAGGAAGACTGGGGCTCTTACAGCTCAGACGGGGCAGTTGGGGGAGAGAATACCAAACGCCGTGAGCAAGACCTCGGAGGCGAGAAGGAAAGAGTCTATTCAGGAAACAGCAAGAAGACCCGCCCTTTACTGAGCCTGTCAGGCCAGGAGCTGTAAGCCAGGGACGCACAAAAGAAAGAGCCACAGTCATTAGGACTCTAAGGAGAGTTGATAAGAGCGATTGGCCGGCAGAGGCAATGCTTGGATAAACCAAGTGACCACTCGCATATTTCCGAAGCCCTCTTCTTTTCTCTCAATAAACACCAATTCACGACCGGGCAGTGGATCAGTGCCGGGCCTCCAGAGAGGAGCTAGACAAGGGGATGCAGGGAGATGAGCCTCGGGTCTCGAGAGGGCCCTGCCGGGGAGGGTCTGAAGTGCCCGGGAGGAAGGCTCCGCCTAACTGAGGCACAACAGGGGAGACTTCCGAGCAGAGAGTCACAGGGGCATGCTGTAAAGGCAATTAATCTGAGCTGTGTCAGGGGGGCTGGGACGGGTGTTGGGACCCCGGCAGTGACTCCAAGAAGGACAGACCCGGTGGAGAAGATGAGAGCAAGCTGGACTGACGCCGGGCTGCAGATGGAAGTAAGCCAGCGGGGCTCGAGGGGTCGAGGCTGTCACCCTGGGTCTGGAAGCTGCCGCGAGGGCGCTGAGGCCCCTCCCCGTCCCCCCCCCCCCCCCGGTGGCGGTGGGGCGGGCAGCGGGGAGGGTGGTCATTGATGCGTTACCAGATCAAAAGGTGCCGGGGATGCCGACATGGCCCCGACGTCCCTGGACTCGGTGTCTTTTGACGGTGCTAGATTCGACATTGCGAGATTTTTGTCCTTAAAGCACAATAAATCCTGTTTTCAAGGGCTCCAAAAATACAATAAACGCATAGAAACTGGCCACCATTATCTGAGGGGAAAGAGAGCAAAGCAGAGAGAAGCGAGGCCGTCCTTCTTCCTCTTGGCATTTGTCTGGTTCCAGATGGGATCCCTGAGCATCTATTTTTCAAAAACCCCAGTCCCTGAATTCACTGCCTGCGGCATGGCCTGAGCGTCCCCTGAACAAGAACGCAAGCAGCCACGGCCAAGGGCAGCATCTGCCGGCTCGCTCTCGTCCCTGTCACAACAGAGCTGTCAGCCGCATGACAACCAGGCTGGAGAAACACTAACGTCTTAAGACTCCAAACCTGCTGTGGCTTTTTCATAATTGCTTAGCTCTCCATTAAGGAAAAAAAGAGCCATCCATTTCAGAGAAAAAAAATCTAAAAACTTCACTTTTCCTCCTTTCAAAAGCATTGTCCTTTTTTTTTTTTTCTTTCATAAATAACAAGCTTAATCAATTATCTTTCCTTTATCTGCAAGGAGATTGTTTCTTTCAGGGTGAACTGTTGTCATATTTTTAAGTGTTCGCTTTTAATTTGTCAGCAAAATAGACATCTTCCCCAAGGATCTTCCAATAGTAGGCTTGGATCCTAAATATTCTCGTGCAGAAACCCCCAGCTAGGAAGGTTAAGTTGGGGCATGTCAAATGGTGATGGAATGTAGGCTGGTGCAGCTAACCTGCTTTCAACGGGAACAGTGGGCCAGGGACCCACGGCCCATGCCTCAGGTTCTGTGACTGAATGGGAGGAAAAAACACTTTTTTAGTAGAAACCAGAAAGTAATCCAAAACCAGCAAATAAAGGGATAAAATGAGGAATTTGTATAGCGTTTGGTGAGGTTTCTTTTTGCATCTTTCCTTGGCCAAAACTTGTGAGAGATGGAATTCATGATGCTGGTCAGGATGGAACCATTCCATTCCACAACACCATTGGAAGAGAATTACCATCTTTCCTGGATTCTAGGATGCCATCAATTATAAGATGCACCATCTATTCATGAACAGCTTTTCAGGAAAAAAAAAAAAAGGCTCCGTTAAAAGCAACCATCAATTACCAGCCACATTCAGATTTCAGAAACACTCCCAGGTGAAAAATATGCATCTTAGAATCAAGAAATATGGTATTTTAATTCAAAGGTCATCATCAATTAATCATTTTAAAAGACTTAAGCAAAATGGGCTCATCGGAATAGAGGTCATTCTGCCCCAACAGCGGCAGGGCTGAATTAGAGAAGGAAAGCAGAAATATTTGCAGAGACACCAAGGAAAAGAAAGGATTCCAAAGAAGGAAGCTGTGAACAGTTTATATTCACAATATTCATAGAAATATTAAGATTTATCTCTAGCATGTAACTTCCTGTGAACAACCCTGATTATAAAATGTGAAAGCACATAGCAGGCACTCAACAAATGAAAAGATGAAAATGAAAAGCAGCAATGAAAAGAAACAATCTCTGTTTTAGTCACTGTTTTATCTCCAGCCCCTGCCTCACGTGAAGTGAACACTGAATGGAGATGCATTTGTGCCAAGTCCAGCGCTGGTTTAATCTCCAAGTCTAGTGATTCCACATCCTACGGATTTCAGGGCTGGTCCCTCCCCACCTAATCTGGAACCTCCACATCTTGGCGTCCCTGCTTTGCCCCCCTCCACCTCCCGGCATCCCCCATGCCCTCCCGTCCATCGCCACCCACTTCATCTGTGTGCAGAGGCAAGGCTTCTACATTGAACTTGTAGGTCAAGCTGGGAGCAACTGACATCTTCTTCATGTTGCACCTTCCTGTACAATAACATGGATTATCTCTCCATTAATTTAGTTCTTTGATTTCTTTTATCAGAGTTTTATAGTTTTTCTCATATAGACCTTGTGCATATTTATACCTAAGTATTTCTTTTTTTATATATATTAATGTAAATGGTGTTTTTTATTTTGAATTCTAATTGCTCACCGATGATATATTAGAAAGCAATGAACATTTGTGTATTAACCTTGCATCCTGCAACTTCGCTATAACTGCTAACTTGTTCCAGGAGTTTTTTGTTGTTGAGTCTTTTGGAATTTTCTATGTGGACAATCATGTCATCTGCAAATAAAGTCAATTTTATTTCTTCCTTCCCAATCTGAATGCCTTTCATTCCCTTTTTTTTTGTCTATTGCAGTAGCTAGGAATTCAAGTACAATGTCTAATAGGAATGGTGGAAAAGAACATTCCTGCCTCGTTCCCAATTTTAGGAACAAGCATCTGTCTTCTCACTGTTAAGTACAATGCTAGTTGTCAGGTTTTTTGGTAGATGTTCTTTATCAAGTTGAGGAAGTTCCCTCTGCTACTGACAAATTGTGTCCCCCTAGAATTCATATGTTGAAGTCCTAACCCCTAATACCTTAGGATGCAACTGTATTTGAAGATAGTTCCTTTAAAGTGTGAATTAAGTTAAAATGAAGTCTTTAGGGCGGGCCCTAGTCCAATACGATTGGTTTCCTTACAGGAAGAGGATATTTGGACATAGACACATGCAGAGAAAAGACCATGGAGAACGCAGGGAAGGGATGGGCACCTGCAAGCCAAGGACAGTGGCCTCAGGAGAAACAAGCCCTGCCGACTCTCTGATCCCAAGACATCCAGGCTCCAGAATCATGAGATGTTCTGTTGTCTAATCACTTAGTCTGAGGTACTTTGTTATGGCAGCCCTAGAAAACTAATACATCTTCTATTCCTAGTTTGCTGAAATTTTTTATCATGCGTGGATGTTGGACTTTGTCAAATGTTTTTCTGCATCTTTTGACATGATCGTGTGACTTTTCTATTCTAGTTTATTGATGTGATGATTACATTAGTTGATTTCTGAATGTTCAACCAGGCTTGCATACCTGGAATAAATTCAACTTGATCATGGTGTATAATTCCTTTTAAACACTGTTGAATCCAATTTGCTAGTAATCTGGTGGGGGGGTGGGGGAGGGAGGGATGTTTGCATTTATATTCTTTATGTAGATGCAAGTTTCTGACTAATTTTCCTTTTATCCAAAGAACTTTTTTTTAACTTTTCTTGCAAGGCTGATCTACTGGAGACAAACTCCCTCCATTTTTGTTTATCTGAGAAGCTCTTTTATTTTTGGCTAATAAATTTACTAGATACAGAATTCCAGGTTGATGAGGGTTTTTTGGGGTTTTTTTTTCAGCTCTTTAAATATTTCACTCCACTCACTTGCTTGCATAGTTTTTGAAGGAAAGTCTAATGTAATTCTAATCCTTGTTTGGAAGCCATGAGTTTCCAAGAGGAACCGAGGAAGCTGGTCCAGCAGAAACACCAGACCGCCATCAGCTGGAGTTTCCTGACAGCCCCACTATGGGGTTATGTAGGGCATAGCTCTCTGGCCTCTTTGATAAGGGTCCTAATCCCATCCATGCGGCTCCACACTCATGACCTAATCACCCCCAAAGGCCCCACTTCCTAATACCATCACATGGGCTTAGACTTCAACGTCTGAATCTGGGCAGGGGGACACAAACTTTCAGCCCATCAGTCTTCCATCCCTATATTGCTGTGAACTCGCCTGGTGTAGCCAAGGTCCAGAAAAGCTACGTATCAAGTTGCTACTCAATTATAATCTCATAATAAGGTCTGAACACACTCTATTCCTCCCAGGTCGCTCCCTCATGCCGAGTCTCAGGGCACCACAGCACCGCAGCACCAGAACCAGGACTATCATACATTTTATAGATTCCTAAGAAACTGAGGCCTGAAGGTGACGGATTTGCCCAAGGTCACTGAGCAGTAACCAGTGGCCCAAATTCCTGCTTTACAAAGCGTCCCACTCACCACACTAACGCTGCACAAGGAACGTTTGGTTCACTTTGGGCTTCATCCAAGGAAATTTATGACTAAAAACGCCAGGTGGGCCCGAGCCTCACACTTTTATTTCTCTAACATGACGCAATTTTTGGCACCCAATGGATAATCAGGGCAGTCTGTTTCTCCCACTGTGATACATTTTTTGGGTCAGGGAAGAAGAGAAGTCACTTTGTGTTGTTAAATATCCAGATGGCACCATGTAACTCATCTCCAACCACTTCTGTTTTAAACTTGGGGAAATTTTCTTGGCAAAGATACCATCGATCCTACTGGCAAGCAGGGTGAGTTATTCCTTAGTATGTCAAAAACCCCTCTTCTGACATTAACATTATCATTTTTATTATGGGAAATGGACATGTTATTAAAAATCACTTGTTTGTTGTCCATTTCCTCAGCTTACACGTCTCCCCGGGGGCCTGGCCGGCCAGCACCTCATCCTCAGACAGAGGAGATACAAGACATGGGGCCGGAATAGATACAAATGTACGTATAACTGAATCACTGTGCTGTACACCTGAAACTAACACAACATTGTTAATCAACTAGACTCCAACATAAAAAAAAAAAAAAAAGACATGGTGCCACAACACTTTTAAAATCAGAAGGTAAAAAATGCACTTTTAGACTGAAGAAAATGTTTTCATATATAGTGTTAATCTATTCATCTTTGATGAAGTCATAAAATACAGTTTAATGAAGTCATAAAATACAGTTTGGACAATTTTTATTTTGATTGAACATGAAGCTGCGTCGTTGAGGACAGCATCTCCCTGGCCTGTGATGCTTTCCTGGGATAACCAGAGGGTTTCCCAAGTCACGCATTTCTGTGCCCCCTCCCCCAGCGCTCAGAGAACCCCGTTTCCTGGTCGCGGAAGGCCCTGCCGCCTGTGCTGGTAAGTGAGCATTTCACTCAAGTCACACGGGCCTCCCGGGAAGTCGTGCTCTCCCCCTCCTGCAATTCCATTTCAAGGGGCTGGAGGAGAATAGAGCAGGCAGAGCAAATGGCGATTTCGGAAGGAAACTCCTGATGTAACGAGATGATGAACTCCGCGTTGCCGTGGAGGTGTCTCTGGAGACCTTTTAAGATTAGCTGCTCTCGGAGCTCTTGGGAAGTTCAGAAGGGGCACAGTGACAAGTGACACGCTCACAGGTGAGGGCAAGATCTCAGGAGACACCTTCCCTGCCAGGCTTTCCACGGGTACAGAAACTCACACGGCTCACATTTCACAACCTGGAAGAAAACACGGTGACGCGTGATCGGGGCGCAGAAGCACTGAGGATTCATTCCGGGCTCCTCGGACAAGTGCCCTGCGTTCTCTGAGCTTTGGTTGCCTGTCTTCAGCGTGGGAGCCAAGATCCCACCTTGCAGGGTGCTTTGCACAGTCAGGCCTCCAACACGGGGTCACTAGACTGTAATGAAGCTACAATCGCATCCTATTTATCCCAGAATCCCCCCGAATGTACCACAATACCCAGAAAATCGGTGGGAGCCGTCAACGTGCCCGCGGGAGGGAGGTGGCCGCTGCCACCAGCGATACAGAGGAAGGGATGCACAGTTGGGTTCTTATTTCTGTCCCGGCAAAGCCATGGACGGTCCCGTGGCAGCTCCATTTGCCAGAGACAAACCCCTCCCGGCATCGCTCCCACGGGAACATCGTCCTCCCCCGCCATCCGCGTGCTCCAGGTCGCCTTCCCCAAGCCCAGTCACAGAGGGCTCTTCGAAAACTCATACTGGAAGAAGCCCAATCAAAGCACCAGAGCGCCACAGACTCACGTACGGGACGCCTTGATTGTGAGTGCGTGTGTACGTGTGTCTCTGACGCATTCCCACAGCAGCCCTAGTAGTCCTGTTGTCAGGACGCCGAAGCCACGTGTGCAGCGTCAGGCAGAGCAGCGTCACGGCTGGGACCTGCACACACACGCCCGCTTGGAAGTGTGCGCCTGTCCCCTTAGCTCCGAGGCCGCTACATCACCACCGTGGCCGGGCGGCGGCCCGCTCTGGCCCTCAGCACTTCCTCTTCGTCAACCCCTTCCTTCTTCCACAACAATAGACTAAAGTTATATTCTATGACTTCACAGTATTATGGCAAATATATTCAATGTTATGGGTTTCAACGTTTTCTTCAATCTAAAAGTTCATTTTTGAACTTTCGCCCACTGGAAACAAGTACATTCAAGAAAGCAAACCGTCAACTAGAACAAGACAAAAATCCTGTATACTAGAGCCTGAAATTAACCCGCTCTCCGAATTACAAAAGGCAAAAATTCCAGAAATGGACTCGGCGCCCGCCCCATGTGCCCGCGGCTTCTGGGGCCCGGCCACACCAGCCCCTCGGCCTTTGCTGGTCCCTGCGCCCCGCACGGCGACCTCCGTCAGTCCCTGCCGAGCTTTGTGCGCCGGGACTGCCCCATCTGGACACTCACCGGCTTCCTCTGCGGGGTGCGGGGGAACCTCCCTTTCCCGCCCCCCTGGCCACGTCCCACACAGGCCACAGGCCGGCGGTGGCTGATCAAAGCTGGGGGAGAAGCCTGAGCTCCTCCCAGGCCTCAGGCCCCGCTGCGACTCTAGCTGCGGGAGGTGAGCACCTAGCCACAGCCCCGCCCCAGAGAGCATCCGGGCCTGAGGCTCGCCCTCCGCGGTCTCATCCCGCTGGCCTCACCTTCAGCAGGCCTGTTCTCCTCTCTTCATGGCTGATGAGATAAACTGGCCGGGAGCGTTCTTCTGTACGATCGATCACACTTCGAGCCACAAGTCCCGGGCGCCCAGGCTTCTGCGACCTCCCGGGGACATTCGGCAAATGTCAAGGAGGGAGGTTCTAATCCGCTGCACCGCTGGCCGCGGGGGCCTTGCCGCCCAGGTCTCGCTGCGCTCACGCGGAGGGGAGGGAGGGGGGCTCACTGCTGGGGTCTTCCTTTCTGCCGGGACTCCGCCTCCGAAAGGAGCCCCCGACCCCCCGACAAGCATCGGCTTTGGTGGCCGGCTGCTTAGACAACCAGATTCCGGGAGCCTGGACCACCCCACCGAGAGGAAGCGCGGCTGCCCTTGGCTTTCGGACTTCCACCCTTCGAGGCGGTGCTTCGCCTTTTCCCCCTGCCTTGTTGGACTCTTCACGGCCACCGCCTGTGCCTCCCCGATCTCTGTCCTCCTGCGATCACCCGACCACCCGAGACCCCGGCCGCCCCTCCGCCACACCTGTGGGAGGGGCCACTTCCGGGACTAGGGAGGAGCCTCACGCGCCCTCCACACCCCTCACCCCGCGCTGCGCGTGCGTGACGGCGCTGGCCCTCTTTCCTGCGCTCCAGCTGGCGGTGCTGGGACTCACCGCCTCGGAGCGAGAAGCCCGCCTGGCCGCCTGGGCTGACCCCTCCTTCCCAGCACAGCCTCACTGTGACCTTGCGGTGAGCGCTGCTCAAACTCAGGTACGTGGATTTGAACCCGCGATGCACCTTTCTGAGCTTTATTCCTGGACCCACGGGCGAACTTTCAGACCCAGCTACTGAGAACGACCCTCCATCCTCCTGACACACACGTGAAGTTACGGTCACTCTGGCCGCCAGCTCACTGCATGCGGCAGGTGCCCACGCGTAGCTGTTGAGTGACATCAGCATCCCTCTTCGCGGTTCTCTGCGCCGCTGTGGTGAAGGGGCCCCAAACAAGTGTGGGTGCAAAACCCTCAGACGCCACTTTCCCTAGTGACTTGGGGAGCTGACACCACAGGACTCACATCTTTGCTCTGACGGGTGCTCCCCATCCCTCTGGACGATCCGAGACGACCACATGGTACTTCTGCTGATTAAGTCATGCCGATCACTCACCATGCACCCCCCCGTCCCCCAACTGAACACCATGTGACCAGGGCCACAGGTAACCTGCACGTCCTGGCTTCCTGCACGTCGGCACAGGGGCCAGGGAAGGAGGCCCCGAGGGGGGAGGTGGGCGCCTCAAGGTCTGGGCTGGAACCTTCGCCCGGGTCCGCCAGAGGAGGCCCTAACCACGGGGCGTGGCCGTAGGGCTGGCTGATCCGGGGACACAGCTGAGGACACTGCGGACATGCAGGCAGGGGGCTGAGATGAAGCCAGGACCGAGCTTCAGTCCTGCCCCTTCCTGCTGCTTTGAGACACCCCGACTCAGCTCAGCACCCACCCCTCCCATCCAGGCCGGGCCCCAGCATCTCCTGGACGGTTTCCTCCTGCCTCTGCCTCTCACACACCCCGGGCTCCTCCTCTCTGTTCCATGGTGTTTGTTCTTTAATAAGCTCTAAAGGATGGAAATGTTATTTTTCTTCCCTTATCTTCACAAAGCAAAAACAAAAGCAAAAACAAAAAATAAAACCCCCTACCCCCCCACCGGCCTCCTGAAGCCCTCTTACTCTCAGCTTCCGAGACGTTTTGCTCTGAGCTTTCACTGAAGCCTAGTGGAGATGCCACCACAAACTGGGACTGAGCATTTGACCCCTCGCTGACCTTGGAGGTCAGACACTCCTGAGCAGAGCTGGCCTCACGTCATGACCCGGCCAGCCCAGCGCCGCTCAGAACGCTGCTCTGCGGTCAGTGCCTCAGATGCTTGACCTTATCTCTGAATTTGTGTCTTGAGAGTGAAATCAGAGAGACCAGGAGGCCAGGAGGCTGGGACCCGGCTCGCGCCGTCCCCTGGACAGGTTCCTGGCCCCCAGCCCCCAGCCCCCAGCCCGGGCAGCCCGGGCCTTGCTGCCCCTGCTCCCCAACTCTGGTGACCGCTGAGGCCTCACCTCTGTGGGCCCCCTGCACGGTGCGGGGGGCATGTTTGGCCACACCCTCAGGCCACACCCACAATACCCGCATCGGCCACGGCAGCGCCATCCCCACCCCCCGCTGAGCGTGCCCATGTGTGCGGTGGGCAGCCGTGTCCTCTCACCCCCGATCCAGGTCCGGAGTGTGCCCTCACCCCGAGGGTTAAAGACTCTGGGGGTCACGTGTCTGCAGTGGGTTGAGGAGGTGGGCACGGAAGGGGAAATGCCTGGCTCGACGTCCCCAGAGCCTGCCCCCACCCGGGTCTCAGGTGTCAGTGTGGACCCTGGGCATCTGTCAGGGTCCGAAAATATCCTGGTGCCTGGGGCAGCGCCCTCAGCCGGCTGTGTTTCCAGGGGACCCTCGTCCTCTGTCCCCCTTCCTGAGTCCCCTTGCGTTGGTTTCCTCCAACTGGCTGGGCACCCACCAGGGACAAGTCACAAACACGAATCGAGTGATTTCGTGATTCTACACGTGAGTTAAGTTCCCATACATTTGCATTTAAAACTGGCATCGCACTGTAGAAAGATGAAAGGTAAAATTCATGCTAATAATCCAAAATTATGATTTTTCTGTACTTAAAACCGCGCTAAGTAGCAAATAAAAGCAACACGGCAAGTCGAGGGAGAGACCATGGAGGACAAGAGAAGTTATATTTTACTGACTTTAATGCACTCTGTCCGGCTTTTGGAACAAGGGCCACAGTTTTATTTTGCACCGCGTCCTGCAAATAGCGGAGCCAGCCCTGCCCACCGGCACCCCAAGAGTAGCACCCCAAGAATCCTTTAACACGCCGTCCTCCCCGCGCCCAGCTAACAGCAGCCCCCCACCTGCCCCCTCAGTGGCCAAGCACACGGATACGGCAGGAGGGTCCCGCCTCCGAAGTCCAGACCATTTGCTTGGGCCCCGCCTGGGCCGAGGCCCAGGTCCCGGGGGAGAGCAGCGCCTCCCAGAGTGGAGATGCTGACGGCAGCGGCAGCTCCAGACGGATGGGGGGGTGCCGGCCTGATTAGATTGGCCCGAACGCTTTCCACATCAAACCAGCTGACCCCTGACAGGAGACAGGTTGATTTATTATCCTGCCAGCGCCGCTGACAACACGCCCAGCGAGCTCGCCTCTGTCTGGTCATTTTTCAAGCTCTCTGCACACGAGTGGCACCTATATCCTCTGACACATTAGCGCAGACGGCCCCGCGGAATGCTAAGGGCTCCCGTCCAGATGCCTCTGAGAGGTTCCGATGAAGAATCTAATCGGGGCAACCAAAATCGTCGGCTGTGCGTGCCCGGAGAAAAACATGCGCCGCTTTACTAAAAAGGACGAGGCGGGTCTGAGCCCAGGAAGCCTCCGCACAGACCGTTCGCGCTGGACGGGCCTGGAGGCCGCGAGGCTCCCGAAGCCCACGGTGGAAGCGCCAGCCCGGTCACCTGCTCCCCGATGCCCCACCCTGCGAGGAAGGCTTGGGAGGTCCCATCGGATGCTCCCACAGCCGTTAAATGCTCCGGCCAAGTCCACTTGGTGTGTCTACAGTAACTGTCCGTTCATCCAGATGTCACTAATTCAGCATTTACATCCACGCAGAGGGCGTGAGAGCGAGTTCACCCGCAGCCTGCGGAGCGAGAAATCGGTAGCACCACCGAGGTGGCAGAACAAACATCACCTCCTTAAGGCCACGGTGCCAACTGCTCGCAGGTGCCGTAGAGCCAGGGGCTTCCAGGAGCCATCAGGTGCCCAGGAGGTCACCTCGTCCACGTGTGGACAAGGCAAGGGTTGTCCACGGCAAGGGTTTCTGTTTGCTAATAGCGCTCGCCCACCCCCAGTTCACACGGGCACCTGCGTGTTAGGGTGACCGTGTTCTGGTCACTCAGCTTCATCCCAACAAAACCCTGGGTGCCACGGCTCCCAAGGCATCAGGACTCGGTAGAGGCCGTGCCACGTGGCAGCCCCGTTCCTCAGCCACGTCTCTTCAACTCTTGGGCCTCAAAGTGCCCACCGCCTAATGGGGGCCTTGAAATCCTCATAAGACCAAGAGAGGATTCACAGTCAACATTTCTGTTTCTTTTACCCCAGCTTCAGCGAAAGCCGATGGAGCCTTCAGAAAGCTAGCAAAATGTGTGTAAGTGATCAGGGTTATGATTGATACTCATGTTCAGCAAGGTTCTCTAAGCAACAAACCAGGAAACACAGGATTCTGAGATGCCGATGGCAGAGCTTGGCAAGATGCAGACCCGCACAAATGCAGACAGTGGCCATGGAGACGGCACCGCACGGCCATGGCCTGCGTGTTCCCAGCGCCAAGGCCTGTCCCCTCCTCAACCGTGACTACTGTGGGTACATGTGAGCCCCTGTGTCCCCTCAGAACGGAGGCTCCCACCTTCTCAGGAAAGTCTGAGCTCCTGCGAGGTGCGGGTGTGACCACAGATGCAGAGGCGAAGCAGGGTTCCCCCCGACCCCGTGCAGGGCAGGTGATGTGGCCCCTTCACTGCGGCTCCTTAACCAGCTGGAGCCGTGCAGGCCCGTGAGCCACCCACGGGGCCCAAGGGAGCAGCACAGAGAAGGCTGCGCTCTGAGCGTGAAGGTCTCACATCGGCTCTCCGGGAGGTGATGGGAAAGGAGGAGCAAGGCCACAGGGCATGGTTTCATTGCCCTTCTATGTCTACATAGGCATTTGAAACAAGCACCAACGTCCCCAGCTTTGGGAAGGGAGTAATAAAGAAAGAGGGAAGAAGTTTGTTCCAGAAAGACAGTCATAAAATCCCTTTGTACTGTACGTAGAGCACTCTGGAACAGGGGGCGCTCAGCTGCCGAGAGCCAGCCGGACCTGTTTTCTGCGGGCAGGGGCCGGTGGAAACGGCTGGGAAATCTGATCACCACGTGGGAACGAGCACAAGACTACATCGGGGGTTCTGTCAACCCATCCCCGCCGCTCTCCAGCGAGTCCCACACTCGACCAGCTCTGCCCACGCACTCAGCTGCCCAGGGACCGTCAGCCTGCCACCCTCAATCATGAGCAGACGGTCACGGAATACCAGACGGCCGAGGAATGCTTCTAACAGGGAAGCCAGCGACGAGAACACTCCAACAGGAACAAAGCAATTTGCGTGAAGCGGAGACTGTGTAGGAAAAGGAAACAAGAAAAGACTCCATCGTTAGTGTCCACAGAGATGCAACAGAAAACACTGCATCCACGTGGCAAGCTCAGGATGCTCAGAAAGAAACCATTCAGAGGACGAAAGAGCAATTAAATTATTAGCAATTAAACTGTGAGAGCAGATTTCTGGCTTCTAGTTATAACGTAGAAGGCTGGAGGGAGCATTGCCCTCACCCTTACAACAATAAAAAACAGACACAGAATCTACCAAAGGCCTTTACCTGACTCCAGTAGAGCTGAAGTCAGGGTGAGAACAGCTAACCCAGACCCTAAGGAAACAGCCTTGAAGGGCAGCATCTTTTTCTTAGGCAGATGCCATAAAAGTCTTTAAGAAGAATTCAGCTGAATTTTGAACAAAGTGCTGCAGGACAAGTGTGGGCTAGTGTGTGGAACTCGGAAGGCCAAAACCAAGAGGGGATTCACACAAACTCCAGGCTCTTTCCCCGTCCTCACCAAGCGGAGAAACAGTAAGAGAGAGAAGTCGGCATAAGTGTGAAATACAGGACCAGAAAGATAGACATTGGATTAAAAGTGAAAAATGTTCACATTTGGGTGCTTGCCCTGCCCCCAATCAGCTGTGTGGTCTTAGACAAGTCATTTCCCTCTTAGAGATTGAGTTTCGTCACCTGCAATTTAAGATGCCAGGTTAGATTTGTATTTTTCACACCATCTGGGCAGGAGTACCTGGGGATGGGAGGGGTGCAAGACTCCCAGCCAATGCCAACCTGATTAGCTTAGTATTTCAGCTCTTCTGTAAAGTTCCATGTACAACACTACTGCTAAAATCATAATTGAAAGTACAGACCAGACAATCCTAAGGCCCTTACCAGGCTGTGAGTTTAAGGGTTGACTATTTGGCCAGTTCTGGGCACCCACTCCCCATACCTTAGAGGCACCTGAGATAGAGACCCCAGGCATGGGGTGGGGCTTCCCTAACTACGACCCGGAGCCACCCCAGTCCCATCCATGCCACGGCTGTAACCTGGCACCGGCAACGTCCGTAACCTGGTGCCTGACACGCCGTTTCTGCCCCATAAATGTTTGATGAAGGAAGACAAGAAATGCCATAAAATAGGGTTCATTCATTCACTCAACAAGCTATCACTGAAGCTATTATGCACCAGACAGTATGCTAGGTGGGAGAGGCGAGAGAAGACGCAACTCCTGCCCAGATGCAGTCCAGTAAAACGCGTACTTAGAACGCAGTGGGGTGAGTTACGAGCAGGAAGCTGCGGAAGTGAGATGGGGTGGCCCCGAGCCTCCACAGCTGGGTGGGGGGACCAAGGAGGAGCCAGGGGCGGGGGAAGTGAGCTCTTCTGGACATGGACCTGGCTGGAGCCGACATGGAGAGGGAGGCGGGGGGCCGAGGAGGCTTTGGAAGAGCCATCGACAGTTCAGAGGGGCTGGAGACGTGGGCTGAGCCCGCCCACGAGGTGCCTTAAGTGTTGGCCCTGGGGGTGGCCTCCCTCTGCAGGGGGTGGAGCCATTGGCAGGTCAGGCAGCACAGGAACTGGTAAAATACGTGCTTTTTTAAAGCTCACGCTCGCTTCATGGGGGAGTTTGGATCAGAGATTAGAGTCTGGGTGATCCGGGTAAGAGAGGATGGTGGCCCCAGATGGGGTGATGGCAGTGCAGTGGAGGAAAATGGGTGGATTCAAGAGATATTAGGAGGAAAATAATTTAGTCATTAATCACTTATTTTGAGATAAAATTATCTTGGTTGTATGGCCAGAGCTGTGTGTTTGAGAAGCTCGCTATCATCAGCTATTCATTTTTGAAGCCCAAATTAGTATCTCTTTAAATCAGGAGGATACGCATTTATTTATCATCAGCAGGCAGACAAAAAAAGCAATTCGCAATTGAACTCTGTTTTTTTAATGCCGCTTCCTCTCTTTCTTTTTAGGCAGAAGATCTATTCTCGCTAAGCTGATTGAAGACCTGGGCCGTGTGTTACACATGAATAATAAATGGGGATGACAGGTGTGTGCCCGGCCTGTGGACACCTGCTGCCCCGTGTGCATGCAAATCATACTTTGGAGCGAGTTTGTGTAACGGATGGAAAAAAGCACAAGGAATTATATTGCTGCTTTAAAACCGTACAGAGACCCTGTTGACACATCAACCCCACATTAGAGCAGAGTGATGCTAAATAGCGAGAAATGTGAAATAAAAACGCTCCTTATTCTGGAAGAAAGAGAGGGTCTCTGGAGACAGAAGCCCGGGATTAAAATTCCAGTTCTGAGACTTCCTCAGCATCCTCACCTGTAAAATGGACACCTCCCAACTCATGGTGTTGTTGGAAAAATAAATTCAGTCAGACAAGAAGCATGAAGCCCCTGACGACAGAAAAGCTCCCCAGACACGCGGTCCTTTCCCGTTCTCTGTGGTCCCTGCTGATCAAGGTCTCTCTCATCTGCGTCTGGAGCGTTTGAACCACACACCACACGTGCCACTTCTGAAACTATCTTCCCGTCTAGAAGGGAAAGTGGCATGAAATCCAGACCTAAATCCGTTTCATCCTCTATTTGACTGTCAAAGACAGCTTTCCACTCTGAAGCAAATCGGGAGCACCATCCAGGCAAAACTGGATTCCGGAACCTCACCAACTCTCTTTGCATTGACGTGCCGGCCGTGGAACCGAGCCTCAGCTTGCCGAGCGCCGCGTGGTCCCGCTGACTCCACGGAGGCTCAGGCCATCCGGGCCTCTGGGGTCGTGACGGCCCAGCCTGACGCGGAACGCCAGCTGCCTCAACTGTTCCGGCAACGAGCACATTGGAAGACATACAGCTTCTATCCCCCCTTCCAAAACCCCTCTCGGCCATCAAGGGCGATGACTTCCAGCGGGATCGTGTGCCAGGTCACCGCCGCCGCGTCCACCAGGGCATCCACACGCCTGAGACCTCGAGGGCAGAGCGCACAACTTCACTCTGGTTCTCGCCCCTCTCCACCTCCAAAGACAGCGCAGGGCACGGAGCAGCTGGGATGCTTCTCCCAGCAAGGTTCAGCCCAACAAGCAGCCTCTCCCCGAGCCCCGGCGGTGGTCAGGCACCAGGTCAGAGCTGGGTCCAGGGCGCTGGGAAATGCACGGTAGTATTTTCACGCGTTGCTCTAACCTGCACTCCAATCCTATCAGCTACCTAGCATCGCTGTGCCGCACAGAGCTGGAAACGGAGGCCCTGGATGGCCACAGCTGTCTCCAGCCACACAGCTAGACAGTGAGGGAGTCGTACTCAAAGCCGGGTCTGTCCAGCTCCCGTGCTCACGTGCCCCGCACAGGCTGCCTTGCTTTTCCAGGAGAGATGGGTTGCCTTGATCCACCCACCTGTCATGGAAGATGCCAGCCGACCACCACTTTACACCTGACTAGGAAACCTGGTCTCCATCCCCAGGGGCTAGAGAAAGGTCCGGTCTGTGGTGGAACAGAGAGGGCAACACTCAGCCCCGGAAGCCCAGCGTCTGGGAAGCAGGAGACCTGCAGCTGTGCCCAGCTCTGCCCCACGGCTCTGGGCCACCTCCAGCAAACCCTTCCACCCCTTTCCCTGGGTCCCCGCTGATCTCCAGGAAGGAGATCTGGGGGCTGTCTCACACCTTTTGGGGCTTCTGGTCCTGTTGCTTTTGACACTGAGAGGAGGGAGATTATAGCTATGTCAGGGGCAGGGGGTCAAGCAAGGAATCAGTGGACCCACCGTCCGCTCCCGAGAAACAAGGCCGTGCCCACCATCCTCCACGCCTGTCCCCAGGGCAGGACACACCAGGGACACTTAGGGCCTGCTGCACAGAACGGGCTGGAAACGGCAACAGAAGCACGCTCGGTGTCGCCACAGCGCAGCCAAGTGTCGGCTCTCCCCCCGCCGTCCCTCCTCACGCTGTGCTTGTGTCTCTCTGCCCATGTGAAGTCCACGTGGATGCACGTAGGTCAGTCTTAACTAACTTCAGGTAAAATTCCGTGAGGCGTCCCGGGAGCTCAGAGTCTAGTGTACAGCACTTCCCATGCTCCCCACCCGCCCGTTTTCCGTGCTCCCAAGACAGGGGGCTGTGAGGGGAAACCAGCTCTGTCCCGCTGGACCTCTGTCCCAGGCCCCCAGGTTGTCCTCTGCCTGTTACTCCGTGAGTCCCAGACATAACGGGTTTCCGCACACGTCTCTGACGTCATATGATTAAATCAGGTGGCAGCACGGAGGCTGGGGTCACACTGTGTTTTTCCATAACAGCCAGTGCCATGACCTCTTATTTTTAAAAAAGCACACGTCCCTGTTCTAGAATAAGCGTAACCACTTATACTTTGCAGAAATCTGAAGGTTTGGAGGCTTTCCAAGCACGCTGTCTTTGGATCCAGGTAAGTTCTAAACCCCCTTCTTGCCTCCTGCTCAGGACAAGTCGTCCAGAGCAACCCGTCTTCACTGTCACGCCTCCTCCGTTCACGGCCTGCCTGCCGTTCCCCCGGCCCAGTCCCCCCACACACCGGGTGCCCCGCGCGCTGGCCCTGCACCTGTCCCGGCTCCGCAGAGGTGGGTGCAGAATCGCTCTCGCTGGCCCGCATCAAGATGCCAGCATGAAATGTCCCATTTCCTTGGGCCCTCACACAGACGTCTGCCTGCCGAGCCTCGGGCTCTCTGCCCTGTGTCTGCACGTTGTCATCACCCCATCGTAACGGGACCTCTGCAGACCTGCCCGGATGCCCCTGAAACCTTGCCCTGCGCTGGGCCCGTCACTGCATCATCGCAGAGTCCCCGCGGACGAACAGTCCTTCTGCCACCACTCCGGCTGAGCTACAAACTGCTGCCCCTTACTCCTTCGCTTCCAGGCCCAGACTGACCCTCGCGGCCGCTGGGGATAACGAAGGCTGCTCAGGCTGTGCTCAGAAAAGAGTTGGCGGGATTCATCTGCATCGCGGCGCAGCAGCTCTCACAGCTTAAGTTCCCCCTGCCCTTCTCTTTCTAAGCCAGCTCTCCCCACAACGCTCACACACCACAGAGACTGAAAAAGAACTTACTGAAGCCAGATCAATATAAGAAACAAGAGGTAGCATAGCGTCCATCTGTACGAGTCCACTGAACGTGGAAAGACAATGCTAAAAGGAGGTGGGACGGAAAAGGACTACCTTGCTAATTGCTCACTGTGTGCCGGGCAGCGGACAGGGCTCTGGGCTTCATTGTCACAACAACTGTCATTTCACAAGTCTGTACACCGAGACTGAGAACTTGAGCAAATGTTCAACACAGATTGTGGGTGCATAATGTGGCTTTCTAACCTCATTTCATGTGACGCACCCCCCCAAAGCCTTTGTGCCTTCACTGCACCTCTTCTGTGAGGTTCTCCTTGCCAAAGCTGGGCTTGGTCCCAAGTGAAAATGGACAAGAGTCATCGAGACAAAGCTGAGTAGTTTCCCAAAGGCACAGGTGCACCTCAGAGGTACCAAAAACGCAGGAAGGATATGCATGATACTTATTACCCAAGGTCAAGTGGTTTAGGGCTCAAACTCTGAACTGAAGCTACTCTTTCTTCACTATTTTTCCTGATGGTGGCCTTAAACGGCACCTTTTTAGTTATTTCAAAGTATTTACATTTCCAATCTATTTGTAAACTTACTGAACTATGAACATGTTTCAACCTTAAATCATGCACATGCTTCCCATTAACCACGAGCGTGTTTCTTTCAGTTCTACCTGATCTCATTGGTTAACACTCAGGAAGTATTAGACCATGGAAATTCACTTAGAGAATGTCTACTTACACTGTCTGGGCTGCCCGACTAGTCCCACTACTAGCTGAGATCTAGCAGCTGGTGTAGAAGAATCCTCCCCCAGGGTACAAGTTCAAAAGCTGCATAATTATTTTTAAAGGCATTGAAAGAACCAGAGATCAATAAAGGCAACTGAAATTTAAAGGGGTCAAGACTCTAGAAAGGAGAAAAGCAACTTAAGGTAACCTGGACTTTCAACCCAGATGTCTCCTCCACAGTAGGCGTAGAGGCTAAAGAGGAAACAGTAGCCTGAAAATGATGGAAGGTTTACTGAGCTGGAGAGAGAAAATTTGGAGTTCAGGACTATCAGCCAGATCTGGAAGACCAAAGATCACAGAAATAAAGGGAACATGGAGAAGTGAGTGTGACTTTCAGCATGTAATTTCCTCTTGAAGCACTTTTCTGACCCTTAAACTGAGCATGCATTAATTAGCCAAGAAACAAAACAGCATCTGCTAAGATGCTAAAATGTTATGTAGAGATTTCAAAAAACACACAGAGTGGAGGAGACAAAATTTAGAGTGTAGATCCCACACAGGGGGAGGCAGTATCTGATAGATGTTCCAAGCTTTCAATCGAGACACAAAAGAATCTGCTCTTGAAATAAAATCCATGAGACACTGTGCAGATGCTCATACATGGGTCTTGGACACCCAGAAAGACAAGAGAGGGAAAATGGAGTGGAAGCAATATTCAAAGAAGTACTGACCCAACATTTTTCCAAAATAGATGAAAGATACAGATCTATGGATTCAAAAAGATGTGTGAACTCTCTGAAAGATTAAAAAACAAGCAAACAGGCAAATTCTATAAAACATTTAAAGAAGAGTTAACACCTATTCTTCTCAAACTATTCCAAAAAATTGGAGAGGAAGGAACACTTTTGAAGTCATTCTACAAAGCCAGCATCACCATGATACCAAAACCAGACAAAGATATCACAAAAAAAGAAAATTACAGGCCAATACCACTGATGAAAATAGATGCAAAAATCCTCAACACAATATTAGCAAACTGAATTTAACAATACATTAAAAGGATCACACACCATGATCAAGTGTGATTTATCCCAAGGATTAAAGAAAGATTCAGTATCTGCAAATCAATCAATCTGATACTCCACATTAACAAACCAAAGAAAAAAACTCATGTGGTCATCTCAATAGATACAGAAAAAGCTTTTGACAAAATTCAACACCTATTTATGATAAAAGACTCTCAACAAAGTGCCGAAGAGGGAACAATACTCAACATAATAAAGACCATATATGACAAGCATACAGGCAACCTCATACTCAATGGTGAAAAGCTGAAAGCATTACCTTTAAGATCAGGGACAAGACAAGGATGCCCACTCTCACCACTGTTATTCAACATAATATTGGAAGGCCTAGCCAAGCAATCAGACAAGAAAAGGAAATAAAAGGAATCCAAATTGGATAGGAAGAAGTAAAACAGTCACTGTTTGCAGATGACACATAGAAAATCCTAAAGACACCACCAGAAATCTACTAGAGCTCATCAATGAATTCAGTATAGTAGCAGGATACAAAATTAATATATAGAAATCTGTTGCATTTCTATATACTAACAAACTATGAGAAAGGGAAATGAAGAAAACAACCCCATATACAATTCCATCAAAAAGAATAAAATAGGAATGCATAGGAATAAATCTAACTAAGGAGGTGAAAGACCTGTACTCAGAAAATTATAAGACACTGATGAAAGTAATTGAAAACAACACAAACAGATGGAAAATATACCATGTTCATGAATTGGAGGACTTAATATTGTTAAAATAACCATACTACCCAAGGCAATCTATAGATTCGATGCAATCCCTATCAAACTACCAATGGCATTTTTCACAGAACTAGAACAAATAATTCTAAAATGTGTATGGAAACACAAGAAAGCCTGAATAGCCAAGATAATCTTGAGAAAGAAAAGCAAACCTGGGGGTATCATGCTCCTTGAATTGAGACTATACTACAATGCTACAGTAATCAAAACAGCATGGTAATGGCACAAAAAGAGACACATAGGTCAATGGAGCAGAACAGAGAACCCAGAAATACACCCATGCTTATATGGTTACTTAATTGAGAACAAAGTTGGCAAGAATATTCAATGAGGAAAAGACAAGGCTGTTCAATAAATGGTGTTCCGATAACTGGAGAGCCACATGCAAAAGAATCAAATTGGACTACTTTCTCACACCATATACAAAAATAAACTCAAAATAGATCAAAGACTTCAATGGAAGACCTGAAACCATAAAACTCCTAGAAGAAAACATAGACAGTATGCTCTTTGACATTGGTCTTAGAAATATTATTTTGGATCTGTCTCCTCAGGCAAGGAAAACAAAAGCAAAAATAAATAAATGGGACTACCTCAGACTAAAAAGCTTTTGCACAGTGAAGGAAACTATCAACAAAATGAAAAGGCAGCCTACTGAATGGGAGAAGATATTTGTAACTGATATATCCAATGGGGTTAATATCCAAAATAGGCAAAGAACTCATAAAACTCAACATCAAAAAAAATCAGATTAAAATATGGGCAGAGGACCCGAATAGACATTTTTCCAAAGGAGACATACAGAAGGCCAACAGACACATGAAACCATGCCCAACATCACTAATCATCAGAAAAAGGCAAATCAAAACCACAATGAGATACGACCTTACACCTGTCAGAATGGCTGTCATCAAAAAGACCACAAATAACAAGGCAAGGATGTGGAGAAAAGGAAACCCTTGTGCACTGTTGGTGGGAATGTAAATTGGTACAGCCACTGTGGAGAACAGTACGGAGGTTCCTCAAAAAATTAGAAGTAGAACTACCAAATGATCCAGCAATTCCACTCCTGGGTATTTACCCCCAAAAAACCAAAAGTACTAATCTGAAAAACTCTATTCACTCCATTGTTCACTGAAGCATTATTTACAACAGCCAAGATATGGAAGCAACCTAAGTGTCCATTGATAGATGAATGGATGAAGAAGATGTGGCATATATATATATATATATATATATATATATATATGATGAAATATTACTAATATTATATATTATTATTCATATATATAATTAAATATTACTCAGCCATAAGGAAAACATGAAATCTTGTCATTTGTGACAACATGGATGTACCTAGAGGGTATTATGCTAAGTGAAATGAGTCAGACAGAGAAAGACAAATACCATATGATCTCAGTTATGTGTGGGATCTAAAATACAAAACAAACTAAACAAAATGAAAACAGACTCATAGATACAGAGAACAAACAGGTGGTTGCCAGAAAGGAAGGGGGTGGGGAGAATGAAACAGATGAAGGGGATTAAGAGGATCAAACCCCCAGTTATATAATAAATAAGCCATAGAGATGTAACATACAGCATAAGGAATATGGTCAATAATGTTGTAATAATTTTGCAGGAGACAGATGGTTACTAGACTTGTGGTGATCATTTTGTAATGTATGCAAATGTCACATCACTATGTAGGACACCTGAAACTAACATAATATTGTAAGTCAACTATATTAAATTTAAAAAACAAAAAAACAAAATAAAAAATACAAGTAGTAGTTTTCCATTGCTGTATAACAAATTAGCACAAACTTAGAAGCACAGAACCTCACACACTTACTATCTCAGAGTTCTGTAGGACACAAGTCCAGGCAAGGCTCAGCTGGGTTCTCTGTTCAGTTCTCACATGGTGCCAACCAAGGCTGTGGTTCTCAGCTGGAGTTTGGGTTCCTCATCCCAGCTTTCGTAGGTTGTGGCCAGAATTCAGTCCCCTGCAGTTATATGATAGATAGTCTTGTTTTCTCTGTAGCTGCTGGTTGGAGACCCCTCTAAGCTACAGGCACCTGTATCTGTAAACCGTCCACAGAGTGGCTGTGTGTTCTCCCTCCCAGGCCAGCTGGGGACACTCAGCTTTTTAAGAGATGGCCTGATTAGGTCAGACCCAAGCAGGACAGCCTCTCTCTTGAGTAACTCAATGTGAACGAATTTGGGGCCCTGATCACATCTGCAAAATCCCTTTATATATAACATACCATAATCCCAGAGGTGCTATCTGGCCATATGCATGAGGAAGGGGGGATTATAGAAGGGTGAGAATCATCCACCTACCACAACAACTATTCACATCAAAGTAAAACTGCTAAGACAAAGAAAAAAAGAAAAATCTTATACGTAGTCAGTAGAAAAAAAGAAACCTGTCCTTCAAAGGAGCAACAGTAAGACTGACAGATGTCTCTACAACATAAACAAGAGAAGATAGAAGACAATTACATGAAAGTTTTAAAATGCTGAAAAAAAATCTCCTAACTGGAACTGAATACATACCAAAAATAGCCTTTAAATATTGAGTAAGATGAATGTACTTTTAGACAAACAAGAATTGAGAATTCATTATGAATAGAACAAAACTAAAAGAAATAAACTAAAAGGAGTTTTCAACAGAAGAAAAATGGCCCCAGAAAGAAGCACATAAATGCAGGAAAGAATGAAAAACACTAGAAAGGGTAAATATGTGGTTAACTCTAACTGAATATGGAATATCATTAATACAAAGATTAAAAATTTTATAGGACTTGGGCCTCCTTGGTGGCGCAGTGGTTGAGAGTCCACCTGCCAATGCAGGGGACACGGGTTCGAGCCCTGGTCTGGGAAGATCCCACATGCCGCAGAGCAATTAGGCCCGTGAGCCACAACTACTGAGCCTGCGCGTCTGGAGCCTGTGCTCTGCAACAAGAGAGGCCACGATAGTGAGAAGCCCGCGCACCGCGATGAAGAGTGGCACCTGCTCGCCGCAACTAGAGAAAGCCCTCGGACGGAAACGAAGACCCAACGCAGCCAAAAATAAATAAATAAATTTTTTTTAATGTAGATTAAAAAATTTTATAGGACTTAAATTACATGAAGAATTGAAACATATGATAACAACTGCACAACAAATGGGAGTCAAACTATCGCAATGTCCTTGATACTTCAAAAAGCAGTAAAAGTAATATTTTAACTTATACACTAATTAATCAAGGATGCACGTTATAATCTTTACTGTAATCACTCAAAGAATAATAAAACATGTATAGCTGAAGAATTAACAGTCACCGTAAAACTAAAAATACATACTGTTAATTAATTAAAAACAAAGCTAGAAAGGAGAAAAACAAAACAAAGAACAGATGTGCAAATAGGAAAAAATAGTAAGACGATAGATTTAAACACAAGAATATAATTAATTATGTTACATGAAAATGTAAACAATATAAATAAAAGACAAAGGTTTTCTAACCTGTGTTTTAAAATCCAAATATATGTTGCTTATAAGAAACATGTTTTAAACATAAAAATACAGAAAGTTTGAAGTAAAAGAATTGAAAAAGGTATACATTGAAAACACTAACCAAAAATATCTGTCATAGCACAACTTATATCAGATAAAGTAGACTTTAAGGCAATGTGTATTTTTAGAGATAGAGACATTTCAAAATAAAAAAGTAAAATTTAATAGGAAGATTAAATCCTAAATTTATATGCACCTAATAACACAATTTAAAACATACAAATCAAAAGCTGAAAATTGACTAAAAAGAAAAATTGTAGCGAGACATCTCTTAATAAATTCTCTTAATAGAAGTTAAAATGAACAAAACAAAAAAAAAATCAGTAACAATATAAAAAATGTGAAAAACACAATTTAAAAAAATGGACCTAACTTTTCAAATTTGGGTAGAATATTTACAAAAATTGTTTATATTATGAGCCAAAAAGCAAGTCTAAATACATCTTAAATGATTTAATATATTCTCTAACCGCAAGAGGATCAAACAAGAAATTAATAACAAAAGCGTAACTAAAAAATTTCCAGATGTTTTGCAAATTAAGCAATACATTTCTAAATAAATCATAAGTAAAGTTACAAAGGAGATGAAAATGTATTTTTAACTAAATGGTAATGAAGGTACGACACATCAAAGCTTTGGTGTACAGCTGACAGACTGTTAGAGGAAAGTTGTAGGTATAAATGCACATATTAGGGAAGAAGCATTGTTGGAAATAAAGGGGTCAGATAGCCATTGCAAGAAGCTATTTTTTAAAAAAACTATAAATCATACCAAAAGTAGTAGAAAAGAAGATATAATAAAGAATAGAAAAAATGTAATAGAAAGAATTTTTAAAAAGCTGGAAGTTAACTGTTTGAAAAGGCAAATAAGATCGAAGAATCCCTAGCAAGACTGATAGTGAAAAAAAGAGCAGGCGTACACCACCACATGAGGAATAAAAATTCAGACATCACATAGGTGAAATCTTTTTTTATTTCATGACCTTGGATTAAGCAGCAGTTTCTTAAATATGACACCACAAGCAACAAAAGAAAAAACTGATAATTTGGACTTCACCAAAATTAAAAACTTTTGGGCATCAAAGGACACTATCAGAAAGTGAAAAGACAACCCACAGAATGTGAGAACATATTTGCAAGTCATATATCTGCCAAGGTTCGAGTGTTTGGAATATATAAAGGACTCATCCCAAATGAGTCAACAAAGTGAAGACAAACAACCTAAATGAAAGTAGGCAAAGGATTTGAAAAGGCATTTCTCCAAAGAATACGCAATAAGCACGTGAAAAGATGCTCAATATCCTTAGTCAGTAGAAAAGTGAAAAGTGAAACCACAATGACATGTCCCTTCACAACCACTAGGATGGCTACAACCAAAAATCAGAAGATAACAATGGCTAGCGAGGACGTGTAGATATAGCCCTGATACACTGCTGGTGTGAATGTAGAATGGAGCAGCCACTGTGGAAATCAACTCGGCATTTCCTCAAAAAGGTAAACATCGAATCACCATATGACTCACTAATTTCTCCCCTAGGTATTTACCCAAGAGAAATGAAAATGTGCCCGTACACAAATGTTAGCAGCAGCATAGCACAATAGCCAAAAAGCGGAAACAGCCCAAATGTCCATCAATTGATAAATGGATAAACAAATTGTGGTAAATACATACAACGGAATATTATTCAGACACAAAAAGAGATGAAGTACTAATATATGCTACAAAATGGATGAACCTTAAAAACATGCTGCTAGGTGAAAGAAGACAGACACAAAATGCCACATGTTGTATGACTCTAGTGATGCAAAATGTCCACAGTAAGGCAAATCTTACCACAGAAAGATTAGCGGTTGCAGGGACTGGGGGAGGGGAAATTAAGAGCCGTTGCCTGATGGATACAAGGTTTCTTTTCGGGTGATGAAATGTTCTTGAATTAGATAGTAACAATGATTGCACAACTTGTAAACATACTAAAAAACATTGAATTATATACTTTAAAGTGGTTAGGGTGGCAAATTTTATATTTTGTGAATTTTACCTCAAAAAATTAATACCTACATAAATAAAAAAATATATTAGGTTTGTGGATTGAAGACAGTATTTTAAAGGTACGAATTCTCCCCAAATCAATCTATAAATTCAACGTAATTCCAATCAACAGTCTCACAGGGATTTCTGTGTGTGTGGAAATTGACAAACGTATTCTATGTGGAAATGCAAATGGCAAAGAATATCAAAGGCAATCTTGAAGAAGGAAAACATTGAAGACTTTACAGTCCTGGGTTTCAGACCTAATCTAAAGGTACAATAATTAATCCAATATAATACTGGTGCAAGAGATAGACAAGGACAGATATTTTATTTTTAAAAAAATCTTTAACATGTAAATATTTTAGAAGAGGGAAGCCTAATTTTCACTGGGGAAGAATAAATGCCTCCTTCAAAAATATCCCCCTCCCACCGACAGGTGAATCGTGATCATCGTGATGTAGGTAACTGTTGAGGCCGAGTTTGGGTACGAGGGCTATTGATTTATTATTTATTATTTAATCTTTCTACTTTTGTACATGTTTACATTTTTCACAATAAAAGGTTTTTTAAAAGTGTATCAATTATTTTAAAAGTAAAAATGAAAAATCTCCCTCCCTAGTAATTAAAATTTAAAAGTCTCAAGGAATAAGGATCTGTAGACACCAACCTTTAACATTTTCGTGTGAAACCTCATGGAAGAAAATAAATATGAAAAACCCACCAAAGCCAAATCCACTTAGGAGCCATCTGATCTCTCCAAGTCCATACTCAGTCTGTCTGGGGAGGCATTTCTGGAAACATATGGCCCGTCCTCCCACTGAGCTCTGATTGCTGGGTGCGGATGGCTAGACACACAAGGCAAGCAAGACTCAGAAACAGAGTGACACCATCCCAGGTGGCACTGCAAACCGTTAGCACAGCGGGGCCGAGACCCCCGGGCCTCCTGGGGCCGCTGGCCGGTGGCTGCGAGTAGAGCCTCGGACAGGATCTGCGGACCTCCGCTCCTGCCCTTGCAGATTCTGGTGGCTTGACAATGAAGGAAGGAACAGCAACGTGTGGTCGTTCATCAAGCTCAGGTGAGTGTCGTTACTGCTTTATTCAGTGGAGGGGAAAATCAGCTAAAAGCTGAAATTTGAAATTTGAAAAACGTACAGCAGTAACTAGACAGAAGGAAATGATGACCCCGTGTGTTGGCTGTTTGCCTGCTGGTGGGAGGGGGCGAGTCGGCGGTTTGTGTGCACACAGGGGGACACAGCGGTCAGCAGGCTCGCGGCCTTCCTGGGCCACCTCTCTCCAGCCCTTTTCATCCTCAGGAAAGGGGTGAGTGCCTCCTGGTAACCACTGGGGACCTCACGCTGCTGCCAGGCCGCCTCAGAGAGCCTGAAGCAAGGGCCTCATTTCTGAATTATGAGCTTCACTGTTTTGTTCTGCTTCCAGACCAGAAGAGACGCCAGGAGCCAGCCCATCTTCAGATGCAATAAAATAAGACCAAGCCCGTGATCTCCTCTCGCCATTTGACACGGAATTGGACCCACTCGCCTGAAGCGTAAATGTGACTTGTTATTGACGCGAGTCAAAAATACACCCCTGCTGTTCTGGGAGACATTTTGTTGATTGCATAAACCGCGACTTTGACTTAGAAAGTGCCGTGAGTGTGCAAACTTCACGAACGAGCCTTCCAGATGCTCGTTGACATAACAACGTTTTACTCTACCCCGCTGTGTGCGGGTGACAGGAGTTTCCGGGGCGCATTCCCCGCTGCTCCTAGGAGTTCAGAGTCCAGCGGGAGGGGCAGATGCACGCAGACCAGTTCAGGGCAGGGACTGTCACAAGGGCACTGCGAAGGGACAGTTATCGGGCTCTGTTTCCAGCCTCCTTGCAAATGAGCTCAGTCTTTTACCAAGTTCCTCTGGGAAAGCTGGTTTCGATGACAACCCATCGCTCTGTCTTTACCAGGGAAAAACGGGTTTTGTGCACTTCCCCCAACCTGTAACATTCTGACTCCACGGTGACTTCAAATATCCCTGAGGGCGTAACACCACAGACTAACAAAAACGAGTGGACGCGGAATATCTCAGTCACTCCCTTAACTTAGCGGGATTTGGGGGCCTGCGGATACCCCTCCCCCATGCCATGCACACACACGTGACACATGCACACACGTGTCCCTGACTACAGATCTGCAACGCAAGTGCATTCCCACCGTACCACTGGAGAACCAACACAGGCCCAGACCGGGAGGAGAGGTTTTAAACGAAAACCTGACTGTAAAACTTGTCGACTTTTATGGACAAAAGCTCAGCAGCGTCTGTGGACCTGCACACAGACAATGCTAACGAAGGTGGGAAGTACACACTTTGGGGTCCGGCTGGACGTGTGGTTCTGGGTACAGTCGGCAGACTCTGCATCCAGGGAACTCGCTCGAGGAGCCAGTGGTTCTCGAAACATGAGCTTAGCGCTGGTCCCCATTAAAAAGCTGAAGTCCCAGAAATGTCTTCGAATAAGTAGAATACACAAGAATAAGGAACTCAAAGACTTTGAGGGATGTGGATTCATCATGAACCATGAGGTCACTGCCTTGTACACTCTTTCTCCTTTTATTTTGCGTAAGATGCATTGGTTGTGGTTACCTTTACAATTTTGTCCTGAGTTGAAGATATTACAGGGGATCTGAGCTAGGAGAAGAATAGGCATCCCCAGATCAGGTAGTGCGGATGCTGAAACAGATGAGGACAAGGGTGCACATGGCTGTCTGAAGGGTAGTTGAAATGTATAAGGCAAGAGGGGAAATAGTTCTTGCACATACAAAAAGGTGAACTTTGATGAATGTTTTCTGTTCCTCTTTTTTTTTTTTTTGCTTTACTTTTATATCTATATCTATATCTATATCTATATCTATATATATGTATGTATGTCGTTATGTTTGGCTGTGTTGGGTCTTCGTTGCTGCCCGCAGGCTTTCTCTAGTTGCGACAAGCGGGGGCTACTCTTCGTTGTGGTGCGCGGGCTTCTCATTGCAGTGACTTCTCTTGTTGCAGAGCACGGGCTCTAGGCACACAGGCTTCAGTAGTTGTGGCACGTGGGCTCAGTAGTTGTGGCTCGCGGGCTCTAGAGCGCAGGCTCAGTAGTTGTGGCGCACAGGCTTAGTTGCTCCACGGCATGTAGGATCTTCCTGGACCAGGGCTCGAACCCACGTCCCCTGCATTGGCAGGAGGATTCTTAACCACTGCGCCACCAGGGAAGCCCCTTTTTTTGCTTTTCAACATCCAATCTTCTCTCCTTTGGGTAATATTCCCACATTTAATATATTAATGCCCAATGAATGTATATTCATTATATAATTGTGTAAAATATGCACAATTATAGAATTGTATAATAATTATGTAAAATAGAATTGGGCATTAATATACATAGGTATGCCCACCTCCAAAGCTGGTGGGGGAGAGCCACCTGCCCCATCCCTGGCAGCCAGGTTTCAAGCAGTGACCTAGGCTCATAGATTGGATGTTCCTTCTTGGCCCTACGAACCTGGAGAGAAGGATACTCGGGATTTATTCAGTGCAGCAAACAGCGTCCCAGTCTGATTGATCCAGACGTTAGATCTCCAGATACGCCTTGGAGTCTGCTAGCTCACAAGCCTCCTGGCGGTTCTGTGGGTCCCCTATATCACTTTAATGAATTTCCTCTTTAAGTTATACAGAGTTTATTTTTATTTCTTGGAATCAAGAAACTCTGTGTAACAGACCTTTCTTTGAAGAACCTTCACAAAAGCTCAGGAGTCTATCATATCACCTGCTTGCTCTGTACCCTCGGATCAGTCACCTAGCCTCTCTGGGCCACAGGTCTCCAGGTTGTAACATAATAAACGATGGATTTACATCTGTGGTTCCCTGCTGTCACTAAAATAATGGAAGCCTGTATTCCAAGCTGACAGACTGTAGACTGTACAATAAAATTTTCAAAGATATAATTTAAAGAAGGAAACACACAGCACAATGGCTTCTGATAGAGAATCATCCCTGGGCTTTCCCTTAGTTCTGACATCAGTATAAACACTGTCTATGTCACCAGGTCCTACGAGGCTCACCTGGAGTCATGAGATGCTCTTTACGGCTGGACAATGCCATAAAGGTCGGGCTCAGAAGGGGGCAGCACACGGTGATATTGTCACAGACGTGGGTTTGTTTTTAAAAATACAACAGTAATAAAAAACAATAGTAATTCCTGACATTTGTACAATGCTTTCAGTTTTCAAAACCATTGCACAGCCATCCATTATCTCATTGGAGTCTCTCAGGAGCCCTGTGGGTCACTACCTCCACTTCACAGCTGAGAAACCAAGACTCCCAGAGGTTAACTCACTTGCCCGGGGTCACCTGACTTGTCACTGGCCGGGCGGGGCAGGACCTAAATCCTCTGAGTCACATGTGGCACCCCTCCTGCCACGCCAGGCCCCTCTCCCTCCTTTGTGGGTCCCGAGCACGAGATAGGGCATCCTTCCTACCCTGCTCTGTGTTCATTCCCATGATACAGACCATCACGATTCTCATTGTTTTCCTTTCAGAATAAAGCCCGGCCCAACAATGCTTTCCTTAATCAACCTGGATTACAAAGGGAACCAAAGCTAATATTTCCTTTCTGGTTTAATACATCTATTTTATCCATTTTTAAAGAGAGATTAGCTTGCAGAAATGGCATGTAAATCCACAAAATACACAAAGTCACCTTCCTCTGGATTCCAGACAAATAACCTGAGAATAATCCTGACGAGATTGTGTTTGCAGAACCAGAAAGCGCTGCGAAAATAAATAAATAAGGGACCCAGAGCCCCTGCAGCACTCAACTTCCTTCCCCATTCATGGATGTGAATTTATGGCTTTCCTTCCCAGGTCAAAGGTAAAAGAATTCATCAGTGGAACCTATAATTAGTATGAGTGGTTAATTCTGAGGGCTTCACTGCACACTCTCGATGACATTTCGAAGCATTAAGGGTGGCCATTATGAGGGAGTGCACTCGCCAGTGAGTGAATACTGGAATTAGCAATAAAACGCTTGAATCCCCATTTCACTTACAATTTGGCCTGAGAAAAATAGGGAAGATTCTGTGGAAGGGCAGCCACTGCAAGTTCTTCCACAACGTGAGAACATCGGGGCTTTGTGGAAAATACACGCCTAACTCCTCTTTCAGGAATTCTATGCATCAATTACCCCAAATAGAGAAATTAAGGACACATTGTTCATACAACAAGGAATTTCATTATAAAAAATATCAATAAAAAGTTACTAATTTCCAAATTTAAATAAAACAAAAACCACTCTGATTTGTATCCACCTATTAAGGAATTCAGATTTTGTACAAAGAAGGATACACCTAGGTTTTCATGAGACAAGCACATGGTCAAAATATAGATTATACCATGAATATATATATATTCGTTTACTTTTTAACTTAATTGTGCACAGTGACAAAACTTTTATTTTTCAAGGGTTGAACATTTAGCCACACAAATTTGGCCTGAATGCTTAGCTTAAGAAAAAATGTAATAAGAAATTCAAAATATTCTCTGATCCAACCCTAAATGCCATCAACGTCTTGAGCCAACAACTGAATCAATGTCCAGAGGCGGGTTATATTTTTTGTACATAAAATATGAGATTTAGCAAAGAATTATTTTATTCATTTATTCACTCATCCGTCGTATGTCCTTGAACATCACGAATAACTATGTTAGGTGCTAAGAATACAACTTTGCCTCGAGAAGAATTCTGTGATCAGAATTTTGAAATGGTTTGGTCCAATGTGTAAGTTGGAAGGATCACTCTGGCGACAGGATGATGGATGGGCTGGAAAGCAGAGGCGAGGATGCTGATTGGAAGGCAGTATAAATAACCCATAAATAAATAACGAAGCCTTTAATTGAAGGAATGTCAGTGGATTTAGAGAGAAAAGGGTGGATTCAAGAGATTTCGAGAATCTGGAATTAACAAGACTCCTGGTTTATTTTGGAAGTGAAGGAAGATAATATTCTGCACTTAGATGATGCTGGCGTTGAGGACGGCCTTGGTGCCCGAGTGGCCGGGGGTGGGATTCTTCGAGGAGGAGGAGACAGAAAGACAAGTGGGTTTGAGCAGAAGTGGTGGGTTCAGTTCGGGACGCGCTGGGTTTTAGTAGCCTCGGAACAGGATGGAATAGTGAAGATATTCAGTCTAATGCAATAAGTAGCTTCATCTTCTATCTGAGAAAACTGAAATCACAGAGGTAGAGTCACTTGCCTAAGGCACAAAAATAAGCATGAAATTAAGTGAAGCCCAACACTCTAGAGACCTGAATTCCATCCTTTCTGCCCTAGAACAGAGGTGTCCAGCCGGAGCCCTTGAGCTGTGTCCCACGCACAGAGGTGGTTTCTAAAACCACATGGCATTTTTTAAGGGACCCAACATTTTAAAAAATAGTTATTCGAACAAAAAGAAAATGTTTCTGTGTCTTGAAAAATTAGAACACCTGGCACTGTCCTTTCCTTATGGCACCAGTCAGATGGAGCCAAGGAGCCCGTGTGGATTGCCAGTGCCTTCTCCAAAAAATCCGCACCTGCCTGGTCCCTTTCAGTCTGGGACCGTGCAGTGTCCTCAGGTCTACCCCATGCTGGCTTACTTTTACGTTTTCTTGTCATCTTGCTTTGTGTTTCTTGTGTAGACGTAGTTGACAGCAGAAGATTAATGTCCTGAGAATCTATATGCTGGAAACGTTCAAAAATAGAGTAATTTTAAAGGACTTTAAATAATTATTTGTATCCGTTTTTTTAATGGGAAAATTGAGTTTAAAATGTGCTATAATGTGAATGGTGACTGACGGATCAGGGCTGAAAATAACCCACTAGCAATGTAACCAGAGGCCCAATCCACGTGTGATGGTTAATTTTTTGCCAACTTGACTGGGCCACAGGGAGCCCAGATATCTGGTTTAACATTATTTTGGGGTGTTCTGTGAGGGTTTCTGGAAAACATTAGCATTTGACTCTGCAGACTGAGTAAAGATCCGCCCTCACCAACGTGGGTGGCGACATTAAGCCCGTTGAGGGCATGAATCGAACACAGAGTTGGAAGAAGGTTGAATTCTCTGTCTGTCTGACTGCTTGAGCTGAGACTGGCCCTCCCCCGACCCCGGGTTAGGATTTACAGCTTCGGCGCTCCTGGGTCTGCGGCTTGAGGGCAGCGAATCGTGAGGCTTCTCGGCCTCCGTGTTGTCAGCCAGTTCCTTACAGTAAATCTCCTCTCTAGACACACAGGGCACACAGAAGCACACGCCTCTGGTTCCGCTTCTCTGGAGGACCCTGACGAACGCACCGCATGGCACAGGCAAGGTGAGACGGGGCACGCGGCTGCTCTGCTCTGGCCGGGCACCCAGGGAGCAGGAGACGCGCGCTGTGATCACAGCCACCCCGACTCCAGGCCCCACCCCGACTCGCAGCACAGCTGAGTGTCAGGACACAGAGCTCCGACTCTCCCCTGAGAAAGCCTGTGACCACGCCCCCCCCCCCAGATCTGCGCTACTGCCCTCGGAGAAGCCCAGAGTCCTGGGGTGCGTGGTCCACCGGGCCGCCCCCTCCAACCCCCCACTCCACCCCACAGGCTGGTCATCCTCTCCGAGCAAATCTCAACCGCAGAAGAGTCTCTACTTTTCACTAACTCCTCCCATCCTTAAATAACCCAAGAGCACGTGAGAAGATTAAAGAGACGGCAGAAGAGGAAAAATGCCCGCCGGGCCTGGGTGAGCCTTGAAGTCCTTCCCAAGCATCCTCCAGCCTCTGCTCTTCACGTGGAATTGGAGCCCCAGGCCCCCCACGTGCTCCTCGGGGTCAGGGAGGTGACATCCGACAAATCTGGTATCAACGGTGAGCCCTACGACCTTCTAGCTCTGTGATTCGGAGAAAGGTATTTCATCTCTCTGAACCTCCGATTGCTTGTCTGAATCATTTAGTCTTAATAAAAAGCCATAGATAACGTACTGACATCTAGAACACGGCCAAGATGGCTGAGGAGACCAGGAGGCCACAAGTGTGAGAATAAAGAAAACGTAAAGACGGGAAAACCCTGGCCCCAGGGGGACACGGGCCAGCAGCTGTAGCCCATGCAGCACCCGCCTCTGTCTTCCTCTGTGAGAAAGGCCACCTGGTTTCTTTACGCCGCTGTCACCGGGGCGTCACATGCAGCTGGACACTTTCCTAACTGGCACAACAAGACCTAGACTGCAAGGTTGTCATGAGATTTAGAAATAATCTGCTTAAATCGTACTACGTCCTTAACAAGTAGTTTATCACAGATTTTAGTATTTTTGTTAAAATTAACAGGTAAAATTCCATCTGTGACCTTTGATAATGTCCAGTAAAAACAGCAGTTTTCTTATGGGTCAATTATGGCCAAAGTTAGCATTTGCTTATGTTATTTCTCCCCCGTTAGCTAGAAAGGCTCCAAAATTTGAGTGGATGTACTTATGATACTATGGGCAACCTGCACTCCAAGAAATGATCAGAGTAAAATGGAAAAGTTAGTGATCCTACAAAATTATCTGAGGAAAACATACGAAACACACAGGAAAGGATTTCAAAGGAAACATATATATATATATAAAACTATATATAATATAATAATAATCAGATAATAGAGACCTATATTCACAAATCAAATATGAAATAAAGTTGATTAGCGGATAGGTGTATCTTGCCCCTGAAACTCAGTCATAAGAAGTAAACTCTTTCAAATTAAAAGTAAAATACAGGGACTGCCCTGGTGGTCCAGCGGTTAAGACTCTGCACTCTCAATGCAGGGGGCCCAGGTTTGATCCCTGGTCAGGGAACTAGATCCCGCATGCCGCAACTAAAGACCCGGCACAGCCAAATAAATAAATAAATAATTTTTTTAAAAAAAGTAAAATACAAACAAAAAAACAATTTCTTTGAAAATGAAGATGAAATTCCTTCTTCACAATTTTTAAAAAGCTCATAAAAGCCTACTTATTTATATTGCTGATCTTATCACCTCTCTTAATATAATATTAAACAACTGTGGAAATTCTGCAAATGGTAGAAACCTTAACAATGTTAAAGCAATAACATTATAAACACAAAAATCAGAGGGGAAAGGAGGGAACTTGGCAAGAATTGTAAAAGTGCTAACTAATCCTCTCATCTTTCATAGCCAGAAGTTGATGATATCTAAAATTAAAATGCAGAGTTAAAAATATAAGAATTCTATTCTCTTATTGAATGTTTCATAATATTTTTCTTAGCCTTAGAATAATATTTTAGGATATTAAGCAATGTTTTTGGCTCTTATTTCTGTTCTCATCTATGTTACTTGATTGTTTTTATAATGTGTGTTATTATTTATATAAAAATAGTAAACTCGTTAGAAGTTTTAAACAGGAAATTAACACTTCTGTATTAGTCTGGGTTCTCCAGAGGAACAGACCAACAGGAGATGTAAATACCTACAGAGGCTTACTTACTATACGGAATTGACTAAGTGATTATGGAGGTTGAGAAGTCCAAGTTCTGCCGTTGGCAAGCTGGTGACCCAGGAGACCCAATGGTACAAGTTCCAGCCCAAATCCAAAGGTCTAAGAACCAGGAGGGCCAACGGTGTAAGTTCCAGTCCAAGCCTGAGCCCAGAGAAAGGAGGAAAGCAATGGCCCGTCGGTGCAGTCAGCCGGAGAGGACAGATTCTCCCCTCTGCCTCCTTTTGGTTCTATCCAGGCTCTCCCTGGGCCGGACGAGGCCCGCACACCGGGGAGGGCCATCTACTCTATTCAGCCCACTGACCAATGTCCATCTCATCCAGAAACACTTGCAGACACACCCACAATAACGTCCTAGTAAATGTCTCGGCACCCATGGCCCAGTCAGGTGGACGCAAAATTAATCATCACCACTTCAAAAACAGCATCCCTCTCGGCTCTGCATCTTAGCAAATTACAAGAGGATGGCCTTGAGGCCGCCCCTCCCCAGAAGGACCCTGTCCAGACCCCAGGAGGGCCGTCAGGAGGAGACTCCCGGCCGCGCAGGGGGGGCCAAGCACCCCACTTGCTTTCAGAGCGAGCACTGTTCCCGTCGTCTTCCCCGTCACTGCTGTCCTCCCTTCCTATGAACTGCAGCCCTGCATTCTAAGGACCAGGGCTACGTCCTTATCCTTAGTTGAGTTTAGGAGCTTGGAGGCGGGGCCGCTCTCCATATTAAGACGGGACTGTCCAAGAATCATCTCTCACCCTGTATCTCAGCCCAGCCGGTCACGTCCCCGGAGCCACACTCACCCTGACCTGGGGAAATAAGGATAACGACCCAAGCTAGACTCTCCTAACTGCCTGTGAGGGCAGCTGTGACTCTCTCAGCTGGTCCTACTGCCTCCACTCTCCCTGCTCTACAGTGGGGACAAGGTTGTCTATAGATCAGTTCACGTCATATAAAGCAGTTCTACTGAACCCCTGCAGTGGTTCCCACCACCACCAGCAAAAACTACAGTAGAGTTCCAAAGCCACGGCATTCCAGGCCAGGCGTAACGTGATCCCCTCCCACCTCGGCAGCCTACTCGCCACCCCACTGCTTCTCAGGCCCACCTTCAGGACATGGGCCACACAGCTGTCACCCAAACACACCGTGCAGGTTCTTTCAGCCCTGACTTTGCTCGGCCTGGACGCCCCTTGCCTCAGTTCTTCCCTGATGGAAATTCTTGCCATGCATCAGAGACCGACTCAATGGTCACTCCTCTTGGAATCTCCGGTTTCCCAATCAGAATGGACAGCCCCCCCCTTTCCTACACTATCAGATCTCTCACCCAGATGTCTTCCTGCCTTGGGCACAATGGTTTCTTTACCTGCGTGTCTCCATGACCCCCGAAGGTCCAGGGCGGCGTCATATTTGTCTGGGCAGCTCCCCAGCACTCCTGTAGTTCAGACCAGGTAATCAGAGAATTCTGATTTGCTGAATTCACTTCTCAAGGGAAGAATTTTATCTCGTGTATCAGCAGCTACATAAAGTCTCCAGAAATCTGGGTTGTAGTCTTCCTGTCATTTTAATCAGGAGATTTTAGACACAGCTTTTACCAGTTTATTTTTAAGGTAATTATAAATAAGGACGCTCCCGTCAATATATTTCATAAGTATGAGAAAAAAATCGACTGGATTTAGCATAATAGACTTCAAATCCTCAAAACCTCTTAACAAAGCAGCATCTACAAAATCAAAGGACAATGTGCAATTCCTTTTTATTCTAACAAAAAGAACGCATTCCCTGATCTGGGGTGGGGGAAGACTGGGATAAGACACCTCGGCATCTTGCTTCATTCGCGAGCACCTGACTAATGACATGCACAGAATCTCCAGCAGCAGGAGGAAGGCCCAGCTCTGCAGAGGCCCAGCGAGCCGCCTCCTCAGCCCTCTCACACGTCGCTGTGCAGAGACGGAGCCGGGCCCTAATTGCAGCCGCATCAATCAAAGGGATTTAGAACTGCAGCACGGCCTTCTCCGGCTGGAGTTAATTAAAACGCTGACGTTTCCCAGACTGTCGTCAAATGGATGCTTAGGAAGATGTGCGTATACATCCAGTGGGCAGATACAGGCTGTCAGGCTCCTCGACAAGATACACCCCGGACCTTGCCGCTTCTTTCACCGAATACCACCAATCAGTGACTCCTAACCTCCTCTGCAATGCCCTGTGAAGTGCCCAGCATTCATCTGAAGTGGGCTTAACTCATCCGTATCCTAAGAAAACATGCTTTTGGACAGTCATATTCTTTGCAATCCAATGAACAAGGAAACCGTGCTTAAGCCACGCTTAATAGAGCTTCTGAAGCACAGGGCAGTGGAGATGAGGACGCGGCCTGCTCCTCCCAGAGGGAAAGGCCCAGACGTGAAGCTGGAGAGGGTGCCGGCCCCTGCCCTGCCCGCCTGGGGGAGCGCAGAGGCTGGGCGAGGGCAGGCGGAGCAGCCTGAGGCTCAGATGCCACCAGCCCGCACGGTTCCCGCCAAGATTTACCAGCTTTCCTGGAATGAACGCTTCTCCACTGGCTCTCAGCCCTCAGGGCAATGCCCAGAGACGTAAATTGGTTTAGATCAAGTTCACCAAACGATTGTGGCTTTGCTGGGCGGAGTCTGCCCGGCGCCTTACTTGGACTCTTAACCAAATCCTTCACTAAGGGGCTCCTTAAACTTCATTAGTGTTTGGAACGATGGTTCGGGAAGAAAAAGAGGCAGCTCCCACCACACGTGTGTATCTGCCATTGGCTACCCCTGACTTTGGATTAGTCTGGAGTAGACAGGGCGGGAGAACAGCCAACACAAGGGGAGAGCACGTGAGCCTGCCTCTCTGCCTCCCGGGCTCCCCAGCCGTCTCCCGCAGAGACACCCCATGTGGCAGGAGAGGACGGTCCCTGTGGGAAGGCCACCCAGGCCGGCGTGGGGAGGGGCCGGTGGGGTGGGAGCACAGGTTCAGGCCAGGGCACCGCTCGGAAGCCGGCTCCATCCCCCAGCCCACGGGGCGGGTGGGCAGAATGAGGCCACAGCGGTAGGGCTGGGGGGGGTGGTTAGGAGGAGGAGGTCCAGGCATGGGCAGCGAGGGTCCGTCCCTCCAGGCACATGGGCCGGATCGCCAGGCAGCATAAACCCCCAGCTGCCCCGACCTGCAGGACCAGCGAGAGGAATTCCAGATCCCTATTTCTCGGTGTCCTAGATGTGCCTTTTCTTCAAACAATTTCCCTAAGGAATGATCTCATCCTGTCTCATTCCTTCTCAAACTCTTCCATCCTTGTAAACTCTTCATTCATGGCCCCTGGCCGAGCTTTGCAGGCGAAGTGCCCAATCAAAGGGCTGAATCATGGCACCTGACCAAACCACTGGAACAGGGCCGGCTGCCCTCTGTTCCAAAGATGCACATATTCCGCCCAGATGAGGCGGGGCCGCTTGGGCCTCGATGGCAGTGACCTGTCCCGATGGTGAGTTAGCCACCAGAGGCCCTGCAGCCGAAGGAAAGTCTTCCCTAGCTCACTGGGACTTCGGCCACTCTGACATCAGAGGAGGTACCTGGGCGTCAGGAAAACCTGAACGAGCACCCTTCCGGTCAGAAGTGGACGCCCAGCCCGTGACAACACCTCCAGGATCTCAGGCAAGGTGGCTGAACAAGAACTCACATAATGGTGACAACAGTCTGAGCCTCCTGAGGGGATGACCTAGAAGCCTTCCCATCACCCAGGCGCACGACTGTCCCTTCATGGGCAAGTCGGTTCTACGCTCAGTCGGACGACCTTAACTCCAACTGCAGGCTCCCCCCCGCCGAATCAGACTCATCCCAACTTCCCTTCCACCTGCCCTGCCCTCACATTCTTTCCCACGTGACTCCAAAAACACCCATTTCACAGAACCCTCTGTGATAAACCAAAGGGAGCTCGGCATCCCTCCACCAACATTATGTGCAAGAATAAGAAAGCACCCTGACCCAGCTCTGCGGGCGTCTCCCCTGCCCAGGCAGACACAGAAGCTGTCCTGGAGGCAGGGGTCAGGGCAGGATGCCCACACTCAGGGGGACAGCCGGGGACCACAGGGGCAGGGAACCATCTGGACGGCTGCAAGCAGATGCTCACAGGGTGCGTTAGCACAAGGAGCATAAGGCGAGGGTTTTCTTCTCCCTTCTAGTTTTATTTTTATATGTTTCTGTATTGTGGTCCTATTATTTTGTAATGAAAATAATAACCAATTGATTTAAGTAAAAATAAAAAAAAAGAAAGTGCCTGAGACCCACCTGCTGCCTGCCGGCCACGGGGTCATCCATCCCTCCGCGTCTCACCAGCAGCCCCAACTATGGCCAAAGCTCACTCTGCAGTGGGGCTCCCTCTGATTTCATTCCTTCAGAAATCCGGCGTCTTACATCTAAGTCCCACACGACTCCCCAGCTCTCTTCATGCCCACTCACCAACCGCCGAGAGAAGAATCGCCTCGACTGCCAGCACGAGACTCAGAACCGAAGAGAAGCACCGTGTCTGTCACGTGACTCAGCTCAAACCCTGAGAAATCACTCCGGTTTCTAACCCTGATTTTATTTCTTTGGGGTGAGCTGGCTTCTCCTTGCCTGGATCCGTGGGCCGATGTTAATGCGTATGTATCCGATTACGGACAGGATTTACTTTTCTGTTGGAGATAAAAGCTTAAGCCTCCAAACCTCATCCCTGAAGGTGTTCTGTCCTCAATTTCCCATAAGCTCTTTCCATGAGCCCCATCATTTCACGCCCTCTCTGCAGAAAGAAGGCATTTGAACTTCTATGAAATGTAAAGGGCTGAGAACATAAATTTATATCTTCTCCCTCCTGTGACCTCACCTCCAAAATGTTAAAGGAATCAAGAGGTGTAAATCCTCAGAGGCAAATGGGAAAGGGGACAAGCAATTTCAGCTGACATTTGACAGGCAGGCAGCGCGAGGAGTGGGCCAGCGCGGGGTGCGGGGCGGAGCCACACAACAAAGCACCTGCAGAGGACACTGGCGAGGGCCCAGCTCCGCCTGCAGGGGCTTGGAGATGCGCAAGACTCCAACAGCACACCGAGCACCAAACCCAGGTGAGAGCCAAACCCCACCGCCTGATCCCAGGGCAGCCATTTGATACTGACCACTGGCTAGGAGCCCAGGTTCTCACTTTCTGCAGAATTGGAATGGGAACGCATGGCAAAAAGTGGGTGTAGGATGTACAAGGCAGGGGTGCAGGGCTGGCGCTGGAGAGATGGCAGTCTGTACACGGAAGCGCTAGGCATCCGGACCTCCCCCCACATACCCCCAGGCAGATCATCACACAGTCCCCTGGAGAAAGGCAGTACGCTCAGGGGAAGAGAAAGTCACCACCTACGGATATGGAGCGGTCCCCTAACGAAATGACCAGCCCAAGAACATTCAGCCTTTCATGATGGGATGACCATCCCCCCACCACACACACCCAGAGCTCCAGGACATCAGTAGGTAGGTAAATAGATGGATGGACGGATGGGTGGATGGACAGACAGACAGACAGACATAGGCACACAGATACATAGGTACGTACGTACATACACGATAGATACATAGACGACAGACAGAGAAAGAGGTGGTAGATGGATAAATACACGGCCTACTAGACATTAAGAAAAGTCTCTAACACAAAAGACAGAAAAAGAAAAAGCATAAGGAAGGAGACGCAATGTAGAGAACAGAACAAAACTTCGAAAACATCTTAATTAATGTCTTCAGTATTACAAAACAAGGCTAGGAACACTTGAGAACAGAAAAAATCCTAGAAATTAAAAAATGAGGGCTTCCCTGGTGGCGCGGTGGTTGAGAATCTGCCTGTCGATGCAGGGGACACGGGTTCGAGCCCTGGTCTGGGAGGATCCCACATGCCGCGGAGCAACTAGGCCCGTGAGCCACAACTACTGAGCCTGCGCGTCTGGAGCCTGTGCTCCGCAACAAGAGAGGCCGCGATAGTGAGGGGCCCACGCACAGCGATGAAGAGTGGCCCCCACTTGCCACAACTAGAGAAAGCCCTCGCACAGCAACGAAGACCCAACACAGCCAAAAATAAATAAATAAATAAATTATTTTTAAAAAATGATAGCAAAATTTGAAATTTTAATAAATGATTGAAAGATAAAATTGAAGAAATCTCTCAGAAAGTAAGACAAAAAGATGCAACTATGTGAAAACACATTAGAGGCGTAAGCAGTTCATTGAAGAGATTAAATACGGAACCAAGGGATTTCCCAAAAAGGTGAGACAGAAATCAAGTGGAAGTTATTATGGAAAAATTAATTCAAGAAAATCTCACATATTGAAAAAATATAAATCATGAGATAGAATGGTCCAGCTGAGTGTCCAGCACAAGGACTGGAAAGTCTACAATAAAATTAATTCATTGATTAATTGATTAATTAATTATCAGAACATCAGAAATAAAGAAAAAAATCTTAGGAATTTCAGAGAAAATGGGAGACCCTGTTTCTCATCTCATTTTTATCACAGCCAAAAGAATGAGAATAAGAATGAGATGGGATTTCTTAACAACAATTTTGGATTAAAAAACTCAAAAATAGTTCATACTTTTTAAAGGCAAGCACTTAATTAAAAATTCTAAGGAAATTCTCTACAGACCCAAGCTACCAACCCAAGGTGCATGCTAATCCCAGTACTTTGAGATGTAGAAAAAGGTAAAAGGTTGACCTTCAACGGACCATTTCTCTGGAAGCCGCTGGAGAATGTGATCCAGCAAGACAAAGGAATAAATCAAGGAAGAGCTCACGGAAACAGATCCAGTCCGGGAGGGCAGGGAAGAGAAGTCCGAGGGTAACAAGAAGTGGTACCAAAGACAGAAGGCTCCGGGAAAGGGCCGGAGAGAGCAGAGGCCTTGGGAATTTTACACTGGCTCATCTGGAAAGAAGAAGGGGATATTTGTTTAGAAAATTAAACAAGGGGGAAATTATGCAATTGTTAAATCAAGTTAAAACAAAACTCTACAACAGAAAGAATATGATCATGGTACACTACTTGGTTCTACAGAGTGCAATCCTTATACAGTTAAATAATATGATAAATTATACGATAAAGCATCTGGAAAAAGTAAGGATATTCATTTAAAAGATTACAAGTAGAAAAAATGATGTAATCATAGTGCACGTCTTGGTTCTACAGAGAGCAATATTTACACAGTTTAATGATATAAACACTGATTACTGATTTAACTAAAAATAGTGACATAATAATACTGGAAGTGAGGGAGCTGGGAAGGGGAGGTAAACCAGAGCTAAGTCCTCACACATAAGAAAAAGAGGTGAATAAATAAGGTCTAAACTTGATGAACTAGCTACGGCAACACAAGCACACCATTCAGGAAAATTAAGAAATCTCCCACAGTGTTGGAAGTTGTCTATTCTGGGGAGCAGAACTGTGGAAGGGGGTTTGGGGCCAATGCCATTGTTCTCGTGCTACTGTTTGCTGTTTCAGACTGTGTGTGTGTATTATTTTTACTAAACATTCAATTTAAGAAGAGGCAGGGCGGGACTTCCCTGGTGGCGCAGTGGTTAAGAATCCGCCCACCAATGCAGGGGACACGGGTTTGAGCCCTGGTCCGGGAAGATCCCACATGCCGCGGAGCAACTAAGTCCATACGCCACAACTACTGAGCCCACGTGCCACAACTATTGAAGCCTGCGCACCTAGAGCCCATGCTCTGCAAGAGAAGCCACCACAGTGAGAAGCCCACGCACCGCAACGAAGGGTAGCCCCCGCTCGCCACAACTAGAGAAAGCCCGTGTGCAGCAACAAAGACTCAATGCAGCCAAAAATAAATAAATAAATTTATTTAAAAAAAAAAAAAGAAGATGAAGAGGCAGGGCATGTTGGAATACCTCTCATGCCAAGGCCATGGTCAGGGCCGGACAAGCAGATTCCTGACATTTGTTTGCAGCTTTCCAGTTTACAAATGCTTTCCTATGTATCGTTATTTAGTTTCACAACAGTCTGCAAGGTGGATATAATTTTCTTATTTACAGAAACGGCAGTGAGTCCAGAACACGGGAATAAAGTGTCCAGGGGCGTGGAGCCGAGCTCCCGTCCTGAGCTTGGACCACCGTGATCCAGTCCACTAGAGCCACAGTACTGGGCGAGGAAACACTTGCTTTTCCAAAAGGCATGTGCTGGGGGGAGGGATAAATTAGAAGTTTGGGATTAACAAATACACGCTACTGGGAATTCCCTGGCGGTCCAGTGGTTGGGTCTCCAAGCTCTCACTGCCGAGGGCCCACGTTCGATCCCTGGTCGGGGAACTAAAATCCTATAGGTTGCGTGGCGCAGCCGGAAAAAAAAAATTTTTAATCGTTAAAAAAAAGAAAAGTGCACACTACTCTATATAAAATAGGCAATCAACACAAGGACCTACTGTACAGCACAGGGAACTCTACTTGATATTCTGTAATAACCTATAAAGGAAAAGAATCTGACAAAGAATAGATACATGTATACGTATAACTGAATCACTTTGCTGTGCACCTGAAACTAACACAACATTGTAAATCAACTACAATGTAAAATTTTTCAAAAAGTGTGTTGTTTCAAGCTGCTAAATTTGTGATAACAGAAAATAAATACAATTTTAAATATGAATATAAATTTGAATAAATTAATTTTATTTATTAAGAAAAGCAGGTGCTAAGAGAATTTCTGGCATTGTGATAGTTGAGGCTGCCATAGTGCATGCCACTGGGCCTTAATCCATTTCCCAGAAATAGGGAACTTCATCATTTTCCCTCTGAAGCTGCCCACTCTCCAGAGACCACCCTCAAATCATGGCCAACAGGGGGGAGGGGAGGGTCCCCATGAGCCCACGTCCACCCCACGTGATCTTGTCCCTTGGATCAGCCGATCCCTTTTCTTTCCTGATTCTCAATGAATTCCGCTTTCCTTCATAGGTTTGTGTCTACGCCGCCCTTTCTCAGGATCCCCTTGCCTCTCCAATATTCAAAGGTTAACACAGCTAAATACACACCCTGTTCCCCCAAACTGCCTTGGTTTTCACTGCCCCCCCCATCGCCCATGCCAACCCGACGCCTTCACCCCCGGCCTGAGTGACCAGGTCGTGGCCATTTTGTGCCCAGAAAATTCCACCTCAGCTTCATGGAGCTTCAAAGGCATTGTTCCCAGCATGGCGAGAAAGCAGGCAGACGGGGGCTAAGGATCAGCGGGGACCAGGTGTCCTCGGCGGGGAGACGTGGCCTCATAAAAGCCACAGCAAGCAATTAGTGGCAGCCAGGGTCTTTAGAAAATTTTTATAGCTCCAGTGCACTTGAGTGACTGCATTGGAAAATTGGTCATTCCGTGGGGATTAATGAACAATTTTCTGTCAGAGGACAAGGTGCACTCTTGAAGAAAAGAATGACAAAAGGAACTCAGTTCCCAATGGTTTCGACTTAACAATCCTTTTCTTTCTGCATGTTGAGAAGGAAATGTGGGAAAATCATCACCTGCCAAGAAGAACACTCTGATTTATTTTCCTCCAAAATATGAAAAGCCGGCCAAAGACCCAGCACAGCAGACTGGCTCTCAGGCTCCAAGTGACCGGGCGCGGCTGACCAGGCGGCCAGCAGGTTTTTTAGACAAACAAGCACCAGACATAGAGGCGAGGGTTCCTTTAAATCGGTCACAACAGATTAATTTGAACTGTTTCACAATCGTTGCTCAAACGACTCTGAGCAGGTATTCCCTTAAAAAGCACAAAGATTCAGGAAGGAGTGGCAGTTTTGAGAAATCTAATTATGGGCATGAACACTATGTCACACCAGAAAACCAAAATGAAGTTTTCACTAGATAAAATTGTTGACAGTGAAGACAATCTACAGTTGTGTTTAAAATTAAAAATACTATTACTTCAAACAAATTACCTTAAAAATATCCTCCAATTTTCCAATACCTTTATATCTTTTTCCAATATCTCCAATATCTTTCCAATATCCACGTATTTACTACAGAAATAAAGTCGAATGAACCAAAGTCAATATTTTAATTTCGATTTTATTAAATAGCAACCTGGCCCAGGTCCCAAACGGGTTAGATGTAGGTGAACTTCAGTTCACATGACAAGAGAATACCAAACTTTTGCTAAAGAGTAACTTCCTACTTGAATGGTAATTTTTCTATTTTATATAAACATGTATTCTAAGACATAGCTATGACAGTGGAAAAATGGGAAAACAAGGAGAAAGAGTGGAATCCAACTGAAAGAAAAATGGGCAAAGATCTGAACAGGCGATTCAGGAAAGAGAAACTAGGACGGCTCTGTGTGATCGTGTGAAAGGACACTCACCTTCCCCAGAAGAAGAGAAAGGAGAGACATACACACTTATCATCAGATGAACCAAACTGTCTCAAAACTGGAAGAATTCCAGTACTGGTGAGGACGCAGGCAAACAAACACAATCAGATTTGCCGATTAGAGATTGGCCTTGGGAAGTTGTCCTTAAACATCCATCTCACTTAACATGGCAGGTGCCCTGTGATCCAGCCATTTCACCCACTGAAAGCCCCCAGCAGAACGAGCCGTTTATACACAGGTACGTGTATGTACATCTGTATTTAGATGCACAGATACACAGATGTGTGCATAATACCAAGTGTGAAATTGCTTGTGAGAAAAACACCCTGCATGCTGAATAAATACTACACCCATACTCTATTAATTAGTATAATTAGTATATTTAATTAATATACTATTAATTAGTATATTTCAGGCTATAAAAGTTCAAGCAACCCAAAACAGCTCAAAGATAGAAATGTGTTGTCTCCAGAACATGAGGTGGCAGGGTGCTGGGGGCAGGACTCGGGGGGGTCGGGGGCTTCCCATCACTGAACCCCGGTGCCCCAGCAAACCCGTCTTCCCCCTCAGGCTTCTCCGCTCGTGGCAACAAGGAGATTGGAGTGACAAGCACCCCAGCCCCCCTAAACAGTGCCCAAAGGCCAGAACACGGGACATCGAATTTCGGTGGTCAGAGCTGTGTCACAGGCCTGTTCCTGAACCAGCTGCCAGCAAGGGAACTGAAAATAGCGCAGTCCGTGTCCCCCAGGGATCAGATTTCACGGCCCAGGCTAGAGAGGGCCAGCGTGGAGAACAATGAGCTAGGAGGTGCCCGCGGCAGCGAGTGGGGAGGGGGTGAGGGCAGCCCTCAGCTCCTGCCACAGGCACCAGGAAGGGACATTCAGTGGCGGTTACCGCTTCCGGCAGGTCCCCGCAAATTCGCACGTGGGGTCCTAATGCCCAGTGTATCAGAACGTGACCCTATTTGGAAACAGGGTCTTTGCAGACGTAATTAGTTACAACGACGTTACAGAGTAGTAGGGTGACCCCAATCCAGTGTGACTGGTGTCCTTATAAAAAGGGGAAATGTGGACACCAGCTTTGAAGTTCCTGCAGAAATCTTCTGGGCAGGCGTTGGGCCAGCACTATGGCATGGCGGTGGAAATGGAAAGAAATGATGAATTCAAGATTCTACAGAGGCCCGTGTCGAAGGATGCAGGCGTGAAGCCTCCCTCGCCTTTCCTCTCCACATCTTGCCCTCTCCGTAGAAGTTGGAGGAGAGGGACCTAGGATTCTAAACCGTGTAGGCCAAGTATCTGTCGCAAGCAGAAGCGCTGGAGTAGGAAGAAGGGAATCTAAATTCTCATCGTAGACCCACTGCCAACTAACATTTGACTCGGGTGGTGAACTTCACCTCATGGGCCTCAGCTTCCTTGCAATGATGCTAATTCCAATGCTTTCTCAGACCCATTCAGCTCATTTTCCAGTCTTTTATTCCAAATGCCTATGCCACAGGTTAACATGATTTTAAATAAACTCCGTATCAAAAACAAAAAGGTTGGGGGAAATGTGGACACAGAGACAGACACACGGGGAGAGGCCATGTGAAGTTTGGAGTAAGGCTGCCCTAGGCCCAGGGACCCCCAGGAGCTGGGAGAGAGGTCTGGAACAGGGGGCCCTGAAACACCTTGAGGTGGGACTTCTGGATCCAGAACTGGGAGGGAACACACTTCTGTCGTTGAAGCACGCGGTGTGTGGTTCTTTGTTAGAGCAGCTCTAGCGAAAAATACAGCAGCCGAGCGAGACCAAAATCCTCATTCTGTATTTCCCTCTGTACCTACTGGATACAACGCTGTCCAAATCACACAGGAAAAAAGCTGGAGTATAATATGTTAATGATAGCCCATTTTTCTAAAAAAAAATACATATGCATATGTGTATGTGTTTTTTTGTGTGAACTCTGTTTTTATGTGAGTTATGTGGGTTTAAATGTGAATTGTGTTTCCGTGAGGATTCAGAAAGGGGGGCTGTCCCCACCGATATTGTTAGTTTGCAACAGGCTGTGAGGGCCAGCGGATTGTTCAGTTAAACCCCCTGCACACACCTGCACTGCCTTACTCACTACCATGAGCACACATTACCTTAAAATTCTTAATCGAGTAAATACTTCCGAAAAGAAGGGAGCTTTAGAGCAAGGATCTCCAGGCTCCCCAGCCCAAGGTCACATTCACGTGCAGCCCCACAGCCTCGTAGCCGTCATGTCAGGTCCCGGCCTCCCCAGCACCCCAGGACTTCCCCTGCGGAGACCAAGGGCCGGGCAGCACCTGTCTGCTGGTTCTCAGCAAACCACAGCCACGAGCACGAGCTTCCCCAGCACCCCTGCACCCCACGCAGCTTTTCCCGTGACCCCGAGTCCCCTAGGACACACCTCCGCAGCCACACTTCAGCCCGTCTTACTAGGAAGCGTCCACACCGGCCCCAGGCACCACCTGCAGAGATGGACCCCAGCACCCTCCTACACTCAGGCAGCACAGAATCCCTTCCCTCATCCTCCTTTAGCCAAAGAGCCCATGAAACGCCCCTGTGCGAGCTGGGAGAGAGGGCACCTGCCCCACGCACCTGAATCCCAGCTCAGCCTCAGGTTGGGGCCTCCGCAAACCAGGAGGCCCCCTGGGCTAGGACCCCCGAGCATCAAAGCTCTGAGGTCAGGCCCCCGCTGGCTTCGTCTGGGGCTGACGCCGTTGGGGTTCCCGTTTCTGTGTTTATTTGTCGCTATTAACCAAGCTCGTCAAAACAGTCCAAATGGTTTGGGGGTGTCAAGCTCAGACCTATGAGGAGAGGAGAGGGCATTCATTGACGGGCATCAACCACCTTACGTAATCATCTCACTCAACCCTCAAGACCACCAGACCCTCCCTTTGTACAGGAGGAAGCCAGGAGGGCTCGCTGCCCGGTCCCAGGTCTCTGAGATGCTAAGGCGCCCCCCTCTCCTGCCCGGGGAGGTCCAGCCAGCCAACAGCTCCCGTGCTGGGTGTTTCACAAATGACAGTTGTTCACCTTCATTCGACTTTGCTTTTCCTATTTCAGTTCACACTGAAAGAAAAGCAATTCACAGATGGTGGCAAAAGGCCCCAACACTCTGTTTAAGATAAAGCAGAGCCCCACAAATCCTGTACCCGACTGTTAGTCTGACCAAGACAAATTTCACAAGCAAGACCTGGGACGTCTAAGCCTCGATATCCTGGTTTCCTGTTGTTACAATAAAAATAACAGAAATCATCCTGAATGCTTGGCAAGCCTTAACTCATTTATCCTTTCACAGTAAATCCATGGAGTGTGAATTATTCTTATTCTCTGTTAAATTACGCATTTTACAGAGAAAGAAACTCAGAGAGGGAGATTGAGTACCGTTTCCAATTTCATAAAATGAGGAAGAGGTGTAGCCAGGACTGGAACTTAACTTCTAACTCCCCAGCACTGAGGCCTCAGCACAGCTCCTTAGCCCTCAGCACTGCCAGGCCTCGTGCTGGCACCTCATACACACACGGAACGACACACAGCCTTTGCCCACCAGGACGCCCTCGTGAAACACTGTTTTGCGCGTTCCTCATACATCTGCAAATTGAGATCGACAGCCACACATTCCAAATACATGAGGTTAGAATCAATCGATGTATTTACTCCACTGCAATTTACTATAACGCATTGAAAATAAAGTACCTGACATAGAAAACAAACTTACGGTTACCAAAGGGGAAAGGGCGGGAGGGGTAAATTAGGAGTTTGGGATTAAAAGATACACACTGCTATGCATAGAACAGATAACCAATAAGGACCTATTGTATAACACAGGGAACTCTACCCAATGGTTAGTAACAACCCATAGGGAAAAGAATCTGAAAAAGAATAGATGTATGTATAACTGAATCACTGTGCTGTACACCTGAAACCAACACAACGTTGTAAATCAACTACACTTCAATTAAAAAATAATAATAAAATAAAATAAAGTACCTAGCAGATTTCCAAGTCATCTGGCACCCCAGCGTGGGAGAGAGGGCTACAAATCAGCAGGGACCGGGGCCGTCCTGTCACAGGGCCTCGTGCCCGTGCAGGACCCGGGCTCGCCCTGCCAGCCCATGCCCATCTCTCGGCCGCACAGCGCGGTCCTGTCCCAGGGCCTCTCCAGAGGCAGGGTTTCCTCGGCTCACAGGGCTAGCTGGCCTCCACGGCACCCCCAGAGCCCGGCCGGCTCCAAACTCAGAACCCACGTTTTCCTCGTGTACACACTGAGGTCTGTCAGTCATTTCTTCTACGACGGTACAACAGGGAGTGAAACTGCCTACTCACACATGATCTTAGAATATTAGCAACATCACTTCTTCTCGTTTGTCAGCAGATTTTGCTTTAATTGTAGAAGTGGTGGTGGAGTTAGGCGCTCCACCAGCCGTGACTGCGGGCTGTCAGGAGCTTGTGGCCCCGCTGGCGCCCGCGGCTCCGCGGGGCTCCAGGTGCAGGTGTGCGGAGGCCTGCACGGTGTGTACCCTGCTCGCCAGCGACCGCCGGCATCGGACGTGGGTTGTTCAATTTTACGTTATTTTTCATTCTTACAAAGAGGAGAACAATGAAATTCCCTTTAGACAGCAGCAAGGACCCGCACTCTGTCCCCTGGCCTTAATCTGATCTCAAATAAAGGAAAATCAAGGAGAAGAGCCACTGAGCGGCCTCCAGCCCGTGGGCAGCGAGCCACAGGGCAGCCGTGGAGCTGAGCCCCTCGGTGCCCAGGGACGGAATGCCTCCGCACCGGTGTTTGCAAGACGCCTCCAGGGAAGCGGTCACTGCTTCCCCAAACGTATCGGCAACGGCAATTAATAACTACCATACGGTACAGAGACATTAACGGTGTTAGAATTTGTCCTGCACTGTGTTTTTTTAATCCGATCTGAGTATTTCCACTCCACGGTTAACAATTCTTCAGAGCCTCAGTAATGCTGGTGAGCGGAGACGCCCCCAAGAAAGTGGTTTTCTATTTTCTCCTTAAAATCAGAGGGGATGGCCAAGGCACTTTATGTATCTATTCAGCAAACACAGAGGGCTCGGATTCTAGCCCTCAGAGAAAGGAGACGCGTATTTACTGGATCCCATTACACGCCCAGCCCAGCAAAAAGCACCTTCGGCCGCGAAGATCAGTGGTTTCTCACGGCTGCACGGCCATCGTGATCCCTCTTTTCAGACGAGGACTGCTGACGTTCAGAGAGGTCTGTTCGAGAACCTGTCTCGGGAGCTGGAAGACAAGGGCTGGAGTTTACTGGGGAAGGGCCTCCGTGGGGAAGGGGGGGGGGGCCGGTGGGATGGGGAGGCATCCACTGAGGGGGGAGCAGCTGGGGCTCCCGGTGTAGCCAGAGCCTCGGAATCCCTTCGCTGAAGGCGAGATCACGGCAGAGGTGGGCACCAGCTGCCCCCCCACAGATGTCGCTGTGGAGAAAGCCCCCAGGACAGAGCCCGTGGCTGGAAGGGTAACCGCTGAGCGCAGCCGGGGCTTCCCTCCAAGGTGACCAAGTGAGTGGGTCGCGAGGTAGGGAGAGGAAGGCTGATTAGAAAGCCGGCCACCTGGCCTCAAGCCCTGTCCTCCAGGTGGCCTCCTCTTTCGAAAAACCACCAACCATTCTTGATGGAAGGTGCAAAATTGTTTTGACAATTTAATGACAGTAAATGCCAAATGGTCACCATTTCCCCTTCAGCGGACAATGATCTTTGCTCCCGTCTCATTCGAGAGAAACCAAGGGCGTCTTCTTCCTGGCAAAGCCTCCTCACCATCGGAGGCCCGGCCGAGGCTGCGGCAGTCGGAGCCTCCCTGGCTCCGTCCGTCCTGTTCTCCCAGACTTCTTGGCAGGGTTTCTCGGAGCAGCCTCACCTCACAGGTGTGCCAGTACGGGCGAGGGCCAGACCATCGACGCAAGGAGCCTGATGGCCTCGGTCAGTGCCTTTCCCAAAGGACCCGTGATGCTGAGGCAACTCGGCAGAACCACGAACGCAGAGGAGGAAGCCCCAGGGCCCCAGGACAGCCGGGCTGCAGGCGTAGGGACGACCAGGGCTCTGCGACCCCCTGCCCACCCCTGGGCAGACGAACACGGAGGGGAAGGGCTAAAACCAAGCCTGACTTTGTCCTGGTGAGAGCAGGGGGACAAGACAGCTACTTCTCTGGGTTCCCGTAAGTAGAGGACAGCGTAAGGTAAGTAGGGGGCCCAAGGACCTACTGTACAGCACAGTAGGGAACTATACTCCGTATCTTGTAATAACCTATAAGGGAAAAGAATCTAAAAAAGAATACACATATATATGGGTAACTGAATCACTTTGCTGTACACCTGAAACTAACACAACATTGTAAATCAACTATATTTCAATAAAAATTAAAAAAAATAAGTGGGGGGGGGCCCAGATCGTGAGGCACTATGTTCTTCCCACTGACTACACCTCAGATTTGTTTAATGGTGAGCCTTAATAGAATAGGGTTAATGTAGTACATTAAAGCTAAATTTTTTAAAAGTCCAGTAGACCCCTTCCTTATTTTTGAGCAGTCAGATCGTGTATTTGTTTTCTATTGCTGTGTAACAAATAGCACGAGCATCACAGCCCACACCAACATCTATTTTCTATCTCACAGTTTCCATGGGTCAGGAGTTCAGCCCATCCTAATGGCCCTCTGCTCAGGGTCTGCCAAGGCTGGAATCAAGATGTCCACTGGCTGTGTCCTCATCTGAAGGCTCAGCTAGGGAAGTACCACCTCCAGGTCCCTCTGGCTGTTGACAGAGTCCATCCCCTTGTGGCTGTCTGACAAGGTCCCTCCTTCCCTTGGCTGTCAACTGGAGACCACTCTCAGCTTCTAGAGGTCACTCTTGGGTGCTGGTTCATGGCCCCTGCGTGGGCAGTTCACACCTGGCCCGTTCTTCAAGGCCAGCAGGAGACTCTGTGGTGCTGGAGTCTTACATAATGTAAAGGTGTCACGGCAGTGACTATCCTATCACCTCTGTCTTATGGCATAACATAATCTGGGAAGTGACTATCCCACCATAGTCCCAGGTGCTCCCATGTTTACAGGGAGATTATGCAGGTCTGTACACCTGCATAAGGCAGGGATCTTGGGGCAAGCTTAGAATTCTGCCCACCTGAGATGCTCATCATTTTGCCTTAGAAAATGTCTTCCTAGATGTTAGCTTACCTCCCAGAGCTAGACTGTCTCACCTTTACGGGAAAAAAACACATATTTAACCAGTTACCTCTGTCAAGGCATAGTTCAGAGCATCAGGCTTTTACATTTATAAGCAATGTTTCTATCTGCACATAAAAGTTGTTATTCATGCACACGTGTTTTTATTTCTTTAAATGGGAATTTGGTACCATTTTGTTAAGAGAGAGTTCTTTCCTTCTAAGGAACTTAGTAGATTCTTTGCTAAAACTTTACCTGGGGATTGATGCCATACAAGCCATCTCTTGTTTGAAATAAGAGAAGAGGGGAAATGTTTGGGAATAGTGCAACTTTCAGTCAAATAGAATTTTTGTTACTATTGATGTTGTCAAACTTTAAAAAATAATCTAGAAAGTAACTGAAAAATAAACAGCACAGATCAAAGAAGAATCAAAGAAACAGTAAAATCACCTGCCTGTTGTGTAAATTTGCAAATTTCCTTTGGAGTTTCAACTCTCCAGAGCCCAAAGTATTTACCCACTGCTCAAGCATAGAGCTTTGGGCAGGGGGGGAGGCGCTATGATAAAAGCCTTTTTTTTTTTTCTTTTAAAGAGCTAGTTATATTTGGAAAACACGCTGTTAAAAATTGGCCACTCACACTGGCCTGAGTATGATCAGCCCTTCTTCTTAATTCAGAATTTTTTGTGTATAAACAACTCATTCCATCATTTTCAGCAAAGGAATAAAAGTTTTCCTCTCTCAAAACCTTACCCGGGGTGGGGAAGTGCCCCCCACAGATCTAGGGCGGGAGAGGCTCACGGCCCTCACGCTTCTCTCCCTGCCAGCAGGTGATGAAGTTTCTTCTCTCGAATCGTGAACACACTCTGCCCGACTCCCTGCACAGATACTGATTTTGCTCCCAATTCCTTATGTTTTTGCATCAAATTAAATGAACCGGTTGAATACTGACAGGCCACAAATCAATAGTAGAATGAAATCCTTGAAATATTCATGTGCTGGTTACTCCTGGGACCAGCATTCACAAGGAGAGATTAGATTGCCTGCCAGGATATTTGGAGATGCGTCTGCTTCAGTATCTGGATTCTTCCTCCTTCCCCCTTCAGGATGTCCTCACGTCAGCTGGGCTCACCCACTCCTGCTCTGAAGACAATGAGCTAGAATTTGGAGACCAGGGAATCTCAACTTATTTGATTTGCAAATAGGGATGATGAAGAAAGGGGCTGTGAGCCCACCCTGAGCTTGGCTCTGATCAAGTATTCAGAGTCAAACATAAACTAGGGCGATGCCGGCATCAGCAAATGTTTCTCAGGTAACGTGTGTAATAGTCCCACCTACGCCCTCCTAAACGTCACAAGAGGCTTACAGGAGCCCAGAGATGAATTAAGATGCTCGTGGCCCAGATGAGCGGGCAAATAAGTCATTGTCCTCCGTACCCTGCTAGGTTCCTGAGCACTTCTCGTGAGCCCGGGGGCACCGTGCTTCCTCTGCGACCCACAGGGCCAACAACCAGGCACACAGGGCCAGGCAAGCCAGGGGTGCCCGCGCTCTCCCTTTCCTTCTGTGACCTCCACGGAATTTGTAGTTATGTGCTATATGCGTTTGTGTGTTTCTAATGTCGGTTTGTATGCACTTTTTTCTCTTTTTGTTTGAATTAATATTTTCATTCTGATTTTTGGAAGAACTAATTTTTAAGCCATCTCTAGTGATCCTTAATTTTTTATTTTCATTTCGTCTTTATATTTGTCAGTTTCTCCCTTACACTTTATTTGGAAATTATTCAACTATTCATTTTCTACTTTCTTCAACTGAACACTTGTTTATTAAGTAATCGTGTTTCAATGTGTACATTTAAGGCTCTGAGTGTCCCATAGCTACTCGGCTGCATAGTGCATTCATTGTTGTTCAAAACAAAACATTTCATATTTCAATTTTATTTTTAAAACATACTTAGAATTATTTTCACAATAAAAATTCTATAAATAAACCATATTCTATGGAAACAATGACTAAGTAAAAAATAATGAAGAAAGTTTTTTTTAAAAAACTAAATTTCACCACTCTGAAATGACCATCTACTACTTGTTGATAATTATCCCTCCCGTGTCCTTGTGCACACACATGCACACACACATAATGTTATGTAAATGGGATCATATCATGACTACTATGACTTTTTAACAAATATAAGTTTGATTTCCAAATATATGGTTTTAGAGGGGGCATAAGTAGTTTTTCATTTTTAATCAATAATTTTATTGTACAGTTATCAGCATAGATGGTTTTTATTATATAAATTCCTTGGATTTATTGAGAATTCTTTTTTGGACCAGTTATAAATATTTTTTTAATCTTTTATTTACCAATGAATATGTACAGCTTCTATTTGTTGCTGGCATGTGTGTACAATCAAGATTAACTGTATTATTTAAATAATCTATAATTTTACTTTTATCGACTTCATCTAACAGTTTCTGAGAAACACTTGTAATAACTCCCACTCTGATTATGGATTTTTCAATTTCTACATGTAGTTCTGTTGAATATTGTCATATACTTTGCAAGACTATAAAGTTAGGTGCATACAGGTTTGTAACTGTGGTCAGTTACTGATAGATTGTTTCTTTTATGATCCACTTTACCCATAATTTTCCCTAAAAATGTATTTCATTCCATATTAAAGTAGTTATACTAATTTTGCTTCAGTTAATATTTTTCTGTATACATTTTCCCATGATTCTCAACCTTGTATTTTATTTAATAATTATGCTTTAAGCATGTCTCACAAACTGCATATAGCAGATTTTTCTATATCAAAGTCTCTGTCTTTTAGACAAAACATATGTGAATTTTATGGTTTCAGGTATTGTGATTACTGATATATTTTTATTACCACCTTATTCTGTATTTCCCATTTACTGTTTTCGAATTTTTCATTTGATTTCTCCTTTTCTGCTTTCTCTCATATGAATCATTTTCTTTCAATCCTTATTTTCTTCTACTTGGAAGTCTTATATTACATTCTATTATTTTAGTGATTACCTTTATATTTTCTAACTTGCATACCTTTTGCATTTTTCTAACGAAATACGAAGTTGGTCACTTTCCATGTACTCCCTCCAAATAAGAGACACTTATGAACTCATTATTTTCCAGTCAATTCCCTCTCCCAAAGTCCATGTTATTATTGCCCAGTACTTTCAGTCCATCATGCATTAAGTTTATGAAAATGTATCTATTACATTTCCATACCAATGTGATCTGCCTATTTCTTTACCCACTATTGCTGCTTTCTGCCAATTCTTTCCACCTAGGTTTGTTTGGTTGTCTTCTTGCTGAAGTACATCCTTTAGTAGCTCTTTTACCAGGTCCCTTTTGTGTGTCTGAAGATGCTGTCATGTTGCCCTCACTGTGAATGCTAATCACATTTTAAGCGAAGTACAGTTGGCCCCCTGGATTCAACCAACCTCAGATCAATCTGCAGCTGGTGGTGAATCCGCGGATGTGGACGGAACCCAGGCTGTGGAGGGCCAGCTGTACTATGCCGTTTTATACAAGAGACCTGAGCACCCTCAGATTTTGGGATCTCTGGGGGGTCCTGGAACTAATCCCCTGGGATACCAGGGGGCCACTGTGTCACCTGCTCTCAACCCTTTGAAGACATCCCCGCATCGTCTTCTGCCATCTGTTGTTGATAATGAGGGAACAGCTTTCATTTTTATTGTTATTCCTTTGTAGGTGATTTGGCGTCCCCTCCCCCTCAGGTTTTAAGATTCTCTTTGTCCTTAATATTGTAACAATGTCCCTAAATACATTTGTCTTTATCTATCCTGCTTAGAACTCAGGAAATGGGAAGACACGTGAAATGCACCCACCATCCTCCCTCTGGCTCCTCAGTGCCTCTGCACACGTGTTATTTGCTGATGGAACAAGCTGCCTGCTCACCCCCACAACAGGCTTTCCTTCACACCGGGTGTGTAGTAAAATTCTAATATTTCATTGAGTCGTTCTTTTCCCTTGCTCTGCTTTGGGGCAGGTTCGGGGTAGGGAGCCGGTACAGGGCTGTCAGAGTGCTGTTCTTTGCTTGGCCACCCACTTCAAAGTTTATGGGTGAGACGCTATTCGATTACTGCCAGTTAATACTTTTGCAATTTTTGTTTTTCACTTTTATGTATTTCATTTGGTACTGGCACGGGAATTCTAAGATTTAGTTTCCCTCCTTCATCTTCCACTCAAGTTTCCCTGTGTTACTTTCAGAGTTTAACAAAAAGGGTGCATTTTCTGTCTCCGATTCCTCTGGTAAGATCCTCATGGGGAGAGACGCCATAACCCATTACCTTTGACTCTTTCCCTGTCAACCCTCTTACAGGACCCTAAATAGATCAGACACTTGGAGGACGTGATCACCCAATTGGATAGCATTCTTAGGAAGTATGCTAAGAATTATCTGGACTCTGACATGGTTAGCGGTGAGTGACGTAGAGGACAAAGGCGGTCACCTGGCCGCCATGCGCACCTAACCTGGTGAGTAAAGATGGCGCTCAGAGAGAAGAGCCTGGACCACTTGCATCCAAGGTCTTTCTGCTGAGAATACTGCCCTGCAGATCAGTTCTCGTGGCAGAGGAATCTGCAGGAAGAGGTCAGCTTGATTTGTGCCACTTAGTAACTAATCCAGCAGTGACTCCCGGCTCCTGCCCAGGCCCCCGCTGGGCTAAAAGAAGGGACTTAAAGTACATCTGGACAGCCTAGCCAGAAGGAGGCTGGTCAAGGGTGTGGCTATTTTGATAAAAAAATGGAAGACAAATCACTCAGAACCCAAACACTGTACATTGGTAAGATACATGAGAGTTCATAATAATTTCAGTTCGTTAGGAAGGCAATGTATGAACGAACACACACACTGGCACCCAGAGACAAATACACACACGTGCACGCACCGCATTTCTCTGGGAAACTTGATCATAGTCAGGAGTTCCAGGATTCAGAAACTAGCTGTCATAATTTACGCTGTTAATGGTATAAATTATACTTCAAGAAGTGCTCCTCTGTCTTCCCTACATGCTAAGTGCAAACACGTTTCCTCATCAATGTCTCTTCAAGTTATTTGCCCAAACTGAAGGGCACTGCCGTGATTCTGTATTACAGCCCATCAACACAATCCATAATATCAGACCACAGCTCCATTTATCTTTTTATTAGACAGTTTTCACAGGAAATATGCCTGCTCAGGATCCAGGAGGTCTGAGTGTTCCATCCTCTGTCTGGGCTACAGTTTCCTTATCAGAGAACAGGGTCTTTGGCTGGGAGACTTCTCTGGTCCCCCACCCCCAGGGCTAAGACTCTGACAATCTGCTGATTTGCCCAGTGGATGTCAAGAGGTCAGTAAATTCTAGTTCCCATGGTCCAAGGCACTGAGATGGAAGTCCCCTTGCTACGGAACACGCCACCCCCTGTGGTGCATGCGGTGACATTTCTCTGACAGTTACGACGCCAATTGCAGCAATATCCTCTCATCCTCACGGCTGCTGACGACGCACAGTGCACCGCAAAAGCACACAGTAAAAACACACCCTCCTCGTTCTGGCAACATGCTCCTTCTTTCACTCATTCGACAGATATACTTATAATGGGCTTACCATCCCCAATATTGCCAGCCGTGTTCTAAGTACCGTGGGAAAAACAGAGATGACCCGGACATGCCCTTCCCCTTAAATAGGGCGTCCCCATAGCGTGGTTGGTGAAGGCATTGTTTGCCTGTGTTGCTCTGGAGGAATCACCAGTAGAGCTCCCATTACCTCCCTAAAGAGTCCCAACTGGACGGCCACTTAGATGGGTCACCTTACCTTGAACGAAGACCCCACGTCTAGAGCAGGAAGCAGAGGACACGCGATGATGAAGCATGAAAGGGAAAGCTGGTGCTGGGGGTGCAGGAAGGCGGGACACGTCCAGGCAGAGGGATGGGTGGGAACCGGGAGCGTGCAGAGTGGAAAGGACACCGCCCAGCAGAGGCAGGGATGGGATGCGGAGGAAGTGGTGCCTGCAGCCTCCAGGCTTGGGCTGGTTTACATCACACAAGTAAACAGTGACGAGCCCCGGGAGGCACGGACGCCCTCATTCACTTAGAGGGTGGGGACAAAGCGGTCCCCAGACCAGCGGAGGACGTCGCGTGAGCCCCGTGACCCCGCTGAACGGGGGACGACAGAGGCCCATGTGCCTCAGAGAGTGGCTACAAGGAAGTAAAGACGGCAGAGCACTTAGAGGGAAACAATGCCTCCATCGCTTCAGAGAGAGGTTTATGGGGCGGGTGAGCGTCGGGTGCCTGGAGGTCAAGGGCAGGCAGACGAGAAAGGTGATGCTGCAGAAAAGGAGAAGTGGCCAAACACAGAAGCTGCTTCTACACGTTTAGATGTCATATAAACGGTCCATATGATCAGTATTTCCGGAAATCTTGCATACCATAGGTACCAAATAAATGTAAATATGACTAAATACAATAATCATAACCTACACATCGAAACCTTGGGATTTCAGACCAGCCCACCTGAGATCCGAGGGGACCACAGCTCAGAAGGGCTGCAGCAGGCACCCGCTGGGACCCAAGGGTCTCCTGGACCCTGGCTTCCTCTTCACCACACAGGGGCTTCTCGGACTCTCAGCAGTGTCAAGTCAGACCATTCTGGGGGCTTTTTCCTTTTTTCAGAGGAGACTAATTCCATCGCTCTGCACCCCAGTCTTCCTAGACTTCTGACACTTCGATTTTTGTAACATGCATCTTAGACTCAGTGTGGTGTGGCATTAAATATGTGTGTGATTACCAGGAATCGCAATTAACTTTGTTTTGAAAACTTCCGGCACCCCTTGGGATAATTCGAGGCATGGCAGGGTTTAGGAATCATTTCTCAAGCCCCTCCACTAATTCTGCTGGAAGGTGTGACAGGCATGAGAATGCAGCTAATGGCATTTCACCGCCCCGATCTGGGAGCGCGGCTCTGAAGCTTCACATAAAACCCTGGCACATCTGTGCAGGATCCCATGTGCGTGCGCTCCGAGCTGATGGGGGCTGGGACCGCACAGCTGAGGTGGAAGCAGAGTGGGGAGATGCCAGAGCAAGGTGGGGAAGAGAGGTGGGATGAAAGAGGCTGGGACTGCTCTAGCCTCAGGGCGTAAGGCTGAAAGCTCCCATTTCTCTCCAAAGCTTCCATCCCTTACCCCTGAATTGAACAATTTCACTAAACACACAAATAAGGAGGAGCAGTTAATATCCGCTTTAATAAATAATCTTTGAGCACCTTCAACATGCCCGACGCTGCCTTAGGTACCGGGGTGGAGGGGGCGACTGGGAGAAACGTGAAGATAAATCGGTCGTAATCCTGATCCTGAAGGGGCCCTTCGCGGCACACATGTATAATTCAAGGCAGGCGGGCTAAGTCTTAACAGAGGAAGAGATGTTTATCCCCGGCTGGGATCCATCAGGGAGAACACGGCGTTTCACCTGCATCTTGAAGACAGAGGGGGATTTCAGCTCCGGGAGCAGCGCAGAGAGGAGAGACTTCGCAGACACAAAGAGCAATGCGGAAAGGCAGGGACGCGGAGAAGCAGGGCGCGTTCCAGGACGGCCCCAGGCCGGACCGCGGAGGGCATGCTGGGGCGGGGTGGGGCGGGGCAGACACGCAGGGCGGGGCCCGCCACTGCGCACGCACACACGTCCACATGTGCACAGGCACGCGCACGCACGCACGCATGCTCACAAGCGTGCACACACACACCCATGTGCTCCCACACATGCATTGACACATGTGCACAGGCACGGGCACAGACACACGCACGCACGCTCACAAGCGTGCACACACACACCCATGTGCTCCCACACGTGCATTGACACATGTGCACAGGCACGCGCACAGACACACGCACGCATGCTCACAAGCGTGCACACACACACCCATGTGCTCCCACACATGCATTCACACATGTGCACAGGCACGCGCACAGACACACGCACGCACGCATGCTCACAAGCGTGCACACACACACTCACGTGCTCCCACACATGCATTCACACTCGCGTGCGTGCTCTCAGTCCCCTGCACGTCTGCACTCATGGTCACACGCGCACCCTCCTGCTGCGGGGGGAGACCCCCGTCCAGAGCAGCGAGGCTTGCAGCCCCCGGTCAGCACCCAAGAGCCTAATCCTAAAGCTCCAGTTGAGAAAGCAGAAGCTCTTGGGGTATAATAAGGAGACACTTGGTAGAGAGGCACTAAGACGAGAATTGCAGACCACTCTAATGAGGGTCTTGGGCAGGAGGTTAATTCTCAGATGCCAGATGTGCCTCCTTTGCGGATCCCTGAGAAGGAGGCAAACAGAAGCCGAGCCTGAAAAGGCCCTGCCCACCCCGCCTTTCTCCCCGCCGCAGGGCCCTCGGACCCCTCCCTGCCTCCCTCGCCTCGCGGCTGAATCCGGGATTCGAGGCCCTCGGGGCAGGGAACAGAGGCCCTACTCACAGGCACACAAGGGCACCTGGACGTGACCGAGCCCTCTGGGGCCAGGGCTGGGCGGTCCCGGGCGAGGAGACCCCCGGCGGCAGCCCGTTTCCCGCGGCTCCTCCCCCCCCCAGCTTGGCTCTGGGAGGTGCGCACCTGTCCCTGGACGGGCCCTCGGGGCCCCGGTGGCCGATCGTACAAAGCCCTGCACACCTGCGTGGAGATGCACCCACGGAAGGAAGCACACGGGTGCCTCGGGCGCCGCCCGCGAGAACGGGCTCAGGTGACACACGCTCACCTCTCCACCCGCCCGCAACCAGAGCTCACACGCTACGCACACGACGGGAGTTTAAGTGGGGTCGGACAGCGAGATCATGAAAAAGAGAGAAATGCGGCACCGGAAAAATAGAAGCCAGTCTCATGTACAAACACCAAAAGGCTAAACAAACAAAATATTGCAAACTACGTGTAGAATATGCTGAAAATGTCAAATACGGTTTATACCAATAACGCAGGGATGGTTCCCATTCAAAAATATTATTGTCATTTACCACATTAATATATTGAAGGAGAAGAAAATGTATAACCATCTGAACAAATGCACAAACAAATTGTTTGGTAAAATTCCAAACCCGTTAGAGATTTTTTTAAACCCCGTGATTAAAAAAAGAGACCTTCCTTAGTGGGGGAAAGGATAGCCACTAACAACCCAGAGCAAACATCACAGCTCACGCCGAAACTTCCAAGTTAGAAAGAGGACTTCAGTGCTTGCGCGCGTCTTTCTATACAGAACTATCCTTGTACAGGAGGTTCTAGCCGGCTCAGTAACAAAAGAAATAGAAAGATAATTGGAAAGAAGGAAATTAAACTGTCATTATGCATAGAGGTACAGCTATCAATACATAAAATCAAAATCGTTTCCAGACACCATTTCAGAACTAGTTGAAGAGCCCAGCAAGGTCGCTGGATGCAAGATCAATGCAGCAAAATCAGTTACACAGCAACAAACAGAAAACGCACTTTTTAAAAGATACCGCTTATTTCTCGGACACTGATTGGGACACAAAAAAGGACCCAGAAGCCAGCTTGCAGAGGGTCCCATGGGCTGAATTTGGAATAATTTGAACAACAAAATGAATAATGACACAGTGGACTGTAATCCTTGGAAGTAAAAAGAATTCATTAATCTATTCCGATACTACAGTTACGTAAGAGTGGGGAAGAAGGTCTTCAGGGTAGGAGAATGCTGATAACTAAGAAAGAAACGATCGAAAAGAAAATCACTGCTCTGCTTCCAGCACAGATTTAGCAGTGGAAGCTAAAACCACCAGATGCAAGACTGTGGGGGAGTAGGATTTCACGAAGTCTCAGAGAACCACTCCCAGATTACTCATTAATTCCGACAGGGGAAGATGCCTTTATAATGGAGGACACTGGCAGATGGCACCTGAACCAAGTGGGCGAGCCCCCCACGCCAGTAATGACACAAACTGAGACCAGGTGCCAGCCTATGTGATGGACGGGAGACACGGGCCACCTGGGCACTCACCGGGCAACGTGAGTCTGCTGTCCAGCCGGCACCTCAACCATCTCAGGAACAGAACAGTGCGGAGTGTAGTCCTTGATCGGCTCCTAAATCAGATCAGAGGGAGAAACTACGATGAATATTATGATTGGAAAATCGGCAGCACTTGAATACGGATTACTTATTGGATAAGAGCATTAATGTTAAATTTCCCAAGTGTGATAATTACGTCGTGTTTATGCTTTTGTTCTCAGCTAATGTAAGCTGAAGTGAAGTGGTATGATGTTGGCAAAATGTACATATATGTGGGGGGGGGGGGGGGAGCGAGAGAGGGAGAGAAAGTGGGGAGAAAGAGAAGCAGACGTGACAAGACGCTAACAGCCGCTGAACCTGGGCGAAGGCATGTCAGTGCCCGCTGTGTTGTTCTGGTAGCGTTCCTGTAGGCTTTAACTTTTCAAAAAGTAGGAAATGAAAAGATGCTATTTAAACAGCAAAAGGAAGAAAGATCCCTAGTAAGAAATGTAATAAAAATTTCAAGGCTCTTATGGAGCAAATTATGCTGCTTCACTGAAAACCATAAAAAGACGATATAAATGTAAATACGTATTGACATGTATCGACAAAGACTCTCTTGACTAAATCCCAGCCAGGCCCCTCTAAGCCGGCTTCTCCACTAGCCCTCAACCTGGGCCTATAAAGACCTGAACAAACACCAACCTAGCTCCTAACAACTCAAGGCCACCTCCCGGTGATGAGCCTGGGTCTCTTAAAGGGCCTGAGAAAACTCCAGGCGGGTCCATGTTCCAGCCGACACTGAAGACGGGGCCCCGAGTCCCGGCCTCTGCAGGAGGGCAGGAGCCCACCGCAATGAGCACCAGGTGGCAAACCCCGGTGGGCCTCACACGGACCACCTTCCTGCAGGAGTCACTCCCCGACTCCCCCGAGCTCCCACTCACCCCTCCCCACTCCCCAGCCCCTGCAGCACGCACAGAAGCGGGGTCCCCCAGTAACAACCTGACACCCCAAACGGTCCAGTGCAGCTCTGCTCAACAACACCCATGAATCTCAGCAGCAAAATGTTCAGCGGAAAAAGGCAAGTCCATGATGCACTCGCTCAGAATCATTCGTTTTATTCGTGGATCAAATTTAGCCAAACTAAACAACTGAACATTGTTGAAGACTGTTACCCTTCGGAGAAAAGGCAGGAACTGTGTAACACAAAACTTAGAAGATGGGTTACCTGTCCCCTGAGGGAGAGGGACGCAGGGTAAATCGAGTCCCTCAAAGTTCAGGTAAATTCTGGCGGGTACCGTTTATTCTTTAAACTGTGCGTGTAAGCTATATGCACTAGTGTAGGTAAAGCACATTTCATGATAATTCTTAAGGAGGCTGCCCGGTGAGTGGTCTTACGGTCGGGAGGTCAGGGGAGGCTCCAGGTCCACAGGGGCTGCAGGTGTGACGTTGGATGCGGTGGCCTGAATGGTGACGCAGTGCCCATCAGAAGACCTGCAGCAGGTACCACAGCAAATAGCAGGTGTGTTACTATTATTATTTATGTCTTAAAAATGAACAAGCGCCGGGCAGAGCCATCACCTGACCTGCCTACGAGCCAGCCCTCTTAAATCCTGGGCCTCCCTGCCTCTCCTGTTAGATGTTCCCAGTGGGCAAGACAAGGAACTAAGAACACTTAAAACACACACACACACACACACACACACACAGAATCTGCCGAAGCCTGAAGGCACCAAAGCAGAACCACATCCAGCCACGCAGTCCAGAACGACGTTTCCTAGCCCTGCCGACCCCCACTCGACACCCCAACCTCAGAGCACCCATGTCAGACCTGTGAGGGGGTGCAGCAGGCCGCGTGTGCCCGCGGAAGAGTAGGTCCTAATCCCCGGTGCTGTGAATGTGGCCTTACACGGAAAAAGGGTCTTTGCAGGTGTGGTTAAGATAAGGATCTCGAGATGGGAGAGCAGCCTGGATTGTGCAGGTGGGTGAGCACTAAGGGCAATCACAGGTGTCCCTCTGGGAGAGGCAGAGGGCCATCTGACACACAGAGAAGGTGATGTAAAGACAGAGCAGGGGGAGGTGTGAAGATGCTGGCCTTGAAGATGGAGGTGAGGAGCGGGGCCCCTCTGCAGCCTCCGTGGGAAGTGCAGCCCTGCCAGACCCAGGGTCTCAGACTCCCCGCCTCCAAAACTGTGAGAGAGTAAACCCCTGCTGTTCTGAGCCACCCAGCGTGTGGTACCCTGTTGCGCTGGCCCCAGGACACTGACATGGAAGGCGAGATGGAGACGTGGAGAGGCCGATCCCCCTTCAGTGTGGACCAGCCCGCCTGAAGAGCATGCAGCTGGCGGCTTCGACCTCTCCCCTGGGCAGACGTGCTTGTTCCTTACACAGGTGAGACCAGAGGACTTCTTAGCACGGCTCAGAAGTGGGGAGCTGGGCTGGGAGGCCAGGCTGCAGCCTGCGCGAAGGAAGGAAGAGAAAGAACAGGGAGCTCCGAGTGCAGGCCGGTGGACACGGGGCTCACAGACCACCCCCCTCCCAGGAGATGGCAGCTGCCCCGGGGAGAGTACGGAGGTTAGCTCAGGAAGGACATGGCGGCAGCCATACGTATGCTTTTTAAGTTAATGGGCTTCATTTTTTAGATCAGTTTTGGGTCGAAGGAGCAAGAGGTCCTGTAACGCAGGGACCACTCCCACGCTGCATACCTCCCAGGTTTCACGTGGGCACGGAGGGCGCTGTGCCGCGTACGGGTGATGGCGAGGACCCGGCATCTGGGAACGGCCGGCGCAGGAAGGAACAGGCTTTGGGCCCAGGTGGCGGACACGCTGCATCTGGACAGTGGGTTTGCGGTCGGAGCACCTTCCTCACAGGCCAGCCCCCCAACACGGAATGACTACAGAATGTCACTTCTCTTGTCTTCAATTTAGCTGTTTAAGCTCTGCTTTGAGCCTTTCACTTCCTCTTGCATGCTTCCTGGATCCCTACATCACGATTTGTGGCACTGGGCTGGGGGCGGGCTTTGGCTCCGCGCTGCCCCTCCCCCCAGACCTCCCCTGGGGCGTCCCCACCGCGGCCCCCGTAACTCCAGGGCCGTCTCTGCAGCTTCGAGGACCGAGTACAGGAAAGCCTGGCAACCGCCGCGGCCTCTCCGGTGCGCTGCCCCCTCCAGAGGAGCTACTCGAGCTCGGATGCAGGGTCTCCTCCCCCTCTCTGAAGACCCCCCCCCCCAATTTTCTCTCTTCCCTCCAATCTCCCAAGCCTCGGTACATCCCCTTCCATCCTGGGATAAAGCCTCATTCCCCCACAGTTTGTGCCCCCAATTCTCAATTTCCTCTGCCCACTAGAGGTTTATCCACGGGGGAGGGAAAAAAGCCAGAAGAATCATGCCATGTCCGCCTTCCATCCTGGGGTGTCCCCGCACCCCGAGCTCAGACCAGACAATGGCTTGAAGGAGAGGACGGGGTGGAGGGGGACCACAGGGAAAACAGGACAGACTGACAAGCCCGTTGTGATGGGGGAGGCCTGGCTCCTACCTGGGTCCGTTCCAGGGGCGGGGTTAGGCCTGGATGCCTCACCACGGGCTTCGGGGACGCCGATAAAGATGCCCAGAACCACTTCCTATGCGGCACAAGGAGACCCACGGCAGGGTGCCGTCTGGACGCCAGCAAACACGCGTGGAGGGGACGGGGGGTTCCCAGGAGCCCCGGGCCCGCAGGGAGCGCAGGGACCGTGCCGTCGGTAGAAGGGGCCGGAAGCCACCCTGCACAGGTGTAGAGTCACTGCGAGGCGCGCGTGCGAAGGCCGCTGGAGAAAAGAGCGCTTAGGGACACCGGGCTCCGCAAATACGTGACATCAGATCACGTATGATGATCTGGGTCCTTCTGTGTCTGCCCCACTTCACTCAGCAGGACAGCGCCAGGCCCAGCCAGGCGGCGGCGAAGGGCGGCCGCGCCTCCTTTACGGCGGAGCAGTGCTCCACTGCGCATGCGTACCCCGTCCTCCTGCCCACTCCGCTGCCGGCGCCTGCGCGCTGCCGGGTCCTGCCTGCCGCCAGCCGTGCTGCGCTGAGCCCTGGGGTGCGTGTGTCCTTTCGAACCACGTTTTTCTCCAGATACATGCTTATATGCCTGTATGCGGAATCCTTAAAAAAAAATGACACAAACGAAATTATTCACAAAACAGAAACAAACTCACGGACTTAGAGAACGAACTTCTGGTTACCGGTGGGAAGGGTGGGTGGTAGGGATAAATTAGGAGTTTGGACTGACACGTACACACTGCTATACTTAAAATAGATAACCAGGGCTTCCCTGCTGGCGCAGTGGTTAAGAATCCGCCTGCCAATTCAGGGGACACGGGTTCGAGCCCTGATCCGCGAAGATCCCACATGCCGCGGAGCAACTGAGCCCGTGGGCGACAGCTGCTGAGCCTGTGCTCTAGAGCCCGCAAGCCACAACTACTGAGCCCACAAGCCATAACTAGTGAAGCCCGGGCTCCTAGAGCCCGTGCTCAGCAATAAGAGAAGCCACGGCAATGAGAAGCCCGCGCACTGCAAAGAAGAGTGGCCCCCGCTCGCCGCAACTAGAGGAAGCCTGTGCACAGCAACGAAGACCCAACACAGCCAAAAATAAAATAAATAAGTTAAAACAAAAAACAAAAAAGTTAACCAACAAGGACCTATTGTATAGAACAGGGAACTCTGTTCAATACTCTGTAATAACCTAAATGAATTCTCAAACCTAAAAGAATTTGAAAAAGAATAGACACATATATGTATATATATGTACATGTATAACTTAATCATTTTGCTGTACACCTGAAACTAATACTACATTGCTAATCAAATATACTCCGATATAAAATTTAAATATTTTTTTAATTTAAAAAAATTTTTTAAAAAAGAAACATCAGGTTGAAAGGGACGGGAGGAGGGTGGCCTTGAAGTTGGAGACGGGCCCAGAGGAGTTGGGTTGTTTCCCCATCGGGATACTTGGTGAATTTTAAGGCCACAGGAAAGGATGAGGGAGGTGAGGAAAGAGAGATGATTTCGGGGGTAATCGACAGAGGAAGGAAGCCGAGAGCTGATGGGCAAAGCAGGAGATGCTGAGCCAGGAGACATCATGGCGGTGACTCTGACACACCTGTCGAAATGTTGCATCCACGCACAGAACAGCTCATGTCTTTTGCCACTAGGCATCTCCGACATTTTTGCTGTTATTAGCTCGGCCAGCCCTGCCCACTGGCCCTGTCACCTCAACTCTGGACACGGTGACTCTCGGGACCAGGGCCACCTTGGCAGTGGTGCGTCCTGTCGTTGCTGAGTGATGATTGACGGGAAAACGTTCACTATCTGGGGTTTTCCAACCATATCAACAGTGGTGTAGCAGAGGGAGGGGATGGGATCCAGGGAACATGGGGAAAAACGTCTCCCGGGGAGGCCGGAGCAAAGGGGAGAGGGCAGGGGGTGGAGGGACCACCTCCAGGAGGCCTGGCCCCGGGGTAACACGAGGGGCTAGTCTCCCTCCCAGGGGGAAGCTCCACTGGGGCTCGAGGATTTGGGATGTTTTGGGGAGAATGTGGGTCGGGGGTCATGGGGTATCAGGCTGCCGGGCCCCTTAGATGGACCGGGGCTCCCTCCACGCGGCTCCTGCAGGGCGGGCCACACCCGCTCTTGGACTTGGGAGCCCCGTCTCCTGATGCTCTGCGAGAGAACGAGCATGTACTTTCACCAGGGTTTCTCGGTCACCTTAAACACCCTTTTCAACTTCAGCACATTTACACATTTAATTAAGCATGTTGATTTGACTGCATCATGTCCTTTTCCTGGCCCTCTACTTCCCACATGTGGTTTGGAAAGATGCTGACTTGTAGTTAGAGCAGAAGAGTTAGAAGAATACAAGTGCCTGTGGATTCATCATCACAGCTGAGTGTTTCTTCTTTGCTGTAGCCTAGGCTCAGAAAAATCACAAAAGAAAGGAATATATACCAGAATAGCATAATGTATTTGGAAAGAATTTTTCAAAAACTTAATGAAGCTGTGGAATTAAAGAGGAAACGCGAGTCTGACTCGCAGTGAAAACACGGACCCAGCCCAGGTGAGCGGCCCAGGAAGGGCTCACTCATTACGTGGTGATGTTTGCTCACGTCTTATCCCAAATGCCTACATCTAAGCAATAAAGGCTTCTCTTTCCTGCCCTTGGCAGAAAACTAAAGCCCCAAGGCAGTCATTGGAAAGACTAAAATAAAACAAAATCTACATAAACAAACCCGGCTCCCACCGGCTCCGCGGCACAGCTGCTCTGTCTCCATCATGGATGGCGATGTGAACTCCATGTCCAACTGGAGAGGGAGACGCACAGGAAATGCCGGTGTGCAAAGCTCAGACGCCTGGCTCTGGGGGAGGGGGGCACGGGGCAGTAAACTGAAGAAAGGGTTTGAATTTTGGACACAAGATTTTGAATAGAGACAAAGGTACCTATCCCAAACCCCACTCATTGGTTCAGAACTTCAACTCTTTCTGAGGCCATTTTAATAGTGCCCTAAGTCCTATTCCTGCGGCCAGGACCCTTCCCCCAAATACTCTCTGCGTTCTGCCGCTAGAGAGACGTTGCACACGCAGTCGAGGTCCCAGCTTGGACTCTGCTGCCCTCCCAGTTGTGGGGTGAACTGTGTCCTCCAAAAGCTATGTTGAAGGCCTGCCCCCAGGTGCCTGAGAATGCGACCTTATTTGGAAATTAGGTCCTTGCAGACATAATTGGTTATGAGGAGGTCAAACTGGATTAGGGTGGGTTGGAAATAGAGTCTTTGAAGACGTAATTGGGTTAAGATGAGGTCATTCTGCATGAGGGTGGGCCCGAAGTCCTATAGGACTGGTGGCCTTGTAAGACAAAAAGAGACAGACACGCCCAGGGGAGAACACCGGTGAAGATGAAAGTAGATATTGGAGGGATGCGTCTCCAAACCAGGAGCCCCGATCATCACAGGCAAACTCAGAAGCTCAGAGAAGACATGGAACAGATTCTCTGGCAGAACCTCCAGAAGAAACAACCCTGCTGACACTCTGACTTCAGACTTGTGGCCTCCAGAACTGTTAGAGGATGAATTTCTGCTGTTTTTAAGCATCCCCGTTTGTGGTGCTTTGTTACCATGGTGCCGCTAAACTAATATAATTATGTTCACACAAAAACCTGTCTGTGAACATTCCTGGAGCTTTATTTATAATAACCCAAACTGAAGAACAACCCAGCTGTCCTTCAGTGAATGAATAGTTAAACAAACTAGTATATCCACACCATGGAATACTACTCAGCAATAAAGAGAAACAAACTCTTGCTACAAAGAGCAATTGAATGAACTTCCAGAGAATTATGCAGAGTGAAAAAAGCCAATCCTAAGAGGTCTGATTCTATTCACATAAATTAGTGTTAAGTAATAAAATTATGAAAATGGAAAAAAGAGGTTAGTGGTTGGCACAGATGAAGGAGGGAGTGGAGACGAGGGAAGAGGTGCTACTGTAAAAGGCAGCAGGCGGGTCCTTGCTGTGATGTTCTGTATCTTGCCTGTGCCGCTGTCAATCACCCAGTTGTGATGTTTGTGCTGCGGTTGTGCAGGGTGTTACCACCGGGAGAAACCAGGTAAAGTGTCCACAGGATCCCTCTGTACTATTTCTCACCACTACATGTGGATTTGCAATGATCTCAACATAAAAATAAAAATAAAAAACAAATCCACACGTTACAGTTCAATTTTAAATGTTTTAAAATATTGATTCTCTTGCATCTCCATCACTAAACAACCTACAGTCTCATGGTTAATTATGAAAACTTGCAAGAATATAAGACAGATATTAAAAATCATCCCATTTATGTTCCCAGAGCACGTTACCAATATCCCCAGAACAGACCAGAACTGCGATGATTTCTTCACCCACCTGTCTCCAGTGCTGGGGGGCAGGCACCCTTCTTTCCTGAGGTTTGAATCATCTGATCATGACGTGGTGCCTGGAAGCCTTGGGAATCAGGCAACATTCACACCAAGCCCATAAGAGAGTTTAGTGTTCGGTAGGCAGACAAGAGGGTCAAAAAAGAGGAGGAGGTGGGCGCCCACTCTTTACTGAGGAGCAAGCTGTTCTGTGGGTTAGTTCCATAGGTTATCCCCTGGCCCCCGATAAGGTCACAGCCATTGACGACTGAACTGTGAAGACGCTTAACCTCGGGGAAGTCACATGTCTCTCTAAGTGCCACAGCTCCTCGTACTATACCCCACATGTGGCGTCTGACCTCGGGGACCGAAAGGGTAAAAAGGGGCCTCTCTGGGGAGAGCTGGGGGCTTGGCCCAGGGGGGAGGGGAGGAGTGTGAGCCTTGAAGCAGGAAGGAGCCTGGTGCTCCAGGAAGAGAAGGAGGCCACGGGGCAAGAGTCCAGGGGACCAGGAGACAAAGAGAGCTGAGGGCAAGGCTTCCCCCAGTCCCACCAACAGGTCCAGGACACACAGGTTACACTTCCAGCTAAAACGCAGAGCAGAATTTCACACAAGCCCCTGGTCCCCGTTACAAATCTCAAGGAAATCTCGTCTGTAAAGATATCTCAAGAGGACCCATTAGAATGATTCAAATACATAAGGGCCATACCACCATATAATTTCTTGATAAACATGTAAATACACATTGTATTACCTCAATATAACAACTGATATATAAACTATACCAAAATAATAATAATAACAGTGGTAATGTTTAGTGGACAGAGGATTAGCTAGAGTCACCCAGTGAATTTTAAGGAAAAATCTACGCCAGGTCTTGTGAGGTCATTCAGACCAGGGTAAAGATTCTGGATTTTATTCCAAGTGGAAGAGAAGATTATTAAGAGGGTTTTAAGATAAGCAGTGATGGGAAGTAATTTACATTCTATAAAGATAATTGCGGTTCCCTCGTGGAGAATGGACGTAGCTGCAGAGGGGCTGCTAGGACGCTATTACGGGGGGCCGGGCTCCCGCTCATGTTGGCCTAGGGCGAGGGTGGGCACAGCCCGGATAGGGCAGGTTTGGAGGTGGAGCCACAGGACAGATGGCACGTCGAGGTGAGAGAAAAGGGGGATCAAGGATGATTCCACGTTCCTGCCCTAAGTAACCTGGTGGATCATGGTGTCGACAACCAAGATAAGGAAGAGTGAAGGGGACCCGGGGGCGAGGTCCCCAGATGCCCACGGACAGCAGGTGGGGAGCCCGTAAGGATGCCTACTGGGGGAGAGTCGGGGCGGGAGAAACGGATCAGTGCGTAGACAGACACCCAGCCAGGGGACCAAATGCCATGAGCTACGGAGAAAATGCAGAGGAGGGGAGAGGGTGAAGATGCAGCCCAGACAGCAGCAGAACTAGACACGGGCTGGGGGGACACTGCAAGAGGGGGTGAGCCCCACACAACAAAAGCTGTTCCTTTATCCTCAATTCCAAGAACCGGAGGCTCAAGACCCCAAAAAATTATCACACACACACACACACACACTAAGGTCGGAGCATAGTCTTTCTAACAGAAAAATAGTTAATGCCTCAAAAACTTTAAAGTAGTCATATCAAATAATTATGTGTGCAAAAATTGCAAAAATATTAACTGGCAGCAGTCAAACATTCAATCTCACTCATAAGTTTTGAGATGGGTGGCCAAGCAAAGAAGCAGAGCTCTATTATTTTTACTAAACATTCAGTTTAAGAAGAGAGAGGCAGACAGTGGTGGACTACCTCTCATGGCATGAAAATAAAGATGGATATTTTCATTGTATTTTTGTATAATTTTCAAACTCCAATGGTCTAGTATAACGTCTGGGGCAATTTTTTGACCATATTACAAATTAACCAAAGACTTCCAAAACATTTATAAAGATTTTTCCTTGTCTTAAGTTTAGGAATCCCAGCCGTAATTGCCCTTATAAAACTTCGTGTACAGAATAAGAAGTGAAAATGTGCTTAGAGTTTGGTCAAGAAGAGATAAAGTAGTTAGCAGCCTATGATACTTGTTAATGTTATTAAATTTCAAATAGTACCAAATACTTTCTAAATAAGAAAAGTTGAGAACATACACAAGTGAGGAAGAAAGAAAAAGGGACAACAGTAGTACCAGTTTGAAAGCTAAGAAAAAAGCAGACTGAAGTTTACACCTATTGTTCCTTCAAGCAGCACTGAAATAAAACCAAACTCATGAGGGTTGTGAGTGGAATTTACACGCATTTTTTTCCTCCCAGGCTCCTCGTTTACAAGAAAGCTGCACAGGACCAAACAATCACTAAACGGTGGCTCGTTATCGGCAATTCCCTCCAGAAGCGCCGTCCTGGTCTTTTCAGGCGAACCGGCGCAGACCTGTGGTCTCTTGGTCCGCACCCGCCAACAGCTGTGATGAAACGCACTGTCCATTCCTACTGGTTACGCAGTCGTGGGTACCATGCCCACCCACTGTCCTGAAAGCTTTTTCCTGAAGCCACAGGCCTGCTTCACAGCCAAAAACATGCATGACACTCACAGCCCTCTAAAATTGGGCCTGTTCTTATGTGCTGGGTGTCCCCAGTAGAAATCATATGCGTTCATCAGATGCATTAACACGCACGTTGAAAAGCAATGCACAGCAAAAGCCAGTTCATTACTAGGCCAGAAAAAAGCCCCTGAACTTCACATTCCCCCAATGACCATCACAGCCTCCAGTCAGGAAATGAGCCTGGGGAGAGACAATCCCTGCCCGCAGAGACCCTTCCAGCTGCTGCCCTGTAGTGTGTGTGTGTGTGTGTGTGTGTGTGTGTGTGTGGTGTGTGTGTGCAGGCACGTGTGTATGTATATATGTGTGTATTGTGTATGTGTGTGCATATGTGTGTACGCATGTGCACGTGTGTGTGCATATGTATATGTGTGTAGGTATGTATGAGTCTATGTGTGTATGAATGTGTGCGTGTTACGATTTATGTGTGTATGTGTGTGTGTATGTGTATGTGTGAGCGTGTGTTTATGTAAATATGTGTAGGTACGTATACGTGTCTGTGTATGAATGTGTGCACGTGTTACGGATTTATGTGTGTGTGTGTGTATGTATATATGTGTAGGTACGTATACATGTCTATGTGTGTATGAATGTGTGTGCGTGTTACGGATTTGTGTGTGTGTGTGTGTGTGAGCATGTGTGTATGTATATGTGTGTAGGTACGTATACGTGTCTATGTGTGTATGAATGTGTGTGCGTGTTACGGATTTGTGTGTGTGTGTGTGTGAGCGTGTGTGTATGTATATATGTGTAGGTACGTATACGTGTCTATGTGTGTATGAATGTGTGTGCGTGTTACGGATTTGTGTGTGTGTGTGTGTGTGTGTGAGCGCGTGTGCACGCTGCCACACGGTCCTCACCTGCACAGCCCAGCTCCGCCTGCATCTCCTGCTCAGTTGCCTGAGGCCGCTGCACACACTCTGATGTCGCACAGCCAGGCCACCCCCTTCCTGGCCCAGCACGCGCGCCTGACTATGACCCGTCCACGTAAGGCCCCCCACGGCTCCCCATCGCCCAGATGCTGTCAGCAAAGGGCCCAAGAGGAAAGGTCTTGGGCGCTGCAGCCTCTGACCTCCAGGGAGGATGAGGACCGCAGACCTCCGGAAGTGTCTGCTTTCACTCCAGCTGGAATCGGAAAGGAAGCCAAGGGGCTGGGAGTCCAGGCGTGACATGTGTCCACCAGAGGCTGCGCCTGGCTTCCCTCGGGTCTGGCCCTGGCCCTTCGAGTGCTCTGTGACCCAGTCTTCCAGGGGTGGCCGCGCAGTGGCTGTGAAGGCTGCGCACGGGAGGATGGATGGACATCCCGGCCGCTGCAGCAGGTCCCAGGCGTCGTGGGCACCTCTGTCTCCCCGCGTCCCTCGCCCTTGGCCACACCCCACCTGCTCCGGTCTCCTTGCGGCTGGGGTGGCCTGGACTTCACGCCCGAGGGTCTGAGCCCGGGCTGCCGGCCTTCGCAGGTCCCAGCTGCTGCACCTGCTGACTCACGTTACCCCCCGGGGGGTTAAGATGCCCAGTGGATCCCCAGGGCCCGGGCATGTTTTTCCTTCCCCCTTTCTTGCGGGGTAACCTTCATTGATAACCAAGTCAGCTTCCCCTGCTGACACAGGAAGTCTCCTCTTTGCCTTGTCGGCAGGTGACAGGAGATGAGATCAAGGGGTTGCCGAGGCCCGGGGCTGAGAAACCAGGTGAGGGGTGACCTGGACGTCCCGGGTGTTTCGCGTGGAACGAGGTGAGGGAGGAAGCAGGAAACGGTGGGGTTGCTGTGAATCTGCAAGACAGACCGTGGGCGGGGCCCTGGGTTTTAGGACAAGAAGGTCCTACCAAGAGCAGGCAGGGTGCTGGGGTCCCTGCCACTCGCCTGCCCACGAGGCCCAAAGCTGCGGGGCACGGTGCTAGCAGAGCCAGGGTCTAGAGCAGGTGCCGGAGAGATCTGCCCCTTATTCCTCCACACAAGGATCCCACAAGGCAGACCATGAGCCACGTTCTACAGAATGGGAAACTGAGGCTCAGTTAAGTTAAGGAACCACAAAGGCCACAGAGCTGGTAAATGGCAGAAACACGATACAAATCTGGGTTTCCTCCTCCACGGCCCTACACGCCCAGAGGGAAGGCTTATGCTCAGAAGGACCGCGGGGAGGGGTCCTGATCAACACGGAAGAACCAGGCATTCGAGTACCTTCGCAAACAACGTATTCCTCTCCAGAGACAAGCACTACCAAGGGCCCATCCTAAACTGTCGGGAAGAGAGCTCACTCCTCACGGCAGAGGCCAAAAGCCCGTCGAATCCAGGGAAAATGGAGCACATTATGAAAATGAACATGAATCGAAAACGCACTAGTCATCCCCCTTGCTGGTACCCGAGTTGCTTTCCTCGGTGCTCCGACATCTTCCCGTGGGTATTTGCCTGAGTGACCATCTGTGCCCCATCCTTGCAAAAGCAGATGAGCCCCCTGATTTCCTGTCAGCCTCCAAGAGGCTCCGAGAGAGGTTAAGCGTTTCTGAGTTGTGAACAAAGAACATTTCGTTCTACAGAGAAGGGACAAGTCTTTATTTGACTAAGAAAGATTTTTGAAAAAGATTATATTTCTTAAGTCATAACAATGTGAGGATTTTTAAAAATCTAAGGAATTAGCTTTATTCTTACTTCACCAAGACATTTTTTTTTCAACTGAGACGCCCAGTCGTCAGAACAAAGATAGGCTTGGTTGCGGGTTTTGCTCATGAATCAATGCATGTGTGGAGGACTCACCGAATTGAGCCCTCCCTAAATCCAATTTTTAAATGTCTGCTGCATCCTTTCTCAACCAGGCTTCTGTGAGAGAATGAAGCACCCAGGAAATGATGGGATGACAATTTCCCGATTTGCCCAGAAGGTACAGGCCAGCACCTGCACGGGAGGGGAGTGGCTCCTAGTATCAGGAGTCAGGCTTAAGGCTCTCAGCCCATGGAGAAGGTCGGTGTGATACAGCCTCTGCAAGAGTGATTGTCTGGGGCGCATCAAAGTTAATCAGGAGAATAACATAAAGATGCTTGCTGTTTCTGTTTCTAGGTAACAGGCCCAGACACACAGCGCACGCTCTCCTGTCTGCTCCGAAACCGCTCACACAGTCAAGGGTGGGGCGAGAGAGAAGGATCTCATCGGAGCTCTAGTTTAAAGGCCTGGATCTTTCGTTATTAGTGATTTAGAAGCAAAGACAGAATCTCTTCTTGGTTGACTTTGTTTTCACATGTATATTCACTGCCAGATCATAAAACAGAACTTAAGAAACTGAAGGGAATATTTTGGTGGGGTTTCTGCCCAGCTTTACTGAGGTGTAATTGACAAATTAAATTGTAAGATATTTAAATTGTACAGTGTGACGATTTGATGTGCATATACTTTGTGAAAGGATTCCCACCACCGAGTTCATTAATACTTCCACTGCCTCACATACTTACCTCTACTTTGGGGGGGGGGTGAACATTTAGGTTCCACTCTCCTAGCAAATTTCATTTATACTATACACTGTTACCCACTGTCGGCACAGCACTCTACGTTAGATCCTCAGATGTTACTCAGCTCGTAACTGAAGGTTTGTACCTTTTACCAACCTCTCTCTATGTCTCCCGAGCCTGGCCGCCAGACCCCACCCACCCTTGGAGGGCGGTTGTGTGTCTGCCCTGAGGGTAGCAGGTGGATCTAACCAGCTCCGGTGTCAGATGGCTCTGACGTGGGGGGGCGGGCAGCCTCTCCTCCCCCGAGTGATGGGCGGGACCGGCCGCGGTCAAGTGTGCGGAACCCATGGGTGAGGGGCTGATCTGGATCAGCATGGGTTCTCCACCCTCCGGGTAGCACTGTGACCTTGCGTGAGATGTACTGAAGCTTCTTGGAGGCCCAGCTGCCGCTGGTCGAGTGGGAATGATGAGATGTGCGCCCCGAGGTGTACGATCATCGCTGGCATGTGGGAAAGCCCCCAGGTGACAGGACACAGCCGTCCCCAGACCTGCTGGCCACCAAGGCGGGAAGGACGTGGACAGGCGAACTCCCCGGCTCCCCTCCGATGGCTGCGCCCGAAGCTCTGGGGACACAGCCCTGGGGCTGTCCGCACGCGCGCCTGCTCTGGCGTGAGGGTCCCAGCACCGCCACGAAGGCGGGCCGCCCAGCAGGATGGGGGCACGGGCTGTAAACTAGCACGGACGTTCCCTGGGGCGAGGATCCTTAACGTTCTCCCACGGCCGCGTCCCCAGGGCTTAGAACACTACCACCCAGCAGGACGAGGACACGGGCTGTAAACTAGCACGGACGTTCCCTGGGGCGAGGATCCTTAACGTTCTCCCACGGCCGCGTCCCCAGGGCTTAGAACACTACCACCCAGCAGGTGCTCGATAAATCTGCTGAATAATCTGTTGAATAAATGATTATGTGAATTAAATAGGTGTGGTGTGTGTATATGTGGTGTGGCCTGTGTGTGTGTGGTCTGTGTGTGTGTATGTGTGGTCTGTGTGTGTGTGTGTGTTTGGTCTGTGTGTGTGTGTGTGTGTGTATGACTGGTCTCTGTGTGTGTGTGTGGTGTGGTCTCTGTGTGTGTGTATGTGGTGTGGCCTGTGTGTGTATGTGTGGTCTGTGTGTGTGTGTATGTGGTGTGGCCTGTGTGTGTGTGTGTGGTCTCTGTGTGTGTGTGTTTGGTCTGTGTGTATGTGTGTGTGGTCTGTGTGTGTGTGTGTATGTGGTGTCACCTGTCTGTGTGTGTGTGTGGTCTGTGTGTGTGTATGTGTGGTCTCTGTGTGTGTGTGTGTTTGGTCTGTGTGTGTGTGTGTGTATGACTGGCCTCTGTGTGTGTGTGTGGTGTGGTCTTTGTGTGTGTGTATGTGGTGTGGCCTGTGTGTGTGTGGTCTCTGTGTGTGTTTGTGTGTGTGTGGTTTGTGTGTGTGTGTGTGTGTATGTGGTGTGGCCTGTGTGTGTGTGTGTGGTCTCTGTGTGTGTTTGGTCTGTGTGTGTGTGTGTGTATGTGGTGTCACCTGTCTGTGTGTGTGTGTGGTCTCTGTGTGTCTGTGGTGTGGCCTGTGTGTGTGTGTTTGGTCTGTGTGTGTGTGTGTGTGTATGTGGTGTCACCTGTCTGTGTGTGTGTGGTGTGTGTGTGTATGTGGTGTGCTCTGTGTGTATGTGGTGTGCTCTGTGTGTGTGTGTGTGTGGTCTGTGTGTGTGTGTGTGTATGTGGTGTCACCTGTCTGTGTGTGTGTGTGGTCTGTGTGTGTGTGTGTGTGTGTGTGTGTGTGTATATGGTGTGGCCTGTGTGTGTGTTTGGTCTCTGTGTGTGTGTATGTGGTGTCGCCTGTCTGTGTGTGTGTGGTCTGTGTGTGTATGTGGTGTGCTCTGTGTGTATGTGGTGTGCTCTGTGTGTCTGTGTGTGTGTGTGTATGTGGTGTGGTCTCTCTGTGTGTGTGTGTGTGTGGTCTGTGTGTGTGTGGTCTGTGTATGTATGTGGTGTGCTCTGTGTGTATGTGGTGTCGCCTGTCTGTGTGTGTGTGGTCTGTGTGTGTATGGCGTGTGCTCTGTGTGTATGTGGTGTGCTCTGTGTGTCTGTGTGTGTATATGGTGTGGTCTCTGTGTGTGTGTGTGTGGTCTGTGTGTGTATGTGGTGTGCTCTGTGTGTGTGTATGTGGTGTGGCCTGTGTGTGTTTGGTCTCTGTGTGTGTGTGTGTATGTGGTGTCGCCTGCCTGTGTGTGTGTGGTCTGTGTGTGTATGTGGTGTGCTCTGTGTGTATGTGGTGTGCTCTGTGTGTCTGTGTGTGTGTGTGTATATGGTGTGGTCTGTGTGTCTGTGTGTGGTCTGTGTGTGTGTGGTCTGTGTGTGTATGTGGTGTGCTCTGTCTGTGTGTCGTGTGCTCTGTGTGTGTGTGTGGTCTGTGTGTGTGTGGTCTGTGTGTGTATGTGGTGTGCTCTGTGTGTATGTGGTGTGCTCTGTGTGTGTGTGGTCTGCGTGTGTATGTGGTGTGCTCTGTGTGTGTGTGGTGTGCTCTGTGTGTCTGTGTGTGTGTGTATGTGGTGTGGTCTCTGTGTGTGTGTGTGGTCTGTGTGTGTGTGGTGTGCTCTGTGTGTACGCGGTGTGCTCTGTGTGTATGTGGTGTGCTCTGTGTGTACGCAGTGTGCTCTGTGTGTGTGTGGTGTGCTCTGTGTGTATGTAGTGTGCTCTGTGTGTATGTGGTGTGCTCTGTGTGTACGCAGTGTGCTCTGTGTGTATGTGGTGTGCTCTGTGTGTGTGTGTGTGTGTGGTGTGCTCTGTGTGTACGCGGTGTGCTCTGTGTGTACGCGGTGTGCTCTGTGTGTGTGTGGTGTGCTCTGTGTGTACGCGGTGTGCTCTGTGTGTATGTGGTGTGCTCTGTGTGTGTGTGTGTGTGTGTGTGTGGTGTGCTCTGTGTGTACGCGGTGTGCTCTGTGTGTACGCGGTGTGCTCTGTGTGTATGTGGTGTGCTCTGTGTGTGTGTGCGTGTGTGGTGTGCTCTGTGTGTACGCGGTGTGCTCTGTGTGTGTGTGGTGTGCTCTGTGTGTACGCGGTGTGCTCTGTGTGTATGTGGTGTGCTCTGTGTGTGTGTGTGTGTGTGTGTGTGGTGTGCTCTGTGTGTACGCGGTGTGCTCTGTGTGTGTGAGGTCTGGGGTACCACCCTCCAGGGATGGAGCAGGCCTCAGAGCTGGGCAGCACGGTTGCTGGGCCCCCAGAAGCACCAGACCAGGCTCGGCAGCTTCAGGACAGCACCTTCTAGTCTGAACCATCCCTCTGGGGCCCTATTTCATCGTGTTTTATGCCAGTAACACTCCTTAAGGGGAAAGAACAAGGTTGCATTAACATTGCTTCAACAATAGACGCTCCATGACCTGCAAACACCAAAGATGCCTCCTCCGCTGCTCAGGTGCGCCTCACCTCGCTTGTGAACCTGTTGGCTCCCGTCCTGTTGCCATAGTGATGCCTCAGTCAGGGCTGGCAGATACAAGATAAATCGCAGAAGAAGGCTGTGATGCCTTCCTCTGAGGGGCTCCCAGAACCGCAAGAGCCCCTTCCCCTGTGGGACAACTGAGGCCTGTGATTCAAACCCCGCCCTGGTTCTGCTCTGGACACCGGCCTGTGTTGTCACAAGTGCACTCTGATCCAACAGAACCGAAATTCCCCCAGAACCCACGCCCACGCCCACTCCTGCTGGCGACCCTTGAACATCAAAGAATCATTGACCTAAGCCCCAAAAGTGGTTTAAAACACCTGCCCCATTCCTCAGCCCTCAGACAAATACAAGGTTACTATTCTCACATTAACAATCAAGTAACAAGGCCCAGAAACTCAAGAGTTCAACCAAAATCACCCAGTGACGGAGCTGTAGGGCGAGGACCACGTCCTGACCCAAACAACTTCCTCACAACCGGCCCCTCCTCTCCCACTTGCCCTTGTCTCTATAGACACAAAATTATACCGAATTATCTCCAAGGGGCGGCCAGGGCAGGTGCCATCATGTGGTCATATTTGAAAACATCCGTATCTTTTAAAGATACATATTGAAGTACTGATATTTACAGGTGAAAGGGTATATCTAGGATTGCCTTGAAAATATTCTTGCCAAAGAAAAAAAAGTGGTAGGTGGATGGAATAAGGTTCCCGGAATGCTGGTACTGGTTGAAGGTAGGTGATGGAGGTGACAGAGGGGGCTCTCTGTTTTGAGTCTATATGAAATTTTCCACGACGTAAGGTTAGAAAGAGGTAGACGGGGCTTCCCTGGTGGCGCAGTGGTTGAGAGTCCGCCTGCCAATGCAGGGGACACGGGTTCGAGCCCTGGTCTGGGAGGATCCCACATGCCGCGGAGCGGCTGGGCCCGTGAGCCACAATTACTGAGCCTGCGCGTCTGGAGCCTGTGCTCCGCAACAGGAGAGGCCGCGATAATGAGAGGCCCGCGCACCGCGATGAAGAGTGGCCCCCATTTGCCGCAACTGGAGAAAGCCCTCGCACAGAAACGAAGACCCAACACAGCTAAAAATAAATAAATAAACCCAAAGTTTAAAAAAAAAAAAAAAAAGAAAGAGGTAGACAACACATAAAGTAGAACCCCTCCGGGGCTGTTCCAACGGTATTTCAGAGTTTACTGAGCATCTACTTTGTGCAGGCTTCGTGCCAGTGCTGGGGAACCCAGATGGGTAGGAGGGTCCCTGACTTCACATCGCTCACAGTGGTGAGGGCCCCGGGTGGCCTGGAGAGGAGTATTTTTCTATCAGATAGAACGTCCGATGGACTGTGGAGTCCTGCTAACTCAGCTACTGCCTTTCGTTTCATGGCTTCGGTCAGAATGTAGAAAGGAGGAGCCTTCTTTCGGGAAGAAAGTCTTAGGAGTGGAGGGGAGCCCACCCCAGAGCACATGCTCCTCGTTGCTCACTGCTGGAAGCGGGGCGGCGGGAACCACACTCTGCAGACTCCTCGATGGAGGAGAGCCAGCGGGGGGAAGGGGAGGATAAGTTCCGCTCAGGAAGGTTCTCGAAGAAATTGTCACTCCCAGAGGAGATCAGTGGGTGACAAGGAACTGACCCTTCCATACTGATTACTACTAACCTGGTTTATGACCCCTCACTATGCTCCAATAATCCCAGGAGGAGAAAGCTGCAAAATGAACAAAGTAAGATTCAATACCCCCAATTTTTCCCAAATAAGCCATTATTGTTATAGAAAAAGTAGAAAATACAGACAACCAACAAAAAAGTCAAGTAAGCAACCCCAAATCTCATTGCCCCAGTATCTCTCCTTCCAGACTTTCCCCCTGCAAATATATTCAAGTTGGTATATTTCTACAAAGATGGGCTCACAGAACACATACAATTTATTACCTCCTTTTTTTTCACCTCAGTTAAGTATGAACATATTGCCATAGCACATATGTACATCCAAATAAAATATAATCTTGATTCACTTTCTTTTTAAAAAGAAACATACATGCATTTTGCGCTTCCTTTAGGATAACAGGGAGGGATCACAGACCCCAGCGAAGGAGGACTGAAGCTGGTTGGACACGTGAGGACAAAGGGGACAAGAGGCTGGGGGGGGGGGCGTGGGACAGCCCCTGGGGGGTCATGGGCCTGGCCCCCCACCCCGGGGTACAGAGGAGGAAACCGGATCCTGGAGCGGGCAGGTGTGAGCTTGGGCCACACAGCCGCATACCCAGTGCCCAATGCCCAGAGGCCCCTCTCCCAGGGGCACCGACTGGCTGTGGTCATCACTAACAGTACGCAGAGAATGCGGATAATACGTGTTATATTATGTTTTACTCAGAGAACTTCCGGCAGTGACTTGTATTCTAACACTGAAGAAAATAAGCCATGCAGGTAGTTACATGGAACTGAACTACTTAGGTGGGGCTCATGTCATGAAAACATGGAATCTCAGGGGAAAAGGGCCCAGTAGAATCCCTCACTTTTGAGATGAGCAATTTCAAGGCCCAGATCGGTTTATGAACCAGCCCCCATCACATAGCGTCAGACCCAGACCTGGCGCCCAGACCCCCTGATTCCCAACTGCCAGCCCCCTCAGCTCCTTCTGTTACCCGGGTCTCTGCTCCTACACACGCTTCCCTTCCTCCGGGAAGAGGGTCAAAGGGAGACTCAGTTACTTCAAAACTCTGACAGAATGTCTGCAAGTCACCTTTATCTGTCGGCTGGTCATCGTCCTCTGGTGACTATTCGTAACCTACGTCTGCAAGAATCCAGGCCTTGCTAGGACAAGCTCCTTCTTTACACAAACACAGTTCTGGGCTATCAGGTCTAGTTTCCCTGCAAAATGGAACTGGCCGAAAACACTGCTTAGGGGACTGATCCAACACAACCAACGAGGAAGAGTCAGGCTACTTCACCTCGAGATGCTAAAAACAAAGGACTCGTTTCCCCAAGCCTGACTCATAGGACAGGACCCCATCCCGCCCCTACCCATCAGACAGGACCCTGTCGCTGGACAAGGCCTCTCTCGGTAAGAGGCGCTCACAGAGGCAACTTTGGCAGTGAGGACACCTTGGTTGAGTTACGTACGCGACGCAAAACCAGAGACCACGCTAAGCATGGCATCATGCTGGAGCACGGCATTCTATGACAAAGCCAAAATGGAGCAGAACAAAATCCTGGTCAGTGCACGGCTTGGACCACGCCGGAAGAAAACCACCGTCCAGGTAGGGACATGATGCAGAGGCCAAGCGCAGCCCTGCAGAAGGGGCTCACCTTTCCCCGACCAGCCCTGTGCCTCCGACGTCTGGCTCGGAGCTCACCTTCTCCTAGGGCCATCGGCGGGGCTGCCGGGCCTGCATCCCCCATCACCCTCAACTCCGCGGCACCATCAGGATACAGCAGAGATTTTGGCCAACAATCACATCCTGAATCATATTCTTCACGGTTGTTTCATTTGTGTTATAGTTATTTACACAACTTTTAGGGATGGAATCACATCTCGCTCTGATCGATCGGGAAGGTCACACAGGGCCAGGGACTTAATGGATACCCACTGATGGTCGACTATTATCACGAAACCTTCTGAAGATTCATTAGTGTGAAAATCCTTTACTCTAAATCAGATCAGAGTCCTTTCCTTCTGCTTGCAAAATACTTCAATCTCTCGTGGATACCCAAAACGAGTATTGGGGACCACTTCTCAGGGTGCTTCTCTTTTTAAATTCCTTATTTTAAAAAGACGGTCCCTTTTGAAATAACAAGTGTGGTTGCCCGGCCAGAATTCTTTCCTATGGGGAAAGCCCCTCCCCCCAGCTAATCCTGCCCCATCCTTTTTGTCCAGGTGCAGCCCACCCTGGACCTGCCCCTCACCTCCGCCCACACCCACCCGAGGCTGTTTGCTTCCTGCAGGCATGTGACCCAACTCAGGCCAAGCAGAGCCTCCTTCCGACTTTGGGCAGGACGAATGTGAAATGTCGCTTCTCGCCTCTGAGTGATATCTGGCAGCCAGTAGCCGCCTCACTGACCCGTGGAGAAGCCCATTTCAGACTGAAGCCCAGCAGAGGTGAGCAGAGCTAGATGGGGGCAGGGGAGATGCGAGGACAGCCTGAAGCCGGGCACCCTGACACCCCAGGTTTTTCTTAAGCTTAGGTGCTGCAAATAAACCACACACCTGAGATTTTCAGTGAGATGCGTGCCCGCAGGAAGCCGGCACCTGGAAGATGAGCAGCTGGTATCCTTCAGTGGGCCCCATAAACCAGCATGTATCCACAGGGTGACTGCTTCCGGGGAATAAAATAGTGAGGGTATCCTTCGGTAGTTTTCTGACAGAGTTTAAAAGAGGATTTCAGAATAGCCTCTATTTTTCAAGATAAACTTGAAGTATTCACATAGAGGTCATTTCAGCAGGAATTGTTCTGCCTTCACCTCTCCGTCCCCCAGTGTAATTGATTCTGTAATTGATAGGGTCTCACGGGCTAGGAATTTACGACCACAAAAATGGAGGTGGACTGAACCAGGGTCAGAGAGGGCAAAGGGAAGCGGAGTCCCCAGAAACTCTACCAGGACCACGGTCCGTGCAGACAATTCAGCCCCAGTTGGGAGCGAGGTCCTGGGCTCCTGCCTCTGGCTTGTCCCTCACTAGCTCTGCCCTTGTTCTGGTCATCAGAACCCTCTCCATCCCCCTTTCCATGGGGTCCCTGCCGTCGTAAACCTGAGCCCGGGCTGCGATTGGGGCACAGAGAATCCAGGCAGGAGGACGTCCGGGGGAGTGCAGGTGATGGGAGGAGTCCCAGCTCCAGGGACAACTCTTCACAGACAACCAAATCCCGAGGCACCCCTCCAGCCCTTCAGAACCTGAGCGGAGGTGTATCGGTGACGTCACTCCTGTTAGGTATCCCCCTGCACACCAGCACCACCACGTCCCAGGGAATCACTGGTTGTGCTAACATCAGCCTCTGTGCAGGTGAGAAGGAGATGGGCCATCCTCCAGCAGGGCTCACCTTTCCCACCACACCATCTTTCTCAACCCTTCTGTAACTGCTTTTGAAAATCTAACAATTGTCTGAGCAGAAAATAAACGTAGGGCATCAGGTTGAAGAGGAAGCACGATGGGGAGAAAGAGGAAGAAGGTCTTTACCAGGGTGGGGAGGGCAGCTCAGGGCAAAGCCAGCCCAGCAGAGGCTCAGAGGCCCCCCCCTGCTGCGCTCACTCAGTGCCTACAAACCCCCCAGCTCTGCTGTTGCATGAGGCACCTCCCTTCCTGTGCTGTAAGATTCCAGTTATATGTTTTATTTGTTATCTACTGCCATGACAGTGCTGCGTAACAAACCACCCAAACTCAGTGCTCTCAACAACCTCCATCTAATACTGCTCACTGTCTACATGTCTGCTGGGCAGTTCTGCTGATCTTGGCTGGACTTGCCTGTGCTCCTGAGGCCTCCGCCTGCCCCTGTCTGGTCTGGGACGGCCCAGCCCAGAGGACTCAGCTTTCTTCCACACATCCCTCACATCCCTCCAGCCGGCTAACCTGGCATGTTCGTATAGCAGTGGCCAGGGGCCAGAGGAAAGGTCCAGGCTGGCAAAAACTCACCACATCTGTGCATCTGTGGACATCAAGATGCTCTGTCCCACTGCAAAGGAAAGAAGGTGGTGGCCAAGCCAGTGCTGGAGCAGAACAAGATCGTTCACAGAAGGGAAGTTACACAGAGAGAAGAAAACAAACAGTAGATGTTCCTAAGTGCCTTGGTTGATTGCTGCAGCAGAGGGGCTATTCACACCTGGCCAACCTGCCTCACTGTAAGGTGTGATACAAATGAGATGCCAGCATGTGCACATCTGCACCACATGCTGTACCGTAGCTTAACCATTAAGGGTACAAACTCTGGGGTCACACTGCTGTGTTCGAATCCAAGGTGCACCACTGGCTAGGTGACAGACTTTGGCCAATTTACTTAATCTTCCCTGTTTATACTTCACATCCCTCGTCTATAAAATAGGGATAAGAATCTACCTACCTTAAAAGGTTATAGCAAAACAAATCTATTACAAGCAAGACATTTAACAGCACCTACCACAGAGTAAGTGATCAGTAAACGTTGAGCTTATCATTACTTTTATCATGATGATGATGGTGATGATGGTGATGGCGATGATGTTGGTGACGATGATGGTGGTGGTGGTGGTGATGATGATGATGGTAGTGATGATGATGATGATGGTGGTGGTGATGGTGGTGGTGGTGATGATGGTGGTGATGATGATGATGGTGGCGATGATGGTGGTGGTGGTGATGATGGTGATGGTAGTGATGATGGTGGTGGTGATGATGATAAGGGTAATGACGGTGACAGTAATGATGATGATGGTGATGATGGTGGTGGTGGTGATGATGATGATGATGATGATGGTAGTGATGATGATGGTGGTGATGATGATGATGGTGGTAATGACGGTGGTGGTGGTGGTGATGATGATGATGATGGTAGTGATGATGGTGGTGGTGGTGATGATGATGATGGTAGTGATGATGGTGGTGGTGGTGATGATGGTGGTGGTGGTGGTGATGATGATGATGGTGGTGGTGATGATGATGATGATGGTAGTGATGATGGTGGTAGTGATGGTGGTGGTGATGATGATGGTGGTAGTGATGATGGTGGTGGTGATGATGATAAGAGTAATGACGGTGACAGTAACAATGACGATGATGTTATCATGTGGTTTCCCCCACCCCAACACCCTTACCTCTTCCCTCTACTTTTCTAAATTCTGTTTATTCTAACTTCAGTTCTTATAATGTTGGCATGAGTTTGCTAAATGAAAATGTATATGCACACCTTTTCTCAACAGGAGTGAAATACCACTAATTAATGGGCAATGGATTAAAAAATGCTCATCATTTCATCCAATGAAAAAGATATTTAAAGTTAAACTATCAATTCAGCAGAGCAGTTCACTCAGCAACCCCAAATTAAAGATACGGGGCTTGCAAGATAGGAAATGGCAGGCTTTTTTGATTTTGAACATGGTGAATTACTGTTAGTGATAATCACATATGGATTTGTAGTATCTAAAATGAAAATATAAATCATATTACCCATGATCACAAACAATAGGAGAACTTTTATGCTCATTTTACACAGTTGTTTTCCTTTAATATAACAGGCAGTCTTTTCATATCGCAACACCCCACTTGACAAATATGACACACTTGGAAGAACTTCGCATTCTTGGCAACCTTCTATTGTTAACAGTTTAGGTTCTATGGAACGTTTAAAAGCAGTGACAAGTATTTCACTTTGTTACTTCTATGAATTGCAGTTTATATTGGACAACTGGCTTCAGAGAGGGAAATTACACAGTGCTGTTTCTGAACAGGCAGACTATACCCAGTCTGTTAAAACCTGGGTTTTAGAGATCTAACAATGGAAACCGCGCGGCAGCAGTGGCATCCGAACGTTTCTTTGTGGGGTCTGCCCCAGCTCCGAAAGAAGTGGAATTGAGTGTCAGCATCTCCTGGACTCAGCCTTCATTCAGCAAACATTTCCTGGGTGCGAATCCGGGAGCCGGGTCCTCAGTAGTCGTTGGAGGGCACAGATGAATAACACCCAACCCTGCCTACCAGAGGTGCCCGATCCAGAGAGGACGGCAGGGTTAGTTCATCACAGCACGGCGGCCACAGATGGCGGTGCGTGTGGACAGTCCACGGACGCACACGTGTTCAGACGTCGCTCCACCCTGGACCGTCAGCCCCTGCAAGGCAGCAATGCTGCCTGACTTATATCACCAACCGTCCTGGCACCTTCTCAGCACAAGACAGGGCGGCTCCCAGGACCGGAAGATTTTGTGCTTCAAGCCCGGAAGGGAATGGCTGCATTACCTGGAGGCAACACTGTTTCCTCACTCACCTCCTAAATCTATTTCTCAAAGGAGTAAAAATAGGCATCTTCTGAAAGAAGCAAACAACAGCCAGAGGGTTGTTAATTGTATTGGTCAGGATCCCAGCACATTCCAAAGGGGTGATTAAAAGGAGATTACCAAAGGCACCGTTAGAACGATGCAGACAGGTTTAAAGGGAACAAAATAGACTGAGGAGGCACCCAGGGGCTAGTGACAGGGGTCCTCAGGCCCTGGGGGCGAGGGGAGGGGCCGTTGCCACGGAGACGCTGCCGGCTGGGTGCTGTGCCCTCCCTCACGGCCTGGCCAGGAAGGTGCTGGAAGGACACCCACCCGCCCCTCTCTCCTCGCTGGGCACTCCGTCACTGGAGATCAAGGATGGGCCAGACGGTGCAGTCCTTCCAGGCTGCCCCCAGCTCAGGGCAGAGCGGGGGGGACACACAGTAGGGCAGCGGGGAAATGCACACCCCACCAGGGAACAAATTATGAATTCTCAAGACTTTCGAGCCTCCACTACTTGCCAGTACAAGGGTTGGTAGTGAAGGCCCGAACAGCGACGGCTGGGGATTTCTCGGCCTCGAGGAGCCCGCGGTCGGGGGCGACGGGTCAGCCAGGCGACCCCGGGTCCCCTCCCCGCCCCCATCCAGTCTCCGCCGCCACTGGCGGGAGTGTGGAGACGATGGACGGAGCTCCGTCCGTCGCTCCCCAGACCCGACCAGCTCTAAGGACCTGTAACCTCCTTGCCTTTCGGAGGCGGGTGGTCCGGGGCGCTCGCCCGACGTGCGCACGTGTGTGTGTGTGGATGGGTGTTGTCGGCTTAAAGAAAAACACACAACCTGAGAACTGTGACTCCAAGTTCTATTCAGGGTCCTACTGCAGACTACATCCCGGGAGACAGCCTCTCAGGAGCTCTGAGGGAACTGCTCCCAAGAAGAAGAGGGAGGGGCCAGTTTATATATGATTGTTGGCCCGGAAAAATGTGCAGTCAAGCACACATCTTGGTAAAAGATCACTGCTAGTCGCAGAGAGAAGATAATTCAAGTTAATGATTCAGTGCTTTTCTATGTAGGAGAAGATGCAAGAATTAAAATCTTCCTGAGATAGACGTCTAACTACCTAAGGGGCCTGTTGTCCAAAGCACAGAGGGCCTCGTCCTGGTTTCACCCTGAATTCCTCTCCAGGTGCCCTGTTGCCAGCGACCGCAGTGGCTGACGACTTAGTCCTTGCAGAGCTGGTGCTCAGCAACCCTCTCTGTTCTTTGTTTACAGTGGTTTTTTTTGGGGGGGGGGGTTGGTATCACAGAGGGAAATGACAAGGAATATCAGATAGTTTGATTGTTTTCCGCAAATATCCACAAGCCTCCTCTCCCACGACCTCCACTGGATGTTTATTTGCTGAAATATCTAAATGGGCCAGAAGGAGAGCCGGGTGGTTGAAGGGCACGGCTGGCCCCTGGGCTTCTGAGTCCTGCGTCCTTTCTCACCACGTGTCTTGGGGAAAATCCTTCTCACTTTTCCTTTTAGGGCAGAAAATCATGGATAAACACTGCCCAGGAAAGTGGGAGGCAGGTGAGGAAGAGGGACAAGAGTCCGGTGTGTGTGAGGCCACGGGGCACACGTCCAGGAGGACAAACCAGCTGCGGGCCAAGTCAGTGCAAAGAAGGGTGGAAATCATCCGCGAGGTGGCTTTTCTCTTTCCCTCAAGAGCCCTCCAGGGAGGTGATCGTTACTCCAAAGCTTTCCTGTGCCCCTGGGTTCCACCCGCCGGCTGCATGGGGTGTCTGTCTGCTCCACCTGGGCAAAGGGGTGGCAATATTCACATCCCAGAAAAGAGGAGGGATGAAGAGACAGCAAAGGAGGCTATGGTGCCCCGTGAGGGTCACGTCTGGTGATGCAAGATGGAAAAGGAAAGAATAATTGCTTTAGAGAAAAGCACATTTTTCCAAGGCTTTCTGATATTAACCCAAACCCTTTTATCAGTTAACTCTAAGCACAGTTGGATCCCAAGACAAACAAGCCATTTGTCACTGTGGGGATAATTTTTCTTGGGGACACTGAAAGCAATTTTTAAAAGTAATAAAGTATTTAAAGGGGAACCGTCAGGTCAGAAATCAGACTTTTTCAAAACGCTTTATATCTCTATTCTTCTACCTCACAGTGCTAAGCAAACCCTCAGAAAAACCACTTGTTGGTCGACGTTTCTGTTTGTACTTCGGGTGCAAAGGACCTGATCCCTACACACCCTTCTGATACCAACAGCTCTATCTCTGGGCCATCAGTCGGGAGAGCCTCGGAGGCAACGGCCCCCTCCTTCACCTCCGGTGCTTCCGTGGGAAGACAGGCCACCCGCTGCCTGTGAGACCCGGTCCTTCCCCACAGCACGCTCGGGGCGTGTCCCCCAGACCCTCACCGTTAGGTCCACATAGCACCCACGTTCAGAGAACAGGAGAATAAACAGCCAGGCGAGGCCCCATAACACAGCCATCTGCACGCAAGGAACCGAAGTCAGCTTGCGGGGAGCTCTGGGCTCAGCCCCACAAACATCCCACACGCGCTGTAGAGATTCCGCTGCCACCCTCCAGCCTCCCCGCCAGCCTCCAGCTCTAAACCCTAGCACGGCCCCTCCTCAACAGCCGACCATCAGCAGAACCCACTAGGACTCACACAGGTTAAACGTGCAAATGTGTGGGACTGAGTCCCCAGAGGTCGGGCCCAGAAGGCCACGCGGATCTCAGGGACAGGGTCAGGCCTGGCCAGAGTCGGCCCCAGTGGAGAGCCGGGGACAGCAGCCGAGAGTTGGAGGGGCAGGTGACACTGAGAGCCGGGGCAGGCGCTGGGGTCCAGGGAATCAGCCCCGAGAACCAGCTGATGGGGGAAGAGCCATCGGGAAGGCTCAGACACGACTGACAGTCTGCGAGGTCTGAGGCGCCGGGCGAGTACTTTCTATCCGCAACATCATTTGACTCCTCCTAATCGGGGGGGGGGGGGGGGAGAAGCATTATTGCCCCCATTTGACAGGTGGAAAAACTGAGACTCCGCTGAGCGACCTGCCTGAGGTCACAGGTGGTCAGTGAGCAAAGAGAGCCGAGACCTAAACTCACCCAAAACCAGCGTCCCATTCAGGTCAATCCGGCTAAACTACCAGCCAGCAGGGTGAAGCGTGACTTCAGCCCACTTCCCAGGGCATCGGCTGTATTATGAGGGACTCCTGAAATTTCAAAAGAAACTGTGGGTGCCAACAGCAAATTTTAGGCACCTCACTAGAAAAACACCCTGATCGGGCCCTCTCCCCATAAATCCAGGGCAAAAACGGGGCTCTCGTCAGTCAGGGAGCTTCCCTGACCATAGGGTGCCCCAAATGTCCCATAACTGAAAGGAGGTGGCAGGACACCCAGCTAAGGAGGCGGGAGATGGGACTCTAGGCCCCCGGGCAGGCCTGGGGGCTCACTGGGCTGCTCCCGGGTCCTGGTCCGGCCGGTACGGCAAAGCTTGCCACGTCCTACAGGAACCACGCACAGCGCAGCCTTTAGGTTCGAAAGCAGGGCAGCTGACTTCACCTCCCTCCCACTGCCCCAGGGACAGCCGACTTCACCCCTCGACACCCCAGTCCTCACAGCCGTCAAGGGCAGGGTGAGCCCTGCCCTGCAGGCTGGCTGGAACCCAGGGAGACGGTGCAGGAGGGCCCAAGTGGTAGAGGGCTCCCTTCCAGAACACCCGGCTTTGTCCTCCCAGTTTGCCTAAGACGGACGCCCCATCAGCTCCCTTTTCTGAGAGGGGCTTTAAGGGCAACTCCAAACTGTAAAGGAGACGGCTGGCCACCTCGAGGCTCAGACCCCTCAGCAAATGGGATTCTGCGTTGGTAGGAAATTTTCCCCGTGGTAAATATCTAAGTGAATGACCACATTCCAGCCGTTCTCGGGAAAGAAACCATTTAAGAAAATCTTTGAGGAATTCTGTCTAAACGAAAAGGAGCTTTTCCCCCGACCACCTATCTCTGTGCATGTGGACAGCCCCGGGCAGGGCCGCTATTAAGGACAGTGGAGGGTTGGTGCCAGGTCACGACGCAGACGAAGCCCCTCTGGGCTCCCTGGGCCCGAAAGCCGCCCCCGACGGCTGAAAGCTGCGCGAAGGAAGTGACAACTTTTAGGGGCTGTTTTCCGTGTATGGGGCAGCAGGTGAGGAAAGGAATGAAGAACAGAACAGGATTTCTGTGTATTGTGGTCACTGTTACCGGGTTTCCAGAAGCCATGGAATAACTGGATTCTTTTGCCCCAAGAAGACTCAGAGCAGGCGCTTTCATTCATTCATTCACTGCGCAAACATCAATGAGCACCTACCGCGTGCCCGGCACTGCTCGGGGACTTCCCTCTGCACGTTCTGTCGTTTCATCTCCATCTGGAGACCGGACGCTGCAGTCAGAGGGTCCAGGGATTGCTGAAGACTTCGAGGGCCCAGCCTCTCGCGTGTCTCAGTCCCCACAGAGGAACGGGCGTCAGCTGGAAATGCACGAGGGAGAAAGAGGCAAACTTGTCCCGAGTTGCTCGGCCTGCGAGGGTTTGAACCCAGCCCCGTGGCCCCAGCCCCCTGCTCTTCCCACCATGTGGTCCTCGGTCCCTTTCCAGGGGACGTGGCTCTTGTTCCCACACCAGCTGTTTGCAAAGTGAGCCAAAGCTCCATGAGTCGAGAAGCTGGTGTGAGCTGAGTGAAAACTGAGACCGTAAACACCCACTGGAGGCTTAGGAGGACCTGTGAGGATGTGTTTTACTCGTTGATGCAGAGGATGGAAGCGAAAACATGAGGGATCGAAGCAGCAAAGCGCCTTCCAGAGCACATGGTCCAACCCGCCCACTGTACAGGTGAGGAAACCGAGGCCTTGCGGGGTTTCTCGACCTCCACGCTTCTCCCATGCCGGGCCGGGTAACCCTGCTGTGAGGGGGCCGCCTTGTGCCCTGCAGGCGGCTCAACAGCACCCCTGACCTCTGCCCCCTGGATTCAAAGAGCCCTCGCCGGCTGTGACAACCAAGGTGGCTTCAGACGCTGTCAAATTCCTGGGGGCGGTTGAGAAGCCAGAGCTGAGGCAACAGAACTGTTTACCGAGAGAGGCAAGACCAGAAAGTAGGTCCGCCAGGCACCAGTCTGGCGTTAGTACTCACGACAGGGTTGGTCTATAGTCTATATAAAGATCTCTACAACTCAGCAACAATGACGACAACACCACCAAAGCTAACGTGGAAACAGGCAGAGGACCTGACCAGACATTCCTCCAAAGAACGTACGTAAGTGGACAAAAGCCACGTGAAAAGAAGCTCGGCATCAGTGATCACCAGGGAAACGCAAATCAAAACATAGAATTAGGGCTTCCCTGGTGGCGCAGTGGTTGAGAGTCTGCCTGCCAATGCAGGGGACACGGGTTCGAGCCCTGGTCTGGGAGGATCCCACATGCCACGGAGCAGCTGGGCCCATGAGCCACAACTACTGAGCCTGTGCGTCTGGAGCCTGTGCTCCGCAACAAGAGAGGCCGCGATAGTGAGAGGCCCGCGCACCGCGATGAAGAGTGGCCCCCGCTTGCCACAACTAGAGAAAAACCTCGCACAGAAACGAAGACCCAACACAGCCATAAATAAATAAATAAACAAATACTTAAAAAAAATAAAAACTTCTAGAAGATAACAGGAGAAAATCTAGATAACGTTGGCTTTAAAAAAACAAAAACAAAAAAAAAAAACATACAATTACCATATGATCCAGCAATTCCACTCCTGGGTATATACCCCAAAGAATTAAAAGTAGGGTCTCAAGGAGATATCTGTACACCCTTGTTTATAGCAGCACTCTTCACAAGAGCCAAAAAGTAGAAGTAATCTGTCTATTGATGGATGAGTGGGTAAACAAAATGTGGTATGTACACACAGTGGAACGTTATTCAACCTTAAAAGGGTAAGAAATTCTGACACCTGCTACCACATGGATGGACCCTGAGGACATTATGCTCAGTGAAATAAGGCAGTCACGAAAGGACAACTACTATATGATTCCATCATGCGAGGCTTCTAGAGGAGCCAAACGCACAAAAACGGAAAGTTAAAACGGTGGCTGCCAGGGGCTGGAGGAGGGGCCGGTGGGGAACTGCTGCATGGCGGGTACAGAGTTTTCACTTTTAAAGATGCAAAGAGTTCTGGAGATGGTTGTACAGCAACGTGAATATACTTAACACTACTGAACTGTACCCTTAAAAACAGTTAATATGGTAAATTTTATGTTATACGCATTTTGTCCTAATTAAAAATAAAATAAAATAAGAAACGGTTGGAAGTGAGGTCCTGGGGGCAGGACGCTGTTGTGTCTTTCTTCCCCCATTTGTGGGCACACCACCTTGTTTTGAGTGGCCACGTCCCCCAAGAGCCTCCCCGTTGTCCCGTTGCACCCCAATCCACTGCTCGCAATACTTTTGCTCTTGCCTCTAAAGCTTGGAGAGGAAACACCAGTGAGGTACAATATTTAGTAACTAGGGATCTTCAAAGCACAATGGTTAGTTTATTGGATTAAATCGTGAATATCAAAGGGCAGGACAAAGCCTCTGGACAAGAAAAACTTAAAATCAAAACAAAAAAAAAGAAAAATGAAAACCTCTTCTCCTGAACCTATCGGCTCTGGCTTTTGCAGATGACAGAAAGAAGCAGAATCAGCAGAGGAATTATTAAGATAGTTTAACATTTTTGTTGATATGTTGGAAAAGATCTCTCTGAGTTAGATTTGGCCCAGAGCATCAGCCGAGTCCTGTGAAGTGAACCATGCTGGTGGTTCTCAAAGTGGGGGCCTTGGCCAGCCTACCAGCACCACCCAGGACCCCGCTGGAAATGCAAGTTCTCAAGCAGCACCCCTGACTACTGGTTCGGAACCTCTGGGGTAGGGCCCGGCGATCCCTAGGTCAACAAGACCTCAAGGGGATTCTGAAGCACCTGAAATTTTGAGACTCACGAAACTGCCATAGAAACTACAAAATCTCCTGAGACTATTCCGACCAAGTAGGTCCTTATTTTGCCCCAAGTGGCTGCAAAGGGCCACAAAAGCTAAAAAACAGAGGAAGCATGAAACACCTGGCAGTCATAGTAAATACTGTGACCCGTGTTATTCCAGATAACATTCTCCAGTTTCCTACTCCAGCCCGTCCTGGAGGATTTACCAAGCTAATAAGAAAAATAGTGACAACACCGCCAGCTTCTCCATTTCTAGTGCTTGGTGGTGCCAGGCCCTGTTCCAGCAGCCTAATACAAGCTGGCCCTCTCAGGCCTCACATAACCCCGGGGTACAGATGTTGTTTTATCCGATTTCACAGATGAGGACGCTGAGGCACAGAGGTTTGGGAACCTGGGCAGCACCAGATCCAGGACTGAACCCGAGGAACACGGTCCAGGATTTGTGCTCTAGGTCATGACCTTATGCTGCCAGAACTCCTTCAGCAGATTTTAAACCACAGTGACCATCTTTTCCTTCCCCAAACCCTAATGCACACTGTTTCTAGAACTATCTTCAAAAACAGGAATCCAGTCACCCCCTGCCTTGCACGGTTTGTGCATAGGCACAAGCCTCTACTGTGAGGATGAGATGTAGTGACGTGCATAAAGCCCGTGGCACTGCACCGGGCACGGAGGGCTGAGCTGCGGCTCTTCCTGCAAATATCGTGCCAAAGTACAGGCCAGCTAGACCATCATCTGAACACGCAGTGAGAATCAACTCGGGAAAGAAACAGGAGAGGAGGCAAGGACAGAACAGGGAAGGAGGGGCTCGGGGGAAGCCCCGCACCAGGCTCACGTCGACCGTGCGGGTATCCAGGGCCACAGGGCAGACGGAGGGCGCGAGGACCCCACCTCCGTAAAAACCAAGTCGAAAGATGAATTTGGCTTCTGTCTCTCTTGCCCTCCGTGTCCAGTCCATTCACCAAATCCTGATGATTTCAACCACGGTTGATAACGTTCTCACTTACATTAACCAGTGTCCATCATTTAAATACATTTTTAAAATAAATTTACTTATTTTATTTATTTATTTTGGCTGCATCGGGTCTTCGTTGCTGCGCGCAAGCTTTTCCCTAGTTGCGGCGAGCGGGGACTACTCTTCGTTGCGGTGCGCGGGCTTCTCATTGCAGTGGCTTCTCTTGTTGCGGAGCACGGGCTCTAGGAGCGCGGGCTTCAGTAGTTGTGGCGCACTGGCTTAGTTGCTCCGCGGCATGTGGGATCTTCCCAGACCAGGGATCGAACCCATGTCCCCTGCATTGGCAGGCAGATTCTCAACCACTGTGCCACCAGGAAAGCCCACCAGTGCCCATCATTTAAAAGCCACACTCCTGCAATGAAAGATCCCACACCAGCTTTTCTGTCCAGGTAATCACGAGTCAGGCAGCGAGAATTCTGCATCTCGAGGACAGCCCTTCCTTCCTCTCTTCCTCTCACTCACATTCTTTCTCCATGTCATTCAGCCTCTCATTCTTTCTCTCTTTATTCACGTTTCTCTCTCTCTTTCCTTCTCAATTGGCTGTTGAAAAGTTGAGAGCAAAATTTAGCAGCCAATTTTAGCAACTTTCTCAAATCCTAAAAGGTATTTTTATTCTTCCTTCTTGTGATTATTAATTTGTTATTTACTATTATTTACTTATTATTATTTTCATTATTTCATATATGATCTAATGTTGTAAGCCACCTTGAATCCTTTCTGGAGTTGAACAACCATAAAGAAATAATAGATTCATACTGAATGCAAGACATCCCCTGAAAGTATTTAGAAATAAAGAGAGAGGGAGGAAGTTGTGATATGAAGGCCTCATGCTTTTTATTCTTTCCCTAAAAGTTACAGCTTTTCAAATATTGCTGGTAAACTGAGGGTTCCACTCACATAGGTCCTCGGGTCTTCGTCTATTAAGAAATTCTATGACTTTCTTGAAACTGAAGGATTTGAAACACCAAAACATAAAAGTTGATAGAAGGCGCTGTTATTTGACGATGGTAACTACAGCTCAAGTGTGATCGAATTTTAATCCTACAGGGAGGCTTCGGGGCTGGTGAAACCCCCACGCCTTTCATGCTTCCCGAGCTGGCCTGTGTGCTGCACCACAGGGCACTGAGCCGCAACGCCGGGTATCGACTGAAGACGTTTCGATGAACTCCAGACAGCCCGCCATCCACAGCAGAGCAAGGCCGCTGCAAAATCAATCCTGAATCCTGAGGACCAAGGAAACACTGCCGGAGGGAGCTGGCTTTATTTTGTGTTTATAATTATTGCTGAACTCAGAGGGGGAACTAGATTACTATGAACATTTTCTCAAAGAAAAGCAAAATCTAATCCATGAAAATAACAGATAATTATACAGAAAGAGGTCTGAAATATCACCTCCCTCACAGAGCATCTCGGCGCATGGAAAGGCCCTCCGTCCTCTCGGGGACGTCCCCTCAGATGGATCAGTGCCTGTGGGCCGGGCACGTCCAGCCGTGACTACTGTCAAACCACAAGAGAACTACTTCCTCCCCGGACCACACGGATGGCGTCAACTCTGCAGAGGCAGAAAGCAAACCCTCCACAAAACGAAGTGCTCTGTCCCTTTAATTTCTTCTCCTTGACATCAGGGTCTTACCCACACCACAAGTCACAGGGAAAGGCGATCTTTCATCAAAGCACAGAGGAACCAGCAACGCAGGAGAAGAAACCACACTCGCATGATAATACTTGTAGCCTTCCAGAGAAAGGCCTCTCTCTGTGCCTGTGGACGGCACGTTCCCAGGGCTGCTGCCACCAGTGTGGTCCAGCAACCCCTGGGGCGCCGCCAGGGCTGCGTGCGTGCTCTCCCAGCGCAGCCGGTAGCCCAGCACCACCAGCCACGAAAACAAGCCACACTTACATTAATTCATCAACTCCTCCGTTCAACACGTACCAGACAGGACGCTACTGCTGTGGGGAACCACCTTCCGCCCCAAGGGGTTCACAGCCATGGCTTCTAAGCAGTTGGACGAGTGTAAGCAACACACGTACTTGATTTCTGGGAGCAGCCCTTCAGTCGACGTAACTGGGGAGACTGCGCGTCATTGTCGGTTAGGAATTACCGACCAGGAGCCGGACGGATGTGGACCTGGCCCCTGCCCCGCGGTGCCAGCGTAGGGCGGGTACAAATCACTCACACCCTTGAGTCTCCACTCCCCTGGTGCCTGGAACTCAGTTCCTTCCCTCATTTTACAAACGAGGAAAGTGAGGAAGAGCATGGATGAGAAGACCAGCAGCATCCCGACTCCACGCTCTGTAACATGTAAATAACCGATCTCCTCTTGCCCCCAGGGAAGGTGCAAACGAGGCCACGGAGCAGGGCAGGGCAAGCCTGTGGCCAACCTGGGGCTGGGGGGAGGGGGCGCCGGCCGTGACGGGGGCTCAGGCAGTTCCCAGCCTCTCCTGGATCAAGTCTCCACAATGCCGCTCCTTCCGGGAAGCGAATTTCTAGAATGAGCAGCGGGTCTGCACTTAAACAGGAGCACGAAATGCAGCGCCAGGTGCAGGCGCAGCGGTTCGGGGATTTTTCCATCATGAGATCACGGGCGGTCCTGCTTTTTTCCATTACTGACATAATCAGGAGGGGTCCCTCGTTTTAGCACAGACTCTCCCAAAGGCACAGATAATTGGCAAATCAAGCGCTAATTCTAAGCAATTAAAAATGGAGTCACAGCTAAACTGCAGTTCATTTGAAATTTTATTTTTCATACAGTGCAAAACAGCAAAAGCCTCATGTCGAACAGAGATACAAAGACCAAAGAAATTCTCCTCATTGCTCCAAATAGACGGAACATGGCTGTGCACGCCTGCCCGTCAGTGCCTCGTCTCCGTGAAACGGAGCCATTTCGTTTCCTGTCTCCTGCCTGAAATAAATGCCAATAGAGGGGAAATGATGGGGGGGGGGGGCAGTCGGAAGTGAGGAGGAGGCAACGTGGCTGACAGAGAAGCGAGACCTGAAGCATCGCAGACGAGCTTCTCAGCAGCTGCACCGTCCCTTCCAGACAAAGGAGATGCTGGAGGAGAGAGGGCGATCCCCCCAAATCCTGGACCCCTGCCCTGTGCCAGCAAGAGGCTCTCGGGAGGGGAGGACCCCTCGTCCAGCCACTTAAGTGCCCCCAGCAACAGAGAAGGGCCTTGAACATCCTCAGTAAGCCTGCCAGGAGAAACAATGGATTCTGGAGCAGAGCGCTTGGGAGGCCGGCCAGGCGTGTCCTGGTCCAGACGACGCGCAGGTGTGACTCGTGCGCATGGGCCACTCCCGCGGCCAGAACCGCTGCAAATGGCAAGAAGGGAAAGACAGACTCGGGGACCCCGCGGGCCGCCCTGGGACAGCAACTTCCCTCGGCCCTGTGGCTGCTTTTAAAACCCCTGTGCTCCTTATGGCTCCTCTTCACTGCGGTGGAAACGAAGCACAGAGGTCAATGTCACGTGCGCGCACACACAAGCTGCAGAGGACAAAGACCCCTCCATGTCACTGTCTGCCCGGGAATGGAAAGACAGGTGGCCCTCTGTGACAGGCCGGGTAACGTGCGCCTGAGATCCAGGCCACGAGGACAGGCTATCAGCAAAGAATAAATCTGAGCGCGCGGCAGAGTAATCACTTTGGATTAAGGCCACTTCTCCAGAGCCAGGAGGAACAAAGGCTGTTTCCCAGAGCCCGCAGAATAAACACCAGTAGTTGCTCTTGACGAGGGAGGCTTGCAGAGGAGACCACCAGCACGCCGACCAGGGCAGGGAGGCTGGCCGCCACCATCGGCCGTGACCTTCGCGCCGTCCTCCGGCCTTCAGTGCCCCCCGGCCTCCTGCTCTCGGGGCCCCTCCTCGTGGTGCAGGCCGGGCCCTTTCCCGGCTGGAGCGCTCCAAGAAGCCCAGCTTTACCCAGAGCCAGAGAGCGGGGGGAGAGAAGGAAAGGCAGCAGAACCGTACCCCGGCGTGGTCTCATGGCGCCCTGTGGGCCTCAACCCTCCAGCCTGGAGCTTCCGTCTTTCCACTTTTCTAAACGTCCCACGTGCTTGTTTCCAAATAAGAAGTTGTTTCAGCGCGGGGCACAGGCTGCCCTCCCCAGCCAGGGCTGACGCAGGGGGCCCGCTCATCCCGCCGATCCCCACGTCCAGGGAGGGAGCAAACGCAGGCCGCCCGGACGCCCTCGGTTAACCAGCCAACCTGCGTGTGCTCTCAGCATCCCCCCACCTCCCGCAGCGGGTCCCCCAAACTAGGAGAAGCCCCTCCCTCCACAGGCATCAGAATGTAGCCCAGACTTGGACCGTTCAGGGAACGCCAGGCCCTCGGGGAGAAGCTGACGGTGCCGAGGAAACAGCGACTCCTTCGCGGGGACGGCGTGCGGGTGCGGGAGATGCCCTCTCGCGGGACCCAAACCTTTGGTAGAGCTGCTTTTCTGGAAACCTCTCCACATTGGTTGCCTGCACCCACCGTCTTAAACAGAGCATAGTGACACCTCTCAGGTGATCTCTGTGACAAGCTAGAGCTGACCTGCATCCCTGCCCCGGGGGCCTCGCTCCTAAACGCAGAGGTCACGTCTGCCCCCAGAGAGGCGGTCACGATTAAAAACCAAATGAGAGGGACTTCCCTGGCGGGCCAGTGGTTAAGGCTCCGTGCTCCCAATGCAGGGGGCCTGGGTTCGATCCCTGATCAGGGAACTAGATCCCGCATGCATGCCGCAACTAAGACCCGGCGCAGCCAAATAAATAAATAAATAAATATGAAAAATAAATAAATAAACATAAAAACCAAGTGAAATGTGGATGTGAGGCACCCAGCACGCATGCGCTGAACAAATTCCGGGTCCCCCATCTCTGTTTCTCCCGGCCTGCCGGCCCCCTAGTCCCCAGAGACTCACACACACACACACCCAGGGACGGAGGAGCTGAGAGCAAGGCAGGGCTTCTGTCCTCAGCTAAGTGACCTCAAGTCGACGTGCTCTGGTAGACCCCCAGATTCCCCCTACGCCAGGCTGTCAGAAGTCCTTTCTTGCTGCAGTAAAGCGTCCCTCGGGCCGGCGCACACACAACGCTTCAGTGCGTTCTCCTGGCTCCTGTACAAGCCGCTAGGTGGCCAGAATTTTTAACCAGACCCGTAAGAGCGGGCCGGCCTCGGGTGCTCTGGCCTGTGAAATTTAAGCGTAAGGACTCAATCTATAGCTTATTTGGGCGCAGGTCTCCAAGGACCCCTGAGGCTGGGAGGCAGGTAGTTCAGCTATGAGAAGCAGGGCTGGTTATTTCACCTCACTTTCCTCACCTGCCCCTGGGTATTCTGCATGGTCCAGATTTAGGGATGAAAACCCTCCTTAGGGGTGTTTTTCTTGCTCGTTTTTTTACATTCATAAAATCTACATCTCTGACCAACTGAGAATTATTTATCAAGTACAACGTGTTAAGCATGTGACCACGTTTTAAGGAAACTTAAGGTGTGGAAAGAGAAATAATAATGACTTCTTTGAGGGGAGAGAGGAGAGGGGCCAGGATCTATACAGGAAGGGGATTTACTTTTTACTCTTTGACTATCAAATTGACTTTTTTAGTTTTGAACATAACTTACCTTTTCTTTAAAAAAAATAAAGGAAAATTAAAATTAAAATAATTTAATTTTCATGCCCTTTGATGCAACTGTCCACGTTATCCTATGCATATACTCAGAAATGGTTGCCAAAATATACATGAAAAAAAGAAAGATATTCATTGCAACGTTTTTTGAAACAGCAAAACACTAAAACCACCAAAGTGTCCATATATAGAGGACAGAGGTGGACATCTGCAGTCATTAGAGATAAAGGAGGTGAGGGACTTCCCTGGTGGTCCAGTGGTTAAGACTTCACCTTCCAATTCAGGGGGTGAAGGTTCGATCCCTGGTCGGGGAGCTAAGATCCCACATGCCTCTCTGCCAAAAAACCAGAACATAAGACAGAAGCAATACTGTAGAAGACTTTAAAAATGGTCCACGTGAAAAAAACAAAACAAAACACTTAAAAAAAAAAGAGAAGTAAAGGAGGTAGGAGGGTCAGTGTGGGAAAATCCCAGGATGTTTTAAGTAGGAAAAAAGGCAAGTGAGGCACCGAGAGTGCTGTGAATTATCTTTTTTCATTTAAATATTTTTAAAATAAGTGAAAGTTTTCTTTGGGAAAGAATCACAGGAATTCAGTAGGTGCCTTTGGTGAGATGGAATGGGGGGAAGGGGGTTTTGCTTTTTATTCTGTATTATCCTGAACTAGGCGAATTTTCTCCCTTTACACCTGTGTATTGGGAAGAAAACTGAGGCGTTCTGTAACTCAGATGGACCCCCCAGCTGTCCCCGGTTGGACGCAGTGCAGGGTCACGTGGGGCTTCCGGTCCAGACCTCGGTTTCCTCCGAGGACCTCTAAGCCCACTTCTCGGGACCCCAGCACTTACCCGGAAGGCTCTGCACCTTGACCTCCTGTGGTTCAGCGTGTGGAAGCATGGACCCTGCTTGTCTCACAACCTCCACCTCCCCTTTTCTCCCAAATTGCCCAGCGGAAGCTCTTCCGCTTCCTCTTCCTGTCAGGTGCCAGCTTCCTGATGGGGTACCCCTCCCTCCCAGGGGTGCGCGGGCTTTGTGGTGTAGCAGAGATGGAGGACGGGGAAAAGTGAGAGCAGCCAGCTCCCCTAAGAGAGAGCTGGTAAACGAAGATATTTCAAAATATTGTTCCTGTGCAAATATTTTAATTTTCAAAGAAACTATCAACGAGGGATGCCTAAGCGGGGATATTTAGTGACTTCTTTTGTTCTCTTCTGTGATACCATCAATATTTAAGATAAAAAACAAATGTTTAGAAAAATCTACAATTATCAATTTAATTAGAAGAGGAAGCTTGAAAACGAAACACATTCCAGCAAGTGAGTGAAGGCTTCATGGAAAGGAGGGGTCAGGGCTGAGTGAGGTTGAAGAATGAGGACGATCTGGAAAGATGGACCAAAGGAGGCGCATTCCGGGGGGATGGACCATGACCCAGGAACTGGGAGGTGGGGTGACATGAGGCGGATTCAGGGAACAATAGGTTTCTGATCATAATGTTGTCCAGACAAAAGAGCCAGGCCAGAGGAAAGGTACCTCTTTTTAACTTTTTAATTTTGAAGTAATTGTAGATTTACAGAAAGTTGGCAGGAAACGTACAGAGAGTTCCCACGCACCAGTCACCGGTTTTCCCCAAAGGTAACACCTTGCATAACGACAGTGCAATGTCACCACCAGGAAACTGTCATCAGTAGCTCCACAGAGCTATTCAATGTCACCAGTTCTACATACACTGTGGGGGGCAGTGTGTTGTCTTTTTTCACTCTACATAGTTCTCTCGTGATCCAACCAGGCTGTTGCAGGAAAGCACAGTTCGTCCCTTTTTATTGCTGAGTAGTACTCCGTGGCATGGTACACCACTGTGAATAACCATTCACCCACTGAAGGACAGTTAGGCTTTTCCATTCTTCGGTTATTATAAATGAGGTTGCTATGAACATTCATGTACAGATTTTGGCATGAATAGCAGTTTGTGTCTCTCTGGGATAAATGCCCAGGAGTGCAATTGTTGGCTCATATGATAGTGAGCTGCATGTTTAGTTTTTTAACTAAACTGTTTCCCAGAGCAGCTGCACCTTTTACATTCCCACCAGTACGGGGGATCTTGTTTCTCTGCACCCTTGCAGCAGTGGGTGTTGTCAGCTTTTTTTTTTATACATTGTGATAGGGGTGCAGTGAAATCTCACTGTGGTCTCATCTGCATTCCTCGATGGCTAATGATGTTGGACATCTTTTCATGAACTTATTTGCCATCTGTTTAGCCTCTTTAGTGAAATGACTATTCCTGTCTTTTGCCCATTTTCTAGGTGGATTGGTGGTAGTGGTTGTTGTTTTTTAAACTGATGTTTATATATTCTAGATGCAAGTCCTTTTTCAGATATATTGTTTGCAAATATTTTCTCTCAGTCTGTCATTTTTGTTCTCCTAACAGGAAACTTTAAATTTTGATGAAGTCCAATTTATCCATTTTTTCTTTATGGTTCATTCTTTTGGTATCAAGTTTAAAAACTCTTGGCCTAGTCTTAGGTCCTAAAATTTTCTGGTTTTGTCTAAAAATTGTATAGTTGTGCATTTTACAATTAAGTCAGTGATCCATTCTGAGTTAATTTTTGTAACGTATGAGGTTTTGATCAGATTTCTTTTTTAAAAACATATAGATGTTCAATTACTCCAGTACCATTTGTTAAAAAGGCTTTCTTTTCTGCATTGAATTGCTTTTGCACCTTTGTCAAAAATCAGTTGCCATCAAAAACTGCAAAGTAGGGAAATCCCAAACCCCATCTCTCTACTAAAGCAATGATTAAACTGGCAAAAACAGTCAGGTTGACTTTTTGGGAAACTCTGGAATCTAATCAAAAACTTACAACACCCACGTGAAACTTCTTTCTTAATAAAGAATTTCAGTAATTTTGCTGAATTTCAGTAAAAGAGCATTGTGATATTTTAACTGACCTGCTTCCATCTCCCACTACCCAGCTCAGTGAGGGCTGTGAAGGTGGCAGCCCCCAGAGAGCAACATGGACCTCATTTTCAAGGAACTGTGGCTGTATTTCACCTTCCTAGGGGCTCCCTGAAGGACTGGCTCAAGGGCTTGCCTTTGTTCCACTGCCTTGGGCCTCTCCCAGGGATGACCCAACTCCCAGATGATATTTGTCCAAAGTATTTAAAGGCACATGTGGTATCTGCAGCCATCTGGAGCAAGGGATGCACGTCACGGAAATCAATAGACACACCAAAAAATCCTGGAAGGAAGAGACTGGGGAAGGAGACATTTGGGGGAATGAGGGATCTGAAAAGCTCCTGCATATCTCAGGGAACCTCGAAGTCCACAAACACATGCAGGGCTGGACACATGCTCATAAAAACCTGAGACGACCCTACACTTCCACCTCTGCCTGATGTTCAGGCTCCATGAGAAGAGGAAGTGACGGTTATGGCAGAGCTGTAAATGGCCTCACTGAGCATTGAAGGAGTATTCTGACACAGAGCCAGTCTGCAAAGACCAGGAGAGGTTTGTTTTTTTTGTTTGTTTGTGGCTGCAGGCATTTAAGAAAATCTCTGCCAAATCACTCACAGACCACTAATATAATGGAACAGAGACTTCAGTGACCACACATGACAAAGAATATAGTCTTCACAAAAAATACTTAGGAAAAGTCACTAAATCAAACAATCCAAACAAGAGCAACAATAAACCCTGGCCGGGGGGTGGGGGTAACTTCCAAAGTTGCCACACTATATTAAATGTCTAGTTTTCAACAACAAAAAATTATGAAATTTTTGCAAAGAAACAAGAAAGTGTAGCCATTCACAGGAAGGTAAGAAATTAATAGAAAAGTGTCCCTACAAGACATTGCAGCTACTGGACAAAGACTCTAAATTAACTGTCTTAAATGAGCTAAAAGAGCTAAAGAAAACCATAGACAACGAATTAAAGGAACCTAGGAAAATGATGTTTTATCAAATAGAAAATACCAATAAAGAGATAGAAATTACAAATAGGATTCAAAAATTCTGAAGGTAAAAAGTAAAATAATTGATGTGCATGTGCAGGCAGAAGAAAGAAGCAGCAAACCTGAAGATAGCTAAATTGACATGATCCAGTCTGAGGAGCAGAAAGAAAAATGAATGAAGAAAAATGAACAGTGCCTAAGAGACCTATGGGACACCATCAAGCATACCAACATATATGTGATGGGTGCACATGAAAAGATGTTCAGCATCATTTGTCATTAGGGAAATGCAAATCAAAATCACAATGAGATACCACTTCATATCCACAAAGATGGCTGTAATCAAAAATATGGAAAATAATTGTTGGAAAGGATGTGGATAACTTGGAATTCTCACACATTGCTGGTTATACTTTAAAATGAGGCACAACAGTTCCACAAAAAGTAAAACATAGAATTATTACATGATCAAGCAATTCAACCCCAAGGTATATACACAAAGGAATTAAAAACAGGTGTTCAAACAAAAACTTATATAAGACTGTTCATAGCAGCACAGTTCACAATAGTCAGAGGGTGGGAACAATCCAAATGTCCATCAGTGAATGAAGGGATAAACAAATTGTGGTATAGCCATATAATGGAGTATTCTTCAACCATAAAAAGGAATAAAGTTCTGATATATGCTATAATGTGGGTGAACCTCAAAAATGTTGTGCTGTGTAAGAAGCCAGACACAAAAGGTCACAAACTGTATGATTCCATTTTTATAAAATATTTAGAATAGGTAAATCCATGGAGACAGAAAGCAAATTAGTGCCTACTGGGGGCTGGGACAAAGGGGTAAAAATTTTATTTTGGGACAATGGAAATATTTTGGAGCAGATAGAGGTGGATGTTGCACAACAATTTCAATGTACTAAATGCCACTGAATTGTCCACTTTAAAATGGTAAAATTTTTGTTCCATGAATTTCACCTCAATAACAAAAAAAATAGTTGGGCATATTTGTGGGTCTATTTCTGACCTCTGTTATGTTACACTGATCTCTGTGTCTACTCTTCTGCCAATACCACACTGTCTCAAAAACTATAGCTGTATAGTAAGCCTTAACATCAGGTAGAGTATTTCCTCCATCTTATTCTTGTTTTTCAAAATTGTTTTAGCTATTATAGAACCTTTGCTTTTACACATACATTTTAAAATAAGCTTGTCTACATCTACAAAAAGAAAAAAAAACTTTGCTGGGAACTTGTTAAGAATTGTGTTAAGCCTATATATCAATTTAGGTAGAAACAACACCTTTATTACATTGACTCTTCCAATTCATTAATACAGTATGTTTCTCCACTTATTTAGGCTTTGTTTTATTTCTTTAATCAGCATTTTGAAATTTTCAGCATATAATCCTGTATATGTTTTGTTAGATATATACCTAAGTATTTCATTTTCTTTCCAGAGATTGTTTACAGTAACGTATTTTTAGTTTTGATTTCCACATGTTTATCATTGGTATATAGAAATGTGATTGATTTTTACATGCTGATCACGTATCCTGATACCTTCCTGAACTCATTTATTAGCTCTAGGAGTGGGGGGGGTGGGGGGAGTTGACAGATTCCTCGAGATTTTCTGTGCAGACAATCATGTCATCAGTATTATTTCTTCCTTTCCAATCTGTATGCCTTTTATTTCTTTTTCTTGTCTTATTGCTCTGGATAGAAACTCCAGTACTGGGTTGAATAAGAGTGGTGAAAGTGGACATCCTTGCATTATTCCCAATCTTATTCAGTCCAGGGAAAACTTTTTAACAGAAAAGAAGTTAAGGACTAAAAATTACCCTCTAGTAAGACAGGCTGGATCTAGGATACATCAAGATTTCTAAGAAATTAACCTGTGGAAGGGGACTTGGAGAGACGACCAAAAGCAGGTAGGAAAATGCTAAATTGTGGTAACAAATGGGAATCACCATTTCCAGCTTACCAAAGGAGTGGGTGTCTCTCTGTGTAGAGAAAGAAGTATTTGTCCAAATAAGTCGTATTTACACTTGAGTAAATACCATCACGTGGATCACTGTGAGTCTTTAAGATTGCATCTTAGAGTTATTTCCCCCTTATTTACCTAAAAATGACAAAATTATAATACACAGTCTCTTGTGCACCTTAAAAATCTGTTTCTTTATTTTGAAAATATCACAGTTAGAAAAACAATTGAATATAATCAAATATCCTGTGTCCAAGGGTTAAAAATACAATTATTTTCTCAGGGTTAACTGGGCCTTCTCATTACTCATTTCAACATGTGTGATCAAATAGTCATCTTTTCTTAAACCTAAGGGCTTCCCTAGTTATTTTCATTGCCATGGATCCTCCCCTAACATTCTCAGCCATTTTACATAGTCAGGCTCTATTTTTTCTCCTTGTCACAGGATGTTGAACAGAAATTTGCTTGTGTCCTGAATTTTGGACTTACTGAAAAGTAGAAGAACAGGTTCAGCTGCTCTCACCCCATTATCTCAACCAGACCATATAAAGAGAAGACAGAAATTCAAAAGGAATTCTTTGAAATAGGAGTGTTGGTGGCAGCCAGAGAAAGAGTCCATCTGAGTAGAGGGTCCTTATGGAAGAACTCTAGGGCTTTTCCCTCCTCTTTCTGTGAAGTAGGGGAGGGGTATCCCCATTTCCTGAAGTCAAGGAAGGAGGGCTCCCGGAGGAGCTGGGGCACCTACATGAGGGGCTACTGGCTCCTTGCTCCCTGCTGGACGGACGCCAGCTGAACCCAGCCTGGCCGCCAGGCAAAGCACAGAGGAAAGGTTCTAGACAGCACTGGCCGTGTCCCTGCAGTGCGGGGACATGTGTGAAACAAAGGCCTGGGTCTGCTCCTGTCCTAGAAATCCTGACGATGCAAGTAGGGCTGGAGCATCCCTGATTCCAGCAACGACCGAGGCTATCGACCAAAAGACCACACAGCAGGCTCAGCGGCATGAAACAATTTTCTGCCATCTTGGCTCTCTGATCCCCCATCATCCGGAAAAGCAAGAAGCGGGGAGCAAAGGAGGCAGCGTGAGAGAAAGGCCCTTCCTGCTGGAGGGCTCCAGGCCACAGAGCAGCCTGGGAGAGAAGAATTTTGCATCGAATGTGAGGCTGGTCTTTTCGTGGACTTTTCAATGCTCACAAGTGAGTGGTATTTACCCGGACAGGACTCAGCTGTGAAGTCAAAAGCAACTCCGAAGCTGTGAGATCAGCCTGGGAGTTCAAATAAAGAGAACCACTATTGAAAGAATCTACGGAGAACAATAATACCGTTTCCTGTTTGTATCCACTTATTTCAGCCCATTTGGAAATCAGTCACATATTATGAAAAATTAAACACATGCAGAAATGTGCAGAGAATGAAATTAAAAACACCCAAGTATCCTCCATACAGCTCTATCATATGGTGACATTTTGCCATATATGATTTATATTAAAAGAAAAAATATTTAAATATCAATGACAGAATTGAACCTTCATTTTTACCTCTAAGTGTCCTTAACCCTCCCTTCCTGAGAATTAACCACTATCCTGAATTTGGCAGGTATCACTCCAAACATGTTTTTACACTAGCACTGCATAGGTACAGATCAGGCTGTAGGAATTGTTTTGTAATTAGCTTTCTTCAGTTCACCATTAGATTACTGAAATTTATCTACCTTTATACACATAAACACATATATGTGGAGAGAAAAAGAGAGAATTTAGGCTCATTCATTTTAATTACTATAAAACTAATCTCTCAATATACCATAACTTATTAATTTACCTATCAATGGCCATTTAGATCACTTTGATTTTTTGTGATTTTAAGTAATTCTGCAATACATGATTTTATGCATGTCTCCTCTTGCATATGTGTAAGAGTTTCCCTGGAGGTGTAAACCTAGAAGGTGAATTGCTGGATTATCTTTATTAGATGTTGCCAAATCCATCTCCAAATTGTTCTACTTTATACCACCCAACAGTGACTGAAGGCTTCCGACATAAACCCCAGGTTCTCTGGGATAACCCCGATTCTCTGAGTACCAACTGCTCCAGGTCATGCGCTTCTACGCACTCTGTTTCCCATAAAGAGGGGATGTCCAGACCAACCAGTGGGTCTTCCAGCCCTTTCCTTCAGGCCCACCATTCTGGAACTGATTTAACTCTACATAGCCAAGCATCTGCTGTGGACCCCCACCCATCCAAGCATTTTGACGACATTTATTTTATGTTATTGAACTTAGTGATGAATTTTTATTATTTCATTTTATTAAATTTATTGAATTTTATTCTTTAATTTATTTATCTCTTTTTCTTATCCTTCTGCTGATGATTCAGCCATCTATTTAACAAATGCTGTCTTAGTGTTGCCAAGCGCCAGGCCCTGCCCTAGCGACCAGGACTACGGATGAAAAAGACAAAGTTCCCACCAACACAGGGCTTAGGATTTAGTGCAGAACCAGGTAACAAAAAGCAATCAGTTAAACGAATAATGTGGTTTCAAGTGCTGATAAAATAAAAGGGTAAGAGTTAAGAGAACTACAGAGATTTGAGATGGAACATCTCTCTAAAGAGATGACACCCAGTAGAGGCTGAAGTGAACTGAAGAAATGAGCTGTGTACAGACAGGAGAGACCCTGCCAGCAGAGGCCACAGCAAAAGCAAAGATCTAAGACACACAGGCTCAGCCTCGTCAAGTAACAAGCAGAAGGGCTGCATCGGGAGGAAGCAGGCGGGGAGCGCAGGTGGCGGAGCCGCTGGGAGGTCTGGGCAAAGAGTGACATGATCAGAGATACCATTTGAGAGGCTGTCCTGCTCCAGAGAGCAGACTGGAAAAGGGGCACAAGTGGAGGCCACCTGGGGCGACATGAGGCCACGGCCGTGTCCAGGCAGGAGACGGTGGCGGCTTGGAGCAGCAGCAGGAGTGGTGCAGAGAGGTTAGATTTGGAAAACACCTTGATGGTCACTGTGACAGGACCTATCAGTAGAGTCACCAATCTTCAACTCCCTTCTGGGACTCTCGGTTTTCTAGGATGATGGGCTTCTGGGGAAAATGGATCCTAGGAGGGTTCTGGTCCAGCCCCAGGCCATGCTGCTTGCTCCTCCAAGCAGGGATTCACTGTGATGGAGAGCTCCTGCCTCGGGGGCCTGGCCGAGCCCCCCAGCGATGACCATGAACGAGCTCCCCTTATACTCAACCCCGCCTCCGGGAAGCTCCTGCTGTTGCCCGGCTCTGCCCTGGGGCCCCCAGAACAAGCCCAAGCATGAGGTGCCATGTCACACACTGCCCTTGCGGGCTGCTGGACCTACCCCGAGTCCTGTTCAGGCCTCACACTTCCCAGGACCCTCAAGACCCTCCCCCTCCTCTCCTCCCAGCCAAGCCTGCCACGCCCTCAGCAGGAATTTTCTGTCCAGTCTTTAGAGCCAACGACGAATATGGAAACCTTCTCGGCTTCAGCCAATGATCAATATGGCCTGGAATCAATAGGCTCAATCATGTGAAGGGATAAAAGGTTAATAAGAGTTTCCATTGACCCTTTCCTGGGGTATTTTCATATTTACCGACTTTTTTTCTTTTTTTTTCTTTTGGCTGCGTTAGGTCTTCATTGCTGTGCGCAGACTTTCTCTAGTTGCGGCGAGCAGGGGCTCCTCTTTGATGCGGTGCGCGGGCTTCTCATTGCGGTGGCTTCTCTTGTTGCGGAGCACGGGCTCTAGGCACGCGGGCTTTAGTAGTTGTGGCTCGTGGGCTCAGTAGTTGTGGCTCGCGGGCTCTAGAGCACAGGGTCAGTAGTTGCGGCACACGGGCTTAGTTGCTCCGTGGCATGTGGGATCTTCCCGGATCAGGGCTCGAACCCGTGTCCCCTGCATTGGAAGGCGGATTCTTAACCACTGCGCCACCAGGGAAGCCCCACATTTACTGTCTTTAAAACAAGAATGAGGTCTGAGAGGTGAGTAACAGGTGTCGAGGGCTGGCTACCACAGAGGCACATGGGGGCGAGGCTGTCTTTCCAGCGATTCCAGTTCACATCAGGGACAGTAGGAGTGGGACCCCCAGCTCCCCGTGCATCGGCTGCTCCGCTGGGTCAGTGCTGGCTGTGGGCTGGTGCTTTGAGCATCTGGTAGCTGAACAAGAAGGAGCCCCAAGACGGGCATTGCCTGCCGCGGGCCGGGGACGAGCCGTGAGCACGGCGGCCAGAAGGTGGTCAGCCTTGCAATCGAGTCTGCTTCTCCGTCTGCGCACAATCCCCACGGGGACCAGCCGAGACCGATGCTCACCTCGCTGCCCTAGCAGAGCGCGACTAGACGTTGTAGCCGGTTTAGCAAACCCGTGACGCCAGGCCAGCAGTGCACCTGGAAGCACACGATTCGCCCCTCAGGCTTTCCCAGGTAAGTCCCAGGCAGGTGTGCACATGCTTTCTTAGTCAACCAGAAACTTCCAGCTAAGACACTGGACTGCATGTCAGGATTTCTGGGCTTTAGACAGTGGCCTTGGTGACATTTTAGCCCCAAGGATTCTCTGTTGTAGGGCCGCCCCAGCCCCTGTAGAACGTCTAGAAGCATCCTCGGCCTCCACCCATTAGATGCCGGCAGCAGCTCCCGGCAGCCACGACGATCAAACGTCCGCAGACGTCGCCGAAGGAGCCAAATCACCCCCCAAAACCGCCCCAGCTGAGAACCGCCGATCCGGCGAATCACTGCGCCTATGGGGTCTCCATTTTCCCTTTGGGTCCAGTCAGTCTAGAGTGGCCCCCAGGCCCAGCCCACTCCATCAGTCAGGACCCCATCATTCCTCCACGGTCACCCTCTTCTCCAAGCCGTCAAAGCCTCCTAATCATCCTCCCAGCATCTCCTCCCCGACTGTGGCCTGGGGACCATCTGCGTCAGACCGCAGGGGTCCTGGTAGAAACCTGCTGAGCTCGTACAGCTTGGGCACACGAGACATTTGAGCCTCTGTCCCGACCCAGACCATTCTGACGACCTCGTTCTTTCTAAGCCGCGTGGCCTGCAGCTCCTGAACGACAAAGTTATTTTCAGTAGAAAACCCAGCAATCTGTGCACATGTTATGAGGCCTCCAAGGGGACACAGGCAGAGCTGGAGCGTTCTGCTTTTTCAATGCCTTCTAATTAAAGGATCTCATTTTATTCTGAAAAGTCCTCATTCTCTGATGAAAAACGTGCACGCAAAATGCACAATTGTAGAAACATAATCCTGTTCATTAAAAAAAAAAAAAATTCCTCTGACAAAAGCTCATTCCCTTTCGAGGGCTGTTTTTCTTAACCTTCATGGTGAATAAACATCATTTTCACCATAAGGAATCTAATTCCTACAGCAATTCTATAACAAATTGAGAAGTTGCCAGGAGCTGACTTGGCTAGGCAGCTGAGGAGACACTCATGTAGCCTCCGGGCCCCAGGGTGGGAGGAGGGGAGGCCACGGTCCTCTGCACTTCAGCCCCGCTTGGGGGGTCCTCCCCTGTCTCCCTGACCCTCCCCGTGGTGAGCCCCCATCACGCACCCTCTGTGGGCTGACTCTCAGCGATCACCTGGCCCAGGTGGAGGGAAAAGCAGACAAAGACAAGGGTCTCTGCTCTCCTTTGGGGAGAGACCCTTCCCTGTGCTTGGCTCTATTAACACACATTCACCACTGTTCGTGAGGTGCTACCAGCGTCTGTCTACCCTGGGCCCAAACGTCCCCTAGTACTGCTTGACCTCTGGCATTTCTGTCCCATTCCCCGCCCACAGGAGCTACTCCCCGGCCTGGGATGCATGCGCAGCCCAGACCCCTAGGATGTCAGGGAGAGCCCACGCGTGGACCCCGGGGTTCCCCTCTGCACGGCTCCCTCCTCCCCTGCCCCCCGCCCTGCTGACCCCAAGTGCGTCACCTTCCCCAAATTCTGACCTTTGCCCTCTTAGCCCAGTGGGATCACCGAGCACCTCTGGACTCCAGCTTTCTGTGCCAAATGGGAAGCTCGCAGCAGGGCAGCCCTGGGCTCACGTCACCAGCTTCCCCCTCTTGGGGTCACAGTCTCGCCCTGCCTGCTGTCCACACCTGAACACAGGTCTCGCATAAACGGTGCCCGATCTTCTGGCTGTTTAACATGGGGGGTGGGGGGATTAGTCCAGGACCGGTTACTCTGCCACAGCCCAAAGCAGACGTTCTCCCGACGTCCTTTCATCAGCTCCTTTCACCCAGCTCAGCTATGATCGCTGGCAACCAGGAGTCCTGTCTAAGCCACGAAATGATAACATCTCAACATCTCCTTACAGCAGATAGGTGCCGTGGCACGTCTCCCGTGGTGTCCCTCAGGGAAATAACATCACTGCGGAGCACAGCTCGGCAGAGGAGGTTTTCTGTAGGGAACGGAGGGTAGATAAGACGCAATCCCCAGGAAAGTCCTCGTTGGTCCGGCTTCATCTACGGAGAGCTTTCGAAGCACCTAGAGCGACAGACTCTAACCTGCAGATTTCAGAGACATCACACCCTCGGGGACCTGGGAGTCACTGTGAGGTTCCACTAACCTGTGTGACTCCAGGAAACAGCCACAGACTCAATTAACACTGTCTTCAAATGTGCATAGATGCCGCTGTACTTTATAAGACATGATTCCAGTTCAAAACTATAAATAAATGCGTGGTAGCTTTATCTATGCTTTTTTCTCAGTCAGCAAGTGTTTAAAGATAAGCCACAAAATCGCTGAGGAGGGGGCGCTGAAAGTGTTTGAGATGATCAAGGGGGCTCATTTTCTAAAACATCAGGAGGGCTGGTCCAGGCGAGTATGCAGCCTGCACCTCTGGCCTTCCCCCACCCAGGACCGTGTTATCAGCCTTTGGTCTACACTGGCTCTGGCCACACCGAACACAAGGCCACGCTCCCGGACAGAGACAGGGCGCAGGCCCCGGGCTGCCGGCTGAAACAGGCACCCTGGGCCTTTATCAGCAGGTGAGCTGAGGCTGAGGGTGAGGCCGAGTATCATCTCCCCGAGGAAGGTAAAGAACGTATCAGAAGATCTGGCCACCCAGGAGTATCCCACGTCTCCTCAGAGGTCACCCCAAGGAGCAAGGAGCACCACGCTGGAAACGCCGGCTGTCAAGTCCAGTTGGTGCACTCGCCCCATCTACGTCGGCACATCTGACCATCAGCAGTGGCTGGAAATGTGTGCGGTGCAATGAAAGCCTTTCTGGTGACCTGGCGTGACGCCTGAGTTCTCCTTGGCCGTGGCTGTGTCCCACTCTGCACGCCTGGAGAGCCAGGGCGAGGGGCAGGGCGGCAGCGGAGATGCTGACAGAAGAGATGGGGGGCACACTGGGGCTGGAGGGAGGGAGCTTCAGAGCGAGTCCTCCACTGGCTTAAACTGGTGTCTTACTTTAAGGCAAGACAGAGGGAAACAAAAAAGAACAGACCACAAATAGAGGATGAACGGGGGTAGGGCAGGACCAGGCGGGAGAAGCAAGGGAAGCAGGCGAGCAGGAGGGTGAAGAGACAGCGCAGGAGGGAGGTGGAGGAGGGGGACAGGGCAGGCGGCTGCCGTCCAGGGGCCGCCAGGTCTGGTCCAAGGTCGGCACGGTCTGGGCTGTCCGCCCAGCGGGGAGCGCGGTCCCGCACTGCACAGGATTCCCACGACCGTCCGGAGAACCCCAGCACCAGGTGCCCCGGCCAGACTCTGGGGAGTCGCGAGGATGGACACCACGGCACTGGCGACCCCTCACCTCGGTCTCACGGTCCCCACCGTCCCCGCTGCCGCCACAAACCGGCCCACTCCCTGCTCTGGGTCTCCGCACCCTCCCCGGGGTCCACTGCGCTGACGTTCACAGCTGTGGCTCAGGGCACCTTTCCTTTATTACTCACATACATTTTATTTACACGTATTTGTCTTCTCCAGGTAGCCTCACAGGAGACATTTCACTTTGTCCCTACTCCTGTAAAAATGCGTTTTCATGCATTATTCATGATTTATCAGTTCCCAGAAATACCCAGCACATTCGGTGGGGAGTTGGGGGGGGCATGGAATGACAGTCCAGCTTTGCCAGACTTCAGTATGATCTTCAATAATTTGCTCCCGACTCATTTTATTTAGTTAAAAACATGGGATTCTTTTCGTTTCAATATGAAACAATAGTCGCCGAGAGTGAATACTATGACTGTCTTCACAAGAGCTGTCGAGGGCTCCCTGAGGGCCGTGGACCACGGCTTGGCTTTCGGTCCTGAGAACTCGCCTTCCCTCTGGCCGTGAGCCCCCCTGGAGCACAGATCCGTCTCGGGGGCCTCTGCTCCCCTGCGCCCGACACCTGCCCGGGAGATGGGAAGTTCTAAGTGACCCTGGATGAGTTAATGAGCTCACAGAGGACTCAGAAGGCTCCCCACCGACAGCAGCCTTGGTATCTGGAGCAGCCCCAGCACACGACACACAGGAGACGCTGAACCAGGAGGCGCGGCCAAGCCAGAAGCCCACACGGTCGGTTCAGGGACGACCCGAAGCACAGGTGGACCCCACCACGAAGGCCAGGGTGGACCCTGCTGCCAGTGTTTCTGCAGGAAGGAAAAGCCTCTGGGAAGTGGTGCTACCGCCCCAGCTAGTGAAACGCAGTTTAGGTAGAAGATTGTACCCATCAAAACTATAATAAGGAATGTAAACGCTTCCACAATTTCATGCTGATTTCAAAGGTCCACCCTCTCCACACACCTGGGGCCGGGCGATGCTGGGGGCACCTGTTCAAGGTCATGGAAATCATGCCAGCGAAGCTTCTCCTCACCAGCCACCTCCCTCGGACTCAGCCTGCTCCACATCCAGTTGGGAGAGTGTTTGTGAGCACGTGCGTGCGTGTGTGTGTGTGTGTGTGTGTGTCCTCCAATCCGCTCGCTCAACAGTGGGCTTTGTATCGACACCGTGCTTGGTGCTCAGGGCTGCAGGGACCATTTCTCAGCAGAAACATGAAGAGTTGGGTGTCCTGGGAGCAGCTTCACTAGCTAACAGACCTGCTCTCAGGTAACAAGTGTTGGCGAGGGTGTGGAGAAAGGGAGCCCACCTGCACTGCTGGTGGGAGTGTAAATTGTCATAGCCACTATGGAGAACAGTGTGGAGGTGCCTCACAAAGCTAAGACTAGAACTACCATGTGATCCAGCAATTCTACTTCTGGGTATTTTTCCAAAGAAAACAAAAACAATCATTTGGAAAGATACATGTGCCCCCATGCTCACTGCAGCACTATTTACAATAGCCAGGAGATGGAAACAAACTAGGTACCCATCAATGGATGAATGGAGAAAGATGTGGTGCATACACACAATGGCATATTACTCGGCCATAAAAACAGAAGGAAAGCTTGCCATTTGCAGCAACACAGATGGACCTTGAGGGCATTATGCTAAGTGAGATAAGTCAGACAGAGAAAGACAAACACCGTATGATCTCACTCACTTGTGGAATATAAACAGCAAACAAACAAAAAATAAATGTACAAACCAAAGCAAACAAAAACAAACATGTAGATACAGAGAACAGAGTAGTGGTCACCAGAGGGGAAGGGGTGGAGGGAGGGCAAAACGGGTGAAGGGGGTCACCTGTATGGTGATGGATAGAAGCTGAACTTTTGGTTGCGAGCACCCTGTAGGGTATCCAGAAGTAGAAATATAATGCTGTAATATAAATAAAACTTATATAATGTTATAAACCAATGTTGCCTCAATAAAAAAAACCCAGTGAATATTAATAACAAAGACACAGGCCCCAGGCGGCTGAGACCCTTAGTCACTCGCTTGGAGGCAAGGCCAAAGAATTAGGATTTTTAAGCAGCCCTCACCCTCTGCTGGTCCCTGGACCACCTTGGGAGACGCTGAGCCCGCATGTTTTGGGGATCAGTTACTTCCCAAGCGCCGCCCTTCCCTCAGGGATCCAGGCCTTGAGGGGCACTATACTGGGAGCAGGGTCAGGACGCTATTCCCAGGGGTCCCTGGAGGGGGAGCTCGAGGGTGGGAGGGAGAAGCCCGAGTCTGGAGGCCCCCAGCCCGACCCTGTGCCTGACGGGCAGAGGAGAGGCAGGAATGGGTCAGTGGTTTTCAACTGTGCTTAGCTTTGCCTTCTGGGGTGGGGTACAGTCGGCTCTTAAGAAAAGGTGGTTTGGATCCCCAAACAGCTCAGGTCATAGCAACAGCCCTGAGACCCTCCGGCTCGGGGTTCCCATGGTTACTTACAAGGAACATTGACAGGGAGGGAGACCAAGCCCACCCAAATGCCCTCTGCATATTGCCACGTGTCCTTAGAGTTGGGGGTGGGGGGAGGCGTTCGCTATAGCTGGTCCCTGCAGAGCAAGGTCCTTGTTTTGCAGACAGGGGTGCTGACAGCCAGAAAGGAGGTTGACTCTCCAGGACAGAGCTCCACAGCCAGGCACCGGGCGGACAGAGTGTTACTCGCTGTTCTCAGTAACCACCCCCTGAACCTTGGGGGCTACAGCGCCGCCCTCTTCACAGTCGGCTTCTCGCGTCCGAAGTCAGGCATCCACAGGAGGTGACTCTGCATGGCCTGGCCACCCCGCCCGGCCCTGCCCACCTCGGTCCCCTCCTCACCCTGCTCCTCGCTTGCCGTGCACAGCTGCCTGGTACAACCCGCCTGATGTCTGCAGGACTAAATTTTTCAAGAAGGGACCAGAGGGAGGTGGGGTGGGAGATGCAGGCTGGATGCTTCTGGATGGTGGCCCCCTTCCTCCACCTCTCTTCCAGACGCTGACATCAAGGTTTACACCCGGCAGAAGTCTCGAGAATTTTTCTCTGAGGAAGCTGGCTAGGCTGAGGGAAAAGCCCTGCCAATTCTGTCAGCCGGGGCTCCGTGACAAAATCACTGGCCCCCCGACCTGACATCCTGGAGCAAAGCTCCCCACCCACCAAGACCTACCATGCCCACAAAGCTCCCATCAGGTTTCAGTGAGCCATTCATAAACACGAGGAGAAGTGCTGATTATCGCCAGATATTTGAGGGAAACTTCTAACATCAAAAACAAAAACAAAACAGACAAACCCAGAACAAGCAAACAAAAAACTCAACTCAGAAAAAAACAGAGTGTAAATCCTAAATTATCATCACAAGGATATACATGTATATGTGTGATGATATATGTATATGTATACAGTATCTATGTGAGATGCTATATATAGTATCTATGTGAGACGATATGTATATAGCATCTAGGTGAGATGATATATATATATATGTATTATCTATGTGAGATGATATATATAGTATCTATGTAAGATGATGTATATATATAGTATCTATGTGAGATGATATATATATAGTATCTATGTGAAATGATATATGTATATGTATACAGTATCTATGTGAGGTGCTATATATAGTATCTATGTGAGATGATATATATATATAGTATATATGAGAGATTATATACATATATACATATATATATACAGTATCTATGTGAGGTGATGAGCTAGATGGTGGACCGTCCACTAAACCTATTGTGTTAATCATTGCATCATTTAAGTAAGTCAGATCATTATGCTGTTCAACCTAAACTTACATAGTGCTGTATGTAAATTATATCTCAATAAAACTGGGGTGGAAACTGGAAAAAATTAGAAACAGGAATATAATAAAAATTTTAAAAGAAACTATCATTAATTTGCTCAGCAAGAAAAGAACAGAAAATGAATTTGTAAAATGAGACCACTATGCTATACAAAAAAAAAATTCAGAGAAAAAGAAAAAAACTCTTGGAAATTAAAAGCAGAATAACAAACATTGAAGATACAATACTACGTTTGGACTATAAAGTAGAACAAAATAAAAAAGGTGGAAAATGGGAATGAAAATTGAAGAAAGTTACAGAATCAGTTCAGGAGATCCAACGTCAAAAAAAAAGTAGCAGCACAGGAAAGAGAGAGAAGAGCAGAGAGAAGGAAATTATCAAAGAAATAATGCAAGAAAGTTTCCAAACACTGAAGGATAAGTGTTTCCAGCACTTACTAGCCCAGCCCTGTGGGCAAAAGTGTCCACTGAAAGCACAACCCTGTGAAGGGTTCCCAACATCAGGCTAAAGAGAAGACACCGTGTGGCCTGGTGGTGAAGACACAGGCCCAGCAATCATTCCACCCGGCTCTACCACTCACCACCTGTGCAAACTGGGACAAGTCAGCCCCTCCAAGTCCCAGGAGCACTTGTCCTCCTATTGCAATGACTTGTTCAATTACCTGGCTCCCTTTATGTACTATGACCTCAGGAGGGTAAGGACTGTCTTATCCTGTTAAACAACAGATCCTAAATCTCTGGGACAGTTCTTGGCACATAGCAAATGCTCAATAAATATTTATTGAATGAATGAGTGAATGAGGGGAAGAGCGTGGGTAAGTCAAGTGGCAGATTGAGGACACAAGTAGCCACCCAGCAGCAACGTCCTAATTGCCTAATAAGTCAGGAACAGTTCCTTTACTACTCACGCAACATCTGTAAAGTACCTACTGTGCGGCAGGCACTAGGAAGGCAAACACGAATGGGATGCAGTCCCAGGCACAGAGGGGCTCGCGGGCTCGCGGGCTCGTGTTACGATCACCAGTCATTCCCTCCGACACACCCTCCCACGCTTAACGTGCACTTCCCCAATGCCTGGACCTCCAGTAGTGAATTCGCCAGCGCTGAACATCACAAGTCAAGTAGGACACCCGAGACAGACGCCACCCACTTCAAAGGGCCCAAATAATCCTGGGATCACAGTGTTCGCCAGGAACAACACGGGGTGAGGGCCCGGCCATGCTGCACCCACAGAGCACCTGTGGTTCTCTCCTCAAAGGGCTGCCGTCCAAACACCCCACAGGCAGACACCTGCTCGCGCGGCTTCAGGGTGTGTTGAGTTCGCAGCTGGAGGAGTTTGCCCCCATCAGCCTTGACTGATCAGCCTTGAAGAGCGTCTCTTTTCTACCTCATTACTGTGCAGCTACCACCGCCGAGCTGCTGGCATAAATATGAGCTATTCCTCCTTCACTTATAATAACCTCATTCTAGTTTCTTCTTCCTGAAGCAGTTGTAGTGTAATGATGTCATGTATTTAAACTTGATAAACATAATTACTATCAACATTTAATTGATTCTTGATTACAATCAATTATATTTCTGAAACAATCAAGCATCCTACAATTAAAAATAATTGATTCATTAGCACACCCCCTTACTTGACAATTACACAAATGCATTATTTATGTAATTAGACACATTTACAGTTCATTATTCCACATTTTATGCTATTGTTACAAAGCTACTAAACTCTCCGGCTTACTTTTTAATCTTCCTCTGGCTAATACTGAGACAGAACACAAAGTTTATTCAAATGGATCCAGAGAAAAATTGGAAGTTACCTACAGCAGCACAATTAAGTTATAAATCAGAAGCCTGAGTAGCACATCAACTCAAAAACAAAAATTAACTAATTTACCTCCCATATTTTCAGAGGAAGATGTGAGGGCCTGGGGTAGCTGGGATCCGATCATGTATTTTACCAGTTAAGCGCAGGCCAAGATCTTCCGAATGCGGAGCAGGGCAAGGGTGTTAGAGAAACAGGAAGCAGGCTGACCCAGAGCAGCCGCTCCTTCGGTCCAGGACAGCAGTTGAATCTGTCCTTGACCCTTCCCCCCTCCCTGCAGGGCCCTCTGACCTCCTGCCCCCAAAGGGCATGGCTCGCTCTGCTGGTGGCCACCGCAGCCGACATCTTAGTCCAAGCTGTTCCCTGCTCTCCAAAGGCCTCTTTCTCCATCTCTCCCAATAACCCTTGCCCCACCGAGTTCTTTTTTCAAAACGGTCAAACTGGCACGTGCATTTTCCTTGTTCACTGCCAATATTCTATTGCATGAAAATAAGAATTCACGGAAGCACCTGAATCCACACTAGAGTAAGACTCAGGAACAGGAGCCGCGAGTGGGCCAGGTATCTGGACAGCTTTCTGGAGACAGAAGGCAGGTGGGGTCGCACGAGTGGACGAGCTGGAGCAAATGACACGATGGCTCCGTCCACCCCCGGGAGAAAGGGCACCAGAAGCAGAGGCGTTCATCCCACCAGGGCAGCGGGGCCGCCGGCACGGCGAACGCAGGGGCGACTGGTGTTAATCTGGGCACTTAATCAGAAGAGTTCGTATGCAATCCCGAAACCACTGCTTCCCACCTGCAGAGTCACTGACTCCCAGGATAAAAGCGGGGTGGGGGGGGCGAAAGAAACCAGCCATCACTCAGGAGACATGGGCCTTCTCCTAGGGGTGCAGCATCTGCGGGGAACAGAGCAGAGACTGGCTGCCCCAGAGCGTCGCACGGGAAGGCGAGAGGCCAGGTGCGGGGAGGAGGCGTCGTGCTCAGGAGGGCGGTGCACTCACACACACCGGGCACCACGCTCACCCGGGCTGCGGGGCCCCTTTCACACGCCCTACCCTCCTAACGGAGGCAGCTATAGCAGAAGAAAATGTCCTTGAAACAGACAAATCTGGACACCTAACAGACATTCCACACGTCAGTGACAACTGATTCCGAAATCCATGTCAGAACATGGAAAAATTTTCGAATTTTGTGGATAAAGCTTCCTTCAGCAATCCAATGTTAAAAAATAGGTTTCTTTTTACAAACAAGTATCAGCCTGGCCTCAGTTTCCCTCCCACAACAGTAAATACTAGAAAAAAGTGAAGCAGGGACTTAAGGGTAAAAAGGAAAGTTGGTGACCCCAAAATTCTACCCCCAGCCAAGGTTTCAGAGCCAACACCCACGGGCCTGTCCTCAGGAGTGCACGCCAGGCCACCAGCACAGACATAAGGAGAAAGTCCCTCAAATACTGGCAAAAGGCCTTAGAGCCACATCGTCAAACAACTCTGGATCATTGTTATACATTAGATGCACCTGTCCTGTGTATTTCTTGAAAGTGAAAACATTTAATGTAAAAAACTAACAGCCTGGTGACAATGTAAGGGGGAGACACACAGGAGAAAGAAGGTGAGGTCAAAAAATAAATGTACCAATCCCCTCCATTTATGTAGGCAAGATGGATAAACAGGTTTAATCCTTAATGTTGATATTTAGACAATATATGCTCTTCTCTTTTCCAGGAAAATGAGTCACCATAATTGAATCAATAAGCAATAGCAAAAAGCTGTGTGAAATTGAACATGTTGTTCAAGAATTTTTTCTAGCAAGCTACCAGCCCCAGACATTTCACAGGCTAGGTTTTCTGACTGTTGCGGAACAGATCATTTCCATGCGAGATAAATGTTTCCAGAACGCACAAAAAGATGGCATGCTTCCCAACCGTTCATTTCCCAAAACCAGCATATCCTAGAGACACGAGCAAGAACAGGTTGAGAAGGAACCTAAAGGCAGATGTCCTTTATGAAGACAGACACAAAAATTATATGTGAAATACGATAGCAGTGTGTTAACAACAGTACATCTGCTACAAACATGAAACAAAGTAAGGATTGATCCAGAGCAGGAGTCCTTTCATACTGAGTGATCACTCATCACAAATACAAAGGAAAGGAGAAGAGCACCATGATGATGTCAATAGATGGTGAAAAACATTTGTGAAAACTTTTCAATAAGCTAAAGAAGAGGAATACTTTCTTGACAAGATTAAAAATACATCCTCAAACCGCAAAGCCAATGGCCAATACCCAACAGTAAACAAGGGGGAAGACAAGGCAGCTGACTGTGGTCAACATTCTGTGGCCACACAACAGAATTAGAAAGGGCAAGACAGATTTGAAAAGATAAAAGAGATATATATATATATATATATATATATATATATATAATTTTGCCCTTTTTTAATTGGTAAAGAAGAGGCAAAACTGACATTAACTCAAATATGATATGATTGTCTACCTGAAAAAAATCAAAAATGCACTAATTTTTAAAATTCCATGAATATAAACATTAAAAAGCAATAGTTTTCCTAAATGCCAGCCTTAACAGTTAGGGCAAAAATGGAAAAAGAATCCTATTTACAGTAGTAAAATTGAATATCTGGAAATTAACCCCACAAAATGTACACTGGGCTCAAAGGACTAAAGCCACAAGCCAGGCAGAGCAACACAGGAAAAGATTTGGACCAAGGGATAAATACGGTATATTCTACATCAGAAGACCAGTGTTAAGATGTACACGCTCACCAAACTAACTTATGAATTCGGTGCAACTCAACGAAAATTCCAGTGGACTTGTTTCTGTAGAGTTGATCATAAAGGCCACCTAGAAGAAGGAAAAGTAAGGAGAAGCAAGGAAACAAAGAATAATAACTTGGAGGCACACAGGATCCTCCCTGCTGAGGCGCCAGGGCACAGAGAGGCCCAGAACCATGGCCAGCTGGGTCTCAGCAGTCAGCACGCAGGTGGTTTGGCATCCAGAGGTGAGGGCTGGCCGCTGGGGCGGGACCCTGACTCCACCTTCGCAGAGGTGGCCCTGAGCGGCCTGTGTGACTTCTCCAATTCCCTCATCACTAAAGCCAGGGTGACTGCATCTCCCGCATAGTCGGCTGTGCACATCAAAGAGGTCAGTACGCGCAAAGCCCTCAGCAGAGGACCTGGCGCAGGGTAAGTCCTATAAAAGCATGCATGACATAACACAGATGAATGGCGCAAGGAAATGAGTTAATGGGCGGGGCGGGGGGGGGGGGACCATGAATGAGACCCACACGTGCTCACAACGCACACCCACTGCAGGGCTCAGAGTGAAGTCTCAAAACACAATTGTGAAGTAGCTGTCGAAAGTGTAGATGGACCTATCACCTTGAGGGAATAAAGTGTTGCTAACCTGAGAGGGAGAGAGGGAGGGAGGGAGAGAGGGAGGGAGAGAGAGGGAGGGGAGGGAGGGGAAGGAGGGTGAGAGGGAGGAGGGTGGGAGGCAGGGGATAGAGAGTGGTGAAATGCAAAACTGGAAAACTGGGAAAGGCAGCAGTTTTTAGAGTCAGAAGTCCTCAAAAAGCCGAGAGGGGTCAGCTTCCATTTGGGGGTCAATGCGATGGGCTACAGCACCTCCACAAACCCAAGTGAAAATAAACAGGTTGGGGCAGAAATAATTTCTGGCCTAAGATTAGGAATTCCTCTACCCTCAGCCTTTAATCTATGGAAACCTCCAGAAAACAAAACAGAAAAACTAAAATATCTCCAATAAACGTCATCCTTTTTTTTACATTAAAAAGTATTTTCTAAGGAAGAGCATCTCCTCATTAGGGCTACAGAATCCACATGAATACAAAAGAATGAGCGCTGTGTCCCAGAAGAGTGCCTGCCTGCGCCCGGGCCCCGCGTTGCGGCTGTGACGGGGGATGGCCTCCCGGTTCCCCTTCCTGAGTCCCGCTGCTGCGGCTTCACAGGCGGAGAGCTGCATCCAGCAAATCAAACCACAGGACATGAAGCACCGCCGCTCCCACACTGCGAGCTCACTGCCCTCACTTGTAGGAAATACGAGGCACTAAAATTCTGACACCACATTCCTTAGAAAGAATGGCGACAAGAAGAAGAAATGGCACAACATGAATCCAGCCTCCCAGATGAGTCAGCCAAACCTTGACAATTGATCTAGGGCTGCTGTGATTCATCCCATGAGATGCTGTCCCCAAAGTCAAGTAGATACCAAACACTCTGGCGAGTGCTGGGCGGGCACCATCAGGCCGGGGCTGCAGAGGAAGCCGTGCCCTCGGCAAGGGCTGGAAGGATTTTTAAGATCACCAAACAGCAGCAACTGACAGGAAATCTATCCCTAGGCGAAAGAGAGAAGGGGGAGGCGTTTGTTTCTGGTGCTGCTCCCCCCCCCCATACCTCCCTCCTCCGTTTCTCCCCACCCACCCCACCCACCTAGGCAGCAGCTTGTCTGGTCCCGAAAATGGCCTGTTGTGTGACTGAAGATGTGACAGGTGGGCAAGGGTTACACCATGGAAGATGCTCGCGCACGCTATCTAATCACAGCCATCCCGGAGAGAAGCCATGGCCCCATCTTTCAGAAAAGGAAACGAAAGCTCTACAAGCAACCTTGCCAGAGTTAGCCCAGGTCTGTCATGCTTGAGGCCCAGGGTGGAGGGCTCCAGGGAGGTGGTCAGAGCCCCAGGTCCTGGGTGATGGCAGGAAGGGGCCACTGCACACGGCCTCTCCCATCTGCTCCCCACCTGACCCCTGCTCTGACTGGCAGATGCCCCCATCAACGCCCTCCTGGTCAGGACTCTAGTTATCGTCAGGTAAGAGTTCAGTGACCATCATGCCGAGGCAGCGAGGATGGATGATGGATTCGGTCACTCATGCCACTCCCTCGACCAGGACCACAGAGGGCCTCGGCAGGGCCGGGCCAAGCACTGCTCCCAGGGTAGCGGAGAGGCAGGGCCCCGACTGTGCAGATGGCAGGAAGTGGGAGGGGGGCAGGGGTGTGTCCCACTGTCACAGGATTTGGACAAGAGGACTGAGGTTCCCTCCTGCCCCTTCCACCCACCATCTAAGGATCCTGGCCCGGCCAGATTATGTGAATTTATCAAAACCCTTCATCTGTAAAATGAGCCAACGCCTACACACATAGCTACGCTGTATCTTCTCAATAAGGAGGCTGTGCGGGTCATACACAGGGGTTGTGAAGATCACGACCTGAATCCCGGGAGCAGCGGGGTATGAACAGGCAGAGAGGAAATGAAAGGCTGATTCAGGCTTCAGGAGGACCAGAAACATACAATGCTTGATTCCTGCTGGCGACGGGGTGAACGAGATTACAATGTTATTTTCCGTAGAGATATGACTCTTTTAATTTCGCTGGAGTATCCAGCTTTAGACAGGAAATCAATTGTCTATTGTTATCAGCCTAGGAGAGGAAATAAGGGCCCACGTCCTTGGGCTGCTGCCTTGGATGTGATTTATTGGAAACAAAGGTTGACTCCTTGATACAGACGCCTGATGGCGGCCCTGGGGCCAGGCTGGTCTGAGCTCAGGCAGCAGTCGGCGGAGCCGCTGGGTGACGAGGGGCGAGCTGAGGGCACGTGGCCTCCACTCAGCCGGCCCAGCCACACCCACACCGGGAACCAAACACCCTGGCAGGCACAGCATCCTTCCGCATCTGACCTGGGCCGACAGCCTCCAGCCGTTAAGTCATAAAGACATGTTCCCGCTCCTTCCTGCAGGACTCAGGGATGCGCCAGGGAGATGCCGGCCGCACCAGTGCCCAGACAGGGCACAGCAACAGCCCTGTTCCTTGTGGAGTTTCTAACAGACGCGGGAGCGACCGCGAGCAAAAGGACACGTTGGGCCTGACGTCCTCCACGTGCCCATAACGACGGCTCCGTGTGTGCTCCCACGGGCACACTGTATACATGCCATATACACATTGTGCAGAGCACTTGTATCTGGAATGTTTCCTAGCTTTAGTAATTTCGTCTTTCGGAACGCAAAACCCCTCCCTCCGCAGAACTGGTTTTTGATTTGCTGGCGTTTGCCTGACAGGATGCGTCTCCCAGGAAGAAACAACACGCTGTTCCTTGCGGCAGCCTTGCCCCCTCTCCTGAATTGCAAGCCGTCTGCTCCTTTAAATCCCACGGAGACCAGCCAGCTACCAGACGGCGCTCTATCCCTGAAATTATTCCCCGGGCAACCACGCTCGGAGCCGGGAGGAGCCCGAGGGCGGAGCTGCTGTCAAGGGGGGACATGGGGCCCTTACAGGGGCACCGGACGCACCCACGGGGAGCTGAGGTCCCCAGGCCGAGCCATGGCCCCGGGATGGGAGCCTCCACCCACCCCACCAGCAGCGTCCAAAGGAAGCAGGTCAGAGGCAGGACCAGGCAGAGGAGCCTGCGATGGGGCGTCGGGAGGACAGCCGGGCGTCTGTCCACCAGAGGCCAAAGGCCGACTGGCGGGCGTGCGGGGACAGGCACGGGGACCGGATCCTGCAGAGTCTGGACCCTCCGTCCCTCCCTCCCCCCGCAAGACAGCTCACAGAGCGGCCCCTGCACAAGGTGACTGCATTTCTGAGCCAAAAATTGAGATGCAGGTTGTAAAAAGAAAAAAAAAAAAGATTATTTTCATTTGTAAGTTTACTCGGGACGTCATAAAGGGATTTAACAAGTCATATGTACTTGTATGTTAAAGAATCAGGTGTATTACAGAAGTGAAACACTATGAAATCAGAAAAAAGCCACTCACTCCTGTTCTCATTCGGTGCGTGGCCCCCGTGGGGTCCGTGTCACCACGCTCCACCCTCCCGGATCCACCTTTAGCTGGGGGGCTGCGGTGGAGGTGGGAGGCAGACACGTGCACAGAAACGACCCCTTTAGCTCGGAAGCAGGAGCCATGAAGGAAACAGCCGGCCAAGGGATGGGACTACAGGGTGATAATGGACCACTTGGTTTCCTGCTGCTGCCACAGCAAATGACCACGGATGCAGCTGCTTAAATCACAAAACCCTAACCTCACGGTTGTGTGGAACCCGGGCTGAACCCCCAGTGCGGGCGGGCAGTGCTCCTCTCGGGATGCTTGCGGAGGAACCGTTCCCTGCGAGACCGCTCCCAGATCCAGAGGCCGCCTGCATCCCGGGGTTCGTGGCCCCTTCCACCAGCCTCAAACCAGCAACGCGGGTTGAATCCGTCACAGGGCGCCCCTGACTCACCCTCCTGCCCCTCCCACTTCTAAGAACACTGGTGGTCCCGCCGGGTCGGGTAACCCAGGACGTTCTCGCTGCTCACCTTCTGAAGCTCCATCCCCTCTGCAAAGACCCTGAGGCCGCTTCACAGCCCAGCGGCTGGGGGTGGGCGTCTCGGGGCCTTGGTCTGCCTTTCGCAGGGTTACGTCAGGGAAGGGCTCCTCGAGATCCTGTGACGCTGAAACTCAGACTTGGCTGTTGGAGATAGAGCTGGCCACGCGGAGAACTGGGGGAGGCACCCCCCAAGGCGAAGGGACAGCAAGGGCCCAGGGCAGGCTGGACGGAGCCCTGCGGGGACGCAGTGGGTGCGAGCAAGAGGGTGGGGCCTGGACGCAGGGAACCCTAGGGTTGGGCTAAAGGTGCAACCAGACCGTCAAAGGTTTTAAGCGTCAGAGTGACGTGATCTGATTTCCATTTTTTAAAGATCACTCTGTTATTAAACATTGAAATGATATTTGAGATGTGTCTTGAGAGCACAGGCAGGATCGAGATGTGAAAAGGCTGAGAAAGGTGCTTCGGGTACACGGAGAGCAAGGACACAAGCCCGGAGGCAGGAAAACTAGACCAGAGACACAGACCAGGAGCGAGGGGCGCAGGGCTGAGGGGAGGGGAGGGGGGGCCTGGGGGGGGCAGAGCCGGAAGGGCGGGACCCTCAGGTGTGGGGGGGCAGAGCCGGAAGGGCGGGGGCCCTGGGGGAGGGGGCAGAGCCGGAAGGGTGGGGCCCTCGGAGTGGGGGGGGCAGAGCCGGAAGGGCGGGGGCCCAGGGCGGGGCCCTGGGGTGGGCGGGGTTCAGGCACAGGGATGCAGGCTGCTGGGTGTCATGTGACTCTTTAGCAAGCCATCAGTGGCCCTGATACTCTGAGTCAGCAGCTTCCTTACATCATCATTAGATGCCATTAAAGAATCAATAATTGGAATAAAGGAGAATCTTTGCACAAGGTCGGCTTGGGAGCTGCTGGGAGTGGCAGCCCTGGAGGACCTGCCCACTGATGACTCGCCTCACACACGCTCTGCCCGGCCAGAAGTCGGTGGGAAGCTCGTTAACTTGGAAACCTTGAAGTCAACCCCCTCCTTTTCTCGCTGCCCTTCCTTTTTAAATTTTTCTTGTTTCCACAGTGTAGGAAATTCCACCTCAGAAAATCAGCCGCTCCCTGGGGCGGGGGCGAGGCCCACAGCCCTGGGCAGCCTGGGGCCCGTGGGAAGGGGCGGCCGAGGCTGTGTCTGCCTTGTGATGTCTCCAGAACAACGAGGCCCCTGCCCGCTCCTACTGTCGGGATCCAAACTGCGGGCCGGGTTGGAGCCGAGTATCACGGGGATTTGTTGAAACGGGAAAATGGAAAATGGAGAGAAAATAGTCAGATGAGAATACAAACTTACCTCTTTGAGTTCTGTCCTGTCCAAGCACAGTCAGTACAAACTTCACACACAAATACACACGTACACACATATACATACAAACACACGCATACACACACACACATGCATGCACACAAACCCACGTACGCACATATACATACAAACATGCATACGCACATACACGCATAGACACGCACACGCACACACATGTGCGCACACGTACACGCATATACATACAAACATGCATACACACACGCATACACATGCGCGCCCAGCCGATCGCTGGAACGACTCCAGTTTCCTCGGAAGTGTCAGCCACCCAGCCCCACGATACCCACCTCACTTGTAGAGGTAAACAAAATCCGAGATCCCCAGCTGTGACCCGAGGCTTTTTGGCAGGTCGCCGTGTCGCGGAAGGGACTAGGCCAGCGGTCCGAGCGCAGCGTCGGGGTTGGAGGCCGGCCCTGCCACACCAAGCGAGCCCCGCTGGCCAGCGTCTGTCTTTCTTACTAAACTGAGGCTGGGAAACAGTTAAGGGCAAACCCACTTCTCAGCAGACACGGGTCTTTTAACCCTCCTTTCCTTCCACACACACAGGCACCGTGGTTCAGACACCACGTCCTGGGCCGGGGCCCCGAGGGCACCTCGAAGCGCCTTCCTTCCCAGGCAGCGGGATTTGCTTGCCCGCCGGGGGCTGCTGAACCCTCGTCCTGGGCTCGGAAAAGGGATCGGGTGAGAGCGTGTGATCCTAGTTTCAACCCCACCAATCCGCTCGAGCACGCACAACGGACTAAACTCTTCACCGCAGGGAGACAGATCCAGACGGCCGGCACTGAACGCTGCACGACACCGCCCCGCTCCCTCACCTGCTGCCACCCTGGGACCTGCCACTACCTGGGCAGGAGGCACCTCCCCTCCTCTGAGTGCTCACTGTCTTCCCCGGAGCCCGAGAGCTCACAGGCTGATCTCAGACCGTGGCTCCAGGACTCCTGGATGGGCCTGCGTCCACCCTTTCCTTCCACCCCTAAAAAGAAAACCAGGTCTGTATCTGTTATGCACAGCCGAAGGGAATGCAACACGGTGCAGCCACTGGGGAAAACAGTATGGATGTTCCTAAAACAAAAAATAAACACAGGACTGCCAAAAGATCCAGCATTTCCACTCCTGAGTGTACACCAAAGAACAGAAGGTAGGACCTCACATTTGTGCACCCGTGTTCATAGCAGCAGTATTCACAACAGCTGAAGGTGGAAGCAACCCACGCCTACGGATAAACGAATGGATAAACACAATGCAGTCCGTCCACGCCAAGGAATAGTATTTATCCTGGAAAAGGAAGAAAATCTAACGCACGCTACAACATGGATGGGCCTTGAAGACACTATGCCCAGAGAATGAAGCCAGTGACAAAAAGACAGGTACTGCGTGGTGCCACTTACCCGAGGTCCCCAGAAGAGACACACCTGCAGAGACACAAAGTAGGGCGGAGGGGGCGGGGCTGGGGGAGGAGGGGAGTTAGGGTTTGTGGGCACAAAGTCTCGGGTTTTTAAGATGGAAGGTCCCGGAGGTGGACGATGGTGAGGGCTGCACAGCCCTGTGGACGTACGTAACACCGCGGACCTGTAACGTCTGAAAATGGTTTAAATGGTACATCTTATCAGGTGCATTTTACGGTGATAAAAATATTCAAAAAGAAAAAGAAGGCCAGGTTTTAAGCAGCAGAACCGCGGGCAAGGCGTTCTTGCCATCTGAACACCTGCCCTTATGAGGCCTCTGGACCCGCAGCCGTGAAAAGAGTGTGGGCTCTGAGGCCAGGCTGGGGCCCACCACCCAGGCCCTGAGCAAACTGGGGCCAGCTTTGGCTTCCTCCCGCACAAAACGGCGAGAATGCCCGCTGCCGCATGGGCCTCCCTGGGAAGCCGCAGGGTCCCCGCGCGCGTCCGGGCGGGAGCGCACATCCCAGCCCCCGCTGCCTTTTTTGGAGCCCCGCCGGGAAGGAGTGCTGGCAGCCAGCTGGGAAACGCCACCACAGGAGGTGTGAAGGGCACCCTGTTCACGGGACTTGTAAAACAGAAATGTGACTGATGAAGACATACAAATGGCCAAGAAGCACGGGAGGAGATGCTCACCGTCACTGGCCATCAGAGGAATGCAAATCAAAACCGCGATGAGCAACCACGACACGCCCACCAGGATGCTATTATCCAAAAGCGTGGAAAATGACAAGTGTCAGCGAGGATGTGCAGAAATTGGAGCCTCGTGCGTTGCTGGTGGGAATGGAAATGGTGCAGCCGCTTCCGAGAACACTTTGTCAGTGTCTTACAATATTAAGCACATAGTTACCGTATGACCTAGCAATTCCACTCTAAGTGTACGCCCAGGAGAAATGAGAACACACGTCCACGCAAAAACCTGTATGCTGTGTCAGCGGCAGCTTTATCCACAATGTCCCCAAAGTGGAAGAAACAACTCAAAGGTCCATCAAGTGGTGAACTGATAAACAAAATACAGGCAGACCTCATTTTATTGCGCTTCAATAAACTGGGCAGATACTGTGTTTTTTAGAAATTGAAGGTTTGTGGCAACCCTGCACCGAGCACGTCTATAGGTGCCATTTTTCAAACAGCGTTTGCCCATTTTATGTCTCTGTGTCACATTTTGGTAATTCTCACAGTATTTCAAACTGTTCCATTATTACTATATTTATTATGGTACCTGTGAACAACATCTCTGATGTTACTGTTACAAAAGAATTAGGACTCACTGAAGACTCAGATAATAGTTGGCGTTTTCAAGCAATAAGGTATTTTTAAATTAAGGTCTATGCATTGTTCTTTTAGACATGATGCTATTGCACACTTAATAGACTACAGTATAGTGTAACCACAACTTTTACATGCGCTAGGAAACAAAAATTTTGTGACTCATTCTATTGCAACATTCATGATATTCGGGTGGTCTGGAACCGAACCTACAGTATCTCCGAGGTGTGCCTGTGTGGTATATTCATATAATAGAATATTATTTGGCACTAAAATGGAAGAAAATACTGCCACATGCTACAACATGGATGAACCTTGAAAACATTATGTGAAGTAAGGGAAGTCAGACAAAAAAGAAGACATATTATGGGATTTCATTTATACTAAATGTCAAAAAACAAAAGGCAAATAGGCTGAGAAAAAAGTAGATTAATAATTGCCTAGGGCTGAGGTCACAGGGGAGGGAGTATAAACGACCTGATGTTACTTTTCAGGGAGATGGCAAAGTCCTGAAATTAGATTGGGGTTGGCTGTACAACTCTGTAAACATACTGGCATTCATTGAACTGTACCCTTGAAACAGGTGAGCTTTCTAGTATGCAAATTATATCTCGATAAAGCTGTTTTTAACAGCAACCCTGTGCCCTCCCTCTGACTGTCACGCCCCTCTGTCAGATGAGGATCAGCCCTACAGCAGCAAAGAAATAAAACCTAGAGTCGTGAAATCTACTCATTTCGTAGGCGCATTAAGGGCTCGTAAGAAAATGCCAAGCCCTGCAGGACCCTCAGGTCTCAACGTTTCTTCTTCACTGATGATTTTCTTTCTTTCCTTTTTGGCTGTCATGTGCAATGCATACTTTACGAGAGAAGAGACAAAAGTTATAGCCCAAATCACACCACTGGCTGAAACGAGGTAGCTGGCGGATACGCCCATGGAAACGCCGGGGGATGTGGGATCAGCAGATTGCTTCCTGCCCTCCTCTTCTCCTTCAATATGAATCTCCTCCAACAAGGTCAGCGCTGTGGCGTTTAGATACAGGGCCTCTTTGGGATATAATATGCTTGTGTGCAACATCATGGCAGAGGCAGCAGGCTGATAGGCTAGGAGGAAGGGCAACAAGAAAGACGGAGCCCTTGATGAGTATTCATTACACGTCAGGGTTAGTAGTGTGGGCTTACCGAGGACTTAATTTCAGTTAAACCTCAAAACAGCCTATGTAGTAGTTACCATTACCCCACTTTACAGATGAGGAAACAGAAGGTTCATTACGCGCTCGAGCTCTCGCAGTGCAGGGGGCCCGGGTTCGATCCCTGGTCAGGGAACTAGATCCCGAATGCCGCAACTAAGACCCGGCGCAGCCAAACAAATAAATTAATATTTTTTAAAAAATTATGTGCTCGAGGTGGTGATTCTGCATTCAGGGTCAAATGTGATGCTCGGGGCCTGGCCTCCCAGGAGATGGCAGGTCCCAGTGTTCCGGAAGAGCTGCTGGAATGCTGTCAAGGAAGTTATGCCTCACAGGGAGGTGGTGGAGCCGAATTCCCAGGAGAGAGGTCAGGAGAGGAGCGGTGACCGGCACCAGACACAGCCTAGTTCCCCAGCTGGTAGAACACCCTTAAGATGACAATGAAGCTACGCTCCTTAAAAGGAAACAAAACCGAAACTCCAGGAAATCCTCAGCTAGAATTTCTTAACCGATTGGTTGTTGGTTCAAGGACTCTGCGCTTCGTGCTCAGTTTTACCTTTGAAACCGTCCTCGTCACTAATGAGCACTAGGGACACCCCAAGCCCCCGCCAGCACCCTCCCCCTGTGTCCGCAGGGAGGGCCGCGAAGCTTGAATCCCACACACTCAAGGTCATCCTCTGTCTCTCACCGGCTCTGGCGGCACCCAGTCGATCTCCAAACCCGCCTCGCTGGCAGATCTACCCGCAGCCTCGCACGGACACAGCTCCTAACTCAGACGCCCCGGCAGCGCTGCTGTGAACCCCACGGCGTCTTCAGGGAGCATCGCTCACGCAGACGATTGCTCCCCTCCCGGGGCAGCGGCGCGGTGCGTGAACAAGAGTAAAAGCCACGTGAAGAGCATCCTGTCTCCAGCCTACAGCGCTGCCTTCCTGCCGAGAAAGCTCCTCCGTGGAACCGGGGCCTGCGTCGCCCCTGCTCCCCGCGTGTCCCGGGGGACGAAGCCTCCTCCGCGCGCTGCCGGGCAGGGCTGGGGAGTCCGGACCTCGCCACCGGCCTGCCCTCGCTCCTGGCCCGTCGTCCCTCTGTGGCCCCGGGATGCCGCCTCCCCCTGCTGGTCTGGGGGCAGAGGCGGCTGGGTGGGGACAGCTTGAAAGCCTTTCCGGGCTCCTTCCTGCCCCGGAGCCACGTGCTCTCCTTTTCCGATGGGGAGTCCTCGGAAGCCTAACCCTGCTCTTGCCCTCCATGCCCGGTGCTCAGAGGCACAGACACGGGGAGGCAGTTCCTGCTCCTCCGAGCTCCCTTCCCGCCCCTCCGCCCCTCCTCCCTTCCAGCACCCCGGGTCAGCCGTGAGCACCTGTACGCACCCTGAACCCACAGCAGGCCGTGCGCGAGCAGGTTTAACCGTCTGTCCGTGCCCTGGACGCCGGCCTCAGCCCCCGCCCGACTCTCATCTGCCTGCCGTCCTCCCGCAGTTAACTCACGGGGGTTAAGTTGCCTCTTACAAATTACTCCTCAGTTTACTGGCTTCATACAACGACTGATTATCGCTCGAGACGCCGAGGGTCAGGGATTCCGGCCGGGCTCACTGGACGGGGCTCGTCTTCACTTCACACGGTGTTGGCCGGGCAGCTTACTGGGCTGGAGGGTCCGGCTGGCTTCCTCCCGTCTGTGGGGTCTGTCCCTGGAGCACATCTGCCCTCCTCCGACGGCGTCTCCCTGTGTCCACGTGGTGTCATTCTCCAGCGGGCAGAGTGGAGCCAGACGCCCAGAGCAAACGCGGGGCTGCCAGGCTGCTCGTGGTGAGGCCCAGGCTGGCTCGGTGTCACTCCAGCACATTCAGCCGTCCAAGTGTCCCAAGGCCGGCCAAGATTCGAGGGAGAGGACGTCCCGGGACGGGAGGAGGGCCTGGCACTCAGGAAAGGGCCCCACGGCCACCTGTGCAGGCCGGCCTCCATGTGACCTTCTCATGTCCCCACGGTCCTCGTCTGCCGTGGACACTGGCCTGAAGCCGGACGGGCTCCTTCTCGATGACTCAGCCCCAGGAGGGTGTCCACGAGGACAGCGCCACTCCCGTGCACACTCGACTCCCAGCTCCGCACCGGCCACTGACGTGACCTGGAACAAGTCAGTTACGCGCCCCGGTGACCGACTGTAAACGGAGTTTGCCTGCGCACACCTCGCAGGGCTGTCAGGAAAGTCACTGGACGGCAGGCCCTCGGTGGTGGAAGCGCATCTGTGCTGGGACAGTGCGGCAGCGTCCCTCCAGACTCACCGCCTGACCCCCAGGGCGCCGGGGCTCAGTCACCTGCCCAGCGTTCGTGGGCTCTTCCTTGGCGAGGCACTTAGCGGGGTGGGGACTGAGCGGCTCCTCCGGCTCCTGGGGAGCCGGCACGGGGAAGGTGGTGTGGACCTCCCTGCGCCTCTGTGGAGAGCGAGAGCAGCGTCAGCCGCTTAGGACCAGCGCGCGGATGAGACGGACAAGCGCACAGCCCTGAGGGTGGTCGGCACGTGGCAGACGTGTGCACACATCTGTGGCCCCGCCGCCAGGCGGCAAGGAAGATGGCAGGGTTCCTCCTGCGTCCCTCCTCCGACCTCCGCCTTCCCCTCACTCCCCAGACCTGGCCTCATCACTTATTCACAGCACGCCGTTCTACGCAATTTTCTATCAGCCGGGTGAGCCCTCGGCGAGATGGAGCAGCATGGATAAGTGAAGACACTCAATAAAGCCTCGAGGTGCACGGACCCCTCATCGACCGCCGCCCCGCGCCCTCTGACCCCTGGCCCTCAACCTCTGCCCTCGGAGAGGACAGACGAGTCAGCACTTTCCCCGCTGCCCACGCACCTCGCTGAGCTGGACCCCGAGTCCCCTCCCTGGCTGGCCCGTCCTCTCGGTTTCCCTCTGGCAAATGTCACCGGCTCTGGTGATTTACGCCACTGGGGACATCGAGCTGCCCATGGCCTCGTTCCTGGGGCTCCATCTCTCAGAGCCTGACTTGGACTTACTGTGAGGAACGAACGTCCCTGGAACAGGAATGCCTCAGCGCCTTTGCAGGGAGGTCGATGCCCGGGGCTGCCAGCTCCTCCAGGCGGGGCCTCTGCACACAGACAGGCCTGGAGAGCCGGCTGGGGACCTGCAGGGGGGTGGGGGGGACAGGCCTCGTCCTCCCACGAGCGCGGGAGCCCCCTCCGCCCTTGTCTCCCGCCCGCTTTGGCCTCACGTTGGCCCGACCTCCTGACCCCTCACCCGACCAGCACGGGCCCTCCGAGCGCTCCTTTCTGCCTCTTACATTTTTAACGACTAAATACATGTTCTTCTGTTCCATTACAACAAGCGCCAAGCAACCTTCAAATGCGCCTCTGTACACCTCTCTGAGCTCAGGGGAGGCCACGGGCGGACGGCTGAAAGGGGAAGAGAGGCTTCAGTAAATATGCGTCTGCATCCGGCAACGACTCCGCTGCTGCGGCACAGCCAGGGGTTCCCAGGAGACGCCCCGTGCTCGGCCTGGCCCAAGTTTTCTCGATTAAAATCACAAGGACACAGCTGCATTTTCAGCCAGCAGAAAGAAGCTTTCCTGAAAACTCCTTTTCTTCCCCGGACCTCGCCTGACTCAGCGCCCCGGGCCCCTCCCGTCTCTCCCCGAGGCTCCCAGAGGCGAGGACCACGTCTCGGGGGGCCTCGCGCTCACCCGGGCCTCTGGGCCCTCCGCTCGGCCTGCCCGCTCCTCCAGCCCCGGGTCTGTTCCCTGGGGACGCCAGCCTGTCCTCAGGCGACAATCTCGGATGCCGCCTCTTCTCTGAAGACTTCCCTGCTGCGTTCAGTCTTGGAGTCCCAGGAAGGACCACTGCCCCCTCCTCGCTGCCACCAAGGCCCCCCGTCCTGTGTGACGGTGACCGCCAGCGCTCGGCCCTCCCGGGGTCAGGGCCTCTGCACACTGATGCGACCTTGGCCTGGTCCGGCGGGTTGCTAGGTCGACCGCCCCCCTCCAGCCCTTGTTAAATAACCACAGGACTTGGAAGTGATCACCCATCTCCACGTCACTCCACAGGGAGCTTCGGCTGGTTGGAAGGACTTGGCAGGACCAGGCCAAGGAGCAGGAGTGGAGGCCACAGCCCGGGAGGCGTGGCGATGGGGTGCGGACGGGGTGCGGACGGGGTGGGGAGGGCAGCATGTCCGGCGTCCGTACGTGAGCGCCAGCCCCAGAGGTGCCAGTGACACTGCTGCTCGCGTGGCACTGGGACACGTGCAAAGAAATGCCCGTCTCGCGGAGACTGTCGTCCCGTGGGGAGAGGAACGGAGCCGCGTGGGACGCCGTCCTGCACAGGCCAGGATGCCCGGTGACGCGGGAGGAGCTCCCCCTGGTGGCCGGGGGGAGGGAGGGCGGCTGGCGGGCTGCAGGCGGTGTGCCCGAGCCTGGGCTCTTCCTGGGCAGCGGGAACGGGGGCATGTGCTGCTTTGCCTCCCCCAGAAAATACCTGCCTTGATGCACAAGATCAACTATAGAGTAATGCTTCTTGAATAAAAAATTAATTGTAAAAGGAACTTCATACCTCATTCTAAAGATTACATAATTTTTATAAACTAGAAATAAGGTGCTGACATTCATGTCTTGATAGATTATAAAAGCCTCTCCCACCCTCCCTTCTGCTCGGGCGGCCGTAGCAAGATACCACCCGCTGGGGCTGGAACATAAGCTCTGAGGCTGGAGGACGGAGACCAAGGCCTCGGCAGAGCAGCATCTGGTGAGGACCCGCTTCCCGGTTCCTGGACGGCGTGTGCTCGCTGTGTCCTCACCCGGAGCAGGGCGCTCGTGGGGTCCCATCTATAAGGGTATGGATCCCATCGTGATGCTCCGCCCTCGTGACACCGCCACGGTGGCAGTTGGGCTCCAGCCGGACGGGTGGTCCTGTGGCCTGGCCTGGCCGGTATGAGGTGGCATCATTTCACTCACACCGGACAGCACCTGCTCTCACGGACCCGCCTGCACAGATGCAGGAGGGTGGGCGTTGCCCAGTGGCAGCTACCTGCACCTGCTCTGCCCACAGGCCAGCATCCATGGGCACGTGAGCCTTGTCACCCTGGAGCTGGCACTGCCTCCGGGCAGACGTCTTCCACTCAGAGGAGCGGGTTCCTAGTGCCAAACTCAAGTGGTTTTCCCTTCTCTCACGCAGCCAAGCATTCAAAACCGGCCCTTGTTTTTATTGAACCGTATCTGGGGCATGTACTTATTACAGAGTTCCTCCCCCGAGAATTTTGAGTTCCTTTTCCTCACTGAGAGAGAAGAATTAATGACCGTCTTCACCATCATCCCGACTACGTTTGAAGTTCTTACGCTTTTCGGGTAGCGACAGAGCCCACTCCGTCCCAGCGGCCCCTGTGCTGACTCAACCGGTTCTCGCTCCGCTTTGGATCAGCCACTCCACGTTTGGGCCATAGCTTCCGGTTTCCATCAGTTGAGGGTCAAAAACTCGTTGAACTCATCCAATTATATACCAAGCACTGCGCTGTCATTTTCATAAATTCTCTCATTTCTTACTCCTCAGGAAAGAAGGAGCGTCATTGTTAAAAATGCAAACAAGGAAACTGACGCACAGAGTTTTGACTCTTGGGACAAGTGGTGTGGCCAGGATTGGAACCTGCGTCTGCTTGGCTCCAGAGGCAGGGCTCCTTCAAGCACATCAGAGCTGTTTCCAAATGCCACGCTGCCACCATGCTAATTCCCTGCTGCCACCAAGCTGCCACCATGCTAATTCCCTGCTGCCACCAAGCTGCCACCATGCTAATTCCCTGCTGCCACCAAGCTGCCGCCACGCTGCCGCCATGTTACTATCAGCTGCCCATGCAATTGCAGAAGACAAGGAGTCCATTGCTGGGAAAATACTGACCGCATTTAGGACACGGAGGTCTACGCTCCATTCCCTGTTCCTACAGGACCCAAGTTTGAGTTGTTTTGGTCCAAACCCACATGAGGCCGGGGCAACTGAACAAGCCTCTCCCACGTGTCCCAGGAGTTCCCTTCCCTGGTGAGTGGCAACCAGAGACCAAATCCTAGCATCCCCAGAACACCTCCCTGGGAGCAGGGGGGACACGTCCACTCACTGCCCCCTACTTCAGTGTAACTCAGTAAAAGTAGCCCAGTGGGCTACCTGGAGACGCTTTGAATAGTTTTAAAATTTAATGATTGAACGTAGACCCACCTACATCCGTTTCTTGTCGCACACGCAGACACACTCCAAGAGAGAACAACCCCCGCTGTCAGACGCTGTTCACCACACGTCGTTTCGTACCGTGTGGCCTGATACGATTTCTCCAGGGTCTCATGCATTTTGACAAGTGCTTCCTCATCACTGTGATTCAGCACAGAAGGCTACAGTCCCCACCACTGGGCACCAAATGGTCCATTCAGCAAAGACTTATGGGGTCCTTCCCACAGCCCCGGAGGTGCTCTGGGCGCTGGAGATAGTGATGGAAATGTGCCGTATCTGGTGGGTGCACACAGGGTAAAACCCCGTAGAACTGGATACGCACAAGCACAGATGAACACAAAGAAACCAGGGACATCAGAACAAGACTGGGGGGCCATATCCACGCCAACACCTTGGTAAGAGATTGACTGTAGTTTTGCAAGATGTGTCTATTGAGGGAAGCTGGGTAAGGAGTATGGTGGGGTCTCTCGGCGTTATTTCTTTTTTTTAATTTTAATTATTTATTTTTGGCTGTGTTGGGTCTTCGTTGCTGCGTGTGAGCTTTCTCTAGTTGCGGCGAGCAGGGGCTACTCTTTGTTGTGGTGCGTGGGCTTCTCATTGCGGTAGCTTCTCTTGTTGTGGAGCACAGGCTCTAGGCACACGGGCTTCAGTAGTTGTGGCACGTGGGCTCAGTAGTTGTGGCTCGCGGGCTCTAGAGCACAGGCTCAGTAGTTGCGGCGCACAGGCTCCGCAGCGTGTGGGATCTTCCCGGACCAGGGCTCGAACCCATGTCTCCTGCATTGGCAGCTGGATTCTTATCCACTGCACCACCAGGGAAGCCCTCTCTGAGTTATTTCTTACAATCGGTGTGAATCTGCAACTACACCAAAATAAAAAGCTAAAAAATAATAAAGGAGGGGAGCCCAGATTTCTTCGCTTACCCCCAGAGACTCTGACCCAGTAGGTCTGGCTGGGCCTGGAGATGGGCACAGAATGAACTCCCCTGGGACCTAGAGGTCACCAGGACTGAGGGCCACCCCGCGAGCAATGACGTCCTGCAGCATCGCCCTCCCGGCCTCCCATCGTGGGAGGGTAGAGGCAGACATTTCCCAGGACGCCTCGACTTCAGCCGAGCGTGTGTAGCTGCTTCTAATGTGACCGCGCGGGTGAGCGACTCCCCTCACTTGCACCACCTGGTTTCTTTAAGGAGCTTCCAAACATTTTAACCGTCTCACTAATCAAATCGCGGGCGGTGCGGGCTTCCCCACCATGCCCTCCTTGCTTAATTAACCTGCGTCTCCCAGCAGCAGGGGCGGGCCGTGCGCTGTGCTCTCCCCAGGCAGATCCACGTCTCAGGCTCCTGGGCTGGGTCCTGACGGCTGTCACGGGCACAGTGCCCGTGAATGATGCAATTCAAGGGCACCGCGGTGATCAAGGGGGAGGGCAGCGATTGGGAGGCAGAGCACCGTGCTTTTTCATTACCTGCAGATCTCAACGGCAAAAACAATATTCCCGTTCTGTTCAAGTTAATATGATTAACTATGATTAATAATTTTTCTCTTTGTACTTGGTGGAGTGGTGCTCAAAATTACGATAATCATAATACCTTGTCTTATAGAGTCCTTCCTCCAAAGAGTTCAAAATCTTCCAGAGATTGCTTCGACTTAATCCTTCAACATTGCTGTGCAAAGAAAAAATGTCAGACTATTGGCTCAGATTAATATACCCCACTTGGTTGGGGTTAAACTAAGACGAGAGACGGAAAGTAACGCATCAAAAGTCCGACATTTCCTCAGTGTCAATCTGGGGAGAGCTTCCAACTGCCCATTAAGACTGTGTCTGTCGGGATATAAAATCTGACTGCACGACGACATCTCAGCATCGTAACCCAGCGACACCCACTCGCCACTCACGTCACAGGCTCACGAGCCCCAGGGACCAGGGACCGGGGCCCCTCCAACGTGTGGCTTGGCCAGAGTGGCCACGGAGGCCTTGCTGACCTCCGCGTTCACCTGGCTGTGAGCACAGCCCAACGGCAGGAAGGACAGCACAGGGGTTTGGGGCGAGTCCTGGGAGAAACGCAACACAGGGCCGTGCTCGCTTTTGGCCCCAGTCACGCGGCCAGAGGAACTGTAAAAGGCTCAGAAATGCAGGTGTGCCGAAGCACAGGTGAGCCTCTGCACCTGGAACAGGAGGTCCACTGTCTCAGCCCCACGCTTGTGCTGCCAACCGCATCCACCTGCTTCAGGAAGAACATCGAAGGAGAGGAAGCCGTGAAAAATAACTCGTGCCAACCCACACGGAACTTCAAAGTCTCACGAGGAAAGAAACAAGCCCTACTTGTTTCTATAGAGAATCTACTTACCCCCCACACTCACTTTCATTCCTTCCCTTTCTCCTTCTTAGCAAAGACAACAAGTCACTTCTGGTGCCAGCCGAGATGGAGTAGGTCCACCCCAAGCCGTCCCTCCACTGACCACAGCTGGAAGCTCAGACAGAATCCAAACAGAGTGTCTGGGGACCCTGAAACGTAGCCAAGAGCAGGCAGACTGGGGAGGGAAGCCAAACTGGAGGAATGGTCAGCACAGGGGCCAGCTGCTGGGTCCTTTCCCTCCTTTATCTCAGCTTTGTCCTAAATGCAACCTGAGTCTCAGAACTCTCGGTGAGGGGCCTCCCCGGTGGTCCAGTGGTAAAGAATGCGCCTTCCAATGCAGGGGACCCAGACTCGATCCCTGGTCAGGGAATGAAGATCCCACATGCCGCAGGGCAACTGAGCCTGTGCACCGCAACTACTGAGCTCTCGCGCCTCAACGAGAGAGCCCGAGTGCCGCAACTAGAGAGAGAAAACCTGCATGCCACAACTAGAGAAAAGCCCACACGCCACAACGAAGACCCAACACAGCCAAAACAAATAAAGAAATAAAATAAATAATTTTTTTTAAAAAAAAAAGAGAACTCTCGGTGAGCAGGACATAACTCCTGGCCAGAGGATGTGCGAGGGGCACCTGAGAGGCAGAGTGCTGGGGGAGCCCGGGGTCCTCTCCCTCTTCCCTCTCCCGGCCCTGCTCCAAGGTGGCTCCGTCATGAAGCCACAGCCACAGCCAAGGCGGGAGCTCCTAAAATGCCAAGAAAAGCCCACCTCTCTGGGGCGAGCTGGGAAGATGGGCCCCTGCGTCCCAAAGGATTAGGGGACGGATCCTGCTTATCTTTCCTCTTTCTTTTTCTTTTGCCATTTGCCCTGAAACCACCCCAGTTCTGTGAAACGGAAATACAGTGCATGGGGTGAGGCGGGGGGTGGGGGGGGGGGTGAATCTAAGGCTCAGAGGAACCAGAACTTTCCAGCCCAAAGCCTGGGGTGTGGGGAGTACTGGGGAATTCCTGAGCGGAGAGGGTTCAGAAGATGCACCACTATGTGTGTGAGCTGACCCATGTCCCCGACTTACTTCCAGCTGTGCAAGCAGGGGACCCACCTAAGGAAGCACAGCCAGGCTTTGAAACAGAGCCGATACTGACATCACTTCCCACAGATGGTGAGAAGGGCCCTGGGCAGAGGGTCTTACTCTAGAAAGTTTTAACGTTATTTCTGAAAAGGCAGCTCCCTTCACTTTATCACCTTTACCCCCAGCCCCGACCAGCGGCCAGAGAAAGGTGAGGGTCACCACCGTGGGCACCATCCTTGCACAGGACGGGCAGCAGGCACGATGGACTGAGTGTCTCTCGCTAACAGGCCCCTCCGTCCCACCCAACGCCACCCCAAACGTCCTTCCACACAAGAGCCCAGGTCACTGTTGGTACTTCAGTGGACTGACCGCGCAAGGTCGGCGACCTCACTCCGTAATCTCCAGAGTTTGCTCCAGATTTGTAGGTTCTATTCTTTAGCTCGTTCCAAGGCAGCAAATCAGAATTCTCTTTCTTTTAAAACCAGAAAAAAGGGACTTCCCTGGTGGCGCAGTGGTTAGGAATCCGCCTGCCAATGCAGGGGACATGGGTTCGAGCCCTGGTCCGGGAAGATCCCACATGCCGCGGAGCAACTAAGCCCGTGCGCCACAACTACTGAGCCTGCGCTCTAGAGCTTGCAAGCCACAACTACTGAGCCCACGTGCCACAACTGCTGAAGCCCGCGCGCCTAGAGCCCGAGCTCCGCAACAAGAGAAGCCACCGCAATGAGAAGCCTGTGCACCGCAACGAAGAGTAGCCTCCGCTCGCCGCAACTAGAGAAAGCCCGTGCGCAGCAACAGAGACCTAATGCAGCCAAAAATAAAATATAAATTTATTTTTAAAAAAACAGAAAAAATAGTTTATACACAGAAGGAAAAGGAAATAAATCAGAATTCTCTATGTTCCTTAGGGAAGGGGAGAGAAGGAAAAAGGTATTGATTTGTACATGAAAACAGTTTATATCACGCGGGTGCTGGTTTTGTGGTTATAATGTTAAAGGTGGGTTAGTAAACTCTGGTGACTGGGGAGGCCGGCGGAAGGGAGCTCGGCTGATTGGATCATCTTAAGACAGTTAACTCAGCGGCCTTGTGCGAATTCCTGATTTCAATAAATTAGCGGATGAATACGTGTAACATGTTCACTAAAACATCTTAAACTAATTTATGTGCTTCTTCCGAGTCTTGGCCACAGTCACCAACATCAGTGATCAGAGTTACACAGGTGGCGGGGGTTAAGGGAGACTGAATCCTGCTGCACTTTTATAACCACAAAAGCAGCTGGGGTGAGCGTCTTCCACGGAGACAAGGGCCCCCGTGAGCCTCCCGACCCCCACCCCCCAGGACGGACACCTGGTCTCCTCTCCAGCCTTGCAAATCGACCCCTGTAGACTCCACTTTACCCATTATTATAACACAGCCCTCTGGCTGGTCTCCTTGTTTCCCAGGCAACCCTGAACAGCTGCTCAGGGAATGTCCTCAAATTCACGTCCTGAGCCTGGCCTGGTGCGCACACACGCCAGCCCTCTCGTTCGTTCCCCGGTGGCCGCCGTCGGTGCAGCTCAACCCGCCTGCCTGGCGTCCACGGTCCCATGGGCACCACCCGTCCTCCTGCATCTCCCGAGGCCGCCCGGCGCCCAGCACAGCCTCGGTCTCTCGAGCTCCCGGTTTCCCTCAGGCCTCTTCAAGTGCCATCACTGGCCTCTTTGCCAATCTTTTACCTCTTCTGAAACCCTTGATATTTTATTCTTATTTTAATTCTGCTTAGGATTAAATCACACATTCACCAGTCTGTTGCTTGCCTCTACTGTCAAAGAAAAACCAGAGCTGGATACCGTGGTAAAAACAGATTTTATTCAGGAGTAAGATGGAAGAAAAAAGGCGTCAGTACAGAAGCAGTACAACGGAAGCACGTGGGGATTCACAGCCAAGGAGCGGGTGGGGTCAGTGGCTGGAAAATCACTCAGAGGAACCACCAGGGATGTGGGAGGAGGAGGGAATTCGGGGAACCGGACGCAGCAGCGTTCTCGCAGCAGGCAGACGTGGGGCTCTCCCTGCGGGAGGAGGCATCCCATTAGATAGGCAGATGGGGCGATTCCCGCTAGACCAACTTAGCAGGACTCTTGCTGTGCCTGGACAACGCAGAGATGGATACAGAGGCCCAGAAGTTGAGGGCTAGTTGAAAAGCTGAGGGGGGCCTGCAGAGCGGGTCAAGGAGAGAGTCCTGGTCGCTAGACTGTGAGCCCCCGGACAGGGGCTCTGCCACCCCCTGCCGCCCCGTGCCTGGCACAGGTGCCCGCCTGCCCGCTGCGCTGCGGGGCGCTGAGCAGAGCCGAGGGCAGGTGGTGACGCGTGGGGTGCGTGTCCCCCTGGCTGAGCAGGAGCCCCGTGCCCCCCACTCTCCCTGTCCCGGTGCCCGGGCCCCGGCTGGTGGCTGTGGTGCCAGGGCTGCGGGGTGCGGGCACTGAGCAAATGCTGGTCGAGGGAATGGACGAATCACTGACCCCTCGACACCTGGTTAAGGGACTGAGGCTGAGATAAGCGGGGAGAGTGGACGGGCCATCGGAGGCTGTAAGGCCGTTTCCCTAGAGCAGCCGCGTGTAGCAGGGCCCCGGCCCGGGCCCCAGGCAGCGCTTCCTGCACATTTATATGCCAGTGTGTGACTACAAATGCAAATCAAAGCTCACCCACCACAGGAGAAGTCGGGGGAGAGGGCCCTGGTCTCTTCCATCTGGAAATGAATTCCGCTCCGTGACAGGAGGGGCCATTACACACACCACTTCAGAGGAATCCAGTCAGGGGAGTTTGTTTTTTTTTTTTAATTAATTATTTATTTATTTATTTATTTATGGCTGTGTTGGGTCCTCGTTTCTATGCGAGGGCTTCCTCTAGTTGCGGCAAGTGGGGGCCACTCTTCATCACGGTGCGCGGGCCTCTCACTATCGCGGCCTCTCTTGTTGCGGAGCACAGGCTCCAGACGCGCAGGCTCAGTAATTGTGGCTCACGGGCCTAGTTGCTCCGCGGCCTGTGGGATCTTCCCAGACCAGGGCTCGAACCCGTGTCCCCTGCATTGGCAGGCAGATTCTCAACCACTGCGCCACCAGGGAAGCCCAGGGGAGTTTTTAGGACGCTCAGTATAACAAGCTCCGGATGGCCGCTGCGTGAGGGCTACAGGTGGGAGAGCGCAGTGGCCAGTCCTGGGTAACACAGGCCCTCGTCAGGACGGGTGGACTCTCTCCAGGAATCGGCGTCCCGAGCACGGGGCAGCGAGGGTCCTGGTGACATTGCTGTCATGGGGACCACCTGTAAGAAGCTGCCACCTCTTGGGGTTCTGCATTGGGCCAGGTACTGTTCTCTTTCATACATTATAACATGCACCCTGAGGACACTGTAACGTGAGTACCACTATCCCCACTTTACAGATGGGGAAACTGAGGCACACGGGAGGTGAGTCATCCTCCGACAGGAAGCGGCAGGTCTGAGCCCAGGCCCCAAGCTCTGCAAGGCCCCCTGCACAAGCAGTGGCTGCCCCGACCCTCACGGCGACCCCGCTGGCGGGCAGAGCAAATTCCGCCCTCCCGATGGGTGAAGAAGCATGCTCGGAGGTGCCCGCAGCGAGGACACCAACAACGACTCCTCCATCCTAATCCACCTCGCTCTCCTCTGGAGTGGGTCCCCGGGGGACTCACCCTCAGAGCGGATGTCCTGGGAGAGAGGCCGTCCCGGGGGAGGGAGGATGTCCCAGGGGAGGGGTCGCCCCAGGGGAAAGGAGGCCCCGGGAGCTGAGGCTTTCTGCTCTGGTCTGCTTCCGATGCATGGGCAGGAGTGCTGAAGGGAAGGGCTTCACAAAACCCGGATGGCTGTGGATGGACCGTCTGCTCTTTAGAGGCTGGTCTGTCGCGCGCTTTGGCCGCTGGCTGGGGACACAGTCTGAAGGAGGAAAGGGTCCAAAGAGCTTGACAGAAAGGTGGCTCGGCAGCGCCTGGACGGTGCCCAGGCGCCACAAGCGCCAAGCACAGCTCCCACACGAGCCTCTGGGAGTACTCGGGCTGCGTCACTGTCTTCGGGAGGGAACATAACGGGCCAGGCTCCTGTCCAGATCTCGCCAGGACGACTGCTTTATGGCACCTGTAATGGATTCCACCCTACACTGCAACACATCATTTCTTGAACCATCACATGCTCTTTGCCCTACTGGATTTTTAAGCACTTTCAGTCCTTTCCCTTAATGAGACGACCCCAACAAGCTAAAGTGTAAATAAAGCAGTAACTCACTTTAACCTGTCTTCAGTTTATCACACCCAACATCTTGAATATTTCAAAAGGAGCACACATTAACAGTTTCTAGACAAGGATGCATGAAGGTCACACAGATTTATCCCCTCAGCAGGATGACGGATGCGGCCCAACTGTCGTGAAGACAGAGTGCCCTGCTGTGCGGACGCCTGAGAGGCACCGTCCCCTGGGAGTCTGCACGATTCCCTTGAGGTGGGGTCCGCGCTGACTTCAGGGGGCATAAATGCCCATCAGATCCTCCATTCCTAGCAGGATTTTGCACAGCAGTTAATCTTATCTTAATCATCCAGGGCATGGGAGCTCCAAGCATCAGCCCTGGAACCTTCCTGAGGCTGCAAGTAATTATCTGGGCTGCAGGCAGGCCCAAGGCAGCTGGAGGAGGAGCAGGGCCCCAGGGCTCCAATCTCCGCTTCCTCTGACAGGGTCCCCATGAGGACCCTCACTGCTGGGATATGGGGTCCCTAGACTCAGACTCTGTACCCCGGATATGAGTGCCCTTGACTGACATTCCTCCTCCTCCATGTTGTTTTGCAGGAATGGACTAAATTGTGAGCTCTTCTGAGGCAGGACAATGTTTCATTTGCTTTATATCCCTAGTACTTTATATCCCTAGTGCCCGAAGCCCAATATATGTTTGCTAAAGTGATGACCTCAAATACTACTTTGCCAAGACAGATCCTACAGCACTCTGCCCTGAACACCTGCAATAGACCAAGTTTTAAGAATAAGCCCAAATGTTGTCATTCCATTGTTTAACAGTATTCTCTTAAATTTTTTTAAAGTTTTGTATAAGGTTCAGATCATTTCTGGAATTAAGTCTATCTGTTCACTTAGTAACAACATTCATTAGAGGTCTATGGCCCCAGCACTGTGCTAGGTACAGATAATTCAAAGATAAACATAAAATATTTGCATTAAGAAAACAGAAAGATGTCACATAAGCAACCTAACTTTCCATCTCAAGGAACTAGAAAAAGAACAAACTAAGCTCAGTTAGCAGAGGGCAGAAAATAATAAAGGTAAGAGCAGAAATAAATGAAATAGAAACCAGAAAAACAATAGAAAAGATCAATACAACTAAGCTGTTTCTTTGAAAAGTTAAACAAAATTGACAAACCTTTAGCCAGACTCCCCAAGAAAAAAAGAGAGAGGGCTCAAATAAATAAACTCAGAAATGAAAGAGGAGATGTTACAACTGATACCACAAAGACACAAAGGATCATAAGAGATTATTATCAACAATTAAACGCCAACAAACTGGGTGACCTACAAGGAATGGATACATTCCTAGAAACATACAACCTACCAAGAGGAAATTGAAAATCTGAACACACCAATAACAAGTAAGGAAACTGAATCAGTAATCAAAAACGTCCCAACAAAGAAACTCCCAGGACCAGATGGCTTCACTGGTGAATCCTACCAAACATTTGAAAAAGAATTAACACCAACCCTTCTCAACTCTTCTAAAAATTTGAAGGGGAGGGAACACTTCCAAACTCATTTTACTAGGCCATCATTACCCTGACAGCAAAGCCAGATAAGGGCACTACAAGAAAACTATAGGCCAGTATCCCTGATGAATACAGACGCAAAAATTCTCAGGAAAACATTAGCAAATCAAATTCTGCAACATATTGAAAGGATCATGCACCATAATCAAGCGGGATTTATCCCTGGGATGCAAGGATGGTTCAACATACGCAAGTCAATAAATGTGATGCACCACATAACAGAATAAAAGATAAAAAGATATGAGCATCTCAATAGATGCAGGAAAAGCATTTGACAAAATTCAACATCTTTTCACGATAAAACTCAGAAAATTAGGTGCAGAAAGAACATAATTCAACATAATAAAGGCCATATATGACAAGCCCACAGATAACATCATACTCAACAGTGAAAGACTGAAAGCTTTCCTTCTACAATCAGGAAAAAGACAAGAATGCTCATTCTCACTACTCCTATTCAACATGCTACTGGAAGTCCTAGCCAGAGCAATTAGGCAAGAAAAAGAAATATAAGGCATCTAAACTTAATAGAAGTAAAACTGTCTCTGTTTGCAGATGACATGATCTTATATATAGAAAACTCTAAAGATTCCACCAAAAAACTGTTAGAAACTAAAAAACAAATTCAGTGAAGTTGTCAGATATAAAATCAACATACAAAATTAGTTGTGTTTCTTTACACTAAAAACAAACTATCTGAAAAAGAAATTAAGGAAACAATCATGGGCTTGTTTCCCACGATTTTGTACAACAGTATCAAAAAGAATAAAATACTCAGGAATAAATTTAACCAAGGAGGTGAAACCTCAGTACACTGAAAACTATAAAACATTGATGAAAAAAACTGAAGACACAAATAAATGGAAATATATCCTGTATTCATGAATTAGAAGAATTAATATTGTTAAAATGTCTATACTACCCAAAATGGTCTCGAAATTCAATAGAATTCCTGTGAAAGTTGCAGTGGTATTTTCCACAAAAATAGAAAAATCAATCCTAAAATTCATATGGAACCTTAAAGTCTCTGAATAACCAAAGAAACATTGGGCAAGAAGAGCAAAGCTGGAGGCATCACATTTCCTGATTTCAACTTCTATTATTATGGTATAGTAATCAAAAGCATTAAAAAAAGACAGACAAATGGACCAATGGAACAGAAATAAACTCACATGTATATGGTCAACTAATCTTTGACAAAGGCTCCAAAAACACACAATGAAGAAACCATAGTCTCTTCAATAAATGGAGTTGGGAAAACTGGGTGTTCACCCAGTGAAATTGGACTCAACACCAATGACCAAAATTAAATTGAAATGGATTAAAGATTAAACATAAGACCTGAAACTGTAAAATACCTGGAAGGAAACATAGGAGAAAAGTTCCTTGACATTGGTCTTGGCAATGATTTTTTTGGATAAGACCCCAAAAGCACAGGCAACAAAAGCAAAAATAAATAAGTGTGATTGTATCACATTATACAGCTTCTGCACAGCAAAGGAAACAATCAACAAAATGAAAAGGCAACTTACAGAATGGGAGAATACACATGGAAATCATATATCTGGTAAGAGGTTAATATTCAAAATATATAAAAACTCGTACACTCAATAGCAAAAAAACAAAAACCACCCAGATAATCTTAATAAAAAATCGGCCAAGTACCTGAATAGAGATTGCTCAAAAGAAGACACAGAGATGGCCAAGAGCTATATGAAAAGGTGCTCAACATCACTAATCATCAGGGGAATGCAACTTAAAACCACAATGAGAGATCATCTCACACCTGTTAGAATGGTCATCATCAAAAAGACAAAAGATAAGTGTTGGTGACAACGTGGAGAAAAGGGAACTCTTGTGCACTGTTGGTGTGAATGTAAAATGGTACAGCCATTATTAAAAACAGCATGGAGGTTCCTCAAAAAATTAAAAATAGAACTACCATAAGATCCAGCAATCATTACCTCTGTGTACTTATCCAGAGGAATTGAAATCAGGGTCTTGAAGGATACCTGCACCCCTATGTTCACAGCAGCACTATTCGTAATAGCCAAGACAGGCAAATGTCCTAAATGTCCCCTGATGGATGAATGGATAAAGAAAATGTGGTATATACATACAATGGACTATTATGCAGCCTTGAAAAAGACCCTCTTGTCATTTGTGACAACATGGACGGACCTGGAAGGACAGTATGTTAAGTGAGGGGCCCTCAACCCCCAGGCCGTGGACCTGTACGGGTCCACAGCCCGTTAGGAACCGGGCCGCACAGTGGGAGGTGAGCGGCAGGTGAGCGAGTGAAGCTTCATCTGCCTCTCCCCATCGCTAGCATCACCGCCTCAACCATCCCCCCTTCCCCGGTCCATGGAAAAACCGTCCTCCACGAAACCTGTCTCTGGTGCCAAAAAGGCTGGGGACCGCTGTGTTAAATGAAATAAGCCAGACAGAGGAAGACAAATGCTGTGTAATCTCATTTACGTGTGGAATCTGAAATAGTCCAACTCAGAGTAACAGAGAGTAGAACGGTGGTTGCTGGGGGCTGAGGGGAGGGGGCACTGGGGAGACATAGGTCAGCCTGCATGCCAACCCCGCCCAGCCAGTGTCACTCTGTCACCCTGCCTGATGTCGGGACACACTGCAGAGGTGGTAAAACGCTGGCTCGCCAGGGAGGCCCCGGATATGGCTCTGAGTGATGCCACCACTTAGTCCACGTCGCAGGGCTGTCCTAACCCCAAAGGAATAGGCCCGCGGAGGCTGACGCAGACCCTTGCATGCCAGTCATGTGCCTGTGCCCGGCCGGCTGGCCTGTGTTCAGAACTGCCCGGAGCCCAACACCGGCCAAAGAAGCCAGACTCTGACTCTGCAGCCTGGAGGCGGAGCCAGAGAGGAGCTGGCCTGCAGTTCTCCTGGAGACAGGAAGGGGATTAACAGTTTACTGGACTCCTGCTCGTCCCGGGACCGTGCGTGCGTCCAACAATTTAGCCTGCACCTTTAGGTGAGGGCATTATTATCTTTTTACAGATGAGGAAACTATCGCCCAGAACAAGGAGATGCCCCAAACGTCCCACTTAGTAAAGGGGCTGTGACCCAGGCCCTCCGGCTGCAAATCCCGCACACCCGGTTCCTGCTCTGAACGATACTGAGAAGTGGGGGGATCCCTCGCGCGTGTGACGGGCTCCGAGGTCGTCGCTGAGTCCGGCTGACCCAGGCGAGCTGCACGGCCGGGGGGGCAGGGTGCCACCTCTGCCCGCCAGCAGCCTCAGGGACCCGCCCGCGAGCACGGCCACCCTCTGCCCTGCGCTTTTCTCTGTCTGATTAACATTAAACAAAATGAATTTCCCCGTGGCCGACTGCAGAGCTGCTCCCATATATAAACACGTACAGCTGCCAGAAGGCCCGGCTTCGGGACAGTCCTACAGGACGGCCGTGCCGCCCAGGAACAATCCGATGTCCTCGGTCATGGCCAGAGCTGAAGGCCACCCTGTGGCCTGGAGAGGGCGGCTGAGGGGCAGCTGGCCGTGCCCTGAGCAGCCCTAGCGCTAACTCTGAGCACTCCGGGGGCAGCACGGGGAGTGTCCGGCCAGGAGCCCGGGGCCCCGAGCGCACAAGCCAGCGTCGGAGCTGGAGAGCCTTGAGGTCACAGGTCAGCCTCCCCGTGTTGTGCACGAAGCCGGGACGGGAGAAGGCACTCCACCCATGTCGCCTGGCCAGAAAGTGACCACTCGCCATTCTGTGACCGCACGATGGCAATGCCACTGCATCCTGACCACGAGCTCCTCTGCCCCTCTGGGCCCGGTTCCTTCCCAGGGACGTCGGGAACCACGAGCCCCATGTGGACCCGCGGGCTGCCTTGTTCAGGCACCGTGGGGCGCCGACTCGGTGTCTGCACGCGTGCCAGGCGCTGTGCCAGGGCACCAGCGTCCCCACCGGGAAGGAAGGAGCCCGTGAGGCCCACTCCGGCTGCTGAGGACCACGGCCAAGGACGGAGGGGACGGGTCCAGAAAAGAGGACCGCGGGGACCTCGGGCAGCGGTGCTTCCCGTGCACTTGAGCCGGACCCAAGACCACGCACGGGGCAGGCGGGGCCGGGTGACAGCAGTCGCCCCGGCCAGTGGCAGTGGCAGTTTTCGCCCGAGACGCAAGACCTGGCGTCAACTTTGACCAAGTCTGGCAGATGCTGAGCCTGAGGACAGGGAAAGAGGAGGCTCCACGTCCACAGGACCCCCCGTGGGCAGGAGGTGGCGGGTTTACTCTGGCCTCTGGCGCCGGGGCCCCTGCCGGCTCCTGTGCGAGCGCCCGGCGTCCCGCAGCCACCACGAAGCACAATTTAACCGGCACCGAACGACAGGCGGAAGGCAGCTCCACGTAACCATCTTCCACACGCTTGTTAAGCGGTAAGACACAACGGGGCGTGAATTATTATGCAGTAACTCCTGCCTCGAAGCGATTTCAGACACAAAAGTCGGAGGATTCATCATTATCATATATTCGGCTCTATTTTTCTTTTTCAAGCCATAAAAAAATCATGTCTAAATCTCCTAAACCCATCACGGCTACATCAAAAAGCGGATGGGCCGTCGGCTTCGACAGCTGGAAATAAGCCAGCTGCTGAGAAGGAACAGCTCTTACAAGTTCTTCACTTCGGGTCTGGGTTCTGTTCCTGGAGATGAAGATAAATATCCTGATTCGTATTGTGCTTAAAAAACAAGGCAAGAGAAGGAAGCTGCCAGCGAAAGGCCCCGCGGGTTCAGGTGTAGGAGGGGCCCAAGGCCCAAGGCTCCGGCATGGGGGGCGCCAGTGCAGACAGGGCCTCGCATCGCCATAGCTGGTCGCAGCCCCCGAGGCCCTCCCCGGGCCTCCACACGGGGCTCCGTCACGTCCCAAGGATTTGTCGCGCCCCGCGTGTGGCGGGAATTCCGCTAAGGCCGGAGTCCGCCCCACCAAAGCGCCCCGGGCTCCCGGCGGCGCCGACGCCCAGCGGGCCCAGCGCGGGGTCCGTTAGCTGGCGGAGAGCAGAGATGCTGGAGAAAAGAGGGTGGGACACGGGCGACTCTGCCGAAGTCCCTGATGCTGCCTCTCTTGCCCTGGTAACTGGCTTCGGACACTTTTAACAACCGCTGATTACTACAAGCCTCCAAAGTGTCCTGGCTATTTTCTGAATGAAGCGCCGCAAGCCCCTGCTTCCCTGCAGTTAGTCGGAGGTGCTGACACCACCGCTGCCATTTACAAAACGACCGCACTGTGTCAGGAGGGGCAGAACCGAGGAGGCCCAGAGCGCGCGGCTCTAGCAGCCCGGGGAGCCGCCGCCCGCCCGGCCCCGGGGAGCCCGCAGTCGTGCGCGGGCGAACAGGAGCCACTGGCCGCCCCCGGGCCTCGGTCCACGCGCACGCATGTGCACGGCCGCCCGTGGAGCGAGGCGCCCTGCCTGCAGCTCCCTCCGTCTCGGAACCCGGAGGCCCCGCGCTGGCTGCGTGGGCCCGGAGCGACGCAGACAAGCGCCCCGTCCGCCGGCGTGTGAGTGCAGGCCCGTCCCCCGGGAGGAAGCCGTGCGCCCCGAGTGGTCCTGACGGGTGGCCGAGCAGAGACCAGCAGCAGCTGGTCCCTGAAGGCCTCTCGGGCGACGACACCCCCGCCTGGGCCGCCGGTCGCGCGTCCTTGGAGAGCCGGGGGCTTGGCTCCCTCCCCACACGCCTGCTGCGGGCCCCCCGGGAACCTAGCAGCCCGGGAGCCGGGAGCCGGGGCTTTGCGGGACTGAGACCCACACCCTGCGCTGGCTGGGGGCCGGGCCTCCCCCTGCCACACGGCCCGCAGGAGCTGCTGCCTCCTTCAGTCCCTCCCTGCGAGGAGAGAGGAACCGGCTAAGAAACACCTGGCCGTTTAAGCAGGTTCCGGCCCCGTCAGCGAGCTGCCCTAACAGAATGTCTGCGTTCTGACCCTCCCGGAAATCCTGGTCCGCGGAGCTCTTTTTCAGAAGACGGCGCTGGGGGTGATATTCCTCAGCCTTCCATGCTCTGTCCTCTTCTCCAAGTGTCACCCGTCCTGGGTGCTGTGGACAGACGGTCTCCCTCCCAAAGTCACGTGTTGAAGCACCAACCTTCAAGGAGGAGGTCTCTGGGAGGTGGTGAGGTCGCGAGGCTGGAGCCCTGATAAAAGGCACCCAGGGAGCTTGCCTCCTCTCTCTCCCTGTGAGGACACAGCCAGGAGGCACCGTCTGCAGGCCAAGAAGCTGGTCCTCCCCAGAGCCCAAGCCCGGATGTCCAGCCCCAGGGCTGTGAGACGTCAGCCGCGTGCGGAGCTCTGTCACAGCCGCCCGAGCGGGGTCAGGCACTGGGCAAGGCTCACCGCCTGGCGCTGATGAGTACGGGGTCTCCCAGCCCCCCTCTGGGCCCCCACTCCCAGTCCGCGGCTTACTGCCCATCCCCCCTTGAAGGCCTCACCAGCATGTCAAACTACAGCCTGAAACGGAATTACCGCTACCACAGCCGCAAATAAAGATTCGTGTCTCCTCCATCCCATCCCGTCAGAGTCACCTCCATCCTCTGAGTCGTGCGAGAAATCAAGCTCTAAACCCAGAGGCGTCCCGGCTCCTCCATCGCCCCTGCCCCCGCTCGCTGATGGTGTTTCCAAGGCGACTCCTGCATCCTTGGTCCAGGCTTTCTAAGCGCCTCCTGCTGCCATTCTCTCCACGTCCTCGCTGGTTCACAGGGGCAGCGGGACAGAGCTTCTGGATCACGAGTGGTCAGTGCACGCACCCTGCTGGCCCCTAGAGACACGCAAGGCCAAGGACGGCAAGCAAACCGACCAGCGGCCTCTCTGCACACCCTCCCCCCCCCCCCCGACACCTGCGACGGGCACACCCGACACTCCAGCCCTCCTCTGCTCTGCCCAGGCTGTGCCTCTCCTGGGGGCCTCGCGGGGATGATGTCGGGGTCTCAGGGGACAGGACGGTCGCCCGACTCGCTGGGGCACGTCCCCACGGGCAGAGCAAAGAGGCCAATAAGCTCTGACGGTCCCAACGCTTGTGCCGCCGGGTGAAGGTGACTCCGTTTACAGCCGCACACAAGCCAGGTGCCGTGAATCTGCCGATCTCCTCCTGGGACCTTCCCGGCTGTGACCGGATCACGCGAGCTCAGCCTCCCACTGCCCACTGGTCCCCTCAGCCCTCCCTCCCGCCCACCGGGCGGTGGGGGTCACGCTGCGTTTTGGGCGCATCGGTTTGGGATGCAGCGCGTCCTGAGTGCAGCTAGACCCAGGGGATGCGTTTCGGCTTCACGTGAAACCTGGAAAATCGTAATTCCACTGTCTTCTCCATCGAGATAGTTAAGCGTAGAAGGAAGGCTCCCACCGTGCTCACAGAGGGAGAGCCTCACCCCTCCTTTACCCGGGGCACAGGCGGCCGGGAGAGTGAGGGGGCTCCTGATCTTCTCCACGTTTGTGGCCCAACACAGCCCTGACTGGCCTGTGATAAAATTCCCTACGGACCCCACTCCTGCAGCGCCCCCCCCAGCCCCCTCACCCTTCACGACGTGGAGCTTCCAGGGGACCAGAGACTCTTCCTGCCTCCTTCCTGCTTCTGCCCAGAGCCCCCAGGGTGCCCCCACCTCCACGGCAATCTGATCACGCTGCATGAGCACACACATGAATCTCTCCTAAGAGACACCTGGGCTGTTTAAGCAGGTTCCAACCCCACCAGCGAGCTGCCGTATCGGAATGTCTGCGTTCTGACCCTCCCGGTAATTCCAGTCCGGGGAGCTCTGTGTACCATCCTCTCTCCTGTCTCCAGTCATTCTCATCCTGGGGCGCCAGGGCAACCTATCCACCCATCCCCCCTCCCTCCACCCATCCCCCATCCATCCCTCCAGCCTGCCACCCCCATCCACCCACCCATCCACCCACCCATCCCCCATCCACCCCTCCCCATCCATCCCTCCATCCTGCCACCCCCATCCATCCACCCATGCATCCACCCATCCACCCATCCATCCCTCCACCCATCCCCCATCCCTCCACCCATCCACCCATCCATCCCTCCACCCATCCCCCATCCCTCCACCCATCCCCCATCCCTCCACCCATCCCCCATCCACCCATCCCCCATCCATCCCTCCATCCCGCCACCCCCATCCATCCACCCATGCATCCATCCATCCCTCCACCCATCCTCCATCCCTCCACCCATTACCCCATCCCCCATCATCCCCCCTCCCTCCACCCATCCCCTATCCATCCCTCCACCCATCCCCCATCCATCCCTCCACCCCCATCCCCCCACCCATCCATACAATCTTTGAGCACCCATGTGCCAGGCCCTGAACTGTGCACTGAGGGCCAGCAGTGAACAGAGAACAGGTTTCGGGCCCCCATGACACAGTCTGCTGCACCACTAACATTTATCAATACTTCCCACGTGGGTAAGTGCCACGCAGCAGGAAGTCATATGAGAGAGAATAACAAGGAGGAACTACTTTAGATCTAGTGGTCGGGGAACCTCTCTGGGGATTTATACTGAGTCTTGAATGATGAGCACAGCTAACCAGGCAAAAACAAAAGGGCACCTTCTCCGTGCCTTGATCACAAAGGAGCACACCCCATCTTCAAAGAGGGTTCATTTGGAAACTAGAGACGGAATCATCTTCCCGTGATATAGCTTCAGCCATGTCACCCTTGGGCACCAAACTTCCCGCGGCCCTGACAGCCTGTGGACCGCCAGCCTGTGTCCCTCCAAAGGAGTGCCTAGCCAGTGCGGTCTCCTTACAGGCTTCCCCGCCCCTGGGCTGCCCGCTTTTGCCAAGCTCTCCTGAGACTGAAATCCATGGAGCGGTGCTGAGTCACTTATCTTTGTCTATTCATCTTCTTTCCTTTTTTGTTCCTGCTTCCCAACAATGTGTCCTTTTACTATGGGGATTATTTTAGGCTGATTATTTTGAAGAAGCAGAAGACTCAGGAGGAAGTCTTGCTTTTTATCCCCCCCTTTCCTGCCTAAAGGAGTGTAGATAAAGGGCCTGGTCCAGGAGGTGCAGTATCACCAGAGGTGTCCAAAGAATACCGGTGGGGTTGGGGGTGTATGCTGCAGGGCCTGGAGACCAAAGTCCCATCCACGTCCCGCTGTCTCCGCGTGGCCCAGCAAACACTTGTTTACCAAACATTTTTCCACTTCCGTGTGAATCTCTCCTCCCCTGTGAAGTCCCAGACCCTCCCCACTGCCTCAGATGGCTCAGGCCTCCACTGCCCAGCCTGTCCTGGGGTCTCAGTTTTCTCATGGGGCCTCTGGACCTACATAATTAAGTTTGATTTTCTCTGGTTGTCTGTCTCAGGTCAATTTAATTCTTAGGCTCAGCCAGAAGAATCTAGAAAGGGTAGAGAGAAAAATTTTCCTTCCGCAACATATTATGTAATTTCTGATCTTTTATTTTGAAATGGACCAATGTATGTGTGTTCCTATTAAGATGACCATTAACACCCATATAGCACTTACTGTCCTAAGTGGGCTATAAGGATAAATTAATTTAATCCCCCAAAGCCCTGTGAAGGTCATCCGATTCACAGGTAACTGAGGTAACTGAGGCATCCCTGGGGACGTGCCTTGGCCAGCGCCGAGCCAGGCCTGAGCCCTGGAAATCTGTCTGGGGAGCCTTCACTGTCACCGCTCGGCCACGCGGCCGGGAGGGCCATGGGCGTTCGGAAGGGGCGCCCCTCGTCCCGTCCTGCTGGACCCCAGCAGGCTCAGTGAGCGCTGGCTGAGCTGACTGCCACTCAGGGGGCGACAGGCTGTCCAAGGAACCGTGGAGTTTAACTCACGTGGAAAGGCTCGAGGCTGACCGAGCGTGACATGAATTCGAGGGGGCAGATGAACACAGGCTGAGTAACAGGAGGCGGCCTCAGGGAAGAGGCGAGAGCTGAGCTCGGCCGCAGAGGACGGACCGGCGGAAACCACGAGAGGACATCAGAGGCGTGTCGGGTGGGGCAGGGGTATCAGGGGCGGAGTCGGGGAGGTGGACGTGGGCGGCACGTGCCAGGAGAGGGGTCAGCCACGGACAGTGGCCAGCGAGTGGCCTTGGTGACTCTGGAGACTAAGGCTGGAAGTCCCGGGTCTCCGCGCTGCAGGACTCAGGACTGCTGGACCCCGGGGGCAACGGGCTCCCTGAAGGCGCCTCCTGTGGGAGCGGGTCCAGGTGCTGCTCTGCAGTAGCCACGTTTTGTTGTTTTTTGTTTTTTTAACCATTTTATCTAGATTTTATTTGTAGACCCTGAAAATTCCCATAAATTCCAAGGATCACAGGAGAAACAAGCTTATTTCTTTGAGCCTGCCTGAGATAAAATCTCCCTTAATCTTGGGTCTTGAAATATAGCCACGGAGAAATTTGGTTTCAATATGACAAATCTCCAAATTTCCACCTGCATCTCAACTTTCATTTCATGCACATTGATTGCAGCACTTTCTGTTGTAATTCTATTTTATAACAGCTTGTAATTATTTTATGGGTGGATGTCTAACTCTTCATCTCTTCACATGGATTATTTTCTTCAGATTTTGAAGTTCTCTTCTGCTCTATTGTCTGTTTTTCCTCTTGGTTCCTTTAATTTGTGTTTTTTTTTTCTCAAATAACTCACATCATGAGCAAGACATACTGCTGGGCAATGTGGAGGTTACAAAAACACTGTAAGAGCTTTTTCCTTATCCTCTTGGGCCTTCCAGTGGACTATTCAGGAAAAGTTTTGCAAAGGAAGTGGGATTTGAACTGGATCTTGGAACCTCTGAGAAGTCTGGCTCCAAGCCAAGATTCTGCGTCGGCGTTTTCAGGCCAGAGGACGGGTGATGTCAAAGGCCTTAACTGGCAGACCGCGCAGGGAAGCTGCCCTCCCCACACAAGACTTGTACACAGCCAGTTCATCGCAGTCTCCGGAGTTTCAGTCAGGGTCTCAGGCCCCCTGGCTGGCCACGCTCTCCCGCCTGACAATGCAGGGGACACGGGTTCGAGCCCTGGTCCGGGAAGATCCCACGTGCCACGGAGCAACTAAGCCCGTGCGCCACAGCTAATGAGCCTGCGCTCTAGAGCTCGCGAGCCACAACTACTGAGCCCGTGTGCCGCAACTATGGAAGCCTGCGCACCTAGAGCCCGTGCTCTGCAACAAGAGAAGCCACCGCAATGAGAAGCCCGCGCACTGCAACGAAGAGTGGCCCCCGCTCGCTGCAACTAGAGAAAGCCCGCGCGGCAACGAAGACCCAATGCAGCCAAAAATAAATAAATAAAATAAATTTATTTTTAAAAATAAAATAAAATGACTCGGTTTATAAAGCATACATATATAAATGTGAAAAAATAAGTAAACATAAAACATCAAAAAAAAAACAAGAAAAAAAATGGGGGGACGAGCCCACCTCAGACTAGATCCACCAGTGAACGAGTTTCATTTTTTGAGTTTGGAGGACTGAGGGTCTGTAGCCAACCTTCACTTTGCCTTGGCCTCTGGGGCCCGCCTGACCCGTGCACGGGAGAGGCCCACCGCCCCGGACAGGCGTCCCAGCGCGAGTCCGTGCAGAGCCTGTGCGCGTTTGGTCGGCGCCGAATGTGTGCAGGGTGAGCTCTTGGTCCTCTAACATGGGTACGGGCAGCTGCTGTGACCGAGACCGGGGGGCCGGCCCCTCTGAGGGGCCCGAAGGTGCAGAGCGAGGGGTGCTGGCTGGGGGTGCGGGAGCACGCGCTGGGCCTGAACTGCACAAGGACTGGCGGAGGCGGGGCCGGGCTGGAGGAGGGGGGGGCCGGGCTGGAGGAGGCGGGGCCGGGCTGGAGGAGGCGGGGCCGGCCGTGCGGAGCCCAGCAGACCCCGGAGCGACCCTCGGGAGTCTGTGCTGAGCACACAGGATGCCGCCAGTGCGGGGCTGGACCCGGGCCTCTCGGGGAGTCGGTGCAGCCAGTGGGGTGGAGGGCGGGCGGCCGTCCGCAGGGAGACAGCAGAGGCCTGGAGCCCGAAGGCTGCTCCAGACACGGGCCCACGAGGCGCCGCGCTCACTCCTCCCCACCCACCGGAGGGAGCCCAGCTGGGCTGCTGAGCGGCTCACGACCTGATGGCACCGTGTTTTAGGAGGCGTGGGGCTGGGTGCAGGGTCAGCCGCGACCTCTGCGCAGCTGCCGGGGCCCCAGGGGACGAGCTTCGGGTGCGGCCGGAGGGAACCCAGGAGCAAGAGGCCTCACGACAGGAGGACAGGGAGCGGGCAGCCCTGCAGGGGCCACAGGCGGAAGCCCCACCTGGCCCTGCTCTCCTCAGCCCCACCCCAGGGCCCAGCGCCTGCAGTCCCCGTGTCCCCTCAGCCCCCTGGCGGACACACGTCCAGGCCGAGCCCGCTGCCTGTTTGCCCATCCCGGTCCACGTGCCTTGATCTGGTCTCTGCCCACGTTCTTGTCATTCTTTTGTTTTTCTTGTTTTTTCCTTTATTTTGGTCCTTTTGCTTCTCTTCCTCCTTTTCCTGGAATCTTCTCATCGTTTTCTGTGCCATGTGTTTGTCCCTCCGGCCGCAGAGGCAAGGAGGGGGCCCGGGGTCGGGGGAGGGCGGGGGAGGGCGGGGGAGGGCCCCGGCCCTGCCCGAACCTCCGCTCGGAAGTTGTTTCTTCTGCTGCAGTGAAAGTTGCTCTGCTAGAGTCCGCCTTAGGGCTGTCCTGCCACTCGGTGGCAGCCCCCCAAGAGCCCACCAAGCACTTAAAGGCAGCCCTACTCCCCCACCCCAGCTTTTCCACCTCCAGACGACATGGCTCTTGCCACGTGTCACAGACTGGGGCCTGCCCTCGGCGCGCCCGTGGCCCCGGCTGGGCTGCCGCAGCTCCCTGCCAAGCAGGAGGATGGACTCCGCCCTCGTTCACGTGATGCCCCCTCCCCTTCCCCGGCCCCAGGCCCCCAGCCCTCCAAGGGCAGCTAACTCCCGGGCAGCACATGCCACGAAGGGCTGGTGGAAAAGTTTAGGTCCAGACGCGCACTGTTCTGACCCCTGGCACAGCCCTGGGGTCTCCGTGCAGCCAGGGCCTGGCTTGGTAGGTGCCCGGGGGAAACGGATCACTAATCATGCCCCTGCTTCGTGCAGCCGGACAGGTGACAGGGAGCACGACCTCTCAGGGTGACATCAACCGCACCAAGCACTGACCCTGCCGTGACAGCCCGCAGGCGGCAGGTAACGGTGCTGCACAGCCGGGCAGGGGGACCAGGCACCTCCTCCCCGACCCCAGGCAGAGGTCCACATCACAAGGCCGGTTCATCTGCAAGGAGGCTTAAACGTAACAAAGAATGAACAGGACTGCCCTCCAGCCCTGCCCTCCTGCCCGCTCCGTGGAAGGAGGCCCAGAGGCCTAGCTTGGAAAACAATCTGGGCACCGCGTGGGTGCTGGAAATAAAACAGGCGTGTTCATCCCAAGCTCCTGACTTATCCCCCCCAGCCCACGTTTCCCCTTTGGTGATCACAAGTTTGTTTTCGACATCTGTAAGTCTGTTTCTGTTTTGTAAATATAAGATAGATAACCAACAAGGACCTACTGCACAGCACAGGGAACTCTGCTCAATATTCTGGAATAACATATATGAGAAAAGAATCTGAAAAAGAATAAATATATGTATATGTATAATTGAATCACTTTGCTGTATACCTGAAACTAACACATTGTAAATCAATTATACTCCAATAAAATTAAAAAAGGATAAGACACGTTTGACTAAATGCAATAAATTTTTGTACAGTAAAAAGACAAAACGAAAAAATTAAATTTATTTGATAAATAAATCCAAATGTGTACATTAAAAATAAAAATAAAAAATGCAAACGTTCTCTCTGTATCGTCACATCTACCACACCCTTCTGTCAGGTCCCGGCCACGAAGGCCATCAGGCTGCACGCGGTGAAGGAGGGGAGCCCACGAGATCTGCGTGGACGGGGAGGCGACCAGGAACCAGGGCTGCCCCAGGCTCCAGCAGAGCGCCATCAGGCCCGTCCACTCCCGGCTGAATCCCTGCACCCAGAGACGGCTCTGCTTACCTCACAAAGACGTCAGCAAGGCGGACCGTGTCACGTACTTGAAAGTGTGCACATTTTACAACACGACTGTTATCTGCACTGACTCACAGGGGACCCACTGGATGATGTGATGGCCGTGGGTGTGAGAGCAGCAGCCCTGGGTCTGGGGCTTGGTCCCCTGGTGCCACCGCTTCCTGCAGCCCGATCTCTCTCCCCTCTCGTCCTGCAAACGACCAGCGTTTAAACACGTAGCTGTCCCCCTTCTCAAAGCAGACAGCAGCTCTGCGGGCCCCACCTGCTGCAGGACTGTTCGGAGGCTGCCAACACGTCTGCCCGGCTTGTTCCTCCCCATTCTCTCTTGAACCCTCTCCGCCTGCTTCCCGTGAGAGCTGCTGTGTCAGGTTCCCCAGTGACCCCCATGCTGCCAGGCCAATGGGCTCTCAGCCCACCTGATGCCCCACAGCGGCACTGACAGAGCAGACGGGCTCCCCAGCTTCCAGAACACCCCCCACACCGGGCCCTCCCAGCTCCCGGCGGCCTCTTCCCTCCCCTAGGCTGGATCCCCTGCGCCCGACCTCACACCGGGGCTCGGCCTCTGGTCTTCTCTCCAGGGACGGCGTTGGCCCAGAGCTCCGCACGCCCGTCTGCACCAGGAACACAGACTCCCACCTCCGCTCGCCCAGCCTGGACCCTACCCCACCCGTCTCATGTCTCCAAGCATCTGGTTGGCTGGGCCAGTTGACCACTTCACAGGCATCTCAAACTCAACAGCCCAAACCCGGCTGTTCATCTTCCCGTCCCACCCCCCCCCCCCCGCCTCCTCCTCTGGTCCTTCCTGTCTCGGCCACCGTCCTAGTCGCTCAGACTAACCCCCTGGGCCCTCCCTGGTTCCTCTCTCGGCCTCACACCTACTCTAATCTGTCAGTAAATTCGACGGCTCCATCTGCCAATCCATCCAGAAACCAACCACCTTCCGGCATCTCTGCACCAGCCCAGCCAGCATCACCGGCATGTCTGTACCCGATGCTGGCTCTCTCGCTGCTGGCTCTCTCGCTGCTCTGCGCCTGCGTCTCCACAGCGACACATTAAATTATGTTCCAGGGCGTTCCGGTCCCCGATAAGATGGAGGAGGCTCTCCGAAAATGCAGCCACACGCGGACAGGACTTATGAACAGCTCTCTCCTGTCATTTTAGGAAAACAGAGGCTTGTTCTCTGGCATCCCAGCCTGCCGGGCGATTTTTGTGCGGGCAAGTGGGACAGTCTGCAGAAGCCTCGGACGGGGGGAGGGACACCTCCTCTCCGACTGCCCGGAGGCTGTGTCCCGGGAGGGGCCCTGCTCCCTCTCTCTGTTCTCCCACCGCTGGCCGGGCGGCTCCGGCAATGGAGACGGTGCAGCAGAACAGGGGGAACAAAGACGCAGTCTGATGTGTAAAAAGGAAAGCACCAGAAAGATCTCAAGAGAGGGAGGAGCTCGTGAAAGCACCCCATCAAGTTGTTCAGGAACTCCTCAGTGATAGACACACAGCTTAGCAGAACAGGACGGTCCAGAAATAGCCCTGCACAAATAGGGCCAACTGACTTTTGACAAAGGAGCGAAAGCAATTCAATGCAGAAACTACGGTCTTTAACAAATGGTGCTGGAATACTTGGATATCTATAAGAAAAAAAAAAAACCCACAACCAAAACCTCACACCTTATTTAAAAAACTCAAAATAGATCACAGCTCCAAATATAAACTGAAAATACAACTTTTAGAAGAAACATTGGAGAAAACCTTCTTAACGCTGGATTTGATTCCAATATTTCAATCTATAAAAAAAAAAAAGTTGGGTAAGTGGGACTTCAACGAAACTCAAAACTTTTGCTCTGCAGAGACACTGTTAAAAGGATGAAAAGAAAAGATAAAAACTGGGAGAAAATATTTGCAAATTACACAGCTGGCCAAGGACTTCTATCCAAAATATGTAAAGAACATTCTAAATCTACTGGACTTAAACCCAATAATTAACAATCGATGTAACTTTAAAAACGGGCTCCACCAAAGAGGACACACGGGTAGATGGTGAGTTAAGTGCGTGGAAAGCCGTTCCGCATCATTGCAGGGAAGCACAAATGACAGCACCCCATGCCCGTGGGCGGCTGAGAAAGCTGAGCGCCCACCTGCCCCTCGGAATGAAAACCGCGCGGCCCCTCGGGAAGCAGTGCAGCCGTTTCCTCCCATAGAACCCAGCGCTCACACTCATCAGCGCTGACCCTGAGGCAGGGGCTGCAAACCTTTTTGAAAGGGTTGGACAGCAAAGATTTTAGGCGCTGAGGTCGCCTGGCCCCTGCTGCACGTGTGCCGAAGCACATGAGTAAGGGCGGTGCTGCGTGCCAATAAAACTTTATTGACAAAAACAGGTGGTGGCAGGGATTTGGCCCCTGTGACCTCAGGCTATAGTTTGCCAACGCCTGCCCTGGAAAATGAAAACTTCTGTTTACACAAACACCCATACACAAAGATTTACAGCAGCCGCCAGGGCTTCCAGCAGGACTGCAGACCCCACGTGAGCCCAGAGCTCTGCCTCGGTCGCTGCGGAGCTGGAGCATCTAGCACGGCGCCTGGCACACAGGAGGCGCTCAACAAACACCTGTTTGTTGAGGACTTTCATTAGAGCTGTTCTGCACTCCTTACAAACGCAGGTCTTCCCTGGAAGCAGAAAGGCTGAAGGGCCTTAAACACCACCACCCCCTGCCTGCCCCTCCACCATAGCCCCGTCTGTCCTCCGCTCACCCACGGTCCCCACTCTGCCCATAAACTCTTAGCCCTGAAAAGAAGAAACAAAACCCAGATGCGCCTCTCTGGGCTCACAGTGCAGCTAGAAACCACCACACAGACACTCCGGGGACGACAGATGGCTTCAGCGCTTAGAACGAGTCCATTCTTAGGCTGAAGTCCGTTGTGAAAAAAGGACTACGCCTGACAGCCATCTCGGTGCAGACGCGACACCTGGGCAGGTGAGGCCACGCCCAGAACAGACCCCTGGACCCACGGGAGGAGGAAGAGGCGAGAGTCCCGTGCTCGGAGTTTAAGGATCACCTGACAACGTGGGGTTTCAACGGGTAAGCGTGCCGGGTGACCCGGGAACACGCGCGTGACCTCCAGGTGACGAGGATGCCATCGGCGTAGAGGAGCAGGACCCAGTGGGGCACCACGCCCGGGGACGGGGCCCAGGGCCGGCAGGACCCAGTGGGGCACCACGCCCGGGGACGGGGCCCAGGGCCGGCAGGACCCACTGGGGCACCACGCCCGGGGACGGGGCCCAGGGCCGGCAGGACCCAGTGGGGCACCACGCCCGGGGACGGGGCCCAGGGCCGGCAGGAGACCGCTGGTCACTGACAGCGCCGGGGCTCCCCCAGGCCACGGCCCGAGCGCGGGCAGGTCAGGCCCAGGACGAAGCACGGGAGGCCCGTCTGCCTTTGTTCTGGGCCAGGACGGAGAAAATGAACAGAGACCGGGTGATGGGGCCATACCGGGGGCAGAGCTCCTGGAGAAAGAGCTGGAGCCCATGCGGCGTGGCCCTGCTCCTTTTATTTCATTTTCAATCTTGAGAGAAAGACGAGCCAACATTATGGAAACAAATTGCAGTGAGACTCCCGACACCCCTAAAAGCGAGAGGGGAAGCGGGCAGTGACCAGGCAGAGGCCAGCCTGCGGGGCCCCAGCGCGGTCTGGGGACGGGGTTGCTGCTTCCGTCAAGGGGAGGCGTCAGGTGTCAGTGGTCGGCCGGCAGGCGCTCCGTCATTATTCACGGGTGTTCGCGTCAGGGGAGAGCGATGCCGGTTCTCCCAGACGGGGCTCCGCCTGGAAAGCCAACGCCCGCCACACGGCTGCCCGCGGCGGGGAACCTGCCCAAGGATGGCCTGGCGGGTCAGAGCAGTATGTGGTACTTCAGTGCCCGGGGCACCCTGTTGATGACCAGCCTCCCGTCGTAGCTCAGGGAGGCGAAGAGCCAGGGGTCGGCGGAGGACCAGTCCACGGCGTACACGCTGTCCTCGTGCTCCTCGTAGGTGGCGATGACGCTGTCCTGCGGAGGCTCCTGGCTCCTGCAAGGCACCAGAGACACGCGTGCGTGAGCGAGGCGGGCGCCCGGCCCGGCGGTGGCAGCAGACCTGGTCTCTCACCTGCGCGATGGGCGGTTCCCAGGAGCCGAGGGGGCCGACGAGGGCGCCCCCGCAGGAGCCCAGCGCCGTCCTGTCCCCAGCCGTGGGCCCCCGGGGCTCGTGGGGAGCCCCCTACCGCCTGACGCCTCCCTCCTCGGCTCTGGAGCAGGACGTGCTCGGGCTCGGGGGACAGTGGCTGGGGAACGCTCACGGGGCTAAGCGGACAGCGGCCAAAGCTCCCGTGACGTCTGCCAGAGGGACCTGGGGACCGGCCAGCACAGCCCCTGGGGTGGGCGTGGGGAGCCCTGCTCAGGACGAGGGTGAGGAGCTGGAAGGCCGGCAGGTCCTGGCCTGGGCTGTGACATCTCCCGGCACCCCGTTCAAATGGGAGTCACTCGCCCCTTCCCTGGGACGCCTGTCCGGGCGGTGCTCACGTGCACGGCCCTGTGTGGGAGCTCGCGGAGCCGGGCCGCCCGCCTGGGCCTCCGAGATCACAGGCCTGCCATGCGCCGGGCTGCTTCTCCATCCAGCAGGGCCTCCTCGGCACTTTTCTCCCCATTTCGTGACTCCCTCTACCGGAGGAGCTCTCAGCAATCTGGGACTCTTCCCAGGAGACACCCCGCCCCATGTGCCCCCTGGCTCGGACCCTCACGCATCCCACAGCCCGACCCTCCCAGGAAGCCAACCTGCGGTGGCCAGCGAGCAGCCGGGTACAAACACCGCGTACAAGTCCTCAGGGGACTCCCGTTCTCCTGGGCTCACTGAGACATGGGGACCAAGCCCAGGAGCAGGCCTGCGGGAAACAGTGGAGGCACCTCGCGCCAGTGCCGTTGCCCGGCACGCCTGCCGGCCACACGCGCCTTCCTTCCTAGTGAGCTTCTCTGAAGCCGCCCGCGTGCAGGCAGGACCCCCGGATTAACACACGGGGCCAACGAAGGGGCCACCAGCCCTGTCCCCTGTACGGACGGGGCTCGGACGCCTGCGTGGCCGTGAGCAGCGAGGACAGCAGAAAACACCCAAGGCCTGCACGTGGCAGGTCGCCGGACTGAAGCCGCTGCAACTGTATCTAAATACCGAGTTTGAACAGAAAAATGATTCGTCAAGAGAGACAGGCGGTAGACTGTCACCAGCCAGCTTCTCACACAGGAATTCTAGGCTCAACTCAGGTGGGCAGAGGAAGAAATCAGACAGCAGAACAGTGTGAAGAGTCTCCGAACAGAACGACAAACCCCTCTCGTATTTTACGGCTCAGACCGCTCGGCTCGACAGGGTTTTATCCCGGAACCTCCCCCCCAAACCCCGGAGGCGGGAGACTCGACTCCACGCTAGTGTCTGAGTCATAGCAGGAAGCAGCCGCCACACACGGAGGTGCATCTGCTCCAGGAACAAGACGTGTCTCCTTTACACCCACGTTGCTGACAAAGGACACGGGCTCACCCCGCCCCCGCTGCCCTGGACCAGACCGCCCTGTGTGAGCCCCGAAGCCCAGGACCCCACAAGTCTTGGGGCGCGACCCCACTGTGAAGAGAGAGCCCCCGAGCAGAGCAGTTAGGATTGGAGAGAGTGTGGAAAACACTCAGCCGAGACGGTGAGGCTGTGGGAACAGGCAGTGAGGTTTCCCGCACGGCGCCCAGCGTCTCGGGGGAAGCAGTGCGGGGGGGCCGGGCCGGGTCTGGGCCCAAGGTCCCCGCCTTGACACCTGCCAGCGAGGGTGGCCAGTCCACGACCCGATCCAGGACGGCACGGCGAGGAGGGACGCCCGCCACTGCCTCTCCCACAGGGTGTCACGAGGGCCGGCGGAGGTCACTTCTCACTCCCCAGGGCTGCAGACGGGCCACGGTCCTCACAACCTCACGTGTGACGCTCAGTAAGAATGTGGACAGACACGCGTTTTAGAGGCCACAGCGGACGGCGCGGCTGCCCTACCCGACTCCACGGCCCGCAGCCCGCACCTGCCGGGTGGACATGCCCGACACCAGCCACAGGGACCGAGCCGCGCCCACGCACCGAGGGCCGCCCGCACCGGGAGCGCTTACTTCTCCTCCGGACGGCGCTCCTCCTGGTCACTCAGGTCGTCGTCGTCCACCAGGTGGCCGAAGGGCTCGGAGGAGATGGACGCCATGTTGGAAAGGACGACCCTGCCGTCGCTGCTGCCCGTGAGGACCAGCTGGTCGTGGGAGTGGTTGTAGCGGACGCTCCACACCCTGCGGGGACAGGGAGGCCGGGTCCCAGCCGCTCGTCTGTCCCTGGGCGGCCTCCAGCAGGGGCAGGCTCGTGGCACGGCTCTGACACCCTAGAAATCCCGACTAACGGAGACCAAATGGTAGCACAGACCCCGGGGGGAGGTTTACCGCTCAGGAGCCACACAGGCTTTCCCGAATTCTACAGGCAAAGACTGCCCAAGAGGCAAAATACGGACTAGAGAGAACCTGTGACATAGGTCAAACCCCAGGGCAGCCTCCCAAGGGCTGCTCTCTGGTCGGGTCACTAGGCCCAGCTTCCTTCTGACCCACAGGCCCAGGAGCTTGCTGAGCTGGGCCGCCCACCAGCGGACCCAGGGAACAGCGGAGAGCCGGACTGCCGCTCGGGGCCAGGGGACGGAGCTTCTCCCCGGACCGCAGGAACTACAGCCACTCACTGAAGCTGTCCAAACCATACTCCAGCATTCAGGTGGTAAGTACACACACACACACACAGATATGCACATGCACCCAAGTACACACACACACAAGCATACACACCCATACGCATGCACAAAGAAGCGTACATACACACACCAGTACACACGAACATGCACACATACACAAGCACACGCATGGAGACAAACACGCAAGCACACACACACATACATACAAGCACACACAAGCATGTACACACAGCATGCTTTATTTGAATGAAAACTGGCTCATACTACGCACGATTTTCTGTGACCTGATCTCTCTCACTTAGCAAAGAGTAGCCAGCACATGGTATGTACAGAGAAACAACGTCTCCGGGAGAATGGCCCGTCCTGGGCACTCTGCATGTCCCTACACACAGCCCTCTGAGGGCAGCGTCCCCGCTGCAATGACGCCACTGGACAGACTTAACCAATCCCCTGCTGCCAGGCGCTGGGCAGTTCCCAGCCCCCCTGCACCGTGCACAGGGCCACGTGAACGTCTGTGCACGTTCACGTTTGCCTAGTTGAACCGGCACTATTTCAAGAGAAAACAGAATCTAGTGTTTTTCTTCTTTTCCTATGTTTACGAATCACAAACATTCAGATTTGGAATTAGTGTTTCTTTAGGAAAAATAAAACGGGGTTGACTGAATGATTCACAGCAGCACAAACTAAGCTGGTTTGTGCCTTTCCAAACGGTGAAGTAATGAGCAAAATACATTGCCTAAGCCCCTCCCCCAAGCGGCCCACCAGGAACGCACCAATGGGAGTGCTCCTCCAGCGTCTTGACGGGCTCGGTGACGTTGCGGGTGTCCCAGAACTTCACCCTGCAGTCGTCCCCGCAGCTGGCCAGGTAGTACTGCTTGTTGGGGTTGAAATCCAGGTCCCGCACCAGCTGGCCGTGTGCGCTCTCAATGCAGTAGATTTGGCTGTGCAGGGGCGAGGGGGGTGGGCACAGGTAAGAGGTGGGACGAGGGAAGCCAGCGACTGCCCCCTGCACCTTCTCCCGGCCCCCATCCAGCGCAGGCTCCGGGCGGGGCGCTCCTGCGCGCAGGCCACGCCTGCGACCCTGCAGAAGGGTGGCTGGTCGGCGGCTCTCAACGGTGTGACCTGGAATCTTGAGGGTGAGAGCGATCCGGAGGGATGAGACTGCCACAGAGAAGCAGAGACAGACTCCGGACAGAAAGGCTGACCAACGTCTGGAAGGACGCAGTGAGACAGGAGAAGGAAAAGGGAGGGGGGTGGAAAGTGGAATACAGCGCTGGTGGTGTCGGGAGATAGAGACAAGGAAGGAAAAGTTGGGAAAGCTATAGAAACACCGAAGGAAACGGTGCTCGTCACGGCTGGGCCTGGGCCTCATCCTCGCACACAACCCGGCTGCCGACACTGGGCGGGGGCGGGCGCGGGGGCCGAATCGGCCACACCGCTGTTCAGAGCCCACGCGGGCCCGTACATGTGCGTGCTTGCACGTGTGTACACAATGCACAAGCATGCACACACCGGCCATACACACATGCACACGCATGGGTACCTGTGCCCACACGTGCACGTGTACACACCCACATGTGTGTGCACCAGTGTGCACAGAGGTGCAGGCACACATGCACGCACAGACCTAACTGAAGCCCCACCATCCACCTCCAGGCTGCTCCTTGCAGGGTGTGGAATCAGAATATTCCATCTCCTACAGCGACCCCCTCTGATATCACAAACGCAAACCAGAGGTGCAGGTCACCTGAGGCAGGACAGTGGCTTCAGGCGAAGAGCTTGTGTCCCAGCAGGATGGACAGGGGCCCCCGCCAGGCCCACAGTCGGCCCCACGAGACACCCCGTCCACTCTGCCCTCTCCACTTCCTCCCTCGGCTGTGACTTCACCTCTCCTGCAAACACTGGACCTCGTGCTCTGCACGGCTCCCATTGGGACTGCTCCCGTAACCAGCTCCCTCGCCCGGCACCGAGGTCTCCACAGTCCCATCTCACGCCAGATGACCTCAGTCCTTTTCATCTTTTCTCCCATGTTGGGTTTTCTGGCCCCAAACCACTTTTAAATCTTGAACCGGTTTTTACATCCTGAACCTTCCCAGTAGCCTAATATTTTTTCCTAAAATAAGATACCCGAACCTTAAGATCTTCCGAGTGTAACAGAGAAATGAATAAAATTAAGCCCGGCGAGGTCCTAGGGAGCTGGGGGGAGTCACACAGGCACAGAGTATCGACTCAGGCTTTCCTGGGGCTCTGGGGGCGGCGATCTGAATACAAAAGCACAGTACGTTCCAGAAGCAGCACTGAAAGCACCAACACCCAGGCTGTTTGCAGAAGAGACACAGGCCCAGGAGAAGAGCCCGCGGGTCGCCTGTTGCCCATCCCCCCAGGGACGGCAGGCAAGGGGGCAGCAGGGCACTGCCTCCCAGGGCCCCTCCTGCCCCCTGGCTTTGGGGTCTGTAATGTCAGTCTTCAAGGTTCTCGTCTAGATACCGAAATCTTCACATCCTTCAAAGAACAATGAAAATGGGAAAAGATAGCCCCAGGCCCTGGAGGAATGGATTCCAGTCCCACATCCAAGCCCACAGCTTTCAGCTTCTGATAGGAAACCCAACAAACCACACCCCCCTGCCACAGACAGACAGACAGACAGACAGACACACACACACACACACACACACACGCCAAATACTGATTACCCCCTGCGCTTTCACAGGGGCCGCGGACCTAGATTTAAAGCTGGGCCCCCGCCCTCGAAGGCAACATGAGCTATTTCACGACATCCGTCTTTGCAGCTTAGTGATAAATTACGGTGTGCTGAGGGGATAAACTGTATCTTAAAAAAGACTGCAGGGCCCTGTTGCCATGACAACAGTGTGCACACCGCCACTCCTTCGCCTTCAACGCCACACCTGGCACAGAAAAGCGGCTCTCCTGTGTCCCATTAGAAGCGCTAGCCGTGTGTATAATGACTTAAATGACAAACTATGATTACCCCATGGGTGTGCATCTTGAAGGTGCAGAGATGGTCAAGCTCCACATGCTTAACCAGGGGACGGCAGCCCTCACCTTGTGGTCACCGACCATGGAGACTGAGAGGCTGCGGTCACCACCTCAGGCCTGAGCTGCTACAAAAGCCTGACCTTGATCTCCACCGGAGACCACCGCTGCCGCCGAAGGGCACCCACAGGAACAAGACCACCGGGGCGGGGCGCAGACCCACAGCACGGGTGCACTCAAGATGGGGTGGAGAAAGAGGACAAGGCGTACGACTTCCCACAATACCGAGGCCAACACAGACAAGCCACGTGGCCTCAGCGCATGAGCCACGGTGGATGGGCGTGGGGGGGCAAGGAGGGGAGGGGCCTTCGGGGCGTGTCCCGGGCCCAGGCCGTCACTGACCTCATGGTCCGCGTGTCCCACCCTCGGACAGCCGTGTCGTTTGCCGTGGCCACCTGGGTACAGTTGTGATGCGGGCTCCACCGCCCCGTTGTGAACTTCAGCTGTCCCTTCCCTTCCAGGGACGCCGAACTGGCCAGCTGCAAATTGGGTGATGTTTTCAAAGGAAGAAGAAAACACAAGTAATTTGAACTCTATTCAGAGCATTTAAGAGGATATCTTGTACAGGCTATCGCTGAAGATAATTACTGAAAATAATTAGGAAGCTCTGTCTTTGTTTCCTTCCCTTAGAAGGCAAGAATGCTTGAATCTTATTTGGAAAAAAAATATATAAAACTGAACGCAGCAAAAAATAGAAGGCACATTAATAGAGCCTCTATTAGACAGGACTGGCCAGTGTGGGATTAGGGAGAATCTGCTCGAACCTTAAGACAACACACGCAGCAGCTCCAACATCTGGCTTCCTCCAACAACAAGGACGAGGCCAGCCGGTCCGCACGGCCCGCCCCAGGTGGAGAAGGACAAATGGCTGCGACCCGCCCGGACATGTGCTCAGACGCGTGCCCTCCCCTCCCTGCCACGAGGATCTTGGCGTCCGTTACTCGGGGGTTAACTAAACGCCAACAGGTAACGAACGGCGGAGACCCTCGAGACCACCAGCACAGTTGAGGCCGGGCCCTGGTGTGAGCCTGGGAGAAGGGCCCCCTCCGCCCCCGACCCCACTGCCCCACCGGCCCTCCCACTTGCCACCTGCGATCTTATGCACAAAGGCCTATCACGCGGTGGCGTCTGAAGGTAGGAGGGCTCCGGGCTCGTCTGTGGTCCTCAGGTCACTCGACCCTCCGTGATTCACTTCACTTTACCCTGAACACCAGCCTCGCCCTGCGGACCCTCTGAGAGGGACCCGGGCACGGCCGCGGCTCAGGCCACCTGGGCAGAACCAGGCCTGAGCTAGCCTGGCGGAGAGGGCCACGTCTGGGACCCAAACCCAGGGCCGTCCCAACGCCTCCCCTCCAGGCCAGCACCCTCACGGCCACCCACGGAGCGCCCACGCCCAACACCCCACGAGGGGGCCCCACGGGGGACCCCACTGACCCTCAGACTCACCCCCAACCTCCCGGAGGACGTGGACCGGCTCAGCCGGGTGGGGAGCCCGCAGGGAGGGGTCAGCACGGGCCAAGGGGCTGGGGGCGGCGGAGGGGCTGCTCCTCTGATGACAGGCAGGGGCCCCACCCCTTTCCCCCTGCATCAGGGGCCACGGCTTCTCCTTCTCTCGTCATCTGAGCAGCAGAGGCAAGTCAGCCCAGGAGCAGGGGTGCCGTCGCCTTCAGGGGCACGTGGGGGGCACAGAGCGTGGACAGGTCACAGGGAGGAGGCCCGGCCCCCAGGCAGGACGCAGAGGGGACCACATGGCGCGGCCACTGCAAAGCCACGGAGGAGAAAGGGACGGTGGCAGGAGCCTCACGACGCAGGACCTGGACTCTCAACCACAAGGGACGGCCCGTGAGAGCCGGTGTGGGCAGAGGGCATCTCGGCCCTGCCCGCAGCAGTGACAGGCACAGCCTCCTGAGGAGGGGCGGCGGCACAGAGCCCCATACCCTGAAATGGGCCTAAAGCGAGCATCAGACACACAGGGGGAGCTTTTCCACACTGGGCTTCGGCTTTTCCAGCTGTGGCTGGACGTTTAACATCCACATTGACAGCACCAACCGAGAAACAGTTTTATGGCCTCTCCTTTAGGAAAAAAAAAAACTAGCCAAAAGAAACATGTACAGGTGCCATTTCAGTTTTCTGAAGACTAGTTTAGTAAGATCAACAATCAGGTACATAAAACGGTTGAGTATACAACTCAGCCATAAAAGAGCGAAGTTCTGCCTTTTGCAGCAACATGGATGGTCTTGGGGGGTATCATGTAGACAGAGAAAGACAAATACTACATGATATCACTTATATGTGGAATCTAAAAAATACAGCAAACTAGTGACTATAACAAAAAAGAAGCAGACTCACGGGTATAGAGAACAAACTAGGGGTTACCAGTGGGGAGAGGGAAGGGGAGCGACAATATAGGGGTAGGGGATTAAGAGGTACAGACTATTATGTATAAAATTAAGCTACAAGGATGTAGTGTACAACACAGGGAATATAGCCAATATTTTATAATAACTATAAATGGAGTATAACCTTTAAAAATTGTGAATCACTATATTGTAAACCAGCTATACTTAAATAAAAAAAGGTTCAGTATATTTTCTAACTAATCAACATTCAGTGTTCTAATTAATTTTCTATCAAACATGTGGATTCATTATCAAACTCTTCAGAAGCATAAACACATAAGGTCCTATCATCAGAAGACAGGCGCTATAAACCCAGCAGAGTGAATTCTCGAAGAGGCTGGTGTGAGAAGCACCATAAAGTGTGCTAAGTGGGGAAGATCCGTAACAGTGCGCGAAGCACCCAGGTCGAATCCTAACAAACGCCGCCGCCAGCAAAGCTCTCTGCACTTGCTCTCCTCTGACTCCATCAGGGCTCCAGCAGAAGGTAAACCAGCAAAACTTAACAAGCACGGTCTGCTTCCAAAACCCACACTGAGGAACAGCCCGCGAGGAAGCCAGGCCCTGGGTCCAACCGCATCCTGCCACAAACACGCCCGTGAGCTCGGGAGCAGGTCCTCCCGGTAGAGCCCTCGGATGAGACCCCAGCCCCACCGACACCTGGCCTGCGGCCTCACAGAGACTCGAGGTTGCAGACTCTTGACTGTCCCCGCAGAAACCACGTGATGGCCGCGGCGGGCAGTGGGAAGCGCTAGCTGGGTGGTCATTTGTTAGGAAGCACAGATAACTGATAAGGTGTTAACCTGAGGCAGTGGAGACTCCGAATAAACTCAGCAGCTGAGAGACGGCCCCTGCCCAGCCCCCTACTTCACAGAGAGGGTAGGTGCCTCGCCCTAGGCCACACAGCCGTGGTGCAGAACAGGACCAGCTCCAGCTCCAGCTCCACTGCACACCCTACTGCAGGAAACACCAGGGCAACGAAACGCCATGCCCACAGGTGCCGAGAGGTCTGCAAGGTAGATTTTAATGAAAACCTGGAAGAGATCTCACCATCCATTTTTAAGGTGCTACCCAGGGCAGCCAGCATGGTGCAAGTTGTAAGGTTAATCAATCACTTTTTCTGGTTTCCTGGTGACACAGAGACAGAACTCAGCAAGAACTCCAGAGGGTGCGATGCACACGGTACTCCGCTTCCCAGCATTAAAGAGAAATATTCAGTGCTTCCCAGTCCAGAAGGAATGATTAAAGGCTCCCCAGATCCTCTCTGAAGGAGTAACCGGTGCAGGACAAGAGCGAGAGAGGAGCCTTCTATGAACAAAATGCTGTGACTGGAAGCTTCAGAGCAGTTCAAGGGAGGCAGGAGGTTTCCAAAGACCAAAGCTGCACCCACTGCCACCAAGCCCCACGGCGCCGACAGGGGACCAGACCTGGGGAGGGGCAGGCCAAGAGGACGCGGGACCAAGCACGTGCTCCTCAGCACCAAGGGTGATGCAGGACCAGAGGGGACAGCGAGTGCCACCGCACCCACTCTGAAAGGAGAGCCTCGGCGAAGCAACAGCAGGGCTGCAGCTTTTCGAGCGTAGGAGACATAAAGTGTCCACACGGGCAAGTCCACCGCGTGCCCCGGCCCAAGCTGCCGGGAGACAGCAGTTTGTCACACAGCAGACGCCACCACCACCGGAGCCTCTCTTCCCGTCAGACCCCGCAGAGCCCCCAGGGACTGAGACGGCCCTGAGCCAGGGCTGACGGGCTTGCTCCCCTTGCCAAAGACGGGTTTAGACCTGGACACACAGTCGTGCCTGAAAAGGGGACAGAGGGACTTCCAGGAAAGGCTTTCCTTACAAACCAAGGGAGACGTGGGAAGGAAATCTGCTTTCTCCTTGTGGATGTGGTGGGAATCTGGATGTGATGCCTGGAACCGCTGCAGTCACCTTGCGGTCATGACGGGGGACAGCAGTGACACGTGGACATGGCAGAGCAGAAACATGCAGAGTATCTGGGTCCTCTGCTGTTGAGACACTGAATTAACCAACCCCAGAGGGGCTTTGTTTCCACGTTTCTTGTTACAGCAGATGATTAAACCTCCTCTTTATCTAAGTCACTTCTTAAGTCCTGCAGCCAAATGCATTCTAACCGACACACCCACGATGCCCGATGCTCAGTTGTAATCCACTTGTGGAGACCGTGTATTCTAGCTGCTTAATCCGTCCACGCATCCATGCATCCCTCCATCAGGCCTGTATCGACCACTCCCAGCGCACCAGGCACCATGGGGGATGTTGTCCTCACATAATGTTACTGTTAAACTGCCCTACTCTACAGATGTGGACGCTGGGGCTTGGACGGCCAAGCAACTCGCCCAAGGTCACACTGTGAGTGGGACTTGACTCAACTGTCAGTGTTTCTCCTGTGTCCACGTGTCCCCAGTCCCCCACGTCCCCTTAGCCGCTGGCCCACGCCTGCCCCAGCCTATTCCAGGAAAACCTGAACATCTGAATTAAAGGCTCATCTGCACACTACAGCCCCTGTAACTGGTGGCAAACTACAAAAAAGCAGAGACAATATCTCCGTATTTGTCACACCCCAGGATGTGTGGCCACGGCAGGCATTCAACCCCAATGTCAGTGACAAGCACGTCAGCCCTCCCAGCTCAGCAGCTGCTTTTTCTCACACACTCTTAGTTTCTAAATGTACATTTACTCTATCTTATAGAAAGAAGTCTTTTGCGAGCTCAGGAAACACTTCCTAGCTAAACACCTCCGTTCAGCCCATTCTGCATCTAATGATTTTTTCCAAGATCCACCTGGAAGATTAAAAACTACTCATTGTCTCCAATATTTACAAAACCAAAAGGCATATGCAGCTATTAAGCTATGATATTAAGACATGTTACTAAATCCATGTTTTCTTAGAGGTCATGGCTTCTTTTTTTAAAACAAATATCCTAAAACATAAATTCAAATGACTGCTGTCTGAGAGCTGTGGCTCTAAAGGTATTATTATGGTAACAATGCAGACACCGCTCAAAATATTTTGGAATACCTTTTTATGAGTCGCACAAGAAAACCAGTTTTCTGTCCATGAACAGAGGAATGGATAAAGAAGTTGTGGTATATATACACACACAATGGAATATTACTCAGCCATTAAAAAAGAACAAAATAATGCCATTTGCAGCAACATGGATGGACCTAGATGTTATACTGAGAAGTAAGTAAGACACAGAAAGACAAATATCATATGATATCACTTATATGTGGAATCTAAAAAAAAGAGTACAAATGAACTTATTTACAAAACAGAAGTAGAGTCACGGATGTAGAAAACAAACTTATGATTACCAGGGGATAAGGCAGGGGAGGGATAAATTGGGAGATTGGGACTGACAAATACATGCTACTATATACCAAATTTGTATGGAAACACAAAAGACCCCAAAGAGCCAAAGCAATCTTGAGAAAGAAAAATGGAGCTGGAGGAATCAGGCTCCCTGACTTCAGACCATACTACAAAGCTACAGTAATCAAGACAGTACGGTACTGGCACAAAAACAGAAATATAGATCAATGATACAGGATAGAAAACCCAGAGATAAACCCACGCACCTATGGTAGCCTAATCTATGACAAAGGAGACAAGAATATACAATGGAGAAAAGACAGTCTCTTCAATAAGTGGTGCTGGGAAAACTGGACAGCTACATGTAAAAGAATGAAATTAGAATACTCCCTAACACCACACACAGAAATAAACTCAAAATGGATTAAAGACCTAAATGTAAGGCCAGACATTATAAAACTCCTAGAGAAAAACATAGGAAGAACACTCTTTGACATAAATCACAGCAAGATCTTTTTTGACCCACCTCCTAGAGTAATGAAAATAAAAACAAAAATAAACAAATGGGACCTAATGAAACTTAAGAGCTTTTGCACAGCAAAGAAAACCATAAACGAGACGAAAAGACAACCCTCAGAATGGTAGAAAATATTTGCAAGTGAAGCAACTGACAAGGGATTAATCTCCAAAATATACAAACAGCTCATGTGCTCAATATCAAAAAAACAAACAACCCAATCCAAAAATGGGCAGAAAACCTAAATAGACATTTCTCCAAAGAAGACATACAGCTAGCCAAGAGGCACATCAAGAGATGCTCAACATCACTAATTATTAGAGAAATGCAAATCAAAACTACAATGAGGTATCACCTCACACCAGTCAGAATGGCCATCATCAAAAAATCTACAAACAGTAAATGCTGGAGAGGGTGTGGAGAAAGGGAACCCTCTTGCACTGTTAGTGGGAATGTAAATTGATACAGCCACTATGGAGAATAGTATGGAGGTGCCTTAAAAAACTAAGAAAAAAAGAAAAAGAAAACTAAGAATAGAACTACCATATGACCCAGCAATCCCACTACTGGGCATACACCCTGAGAAAACCATAATTCAAAAAGAGTCATGTACCCCAATGTTCACTGCAGCACTATTTACAATAGCCAGGACACGGAAACAACCTAAGTGTCCATCAATGGATGAATGGATAAAGAAGATGTGGTACATATATACAATGGAATATTACGCAACCATAAAAAGGAACAAAATTGGGTCTTCTGTAGAGATGTGGATGGACCTAGAGGCTGTCATACAGAGTGAAGTAAGTCAGAAAGAGAAAAACTAATATCATATATTAATGCATGTATGTGGAATCTAGAAAAATGGTACAGATGAACCTATCTGCAGGGCAGGAATAGACACAGACGTAGAAAACAGACATGTGGACACGGAGGGGGGAAGGGGAGGGTGGGACAAATTGGGAGATTAGGACTGACATACATACACTACCATGTGTAAAACAGATAGCTAGTGGGAACCTGCTGTATAGCACAGGGAGCTCAGCTCGGTGCTCTGTGATAACCTACATGGGCGGGATGGGAGGGGAGGGAGGTTCAAGAGGGAGGGGATATATGTATACATATAGCTGATTCACTTCGTTGTACAGCAGAAACTAACACAACATTGTAAAGCAACTATACCCCAATAAAAAAAAAAGATAACTAGTTAGTACCTACTGTGTAGCACAGGGAACTCTACTCAATACTCTGTAATGGCCTATACGGAAGAAGAATCTAAAAAAATTTTTAAAAGAGTAGATATATGTATAGCTGATTCACTTTGCTGTACACCTGAAACTAACACAACATTGTAAATCAACTATCCTCCAATAAAAATGAAAAAAAAAAAAAGAAAGAAGGAAAACCAGTTTTCAGAGAGTTTGCACACGGTTTCCACTAACTCGCTTTACATTGTAAGGCTTGCTTAACTATCTTATTCACTAGATTCTGCTCCAGATAACTCTGACTGGCTCCCAAAGTCTAACCCACACTCACAGGACAAAATGCTGCTGCCCAGCCAAGACACGCCGATTCCAAGCGCAAGCTCTGCAGGAGGGCCGGCTGGGCACGTGTGCACGAGAGGCCCTCAGTACACGCCTCTGCGGGACGACGGGGCAGAGCGGGCCTGGACTGCAGACCCACATCTGTCACCCAGGCCGCCTTCAGAAAGTCCCTTGCTTCCTGAGCCTCACTCTTCTCACCTGTGAAGCGAGGGGTCAGATTACACGATCCGAGGTCTGTGCCTCTCTTTAAAGGAGCTACTTTAAAATGAGTGAGCAAGGGCGGGCTGTTGCAGCCTCAGTGGGTCCTGGCTACGCCTGCACAGTGGGTCCAGGGAGCCCCCGTGGCCCCTCATCAGCCCCCAGCCAGCGATGTCCCCCAGGCGCCTGGGGCGGCAGGACTTTCCTCTCTCGTTAGAGGCAAGAGCTGTCACGCCCTCAGGCATCACAGACATCGTGGGGAGGGAAGTGAAGAGCCCAGAGGAGGGCTGTGACCTTCAAATTCCCTTCAGGGACGTCTGCGGCTGGGAGGGCGGATGCACTTTTCTTTATAGCTCCCACCAAGTGCAGCAAAAACCCGGGCCTTTATACACAGAACAAACACAGGGGGGGAACAGGCTGACCAGGGAGGGCCCTGGGGCACGAGGAACACACAGTGTCGAGGGTCTGTGTCTTCTCTCCCGCATGGGCCCCAACACAGAAACACCCCTGGGGACAGACCCCCAAAGCTCCAGCAACGCTGCTCCCTGCAGCCCAGGGGCCAGGAAGGGCAGCCCCGAGAGACAGGGAACTTCTCGACAACTGCTCTGCTCCAGACAGACACCCCACCCAGGACAGCGAAGGCCCCGAGACTCTGTCCTCGCCTGAGCCCCCAGAGAGGGTACAGCCATTGTCTGCCAACACCGATTCATGATGGACCATGGCTGAAATGTAAAATGCAAACTGTAAAACCCTTAGGGAAAACACAGGAGAAAACCTTCAAGATCCAAGGCTGTTCAGAGTCCTCAGACCTGACACCCAAGGCACAATCTGTAAAACTCACACACTGAACTTTATCAAAATGAAGAAGCTTGCAGACAATGTAATATCTCTCAGCGCTAAAAACACACGAACAGTCAGGCCATGAAAAGCCACGGAGGAACCTTACATGCAATGACTAGAGAAAGAAGCCGGCCTGTAAAAGCTACACCCTGTATGACCCCAGCTCTAGGACACTCTTCAAGAGGCAGAACTGCAGGCGCAGTAGAAATATCAGTGGTTGCCACAGGCTTAGAGGGAGGGAGGGCTAGCGGAGCAGAGGATTTTTAGGGCAGTGAAGACACCCTGTCTGAATCTGTGATGGTGGATACGTGTCAGCACACGTGTCCAAATCCGCAGACGCACGGCCACAGGTCAGCGTGGGCTCGTCACTACAGTGACTGCCCCGTCTGCCGGGGGCTGAGCGGGGAGGGATGGGGAATCCCTGCACTTTCCCCGCAGATGTGCTGTGAGCCTAAAACTGCTCTAAAAGATAAAGTCTGTTGAAAAGAGAAAAACCTCAGCCTGCAAGTAAGAAGGCAGGCAACACCAGGACCTGCTTCCCCAGCGGGACCAGGGGCTTGAGCGACAGAAACGCACCCTCATCTAGGGCTTCTGTCCAGACCCCTGCTGTCTGGGGGGCGGGAGTGAGGCCCTGGTCCTGGGGCGTCCGCAGGATGGGCGTGTCCACGACCATCAGGGCGAGGCAGAGACGAGCCCCCAGGCGGGGCCACGTGGCCTTGGCTGCACTGCGGGCACCCAGCCTGCCAGGACCGCGCCGCGGGGTCTGACCGGGGCCCGCTGAGCAAGCCTCCCTCCTCTCTGTGGCCACACTCGGAGCCCAGGAAGCCGGGGGAGGTAGGGCCATGGGCGAGGAAGCGGGGAGCCCGGGCCGCACCACCAGGCCCGCCCCACCCCTGCCCTGGCCCCGAGGGGCTCAGCCTCCGCCCAGTGCTCTGTCCCCAGACAGCAAGCACGCTCTGTGCTCCGGGCTCAGCGGGCACAGCTGCGTGGAATGGCTCTCCGGTCACCACCTGCTGCCGCATCTGCCGGTGCTCGGGCCTCCTGTGGTACGCTGCAAACCGTGGACTAGAGATGTCTGCTCGGGCCTCCCGTGGTACGCTGCAAACCGTGGACTAGAAATGTCTGCTCGGGCCTCCCGTGGTACGCTGCAAACCGTGGACTAGAAATGTCTGCTCGGGCCTCCCGTGGTACGCTGCAAACCGTGGACTAGAAATGTCTGCTCGGGCCTCCCGTGGTACGCTGCAAACCGTGGACTAGAAATGTCTGCTCGGGCCTCCCGTGGTACGCTGCTAACCGTGGACTAGAAATGTCTGCTCGGGCCTCCCGTGGTACGCTGCTAACCGTGGACTAGAAATGTCTGCTCGGGCCTCCCGTGGTACGCTGCTAACCGTGGACTAGAAATGTCTGCTCGGGCCTCCCGTGGTACGCTGCAAACCGTGGACTAGAAATGTCTGCTCGGGCCTCCCGTGGTACGCTGCAAACCGTGGACTAGAAATGTCTGCTCGGGCCTCCCGTGGTATGCTGCAAACCGTGGACTAGAAATTTCTGCTCGGGCCTCCCGTGGTACGCTGCAAACCTTGGACTAGAAATGTCTGCTCGGGCCTCCCGTGGTACGCTGCAAACCGTGGACTAGAAATTTCTGCTCGGGCCTCCTGTGGTACGCTGTAAACCTTGGACTAGAAATTTCTGAAAACACACTGTGCCCCTGAAACCCGTTCTCTCCCTTCAGAGAAGTGCTCCTGTGGGCAACTGCCCCCAGGCCTGCACCTTGAGTGGGTGACACCGGGCCCCCTTCCTCCCGCTCTGCCGTCCCTGCACCTCAGGAGAAGCTGCTTCTTTCCACAGCCAGTGAAAGGAGCTAGAACCCAGAGATGCACGCGCACAGACCCAAACAGGGAGGCTCTGCCTTGGCCTTCATCGGGGTCCAGGACCCCATGAAACCTCCGCCCCAGGCCTCCCCTGGGCTCCACTAACGATTATAAATGGCAGAGAGCCTCCAATTTAATTGCAAAAGGTAATGATGCAGTGAGCATAAGATTAGATTCACCGCAGAAGGCAATATCCTCAGACAATAAGAAAAAAAATTGAGGAGCCGGGTATGAAGATGGTCGAAATCGATAGGAAGGTTTCAGTATTAAATACTCCAGCCGAGGGTCGCAAAGTGGTATCGACAGAACTGCTGACAGCAGATAAAAAAGGGGGAGAGAAAACGAAATTGGTCTCTGCAGAAAATAAGGTACAGATTAATCACCCCACCATAAAATCATTTTGAGACGACTGAGGGTCTGAAGAAGTGTTCATGCTTTGATGACAGGACGGGGCCCGCAAAGTCGGGGCCCCCGGAGCCACCGAATCCTAACGCCAGCGGCTCCTCTTGGTGCCTCCTGCTGGGCGGGGCGGCAGCCGCTCAGCGGCTCCAAGCATCCTCTGGACCAGGCCCAGGCTCCCCGCCCCGAGCCTGCCTCGAGCCCCGGCACTTCCATAGGAAAGCACTGTCCCTTTCTGTCCTCAGGTGCGCTCTGGAGGAACACCCCACCGAGAGGTAGGCTGGAGTTAGGGGACGGGAGGGGCCCCTGGACTCTGGCCCAGACGGCCTCGCAAGTCCCCCTGGAAGGTGGGGGACTGTGCAAGTGTCTGCCCAGACCTGCGGGGGCCACCACGAGGACAACCGGAGGCAGCCAGTTTCCTTCGAGTTCCCTGCTTGAGCTTGAAAGTCTGGGTGAAATTTGTGTTCTACTCCATGATACAGAGATGTGCCTTTTTTTTTTTTTTTAATTTTAATAAAAATAATGATTTCTTTTCTGAAGTATTATACTCTTAAGCTCACATTGAAGCCTGGGAGACACGCTTCTGATGATGTAGCTTTAAGACTCCGACAGGACACCCCATACTGTGAAGGGTCTGCCTTCTGGGTCACGTGTTGACAGTGATAAATCATCACTCACGCATCTCTTCACCCAGAGGGTGAAGACAGGCTTTACGAACACTGTGGGTACCACGATTGGAAAGTGCTGACCATGCATCCCGGGAACAAGTGGATAAGGTGAGATGCAAGCTCACTGAAGAAACCTGTCCAAGAGACACCATCCGTGAGCCCGTGGCAGTTGGGCCCCAGGCCCAACTGAGTGGGTTGCATTAGAAGCTTTCATTTCAAATGTCTTGGTTTTCTCTCTAAAGTTGTCGCTTTGACATGCAAATGCAATGAAATTATGAATGCATGTAAAAAACACATTTTATAAGAGGAAACTTTAAGAGATCATATATGAAAATATACCAATTGGCAGAGTATTTACTCTATGACGGACAAAGCATTCAAAGTGATGAATATTTGAAAGCCAAACCGGTTCCCAAGAAGGTTGCTGCTAAATATTAAACAGGTCTGGGAACGAACAAGGCCTGTTGAGAGAGACGTAACCTTCTGGTTGGGAACTTGTGGAGACAGCTACTCTCAGCCTCGGTGGCAGGATCTGAGGGTGACATGTGGGTGCCTGACAGGACGGGTGGGGACGGGACGGAGAGACAGCCTGTGTGCAGGCCAGGGCTCCAGCGTCCCCGTGGACAGATGGCTGACGTGCCTGACGGCTACACCCTCAGGACCGGGCACACACGTGAATGAAAGGAGGGCAGGCTGAAAGGTCACTGGGTCACAGTCAACCATTATTTTCACAACCAGGAAATTTGCCTACATGACTGCTCCTACCTGAAAGGTGATTTTAACCAAATACACATTGAAAATCCATTCATTAAAAAGACTTATACTTGAAACAGAAGACTATAATTTTGGATATCCTGCTAACTCTTTTGGACAAATTATGGCCAAAGGGGGGAGTTTTGTCAACGTCCAGGGTTCTGTGTCCTATTTGTACATGGCCCTGAGGCCTGAATCCCAAACAGCTTTTGCCTGAAAGAGACAATCACTCAATTCTTTGACTGAAGATTCAGTCTGTTCATTAATTGTTTCACAAACAATGTCAAAATTCTAAACATATATGATCAAGAAATGTATTCTGAATTTGGCTGAAAGGTCAAATTAAAAAAATACAAAAAACCAAAACTGTGTAATTCCTGTTACTTACCACAGCCTGGCTGGAGCTTTCCTGCAAATCCCACAGCAGGATGTGGTTGTCAGCCAACGAGATGACTCTCTTCCCGTCTCCCGCGGGCTCCCACACGACACTGAGGAAGGAGGGGGTCAAGCATTACATGACGTGTGAGAGTCCCACCTTGAGGCCAAGAGCTCTTACACATGGCCCTCAGCAAAGCCTCTGCCTGGCCCTTTGTCACCAACAGTGTTGTCAACAGCTCTGCAATGACATGGTGCAGTACCAGGCTACCACTCTGCTGTGGCCTGAATGTCTGTGTCCTTTCCCGAAGTCACCTGGTGTTGGGGTGGTGGGGTGATCTGGGAAGTGATTAGGGTTCAATGAGGTCAGGAGGGTGGGGCCCCGTGATGGGATTAGTGCCCTTGTACAGACTGACACCAGAGTTTCCTGAGCTCTCTGTCTCTCTATATATGTATGTCTCTGTCTCTCCCTGTCTATTTCTCTGTCTCTCTCCCTATATATCTCTGTCTTCGTTTCTATATCTCTGTCTCTCTCTCGCTGCCATGTGAACACACAGTGGGAAAGCGGCCGTCTGCAAATCAGGAACAGAGCCCTCACCTGCACCGTGATCTCAGACCTCCGGCCCCCAGAACTGTGAGAAATCAACATTTCTGTCGTGTAAGCCCCCAGCTGTGGTGTTTCGCCATGGCAGCTGGAGCTGAGACACTGCTGACAGGTTCTCCCAGAGCCCGAGGCATGGAGAGCTGACCAATTCTGGCCACAGAGACGCAAGGGGGCCTGCTGGGCGCTGGGTCTGAAGAGGCACAGGTGGACAGTGTGATTTTGGAGAGGATGCCCACGTCTTTCGCTGCCATCTCCTGGGAGGGCAGAGCTGAGAGCAGTGTGGGGCAGGGGGTGGGGAGGTCACAGCCCTGAAGTACCCACCAGGCCTGAGATGTCAGATAACAGCCTTCTGTTTCAGCCTATGTGAGCCACAGTGTCCTGTTACCGGCAGCCAAAACCTTCTTAACTGATACACATTTGAATAACAAAAGACAAAAATCACATCATCTCTGTGATAAAACCATGAAGAGATCAAAAATTTTTCAGTTTGATCACAAGTGTGAATTTCTGTCTTCCCTGATGAAATTCTTAAGTGCTTATAAAGAGGAGAATTTCATTTCACGTCCTCCAACACGTGAGTATTGAAGACATCAATAGAGACCCTCACAATTTCTCTTTCACACAGAATACAATACTGATTGATTGGTTGCCCCTCCTTAATACCATTCTTCAAGACTGTCAATGAGCTGTTATTACTTTTATCACAACAATAATGTAATTCAAAACTACAATTTCTTTCTCATTTATAGTTTAAAAACACACACAAAGCTCTCACAGTACATCACTCCTGTATTGAAGAGCTTACTGTATCTTTTCTAATAATAACAAAGAAAAATGCACAATATCTAGTAAACAAGAAACACCATAGCTGGAAGAGACACCAAGAAATCTGGTACTGAAATCTGTGGCTCCTATTTTGTTAAGATAATGGCAATTCTAATTTTGAAGACACATCTTTGGAGCAAGCTGACTGAACTTCTCTTGGTAGCCTGTTTTCATGGGGACACTTAATGTAGAGTTCAGACAACTGACAATGAACACTAAGGAAAAATGCAAAACAGGGAGAGAGGGAAGAAAAGGGCCACCCACGGCCCTGTCCTGGTAGAAGGTCACCCACAACCCTGTCCTGGTAGAAGGTCACCCACAGCCCTGTCCTGGTAGAAGGTCACCCACAGCCCTGTCCTGGTAGAAGGTCACCCATGGCCCTGTTCTGGTAGAGGGTCACCCACGGCCCTGTCCTGGTAGAAGGTCACCCACGGCCCTGTCCTGGTAGAAGGTCACCCACGGCCCTGTCCTGGTAGAGGGTCACCCACGGCCCTGTCCTGGTAGAGGGTCACCCACGGCCCTGTCCTGGTAGACGGTCACCCACGGCCCTGTCCTGGTAGATGGTCACCCATGGCCCTGTCCTGGTAGACGGTCACCCACGGCCCTGTCCCAGTAAATGGGCAGGTGACAGCTGAGAAGGCCCAGCTTGCACACCTCTTCCCAAGCTCTGCCCAGCAATAAAGACGTCTGACTCGGGAGAAGACAGCCCCACCCCAGGGGAGGGGGCCATCCCACAGCCACAAGGCCATGTGCTCCATAAAAGTCTAAAACCTCAGAGTTTAGCTGGCCTCAGGTACCAGGCCTGAGGAACTGGAATCGTCATAAAAATAGCTTTTTCTTTCACAAAATGAGAATTAAGAATTTCAGCAAAGTAATCCTTGGGCAGTTTAAGTACGTGTACGTTTTCCACTAGTAACTTAGAACATCTTAAGGCTGACACGCAAGTCAAAACTTCTCCTTGGATAGGGAGGGTGGGAGGGAGGGAGACGCAAGAGGGAAGAGATATGGGAACATATGTATATGTATAACTGATTCACTTTGTTATAAAGCAGAAACTAACACACCATTGTAAAGCAATTATACTCCAATAAAGATGTTAAAAAAAAAAAAAACACTTCTCCTTGGGAAATGTATATCAAAAAAGGAAAAAGGGAAAATCTTTGGGACCATCTACCTATTACTTCTCTCCTCAAAGACCTATAAGCAGACTGAGCACCACAATGACTTTAAAAGATGGTTCCAATAGGGCATTACGGTGGCATCACTCCAGCCGTTCCGAGTCTGAAGGTCAGGAGCTACCACCATGCGCACATCAGCAGTTCGTTTTTAGTTACAGAGGATGTTTCATCAGAAGTACGCTTTGAAAACACACACACACACACACACACACACACACACACACACACACACACAGACACAGACACCAAGCAACAAAACCTCTCCGTGACTTCTGGAGGTACCTGGCAAGAGGGAGAAGGTTCTTCAGGTCCCTGCTATGGACCTGCCTAATTTTTGAAAGCACCTGATAATAACAGAAAACTCTAAGTGCTGCTGGAACTAAAACTCTCTGAATAAGGCTCAAAATGGACTTGTTGTTTCAACTCCAAGTGATGAGAAATCTTAAGTAAAGCTTTGTTGCATTTGTTATAAAGTAAAAATTGTAAAGGCTTATAATACACATGAACAAAATTACCAGAGGCAAACCAGAGCCCTTCCCTTTGAGCAATCACTCGGAGCTATTAATCTGGGCCCCTAGCAGATGCAGCCCCATCGGCACTCAGTCGGATGTGGAGAAGGACCTCGATGAGACAGAAGTGCCTGGGCACAGCCCTTGTCTGACCCACACTGTCCCAGCCCCGCCGGAAAGCTGAAGTCTTACTGCAGGCCTTCCTTCCAGCGGAACTTCCCGTGAGGATGTGTGGGGAGAAAGGGCGCTGTCTGCCTAGGGAGCCCTGGGTCCCGGGGCTAGGGTTCCAGCAGCACGACGGGCAGCTCCCTCCCGGGGCAGGGTGCCGGCGCTCTCCTCTCCGTCCGCTGCACCACACCCACGACGGGAGTCCCCTTCCCTTCCTCATCTCACAGACGAGGGGACAGACTTGGGAGGCTGAGTGGCCTGCCCCAAGTGCAGTGGCTGTGAAGGGCAGGGCTGAGCCTCCAACCAAGGGCTGACTCCAGAACCACAGGTCACGACCAGGCCTGAGACCTCCAACCAAGCGCTGACTCCAGAACCACAGGTCACGACCAGGCCTGAGACCTCCAACCAAGGGCTGACTCCAGAACCACAGGTCACGACCAGGCCTGAGAGCTCCAACCAAGGGCTGACTCCAGAACCACAGGTCACGACCAGGCCTGAGAGCTCATCATTTCTAAGCAGCTCCTTAGCTTCAATATCACCATTAGGCAAAGTGACAAAGGAACACTGCCTGACACCTCGAGTTAAAGCAGCTAATCATACTGACTTACTGTGCTGACACACTTGGGAAAAACAAAGCAGATCATCACTGTTCCCTTATGGTGCCTTGGTCCCCGTGACACACGCATCTTTACCAAGACACACGCAATTGCATCTGCGAAGTGGTTCCATGCAGCAACCCCCAAGCTTGTCCACAGGAAGAACCTTCCAGAAAGGTAAAGTGATGACTTGTTAACCCAAAGAAACATCTCACTTTTCAGAATTAAGGATTTTTAAAGACTAAACACACTCAGACAAAACATACACACAACTAAAAACACAGACGGCATCTAAGGTAGATGGCCCAGAACAGTGAGGTGCAGCGGGTCAGCTCGGAGTCTGAGGCTAGCCTGCTGGAGTTTGAGTCCCAGCTCTGGGTGCCGTAATCTCTTAGTGCTTTGATTTCCTCATCTGTCCAGTCGGGTAACAGGAGTGTACAAGTAGTCAACAGTACTGGTTTGTGAAGATCAGGGTGATATTTAGAACAGTGCCTGCACACAGGAGGTGCTGAACAAGTCCTAGATACACATTATCAGATGCGGTTAGAGCTGAGCCTCTTAAGTTGAGGGCCGCACTGCCCTCCAGGGGTATTTGGGGGGGGGGGCACTTCTGGGTTTTCATGACGACCGGGAGGGCCAGGGCTGCTGGATGTGCCCTCGTGTGCCACAGCCCTCCACAACAAAGACTGGCCACCCCAAACGCAACAGCTTCCCTTCGAAAAGCCATAAAGCTTACTCTGAAATTTGCCTGGAACATTAAAATGATCACCCTTACATGCAACAAAAATAACTCCACGGAGATTTATTTTAAGGGAAAAACATCCTCGCGCGAGAGTTCAGAAGCTCAGCTCTCCACCTGCTCTGAAAGGCGCCCAAACGTAACGGTGCCCAACTGTCTGCTCTTCACGCCCAGCAGCCGGGGTCCCGAGTCACCAGCCCCACCTTCCGCAGCGCCCAGGCCTTCCTCTGGTGGCCTCTGTCCAAAAGCGAGCCAGGCATCATGACCCCCGCTCGGGGTCTGAGAACCTTCCAGGGTCTGCAGTTACCGACCCAGGAACCAGTGACTTGGCTCGAGAGCCCAGTGCCCAGGCCCTGCACCAAGGGCTTCTGCTCGGCACCGTGTTAAGGTCAATACACGAAATGGGAAGCCTTCCCCATATTCTCATTCTCTTTGTCTCTCAGCATCTCAGCCCCAACTTTGGCTCCCCTCAAGGACCGCGTAGGTCCCTGCACTGCCGGGCAAGTGTCAGCCCTCTCCAGCCCCCGGGCAGCTGTGCTCCGGGCACCCGCGCTGCTCCCCGCGGAGCCCTGGCTGCTGTGAGGCAGAGACCAGGCAAACCCCAGAGCCGGGACTCGGGTCCAAGCTTCAAAATAAGCGGACAAAGGGGAAGGGGGGGATGAGCGAGAAAGATGCCCAAGTCTGCTCCAAAGCTCATGTCACTCGTTCTGAGTCACAGACATGCGCACGCACACACACATGCACATACATGCAGGCACACACACAGACACACACACACACACACACACACACACACACACACAGCATTGGGCAAGCTGGAGTTAGGGCCTTTTTGGAACTAATGCAACATCTGCCCCTGAGCTGGGCCATTCATGCTCAGCCTCTATGTGTCCTGAGGAAGGTAGATCCACACGGAAGAATCTTCAGGAATTAAGGCATGCCTCTGAACATTTGCCATTTACTTCTGAGGGGATTTAAGTGTGTAATCTCTGACTTACGTGCAGTTGAAAGGAAAGGGCACATGTCTGCCTTTTCCCTGCTACAGGAGTTAACCTTGCCGTATTTACTTGGATGACCAGAGATGCCCAAAGTAGAAAAGGAGAGGGAAAAAGAGGTACTTCAGAAAACTTACATGAGTTATGTCACTAACAGTTTGTTGCCTGCCCTTGAGAAAGACTAGATTAAGGAGAAAGCCAGCAACCATCCTGGGATGGTGAGAAAGCCCACGGACTTTCTCTCCTGGGATCCGTCTAAAGCAGGTGTGAGGATTCGGGGAGAGCACGGAAGGGGAGGTAAACACACCGTTTGCAGGTATGGGACACGCTCCCGAGTCTCACTGCTGCCGCACCACCAGCCCCCACCACAGAGCCCGGAGAGGCGCTCTGAACACCCGAGGAGGGGGCCCAGGGGGCCCAGCACCCGGCACGTCTGGTGGAGGCTCTGATCGGGACGTGCGTCTGCCAACCCCAACGTTAGGGGTGGGTCTGGGCAGCTCACTATTAGGAATGATAAGAAAAAACAGACAAAACCCCGCACGTACACACAGAGGGGGGGTGACTGAAAGATGCATCAAGCGTAAGCAGGACTGAGGATGAACCAGTAAAACTAGGTGCACTTTCCAGGCCACCGAGCGGGGTGATGGTGGGTCCCGATCGGTGACAGTCCCTGATGTGGACAGTCCCGCACGATTACCGCCAGCGAGATGCGCCCAGACCCTCGCCTCCCGCCTTGTCAGCCTCACCCTGGCTTCCCAGCTCTTAGTTTCTCTCACCTCGTTCCTTTCATATATGTGCCTTTTGTCCTATAACTCCTGCTCCCGTGGAAGCTGCAACAAACCAATTCTGTGTGTTCTTCTCCGGGTGGGATCAACCCGGGACAGTCGACACAGCCATGGGAGCGGGATCCCTCCTAAAGAAGAGGGTCCCCAAGGTGCACATAGCACTGCCGCCAAATGAGACGCCATGTATCACATGGGACCTAACTGCTGAGCAAAGCTGCTATTTATTGTCTACCCAGGGCGACACATCTGAAAGTAAGTGTGGTGAGTTTACAGGGAGCAACCCCTATGATCACAAGTGTTTGGAATAAGTGGAGTATGCAAAGTGCAAAAGCAAAAAGGAAATTCTATTGCATCACGGTTCATCACCATGAAACTAGCGCTATAAACATAAGAAAATAACCCAGAATTTCTGCCATACTTGCTACTCCAAACTAAGTTTACTTCTTTGTTCACAAAAATCATCCACGTTTCGGCTTCATCCCACTCTACCCGTGAATGTGAGCGGACATAAAATTATATTAACAAGTCCTGAACAAAGTAGCATACACCTAATATACGTACTCTATGTCCCTTCGTAATCACTGAGAGAAAACACAAGAAAACGGCCATTTCTGCAAATATACCCAAATTAAAAACAAATCTAAACTTCTTTGAGGCAGTTAACACGGACCTAACGGCAGGAACAATGGTTCTCATCTGGCAGGTTTCTTGCTGATCAAACAAAACACACACTTCTCTTCTTCAGGTAAGTGACTCCAAAATGAATGATTCACACTCTGGGTTTTGGCACCTGGGGTGAGGACACTCAAAGGACACTGAGAAACTCTTAAAACAACTCAATATAAAATTAATTTCCATTCACATAACTGACGTATCCTACCTATTCCCTGCAGCCTCTTCGGGTGGGAAGTGGGGTCGTCAGGGCAGCATAACTGCCCAGAGGACGGAAGCCACCCTAACACGACAGGTGGGAGACGGCTGCCACATGCTGCGGAAACCAAAGATCCAGCGCACGAGGGCTCGGCCAGGACCACTAGTTCCCAGGGCATTCCGAAACCCACAGTCACTACTTTACTGAAAAAGGGAAAACCGCAAGGCAGAAACAAATCTATTAAGTCATTCGTGATTATATGAGTGGTTACCAGTCAAATTTTGAAAACCTTTTACAAAAAGAATGTAATATATTATTTCCCCAGTTTATACATCTCTCTCTTAAAATACACAGATTTGGCAATCTGGTTAATTTCTTCCTGCTCAAAAGTCAAAAAATCACAGCAGAACACAAGATAGCTTTTCATAAATGCTACAAGGATTTAAAAAAAAGATCAGTTTAAGAGTTACACCATTAAGTCAGGAAGCCCGCTTTGACTGAGTCTGTGGATGCAAGGTTTCCTGTGGCCGAGACACACGGATACGTGCAGTGAAAGAATCATGCTTATGCACTGCCGGGTACCCCTTTCTGACAACAGACGAGTGTGGAACTTTGGGCACTGGGTGACTTAGTTATCGGAAGTCTGTGTTTATTCTGACACTGCTCAGCTGCACACACTTACACACTCACATCAGCCATGTGCATGGCTCAACAGAAACACGCCCTCCCACTAAGAATCCAGCCATGGACAGTGTGTGGGCAGAAAGACCTCCCTGGGCGGGACACGTCCGAGGCCCAGAGCCTATCACAACGCAGGCCCGATGCGGAGCCCATGGACACAGCTGCACCGGCCCTCCTGGGGCGAGGCTCCTGTCCCGTCCTTGTGCCCCAGCGAGGGCTGAGGGGCAGAGCCAGGGGGCAGGGCAGGCCCTCAGCCCTGGAACGGCTGACTCTCCCCGGCCCTGAAGTCCAGGTTCACACAGGCCCACTGCGGCCGCTCACTGCAGACTCCACCCAGGGCAGGGAGAAGAGGGCAAGTGCAGGGCAGGGTGGGCGCCGCGCGGCTTGGCGGCGCGTCCAGGGAGCTCAAGGCTTCTGCTCCTGGGTCTCACCAGCAAGTTCAGGGTCGGCTCGGAGCCGTGACACATTATGACGTGAAACACCCCCCGAATTCCAAGCAGCAGCCCTGGCTGTCCCTGTTCTCCTCCTCCTCCTCCTCCCACACCCTCTTTCTCAAACAGCAGAAGAAAAATCGACTATAGTTTAAAATTCTCCAGGCAGAATTAGTGGTCCTTCGGGTTTACATTTTTTAATTATTTAAACCTCAAGTTTAAATAATCACAAACAGAACTTCAAAACATACATTCTCCTAAACTATCCCACTGGATACAACGGTATATGTCTGCCCTGCGTGCTCTGGGAAAGACCCTTTGGGTTCATGAAGGACCAGCTGAAACACACTTTGAACCCTAGTGTTTAACGGAAACTTGAACTGCAATCTCAGAAAGAATATGAATTTATCCTGTGATATAAATAATTATTTATACTCCGCACCGTACGTTCAGATTTTCGTATTTTGACTCTTCCTAGATAAGCTGCATCTGTACAGTGCATTTTACTATTTTTTCCTCATCACCCCCTTCCTAATACTTAGCTTCAGTGACCCTCACAAGGCGCCAGGGTGGCTCTGACGACCATCCCCGTTTGACAAAGGAGACTTTAGCCAAAGTGAAAGAGGAAGACATCTTTATATTGTCCTGTAAAACCACAGACTGTTCTTTTCCTACAACATAAGGGATGCGAGGCCTCATTCCAGGCTTCTCTTAAAGCTAGCGGACCACTTTTGCAGTGAGCCAGTAACCAGGGAAGCAACTTCAGGGCTCCAGTTTAAAAACCTTACACCTAAGTATATCTAGGTTGGATGAAACCAGAAAGCACAAACCTGGACCTTATAAAATCTGATAAATCTTCCAGGATGACACTGTCATAATCACAGAGACCTTTCCACCGTCTCACTGGCAGCAGAATCATACCATAGGATCTCTGAAAATTTCAAACATCTTTTCTTACGTATCCTCAGAGACAACTTTGGAAAGATATTAAGGATAACTTTGAATTTACTCTTTGTAACATTCACCCAAGTCAACTTACACTGTTCTATACACTGAAGTGAAAAGAAGAAACGCAAAGTCAGAGAGGAGGCCAAATCCTTTCTTCTGGCCAGACCACCTCAAGTATTTGGAGACCTGCACAAGTTTCTTTTCTTCCATTTCCTCTCTAAGCTCAACACCCAAGCTTACGGCCCTTTTTCCTTCTTCTAATAAGAACGGTAACATGCACACCCGCTTCCCAGGAATTCCTGACCCTCTCAGCCGGCCTGGCATTCCAGTGTGATATTTACCTCCATCTGCACTGCAGAGGTATCTTCTCCCCAGAAAGCAGAGGTCAGCGGTCACTGTGCAAGTGCCACGGGCATCTGCAAGGACATCAGAGAAAGACCCGGCACGTCCCCCGTAGGGGGGGCAGGGTGTGTGGGGATGGGCTGCAGCTGACCGCCACTAGTTTCACTTCCATCCCCCAAAGCTGCTGGCTTCCGATTTTAGTGATTTGTCCCTTAAGGAGATTTTCACCGTGCGCGAAACACTGCAGTCTGTATGACTGCTCCCGACGCACCACTTGGGAAATGGTGCATGTTTCCATTATCTTGACTTTGCTTCCACTCTCCAGCAGGAAGCGTTAATCCACAGCCAACGTGCGTAACTCCTCAGTAGCTGGAGGGCCTCTTCATCATGAGAAGGAGATGGAGAGCCACCAAATTACACCGTGGTGGCTAATCAGCCCCCGGGCCAATCTCGACGGTGATACAGCCCCTATCTCGTAGTGAGCCGGCGCCAGAGGACCGTCACCTCCTTCCTGCTCTTAGCTGCCGCGTTCCCGAACACCCCCCCTTCATCGGGGCTCCAAGAGACGCCGGCGTACACGGGAGACGGAGGGTGACGCCAGGAGGCCCTAGAGGGCTCGGAGGGTCTGCAGCCCCCACGCGCCCAGCTCGCCGTCCGTGTAGACACCGCACGTGCTGATGACACGCATCGCCCGTCAGGGTCGGCGCCGACCCTGGGAGACCCAACCCCAGAGGAGAACGAGCACGCAGCACACGGAGGGGGAGTCGTCAGCAGCCCTTCCTCACCTACCCCCGGAAAGGGGAAGAGGGTCAACTACACGTGTGACACGAGGACGAACTCTCACCTCAGTGCCTTTAACACAACAAGGTAAAGTTTTATTAATTTTACGTATCTACATCCCATATCCTTCCAAAAGGATTTAAGGCAGCTAATATACATAACCTGGAGCAGGACGGGATGAGATGCCCTGAAAATGGTGAAAAGACCACGGTCTGCTGAAAGCATCCTCACGGCTCAGTCCAAGCCCTGCGGGCAGCCCGCCACCAGCTGAGCTGACTTCACCCAGGAGGGGCTCACGTGAGTGGCGTGCCCACGGCCGCGTGTCTGATGAGCAGCAGGGCGGCCAGTGCCCCTCACCTCAGTGCGACAGGCAGAGCGGAAGGAGGGCCGTGAGCCGTGACGAGATTCAGGGACAGGCACGCGGCGCTGAGCAGGCGTGGAAGAGAGCTCACTACATCCAGTGAACTTAGAGCCGACTCCTGAATCCAAGCCATTCGACACACGAGGGAATGAGGCCCAAACTGACCGACTCGCCAAAGGGATGCCGTGAATTAGCTACAGATCTGCAGGCAGAGCCCAGGGCCACGGACCCCAGGCCCACCGTTGCTTCCACAATCGCCACGCTGACCGCAGGAGCGCACCGGGAGGGAGAGGAGAAGCATGCCGGGAAAGACGATGACTCTAGTATCTGCGAAATGAGGGGGTCCCCTCGAGAGCAGAATTCGTGACCAGCAGGAAGCTGCGTGAACACTCCCCAAACTTACTCTGATGAAGATGCGTCTACACTCCCAGCGCCTGACACCACTTCCAAGCCGCGGAGCGATGGCCACAGGCGGCTCCCAATCCCCGTTCCGCAGGCGCCTCCCGCAGCCAGACTGCCCAGCCGGGAGGTCCAGTCGCTGCCCCGGGGAGCGAGCGGCCCTGGACGCAACCTCCTCCTCTCTCTGGCCCACAGGTACCCTACCTACCGTGGTCCCCACTTTACAGGGTCACTGTGGGAAATGACAAGGCGAGGCACGCAAGCCCCCGACGGCCCGGGTCTCAGTCACGACTCAGCAGCGTTTCTGCGCCCCACTTCGCCCCTTTCTCACTCAACACGTGCAGTGCTCTGTGTGCCAGGCACCGTCCTTGGCGCTGATGCAGGCGACAGCGCGCAGCCTGCATCCTGACAGGCCCCTGCCCGGAGGGAGCTCAGGCTACGGAGAAAGACGCAGGAGCACGAACGCAGAGAGGGCAGGGTCGGGAGGCGGTGACGGCTGTGACGAGATAAAAGTGGGTAAAAAGACAGGAAGGCGTGAGTGGGGTCGGAGCAGTGATCATTCCGGAGACAGCGGCTGGGAAGGACCTCTCTGGGGAGGCGACGCTGAGCCCAGGGGAGCTGAGCGCAGCAGGTCACGGGGCGGCCCCTCCGGGTCAGGTCGGGGCCTGTGTCCCCACAGGGCGACACCGGGGAGTCAGGCCCGGAAGGGTCTGGGGGGGACGTGACACCAGCCCCTTCACTGCCTTATTTACAGCCACGCAAAGTACCGCATTCCAGAGACCCCGCCAAGGAGCCATCGGCACAACCAGAAATGTCACCTCCTTTTCAGGAATGGAGACCTGATCTACAGAAACAGGTGACTTTCCAGTGACCCTACGGCCACCTCGGGGAAGGTGAGCACAAGAGACCCACCGTGCACTAGCTGACCCTGCTTGCTGCGATGCAGGCGTGGGCGCCGTCCACCCCATGCCCCCGCCGCCCCAGAACAGGAGAGGCTGAGGGGTCCTGAGGACAGGCGCCCCACGCCTCTGCCAGTCAGCGCAGCCACGACCCCAGGGCACCAGGACCGTGTGGCATTCCTGGACACTCCCGTCTGGCCGGCAGCGGCCGATGGTCAGAGCATCTGGGAGCCCCTCTCCTGGAACTGCTCTCAGCACAAGTAATAAGCCAAAAAGGAAAGCAAGCGAGTGAACACAGAACACCGACTGCCTCATGTCTGACCACAGTGTCCTTCACCTCCACGGATCCACCAGACTTAAATCTCCAAAACTCACACTCCCTATCTACTGCTGACACTTGGACACCACTGAGGATGGTTAAGAGAACGTGCACGACAGCCCCACATGCCGACGAGGATGCCGAGACCGGACCCGCAGCACGGCCGGCACCACCCCTCCGGAGCAGAGCGCGGCCGTTTCCACCAAACTAAGCCCTGCGCCGCATGGCCCAGCAGCTGCCCCCAGGCGCCTGGCCAGGAGAGTGGAGACCCAGGCGCGCAGGGTGCTGTTCAGAGGCTCTCTACGCACAACAGCCCGAAGCCGGGGACCCGGACGCTCCACAGGGGAACACTTACACAGACTGTGTCCACCCCACCCGGAGTCCTACTCAGAGTAAGAAGGAAGGAGGGACGATGATGCAAAAGCCGCCCTCAGATGCACGCGGCGTGACTCCACGTGCAGAATGCTCTCCCGGTGACGGCGCACCGGCTGGCGCAGGCTCACAGCGGCCAGGGATGAAGGGCGGGGCGTGCGGGGGCGGCGGTGGCCGTAACCAGGCGGCCCGAGCGATCCTGGTTCTGGGTCCCGACCGTGGTGGTGACCACACAGACTGACACGCGTGACGAGATGCAGGGAGCTCAGGGCACACACACAGGCATGAGTGCGGAACACGTGAACCTGCGTGGGGCTGTGGGCCGCCTCGACGGCAGCGGTGCACGGCCCCCGCTGGGGGAGACGGGCGGGCACGCAGGGTCTCTCTGAGCTGTTGCTACAACCGCACCTGCCGCCACGGGTGAAAAGGTCAAAGACACAGAGAGAAGCAATGGACAACAAACAAGACTTCAAGAAGTACTTTGAACAAGAGCAGCAAACTGGGAATCACAGCGTTCCGAGGTGACTCTGAGAGGATGGGTTTAAATATCGACACTTACCTCCTGACACGCTCCCTTTCACAGGTGAGAGCACGGGTGTACTACCTCCGCCGCCACCGCCGCCCGTGGGCAGGCGCGGCCTGCTCCCCCTACGACGGCAGCTTTGATGGAGCATTTGGGCCCGGGGGGGAGCGGGGAGCAGACGACGGCCCCTCCCTTAGCCCCTCGTCCCCTCGTCCACAGGGGGCAGGTCCCCTCCCAGCGCTCACCCCTCTCTGCACTCGCCAAAGGCATGGACACCGCCTGTATATGCCGGCCTCGCCCGAAATGACTGCGGGTCTGCACTGTCTCACTCACCCGCTCCCCAGTGCCGGGGTGGCTCCTGGAACAGACACACGTGCACGCACACATGCACACACATATGTGCACACACTCTTGCACTCACACACACACATGCAAATGTTTGCTGGGGAAGCACGGCTGCCACCTGAGACGTGGGCTCCGAACAGCTCTGTGTGGTTTGCGGTGCTGTTCTGCACCCATGGGTAGTTTCTCAGGGGGCGGGACAACCCCTTCTGTGCAGACGGCCGGACTCCTGGGAAAAAGCAACAAGCCCGACCTGGCGCCTGCTAACCACCTCCACACACAGACCGACAGACGGAGGCCCCCCAGGGCCCTGGCCACGCGGGCCCCCAGCTCTGCTCCCCCCGCCCTCCCCAGCTCCAAACGCAGCTGACGGTGGGGACCAGGATAAGTGCCAGCTCCAAACGTCACCTCCTCAGAGACTCCGTCATCAATTCCTCTAGTAAAACTCAGGGACTCTCTCCTCGGCGGGCCCATAGCACACGGTTCATAACGACTCCAGCGTGGTCCCCGCCTGCCCTGGGTCTCGGTTAGATGTTTACACCACGGCCTCCCCGAGAGATCGTGACTCCTCGAGGCCAGGTCCCCTGACCCATCACCCTGGGTCCCTGGAGCCTGGCGGGCGTGTGCAGCAGGTGCTTAATAAACACCTGCTGGATTAAATTTGTTTAATTGGTAGGGGTGACTAAGAAGTGACTACACGGAGGCTCTTTCTCATGTACATGCACACACACGCACATGCACGCACAAGCACACACACATGCACACACATGCACGCACAAGCACACGCACACACACGCACACACACGCACACGTGGGAGTGTGACCGTATTAAGTAAAACAATTACCGCTGTAACCGTAAACACCCCTAACAAGGGTACGTTCCCACGCTCCCTTCTAGAAAGCACGGCTTCTTGAGTTTACCAAGGCGTCGGCGACTCGGCGACTCACGTGAGCTGTGAGGGTTGTGAGTGGGGTCCGTGCGTTACCACGGAGGGCACGCCAGTCCCGCGCGGGATTGCTCAGGGCACGCGGGCGGCCAGGGGCCTGGGAGCCCTAAGGGATGGCGGCGGCGTCTCTCCGTCCTGAGACCGCACAGGCATTTGGGGAAATAAGTGCAGGACGAAGCCTCGGAGGGCCGGGGGCACAGCGCGACCCGCACACGGGGCATCCACACTTGGTCCTCAGAAGACGACGTCACAAGCCTTCAACCCAAGGTGACAAAGAAATTAATTTATGCATAGGATTGCTGAGTGAAGGTGTATCCATGAGGCAAAAAGCAATGCAGCGCTTCAGTGCTGTACGGCACCTGACTGCCATCCTCCCGGCAGGTACCCGGCAAGGCTGACTTTAGAAGAAAAGGATCTGGACGCAGCTTTTCTCAGTACGTGTGCAGCAGGGTCTCCATAGATTTGTCTCATCTGGGAAACGACTGGCACTAAGGAGAGAGCGGAAGCAAGCAATTTACGCCATCTTCTTCAAAGAGCAGAGGGGCCTCTGCGGTGGGGACCTGCCTCCAAGCCTGCCTGGGCACGCAGGGGCGGAACCTACCAGGCGGTGCTGCCGTGGGCCGCGGGGCCCAGGTGACAGAGCAGCTCCAGGGCGTGTGCAGGGCTCGCTGCATCCTCCGGGGACTCGTGGCCGCCCGGCTCCAGCTCCGCTGGCATCCTCCACACCGCGGCGCACGTCACGACTTTGCCGTCTGCAGCTGAGGGACAAGGGAGACGTGAGCAGAGCGTGGCCGCCCGCCCTGCCGACGGCGCCCGCACACGCAGCCCCGGGCCCGCACCCCTGCCCCTCGGAAGGCCGACCAGGCGGGCGGCTCCAGCCCCTGCTCCCCGGCCCTGTTCCAACACACCATCCTGCTTTAGAAGAAAATCTCATTTCCTCAAAATCGATCTCCTCCCGTGCTTCTCCAACAGTTCTTCAGGAAAGGAGTGAAGTGAAGGTGGGGCGCAGCTCAAGATATAATCACCGCGGGTGCGGCTGGGGTCTAAGAGCGGCATTCGATGGATTTTCCCCGCAAGCTCTGTGAGGGCACCTGGCACAGGGGCTGAGTGCCCTGCGCACGCTGCGTTCACGCGTACGTGCCAAACGGTGTCAGTGGTGGCGCAGGCCCCCGTCCGCTGAGGGGATGGGTGCGGGCCGGATGGCACAGGCTAAGCCCTGGTGGAGGGCAGCCCGGCGCCCGACGGTGACGCGAAGCCACTTTGTGGTCAGAGGCACTGAGCACAGACAGGAGAGGCGGGCCACCTCTTTTCAGGAGCCTGTCTGGCTCTAGGTCTCTGCCCTCTAAACAACTTGTCTTTTTTAAAACAATTTTTCAGTAAGACACAAAATAAGATGAAAAGACAAAACAAAAAGACACAGATTTAACATTACGCGATTAAAAACTGAATCATAAATTCCTAAATGTAAACCCTTTCAAAATTTGCTTTCCATTTAGTTCTAAACGGCATATGTGCTAAACACCTTCCCCTTTAAAAATGGTCTTTAATAAATGATAAAACAATGAACAGGCTTCAGCATTAAATCGTCAATTGGTATCATGTGAAGAATATGAAAGAATTGTAGAAAAAGAAAGAATACCCCAAGAAATAAGGAAAAAAACCCAAAAAAACAAAGGACCTTAGAGTACATTTGAAAGCGTCCCACTTCTCATTAGATACATGGTCCTCCAATGTGAACACCAACTAATCAACCAAGCAATACAGCGGTGACCACAGCGGGCACCACGCCTGGCTCCGCAGGTACTATTGTCATAATACCGTCATCACCCATGATCACATCGCCAGTAGAAGGGTGAGGGTTTCAACCAAGGCTTCCCGGTCCCCGTCTCAGGGCTCAGGCCACGCACCTCACTGGCTCTGAGAGAGTATGGAATTGCAGCGTAAAGAAAAAGGAATCATGTATATTACATATAAACTTAATGTTAACACATCCACCCTTAACCATGAAAAAGTAGTGCACGACAGTTTCTGTCTACGAGAGAAACTGATTTGTTTGCTGAGATTTTCAGTTCCACAGTCTTGCTGTAGAGCCCATGGGATTGGCAGTGGAACTCCTGAAACAGGAGAACAACTAACTGAAGAGAGAGTTGGCAACTTTAAGCCGGAAAGAATAAGCAAATGCCCGAAACATTCACCCAGCAGAGGCACAGATTATACTAATCTCCCTAAATGACAGAAAAGAAATTTCTAATCTGAAAAGTGATGGGACTGAAACCATGAGAACTGAACTGTGGCTGCAGTGCACAGCATGACAGAAGATGACACAGCAGAAGCGGCTACTGCGCGGGGAGCAGCCGGCGCGCGGGGAGCAGCTAGTGCGCAGGGAGCAGCTAGTGCGCGGGAAGCAGCTAGCGTGCGGGAAACTAGTGCGCGGGAGAAGCAACTAGTGGCCGATTTCCCACTGAACAGCTCCTTCTTCTGAGAATTCTGTGCAGGTGTCAGGAAAGTAACTCCTCCTGTAGCTGCCTGCTCACCCAGCAAACATAACTGCCAGTGGGGTGAACAGTTAAATGCTTTCCTCGTGAGAAGAGGAATGAGACGGGAACGCTTTGTGCTACCACCTGTAGCTAATGTTACACCAGAGGTCCTAACTACTTCAGTATGGCAAGAAAAAAAATAAAGATAGGAGAACATGAAAAGAATAAAAATACTGTTACTTGCTAATGATTATATGTATAGAAAACTTAAGAAAATTTACACGTATAGACATTAGAAATAAAACAGGGAATTTAGCAAAATTGCTAGACACAAGGGTGATATATAAAATTCGATTGGTATCTATAGATTAACAACAAAAATTTTAAAAACAAAATTTGAAAAACTATTAATAATCGAATTAAAAAATGAAATATCCAATACTATCTCAAACTAAAGAGGTGCTAAATGAAGAATACTGCTGAGAGAAAGCAAAGGCCTCAGTAAATGGAGGGGCATACCATGTTCAAGGATGGGAAGCTTCACTACTGTAAAGAGCCCTTGAACCCCAAAGTTCTAGATGGCTTTTTTTTTTTCTTTTTTTGTTAGAAATCAACAACCTGATTCTGAAGTCGTAAAACTTACATGGAAACGTGAACCGCCCAAATGGCCAAGACAGTCATGCAGAAGAACAAAACTGGATGGTTTACAATCTGATATTAACTTATTGCTGATACACAGATAGATAAATAGCCCAGAGAAAGAAAATGCAATCCAGAAATAGACCTTACAGAGATGGTCGCCTGATTTACAACAAAATGCCATTTACTGGAGTGGACAAAGGATGGTCTTTTCAATAAAAGATGCTGGATCAATTTTATCAATATATCCACATGAAAAAAACGAGCTGCATTCTACCTCACAACACACCCAAAAACTACCTTCAGATAGACTGAAGATCAAAATGAGAAAGATAAAATCATACAAATCTTTTCTAGACTATATAGTAGAATATCCTCATAACTCTTCAATAAGCAAAGATTTCTTAATCAGGGCAGAAAAAACACTAATCACAAAGGAAAAGACTGATAACACTACTTTATAATTAAGAACGTCTATTCACCAAAAGGCATCGGCCTTCATCAAAATTAAAAACTGCTGCTCTTGGAAAGACACTGCTTTAAAAATGAAGCAAAACTTGAAGAAAATATTCAGAATACATATGTCTGTATCCAGATAAAGGGCTTGTATCCAGAATATATAAAGAACTCCTACAACTTAATAAGACAAATAACCCAGTTTTTAAAAGTGGGCAGAAGACTGAATCAGACATTTCACAAAAGAAAACATATGAACGGTCAACAAGCACCAGAAAAGATGCTCAACATCAACAGTAACTGGAGAAATGCAAAACAAAACCAAAATGAGACACACTACGTACCTGCCAGAACGGCTAACATTTAATGTAAAAAAGATCAACACCACCAAGTACTGGCAAAGATGTGGAGCAACCAGATCCCTCAAACGATTGCTGGAAAGAGCGTAAAACAGTTCGAACACTTTGGCGGTTGGACATCCGCATACCAGGTGACCAGCAATTCCACTCTCAGGAGAGGCTGTCACGACGCGTGGCCTGTTGGTAACGGGCTTTGTGGCCGCTCTCTGACTCCAGCAGTTAAACCTGGCCCCAAAGCAAGAGTGGCCTGGTGATGGTATGTATGTAACTGCCAGAAGCCAGGGGGCAGCAATTAGCCTAATGACCGACCAGGCCAGGTTACCCGCCAAGGAAGGCCAACTGGCCAATAGACAACAGGAGACGGTGCTGCAAGGAGAGAAACAGATGGCCCTCCGACCCAGCCCTGGCTGCCCGTACACGCAGGCAGGAGTCCACACGCCTGCAGAAGGAAACGAGAGTGAGCGAGCAGGAGGCTGAGGGGAGTAACCCACTAAAAGTCGTGACCCTTTACCCAGGCCTGGTCTGAGCCAGTTTCAGTCACGGGACCCACGGTCGGAAATACGGCCGGATGTCCCGCAGTCAGAGCCCCGCAACAGCAGGGCAGGTGTGTACTGAGACGGTTCCCCACGGCTTCGCCCAGGGACCTCGTGCTGCTTACTTGGTGATCACACGCCGGGCCCAGGGCCACACCCTGGCAGTTCAAGGTCCACTGAACCCAAAGCGTCCCATGTCCCCGTGTTACACTGGGGACATTTGGGGGCCAGGCAACAAATGGACAAAGCCAGGTCTCAGCAGACCCAGTGGGCCTGAAGACCCACCCGGACATGTGTCATTTCCATGGACCTGACATGGCAGTGGGTAGAACACTCACCGCCCCGTGGCCTGTGCGGTCAGGGGGTGGAAGCCTCAGAAAGTGCCCTCCCACCCCATCAAAGGGCAGCAGAGACATGCGCCAACTTTAAGGATCCAGGGCGTGGAGCGCCGGGGCCCTGTTTAATCCACTCTCTGGCCTCTGCAGAAAGCCCGTGGGCCCTGGCGGGCAAGCGCAGACGGCCACCAGCCCAGCGACGGGGGAGCCCTACCTGCTCACGGCTTCCCTCGGCCTCAGGGACAGGACCTGTGGACGCTGCCCCGAACGCTCTCTCCTGCCCCAGAGAACAAAGAGGCCTGGGAACCGCCTGCGCCTCGGTGAGGAGGAACCTGGGTGTTTCACCAGAGCTGCGCTGGTGCCCCGCTCGCTCCACTCTCCACGCCCGGAAACGCTGGGCCCGCACAGCCACGAGGGGGCGCGGCGGCCGCCTGCCGGCGGGGTAAGGGCCAGAGGGCTCTCAGCAAGGTCGGGCTGGGATGCCTGTTTGGGGGACCTGCTGGTGTGGAAGATGGTGGCAGGAACGGCAGAGCATCGGCTTCACGGAGGGACCCCAGGCTTCCGGCGAGTCACATGCCTTTTGGAAAACTGCTCCGACTGTGTTTCTGGGCCCTGATGGATGGACCGCGGGGCACCAACTGACCGAGCATCACTCCTGCAAGAGCTCAGTCATACCCACCAGGGCACAGGGCCAGGCAGGCCCCGAGGGCACAGACCACAGAACACACATGCCCCGCCAGCGCCCACCTGCGTCCACACCGATGGCCAACTGGCTGCAGGGGGAGAAAGAGCCTGAGCGGGCTTACAGAAGGGTGGGCTTGGGCGGGCACAGCCCACTATGGGCAGTGGCTACAAAGCAGCTGCCCTCAGGGCAGCTGGGAAAACAATGGTGGGCGTGGGCGACACACAGAGCCGCCCTGCCCCTCCTCTCTGTGTGCACCCGAGGCCAGAGGCCAACCCGTCAGAAGCCCCCAAGAGAATGACTGGAAGACCCTGAGGCGTGGAGCCGAGTCCAACACAGACGCTGCCCACGAGGATGCAAAACACGATCAAATGGTTAAGTAATACAAGGTCAAGATCGGCAAGTGCTCTGAGAGATCCAGGTGAGGTGCTAAAGGAAGGAGACGCCTTCCCTGAGGGGGGAGGGGACCAAAGGAAAGGGTGTTGGGAAGAGGAGCTACTTGGCCTCAGCCCCAAGGAGGGTTTGGGCACATGGAAATGGACACAGAGGCGTTCTGAAGCAGGATTAAGGGCCCAGGGACCTCGGAGGATGGAGAATGGCCAACGGTTCTACTTAGGATACGGTAAAGGTGAATTAAAGCTGGGAGAAATGAGGTTTGAAGCCCTCTGAGGGCCAGACCAGGAAGGCCCTTGAGGACAGATGAGGAGTGTGGAGGATCTGCTCCAGACACCGGGTGGAGGCTGGCAGTTCTGAATCGGGACACAAGCGCCTGGCAGAAAGCAGGAATTCAGTCAGTGCAAGGTACAAGGTGAGTCCGAAGCCCCTCACTGGAAAATGTACACGCTAGGAGTTATCCTGAGGAAGACCAGAAAGTTACCGAGTTCGGTGCCCACGGGAGGTGCCTGCCAACATCACCTACCCTAGAAATGGGCAAACCTGCAAAACACGCTGCATCAGAGTGTGCCTTTGCTCCTAGGAATACGGTAGGCGTTATCAGAAACTCTCCAAATGCTCAGAGGCAGATGAAATGGAAGGTAAACAGTACTAAATGAGAAACACTGGAGGTATACCCATCGAGACATGCAAATTGGCTCTGAAACTCTAAGGATTTCCATATCTATATGAATCTCAACAGCATTCAACACACATCCACCAGCTATCAAAGAAACTAAGGTGGTTTTAAGAAGGAAAACGCGATCTTTAGAAGGAAAATGCTGTAATAACCACTGAGGCATTCTTCTTTTATCTCTGTTTTCAAAGCTATCCTCAACTTAGGACCTGCAATGTAACTGCCCGAACTACTGCTCCGGTGACCAGGAGCCCCCAGAGGGCAGGGCCTGCCTCCGAACAAGCCCAGCCTTCACACAGCAGATTCAGACCCCAGGACATCCGCGGGAAGGGAACTCCGCACCATGCCTGTGCATCCTACAGATGAGGAAACCGAGGCCTCCGGGACCTAACTGCCCTCCCCTGGCTCACACGGCTCATAAGCACCAGAGTCAGAAATAAGATGAAGCCTCCTGGGTCCAGAACAGCCCACCGCTCTGAAAGGGAAAATACGAGCCGTGCCTTAAAGGCCAATTTGATGCCAGTCTATCTTTTACACGTAACACACGAGCTAAAGGCACTTAGTGAGATAAAAAGATAATCGGGCAAACGAGTGGAAAAGGCGTACTTGAGGCTGCCCAGTGAGCCCACGCAGCGTGCAGACTGCTGCAGGGATGTCGAGTCCAGGGCTCAGGGGACTCAGAGGAGATCAGAGCCTTTGTAAGCCTCAGCAGCCGCGCCGGTCGGCTCGGCTCCAGGGCTAGCGGTGCCTGGCTGGGGACACAGTCTGATCCCCAGCTGGAGGGGAGGGGCTGCCGCAGGTGCTGCAGCTCGGAATCCCAGGCTCTCTTCAGAGACTTCATTCGGCTCTGAGTCTGACACAGGCTGAGCAGGGTGAACGAGGCAGAATCCAGCTCCACGAGGCAAGCGAGCAACCGCGGGACCAGGCATAACTCGGCCTGCCCGCCAGTGAGCCCGGAGACGCGCCCCAAGGCCCGCCTGTAACAGCCTCAGCCTTCTAGGTGCTTGAGGAGAGAGTGCTGCATGAACTGCATGAACTACACCGCCCGGCGGCGCAGGAAGGCGCCTGCAGTGAGGGACAGAGGAGAGAGAGGTGCCTCACCCCAGCACTAGTGCAGGAGCCCCTCGCAGGGGAGGCGCCATCGCAGGGACAGGACGGGGAGGGGGCACTGGCCGCGAGCTCCACAGACGGGGTGGGCCCAGGAAGGAAGCACGCCAGCCCGGGGGCTCCGGCCTCGGAGAAAAGAGAGAGGAGATCTGGGCGGGTCCTCAAGCGCCCCTGACCTGTGTGACCGGCCGACTCGGGTCTGGGTGGAGCCTGCCCTGAGTCCCCACGGTGAAGAGTCACAGCCGCTCACTCGGTTCCTGAGACAGTTCACAGCCCAGGGCCCCTGCCTTTAGGGAAACCCAGGTCCCCCTGGGGAAAGACCCGATAGCACAGCCACGAGAATATACTGTAAGTTTTCCTCAAAGCCTCCCCCCAAAGAAGCCAGGCGCCTTCCAGGACAGCTGTGCCACGAGGAAAGGGCCCCGTGAGAGCTGACGGAGCCCCCAGGCTCAGCACACCCCCCGTCTAGCCGTCAGACCTATGGGGTGGCGGCCAAGGCCCCCTGCGAAGGGCCAGCGGGCCCAGCTCCTGAAGGTGTACTGGGGAAGGCCGGGGCAGGACCCCCACACAGCACCCACCCCAGGGGCAGCGGAGCCAGTGGTGAGACGTCCCCACCCATCAAAACAGGAGCCAGAGGCAGCATCACACACGGGCGTCCGAGAGCCCAGATGGCCCTGACCTTGGGAAAGAGCTGGCACACGGAGCATGCTCCCGTCCCCACCAAACCCACAGGGCACCTGCGAGGAGGCAGCAGATGCCAGGACGGTGGCAGTGGATTGTCACAAAGCTCATCGGGCAGGTGACGCCAACTGCAGCCGCGATTCCGGTGTGCTGCCGTCACGGAGGCAAGACGACGCAGCCTCGGCTTCAGACTCGGGTATCGATGGAGGGTTTCTGCTCACAAGAGCAGCTTGGAAGGGTCACCAGCAGCCAGGCCCCATCGCCAGCAAAGACAGCGGCTCCCGGCCCCGGCACGGCCGCACCTGCTCTCGGGTCCTGAACCCACCGGAACTTCCTCTGGGGTGTGCACGCCCTGCCCGCCAGCCCAGTCGGGCCCGCCGCCTGTTTCTGCATGGCCCACGAGCTGAGGATGGGTTTGCATTTTAAAAGGGACACAAAGGGAGACAGGAAGAGCCTGAGAAAGGTCCGCACGGCCCACAAAGCTGGAAGGGTCACTACCGTGCCCCCATCTCAGCTGCGCGGGCGCCGGCCACAGCCTGCTCTGCGACAAACACGCAGCTCCTCTGGCACCCTCCCGTTGGCCTGCCCGTTCGGGGGTCTGGGGGCACTGCAGGGGGAAGTCTTCTGCAAGGGGTCCCGTGAGTGGTGCGGTGCCAGGGTGTCCAGGGAGCTCGACCCTGAGTGGGCCAGAACCCTCGTCCCCCTGGGGCCCTGCTGTCTCCGCCTGGTAATGACCTTTCAACAGCCTCCCAGCCCAGAGCCCAGAGCCCTGAGCCCAGAGCCCCGGCGGCCCACCCAGCTCTGGAAGGCCTCACACCCAGGCCAGCCTTCTGGTTCCTCCCTCAGGCCCCTGTGTGGCCCCTGCACCAGCCAGGACGGAACCAAGTGGGCACAAAGGCACAGGTTCCCACTCACGGCCCTCGTCCCAGAGCTCCAGCACAGCCCTGCCCTCCCGGCTCTGCTGGGACCACCCGCCCCATTACTCCTGCGACCACCAGAGACATTCACACCTGTGGCCCCAGCGCTGTCCAGACTCCCCCAGTCTCTCTGGCAGGCCCTGCGGGCGGCGCTGGGGCCACCACCGCCAGCCTCCTCCGAGTGACCGCAGGAACGCGCCCAGGCCACCTGCCTCTCGCCCTGCAGCCCCTGCCCACAGACCGCGCACTGGCGCCCGGCAGGGAGCAGGTCGGCCAGGCCCACCCTCCCTGACCGCCGACCCTGCGGCTGGGCCGGCTGCTCCCGCAGAGGCCTCTCCCTGCCCACCTCTAAGGGGGCACCGGCTCTCCCTCCAGCGGGCCAGCGTCAGACCACGGAGGGTCTGCCCGTCTCGGAAACCCGACTTGTACAGACTCGGCTCCTTCCAGGGACCGCGCGCCCCAAAGCTGTGGCTGTGTGCCTGGGCCAGCGCCCTAAGAACTGCCGGCGCAGGGGGTCCTTGGGTTTAACCTTGACCCCCGACTGCAAACGCTCTGCCGTCAGAGCCTACGGACGGTCGCGGCTGTGGCGCAGGCGCCCGGCAGGGGTGCGCTCTGACGGGCTGGGGACAGGGCCAGCTGGCTGCGCGATGCCGTTGCCCGGGGAGCGGCCACTGAAGGGTGTGCCCCTCCGCAGGCGCGGGGGCCCAGCTGGTGCCCATCACTGCTGTCGGGGTGGTGGGCCGGAGCCAGCGCCAGAAGCCTGGTCCTCCCACTGACAAGCAGGCCGATCTGGCGGCCTGGCTAAAGAGCACAGCATCCCACACCCACCCAATAAAGTGTGGAGCGGAGAGGAAGAACCATCTCAGGGACGCGCTCTTAGGAGACAATCCCCGCCAACTAGAAATGAGAGCGGAATGATAATCCTTTTTCCTTTTTCTTATTGTAAGTGCTCCTCTTTCCTCTCTTTATTCTACTTAAAATGGCTCAAGATGCAGGAAGTGAAGCGGGGGATTCTGAAACACAAAAGTAAAAGACTCATTTAAAACATGTCTGCCTGATCATCAATCTTTTTTAAATGAACTGGCCACTATTTGGAAATTCTGGATCTTTCCACAAAACACACACACACAAAAGCTGCTTGGAAGGCTTGACAACATCTTACACATTTACAGCACTTTCCACGGGACAATCTCCAAGCGCTCAGATCTTTACAAATCCCGAAGGCGGCTGAAGTTGGTCTAACTGTGCCATTTTCATGTGCTGGAAAGCTCCTGAAAGGGAGGGCTGGGAAGCGGGCGGGTGGCGGGTGTGTACGCGGTGGACCCCCAATAATGTTCCCTCCTGGCACCTGGCCGGCACCCCACAACCCAGCTGCTGGACGAGGGGTAACGCGACAGAGAAACAAACGGCTGGAGCTGACAGACCCCAGTCCACCAACACGGTCTTGGGCAACGGGTCTGCAAGCTCCCGCATCAGCCCTCGCTCTCCCTCCGCCTCGCCCACCCTGTGCCCGAGGGTCGGTCATCCGCAACAGCTCCTTCCTGCCCTGCCTGCCTCCTTCCTCCACCCCGTCCTCCTCCCCCTCCCCTCCTCTCCCTCCCCCTCTCCCTCCTCCTCCTCGGTTTCCCGGCTTCCCCTTCTCCCGCTCCTCGGCGTGTGGCATCTTCAATCAGTGCTGCACATGGGAACCTGGGTCCTCCCCTGGAGCATCCTTCATGGCTGGGGGAGCCACCACGAGTGGTGAGTAAAAGCGATGCCTGTCACCTCTGGGCAGGAGCTCTGTCCCCTGTACTGCAGGTGACACTCAGGTGGTGGCTTCCCTCGGCCTCGGCAGCAGGATGAGGAGACAGGAGCAGGGCCCAGCCAACCTGCAGGGACATTCACTGGAGCACAGGCGGCAGGAGGGAGGGAGAGAAAGGCAGCAAAGGGGGCGGGGGATGCAGCGGGACTCGAGGGCAGGAGCCCCTGCAATTCAGCCATGGAGGGACCAAGGAGCTGTGAAGGCCGTGGGAAAATCCCCAGCAACCCAGCACTTCTTCCAGAAGAAAAGCTCAAGCAAGAACAAAAGATGAGTAGGCACAGGTTTTCAATACAGCTTTGTTTGTAAGAGAAAAACACTGAAAATAAATGTCCACCAAAGGGGAACTGGTTACATACAAGAGCCACTTCATACCACCACTGAAAATGACCGAGAGGTGCACCCGCTCTCAGCTCTCTCGCCCCTGAACCCAGCGCCCGGGCACCAGGAAGCCAAGCAGCCACGTCGAGAGGCCACGCAGATGTTGCAGCCGCTCTGCTCAGTGCTCCCGGCCGAGGGCCAGTGTCAACCACTGCACGTGGGAGCAGATGGGCCTCGCGAGGACCCCAGCGCCATCCCTCCAGAAGCTCCAGGCGAACCCCAAGGGCATGTCGTAACTGCTGTCATCAGGTACACCTGTGTGTGAAGTCCACGTGCACCACTGACCCTGAAAACACTTCACCTGACACAGTTTCCACTCATCTCCATGGCAGAGCTGGATCTCAGAAAGCCCCAGGACAGGCGCACAGGAGGAGGGTGGTCCAGGAGGCCTTCCTGCCGGGGGCGTCCTGGGAACGTGGGAACACCAGGTGAGAGTCTGGAGCTCGGTCTGGAGCTGCCGTGGCTGTCAAGCTTCCAGGCGTGTCCTCTGAGAGGTCTTGTACTTTCACCTCACGGAGTGGGAAGCCCGTTCGTCAGCGCACGGTAAAGGCAGTGTGCTCTGGAGGGCAGGGGTGCCCTGCGTCGGCTCGCGGCCCCCAGGGCCCCTCGCAGGGCACAGGCACCACGTCCGTGTGCCCAGCAGCCCCACAACGGCTCACCCATCTCACATGCAGAGAGGAAACCAAAGCTCAGAGAGGGGTAGCCAGCCCAGGACACGGCCGAGGACACGGCCAAGGACACGGCAGCAGGCAGGAGCAGACGGACCGCAGGCCTGATTCCAGAACAAAGCTCCCGACACCAGGCACTGGGCCTGCTGAAGAGACACAGAGCTGCTTCCACGAAACGCAGTACACGTGGGCGGGGTGTCTAGGTAACGCCTGTCTTCCCAACACGAGAGACTTGCCCGGCACATGGCACATGCTCGACGGTACTTGCTGGGTGGATGGACCGAGGGATGGATGGACGGGTGGACGTGTGCTCTGGTGCCCGTCCCGCGTGCGACCCACCCACCCATTCACTGTGTGCCCATCATCAGCCAGGCTCCCTGGTCTCCTAAGAGGAAGAGAAGACCAGGAAGGCCCTTCCCGCAGGGACAGCTCCAATCCGTCTCCTGCTCATGCCGGCTGCACCCACCTGCCCCAGCCTCGAGGTCAGGGCCACTCCTGAGACTGTTAGTCTCCTTTTCCCAGGAGTTGTCCCTGTGAAATCCTGGACACACAGTCTGTGCGGTTTAAGGACAGGACCTCGCTGGCCCCTAGAAGACCAGCAGCGTCCCCACCCAGGCTTTCTAACGCGCTGGGGCTGTCCCCCCACCACCTGCAATGTGGGTTAGAGAGAGGATCTTGGGATGTGAGTCTGGACAGGAGGAGCGGTGCTGGGGGAAGGGAGTCCGCAGGAGAAGCGGGCCACGCGTGACCCGGATCCCTCACTGGAAACCAGGGACGTTCTTTTCCAAATGCTCTTCTACTCCAACTAAGGGACACAGAGGTCCCCTAAACTACAGACCACTATCTCACCCCAAAACAGAAAAGGAATTCAAACACTGAATTTGAAGCAGATTTGGGGACCCTTTAGTAGTTTCAGGAATTTTCATTAAAGTTACCGAACTCCTCCAAAAGTTACCATGGGATAAACAGACAGATGACCATGAAACACCACATGTTACAGCTGAAAAAAGGTTTTCCAATACTGGTCTGCTAGGGTGTTTGGAAAATTCTTTTGTTTCTTTGACTGGCAGTTATCGAGCAAATTACAGTCATTAATGATGCAGGAATACTACTATAAAAAACAATACAATTACAAAGCCAGGCCACTGCTGTGGTCCTCGGAAGAACACGTGCTGACTGGAGTCATCGCTGGGCAACAGGACCTGCCTCCCCTCCCTCCCTCCCTCGGGCTCCTCAAGGGTCACTCCTGGACCCATCAGCCAGTGCCGGGGCGGCAGACGCTTGACTCGAGTCCCAAGGCGCAGATCCCAGTGGACAGGACCGACCCTTCACCATCTCGGAGAAAAGCTTCCACTGAAGACAGGGTCAGACGCTGCAGGATGGCGGAGACACACCCACCTTGGGAGCCCAATCTCTAAAAACAGACGCATCTTACTCAATACACACGACGCAGGGCCCCGCACTTACGGAACGTCTATGGGGAGGGGGCTTCTCAAAGGAGGGTCCAGGGCCTTCAGTTGGCCGTCCTCTCACAGGACGAGAGTGGCAGAGGGGTGGCGGGGAGGGACTCTCTCCAAATTGCACAGAGCGCGGCGTCACCTTGGCGCCACCCTCTGCGCAGGCTGGACGTCCCCCCCAGGCCACCGCGCCCCGCCACGCGGGCGGGAAGGCAGCCACCCTGCTGAGGTCACGGGGCTTCCCCCGGCCCCTCCCCAACCACCATCTCCCCCGATTAAAGGCAGCCCTCCAAACTCGCGCCTCTCACACACTGCCCCGCTTCTGCAGTTTCAGCTGCCCACCTGCTCTCTCCTGCAGCAGGGCTGGCTGGGCGGGGCGACAGGGGACAGCCCCTCTGCTGCCCTCCCCCCGCCCCTCTGCTGCCCTCCCCCGCCCCTCTGCTGCCCTCCCCCCTGGCCCTCTGCTGCCCTCCCCCCGCCCCTCTGCTGCCCTCCCCCCGCCTCCGCGTGCCCACTGCTTTGCCTCTCTTCTCTGCCACTCCTCTGCCACTCTTGCCTTCTAGGTGGGTTACGTCCCAGACTGGAGTTTTAAACCAAAGAACGCCAGCCTCAGAGTGGCCTTTCCCTCCGTGCAGGAGCGGGTTGACAAAACCCAGAGGTGACGCCTCCACAACCAACGGCAGGAACCGGGGCGGGCAGGAACCGGGGCGGGAGACGCAGGGCCCAGGAGGCGGGCGAGGCCCACGGGCGGCCCTGGGTCCTCGCCTCCCCGGCCTGGGCGCTTGGTGTAACAGGGAAGAACCCTCTGTCTTCTACCACAAGTTCATCATTAAAGGGCTGCTGCCTATGAGCTTAAATGACCCATGATGGCCCACCTCTGGGGCCCTGCCTCCCAGGCAGTGAGCGTTAAGCTAAAATACCCCTGTCCAGCTCCCAGGAAGCATCCTGCCCAGGCCCCGGTGAACGACGGCAGGAGCGAGAAAGTAACACCTCCCCTCCGGAGGCCGACGGGAACCAGGAAGTGTCCGACTTCACTCCCTCCCCTGCAGTATAAAAGGAGCCTGAACTCTAACGCAGGCAGGATGGATCTTTGGGGTATGAGCCCACCGTCTTCTCGGGTCGCTGGCTTGCCGAACAAAGCCGTTACTCCTTGCCCCGGTCCCTCACCTCTCGGCCACAGGCCTGTTGTGTGGCGAGCAGAGCGAGCTTGGGCTCTGTCACGGGCGGCACAGGAACCAGCCCGCCAGCTCCCCACCCTCACCGCCGCCTCAGCTTCCCCATCCCCGGCCGGCAGGCGCTGCAGGCCCAGGGCCCGCCCCCAGCCCAGGGCCGGGGCCTCAGCCCTGAACCCGCAGAGGTGCCCACCGCGCCCAGTGCTCACGGGCAGCCCCACTGACCGGACGCGGGGCACACTTCCCGTCCAGCGCCGAACCCGCACCCCTCGTCACCCAGGTGCCCAGGCGCCCCATCTCCACCAACAGCACTAGTGTCGCTGCTCCTCTGACCCCAGGCATCAGGGCATCCAGAACCCCCAGCTGGCACCGCCAGCAGCTCTCGCAGGACGGCCCCCAAGTCCTCCCGCGGCGCCGCACTCCGCCCCAGCTCTGCCCCGCCCCCGCCCCACAGCCCTGGCCCCCGAAGGCACAGGCCCGTCCCCGGGGGCAGGCCGCAAGCACCTGTGCTCCCTCAAGCCCCGCACGCGCTGCGCAAGCAGCAGCAGCTGGATACATACCCGCGGAAAGGATGGATGGGCGAGCCGCCCCTCCCCTGCCCTTGGCCACACGTCCCACTGTCCTCAGAGCTGGGCCTGCAGGGCCCGCCAGCCTCCCGCCTCACAAGGCAGCCGGCTACTTCCCACTCCCGGCACGGCCGGCCTGGCCTCCGCGCTGTCTGCACCTGGACATGCGGACACTGCCTGGGTCAGGCCCACGGCAGCCCCTGGAGTGGGATTCTCCCAGATCTCTGCACAGTGCACACGTGTGGCACGCACACACGCACACACGCACGCTCTCCCCTCTCCTGCCCCAACCCAAACCACACCCTCCCTCATTTTAACTCGCCCGCGTGCCGCTCTTCTCCACTAGGGTCTGCACCTGCTTCCCTGTGCGGCGGTCTTCCTCATGCGTCCGGCCCAGCGCCGCACCCACAGGCCTAGGCCAGGGCCAGCAGGTGGAAACAGCCCAGGACAGTGCCGAGCGGTCATCATCGTGTCGTATAAAGCACTTGAAAGATGGTGAGAGACGCAAAACCCTTCTTTAAATGCAAAAGGATACAAAATGATGACCCCTTATAGTAAAGATGCTATTTCGCCGCTAACACGTGGTAGGGAATCAGGTACAGAGGGCTGTGATTTGGAAAGTTAAAAGTTCCCAGGGACCTAAAACACAGTCAAGAGAAAATCTTTTCCCCTAAGACGGGGCCACAGCAATCAATTCCGGCTGAACCTCTTTAGGAACATTTCCTAAAGGTTATTAATTCCGACTCAGGCTTTATCACAGCTCTTGCCATCTGGCCATCCGTACTGAATTTAAGGTGCCCCAGGGTTTGCCAAGGAGGAAGGTGATGGGTGCAGGGGCAAAACAGGACCCAGGGAAAGCGGGGATGGAAAGAGGACAAAATGCAGGCACAGGACGCCTGGGAGGCAGAGCCCACGTCCCCGGTCCTGCTGGGACCGACCAGGCTGATGGCCACTGGACCACGTGTGTCTGCTTCTCTAAGCAAGAGGGAGGCGGAGAAAGGCCGTCTCATCTCCTAGGGCTACAGGCCAGGCCGGGGAGCAGGGAAGCAGCCACGGCTGTTGAACCTCTCCACGCGCGGGGAGGCGGCCCTCGGCTCTCTGATCAGCAGGGAAAACAGGCTTGAACTTCGGCTTCTGCTCGAGCTCCCGAGATTCCGCAGCTCCGGCTTCGATGAGGACAACGGCCCTGAAACCCGGTGTCCACACTGAGGAACGAGCTCCTGCTGGGTCTGAGCACCAGTGCCCGCAGCGGCGGGGACGGCGGGGGACACAACTCAGGGAACAGTCACAGTCGCACCCAGCGTCACTACACAGACACTTGGAGGTCAAGAATTCAATTTTTCTGTAATTAGGATTCACATCGAGGCAAAATGGGATGCCGTCTTATGTGAATAGCACACAGTTCATTACATACCCGAATGCCTTCTCTGTATCAGATTCTGCTAGGCACTGAAGATTTATCATTTATAACCCATCTGCTTTCAAAAGGATCTAGGAAAGATGGCTACTTGCTAAATGCATGATGATATAGATCAAAATAATATTATAAAAAAGATGTATTTTTAAAATAGCTTTATCTAAATACAATGCATACTTCCATTAAGACAAGAGGTTTAAAAACAACCAGCATGAATGCATATTCAGTGGGCAACATGTTGAAAACGCATGTGGGAAGATACCACGAGGGGATGTGGGTGAGCAGCTGGGCCAGGTCCTGTCCACAGCCTCTCTTTTAATCCGTACGACAGACCTGCCGGTTATTATCTTTTTGTATCATGGCATTATTAACATTTTACAAACAGCAAAACCAAAGTTCTTAAGTATCAACCATTTCCCAGACTTCCTTGGCGAGAACACAATTGGATATTATCACGCGGGACAGTTGGTGCGGCCACGTACCCAGAGCCGAGGGCACACAACTGGTAAGGGCACAGTCAGGAACCAGACAGATCTCTGCCCGACTCCAAAGCCGTCTGTCCCTTGTCTTGCGGCCACCCCAGGGGCACCGCCCGGGCACCCACTGCTGGACAAGGCGGTGGCCTTGGGCCCACTGTGTCCTGCTCTCTGAACAAGGTCTTAGCTACCTGCTAAAACCGCTCAGGGATGGCTCAAAACTCCTGCCGCCTGGCCCTACTGCGAAGTATTCTGGTTCCAGGCAAGGCCGAGGACTGAGACCTGCAAGGGGAACTTGGGGGATCCTGACGTCCGGCCAGGCTGACAAAGATCGCGGGCCTAACATGACCGGGATGCTCCTCACACCACCACGATGGTGATGAACGGAGCTTTCCTTTACAGCTGGCTACTGTGAGACCCACCTCAAGCATCTCTCTCGTCACCACAACGATCTTGACAAGTAGGTGTGTTATGCCTCCTTTACAAATAGCGATTCAAAGCCTCAGAGAACCCGAGAAACTTCCCCAAGGTCACACAGCCTCGTGGAGGGCTGGGATTCAAACCCAGGTTCATCTGATGCTGCCAACACCACCCAGGCTCCTGTGATGAACAGATAACAACCTCCAAAAAGGCCTCAGCTGCATCATGGCGACTTCTGCCAAGATGATGCCAACAGTGGGGACAGATTAAAGTCGTGCCTATTTCTTTATACCAGATGACTATAGACTACAAGTTTGTGTCCCGCCCACCCCCCTCCAAATTCGATGTCGAAATCCTAACCCCCAATGCAATGGTATCAGGAGGCGGGGCCTTTGGGAGGTGGTCAGGTCATGAGCGGAGCCTCGTGATGGGGTCCGTGTCCTTGTAAAAGACACCACGGACCCCTTCACCATCTGAGGACACCGTCTATGGATGAGGAAGCAGGTCCTCACCAGACATGGAATCTCTCAGGCCCAAGGCCTGACCTCGGGCCTCCAGCCTCCAGAACCGTGAGAAATAAATGTCTGTTGTTTATAAGCCTCCCAATCTACAGTATTTATATAGCTGCCCCAATGGGTTAAGACAAGGATTCAACTCTTACCAAACGTCAATATAATAAAATTTGAGGCAGAGATGGGAGGGGAAATGTTTTGCAAAAAAAACTAAAACTGAATATAAACCTTAATGGCTAAATCTAGAAAAATATAGCCATTAATAGGACAAAATAACCCACAAGACTCTCGTTTTTCACATTAAACAAGATTAGCCATTCTAAACCAATTATATAAAAACTTTCAGTTCAATGCAGGCTTCCAGGTGAATAAAAAAACGTATTCTTCCTCCACTGTATGAGTTTTCCTGAGTCCTGTGCCCTCCTTTCTCAGCACTTCTTTTGTTTCCTTTCATTCCATCACAGAACAATCTTTGAGAAATTACCACATCACGAATCTACAGACTCATGACATGATTTGCTGAATGACTTTAGCCCAGAACATTCTGATACACATAGAGCCTCGCCACCAGCCCCCAGCGCCACCCGCCAGGCCACTCCAACGAGAATTCCCAGGGCCGTTCAGCAGACGCTGGGAAAAGGGCGTCGTGCCCTGGGTCAGAGGCCTCCTCCGAGGTGTCCATGGTGAGGGCGGGCCTTCAGAGTGCTTGGTGACAGGGGTGGAATCGCCCCACAGCCATGCAGCGCCCAACGAGCAGGGCCCCGGCTAGACGGGAAGTGGCCCCGGCTCCTCCCTCTCAGCAACGCTGCACGCTCCACGGTGAGCCATCGGCTCCCGCCTGGGGTCCTGCCACCTGGACACCCACTTGGGCTCCGAGAAGAGCAGCAGAAAGCCTGGTCCGTGGGCACCTCCTGGACTGGTCACCACGTGCACTGCTGCTCTACCACCTCTGCGGGCCCTCTCACACCCCAGACACTCACTGCCCCTTCCTCCTGGGTTTACAGCAAAGCGCGGCCCTCACAGGTGTTAGAACAGGTGTCTCCAGGCAGTGGGTCAACTTTGCTATCGGCTCCAGGTAAGAGCTACCCACGCCACGAGAAATCAGTTGTTACTCTAGGCAGTGGTCAGGTCACGGGCAGCTTTATCACAGGCGACTCTGACTCTGCCCAGACCCCACCCTTCTGATGTCTCCAGAGCTCCTGCAACGTGGTGGGAAGTTAACAGAAACCACACAGAGCGCTCGGTAAGATGTTTCTTCTTTGAATTTAATCAGATGCAATAGTGGCTATTTGAACATCACAGACTCCAAGCAGAGAGAGGCCACCCTGTCAGCCAGGCCAGCAGCTGTGGTCTTGGCCACTCTACACACAGGCATACTATAGTGCTATATATATGTGTACATATATATATATACACACACACATACACACACACACACATACATACATATATGAAAAATGGGCTCTGTGTCTTTAAAAAAGAAAAGTTTGGAAATGCCTGCTCAAGACTAGCTGTGACGGTTTCACTGGCGGCTGGCGAGTGGGACAGAGCCCAGTCTTTCTAACGTCAAGTGACACCTGCTTCCCTGCATCTACCAGTCAGGCTCTCCCTGTGTCCTGGGAGGAAAAATTAATCCGAAGGGACTGACGGCTTCCAAAGTCATCCCGATACGACCTAGGGTCTTACGGTCTTGGCCGTGTCTGCAAACTGGCTCTGTGCTAAGGACCCTCCCGCCACTGTTCAAGGGCTGTGACGCGTACTCTGCGTCCTCCGCAGAGCTGCGCACCCTTCAATCTGCTCTACGGGGGGCACACTCGGGGGTCAGGCTGCTCCATCCCATCACTAGCAGTGGAGATGGGGCTAGCGCCCCAGGGGGAGAGAGGAGCCCACAAACGCACCCCCCCCACCCCGACCACGGTGAGAGGGACGGCCCCGCCCCCGTGCAGGACAGCCTCAAACCCGGTGCCAGCCGCTCCCTCCCCCGCTGCATCCGGACCTTCCCTCCGGAGTCGGGAAGGGAAACCCTGCGGGCCTCACGAGCCCTCGTCGGCATCGTCCCCAGGCACATGGCCACGGAGCTCTGCCCTGTCCTGAATCCTCTCCCCGTCCTGAATCTTCTCCCCATGAAGCTACGCGAGCCTCCGCCTTCCCCACAGGGCGCTGCCCGCGGTCCTGCCGCGTGGCTCTGGTTCCACGGGCTCTTCTGACAACTCCGAGACCCAGCGCCACAGGCACAGGGAGCTCACGGAGCTTCTCCTTGCACGTGCAGCTCCTTTTCCAGGAACAGAGCCCAAAGACATATTCGCTTCTTTTCCCCAGTGGGCAAAGCATACTGCTAGCTTTACCCAACAGCCCACTTACAAACACCATTTGTGCACAGGCTTTCAATTTCAGAAACGGAAATGTTCTCTCCCTCTCCCCCTGTCTCTCTCTGTCTCTGTCTCACTCTCTCTCTCACACACACACACACACACACACACACACACACACACACACACAGAGCGGTTGCAGCCCAGCTCTTCTCTGGTTTTGCCAAATCACGAAAGACGTCCTGAGGGCTTACAGGAAATCTTACGTGTCCCTGAGATGTCACTCAGTGAGCAGGGGCCAAAAGGACGTGGGCCCCAGCTCAGTCCAGCTCTGACTGGGGGTGATCCTGGCGCCCCTCAGGTGCTCGGGGCTCGAGTCCCACAAACACACAACGGAACGGTCAGACGGATGGTCCCCATGGCACCTAGAAAGCCTGCCCGGGCGTCACCAACGGGCGAGGGCTGCGTCCCCCCCTCACGCTCTGATGAGTGTTCTAACCACTTCCCACGGGTCAAGGTCAAGTGGACTCTGTGAACTCACCCGACGCCCTGTCACAGCCCCCGCCTGCCAACACCAAGCTCCATCGAAGAAAGAATCACTCAAGAGACAAAAACAGGAAGCTGCATGTCACCCACTTATGTCAGGAGTAAGGTAGAGAGTCCCTGCATACAAGCACCTGGTGCTCCGACGGTGTGTTTGTAAGCCAGGTGTCACCAGGGCATACCTCCCGTGCAAACACCTGCTCCACAGGTCACAGCGCTGAGCGAGCAAACAAAGCCTACGAGCCCGTAGTTGGTGGCAATATGAGCCCGTAGTTGGTGGCAACTCCTGCCGTCGCCCCGGAACATCCTCCTGATTATCCTTCATCACGAGATCCTGGTCTCCAGCGGCACACTTGAGTTTTCAAACAGTGGAAAACCTCCGAGTCCATCCTGATGAATGAGAAGGGCAACTCGGCAGCACAAGACCGCGAGGAGCCAGGAATCCCATACAAGGTCTGGAGAGAGACAGTCTGAGAGGGCAGGGAAGCTGACTTAATCGTAAAGCAATTTCTGTCGGGTTCCCACAGCATTCGGGGTGCGGTGGTTTCCTGGGACAAGCAGAGGTCAGAACCCCTCGGGATGAGCGGCTTCTACTCTGTTTAAGATGATACATTACCTCGTTTTTTAAGCACCACTTCTGGGATCAGCAACTCGGTTCCTAGCAAGATGCAGTGGACGCGATGGAGACACGGCCCCTTTCTCAACAGGCAGAGGCGCGTCACTCAGACTCGCCCACGGATGGCCAAGGGGCGGCCACTTGGATGCGGGGACCCTCCTGACCAGGCCTCTGGGTCCGGGCACACGCTCACTCCTTCCAGCTGGGCCAGCTCGTTTCCGAGTGATTCGTAATCACCCTGAGGCTCACGACGCCCTGCAGACCCTCGAGCGAACACACCCGAACCCTGTTAGCTTAAAAACCAAACAACTCTTGGGAAAGTATTTCTGGCCACATTATATTGGTTTGACAATTCACACCTATCACTTTCAGTTCAAAGACTGGCCAAATGTAAGCTCAGAGTGATACAGTAAGATGGTTAGACAACAACGAAGTTACAAGCGGCAAAGAATGATGAACGATCTGAAATCTTCGGATACTCAAATTCACCATTTAAAGTATCTTGGGCGTTGGATGTGGCGGGCGCTTCCACGAGGAGCACGAGGGAATAAAGACAAAGGCAGACGCTCAGTCGGAACCCCTGACTCTGAGCCAAGGGAGGGGGAGGAGGGAGAGAGGCAGCCGCCGAGGAGCTACCAAGACCCGCACGGAGCTCGGAGGGCGGGGAGGCGGCCAGGAGTGACAGAGCAGAACCCAGGAGGACTTCCTAACAGGGCTCCTGAGTCCACACGGGCTGCGCGGGCCCTCTGGGTGAAAAGGAAAGGAAAAACCCCTGCACAGAATAACCCCACGGTGACTCGAGGGGGATTCTGGATCCAGGCACTCAGAAACGTCTTGGCACACGGCAAAAGAAACTAATTTCCCTGAACTCGATCAGCCGGAGTCCAACTCAGGTGCCGGGGCGTCAGGTGGGAGCAGGGGGGATCCGAGGGGTGGAGGGAGCCCCTGCCTGACACCCTGCACCTGCTGGGGAATCAGGACGGCGCCGCACTCCCGGATCACAGGGAAAGCTGATTTTAAAGTAGAGAAAAAAATGAAAACCAACACTTCGGAGGATTCAGTTCTTCCTAGAAGGACCTGTCTCCTCTCAAGTCACTCACGAAAATGAACCATTCCAGCACGTGTGGTAAATGGTGACCCGTCATCTACAGGGCTTTAGGAATTAGAAGGCCTCCCTCCTCTAAATCCAGGCCCTCAGCTTGGCCAGGCCGCCCCATCCTCCTCCCGGCCCAGCGCTTTCCTCTTTGTCCCTTAGTTTTTTCTGCATGGCCGTCTTCTCAGCGCACTGACGGGCCACAGGAAGCTGGTCCCGTGAAGCCTGGGAAACAATGGGCGCTGGAGGCAGGAACGGGGACGACGAGGGGACGTCCAGGAGGGGCAGGTCTGTGTCGTGGCCGAGTGGTTGCCACCAGGAGACCTGGTGCTGGCCCCGCAGCCCCGGCTCGTATCCGACCCCCATACCTGGCCCGGGCAACGCCACCGCGGGGGCACCGGGTAGGGCCCGTCCTCGCCGCCCACCTGTGAGCTCCGCGCAGGCCGGGGTCTCCTCCGGACGCGGCGAGGGCTGCGTGGCACACAGGTGGCCGGCACGCGGGAGCCTGGGTGGCCCGACCGGGAGGGGAACGGGCTGGGCCTCCGCGTCCTGCCCTGCAGGCCTGGGGTGGTAACTGGAGACGGCCCAGCTCGGCTGCGGGAAGCGGCCACTGTCACCACCGGCTGACGTCACCACCCCCGGGGTGGGGCCTCCCGCCACCAACACAGCCTGTCTGTCAGACTTCGGTTGCGCCCACCAAGCCAACCCTGCTGACTGAAAGAAGAGATGAATGAACAAGAGGGCGCGGCGGTCGTGAGGGAGAACCAGGCCCTCGTGTGGTGGTGCCGGAAACCCCGCCGGGACCGGCCCAGCGGGAGCCTCCACGGTCACCGGGCATCGCGCAGGCCGGCCCACACCAGCCCGGGACCTGCTCCCACCTGGAGGCCGCAGCACTGCTGCCGCCGACCCCCAGCCCCCAGCCGACGGCTCTGCAGCCCCACCCCGGCGACAGAGGGAGCCCCCGCTGTCCCCCGACGTGGCCACCTCGACCCGAGGAGCCTGGGTCACCTGCTGGGTCCCTGCCCCGAGGGACACCGGAAACTTGATTATTTCCATAAGGGGAAGTGGGACAATCACCTAGGAATCTCCCCCAAATACAGGAAGACCATTCAAAAGACGATGAGCAGCCCCAAAGAAGTCAGACCTCCCTGACCTGATTTCTGAGTGTTCTGTCCCGGCACAAGGGAAACAATGTAACACAAGCGATGAAAACCACGGCCTCAGGATCCCGGAAGAGCTTCGCCCTCTGCTGGCCAAGCCCACCATCCCATTACCGGACACGGCTTTCCTTCTGGTTCAGGATGGTGTGATTTAGCCTAGACGGAAACACGAGGCAAGTACGAGACCCAATTAAATAGTTATTGCTTGTTTTTAAATGGAAGATTTTTTTAATCTTATATAATTACATTGTACTGAATAACGGAGAATAATTATCATAAAACCCCATCATTCAAAACCGATTTGCAGAAACAGTATCATGGTTTAAAATGAAGACTTTCTGAATTGCCATACTTTTCCGGTTTTTCTAACTCTGTAACTCTGACGTAAGGAAATGTCCACAAGCGCAGAGGTAGCAACGACGACCTGAATGGCTAAAGCAGCCGCAGAGCATAAGGGCAGGTGGCACTGAAGGTAGAGTGGTTCAGAGGGAGGACCATGCGAGAAAATAAATTTATATTTTTTAACTAAAAGAAAAACAAAAAACAAATAAAAATATATACATATATAGAAAATAACACATCTGATGTCAATGTATGTAGAGAAAACCTCAAGATAATTATATTTTTTAAGTGGGGAGGGCAAAGAAGGTTTCTTCTTTCTGCATAGAAGGTTTCTGTACTTCTCTGGAAGTAGACTTGAGAAGTTATGTATGTGAAGTGTAGTATCTAGAGTAAACACCACGAAAACAATACACAGCAGTAGATTCAAAACATCATAAATAAATCAAGATGGGATTTTACAAAATGTTCAAGTAACCCTCAGGAAGGTAAGAAAACGAAACAGAGCAATGAGAAACAAAGAAACAGAAAACAGATAATAAATGGCCTGTTTCAGCCCTAACACACCAATAAATTAAATGGTCTAAATACATCAATTAAAAGACAGATCGGCAGAATGAATAAACCGCACACACACACACCCCAACTATATACGGTCTACAAAACAACTCACCTCCAAAACCACAGGGAGGGGCTTCCCCATGGCCAGTGCCTGCCCAGGACCAGGACAGACACCTCCCATGGGCGTGCGGATGAAATTTATCGGCTCACACCTCCCTCCTTGTCTCATAACACCCGTCCTGCTTTTTAGCCGGAGGGGAATTGTGACGGAAATGGTGGAAGCAAACCAGGAGAGGATCAAAGCATCGATACAGACACATTTTTGGAAAAGTCTGCTCCCTTGAACTGGACTGCGCTGGGAGGTCAGGGAAGCTCCAGAATATTCTGTCTTTAGCACAGCCCCCCCTGGGGACCGGGGAGAGGGGGGGACCCCGCCACCACCCTACGCACACAGGTAATAGCATCCACTGAGGGCAGGTGTCAAGCAGCAGATCACCACATTCTGTCGGAGAATGGGGACGAGATTAGAAGTACATTGTTAGTTCAGAACTAGGTCAGAAAACAGAGGTTCAGGGGTCACTGAAGACTGACGATAGCAAATAGGTGTTTGTTATGTTTTCTTCCCTAGAACCTGAAGAACACAAACAGTTTCCAAAGAATAGGATATTTAGGATATTGTAGAAATCTTTCCTTCTTAATGTCTTTGTTAGGAAGAGGAAAAATACCAGTAAGTCCTCAAAGGTTTTTTAAAGTCTTGATAATTTTAAAATAATAAATTAATCTGAACTTTAGAGTAACTTTGTACTATATTACATAGAACACATAAAAAAGTCTGTAGGGTACACTTGCCCTTGGGTACGATGCCTCTCATAAGTATATAAATATTTAAAATTTATTTCTATCTATTAAACTTTGGTACACTACTAAATGTTTTACGATTCTTTCCCCCACAAAGCATCAGATTTCTTTTTCAAATAAATCAGTCTCGTTTTCTATACATTGGGGGAAATAATCAGGGGGGGAAGCAGATTTCTCTTGGAAACTTGATTGTGATATAGTTATCTACAAGACCCTGAGCAAATGAATTCCTCTCAACTTTCTTACCTATAAAACCGGTTCTAGGGGGCTTCCCTGGTGGCGCAGTGGTTGAGAATCTGCCCGCTAATGCAGGGGACACAGGTTTGAGCCCTGGTGTGGGAAGATCCCACATGTCACGGAGCAAGTAGGCCCGTGAGCCACAATTACTGAGCCTGCGCGTCTGGAGCCTGTGCTCCGCAACAAGAGAGGCCGCGATAATGAGGCCCGCGCACCACGATGAAGAGTGGCCCCCACTTGCCGCAAGTAGAGAAAGCCCTTGCACAGAAACAAAGACCCAACACAGCCATAAATAAATAAATTAATTTTAAAAAAAAAACCGGTTCTATGACGATGTCTACACTCACAAGACCACCAGAAGTATCAGCTGAAGTAGCGTGAGAAGTGCTTTGGAAGCTGCATGGCACTGCACAAGCGTCAGGTCACACAGGGAGAGGCTCTTGGCCTTCTGTGCTTTAATAGCTGACAGACCAGGAGAAGCAAAGGATTTTATTCTCCTTGGTCTTGTCTTATACACTCTCAGATTAGTCTGATTTTCAAAAAGAATCTATGATTTTCAAAAATACACTAATTACTAATTCTGTATCTTTTAAATACAGAAAAACTCTTCCCTATTGGAAGAATAATCTGGGATCTGAAATTTACATCGAGTTTTGCAGAAAACGTGCATAGATTTTGGAAATCCATACAGATCTTATCCTGGTGCCATTCCACCTAGGATCAGGTCCCGTAAAACAGTCAAGGAGTCTGTCATAAATAAGATAATAAAGTAAGATTCTTTATTGATTCTTCTTTCAAAAGCAAATGGAAAACTCATGCAGGGACCCTAAATTCTTCAGTGTCATAAATTTCCTATGAAAGCAACTTGGCGATTCTGACATAGGTCAGTTACCAAACGCATGAGTTACTGAATTTGGCCAATTCAACATGCTTTCCACAATTTTGGGATCTGGAAATGACTTGTTTTAACATTTAAAAAAAAGATTTTTAGAAATTAATGACAGACACTGTTTAGTTTTGTTTTGTGGGTGGCTAGCTACAGATAATCCCAGGAGGCCAAGGACCTGCTTTTGTTCACACCTTGAGCACAGGAGGCAGTTGAGTATTTGAGATCCGGAAACAACCTGATACTCTCTACGTTTCACCTCTTTCTTCCAGCCTCAGGACAGGGTAGACGCGCCTCCCAAACCATCACCCTCCGTCACGCCCAGGGGATGGCACGACGCGGAACTCACAGAGTTGCAGGGCCGGACAGGAACTGAAGGACCACGAGGCCGGTCACCCGCCAGACCCGGGACCCCGTAGCGTGGGTGTGTGCGGTCACCTGTGTCCGCTGGCACCCCCAGGGACGGACACCTGACTTCTTCAGGGGTGTCCACGCGGTCTCTGGTCCGACAGCCGCTGTGACTCCTCGCCCCGCAGCTCCCACCGACCGGCCAGAGAGCGAGCGCCCTGCTCGGGCCGCGAGGCACAGCCGCTCCCGCCTCCAAACCCGAAGACGAGTCCCCGGGCCCTCCGGGTCTTGTCTCCATGAAAAGAGCTGCAGCCGCTGCAGGGACTTCTGCAGGCCCTCCTGGCCACCACGCGTCGGGGACAGAGGCTGAGGTGGCACTGACATTCAGGCGGCTGTGGCGTAGAACTGAGTTCACGGAAGAGAAACCCGCGGTCAGGCCACGTCCCCGCTGAGCGGGGAGGCTTCTTTCCAGTTCACTTTCTGGACCCACTTATGGGCCTTTTCAGGAACCCCCTGAGGATACACTTTGTGAGATCCCAACCCCAGCTTCCCATGATCCTCCCAAGTGCTAACTTCTGCCATTCAGGGCGTGTTCACCTTTTTCAGTGTATATCTGTAACGCACTATTAAACTTGAAGTTTTATCCCCAGATTATAGGTGAGGCCCAGATAAGAGGGAGGGAACCACAGGATCTCAGGGAGAAGGGCCATGACAATCGAGTCCCAACACCAAGGCCAGGAGCCGGACACGGTGAGCACAGCCAGTTGCACCCCATGAAGCAGCCTCACGCCCAAGGGGCAGAAAGCGCCCCTCAGAGCACCAAGGGTCCGCGAGTCACAAGCCCTGCCACACGGCAGACACACACGTCAACTGATGGAGAGGCAGGTGCCGCGTCTGCTGCATCCGTCGCTCCGCTCAGCCCGCCACGCCGGGCCCCACGGGAAGCAGCCTCCAGCACCCTGACTCCCCCTCGGGCAGACACAGGGGCAGAAGGGCAGGCAGGGCACCTCCAGGTGAAGGCCCCACCACCCCGTGACCCCCGTCAGACCCTCGTCCACCACCTCCTCCTCGTATTCTGGCCGTTGCATCGGGGTTCTCTCTCCTTTACTGACCAATCCCCTTTTGTTTTCTTTTTCTTTTTTTGGGGCTGCACCGTGCGGCATGAGGGATCTTAGTTCCCCAACCAGGGATAGAACCCATGCGCCCTGCAGTGGAAGCGCAGTCTTAACTACTGGACCACCAGGGAAGTCCCTACTGACTAATCCCCTTGAAGGCTGGGTCCACACCCCGTCCATCTTCAGATCTTTAATGGCCAGAGCCGTGCCTAAAACCAGGGGCTGTAAGAAATGCATGTTGAAGGAACAGAGGGACGAGAAGGGCTTGGGCAGGCGGAGGGCCGGGCAGGACCAGCCAAGCCGCAGCGGGGACCGGGGGCGTGTGGACGGCCCCCCACCTTCCCGGCAGCCCCTCTTCCCTCCCCCTCCCTGGAAGGACTAGCTGAGGATGAAGTGACAGCCGACCCCACCAAGGCACCCACTGACCACAGCTCTGGGCAGGTGGGACCAGGTGCACAGATCCGTTCCCGGGTGACCCCTTGCCAGGATGCCTGCCTCCATACTCCAAGGAAAGGCCTGCTAATGGTGACAGGCTGAGCTCTCAGGACGGACGGTGGAAAAGCCCTGGTGCCTGTGGGGTCTCCCTGGTACCTCGGGTCTCATCACCTCCAGCCTCACCTGCCTGCCCTGTCTCACCAGAGCCCAGGGGCCACTGGAAAGATACGGAGTTTTGTGGGCTCTGTTTCTGCTATACACTCACACCCAGCGGCATGTGCCATCCTTAAAGCCTCCCGTGGAATGAGGGAGGTTTCACTCTGGAACCTAGGATGATTCATGCACTTGCATATTCATTTCCGGAAGCAATAACGCATGTTTATTTTAAAATAACATGCACACTCCCATGCACGGTTCTGTGTCCTCTCCACAGGTCTTCTGTGCATCCGCTCGTCCAGGAGTCCCCCCCCACGGGGACCTCGCCGCAGCCCTTTCCCGACACACAGCCCAGCGCCCCGCGGTGGAGGGGACAGGCGGCCCAGGTTGAGACGGAGGCGACGGCAGAGATTTGGAGGCAGGATGCTTGAGGCGGAGACATCAGCACGAAGACCAGCCAGAGAGCTGGAGAAGTACAGGCGGACGGGCGTGAGTGGAGCCCTGGGGCTGGGCCGTGCAGTGGGACCGCAGGGCAGAAGGGCAGGCTGGGGCAAGCGCACAGAAGACATGGGACAGGTGGACGGCCCTTTGCATGGCACCGCGATCCCATAATTACACCCCCGCTTCACAGATGCAGACGGCGGCCCAGAGAGGGCCCCTAACTGCTCCAGGACAAGGGGGATAAACGGGAGGGCCGGGACAGGGTCCCAGGGCCCCGACTGAAAGCTGGTGCTCTGGGCTGGCCGCGCAGCTCGCGGAAATTTCTGCCAGCTTCTGGGAAGCAAGAGCTGAGAGCCTGCATCTGTGCTTTAGAAAAATTAGTTACAGGAGTCAAATTACAGCCATCAAGGTGAGAAGTGAAGGCCCAAGCTGCGGCCTGGCCAGGGAGAGAGAGGAGACAGTGGGCTCCTGGGGGGTGGGGAGGGAGGGCGAGGCCAAGGAGAGGTCATCGTGAGAGTCTGACCTTCACCCTTACCCTGGGGTCTTCGTCAGCAGGCGCCACGGGGCTACTGGGGCTTTCTCCCACTCCCACCCCCGACACACACACACACACACACACACACACACACACACACACACAGAGTCACAGCAACAGCTTGGGCCGTCTCCGAGCTGCGGGCCTGGCGATGGGCCTGAGATGCTGGGCCCTGGAAGGCGCGGCTGCCCTCCGTCTGTCCGTCCCTCCTCAGCTCACTCACCGGGAGAGCAGGGTGGATGCGGCAGCCGTATTTCATCACCGCCACCCTGTCAGCCTTTCACTGTTCTAATTTCCCAAGGACCCTGCGCTGGCGTGATCTACAGTCTTTCTGACATTTCACCTTCCTCTGATGAAAAATTCATCCCGTCCTAATGCGGGATGCTCTCTCCCGAGCGCGGGGGAGCGAGATTGATTCCGCTGCCGGTAATACCAGCTGCCAGTCACCCAGCCCTTCCTCCACGGGGTCGCGGGATGAGTGAACCTGGCCGTCAATTACATGGAAGTCTTCTAAAAGCCCTAACTCATCACCCCGTGCGTGTCTTTCTACCTTTGTTCTCCATCTTGGGTTAACCTTTCTTTCTTTTTTTTTATTTTTAAAGAGCCTGTGTTGGTCTTCCTGAAATTTCACCAGCATATCGAGAAGGCTTTTCTCATTTCAGGGTACTTGCATCTTTTTTTAAAGGCTATTTTCACAGAGTTTTCTGTCTGGCAAGTCACAGGACCACACAGTGACACGAATGACACTGACAGAGAGAAGCAGGAGCAGGGCCTGCCGCGGCCCTCAGTGCCACGGCCCCCTTCTCCGTCCCCTCCCGTCCCTCAGGGGTCCCGTGAAAGTGCAGATCTGACCCCAAAAGCCCCCTGGCTGGGGGGCTCGGGTGCGTCACTCTGACCTGCCCTTCCAGTGGCTGCTCCCCACACCCAGCACCAGCCTGAAAAGCCTTCCACCCAGGAAATCCTGCTCTTCCTGGGGACCCAGCGCACAAGCGGCGTCACCGCCCCAGCCCGGTTGTCCACAGACGCGTGCACAGCGCCTGCCGCCACGTCTCCCCTCCACGGCCCTCAAGGCCACGCCCTCCCTGGCCACACCCCTCCCAGCCACATCTCAAACAGCCTCAACGTGAGCAAGTCGGAGAAAATGCCTCCTTAAAATAGATGGCAGGCCTTCAAGGTCTCACCTCTAGTCAAAATCACAACGCAAAGCGTGGGCGGGGAGGCCTACCGTCCGGCCTGATGGGTGGATCTACTCCTGAAACACCAGGAACGTGCCCAGTGATGGAGGCTGGTTACTCACCCCTCGGTCTGCGAACCTAATCAGGATAGAACCCCCTCCCCAAACCTCTCACATAAATCAACGCATCAAAGAATCCACGGCTCTTAGAGGCTGAACTGTGTCCCCCAAAACTCACACGCTGAAGCCCTAATCCCAGCACCTCAGAATGTGACTATATTGGCAGACACGGCCTTGAAAGAAGTGATTAAGGTTAGATAAGGTCATTAGGGTGGGGCCTGGATCCCACAGGACCAGCATCCACATAAGAAAAGGGGCTTGGGACACAGCCAGACCCAGAGGGACGATCACATGGGACCAGGGAGAAGCCAAGGGGAGAGGCCTCGGAGGAACCAGCCCTCGACTCCTGGATCTCAGACCGCAGCCCAGAGCTGTGATGGATACATTTCTATTGTTCACGCCACCATCTGTGGGGTTTGTCGCGGAGACCAGAGCAGACGGAGACAGTGGCCAGGGCACAGCACCGTGGAAGGAACCACCTCGAGACGGGGTCCCGGCCTCACAAAGCCGGGGCAGCTGGCGGGCCCTTCCCTGCATCTCCGGGGAGAGCCGGGCAGGGGGAGAGGGCGGGGGCCAAGGGCATGGAGCAGACCGCCAGGCCGTGGAAGAACGCAGCCAACAACACATCTGGGGTTGAGGGAGGAATCTGGCACAGTGTTTTTTACAGTCTTACTGGAAAAATTAATTCAAATTGGGCTTTGTCTAAGCACCCCCTCGTGGCCTGAAACCTGGAGAAAGGACCATAAACAAAGTGCACTGATAAATGACAGAGTATTAAGCTGTGAGGAGGTGTCCAGTGGGGAGCCCTGGGGACTACGTCTTATTTAACATCTTCATTAGTGATCTGAAAGGAGCAGTAAACAGCACATTAATTAAATTTCCAGATGATACTAAATTTGGAGGTGCTACAGAAAGTCAATGAGGACAGAGAAACAGTACAGATGGGATCCAAAGAGGTTAGTCGGGAGTATAAGAAACAATCCAGGATTCTGATTCCAAAACAAGAAGCTAATCAAAAACTTCCCCTATATTCTGGAACTCCATCTAATTTCTATCAGATGACTGTATGAGAACAATGCAGGCAGCCCTTGTTGTCTGAACTCTCACTGCCCAAGCCCTCAGTATCCAAAATCAGGAACCTGATGAATTCAGCAAGGCTCAGATGCACCCCGGCAGTCAGAACTCTCCTCACCTGCTATCCAAAACTCAGAAGCCAGAACAGATTCTGGTGATGTGGCACGTGTCACACAACTCGGTGCCCAGAGGAATAACACCAGCGGGTTTGGGACATTGTGACAAGCAACTGAATACTGGGTCTATAAAATACAATCCACTTCTAAAGGGATAACGGGGGCCTGTGTTAAGATCTGTGACCTCATTGGCCTCTAAACCCCAATAGTTGAACATTATTACAAACATCACTCAAAAGTGGGGGCCCCTATATCTCTATTCTTTATGACAAAAACCAACAGGAAGAAAACATCTTTATAACAAGGAATGTTTGTGAAATCCTTGCCCAGAAACAACATCCTTGAAGCCGGAAGCCCTGTGGGTCAGGTGCTCCGGAACCGAGCTGCGCAGATTCAAATCCCGGCTCCGCTGCTAACAGGACCACCAGCCTGTAAATCACTGCAACCAAGTCCTCACTGGGAAAGTGCACATAAAGCAGGATTAAACGAAAAACTAAATAGCTGGCGCACCCCGTGCTCACTGCAGAGCTACCCACGATAGCCAGGACGCAGAAGCAACCCAAGCACCCACCGATGGGTGAATGGACAAAGGAGATGTGGTGAGTACACACAGCGGAGTATCATTCAGCTGTGAAGAGAAGGACATCCTCACCAGCGACACCATGGATGGACCTGCAGGGTGCCATGCTAAGTGAAATGAGTCCGAAGGAGAAAGATCTCACATGTATGTGGGATCTGGAAAAAAAAAGAAAACGAGCTCACAGATACAGAGAACAGATGGGTGGTCGCCAGAGGTGGAGGATGTGGGTGGGAGAATTGGGGGAAGAGGGTCAAAAGGTACAAACCTCAAGCTGCAAGATAAATGGGTCCTGGGCATGTAATGTACGGCACAGCAACTATAGTTAACAATACTGTGTTGTATATTTGAAAGTCGCCGAGAGCGTTTAACTGTACGGGTATCAAATCGTTGCACTGTACACCTGACACTAACACGATGTTATATGTCAACTATATCTCAATAAACTGGAAAAAAATTCTAATAATAGAAAACCAGATAGTTCACATAAAGCACTTGGGCCAGTGCCTGGCGCTTAGCATTAAATGGCAGGTGTCATGGTCAACATCACCAGCACATTCCCTCATGGGTAAAACAGTAACAGTGCCGGTGAGAGCCACCGTCAGTGCGCGGCTTCCCAGTAAGCACCGTGAGCTGAGGAGCGGGGGCCTCGACCCGTCTTCTGGGCGAGCCCACTCCCCACGCACCCGATGCCAGCCAGGCCCTCTGCTGGGCTGCACCTCACCCCTGCACCCCTCAGTCCAGGCCCTCCAGAAGCTCTGCTTCCTCTTCGCGGGAAGTCAAGTGGCAGGCAGACGAGCCGGAAGTGGGCAGAGGGCGCTTCTCTTCGCCAGGCCACCTCACACTCATCACTAACAGACAAGCTGTTCATGGGAACAGGCAGCAACGACATGCGCAGTTCTTGGCAAAAAAGAGTTCATCACATCCATACCCTGAAGGAAACAGCATTGCAACGAAACAGTAACTTGATCCCCAAAATCACAACCAACAGCCTCTGTGGTCAATATTCCACGTGGCCGGTTTCCCATCGCTCACCAGACAAAGTGACCCCAGTGAAGTACATCTACCTGAACCCCAGACCGAAGAGGATGTGACAAAATACACACCCTCACGTTCATGCAGCACACGCATCCCGCATGCACGGCACACATTCAACTGCAGACCCACCGGGCTCCCACCCCCCAGTGAAATCATCTCCATCTGACACTGGTCAGCGCACAGCTATCCCAGTGAAGAGAGGCCCATCAGTTCTATTTTTGTCAGTCACAAAAAAGAGAGCCCACAAAGTCTATAAGCGTTAAATGGAGCACAAACCACTTCCATTTCCAAGCCCGTTCTTCTTGGCCTGGTGTGAGGAGGAAAGACGAGCTGCCACTGCCGGGACCTCCCATGTCTGCAGGGCCGGGGGTCGACCCGGCACAGGGCTCCTCGGGGCTCCCCAAAGAGACTGCTCCCCCCGGAGAATTTCCTGACCTCCTTCTTTTCAACACGCTCTTCCTCGGCACCGGGATCATGAGAAAACTTACCTCTCCCCTTGCCTAGCTGAGCACCTACACCCTGAAAGACGGCGTCAGTCTTTCCACATCTGCACAGAAAACACAAAGTCGGTGTCAGCTGGGGGCACGCAGCCGGCGTGCTGGGGAGAGCCCAGGTGGCGTGAGGGGCAGGGTCCTTCCCGGGCCGCCTCCACTCAGCAGAGCACGCGACGATGTCGGGCATTCTAGTTTCTCTCCCCGCTCCTCGGGCACGCCACTCTTCTTAGGAACCTCAACCATTTTATCTCTGAATTATGCTTTCATAAGGAGGGGCCTTAAATCGTTCTTTTCCAGGGAAAACCTACTTCCTCCCTTCGCTTATTTTCACAAAGTAACCATTTAAACTCAAAAACTGCCATTTTCTTATTTGACGCAGAGATCAATGGGAAACTGCAGCTGTAAACAGAAACAACCGCATTCCGATCTGCTGCTACCGGAGACCCCCAGACGGGCAGCTACAGGGACTCTTAGCACCTCACTGCTCGGGTGACACGTGGAGTCTGGGAGGATGGGAACGGTGACACGCGAGCCGGGAGGGCTCCCAACATCACCCGAGGGACGTGGTGGACAGAAGCCACACTCACTAACGTACTTCTCAACGAAGCCCCACCACGTCATCCTGGGCCGTATTTTGGGGAGTCATCATACAAGCCCAAAGGATACTGATTCCTCTTAAAACTTAAGTGTTCTCACGGGCAATTACTGACAGGGGAGCCGGCAGTGAATCCCACCCTCACTTATGGGAGACGGCCAAAGACCGGCCGCAGGGCAGCTCACGGTGGGACCAGGCCCGGGTCGGGCTCTGAATCTGCCACGGTTCCCCTCCCCCCTCCCCCCGCCCTCCGTGGTGCCCTGGCTGCAGGACGGGCACAGACTTCTGACTATGCATTCGAGGAAAGGACCGCACCGTGGTCTTCCTGCTGCGCCCACTGAACGGGCTGCCGTCAGCGTCGTCTTGCACCTGCGCTGTGGGACGTGCTGGGGCTCGCGGAGCCTGGTACTCAGTCTCACATCTTCCCACCCTCAGCTCTTAGCGCAATGTCTTAAGCACAACAGAAACTCCAAGAAATAATGATTTAAAAATATGAAATGGGAGTGAATGTCTAGAGCCAGAAACTTGTACTACGTTGGCGTGGCCTCAGGATGGATTAGCAGGTTCTAAACAGCCCTCTCATGTGTGGAACTCCGACCGAACAGACGCTGTCTGGCAGTCAAGGGCACCACCTGGAACCAGAATCCAACGCTCAAATCCCAACTCTGCCCCCACCAGACGCATGACCTTGAGAAAGGCACTCAGCCTTCTGAGGCCTCAGTTTCTTCATCAATAAAATGGGAACTTGATGAGCGGGTGCTCCTCCAAGTGTTTAAGCAGTGTCTGACACCCATTGCCAGCAACGCACACGGCAGCTACTGCCAGTCTCATGGCTGCTGATGGAGCAGGGACGGTTCTGCTGTAATGACTGTCATGAGCTTAAATGCAAGTCATCACTCACCAGACCAAGTCTATAAACCAAAAGTGGCAAAATCCATTAAAACCAAGACTGTTACAGACTCCCAAGGCAACAGAAATAAAACCAAAAGTAAACAAATGGGACCTAATCAAACATAAGCTTTTACACAGCAAAGGAAACCATAAACAAAACAAAATGACAACCTATGGAATGGGAGAAAATATTTGCAAACGATGCGACCGACAAAGGCTTAATTTCCAAAATATACAAAGAGCTCATACAACTCAATATCAAAAAAATAAACAACCCAATCAAAAAACGGGCAGAGGTTCTAAATAGACATTTCTCCAAAGAAGACATTCAGATGGCCAATAGGCACATGAAAAGATGCTCAAAATCACTAATTATTAGAAAAATGCAAATCGAAATTACAATGAGGTACCACCTTACACCAGTCAGAATAGCCATCATTAAAAAGTCTTCAAATAACAAATGCTGGAGACGGTGTGGAGAAAAGGGAGCCCTCCTGCACAGTCCGTGGGAATGGAAACTGGTGCAGCCACCATGGAGAACAGTATGGAGGGTCCTTAAAAAACTAAAAATAGAGCTACCATATGATCCAGCAATGGCCACATCTGGAAAAAACTCTAATTCGAAAAGATACATGCACCGCTCTGTTCATAGCAGCACTATTTACAACAGCCAAAGACATGGAAGCAACCTAAGTGTCCATCGACAGATGAATGGGTAAAGAAGATGTGGTACATATATACAATGGAATACTACTCAGCCATAAAAAGAATGAAATACTGCCATTTGCAGCAACATGGATGGACCTAGAGATTATCATACTAAGTGAAGTAAGTCAGAGAAAGACAAATACCATATGATATCACTTATATGTAGAATCTAAAATATGATACAAATGAACTTATTTACAAAACAGAAATAGACTCACAGACACAGAAAAAAACTTATGGTTACCACAGGGGAAAAGGTGTGGGGGGAGATAAATTAGGAGTTTGGGATTAACATATACACACTACTATATATAAAATAGATAAACAACAAGGACCTGCTGTATAGCACAGGGAACTGTATTCCATACCCTGCAATGAACCATAATGGCAAAGAATATGAAAAAGGATATATATATATATACGGATAACTGAAACACTTTGCTGTACACCGGAAACTAACACAACTTTGTAAATCAACTATACTCCAATAAAAAACTAAAAAACAAAAGCAAAAACAGAAAACCAAGACCATTAAAGCCTCTGGCTCCTTCCGGGGATCCAGAAATTGGCGGACAGGCTAAGTGATACCTCGGCTCCTCTCGGTGTTTAAAAGGAGAAGGAGGAACCCCAGCCACTGAAGACCACAAATAACCTCTTACAGTGATCAAAGGGCACGCTTCCCTCCCGTAGTCGGAACCGTCCCACGTGGGCACGGCACGGAGCCAGAGATGAAGGGCCAGGCCTAAGCAACGGCTCACTGCACCAGCCAGGGCATTGGGACCAGCCGGGCCCCCCCGATGCCCCAACCCGGCCCCTCAGAGGACCCCACTGGGGCCTAGGGCGCCGCCATGGCTCATTCCACGGGTCGGGCGGGGACAGAGGCGGGGATCCTCCAACTGGAGGGGGAGGCCGAGGTGAGAGGACGCTGCCTAAGGAGAGGAACACCAGCCCATCCGTCTGGGGCCTTTGGACTTGGCCAGGGAGGTGAAGGCAAGAGACGGTGCCAGGACCTGGGAGGCTGCCCGCCCGGAGGGGTGCCGGGGAAGGGCCGTGTCACTGCCAAGTCTTTCCTGCTACACTAGGGGCCTCCGTCCGCTTAGAACAGAGGCCCCGCCTCGTCCTCCCCGGGCCACGCCTAAGCCAGGCAGACGGCCCATCCTGCACGGGAACCTGCAGACTGGCCCGCGTCTGCCTAATGGGATCGGGGCGCTGTCCGAAAGGCCCCCGCAAGTCTCGGATGGTCAGGAGATGCAGGCGAGTCTGCATTCCCCTCAGAACCACAACACCCACTGGAGGCTATAAATGACGGTTTCGGTACAGAAAAGCAAACAAACTTGACGCTCGAGAGAGACGCATGTTGATCCCGTGGCCTCGAGCACCCCAGCACCTACCCCCGAAGGTTCTGTGCCCCAAACTCAGGAGCTCCCGTGGTGGTGGGACGGCTGAAGGGGCAGCGGGGCTGAGGTGCTCCTGAGGGACCCTGCGGGCTGTGCCAGGCCGGGGCCACCACCGCTCCCAGCGAGACTCAGCGGGACCAGGCCGGGCACCCAGAACACGCGGCCTCCCGGGCGCCCGTGAGGACCTGGGCCGCCAGGGCCCCCCAAACCCTCACACACCCAGCCTGAGCCCTCCTCGCTCCTTGCTTCCAAATAACGGTGTGGGTCGAACTGCACCCATTTTACAGGCGAAATCGCCAGAGGCTACCAAAGTGGTCAGGATGGAGAGCTGGGAAGCGGCTGGGAAGCAGGCCCACTGCCCATCCCTGGTGGGGCCACCTCTCCTCACCGCCGTCCCGGCTCCACCTTAACGGGGAAACGCTGGAAAATAAGTGGGGACGATCTGGCAGAAATCACTGGACCGTCAGCATCTAGAGCCCTTTCCAGCTGTTCAGTCCCGCGGCCTTGGGCCTCACTAACTACGCGTGAGCTATAGAGAGGCTCTCAGGGAGGGGTCACATTCGCCCCCTGGTCTCCGGCGCTCTCCCCGCTCAGGGTGCAAACGCTGAGATTAGCTCAGCGTCCGTGGCACCTGGGCCGGGGTCTCCTGCTCATCTGCTCGGACATCTCAGCGCCCTCACTCCAAAGAAACTCACCCCATCTTTTGAAATCCCAGAGACCAGTCTTTCAATTCAGTTTAAATCAGCCGATTCCATCCGTATCTGGTTTCTGAGCAGTGATTACACAGCTGTGTGACTGAGCCTCCAAAAGGGCCACGTCCCACGTCCGCCCAGCCATCCGCTCGGCGCCGCGCACACTCACCGCGGCCCTGGGCCGCACGGCCCGCGGAGCCAGTCTCACCCGCCCACGTGCCCTCGTTCTGCTTCCACAGTGATGCATTTTCTTGTAAAATTATCAGAAAGAAAAGCTACAGGGTTTTTTTGTAATCTTCATCCACGTAGAATAAGTTCCAGAAGAGTTTACTACTAATACAGCTTCCCTGCCAGCACCTGGACTCTCAGAACATATTTTCACAAAAATCCAGGAGATGGCTAAAGTCAGATGGACAGCAGTTATAGATCCCTATCGATAATCTGGGACAAGCTACATCTGTCACTTGCTCCTCCAATGACAGAGACATAAGCTCGGATAGATGGGTGTGTGGCTTGCTTGGAAAAGGAGTTTGAATGTCTAGTTTACTTTAACCTACAGCAAATTCACTATCATTTTTCAAGACAGAGAACATGACTCTGCAAGAAGCTTTTTGCCTGCAAGTAGTGCCTACTTGGGCTGTGCAAAAGCATTTAATGCTGCTTTATTCACCCCCCGTCCTCAGCAGGAGAAAAAAAAGGTGTGGAGGGAGATTTTCTCACCTGCATTTATAAACATAAGTTGTGAGTTAATCCAATTCTCTGTAGTTATTTACAAGGCCACTGTGATATTTACTCCAGAGTGTGTGTGTTTGTGTGTGTGTGCACACATGCACACGCATGCGTGCATCTATCATAGTGCAGACTTCTACTGATCTGCAGGGGGGGTTGCATGTTGCAATAAACAGACATAATTTAAACATTGTTATTTATAACAAAAGTCAATTCCAAGATTCCTCAAGAGCAAACAGTTTCTAGACGCTCTGTGTGGAAGCCCACATCTCTGTGCTTCCTTTCTCCTTTCCTCCCAAAGCCAGAATCTGAATGCTAGTTACTGACGACAACAGAGTAACAACAATTAAGGAAGTCATGTGGCCAGTTTAGCACCATAGACTTTGGACTGACACAAACGCTAAAAGGTCCCAGAGACGGGAAGGCGGACGGTAGGCCGGGCAGACGCCTATGAAGGATCGTGACCATACAGCACGCGTGCGCACCGAGAAGCTGTGATTCACTGGTCCTGCTATCACACGTACTGATAGGTGATGGGGAAGATGCAAGTCCAGCTGCCCTCCTGAGGGTGCAGTTAATTAAGGATGAGGGCAGCTACGTCCACCCATGGAGACCCTCGGGCACATCACTCCCGCTTCCCGGGGTCAACGCTCCTGGAACAGCCATGATTCCAGCTTCAATTCTTAGGCTTTGGATTACAATAACCACTTAGTATAATCTACATTTACCCACAGTATCACAACTTCTCTGTGAACGCAGCACTTCCCTGACTGGCACATCTTATAAATCACGGGCCGACCCAACAGCGGGCGCACACAGACCCCTAGGGATACTCACTCTGGTTGTAGCAGGTGGCCAGCACTCCCTTGTCTGCAGGGCTGGCACTAATGTGCCAGATCTCACCCGCTTGATGGAGGAGCACATTTTTATTTATAATGTTATTCTCATCATCAAAGTCTATGATGTGGATCTACGAACACAAGGAAAGAGAATGTCAGAACCTCACACACTTTCCACATGCCTTCACGGAACACAGTGACTACAGGAATAATCAAATGCATCTTTCACATCTTTACTTAACAGTTATTCTTACTACACTAACAGTATACACTTAAGACAAGTGTGAAATCCCCACAAAGTATTGTTACGATTTGCAGCTACAGAACCCTGCCCCCCACCACATCAACTCCTAAAGAGACAAGACACCAAAAGCTGCGTCCCCGCCTCGCTTGGTTAGGCCATGGCTGGTGCCAGGGCCAGAGTCGTCCAGGACGGTGCCACCCAGCCAAGACTGTCCCAGACCTGCTGCACAGCTGTGGGAGGTGAACGGGGCAGGGCACTGCTGCCTGAGGAGGCCCAGTCTTAGCCCTGCTCTGCCCACTCTGTAGTGGGCACAATTCAACTCACGTCTGAAACAACTGAGGCAGGAAGGGGTGAGAAAGCACTGCGTGTTAGCACATCTTAAACCTCTTCTTAAAAACAAAGCCAACAGCTGTCAACGCTTCTGATCATAACATTGATTATAATAACATGACATTTTAGCCACTAAATGAAAAGTTACACGTGCTATCGCCATGCTTTTCTGGATAATTTTTAGAGGAATGGAAATCATGTCCATGTTCACTCTCTTATCAACAGCCAAGTCACTGGGAAAAATAAAATTAAACATTTAAAAAATAAATTTATACTTGTAATCATGGATCTGCACAAAGATTTATATCCAAGAATGTTCACTGTGGCACCGATTGTCATAATGAAAAATTAGAAGCCACCTAAATGTCTGGCAACAGGGAATTGTTCAAATAAACTGTAGTACTTGCCTGTAATATAATACTATGAAGCCATCCATCCTACTATAAAAACTATTTAGAGCCAGGGAAGAGGGTCCGTAACATATACCCAAGGGGAAAAGAACCAGTAAAAGAACTGCACACACGCACCACACACTTTCTGTTAAAAAGCAAGCACATCTGAATGAGAGAACAAGAAAGTGACCAGTCACCTTTGGGTGGTGGGATTATAGCGGCTTTTCCTTTACTTCTTTGTGGTTTGTTTTTATTTTTAACATTTTTCATGATTAATATGCACTACTTTGCAGTCAGACAAACATTAAATGCTATTTTAAAAAACGTTTCCATGACACCCGAATCATCTCCACTCTGCACTTGCTCAGGGCCTCTCACTCCGTTCTCGGCTGCTTCCTTTGACCAGTGTCCTCATGTGAAAGCAACCCCTGGTACCTTAAGGGGTCTCTTTGGACTCAGAGTAGAATTCAAATCCCGCCATTCCCACTTACAGCCTGTGTGACCCCGAGCCTCAGTGTCCCCGAGAATACAATGAAGGTGAAGGGACAAAGCTCCTGGGATTGCTGGGACCAAGGGGTCGTGCAGGGCTGACCTTGATGGGGGACGCCACACACACTAGCTCCCGCCCTTCTCTGGGGGAGGGAGATTAAAAACCATGACTATTGTTTTTACCTTTAAAACTACTTTCAGTCAGTTTCTCCCAGCACTCATAGCCCACTGTAGTTTTCACAGTGGGTTTGGAAATACTCCTGGTGGACAGCTTCCACATTCTAAAAGTTATATGTGAACACAGACTAAAAGGCAATACACAAAATCAGGCAGAATTCTTGTGTTGTTAGGGTGAACAGGAAATTTTTTTCTTAAGTATTTGACACCTTTCCTCCTTATCAGAAAATCCATGAACACTTAAAAAAGGAGGCACTTAAATGTACCATTCTTCGTCTCCCCAGAGCTCTCCCTCTGCAGTGCCCTGAAACGTCGGGACCACCACACGGGGGAGCACAAGAGCTCTGGCTCCTCCTCCGCTGGCTCTGTGGACCCAGGTGCCAGGTGAGCGCACAGCCCCCTGCACACCTGCGGCTCCTGGCTGGGAGCCACCCTGCGAGCCGGACCTCTGACCTCTGCGCCCGCACTCTGCGCTCCTCTGGAGGACCTGCTCCCATCTGGGGAAGGCTCTTCCTTCTTGTGAAGACCAGAAGCACGCGGAGTCCAACCAGGCTCTAGTACGTGATCCCAGCCGGTCTTCCTCCGGGCTCGTTTCTTACACGCTCAGGCACACAGAAGTCAGCCTCTGCCCTAGATGGCTGGGCGTTGGGAGGAGTCCAAGACACCCCCCAGGTCCACCTCTCCTAGCCTGATACTCTGATACGGTGGCCCTTAACCGTCATCATTCAACTTGGGAGTCCTAGGATTCTTCCACGTCCTCACCTACAGTAGGCTCATGGACGGGTCCAAAGGATACATCTTCATGAGATGTTGTAATGCGGGTGCGCTCGGAGAGAATGGTAGGACATCATCACCACAAACAAGTAGGGATCAAAAGAATAATGACTAACATGCAAAATGCGACAGGCACCGAGCTATCTTACACACGCTGGTTCCTTTCATCCTAAAAAGAGCCCTGTGATGATATGATAACCTATCGTTATTAGCCACGACTACAGGGGAAGAAACTGAGGTTTACAGAGTTGGAGTATCACGGTTCATTCAGTTAGAAACGGGATTCCAGGGGCTTCCCTGGTGGCGCAGTGGTTGAGAATCTGCCTGCCAATGCAGGGGACACGGGTTCGAGCCCTGGTCTGGGAGGATCCCACATGCCGCGGAGCAACTAGGCCCGTGAGCCACAACTACTGAGCCTGCGCGTTTGGAGTCTGTGCTCTGCAACAAGAGAGGCTGTGACAGTGAGAGGCCCGCGCACCGTGATGAAGAGTGGCCCCCGCTTGCCACAACTAGAGAAAGCCCTCGCACAGAAACGAAGACCCAACACAGCAAAAAAATATATAAATAAATAAATAAGTCAGGAGCTCTTTAAAAAAAAAAAAGAAAAGAAACGGGATTCCAGAGCCTGTGCTAAGAGCCTCCACACCGGCGGGGCACGGGATACCCCACCCTCCCCGACACTGGGCTTTGCACTGCAGCAGGGCAGCAAAAGAGTAGCAGGCAGCTCCTGATTCGGAAGAAAGAGACTGTAACTTAACTGCCTGTTCTCAGGGCACCACCCTCTGCCCAGCTCACATAAAGTACACAGAAATGTTGTTGCATAAACATATGCAGTTACAGGCCAATTACAAAAACAAGTACTATAGTGGAGAAAACACTATAATTAAGGTGAGTGCAAAAGATTATGGGGGCACAAAAGACAGAACATTTAGTGTTGGCTCAGAGGGTGGGGAAGACGTGTGGTTGTCTGGGTAGTGTGTAAATGTTACTTTAAATTCTTTACGCAATTGCTGAGCTTTTAAAATGCTTCCAACAGCTTGTAATGAAGCTCAAGGTCATATATTTTGAATTACCATTATTAAAATTTTAAAGTTGGACTTACCAGTGCAGGGCTAAGAGCACAGATGACACTATAAAAATCTAGAAGCCAGAGTTATAAAACTTATTAGGAAGCCTGTAAAGATGATCTTAATCAAGCCCCCTCATCTTCCCGCAGAATCAGGGCTCAGAGAAAGCTGTCCCTGTCCACAGTACCCGTCACCGGAGCACGTGACTCCAGGCCGCTGCCCTCTGTGTGCTTCCTTTCTTACTGAACTCAAGGTAAACTCTTAAAAATTCAAAAACAAAAACAAAAAAATGTGGTAAAATTGGAAAGGAAAAAGCGAAAGCTCGCCTCCGGGGTAAAGTTAAGGATCCTCCCTTCTCACTTCCAGAAACCGCCCTGGATCCAGCCTCACCAGAAACCCAGCTCTTCCTGATGCTTCCTTAACAGGAGCAGTAAGTTCCTGTAGTCATTAAAGGAGGGGGAAGGATGGGGAGGGGTCGGGGGGAGGGGGGAGACAGGAGGGGGGAAGGGAGGGAGGGGAGGAGGAGGGGCAGGAGGGGGAAGGGGGAGAAATGGAGGCTCAGTCTGGAGTGGGGCTGGGAACCTGAATTTCTAACAAACGCCTCCGGTGATTCTGAGGGTGGCCAAAGACAGGACCTGCAGGCAGAGGGGGCACATGAGCAAAGCTGTCCTCAGTCAAAATACAAATACAGAACAATGGAGTTGACACATTAAAAAAAAAAAAAAGCTTACAAAGGAAAAGAGCCATCGGGGAAAGAAGGCAGCTGTGTTGCCAGCCCCTGGGGGATGTCGGCCTTCTCAGTGACTGCTGAGAGAGGGCCGGCCACCCTGGCGCTCACCCATCTACGCGACAAATCGGGGAGAAGCAACACGCAGAGAGATTCTGCAGGGAAAGCACGGCGCGGAAGCACACCAACCCCTGCAACGGGAACGCCCTGCCCCGGGCTCTGCCTGAGCTTCCCGCTGGACCAGAGGAGCACAGCCTCCCGGGAGAGCCCACCTCGTCACAAAGGAGAGCTCAGGGAGGGAAGACCCCGGAAGTGCCCGTCCCGCTGCAAACACAGGCAGGGCAGAATCAAAGGCACAGAAAACAAAGCAGCTCATGGGACAGAGAAAGGCCGGCAACTGTGACAGGTCCTCAAAGCTTCACAGAAACAGCCGAGCTGAATTAAGCAGCACTGACTCAGGTGCGGGGCGCTTTCTAGGGATTAACAGTTGCCAGGGAGGAGCTGATGGCCTGAGGCAAAGCTGGGGCGGGGCCCAGAAACCCTACCAGCCACCCCTCCCTCCCCAGGCAGGGCGGAGCTCCGGAGGGCGGGGCTTCAGAGCTGGGCTGAGGTCACGTGACGCCACTGTCCCTGTCACAGCTGGCACTGCAGGTGCTTCGGGGCAGGGGCGGCACCTCCTCCCACAGGGGCATCAGCCGTGGGGGCGCCACAGCAAGCGTCCAGGACGGGCCCTCGCCCAGCCGAGCTTTACGGTTCACGGCACGTGCAAGCGAGGAGGACGCGGGGGAGGGGAGCCGGGGGCTTAGTGGTCCTCCTGCCGCATTTCAGCAGGGCCCCCGGGAGAAACCGCGTGGCTGCTCAGAGCCGACCCCTCCGTTTGGAATTGGGGCCAACAGCACCCGCCCTGCCCACTGAGGGCGCAGCGGACACCACCCGCCTGCACTCCCTGTCCGGCCCTCAGTCCCCCGTGGCTCACAGGCCAGGACCCCCATCATTATCTTTCTCTCTCACCAGCTCACAGCTGGAGGCGGCTGGGAGCACGTCCCAGGAGGGGAATGACAGACACCCAGCACACAGCACTGCAGACGGGGACACACACGACACCGCTGACGGGAGAGGACACAGAGGGGAAGGCCCTGTCCACCCTCACTGCCGGGAAGCAAGCCGGAGACAGGGCAAGGGAGACAGGGGCAGTCAGCGAGAAGGCCCTCGCCATTTTAAAACGCAGGTGGTAATGGTGTGATAACAATAACACTGTGGGAAACCAGAGGGACAACCAGACTTCCTCTGCAGACAGAAGGAAATAGGGAGGCTGTGCTCCCCTCCCACAGGGCGTCCTCTCCCGGGGGCAGGTGCCTCTGGAAACACGTGGCACACGTGGGAGGAAGCATGTGGCACACACGTAGGGAACCACGCACATCACATGCGAGACCTGTGTCTCACGTACGAGAGAAACACATGTCACGTGTGGGAGGAAACATATTATATGTGAGGGGAAGCACTGTCACGTGTGAGAGGAACACACACGTGACATGAGCAGAACAGGCACGCATGTTTGAGGTGAAACATGCACGCCGAGCGTGAGGGCTGTTTCCGGCGGCACAGGTGTCCACGCACGCGGCCTGGCCCTCCTGCTCCCTCTCGCCTCTCCCTTCTCCCTGGGCTCCCTCCCCGAGAATGAGCCAAAGTACTATGAAAACACAGGCCCACCGGCAAGTGACACAATCATCGCAGACTGAAGGCCTCAGCTCAGACGCCCCCTTCTCTGTGATACTGGCTCTGATGCCACCAGGAAGAAATAGGTGTCCTTCCGGCCACGTGCCACTCTGCCTGGACCTCTCTCCTCAGTGTCACTGCAATTATCTGCACGTCTATGTCACCGCATCATTGGAAGCTGAACTTAGGGCACAAATGTATCTGTTCCTTCTGTGAGTCTCACACGTAACACAGTGAGAGGAATCAGAGTCCTGTCACCACACTAAATACGCGTTGCTGAGCAAATGAATGAATGAGTGAGTGAGTGAGTGAATGAATGACTGTCCCAACAAGGCCACGTACCTTTCCCAGAAACAGAAAAGGAAACACCAGCAGGTCAGAAACACTCTTTCATTCCCATCGTCTGGATTCACAGCCAAAAGACCACCACAGGTGAAGAGTGTAAGAGAAAGTTATAAACCTCAGCCTCCGCCCTTTAATTCAACCGTGGCCAGAAAAAAATAACTGAAGCCAGAGGCTACAAGCCTGAATCAGCAGCTTAAGGAGGGCTTTGAAAGGAAAGAGCCGGCAGAGGACACAGTGGCTCTGCACCTAGCACTCAAGGAGCCTTACACACTGGAGGATGTGGCAGAGGTTACCAAGAGTTACGCACTTGTTACCATTAACTACCGAACTTTTCTGGACCTTACCATTGGAAAGTTGGATTTCTAAGACTGATTTTTAAGAAGAACCAAAGTCTCTCACCTAATATGACAATGTTTCTTTCACTAGGCCCACAGACCGACGGCCCGTATTCTAAAAGCCGGGACTGTTCCCGTAGAGAGTACATTTGATAAACAGGCATATGGAACCGTAAACTGCGTTTGTCAGGAGGCTGACGTCCCCTCTGGCTTAGATAATTACAATCCGCTATGACAGGGCCACATAAGAGGTGCTCCCTGACACTGGTTAGCGATGCAGATGCTTGGGCCCGCCCCCGAGATTATCTTGCTTCACAAAGGATTTCAGGAAGATTAAAGCACTTTATGTCATTTGGGGCTGATCCTTTCTTACTATCGTAACCAAATGGTATACAGTTTTGCCTGATAAAACCAGGTACAATGTAACTTATTAATGCCTTACACTACCTCATTTTGTTTTTAATTCACGTGTTTCTGTCAGCTTTTAATATTTTCTAGAAAAAATGTATAAGCATCCCTCATTAAATAATAATAACAATTTCTTTCTTTTCTTAAGAAGTTTAAAAACTGATGTTCAGGAATCCCCTGGTGGTCCAGTAGTTAGGACTCTGAGCGTTCACCACTGAGGGTGTGGGTTCAATCACTGGCTGGGGAACTAACATCCTGAAAGCCGCGCGGCACGGCCAAAAAAAATAAAAATAAAAACTGATGTTCTACCAAGAAGGTCAATGGTACAGGCCCGGAGCTGGGTGGAACTGAAACCCAAGTAGATGAGAAAAAGGCAGTTAGTCGTCCACCTGGCTCTGTCCCCAGGCCTCTAACACCTCCCCCATCACAAACTGCGCCCATCCATCCCCAGAGGAAGCAGCTGTGCCTCCTGTCACCAGCTCCCTGTGCTGTCACCTGGTTAGCCTTCCCCTCTCCCGGCCAACCAGCACCCCCAGGCTGCACGGTGCCGTCACGGGGTTTACTCTTGCCCTGTGAGACAGCCATGCTAACTATCTTTATAAATAAATCATTCCCATCCGACATTTTCCAGGAGGAAAGTAACACATACACATACACACATGTTCAGAAAACTGGAAATTATAGAGAAACAATTTACATCACATTCACATTCCCTGAAGATAACCATGGCTCAAATTTCGAGCCCTTTTGACCTATTTCTAGTCTTTATTCTATGCAGAGATTCAATTTTGTACTTTATCTACTTTTTTTATAGAGGTATAATTGACATAACATTACATTAGTTTCAGGTGTACAATGGAATGATTCGATATTTGTATATATTGCAAAACAATCTACTTGTTTTTTTTTTTTTTTTTTTACACAATAGTGATCACACAGTATACACAATCTTAACATTTCACAGAATCACCTAAGAATTTTTAGGCTGTAACGCTTGTGAGGAGACTCAGCTTCTCACGCGTGCAGGGAGTGAGCACTATGCCCAGTGGCCGGGCTCAGCCAGGCTAATCACGGGAATCTGCCATCATGGATGGGAGTGCCATAGGGTCCAACCTACTACCTGCACGATGTGATCGCTTCTCGTGCTTTCACCGTTCTTTGCACCAATACGATATTATCCCTTGTATATAAAGCTTTTTTGATGTTTTGAGTGTAAGAATTACGTGTTAAATAATACGAACATTTATTTATGAAGTTCTAGGTGTATACCATCAAATTAGCTGCCATAATGACTATGCCAACATAAAGTCCCTCATCAGCATGGGAGAGTGAGGATTTCACCACACCCCATGTGGCACCGAATACTCTTGGACAGCGATTTTAACACCATTCCCCCCCCAGTGACAACAGTAACTGGATGGGGGCTGCACCACGTGACACCGCCTGATGTGCATTTCCCCAAGATCAAAGGCAGTGCACATCTCCACAACATCCACGGCACCTGTGGACAGCCCTACCTCTAGTTGAGGATGAGGAAGACGAAGCCCGGCAAGGTTAATCCATTCGCTCAAGGTCACGCTTCTGTGTCAAGCCGTGGACTGAACCTCAACCTTGTGAGTATCCAACAGCCTTTCCACTATAGTGGCCAGGACAGCACATGGGTCACACCCTGTATATCTCCCTGGACCGACTGGCAGCGACAGCCTGGAACTCTATGCTGCGATGGGATTATGGCCTCGTCCAGGCTCAGCTAGAGAAAGTGCTGTGAGCCATCAGAGCAGTCGACCACGGGCTGGGGTCAAAGGGGTAATGCTGACCTCGTACCCTGCGTTGCTTCTCAACCACTTACACGGTGAATCCTACACACACACAAAACCAAAACACGAAACTACGGCAGTAATGCTACACAGAATAAGTTTAAATTATTTAATTCAATCATCACATACAGTTGGCTATGTAAATCCCAATGAAAGGTTTATTTTGTTTGTGTGGCATTAATTTTCTCAAATGTTGCTTGAAAAATCAAGAATGAAATGGTTATAAAACTAAGAACAGGCTTAGTAATTAACATGTATACATTTGTCAAAAATAGTTACCTGATTATCATATTTTAGAGACTGCGTCCCAACCAGAAACCGAATGGCATCTGTTTCTGCCGTTTGAGGTGTGAGAGCACGTGCCTGTAGGAGGGAAGGAAAATGCACACACATGTATGAAGGTGGATCTAACAGACAGATTAGAAAGGCAGTTGCCTCTTCTACTGCTGATGGAGTAGCAACTGGTACAGAGCGCCTGCAAGGCAATTTAGAACCATGCACGAAGAGCCCTCAACTCTTGTACACTTTGTGACACAACAATTCCACTTCCAAAGTATATCTGGAAACAATTGTAAGTGGGCACAAAAATTAAGCGATAAAGATATAAATTGTTTTTTAACAAAACCATTTTTTATTTTCAACAGTAATTGATTGGTTGAACAAATTATTCTTCAATAACAGAGCAGAAAATGGCTCCCGGTGATGGCAGAACAGGTGGTTTAAGCCAAGCCTCCTGCAGAGCCAGCTGGAAAAACTAAACCAAAAAGCCTGAGTTTGTTTCAAGGCTTCAGAAAGCTGCCACAGTCATGAAATGCAGGCTCCAGGAAAGGAGAGAAGTTAGAGGAGGGCTGACCTCCTACCCACTTTCACCTGGAGGCCCTAGTCCATTTGGCACCGGCGGCTGAGCGGTGAGGCTGACGAGAGCTGCTTCCAGGCTCCCAGAGCCGGGCAAACGGAGCGCAGGGTCCTTGGGGGAGGAGGGGCCAGCAGAGCCCCGAGGCTTTGGGCTGGGACCCTCCCCACCCCGGTCACAGGGCTGGGACCCTCCCCACCCCGGTCACAGGGCTGGGACCCTCCCCACCCCGGTCACAGGCCAGGCGCGAGGGTGAACTAGCGTGAGATGAACCTGCTCAGCCTGGAGCTCCAGGTCACCTCAGCCCTGGAGTGGATCTCAGGTGACCTGAGCCCACGGCGCTCCTGTGCCCGCCCGCCGCCTGCCCCGGACACCTCGCCCAGCCCAGTCTGGAGCTCACTTTTCAAACAGAGGCCGAAGGCTTCTCTCCTCTCTTCTCAAGACTCTGGGAAACCATACAAAAGCAGGAAGGAGAATGAAGAGCGCAAACACAAACTCTGCCTTCAATGAAACGCGGAAACATCTGTAATCCAAACGCGCCCTGAGAACAAAGCCTCGGAGGCGGCGAAGGCCCCAGCTGAGAGAAGACGCTGCAGAGGACGCTGGCAGCGACACCCCAGACACAGGCGGGGGCAACACCAGGAACCGCCCGGAGCGGGTGGCAGAAACAGGTGCCCTGCACACGCTGGGGCAAGAACAAGAGCAGGGCTGGGGACGGGCTGGCATCTCCTCGGGAGCAGCCTGGGCTCCGTGGGGCCGAGTGGGAGGCCGCACAGCGGGGACGCCGGACTCTGCCAGACTCCTTGGCCTCGGGGTAAATGGCAGCTAAAGGGTTTACTCAACAAAGCCCTGAGCTGCAAGAACTCCTGTCGGCCTGGGCGTGGGCCTGGCCCACCTCCACCTACAGAGCCTACAGCGCTGCACGCGAGGGCTCAGCCCTAGACATGATCTTGGCGCCAGCACGGGAGCCCTGCAAGGGCACCACGAGGAGGGACCGGGGAGGGGGACGAGACAAGGGGAAAAGACGTCAGAAGATGCAAGCATTAGGCGGATGCTGCCGCAGAAGAGCCAGAACCCGTGATTATACACACGGACACTCACCTACAAAACTCAATGGAGCAATCACCTCTTCAAAAGCGAGGGAGAAAACCAGAAAAGACTCGAGAGGGAAGGCAAGACAACCCCAGACAACTGAACCTGAGCCGACACAGCTGGAGGAACTGAAAACCAGACCCAATGCTGGAAGGACGCAAAGACAGAAACCCCAACGAATAATGTATGCAATATCTGAAGATACAACAAATCCATAGAATGAAGCTATAAGATGGCTTTGTGCTTAAATCTGTCACTGTTAAAATGCAGTGTCTTCGTACATTGGGTTAGAAGCAGCAGATCCACTGGCTACTTGATCACAGTTATTGTACATCCTATAAAATAATCTTCCACGCTTTGAGAAAAACGGTCCTAGAACTCACCCAAGATTTGATATATTACTTGTCTTACTACTGTAAACAGATTTCCAGTCATCATTTTGCAGAGCAAGTGTCATAGGAACAGCACACCCCAGACCATCTAGAGGCTATGGTAATAGAAACACAAGAACTTAGGCACTTGGCTCAAAGGGATGCAGAACAAGGAAGTGGAAACTCCAGGAGGAGAAACCAGCACCGGGTGCACAGCTAGTACGTACGGCACTAACCAGGCAATCCAGGACACGCACACAAAAATAAGGTAAGGTACTGAACTCAAAATTCAAATTTTCACATGTCGAGCACATGTTGTGCTCGACATGTGACAGAAGGAACTGTTAGCTTTTTCACTTCCTAATTTTTTCTAATCAGATCTTATGTAAATATAACTTTTGCCTTTGGAATTAGGAACCCAGAAAGGGGATGGCTTTAGGGGCATTCTTGTCTTAGACTTGTTTTATATGACAATTTCAGTTTAAAAATTTTATCTGTACTAACCAGAGGAGATATTCATTGTGCTACAAGTCTGGTAAGAAACATGAAATAAATGCTTTGATACCGCTGACGTGAATCCCATTGACATAACTAAGGCCAGCAAAATTGTTCTTCGGACTTTGTGTCTCCAAGTTAGAAAGTTTGAAACATGTTGGCAATTAGAAAAGTAAATAGGGCTTCCCTGGTGGCGCAGTGGTTGGGAGTCTGCCTGCCGATGCAGGGGACACGGGTTCGAGCCCTGGTCTGGGAAGATCCCGCATGCAGCGGAGCGGGTGGGCCCGTGAGCCACAGTTGCTGAGCCTGCGCGTCTGGAGCCTGTGCTCCGCAACAAGAGAGGCCGCGATGATGAGAGGCCCGCGCACCGCGATGAAGAGTGGTCCCCACTTGCCACAACTAGAGAAAGCCCTCGCACAGAAACGAAGACCCAACACAGTCATAAATAAATAAATAAATAAATAAAAGAACGTGAATTTCTTAAAAAAAAAAAAAGAAAAGAAAAGTAAATATTTCTTGAAATTTAAAAAAAAAAAAAATTCAAATTTTTTCTGCGCAAAAATCCTGAAAAGCTGGCTAAACAAGTCATAGAACCCTACTTGAATCAGCAGTCAACAATGTAATTAGAAAAACGAGAAACCTGAGTACAGATTTGGCAAAAGATTGTAATTAACTATATTGGGAGTCTGAAGGAAGACAGGAGAGCATAGAAAAAGCCAAAAATCCTCACGTGCCATGCCATCCTGTCGCCAGGTTATATCGAGAGATAAAAGCAAGAAGGTAAAGACTAGAAGAAACACTTTAAAATGTTGAAAGTGGTTGTTCTCAAGAACTCAGATAAGATGGAAAGGGAGTGCTTAGGGCTGGCTGATTTTAATCAGATTTTCAGCCACTGACTGCTTAAACAACTCGTAAGAATTACTTGTTTTAAAAGTTTTAAATACACAAAAAGAAAAAGAACTAAAATCATGAACACAAGTCAAAACGTTGCAGAAACACGGATGTGCTTGGCATTTTCTCATTTTAAGGGCCCCTCTAGGCCGGTCTTCTGCCTCTTATTTGCACAGTGGTGCCTCATTTTACCCTCCAAGCCTCATCACCTTCAGTCAGTGGTCAATAATCAGATCCCCATCTTCTACGTAAACTGTTCTCCCCAGTGATTTAAACATCACTGACAACCAAACCTCCACTATAACTTACGGTTCTTTTATGTTTACTGCAGTAATGGCTCTTCAAATTCAAGAAAGCCATGGTCCACAGAGCTGTGTAAAGTAAACAAGTGCAAAAATCAGCTCCTTCTTTTAACATAAAAAATAAATTTAAAAAAAAGATAAGGAGATTCAGATAAAATGTTTGATGCCCAAGGCAAGGATCTACTCCGTTGATTTGTCAAAATCCCAGGAAACAACATTTCAGTTACCTCAAAGATCCAACAGTGAAGATCAAAACCTCCGGGTTACTTAGGAGATTACTTAAGGAGATCAAAAAGTTATTAAGTAGCATTGGAAGAAGATGCACACTTTAGGTAGCACAAGGTCAGAGAACCTTCTCTCTCTCCTCTGTGCACCCTCTGGATGCACCATCTGGATGTACCCACAGGTGTACCTTGTTAAGGAGAAAGCAGTTTAACTTTGTGGTTAAGGAGCTTTGAAGTCAGTTTGGGTTTAAAACCTACCTAGGTTAGAATCCCTAGCTAAGCAGCCATAGACCGCAGGAAAAAGAGCATCTACCGATACGATTGCTGTGAGAATTAAGCAGAGTGTTAAGCAGAGTGCCTGACACACAGTCAAGTTCTCAATAACTGGTCGTTAGGGCACCAGTCTGTGTGATAGAGCCAGCTGTCAAGCCCTGTAACAGTTCATGACTCATAGGACACTAAGACACTGCCTTGTGTGGAATTTATCTGTAAGAATTTTGTCTCATTATAATAATCAGAACAACATTTACTGAATGCTTATTATATGCCAAGTAGTGTTCTAAGTGCTTGAATTAAATGTATTAACTCATTTAATTTCATAACAGCCACAAGGGGGAGATGCTCATTTTCCCATTTTACTGACAAGGAAACTGAGGCCCAAGGTCACACCGTAAGTGCTGGAGCCAGGATTTAAACCTCAGGAGTTTCAGTGGTGTCCAGGCTTTTAGTAACTAACACTGCTGCTTCTCTCACTGTACGTTTCTTGAAAGCAGAAATCATGTATGGTTTTAACACACATTAGCTGCACACAATTAAGTATCAAGTACTTATACAGCTATGAACTGTGTTTTTATTTCTCTGTAACTGTCCCTCAGCGCCTCAAGCGTAACAGGTCCTCAAAAGTCATTTGAATAAACAGAAACCAATACCGAGCTGAAACAGGCCCAGCTCAATGCGACCTACCTGCCCTTCTAGCTCATCCCTTACCCCGCTCCCCCCTTCTCCTTCACTCTGTCCACACAGGCTCTCTCCCTGTCCTTCCAGAGTGCCACGTGCATCCCCTAGGAGAGCCACTGCTACACTAGGGGGGTCCACTCATCTCAGCCCTTCGCTGAGCACCAACTGTGCCACGGTCACGGCAAACAGGCACTGGAGAGTACAGGACGAGAAGGAAACAAGAAGCAGGGGAGACAGGTGAAATTCCAGCAGACGTCAGCATTAGGGGAAGCTGGGTGAAGGGGACACAGGAACTTTCCGTGTATCTTCGCAACTCTTAGTGTAGATTTAACATTGTGTCAAAATTAAACGTCCCCCCCCCCAAAAAAAAATGGAGTGCCTGCTTCCAGGAACGCCAATGCTGGAGGAAAGGTACACAAGCAAATACACCGAAGTGAGTGGTGAGAATCAGGCCACAAGGAACGCCCGGGGCTGAGGGGAGACGGCGGGGGCTCCCAAGCCCGGGGGTCGCGGGCAGAACCGCTGCGCCCCCCGTGTGTCACGCAGGCCCCTGGCCCGTCCTGGATGACCACGGCCTCTGGCCCCCGAATCCCCAGTGACCTCGGCTGCACCGGTGTCGCGGGGCCCTCCTGTCACCCACCTGGAACTCCAGGCCGTAGATCACCGGCGCGTCGTCCTCCATGCTGCGGCGGCTCACTCGCCTAAGGCCGGTCCCCGGAGCGGGCGCGCCCCACCTCAGGGCCCATTCATTCCCTCCAGCCCCGGCGGCGCCGACCCGGAACTCTTTCTGGCCCACCCCGGCTTCCGTAGGGCTCACTTCCTGTGTTTTCCTGATGAGTCATCAATGCGCTCCTCGCCGGCGGCCAATGGCGGCAGCGCCGGGCTTGTGCGCATGCTCACTTGGCTCCCATCCGGGCTCTCGGCTCCCATCCGGGCTCTCAGCTCCCAGGCCCCGGAGAGTGGGACCTCGAGGGGAGGCCCGGCCTGGGGACTCCCGCGGGGAGGCGGGGGCGGAGCGGAGCCGGCCCGGCCCGGCCCGGCTCGCAGTTATGGCCGCCCGGCGGTCTGCAGCTCGGGGCCCTCCCTGCTCCATCGCCCCAGAGGGAATGGCTCCCCTGGGGCTGTGACGCTGTCGTTGGACGGCTGGGCGCCGGGACGCATGCTTTGTAGGCACTGTCGTTAAGTTCTTCGCTCCAGCCTTACGGCCAAGGCATCATTCTTACATTTTACAGATGGGCCGCTGCAAATTTCAGTGACAGCTGAGGGCACAGAGGGGTTAAGTTGGGGGGCTAGGGTATGTGCCTGGCCTGTCAGACTCAGGTAGGCCGGGACCAGGATCCTTAAAGTCAGGGACCGGGCTAGTTCATATCTGCAGGCGCCAGGCGGTGTGTGTGGAGTGGCCAAGGGACCGCACTGCCAGGGCTGGGGTGATGCCTGGCATCGAACCACTGGCATTGTTTGGCAGCATTTGCCTCTGTAAGGAGCCTGGTGGGAAGATCTTGGGGTCCCTGGATCTCCAAGGCCTGTCATGCTGGAGAGGTTGCCCCGCTCAGGCAGTACTCCCAAAGTGCCTGCCTTGACATTAGGCAATGCCTTTGGCAGAGAGGAATGACATTGCATGGAGTCCCAAAATCCCCATAGCTGAACCTCCTTCACTAACCTGGGTCCCATAGGTTTCCAGGACCATGCACCTCTCCTCCATCTGTGTGACCATTTAACTTTTCTCTCTTACCTTAATCTTCGTTTCAAATAACGAGGTCTGGAACAGGTATATGAAAAGATGTTTGATACCACTGATCATCAGGGAAATGCAGATGAACCACAATGAGCTATCACCTCACACCTGTTAGAATGGTTGTCATCAAAAAGTTTAAAGATAACAGGCAGGATTGGAGAAAAGGGAACCTTTGTACACTGCTGGTGAGAATGTAAATGGATACATCAACTATGGTAAACAGTATGGAGATTCCTCAAAAAATTAAAAATAGAGCTACCGTATGATCTCACAATCCCACTTTTGAGATCCGAAGAAAATGAAATTCCTATCTTGAAGAGATATCTGCACTCCATGTTCACTGCAGGATTATTTGCAGTAGCTGAGACATGGAAACAACCTAAATTGCGTGTGTGTGTGTGTGTGTGTATATGCACACACTCAGCAAGGGCTCACTGCCCTATGCCCATAGAAGACAATAGTATGGTACCAGCTTTTGAGAAAAGAATGAGCTTTATTGTGAGGTTGACCAGTAAGGAAACGGAAGACAGGTCTCAAGTCTGTCTCCCCAGTCCAACGTTCGGGGTGAAATTTAAGGGGTCAGGGAAATTTCAAACTTGGAAGCTGATTGGTTAGCCTCAAATCAGTCCATATAAACTACCGGTGCTGCTGGAAGCCAGATTTTCCTTATTGAAAGATTTCTTGCCTCATAAAGGGCTCCAGCGACATTTCTATTTGAGTTCTGTAGACTGAAGATTCTTTGGGGGTCACCCTGGAGACACGTGCAGTGCTGTCTGTAAAATAACTCAAGGTTTGATTAATCAATATAAGGAGAATAAGCAGTTTAAGCTGGTCAATGGTTTTTTTTTTTAATTATTTATTTATTTATTTTTGGCTGTGTTGGGTCTTCGTTTCTGTGCGAGGGCTTTCTCTAGCTGTGGCAAGCGGGAGCCACTCTTCATCGCGGTGCGTGGGCCTCACTATCGCGGCCTCTCTTGTTGCGGAGCACAGGCTCCAGACACGCAGGCTCAGTAGTTGTGGCTCACGGGCCTAGTTGCTCCGCGGCCTGTGGGATCTTCCCAGACCATGGCTCGAACCCGTGTCCCCTGCATTGGCAGGCAGATTCTCAACCACTGCGCCACCAGGGAAGCCCCTGGTCAATGTTTTTTAACGTGCTTTTTCATATATATAATGAAGTATTATTCAACCTTAAAATGAAGGAGGTCCTGTCGTTTGTGACAACATGAATGAACCTAGAGGACATTGTGCTAAGTGAAATAAGCCAGATACAGAAAGACAAATACAGTATGATTCCACATACATGTGGAATCTAAAAGAGAAAGTTGAAATCATTGTAACAGAGAGTAGAATGGCAGGTAACAGAGAGTAGAATGGCGGTTACCAGAGGCTGAGGGTTGGGGGAAAGGGGAGCTATTGATGAAAAGGTACAAACTTTCAATTATAAGATGAATAAGTTCTGGAGAGATAGTTAATAATAATGTATCCTATACTTGATAGCTAGTGGGAACATGCTATAAGGCACAGGAAGCTCAGCCCGGTGCTCTGTGATGACCTAGGTGGGTGGGATGGTGGGAGGTCCAAGAGGGATGGGATATATGTATACATACAGCTGACTCACTTCGTTGTACAGCAGAAACTAACAACATTTTAAAGCAATTATACGCCAATTTTAAAAAAATATACTATAATTGAAATTTGTGGAGAGTAGATTTCAAATGTTTTCACCACAAACACAGCAAATGGGAAATAAGTGAGGTGATGAATAAGTTCATTCGTTCCACTGTGGTCATCATCTCACAATGTATAGATATATCAAAACATCACGTTGTACACCTTAAATATATACGATTTTTATTTGTCAAAAATAAAATATTTTAAATCATTAAAAAATTAGAATAGGGCTTCCCTGGTGGCGCAGTGGTTGAGAATCTGCCTGCCAATGCAGGGGACACGGGTTCGAGCCCTGGTCTGGGAAGATCCCACATTCCGCGGAGCAGCTAGGCCCGTGAGCCACAACTACTGAGCCTGCGCGTCTGGAGCCTGTGCTCCGCAACAAGAGAGGCCGCAATAGTGAGTGGCCCCCGCTTGCCACAACTGGAGAAAGCCCTCGCACAGAAACGAAGACCCAACACAGCCATAAATAAAATAAAATAAATAAATAAATAAATAAATAAGAATAAAGAATTGGCTGGGTCTGGTTTGGCTTAGTTGTGCTCCAGCGCCTAGCGCTGTGCCTGGCACTTAAGCTGGATCGGAATCCTTGGATGAACGAAGAGCTCTGGGTGGTTACACCAGAAATCAAGGAAGCAGAGGCACAGACGTGGGCATCCTATTCACCGGCACCGTTTGCCTAAGATTAAGTGTGGCGCTAAGGAATGCAGGATCTTCATACTGCTGGATTAAATCCACCCAGCTATTATTCGTATTATTATTATTACCATTTTTATCGTTAATGTGGTTACACAGTAGTACAGATGCATGGCAGGAAAAGTTGAAAATACAGATAGGCACAAAGACAAATCCCTGAAAATAAATGTTTCTAGGGTGCTTTGGCCAGGAAAAAAAAGAGCTTAACCATCTCCCTTCCATCTGCCCCTCTGCCACAGGTTTGTCTGTCGCCTCTGAGGGTCACAACGATTTCCCTCCCCAGTCCCAGGGAAGGGCTGGACTCCCCCCGCGCATTCACCACCCCCGATTCCCACCTTGGGGCCCACGCCCCGCCCACCGCAGCATGAACCGGAAACGCGCCGGGCGCTCGGCTCCTGCACTGGGCATGCGCGGGAGGAGGCGCGCGCAGGCGCAGAAGCCGCAGGAGGCGCCGATTCCAGTCCCTCCTTCCCGGCTTCCTCTGCCTTCTCCTTGCGCCCTGGGTTACGGCTGTAGGTGACCCTTTCTCCAACCCCAGGGGGCCGGTGGCAGGTGAGGACAGGGCCCGGGCTGTAGGGGGGGAGTCGTGCTGTCCCTAACCGCAGCCTCGCCGGCCCTCAGACACAGTGCCCCGGGGGTCTTCTCTCCGCGTCTCCTCCCCGGGGTGTCTTCCCCGAGGTTCTTCTCCCCGGGTCTCTCCTCTCCGGGCGTGTCTCCTCCCCAGGGTTCTCTTCCCGGGAGTTCTTCTCCCCGGGGGTCTCTCCTCTCCGAGGGTGTCTCCTCCCCGGGGTCTCGTCTCTGTCCCTCCTCCCGCCAAGCCCAGGCTGGTCCTGCCGGGTCCGCAGCGCGGGCCTTCCCTTCCGGGGGCGGCCCCCAACGCTTGGCACCGAAAGCTGGGGAGGGGTCTGCGGCCCAGGTCCCAGCTGTGGCCCTCAGTGACTTCTTGGTCCTGGTTTACTCTTCGGTAGGTGGACGTTCACAGTGACTCGCCCGACCAGACTCAGTATTGTGAGGGCAAAATGCGGTGGTTTGTGTAAAAGCATGTAAGTCTTGTAAATGTTGGCTGATTCCTTACAGGACAGCATCCAGGACAGAGCTGACTGATAAGAGTGCATATACTGGGAAGATCTGAAAACACTTTTATTGTAAAACAGCATAAGGCTCAAAGATGTGCTCTAAAATATGCCTGTTTTCCTCACCCTCATCCACAAAAGAGTTTGACCCCAATGAAACATTTCCTTGGACCTGCCATATCTCTTTATAGCTACTGGAAAACACTGTATTTAAATACTTCTTGTTTCTTTTCGTTAATTCAGAAGGTTGTACTGGGTGGCACACAGCGAGTTAGGGCCCCTGTGTGATGGGCTGGGAGAAGGGATTGAGAACTGGAAATAGGATAATATTCACCAGCCCGCACATCCTGTGATTTCAGACAGGATCTTCACCGTTCCAAGACTGTGTTACCACTCTGCTTCGTCATTAAACTTATAATTACTATGTTTATGTGCAGCTTATCACAGTTTAAAAAGTTCCTGTGCATCCGTTGCTATTTAATCTTCATTATCCCAGTTTACAGATGAGGGAAGCCGAGGCTAAAGGATTAAATCATTTTCAAAGGTCACCTTATTTAGTAGCGAAGCTAAGACTCAAGCAGTTACTCAGAGCTCTTTGTGCCTCAGGTTGCTGCTCTCAGTCACGACCTGTCTAGGAGCCTTACAAGGAGAGCAGAGGCAGAAAAACTGTGTTGGAATCCTGTCAGCATCCAGTATTGGTACTGTGGCTTTGGGCAAATCACTTGACTTTCTCTGCTGTATGATGGAGCTGATACTTTGTGAGTTGATCCTAAGGATTAAATACGATAACTCATGTAAAATGCTTGATCTGTGGTGGGTGTTCTTTACGTGGGGCTTTTATAAATATGTGCTAATTAGATTCCTACCTCATGGCATAGTTCTTTCATGGAAATACGGTTTACATTATTGCAATCTGGTAAAAGATTTGTAATTGCAGAGTCTTATGTCCAGAAAGGGAGCCTGAACAGCAGTAGTTTTCATTGTTCTTAGTGAATTTAAATCACTTGAAGTTAGTACTTTAAAAATATTTTAAGGCATTAATTAAGCTCATTGTGCAAAGAACTCAACTGGACAAAGAGAAAGTCTGATTTCTTTGCTAGCATTTTGATGCTGACATAGGCTTAAAACCATGTCTATGATTTCATAAAATTTATTAAATCAGTAGTAAGAGAAGCAAAGATTTATATCACATGCAAATCAAGAACGGATTCACGTGCTTTTCCATTTTTAGATTATGAAATGTAAAGACTGCATGTAACATACACGGAAAACATGAAGTTCAAGTGCAGACCCAACGCGTCTTCTGCCACTACTGTTGCCAGCGGCTTAGACTCTCATGTGTCCCTCCCCCATCAAACCTCCCCTTGCTGTCACTTCCAAGCTCCTCCCCAACCGAATTGGGTGTTATTATCACCTTGTTTTTGTGTTTGTATTCCTAAAATAGTATATTGTTTAATTTTCATGTTTTGAACTTTATATGGAAAATCATACTGTTTATTTTTCTACCGGTTCTGGGTGCAGAATTAGATTTGTGAGATTCAGACGTTGTTGCATTCACTATAGGATGGCTCATTCGTTTTCACTGCTGTTTAGTATTCCATTTTTGGAATATACTGCTGTGTATTTATTATGGCGCCTATGGGCAGTGGTTGTTTCCAGATTTTTTATTTTGGGGGCTTTGAAAAGGGGGCGGTATTTTGTTTGTATTTTCTGTTGTGACATTCATGGTCATAGCTTATGGTGCCCATGTGCAAGAGTTCCTCCGTGATACATAAGTAGTGGGACCATTTTTGTCTCAACCAGGGCTCTTGAGAGTGAAAAGAGGTGCTTAATTTTACTGCAACCATGGGTATAAAGTGGAATCATTCTAGAAAAATCGAGTTGTATGGCTGTTGAAGTCACAGGACACATGCTTGTGAAATGTGTATCCCTTTCACCTTGTTCAAATCTTTGTTCAAAATATTTTTCTCTTGGATCGTCTGTAATCCTATTGATTTGTAGGAATTTTTAATGTCTTGATATTATGAAGTCTGACAATATCAAGTGTAGGTGAATGTGTTGAACAAGAAGACTACACACCGCTACTAAGTGTGTAAATTGGTACAACCACTTAGTAAAGCAATTTGGCGTTATCTGATAAAGAGGTGTGTTCTCTATGAATGACCCACCGCACACGCTTAACTTTTCATAATGTCATGAAGGAGTTTTCACACGTACAGCAGGAGACATGTACAAGAATATCCATAACAGCACTGTCTGTAGATTCACAAACCTAACACCTCAAATATCCATCAACAGAAGAATAGATATTAGGCTGTGGAACCGTCACGCAATAGAGCATCGTCAGCAAAGATGAGTGAATCACAGCTTCACGCCACTTAACAGGGTTGGGTCTCACGTTAGAAGTGGGGAGGGGAAACTAAGGAAAAAACTGAGAAACCTAACATGTCTGAGGAAGCAAACGTGGAAAATTAAGGAAAAACAAGGGTGTGACAAATCTCAGAATATTAGCCCAGAAAAGGAGGGGAAGTAGGTGTTATAAACATTGTATCCACTCCATTTTAATAAAAGTTGTTTATAGAAAAGGGGCCTTCAGAAGAGTCAGGGAAAGGAGCAAGAACTTTCTAAGGTATTCTGGTGAAAGGAGTCAGAAAGCCGAGTCGGGGCTTTCACCGCTGTCCCGTTCCATAGACAGCCCTCTTTCCTGGGGCCAGTGCGGCGTGTGTGTTACAGTTACTTAGTTTCCTCTCTGTCATCTCCTTGAGAGCCAGTAACGTGGCCTTAATGTACCTGGTGTCTGAGACACAGTGGCACTCGGCGACCAATGATCCCTGACTTGCAGGGCGTCTCAGCCCAGTCCTTTGGCGGTGTTTCTAATAAATGTGTAGTTTCCATTCAGAAATTAAGGTAAACAATTTAATTTTTACTCTGGGCTGGGTAACATCTGTGTAAACAGTGTCACTAGGAAATAGGTGACATTGATTTTCTAAATTAGATTGGATTAGAAACAGGGTTACTGGAGAGAATCAATATAGTTACAGACTTAAGCATTGACTTGAAAGAGCGTTCCTCTTAGCTTTCTTCCTTTCAGAAGATGATTTCTTTAAAAACAAGAATTTTAGGTGAGTTGGTAAACGCAGAATTGCTTGTCAGAGTTTTATTCCTTGCCAAGCTGTTCTTCAGAAAGGTTGCATTCCCCTTATCAATAAGTAAGTTTCCCTAAAATTCCCCAGAACTGTCACTTCTAAAAATCTTTGCCTATTTCACAGGTCAAATTTTTTAAAATCATAGTTTTAACCTGGGTTTCTTTAATTATTGCTTAAGCAGTTGTTTCTTGCTGTAATGATCCAGTCCATGTAATGAATGGGTCTCGATAGTGATGAGTCTTCTCTTACTGCCTTGCCTTGTGAGAAGTAGTTCAAGGTCAGCTGTGCACAGTCTTTCCTAGGTCCCCCCATTTTAGTCTGTCTTTCTCTATATCTTGTAATACACACAAATTAACCTGGCAGTGATTTCTGCTTACTTTAAGAGTAGACTTTTCTCCACTTTTCCCTGCATATAAAGAAAGTATCTATGTGATTTTGCCAGTTTTGATATTCTTCACCTTTTCCTGTAATTGCATGTATTGGACCTTTTCTTATATCCTACGGTTTTTCACAGGTGTCCATTAACGTAGTAACGGGGCACCTGGCATTATCATCTGCACTGTTTTTATTCCGAGAAGGGCCCAGTTAACCAGCAGTAGTTCCTGGCATCTCCCGGGTCCCAGGCACTGTGCTGGGCGCGGGGGTACTTCAGTCCCCAGGGGCTTAGTCGGGGGGGCCTGCTTCCATTCCTGGTCAGATGAGTCCCATCGCTTCTCTGGTTCTCAGTGTCCTCATCTGTGTTTTAGGGCAGCCCATGCCTGTCTCGTCTGGCTGTTGCAAAGGTTAAACAAAGTCATTGCCGTTCCCTGGTCTTCATGCTTAGTCTTCGTGTCCTGCCTGGGGAGGACCAGGGAAAAGCCTTGCACGTTGGGGTGCGTCCACTCTGATGTTCCTGAGGCAACCCCCCATTGGAGCTGGGAAACATTACAAGTAAAGGGGCTTTCGTTCCTTTTCATTGTATTTTTGACTTATATATAGCTAATAATTATTAAGTGAATATGTAGTAAGTGGGGAATTAGTAACTGACTATGCTGGTCAAGAAACTTCTCCAAAATGTTTAACTTTGAGCCTACTTTAAAGTAATCTTGCTTTTGGATCTCAGGGTGGTCCAGGCTATAAAAGGGAAAGAGAGCTGATTTGGAATACTGTGATGAAAGTGTTGACAGAGGAAAAAGTAATCTTATCGAGAGACCAGCTGAGTATAGTTATTGTTGTTGTTGTTTTTTCTCTTTTTTATACAATTTTTGAAGGTTACAGCCCATTTACCGTTATTACAAGTATTGGCTCTGTTCCTCGTGCTGTGCAATACATCCCTGTAGCCTGTCTCATAGCCAGTGGTTTGTGCCTCTCACTCCCCCGCCTCTGTATTGCCTCTTTCCCACCCCCTGCTGGTAACGACTGGTTTGTTCTCTGTATCTATGAGTCTGCTTCTTTTTTTGTTATATTCACTTGTTTGTTGTATTTTTTAGATTCAACAAATAAGTGACATCATACAGTATTTGCCATTCTCTGACTTATTTCACTTGGCATAATGCCCTCCAAGTCCATCCATGTTGTTTCAAATAGAAAATTTTTGTTCTTTTTTATGGCTGAGTAGTATTCCATTGTGTGTACGTGTGTGTGTGTGTGTGTGTGTGTGTATGTATATACACACATACATACATACTACATCTTCTTTATCCATTCATCTGTTGAAGGACACTTAAGCTGCTTTCATATCTTCGCAGTTGTAAATAATGCTGCTATGAACATTGGGGTACATGTATCTTTTTGAATTAGTGTTCTTGTTTTTTTGAATATATACCCAGGAGTGGAATTGCTGGGTCATATGGTAGTTCTATTTTTAATTTTTTGTGAAACCTCCATACTGTTCTCCGCAGTGGCTGCACCAACTTACATTCCCACCAACAGTGCAGGAGGGTTCCCTTTTCTCCACACCCTCGCCAACATTTGTTGTGTTCTTTTTGATGATAGCCATCCTGACAGGTGTAAGGTGGTATCTCACTGTGGTTCCAATTTGCATTTCTCTGATGATTAGCGATGTTGAGCATCTTTTCATGTGCCTGTTGGCCATCTGCATTTGCTCTTTGGAAAAATGTCTATTTGGTTCTTCTGCCCATTTTTCAATTGGGTTGTTTGATTTTTTGATGTTGAGTTGTATGAACTGTTTATATATGTTGGATATTAATCCCTTATCGGTCATATCATTTGCAAATATTTGCTCCCATTCAGTTGGTTGTCTTTTCCTTTTGTCGAGGTTTCCTTTGCTGTGCAAAAACTTTTAAGTTTAGTTACTTGTTTATTTTTGCTTTTTTTCCCCCCTTGCTTTATAAGACAGATCCAAAAAAATATTGCTGCGATTTATGTCAAATAGTGTTCTGCCTGTGTTTTTCTCTAGGAGTTTTATAGTATCCAGTCTTACATTTAGGTCTTTAATCTATTTTGAGTTTATTTTTGTATATGGTGTTACTATAGGCTGAAGTGTCTTGGGAAGGCTTGAGGGCAGAGGCGGAACTTCAGCTGCGTCTTAAAGAAATGAGTAGGGTTTAAAAGGCTGAGACCTCACACCCGTTAGGATGGCTACTGTCAGAAAGACAGAAAATTAGCTAGTGCTGGTGAGGATGTGGAGAAATTGGAACCGTTGTACACTCTTGGTGGGGATGTAAAATGGTGTAACTAACGGAAGATAGTTTGGGTAGTTCTTCACAAGATTAAAAATAGAACTGCCACATGAATGATCCAGGAATCCCACTTCTGGGTTTTTACCCAAAAGAGTGGAAAGCAGGGTCTTGGAAGAGATATTTGTACACCCATGTTCACAGCAGCAGTATTCATAGTAGTCAAAAGATGGAAGTAATCTAAGTGTTCATCAACAGATAAATGGATAAACATGATACGTACATACAATGGGATATTACTCGGCCTTAAAAATAAGGAAATTCTGGGACTTCCCTGGTGGTCCAGTGGTAAAGAATCCACCTTACAATGCAAGGGACGTAGGTTTGGTCCCTGGTCAAGGAACTAAGATCCCACATGCCGTGGGGCAACTAAGCCTGCGCGCCGCAACTCCTGAGCTCCCACACCTCAACTAGAGCCTGCGTGCCACAACTACAGAGCCCATGCGCCCTGGAGCCTGTGCGCCACAACTAGAGAGAGAAAACCCACACGCCACAACTAGAGAGAAGCCCGCGCGCCGCAGTGAAGAGCCTGCACGCCGCAACTAAGACCCGACGCAGCCGAAAATACATTTAAAAAAATAATAAATCTTATTTAAAAAATAAGGAAATTCCGACATATGCAATAACATGGGTGAACCTTGAGGACATTGTGCTCAGTGAAATAAGCCAGCCACAAAAGGACAAATGCCACGTCATTCCACAAATACCATATCTAGGGTATGGTATACTACCCTAGCATAGTCAGATTCATAAAGACAGACGAGAATGGTGGTTGCCAGGGGCTGGAGGAGCAGGAGACGGGGAGTTAGTGTTTACTGTATTATTTATTTCAGTTTTGCAGGATGAGAAGAGTTCTGGAGATGGGTGGTGGTGATGGTCGCACAACAAACAATGTACTCAAAGCCACTGAACTATATACACTTAGCAATGATTTCGGTGGTAGATTTTATATAATGTGTCTTTTACCACAAAAATAAATAAATAAATGGCTGGAGAAATGGAGGCTATTGAATTTTAAACCATTTGAATATATAGCTGATAAACTGATAAACATTTTTAACAGACTTTTATTTTTTAAGGTAGTTTTAGATTCCCTGCAAAATTGAGAGGAAGGTGCAAAGACTTCTCATCTCCCTGCCGCCCCGACACAGGCAGAGCCTCCCCCATTATCCATATCCCCGCCAGATGGTGCGCTGGTTACAGCTGATGGGCCTGCGTTGACACGTCATAATCACCCGAAGTCCACAGTCTATGTTAGGTCTCACTCTGCGTGTGGTACATTCTGTGCGTTTGAACAGATGTATATAATGATGCGTATCCACCGTTACAAGGACACGAATTCACCATTTTTATAAATCAGAAAACAGTTTCAATAAGCTAAAACCATCGTAATGGTAACCGAGCTGGAGGCTGATGAGGCTGACGTGTGTTTGTCTTTGTCTCAGGCGCCCATGGAGAGTGCTGAAGGTGCCGAGCAGCACGCGCCCGAGCGGAGCGGTCCAGCCGCGGGGCCGGCCCAGAGCACGGCTCCGCGAGGGCCCCGGGAAGGCCAGGGGCAGCCCCTCTACCACGAGGAAACCATTGATCTCGGTGGAGACGGGTTCGGGTCAGAAGACTCGAATAACTTGGTGGACAAGCTCGATGAGCCCATGATGGAGAGCGTCCTCATCTCTGATTCCCCGAACAACAGCGACGATGGCGCGGGGGACCTGGGTTGTTTGCAGGATGTCGTGGAGACTGCGGAAGGCGGCGCAGATCACAGACGGGAAAGCGTCGTAGATGAAGAAGCGCTGGGCGCTCTGAGTGATGACGGTGAAAGTGACGGAGAGGACACACCTAAAGACGTCTCGGACATGACCTCTGACAGCAGAGCATCGTTGAAGGAAGACCCAGAGCAAGAGGAGGTGAAAGACCTGCCCACCTGTGAGCACGAGGGTGCAGAGGACTTGGGCCCAGGGGACGCGAGGGCGCCCGCAGCGGGGCTGGCATCAGGACTGTCCCCCCGGCAGCCGTCCCCCAAAGACGAGCCGGTGCCCATGTGCACCATCTTCAGCCAGCCGCTGCCCGCCGGCTCCCAGCCCCAGGTCCCGCGCGATGGCTTTGAGTCCCAGATGGTGAAATCGCCCAGTTTCAGCGGCGCGAGCGAAGCGGCCGCCAGGACCCCTCCTCAGGTGGTCCAGCCGAGCCCCAGCCTGAGCAAATTTTTTGGCGATACAACCAGCACTAGCTCCTTGGCCTCGGACTTCTTTGATTCCTTCACAACCTCCACCTTCATCTCCGTCAGTAACCCCAACGCCAGCCCTTCGATTCCAGAAAGCTTGTCTTCACTCGCCACTACCCCAGTGGGAGAAAACTCCCTGGGTTCTGCCGACCCTTCTTACTCCCCGGGGACAGAAAGATCGGAGTCAGGTGTTTCCACAGCTTCTCTGGAAATTCCTCAGTCTCCAAAACCGTTTTCGCAGATCCAGGCTGTGTTTGCCGGGAGCGAGGACCCCTTTGCCACCGCCCTGAGCATGAGCGAGATGGACCGGAGAAATGACGCCTGGCTTCCCGGGGAGGCGACCAGGAACGTGCTGATTTCAGTCACCACCCAGCAGTACAGCACGGTGTTCGTGGACAAGGAGGGCCTCACCATGCCGGGCCTCAAGTTCGACAACATCCAGGTGAGAGCAGAGGGGCTTCGGAGCGAACGCGGGCCGGTGGGTGCTTCTCAGCGAAACTGGTGATTCTGTGTCCACAGCTCATTCCTTTTCATCTGTTTCTGTTTCATGTATGTACCTGTGTAGAAAACCTTTCGAGGATTGAAAAACCCTTATTTTTCAGCAGTTCCAAAGATTCTGATTGTGAGAATCTTTGTTATGATGTCACTAGGTAATTTGGAACCCTGCTGATTTCTCTGACATAATGTGGTTTAGGTACTAATCAGAGTCTTAGAAATAAGTACCAACAAGGTATTTGCGTCACAATTCTCTGAAGTAGTTCTAAACTTTGTGTGGTCACTTTATTTATGACATTTGAGCTCTAGTAAATGATAAATCCCCGTTCCTTTTTTTAGATATGGAAAACTATATCTGCATTATGTATAGTGTGCTTGATGTAGAAAGAGTTCTTATAGATTCAGTAAAAAAAAAAAAAAAAAAAGAATGGCCCCTCAAAATAATAAATCATAAAAATATATAAATTTTACATACAGTAAATACCAATATTAAAAAGTTCAATCTTACCAGTAATCAAAGGTGATAAAGTTATTTTCATTTTCTGTTGTCTAAGTTATTTATAATTATTCCATGTTTGTTAGAATGTGAGAAAATAGCCTGCTTAAGCAGCCCTGGTGGGACTGATAATTTGGTACAAACTTTCTTAAGTAAAGTTGTAAAACGCACGTCCAAATGTGCATATCCTTTGACCCAGAAATCCCATCCTTAGGAATTATTTGTAAGGAAATAATCTCACTGATGTACAAATACCCAGCTTTTGGGCTGCCCCTCAGAGTGAGGTTTATCATTGCAAAGAACCTGAAACCATCTGAAAGTCCATTATCAGAAGGCTGGTTGAATACATTTGACACATCTTGTTTTTTCAGTGGAATATTTACTTAGGTATTAAAAATGATGTTATATTGAAATAAATATTTTTATCGTGAAAAAAAGAAAAAATAAAAATGATGTTCTAGCAAAATACTTAATGAGGTTCGTGTTTTATAAGATGGCATGCAGCCTGCCTTACGTGATACTGTTTTTGTAGGTATGTGTGTACGTCCACGTGAGGTAGCTCAGTCGCATGTCACGTGTAGTTTGTCCCGCCCGGGTTGCAGGTGGGATCAGCAGTGTCTGTGCCACACGAGGTCCTGCGTGGTCTCTCCTCTGGGAGCTGAAGGAGGACCCTGCGGTCCCGGGGGAAGGAGTCCCCCTTCCCACACACTCGGCAGGGCCAGAAAGCCCAGTGCAGGCAGTGAGGCCGAATCCCGTAAGAAGTAGAGTGGCTGCTGGAGAAGTGAGGCCAGTTGGCTGTTTTTCTCCGTAACTGGAGTGGAAGCCTGCAGGCTCCAGATATTTTGCACGTCCGTCTCTACAGCGTATTTGCTCACTAAGCGCATCTTCCTCGTGGGCTTGCTGCCCACCAGGCACTGTCCTCAGCCCCCTTCTCCACCCTCTCAAGCAGAATGTACTGAACGTGAATTTACCTTCACAGGGTCTTTTCAGTGAATCACAGTTATGGACTCTGATTTCAGGGATATTTGATGTTCAGGATTTGATGACTTAACCCAGTGGTTCCCAACAGGGTGCTGAGGCCCAGGGCTCCTAGGGTGCATTTAGAACCATGTAGAGGTATCTCACTGTGGTCGCCTAAAGGGCTGGGCTGAGCGCGTGAGCTTCCGTGGACAGGGCCGGGGGTGCTGAATGCCCCGGGGTGGCTGGGTGGTCTCCTGCAGTGAAGCGTGTCGGTCATTCTTGAGTTGGGGAACACAAAGTGCTGATGTTCGTTGCTAGTTTAACCCAGATTGAATCAGGCATGAAGCCCCTTTCTACCAGTGAGAAGCACGGGTTCTGTGATAGCTCCTCTGCAGCTTTGAAGCTTCCAGGTGGCTAATTGTGAAATAAGCAGGGCACTGGGTGAATCAGCCAGGGTCAGGGCGCCCACTGCATGGGCAGGACCCACACTAGCGGCCAGCCAGGAGACAGCGTGTTTCCTTTCTGCTTCCTTTAAATCCTAAGGCAATGTCTTCTGTACTTCTTATAATTCAAAGTGATTGTTTTGGAAACCTCATGGTAAACTGAAATATGAATTAAGAATAGCTCCTAAAATGTCTTTGACTTTTCCATAGAACAAATGTGCTGGTTGTTTCTTCACGTGTGTCTCTTCAGTTGTATATTATCCTTCAAAGAACTTTTCATTCCCAGGATAGAAAAGAAAAACTGTGTGGTTTACCTTGGAAATGCTGCGTGTATTTGCCAGAGGACTTAAGATCGGGGTAGAACACATCTATTAACTCACTGTGCACGCCAAGCTTGTAAGAGGTCAACCAAGCATTTGTTGGATTTACCTGTTCACAAGTTTCTCCCTGTGCCACTGTCACCGTTGCAGCATTGTTCTAAGTCAGCTTTCTAAAACACCTCGAAATTTTTCCAAATTGCTCACCTCTTGGTGCCTAATTAAAAATTCCTTCCTATGGGATAAAATTTGGGGGGAAAACTGTTAAATTGTTTCCTTATGAAGTGACTTCTATAGCAGTCTGAGTTAAGTTAGAGGCCATGAAGGTGAGCGTGTAACACTTCATCCAACCACATAGCATCGAAAGAGGAATGTCGGCATTTTTAACTAATTAGAGCCTTAGATGGCCTGTGTGCTTAAAGAGAGAAATGGAAAGTTTGTGGGGAAATGATCTTTCAGAAATTTTCACAACCAGTGAAGAATGGAAGTTAGAGAATATTTGTATGAAGCCTGTTCAGTAAAGAGAGAGAGAGAGGGAGTAAAGGAGGGAGAGGGAGAGAGACAGAAGAGATAAGTAAACTAGAAGCAGCAGAATGTCAGTGGTAAAGGTAGTAAGATCGTGAAGGGAAGATAGTAGGGTGGGGACTCAGAATGCTGTGGCCTTGCTGGTGGATCTGGAAACCCAACATCCAGACTTGAGACTGGGCCTTTCCACCACCCTGTCTGATTCTGTTCCCTGATTCTTTCCTTCCCCTGGCCCTTCCTGCAATTTGGATTTGACGGGAATCCCATCAGGGAGGCCCACAGTTTGTGAAAACCCCTTTCCCGGGCCATGCTAAGTCCCTGTGTTGGAAACCTGCGGATGGCCGAAGATGTACCTGTTCCTGCAGGTCTGCTAGCTACGAATTCTCTCGCCTTTGAGTCTGAAGAAATTTCATCTTCACTATCAAAGCTCTTTTTGCTGGAAATGCAGTGTGTTTACAACACATAGACTTGGAGGTTGACTCAGCTTTATTCCTTTCAGCACTTTGAAGGTGTCCTTCCATGGTCTTCCAGTTGGTATCGTTGCTGATGTGAAGTCTGTAGTAATTTTTATCTTTGCCCTTCTGTACCTAGTGTATATGTTTTCCTCTGGTTGGTTTTAAGATTTTATCATTGGTTTTCAACAGTTTGATTCTGATGTGCCTTCCCATGGTTTTCTTTTATGTTTGTCTTACTTAGGTTTCATTCACCCTGTTGGATCTGTGGCTTTATTATTTTCACCAATTTTAACATTTTTGGTCATTACTTCTTCAGTTAGCTCTTCTGTTTTTCACTCTCTCTCCTCTACTTCTGGGAACTCCAGTTTCACATATTACTCGATACTACTAATGAGGTCATTAAGGATCTGTCTTTGTTTTTGTTTTCAATCATTTTTCTCTTTGTACTTAAGTTTGGGATTCTGTCATTCTGTCCTTCAGTTTGTCCATCTTTCCTTCTGCACTTTGTAGTTTGCAGCTGATGCTAGTCAGTAAATTTTTCGTATTTTTTGTCTCTATAATTTCCATTTAGTTCCTTTCTATATAGTTTTCTCTCCTCGTTCTGTGCAAGTTTTACTTTAGATCTTTGAGCACATTTATTATAGCTCTTGCACAGTTCTATTCTGAAAATTCCATCAGTTCTGTAATTTCAGAGTCTATTTGTATTTACTTTTTCTTTTGGTCATGAGTCACGTGTGCCTGCGTTTTCACATGTCTAGTTATTTTTTATTAGAGGGTGGATATTGTGGATTTCCTAATGTTGAGTGTCTATATTTTGTCATCTTCCTTCAAAAAGACTTGTATTTTGTTCTGGCCAGCAGATGTATTTGATCCTTTTCAGGTTTATTTTTTAGCTTCTTAGGGTGAGTTTAGAGTAGCGTGTGTACTTGGGTGACCTTTCTGACGCCTGTACCGAGTGCCTGTGTGTCCGAGAGCGCTCTGCATGGTTGGCCTGGACTGGACGTCTCAGCCCCAAGTGACCTCACAGCTGCCCTGTCCCTGCGCCCCGTCCCCAGAGCATCCACCCTGCGCACGCACCATTCACCGCTCAGCGGTACCCTCGAGGGCCCATGCGGGTTTCCAGCCCTGCTCTTTGTACAGTTCCGTCCTGTCTGGTGCTCTGACTGCCAGGTCCAGCCAGCTGCCCTCCAGCTCCCAGCCAGTCCCCGCTCGGCGAGTTCCCCGTGCTCGGTGTGCCCCCCGCACCACTGTGGTCTACAACTGCCTTTGGGTTCAGGAGCTCAACTCCTCTTCTCCCTTGTCTCAGATCACATCCTTCTCTGTGTCGGAAGACACTTGTTGTGTGTGTTTTCCGTGTTCTAGTTGTTTACGTTAGGACGATAAGCCCAGGCTGGGTCACTCTGTAATGGACAGAAGCAGACGTTGCTGCCGCTGCGTTTGTTCGCCGCATTCGCAGGTGGGCCTGGCTCCCCTTTCTTAGATTCCTGATGTGAAGGGTGCTGACCTACGCTGAACATGTGTGTGAGATGGGGAAGGTCTGGAGTGGCCGGAGCAAGCCGTTTGTAACCGTCCTAAAGCTGACGTGTCAGTGAACGGCTTCCCTTAAATACCGATTTGTTTAGGGCCCCCTGCGAAAGGGGTTTAGATTGTTTTTGTTTTTACAGCTTAACTAAGATGCAGTTCACATGCCATGTAATTTACACATCTAAGGTACAGTTCAGTGGGTTTAGCATTTCTGACAGTTGTGCAGCCATCACCACAGTCAGTTTGTGGAACGTTTTCATCACCCCAGAAGGAAGCCCCATCCCTTCACCCCACCCCAGCTCCAGGCAACCACTGACCTGCTGGCCATCTCCCTGGATCCTCCTCTTCTGGACACTTCATACAAATGAATCACACGACATGTGGTCTGTCATGACTGGCTTCTTTCATTGAAACGTGTTCAGGAGTCATCCGAATTGCAGCATGTGTCAGTGCGTCATTCCTTTCTGTTGTCAACTGCGGTTGACCTTGAACAGCGCGGTCTGAGCTGTGCGGGTCCACTGACCGCTGGGTTACATAGTAAACGTGTGGTTAGCGTTTTGAGGCACATCCAAGCTGTCTTCCAAAACGGCTGCACCGTCTTACATTCCACCAGCGACGTATGCGGGTTCCAAGGTCTCCACAGCCTCGAGTTTGGAGTTTGTTTTGTGTTTGTTTGTTGGGATGTCGTCTTTTCGGGTGGCGTCACTCCCTCCGGACTAGGAGGACAGAGCCCTCCCGGGAGGCACAGCCACGTTTCTCGGTGGTGCCCGGGCGGAGCGCCGGGCGAGGCTGGGCCGCTGTCCTTTCAGCACCACTGTCAGGCTTCCAGACAGTAAAGCCCAAAGCCCGTGCTCTGGGAGTCAGCTGCTCTGGGTTCTGCTTTGACTTCATCCATTAAAACTTAGACGGCACTGCTGAAGCCGTTCCCACACTGCAGGAGGGGAGGCCCTCTGCAAGCTGAGATCCGGCACCTGACTCGGTCACGCTCAGTCTCCCCACGCTCCCCTGCCCTGGGTGCCCTCCCCTGAAGGTTTGCTGATTGGAAGGGGTCCCTGGGGTTCTAGGTGGATCCCACCCCGCATAGCTCACGAGACATCCTGGGGAGGAAGCTTGCTCCCCTCGCTCCAGTGAGCACGGAGGGTCTGCGGCAAAGGCGCTGTGAGCCCCTGTCAGAACTGCCTTCAGCTGAGTGACACGGAGAGAGCCGGTCCATGTTAGGGCGTTTTGTCGCGTCTTTGGGCTTTCAGGGGTGAGATGTTTGTCAGTTTTACATATGCTCATGTCTCAGGAACTTCCCTGCTAACTCAGGTGTTAACTAACAGAGAATTTTAAAGGGCAGGAGATTTTCGCAGTGTGGTCTTATTAACTTAGAAGGTTGCAAGGATGGAGAAGTTAGATGGGTCTTCCCTCGGCGGCATTAAGATGTGATTTTGCCCTTTCCTGGTTCGCAGTTCCTCTGGCTCAGATAAAGCTCCTCGTCTGATAGGAGTTACATTTGTACAAAGCTTTATGGAGCCAGATGGCTGAGTTCTTTTTATTCCGCCCTTTAATTATCCCTCCTAGATCAGTTAGCCACTTCTGTGGTTCCCTCATCTGAAGTATTTCACCTTACCCTCTGAAAGCAAAAAAATCATAGAACTGCAGCTTCTAGATCTCTGCCCCTGTGTAAGACGTGCGGCTTGGTCTCTGAGCACCTGGGCCTCCGTCCTGGCTCCTCCCAGGTTTCTCCTGGGTCACTTGGCCATGGATTATCCCTCTTGCCCTGGCCTCGCCCATCTGTCCTCCCGTACGGTCACTCGGCCCAGGTGCAGGCGGGTCTAACCCGAGGCTGGGGCTGAGAGAGCCCCTGTGTGGAGGCTGACGGGGGCCTTTCCGGAGCAGCCGGCTTCCCGAGCGGAGGGCCCGACAGAGGGAGGGACCCCTGCTCTCCTTGGGCTCGGGAGAGACGCAGCCCTGGCCGGAAGGCAGTGCCCTGGGCCACCACTAAGTACTCTAGCCAGGCCCTAGGGGCTCCCGGGGGCCCGGGCCGGCCGGCAGCTTGGCGGGATGCGGGCACAGGGCGCTCAGGCCTGCCCGCCCCAGCCTGGGCCCCACCGTGCACGCTGCTTCTCCCAGGGGCGGTGTCGCTCACGCCCCCCACGCCCCGCGCCTCCGGCCCCCCGCCGGGCTTGGTGTGCCCCTTACATAAGCCTGGTACAGGCGCTGGTGATTCACTGCTCTCTCTCCAAAAGAAAGAGCCATTCTAAACTGCACATTTTATTAAAGATCGTGATACCTTAGCGTCTGGTTTATTGAAGTTTGACTGTACTATAACCACATTTTGACCTCCATACACCGATGGAGAAAAAGGAAATTTTGGTTAGCTACGGGTTCTGGTTAGCTGAGTTTAATTAACATTTTATTGTCCTGACACGTTTTTCTTATATTCTTTCAAGGGAGATGCAGTTAAAGACTTAATGCTTCGCTTCCTGGGTGAAAAAGCTGCAGCAAAGAGACAGGTCTTAAACGCCAACTCGGTAGAACAGTCTTTTGTTGGATTGAAACAGCTCATTGTAAGTAACAATGTATTTGATTTTCTGTGTTTTTTTTTTTTTTTGATAAGTCCTGCTTCCCTTCATAATATTTTCCCTCGAGTTAATTACTTTGAGTATTTTATCCTAAGCCCTTGCACATAAATAGAATTTTGTTGGATCAGATAACCAGTCCTGTGCAGCAGAGAGCATCACGTTAACGTACTATTTATTTTTTAAGTCCAGTTTTTAAAAAGCATTATTTCAAATGATCAAATTACTTGAAGCAGTATATACTTTGATTAAATATGCTTCATCAAAAATAACTAGAGTGAAATAATTTTATGTTGATTTTCTTAAAATACTGTTTTCTCCACTTGGCATAGAAGGTTTATTATTTTTTTTTTTTTTTTTGGTTGGGGCATTTAATCCATTCACGTTTAAGGTAATTGTCGATATGTATGTTCCTATGACCATTTTCTTAATTGTTTTGGGTTTGTTTTTGTAGGTCCTTTTCTTCTCTTGTGTTTCCCACTTAGAGAAGTTCCTTTAGCATTTGTTGTAGAGCTGGTTTGGTGGTGCTGAATTCTCTTAGCTTTTGCTTGTCTGTAAAGCTTTTGATTTCTCCATCAAATCTAAATGAGATCCTTGCCGGGTAGAGTAATCTTGGTTGTAGGTTCTTTCCTTTCATCACTTTAAGTATATCATGCCACTCCCTTCTGGCTTGCAGAGTTTCTGCTGAGAAATCAGCTGTTAACCTTATGGGAGTTCCCTTGTATGTTATTTGTCGTTTTTCCCTTGCTGCTTTCAATAATTTTTCTTTGTCTTTAATTTTTGCCACTTTGATTACTATGTGTCTCGGCGTGTTTCTCCTTGGGTTTATTCTGTATGGGACTCTCTGCGCTTCCTGGACTTGGGTGGCTATTTCCTTTCCCATGTTAGGGAAGTTTTCGACTATAATCTCTTCAAATATTTTCTCTGGTCCTTTCTTTCTCTCTTCTCCTTCTGGGACCCCTATAATGCGAATGTTGTTGTGTTTAATGTTGTCCCAGAGGTCTCTTAGGCTGTCTTCATTTCTTTTCATTCTTTTTTCTTTAGTCTGTTCCGCAGCAGTGAATTCCACCATTCTGTCTTCCAGGTCACTTATCCGTTCTTCTGCCTCAGTTATTCTGCTACTGATTCCTTCTAGTGTAGTTTTCATTTCAGTTATTGTATTGGTCATCTCTCTTTGTTTGTTCTTTAATTCTTCTAGGTCTTTGTTAATCATTTCTTGCATCTTCTCAATCTTTGCCTCCATTCTTATTCCAAGGTCCTGGATCATCTTCACTATCATTATTCTGAATTCTTTTTCTGGAAGGTTGCCTATCTCCACTTCATTTAGTTGTTTTTCTGGGGTTTTTTCTTGTTCCTTCATCTGGTACATAGCCCTCTGCCTTTTCATCTTCTCTATCTTTCTGTAACTCTAGAAGGTTTATTATTAAATGAGTGGATTCCCCAGAAATGCACACAAAAGCCTTTCTTTATTCATTAACAGGAGTAAGTGCAAACACCAGACAGAGACGCTCTTCTGAAATAGGAAACTCTGACTGCAGGCATTTTAAGCTGGGCGGGGCAGATGCTTCTGGTGGCCTGTGAGCCACTGGAAACTGTCTGCCCCACAGCGTCTTTTGTGATGTTACAAAAGCTTGTGTCCTCAAAAAGGTCAGTAAGAAACACTTGCTTAAAGAAAAGAGAGAGAGAGAGACCTAAAAAAAACAAAAGAAGAAGAAAGAAACACTTGCTTAGGCGGTTTGCTGACATTTTCACGTTGAAACCAATTAAAGTTTAGTTTTTAGTAAATGTAAATCAAATGTTTCATTGAGTTTCTTTCACTGAAGTGATTCTAGACTTATTCCCATGAATGAGAAGCTTTGGGAAGGAAAGATGTGGAGATATTCTATTTTTAAAAGGGAGAGGGAACAGCTAACCTTTAAGTGTCTGTATGCATTATCGTTTGTTAATGAAGTTACAGGTCTTAGAAGGTAACTGTGTCCACGGCCACGTGAATCTGGTGGAATGAACAGGTCTCCCTTGTGGAGTGGGCCGCTGTCGTTCCCTTTACTTGGCCAGTGTCGTGAGCAGTCGGCCGTACCCAAAGTCGTACCCAAAGTGTGAGTTGTAATGATAACGCTTAGAGAGGACACGGAGCCACACGCAGTCGGTGTCATTAATTCTCAGGCCATCTTTTTACCTCCTTTGATTATTCCTGCTGTTAATAAATGTATGTGGTGGTTTGATTGTTTTTCATACATTGAAAATACTTGAGGCCAGTAGAAATTTTATTAACAGTCCTAACAAGGAGACCTGTTTAAGGTGGGAAATGTATTCATAAAAAGACCATTACCTTGCCCTGGCATTTTAATTATGCCCTAAAATAATTGCTCTCGTCTTTAAGACTAGGAAAGAGTTTCTCAGTGTATTTTCCTAAGTAATGTCAGAGTATTCTAAGATTGTAATTTACAGGGAAATGAACGTCACAGCCTCTGGAGAAAGATGTTTTAATTACTTCAGTGGTGTCATATGTGGCGTTAATGATTTCCTTTAAGTCGTAGGTGGGGAAAAGTTATGTACGTACTATCAGTTACTTGAGTGATTTTTTTTTTTTAAACTATTTGTTGTCTGTAATTCAAATGTAATTAGGCATTCTGTTTTTTTTTTTTTTTTAATTTTATTTATTTATTTATTTTTGGCTGTGTTGGGCCTTCGTTTCTGTGCAAGGGCTTTCTCTAGTTGCGGCAAGCGGGGGCCACTCTTCATCGCGGTGCGCGGGCCTCTCACTATCGCAGGCTCTCTTGTTGCGGAGCACAAGCTCCAGACGCGCAGGCGCAGTAGTTGTGGCTCACGGGCCTAGTTGCTCCGTGGCATGTGGGATCCTCCCAGACCAGGGCTCGAACCCGTGTCCCCTGCATTGGCAGGCAGACTCTCAACCACTGCGCCACCAGGGAAGCCCTTGAGTGATTTTTATTGGACTATTTTTCTCATTTGGAAGTTGTGGAATGCCTATGTTCAGTTTCTCAAATAGAGTCTATATCTTACTTCCTAGTTTAAAAAAGGTCGTATTTATTTAAGCTTAGATCTTTTCCCCATATTTAAATACCTTCATTATCAGAGTTCTACATGTCATATACAATAATTATGAGATTTTTAAGATTTTCTCCACAGCACTTAAAGATTAACATGGTATATTTAAATTCTAATTTTAAAAGCAATTTTTTTACCAAAACATTTCTGACATCTACTATTGAAAATGGAGGAGGACCACCAAGAATGGGAACTAGAGGTGGAAAACAGTGAGATAGAAATAGCGCAAGACACTCTGGAGAAATCCGTAATTATCATCAAGCAGCAGGCGGCCTGTAATCACAGGCCCCGGCTCGCGCGGTTGCGGAGCTGAGGTCCCGCTGTCCTGAAGGAAGGGGGCGCCGGGCGTTAGAGCCAATGCTGTGTGGTCGCCCCCGCCTGTCCTCGGGTCTCCTTCATCCCCTCCTGCACACCTGCTACCTGGCTCGCCCGTCGGCCACCCAGAGCTGTGCAGGGAGATGGGGAGGAGCGGGCAGAGGCCAGCCCTGTCTCCTGCAGCCTTTTTCTGGGAACAGAGAGACACACACACAGTGCACAGAGACCCTGGCCCTGCCGGCTCTACCTCACCTCTCAGGCAAGTCCGGAGAGCGAAGGAGCATCAGAAAGCCGAAGGCAGTGCTCACTCTTTCGATGCTGGAGAAGTAACCCCCGCCTCCCGGCATCCAGCGCGCGTGTCTGTGCGTACGCGCACACGCACGCACGTACACGTGTGCACACGCATGCACACACGCGCACGCTTGACGTGTGGGATAGAGGCGACATCCGCCCTGCATGCTCACTGGAAACACACAAGGACAAGCGCTGGAAAGAGTGAAAGTGCAGCAGGAGCCGCTTGCCCACCACAGCAGCGGGACGGAGGCCAGGGGCGGTCCCCACACCGAGGGGCCGTGCAGGATTGGCACGGGGGACGCGTGTGGGAAGAGCCGCGTGGCAGGTTATTGGGGAAAGAGCGGAATGAACTGACGGATGAAGGGCGTGGCATTAACTGGATGTTCAAGTGGGAAAATAAAAAGACCGCTGCTTCTAAGCACACCCAGAAGGGAATTCCAAGTGAAGTAATTTCAAAAAACAGAAGAGACTCTTAGTGACTCAGGCCAGAGAAGCACTTCTTAACAAGACACAAAAAACTAAACCTTCCAGGAAATATCGATAAGCTGACTACTCTGAAATTTAAAACTGTGTTTAACAAAAACACCATAAAGAGCATTAAAAAATGAGAGAAGATGTTTGAAATATACATCAAGACCTTCGTCTAATTTATAAGAAACAGATACAGCCCGATAGAAAAACAGGCGAAAGATATGAAGATGCAGTTCATGGAAACCAAACAGCCACTAAGCATGGAAAAAATGCTCAGCCTCGCTGGGACCACAGAAATCTCAGTGAGACAAGAGTGTCCTGCGTGTCAGCCCCATCGAATTGGGAGCAGCAGATGTCAGCAGGGGTGCGTGTGCGGGGCGCCTGAACGGGAAGGGCCGCCTTGCGGGGCGCCTGAACCGGAAGGGCCGCCTTGCGGAGCAGTTTAGCAGCAGCTGGTAAAATACGTGGCTCGTGCCACTTTCAATCACATGCTTTAGGAAGCCTCTGTGCATGTGCGTGAAGATATGTTCAGGAATGTGCTGTATGATTTGTATCGGCCAAAAACTTTATTAAAAACCTTAATATCCAGAGCAGTTGAAATACAGGCACAAGAGCCACGTTCATCAGTATGGGTAAATTTCCAGAACAGTGCTGAGCAAGAAGGTCGAAGCGCGAAGGCTGTGTGCAACGCCCCGGCTCGCGTTCGTGCTTGAGAACGAGCTGAGAGTCCCTCGGCCTCAACCCTGAGGCCGGGGGAGCCCTGCAAACCTAGAACTAGTGTTGGCCGCAAAATCTGCCTTGGCCAGGTTCAGCCGGTGCCAGCCCTGGACGTTCTCTGCGTCTGTCCTCCGGCCCTTCCTGCCCTGCCCCTGCTCTCCTGCTTCCCCGTTGGAGAGGGGCACTGGGAGCTGGGGCGGGGGGCGGGGGCAGAGCGAGCTCCTTCCTGGCGGCAGTCCCACGGCCACAGCTCTCCTGCAGCCGCCACCTCTGGCCTGCGCTTGCTTCTGTCGCCCGGCCCTGGCTGCATCACCGCCCCTGCGAGGTGCTCCTGGCCTCGGCCACACTCCTGCAGCAGCCCCTTCACCCAGCACTCCTGGAACCCCCGGGAACAGTCAGTAGCTCCTGATTGCTGCCAGGCCTCTGGTGGACAAGACAGTCTGTGTTGATCCCACTCGGCGTGAACAAAAATATTCCTGTGCCTGGAAGTGTCTTCGAAGTACACAGTAAACTTGTAGTTTAGCCACGTAAATATTCTGTCAGGAAGGATATTATTTGGGGAATCATAAATTGTAAATGGTCAGCTTTTCTAGCAACTTCTTTATGTTCTTTCCCTTTTTTTCTTTCTTTTTTTCTTTTTAAATTATGATACAAAGAAATTCATTTCATCTCTCTGTTTCCTCTGCAACCATGTCTGACTCTCAAACCAGAAGATAATCAGATTTAACGTAGAGATTAGAGGAACTGTCTGGTCACCTCTGGTCCTGAGCCGCACTGGCCAGAGCGGATCAGGATGAGTCCCCAAACAGGCTGCCAACAGGTAGGCAGGAGGTGCCCGGACTCCCTCCACGTGCTGTTCGTTACTAATTGTCCCCAGGAAGTAGGTCATTCTGACTCCTAGAAGTTTGGCTGCCGGGTTAGTGTAAGCGTGCTTAGAAATGATTACATGTCACTTACTGACCGGTGATATTAACCGAAGAGGGCTCAGCCTAAGAAAGGCACGTGCCGTCAAGAGTGGCACGTATCAGCGTGAGTCTTCCTTGGCAGTCGTCCCTCAGTGTTGTGGGGTTTGGTTCCAGGACCCCCATGGATACGAGACCCGTGACGCTCACATCTCCTGTATAAAAGGGCGTAGTATTGGCATGTAACCCGCCCACATCCCCCGTGTCCCTGACATCATCTCTAGATCACTGACAACAGCTAATACAATCTAAGTGCCACGTGACTCTTTGCCGGTGCAAGGCAAGTCCAGGTTTTGCTTTTTTGAACTTTCAGGAATTTTTTCTGAATATTTTCAGTCTGAGGTTGGTTGAGTCCTTGAATGCGGAACCTGTGTATATGGGGGGAAGGAAGGGGGAGTGGGAGCGACTGTACTCAGTCATCAGTGGGGAGAAGCTAACAGGAGCATAACAGATCTGCTTTCTATTTTCAGTTAGGAAAGAAGCCACTTTTGAAAAGACTTACATTTACTAAAAAAATGAATAATTAAGATGGTGGTAGGTTTTGGCTTCATTTTTAATGGTGATGTGGTTTGAAATATAGAAAACATATCTTAGTATAAGAATCCTAGCAAGAGCCGAAGGCTTTTTATGTGATACATTTTACTATTTTTAATCATTTGTGGAGCACTTCATATTTGCAAAGTACTGCAAATAATTTTATTACACATTTAAATGCTTTATTAGTGGTGGGTACCTATATATATAGTGGATATAAAATAAGATAGGAGTCTTTGCTGTGTAATAACTATTTCTTATTTGTTTCAAAAATACATAAATATCCATGATCAGATAGTCTCATTAATATATTTCTGCTCCCAGACACCTTCTTTCTGGGACGGTGTCAACGGGCTCCTTATCTCCTAGAGCTAAAGTCCCCCGCACACCCACCCCAGAAAAAACCCTCTCCCCTCGTGCTTTAGCTGCCGTACTTAGTACTTGGTACACATCTGTACTGGGTAGAAAAAATGATGTGTTATTTCTACAGGCATTAGTGTGGTTCCTGCACATCAGGTGAGAGTCGGGGCCCCATCACATGAGGCAGAGGTGGACAAGCCACCACCCGTTCCTAGACCAGGACGTAAAGGCTGCGTTTGCGAGGCTGCTGTCCCACCGGGTGGGTGTTCAGCCTGTCCTTGAGTCCCAAACCTCTCTTCCTCATTTTACAAACAGCATGTTCTTACTGCAGAAAAATGGAAGAGAAATTGATTGCGTAAACCACTGTTGGTTAAAATCTTAGTTAGTATGTACTAACATTTTTTTGAAGTATATTTGATTTACAGTGTTGTGTTAGTTTCAGGTGTATAGCATAGCAATTCAGTTATATATATATATATATATATATATATATATATATATATATATATATACACACACACATATATGTGTGTATATATATTCTTTTCCATTATAAGTTATTACAAGATATTGAATAGAGTTCCCTGTGCTATACAGTAGGTCCTTGTTGGTTACCTGTTTTATGTATAGTAGTGTGTATATGTTAATCCCAAACTCCTAATTTATCCCTCCCACCACTTCCCCTTTGGTAACCATAAGTTTGTTTTCTACGTCTGTGAATCTATTTCTGTTTTGTATATAAGTTCATTTGTATCATGTTTTTTTTTAGATTCCACATATAAGCGATACCATGATGGCATTGTGTACTAACATTTAGTTTAGTATGTGTGTGTATACATGCAGTGTGTCTCTGTGTGAATGTGGATAGATACGTGTATGTATTTGTGTTATACAAACACAATTCCGTATTACAGTTGACCCTTGAACAACACGGGTGTGAACTGCGTGGATCCACTTACACGTGGATTTTTTCCTGCAGGTCCTGGACCCAGTCCTTGGATTATTTCTTTAGGATCAATCCTAGGAGGAGAATGACTGGGTCAGAGTAGGGACAGTTCTGAGACATATTAATACAGACTATTAATACATATTTTTCAGAAACAGGATAGCAGTGCACCTTTACCAGTACCATGTGCATGTACTTGCTTTCATGTCTCCTTGTCTGCCCTGACTTGTTCTTTTTAAAAAATTGTTTTTTCTCATTTCTTAGGCTAGCAATGGCATTTGCTTTTTTTAATCTTTTTTCTTTCTTTTTTTTTGGGGGGGCGGTGGGAGCTGTTGAAGGTCAACTCACTAGTAAATTGTGATTTGCATCTCTTCCATTACTAATGTATTATTTTTTTTACTGCCTTTTATAGTTCTGTGACTTCACTATTTCATGTTTCACAAATCTTGGAGCATCTATATGTGATAAGGGCCACAGTAAAGAAATACTGTTAGAGGCTAAAACCAGTGCCCTAGACAAGGCCACTGCCCCAGGACCTCACCCAGAGGAGGAGACAGGACACAGTCGCAGTTGACAGTTACCTGGAATGCGAGGCTGTCTTTTATGCGGGCAGGATGGGTGAGCTGGACCGCACCCTAGAGCAGTGTTTCCCAACCCACTTTTCAGTACTGGCGCCTGAGGGACGTTGTTAGACGTTTCCCTAATTGCTCACCACCACCCTGAGCCCTCAGGAAGCTAAAGACTAGGGAGTCAGGTTTTAGGTTGGGTTACCCGTTGTCCGGAAGACCCAAGTCCCATCCCCTGTGTGTGTGTGTGCCGGTGGGCGCTTCTGGTTGTTCTCAGTGCCTTTTTAAAGGATCCCTGCTTCTTTCAGACCCCGCCCCTCCCCCTACTCCTCAATGAATGGCCTCCCCTCCCCATCCCCAGACCGAAGCCTTCCCTTCCCGCCGGGCACTCGCCTCCGGAGGTCTGCGGTCAGAATCCTTCCCCGACCACAGACAGCTCTCTCCTTCCTTCCCAGCGGGCAGTCGGCCTGTCTCCAGCTTGGTCCGCCTTTGCTGTGTAAGGCTCCGAGTATTTGGTTAGAAACGAGCACTGAGTCTCGCTGTCCCTGGCGCTGCCCCCGGGAGCTTGGCGACTTGCAGACCCCGGAGCTGCCTCCTCGCTGCCCGCCGCGGCTCGTTTACCTCCCATCTCGTGGATCCGACCTCCACCCGCTCGCGTCTCCTCTCTGCTCCCAGGACGCCACCTTCCTTCATTCTGGCTCTGTGTCCCCGCCTGGCCGACTGGACGGCCCCTCCTCCCTGCCCCGGCCGCTGCCCACACCCTCCACGGGCAGTCCTCCCACGTTCCGTCTCGGGCGGGCACAGGCCACACGCCAGCTGCTTATGCTTCTTTCCCTCTGACTATCTCAGAGGCCCAGATGGTCACCCAGTCTTGTCCCCCTGCCCTCTGCAGCCCACAGGCTGCTACAGGCCACCTGCAGCTGTGCTTTTCAGGCTCGGCACTGAGGGCAGTGGGGCTTGGTTTTGGGTTTTGGGTTTTTCTGTTTTGTTTTTTTTTGACTTTCCAGTCTTTAGCAGACTAAAACTCTTGTAAAATTCAATATCCATTAATAATAATGAGAAAAATGAGATGTACCACATACAAGCCCCTTTTTGTTACTGTTTTATTCAACAGACATCTCATCCTGTAGAAGTTTCTCAGCCTCTGGGCCTTTCTCGCTGTGGGCCAGTCACAAGCCGTTGAGGGGGCATGGTCCACAGTCCCTCCAAGGTGGCAGCGGCCACGTGTCCTGTCAGGACCACGGAGTATCCTGGGCCCTGCGGGCCGCTCGGTCCCCCGGCAGCAGATGAGCGCCCCCCCCCTCGGAGGGTGCACAGAGCCGCCTGGAGCCTGCGGAAGGGGCCAAGCGGCGGTGGGTGTGGTCCACAGGCCGACGTGGGGTCTGGAGGACTGGGTACCCTCCCGAGTGCTGCGGCGACATCTGCATGGCCCCTCAGATTCACTCTTCATCACGGCAGGGGCTGCTGTTTCCAGAATGTCGCCATGCTCTTGAAAGCCTGCGCAGGGGCCTGGCCTTCCCTGCCCCCGTCCTCACCTGTGCTGCCCACCCTCCCCTGCCCCCCTCCCTCGGGCCACAGGGCCTTCCCTCCTGCTCCTGTGCTTCCCGGCTGCTCACACCTGCCCTCCTCACTGGGTCATCCCTCAGTCGCTCTCAGCTGAAGTCCTTTCCTGGGAAGACTGCCCCGTGCGCTCTGTTGCGATCTAGTGTCACCGGCAGGAGGGGTCAGCGTGTGTGACGCAGGCGGGCAGGAAGAGGCCGTCACCAAGCCCTGCACACGGGACCCACTGAGATGTATACACAGAGCTGGTCCGAACTCAGCAGAACACCCTTCCCTGTCCCTTTCCACGTTTGCAGCCCAAGGAGGATATACACGGCCGCTGTTACCATAGAAAGGGATTATTGTGCTGAATTTAGACCGGAGAAAGCATCTGAAGATAGTTTTAGTATAAATTATCTTAACCGGCCTAAAAATATTTCTGAGCTACCCACCAGAACGTGGAAGTCCTGTGTTCCTGGAAATCATTTCTGTTGTACTTTGTACCATTTCGAGGGAAGCGGCTCCAGTCCGGTCTCAGGATGGACCAGTGGCTCTCAGAGCTGGACAGCATATGGCCCTGGAGCAGGAGGCCTGACACTGCGCTGTTTCTGTGCCAGTCTTCTCATCGTGGAAAGAAAAAGCTGCAAGATGTATTTTAAGAAATCAGGTTTGCGTCATCCTGTTACAGTTGCAGCTTGCTGACAGGAATCTGATAGCTGGCGCCGGCTGTCGGGCCAGTGAGGAAAATAATGCGAGAGGAAAGTGTTGAGAAGCCCATGCAACGCTGAGAGAGCACTGCACGCTGCTGAGAGAGCACTGCACGCCGCTGAGAGAGCACTGCACGCCGCTGAGAGCGGCTGGAATCCAGACGCTGACCCCGCGGGTGCTGGCGGGCATGCGGCCAGCGGGCTCCGTTCTCTGCTGGTGGGAGCAGGAGGTGTGCACGGCCTCGAGGGCCCGTGTACAGCCAGAGGATCCTGCCATCCAGTCCGGCAGTCCTGCTCCTTGCTGCTTGCCCAGAGGATTTCAAGCTCACGTCCGCACGAAAGCCCGCACTTGCGTGTTCATAGCACCTTTATTCATCGTGGCCAAAAACTGGACGTGGCCAAGGTGCCCTTCAGCAGGTGAATGGGTGACGGTGGTTCGTCCAGATGCTGGAATATCACTCGGCACTAAAAAGCCATGACCTGTCGGGTCAGGAGGAGCCGTGAGGAGCCCGAGGTGCCCGTGGCTGGGGAGGGCAGGCGGCTTGCGCTAGGGCACACGACCAGTTCACCGTGGAGCCTGGACTCGTGCCGCACCAACGTCCTTCCCGCCCCGGTTGCAGTAAGCGGGCTGGGCACGCACACATGCACGCACGCACACACGTGAGAGAGGAAGAGGAGGAAGGAGGGTTCCTCCACGAGGAGCTGGTCCTTGCTGACTGCGTCATAGAAAGAAATGTGAATTCTGACTGAGGAGACAACAGGCTGGACACGCTCCCCCCGCACCCCCGGCTTCTTGTTCAAGAAGCACTTCGCAGACGCAAAATCACTCAGTGCGTCCTTGAAAACAGCAGTTTACTGCCCCCCTTCCTTGCTGGAGCCAAGGTTAACAGGTGCGAAGATGTGTGTTCACCCCCTGCTCCGGCCCCTGCCCCGCCTCTGCCCTGCGGGCTGGGATGTGCGCCGACGCGGCGCGGGTGGTGCTTCTGTCGGGAGAGCCTGCGTCCAGCACCCACTTCCAGCTTCTTAAAGGGTCAGACGTTCCCTCTGGCGATGCTTCCCCACCCATTTGCCTGGTGGCCCTCCTTTCTGTGTCGCGTCAGGGCAGAGACGGGCACGGTGAGGCCGAGTCCCTGAGCCCGTGTGTCGGTGTCAGCCAGCGTTCCTGTGGTTCTAGTTATAACATGAAGCGCTGCGTGTGGATACACGGCCTAGAGCATGTTGCGTCGGCGTAGTTCATTGATTTGTTTTTCATATTGAGAACACAGAATCATGTTAAACATATAAACCACTACAGTCAGTCACACACAGACCTTAGATACAGATATATCCAACACACAGATTAAAATTAAATATTTGATTGTAATTTGATAAAAATCACAAGGTAGAGGTGTCTTGCTAGAAAGGAAAGCAGTCTTACGGATTTGTGGTCGGGGAGCTCTCGACAAGAATTCTTCCCCCGCGCTCTGTCAGGGGTTAACTGTTAAGGTACTCTCTGTCGCTCGTCTTGAAGCGCGTCTCCGGTTCGGCCCCCTTCCTGCCTAACGCCCGTCCGGCCTTCGCGTCTGAGCGGCCGAGCCCTTGGTGACGTGTCCCCGTGTCTTTCAGAGCTGCAAGAACTGGAGGGCAGCCGTGGACCTGTGCGGGCGGCTCCTTACGGCCCACGGCCAAGGCTACGGCAAGAGCGGGCTGCCGACCAGCCACACCGCCGACTCCCTGCAGGTACCGCCCTGATGCTTCTCGGCTTCCGCAGCGTCTGGGGGCTGGAAGGGCCTTAAATTCTTCAAGAGGGAGGAGCGCGGAGAGTAGAGTTCTGAACGACAGGAAGCTCCTCTCACGAGGAGCAGCTGCAGAAGCCCTTCAATTCCCACCTCTCCACGGGGCATTTGCTAACTTTTATTCGAAATTCTATGGGAACCCGCCCCCCCCAAATCAAACCAGCCTCCAGATGCTCCAAGTCCGTGCAGAGCTGGTGGGAGGAGGGACCCTGGAGACCTCCGGGCGCAGCGGTCTGGGCCGTGCTCCTGTTTCTCCGTCTGCCAGCCGGGAGCTGGCGGGGGGCGGTCAGGAGCGCACGGCCCACGTTACTCGCGCCGCGTCCCCCGGCCTCTGGCCCAAGCGGAGGAGGTTTTCCTTGCTCATGTCTGAAGCCCGTCCCCACGGCCAGGGTGGCCCTCCCCAGACACGGCTCCGCTTCTCGCGTGAGCCGACCCCCGCTCCCTCTTCATGGTCGTCCCACAGACTGCCGCCACCTTCCTGCTCTGCAGCTGCGAGCCCCGCCCGCCACCCCCAGGTTACAGGCGGCGCCCCCAACTGCCGTGCACTGCGGGCCGGAGCAGGGCGGCCTTCGCTCGGCGCGGTGCCCGGCTTTTCAGTCCGGCCCTTGCCACGTGGTCACTGCTTTTACACCTCGTTTCTCTCCGTGGTGGAACGAGGTTGACTTGGGTCACTTCCGAGGCCCCAACCCTGCCCTCTCACGTGGCTTCCGCTGGTTTCCTGAAGGTGCGTGGGTTCTGGCCACCGGAACCGACTGCACCCCCCATGCCCCTCACCCCGGAGATGCCACGCCCTTCGCCGCTCCCCCCACACACACAGCTCCGCCGCCCGCTCCCCCTGCCCTCGCCGGCCGACCCCCTCGGTCCGTACTGGCTCCTCCTTCACCACAACCCCTGGATTCTGCTCTCCTTCGGGGAGGGGGTGTCTCTTTTTAAATCCATTTTTATAAACCTGTAATTACGCAAACGTGCTAAGAAAGATAGATAGTTTAGCCCTTGTTTTAATGTATTTGAAATCGAGCTCTGATATCAATTTAAAAGGGAATAGGAATCTCTGAACCTGCGATACGTAGATAACCTATTATTTCAATTATATTTTGTGTTTTTAGCTTTGGTTTGTGAGGCTGGCGCTGCTGGTGAAGCTGGGCCTTTTCCAGAATGCCGAGATGGAGTTTGAGCCCTTCGGGAACCTGGATCAGCCAGATCTCTATTACGAGTACTACCCTCACGTGTACCCTGGGCGTAGGGGTAAGGCTCTGGGTTAACGTCAGTGCTTTTGCATGTGCTTTGCTTTGCCTGCACTTACGTATCCAGTCCTGGTCATCAGATGAGCGGCCCGCAGTGAGCCTTGACCTACAGGGTGACCTCGCTCTGGCTCCTGAACACACTGACCTGGACAGACTCACTGACACATCCGTCTGCCCATTCCGCAGCCATTTCTCGGGCACCTGCTGTGCCATGGCACTAAGATCTGGTATGAGGATTAGGTGGTGACATTCAGACTGTGCTCCGGAGTAAAAAATAATCTCGTATCATGACTTAGTGCAAACGTACACACAGAAATGAAACAGAGACAGACAGTCATGCAGCAATTCTTATTCTGTGCCATTTTCTCCTAATCTCCATTCTGATTTATTTAATTTATTTAAAAGTCTGGTTGCAGCCCACCAATGGGTCAGGACCATCATTTGGAAACACTGGGCTGCAGCGTGGGGTAGTTGTCGGAAGGTGGCCAGAAATAAGACTTGAGGAAGGGAGAGGGCCGGTTACGAAGAGCCTCCTGGAGCAGTCTTGAGGTAGAATGAACATCTCTTGGTGGAGAACCTTGTAAATATGTTTGAAACCCATCAAATGTTTGTATTAAATGTAAAACAATTTGGAAGGACCTCTGAGAGGCAGCATAAGCATGGGTACTGAAAGCCCGGGCTCTGGAGCCAGACTCCCTGTTAAATCCTGGCCCCTCCTCTTACTCGTGTGTGACCTTGGGCCAGTGATTCTGCATCTCTGCCCCGGTGTCCTTATCGGTACAACACGGGTGGTAACCGTGCTTCTTCCTGGGGAGTCATGAAGAGTAAATGAGGTCGTATGTGTAAGGCGCTTAGAAGTGGCCGCACGTAGTAATCACTGCACTGGCTGTTTTTCTTATCTGTTCTTAATTCACGAGTGACACACCGTAGATCGCTGCCATCTTTTGTAAGATTGGCTGGTCAGCGTCTGTTGGATGCAGCAGTGGAGCAACAAAGAAAGGTCCTGGTTGCCAGGAAATGCAGAGCTTGATTGAGGCAGAAAATATAAAAACAGGACAAGAGACTACAAAAGCCCAATTAATAATAAAGATGGTAATTTTTGTAGAAGTTTCAAAAAATGAAATCAACATCTTCCTTAACTTGGTAGGTAAATGATGAACTAAAAAGACTAGAAGTGAAAACACGTTTCTCAACTTCTTTTTGTGTTGTTTTTCTTTAAAACTCAGATCCTGTTTCTTTGGGGGACACAGGGAAGGTTGGGGGGTTAGGCTTTCTTAGTCCTCAGTGCTTTATCCTTCGTCATCTTCACTTTTCACGTAATGGGAGTTGGTCTGTATTGCCCTGAGTTTTCCCAGGCTTGAAGGAGGATTTTCTTTTTTTTTTTTTTTTTTTTTTAATTATTTTTTAATTTATTTATTTTTGGCTGCATTGGGTCTTCATTGCTGTGCACAGGCTTTCTCTAGTTGCGGCGAGCAGGGGCTACTCCTAGTTGCGGTGCGTGGGCTTCTCATTGTGGTGGCTTCTCTTGTTGTGGAGCACGGGCTGTAGTCACACAGGCTCAGTAGCTGTGGCTCGTGGGCTCTAGAGCGCAGGCTCAGTAGTTGTGGTGCACGGGCTTAGTTGCTCTGCAGTATGTGGGATCTTCCCGGACCAGGGCTCGAACCCGTGTCCCCTGCATTGGCAGGCGGATTCTCAACCACTGCGCCACCAGGGAAGCCCTTGAAGGAGGATTTTCAATGTGAGTTACTGTTAGACTTTTAGCCTCACTAGTGTAAAAATTCTTTTTCTTCTTTTTGACTAAAGGAACTCACCCCTTGTAGAAAAGTGGGGAAAAAAGTAGGTTTTAAAACCTACAACAGGGCAGAAATCAGACCGGTTGTCTTGATGAGGTTGGCTCGACTGAGTGGAAGTGAACCAGCCGTGCTATACCGCTCAGAGTCAGGAAGGGGGCGGCAGGGCCCCCGTCCCAAATTTGTGAAACTTCTTACCACCCAGTGGCCTGTCGGGTCCAGCTAGTCTCCGGAGGACCAGGCGAGAAGGGCCCAAAGCCAGGAGCCCTGGTGAGCAAGCGTTCAGGGGTGTGGCCCCAGCCGCAGTGGTGGCTCCACGGGTTTAGATGTGGGTGGGAGGCCCCCGGGCCTTGCTCACCCGCCCGCGCTTCCTGCTCTGGGGCCCCGTGGTGTCTGCACAGGGCAGGCAGACCTGTCCGCCTCCTGTCTTGGAAGGTCACCCTCCCACACTTGTGCCAGGAAGCCCGCAGCGCTGGGGAGCGGGGCTGTCTCCGCCCTCTCGCTCCGTAAGGCTCGTCCGTGCGTCCGGCGTTGTAGGGGAGTTCACGTCCCCCCGTGCTTGTCTGTAGAGGCCCAGCATCCCCTGGTTGTCCAGGGGCCGCTCCCCCAGCGTGGCAGGTCCTGCGCTCCTTTCTCGCCTGCACTTCCTAGCCATTGTGGTCCGTCCCTTCCGCAGAAGGCGATTTGCAGGCTTCCACCTTAAATGAGGGTGTGTCTTTGTTGCCACTTCTTAATGGTGGAAGGGTGTTTGATGGAAAGGCTAAAGGCGTGTTGCATGGGGAAGTGTGGGGCTATTTCTGTTCAGTAAGTTCTCCCTGGCAGCCTTGATAATCAAGAGACGGCTGTTCCCATGCTTCTGGAAAGGAGCAGCTATGTTTCCCTTCAGCATAGGAGAAACATGTTTCTTCGCTCCGTGCCTGACTGTGGCCTGATGGCTCCCACGGCCTCCCCCCGACCCCCGGGCCTGGTCACGCTCGCGGCAGAGCGCGGGACCCTCCGCCGGGTCCGGGGATCGGCAGCTGGTGCCGACAGGTGTTTTGTCTGCTGCTGACAAAAACTCAGAACTCTGAGCGCGCAGGCCATCGGCCAGTGGCTCTGAACTACAGGTACTCTGTCCTGTGGCCACCGCGGCCCTGCTCTCTCTCCTCGCGGACGGGGGTTCATGGAGGTGACGCCGAGCTTCCTGCGAAATGAGGAATCGGGTCCTCGGGTCCAGCTGTAGAACTCTGTCATCCTTTCCCTCAACTCTTAGAACATCTCGTCCTAAGGATGTGCACACTGAACGCAGGCTTCTGATTCTGCCTGGAATTAAATTGCACTGGGGTAGGGATAAAGTGGAGCTAGTGGCCCTGCATCATTAAGCGGCTAATTTAAATTATGAAGTAGACGTAAATCATACGTACATTTGAGCTAAAGTGTGTTAACATTCATCCATAGTGATATGCTGAATGTTTACTCATTTTTCTTCTCATTTTGTGGTGTAACAAGCCTAAATGGGAGCTTTTGATTCATTCATTTCATTTTAGCTTCCAGTATATAAGCAAAGCAGGTCATTAAAATGTGCTTTTAAAAGGAAGCTATAATGATATAAACAAATAACGTTTATGAATGAGCTTTAATATATTTTATTTAAATATTGGGCATAATTTTTACCCATTCAGAATATTCATAACAAGTAATGAATCATGAGTAAAAATCATGAAATTTTCTTTTTTAATTTTCATCTAAGAAAGGAAGAGTATTGTGGTCTTATATATCCTCTGACATTTCTAGCAGTTTTCATGGAGTTACTTTCAGGGAGTGTGTGTTTTCACACACACAGGCCGCCTTTTAATCAGTTGTTTGGAATTCTCACCCTTGTTCGCAAGAAAGAATGATGGCAGTGGTTGTTGAACAGGCCACCGGAGGCTGGAGGAGCCCCCTTCCCTGAACTCTGTCCTTGCTCGTCCCTCACCTGTGTCCTCCCTCTTTGCGCTCTCCGTCGATTGCTGCCCCCTCCTCTTTGCTGTATGTGCCTCCCTGTAATTCCAGGCCCGAGAGGTGGGGTCAGAAGCTGCTCGCATCAAGCACCTCAGGCTGCCCACAGCGTGGTGAGCAGAGCTCATTCTCAGGTGTGGGGTTTAGAAGCCCTGGCGGGGGGCTGTGAGCAGACAGCTCGCGTCTCCTCCTTGACGTGTGGTCCCCACACCCCAGCAGGACACACCCAGATGTGATACGCTAGGGTGACACTCGGCCACCGAGCTTCTCCACCTGTAGCTGTCACACAGCTCGGGAAACCCGGAGCTTCAGTGCCAGTCGTGCCAGTAGAAGATGTCAGAACAGTGGCCTGAGCCCGGAGCCTCAGCGGCACCGTGAGAACCTGTCCCCTCTGCCGGGCAAGGTTGTCTTTCCTGTCGGCGTCCCGCTGCCTGAGGGATGGCAGGCCCCTGTCTAGAACTCTGATTGTGCTTCCATCAGGGTCCTCACACACACAGTTTCGCGGAACCATATGTCACTGGGCTGCTTGAATGGTTCCCGCAGGTGGAGACGCTTGATTTTTCTGTCACTCACGTCCTGTGTACTCTCACCCATCCAATTCTGTCTCTTTTGAGAGGTCCTATGCTGGGATGCCTTCTGGTTGAATCCACTCTTTACTCAACAAAAATTAAATTTTTTTAAACGTCAAAAAAGTTTTATTAAGCACTCAGTTAACAAATACTAACATTTTTTTCATATTTACTTCAGACATTTTTTTGTAATAAACTCAAGTATTATTGATTCAGCCTTTAAAGCTCCCCATTTCCATCCCCTCCCAAGCAGCTTAGCGTGAATTTGTGTTTCCATATCATGTTTTGACATTTCCACTGCATACATACACGTACACACACACACACAATACAGAGAGAACTGCAGGCTTTTGAAATGTACATGAGGAGTGTATCTTTCTTCATTTTGCCTCTTTTTCCCACATAACATTATTTGTATCCATAAGTATCCATAAGGTGAGCAAGTAGGATCTTTCCGATTCCAGACCCTAATGAAAGATGCATTGTGGTGCGTGTTTCTCTTTGGCCACATGTTCCTGCATTTCTCTAAGGTATAAAGTAAAAGTGTCAGTGCCAGGCTGTGTGGTGGTTGTATTTTCAATCTTACAAGAAATGGTCAAATTACTTTCCAAAGTAGTTATACTAATTTAGATTCCCAAAACCAGTGTATTCAAGTTTTTGTTTCCCCACTTGTCAATAAGTCTTGTCAATAAGACTTCTATCTGGTGGGTCTGAAATTCTACCTCTCGTTACATCTTCTAGGGTTAAATGGCTTTTGTGTGTTACTGGCTGTTGCAGTTTCCTCTGAGGGGACCCACTCCTTCATAATCTTTGCTCACGTTTCCATTGGGTTATTTTGTGTTATTGATTTGTTGTAGTTCTTTACATATTTTAGGTATTTAATCCTTTATTTGTTATGAATCTTGCAAATATCTTCTCCCATTCTGGGAAATATTGTTTCTAACCCTAAAAAAATACCAACATAACCTTTTTGTCAGCTTAGCAAGGGTCCCCCACGCTCCCTGCCCACGTCGTCTTTGGCCCTGAAGACAGACGCCCCTGTACCACCCTACACAGCCCGTGGGGCATCCACCCCTCCCTGGAAGCCTGCTCCCACCTCAGCGCCCCGGGAGGAAGCGAGAGGGTCACGGATGCCAGCCTTTTCCCCAATTAAGTGTTTTGGGATTTGTTTGTCTTTAATGTTGACAAGTTCAGAATTACTGTTCCTGTTAAGGCTTTAAAGTACCTTTTCAAAACCCTTCATGTTGTTTCTCTTTTGAGAGCCATTCTTCATATGTTTATAATAGCCTTCTCCTTTTAATTTGCTTTTAATCAAATTATTTTTGATATTGTAATTGTTACACTAAAACAGATTGCTTCTTCTCCTGTTGGCTTTGTATTCTTGAGAAGTGTTGAGAGGAATTATATCCATGGATAATATTACGAGATCATTCACTGTGTTTTTTTATGAACGTCTTGCTTTGGTCTGGTGCCTTTGTTACAGTTGATAACCAGTGTTGATACATTATTATTAACATTACATTTGGGTTCACTCTTTAAGTTATGCATATTCATTGAAATTTTATCTTCAAAACAGATGAAATGTCCGTTCCTGATGTCGTTAACATACCCATTCCTGATGGAGTTCTTTTCAGCCTCTTGTAGGACACTAAGTTTTCCCATCCCAGCACCATCTTTTCTGTCTGTCGTTGGAATTCTGTCTCCTGTTTGAAAGAAAGCGTAATGTTGGAAGTGAGCTTTGGGCTGTCAAAGTGCACCTCTGCGTGGGACGGTTCACTCCAGCTTTCTCTGCACCTGGAGGAAAACTGTGAAGCCACAGATCTCTCTGTTAGAAATGAAAAACATTTTGATTGTTGTTTAAGAAACGCACAGATAGCAGTGCCTCTTCTGATACTAAATTCAAATCTGTGTATTTAGTTTAAGTTATTAGAGCTATAATGATTTCATGTGAAGTCTTATTTCAGAACTTAATCCTTATGAATTACCGAGTCAAACTAAAGCTGATGAGACAGACACACTCTGATTGACCCTCTGGCTCCCATCAGCTCCCTCCCCGCCTGGGTCAGCAAAGCTGAACTGTCGCTGGGTCTTCAGTCCTTTTCTGCCCTCCCTCCAGAGTCATGCAACTCACGTTTCTAGTTCTCAGACTAAATTCAGAAACTTTTTATCAACACATAACCATACATGGTGGTTCAGGATTGTTCAGCACATTTCAAATGTCTTACTTGTTTTCCATGAGAAAATTAACTCACCTCTCAGAGTTAACATCTGCTGCTTAGGTTAGATTTCCAGTTTACTTTCCTCGGTGCCAGAACTCTTCAGAGTTTATCACTTCAAGCATATTTTCCTCGATCTGAGAAGGCTGGTTAGTAAATCCTACAGCTTTTCAAGTTGCTCACTCCCCTAATGAACTCTGGCATTTCCAGTCTTTCCCGGAACAGATGGTTAAAGGAGACGAAAATGTTCAGTTCGGGGCGCCACCTCTATCGTCAGGACACCCGAGTGAAGCCTCCTGTAACCCGTCTCAGGCGAGAAACGTGGGAGACACGTGCGTTCCCAGCGCCACCTGCATCAGACTCAGCGTTTCAGACTCTTGCAGAGGCAGTATGGACCCTCCTGAATTCCCCTTCCTGCCTCAGGGCTCTGGGGCAGCCCCGAATTACCCCTTTAATAATAAGTCGTCTAGGACTCGCTCAGGCTGGTTTTCTGTTTTCAGATGCAGCCTTGGAGTTGGAAGTGTCTCGTTGAGGGTTGTTTTGTGGCGGGTGAGGGACTCTGCGCTCTCCGCCAGGCACGGGCGTCCCCCGACCTGTGTCCTCACGGCAGAGCAGAGGAAGCAGGGGCTCCGCTCTGCTTTTATTTGCATTTCTTTAAAACAAACAAAAGCAGGAAAGGCCTGAGTTACGTCGAAGCAGTTTCTGCTGTTTTATTGGCGAGAGTGTGGGGTTTGCTTGGGGACAGCGGTCACATCCCCTTCGTGTGTACATCCAGCGCCTGTGCTTGCCTTTGGCACCTGAAACCCGCTGAGTAACTGGCTGTTAACCTGTTCAAGCTGGGATTAATAGACAGCGTTTCTCCAGCTGCTTTTCTTGTTCTGGCTGTATGGACAGTATATTTCTCTAGAGAGGGGCATTTCTCTTTCTGACGTGTCATGAGGCTGTGTGTGTGCTTCCCTCTCGATTTCTGCTCTTTGAGATTTTTAAGCAGTATGAGACCTTCCCAGTGGTACCAAGAGAGAAGCGGGGGAAGCTGTTTCCCACTTTAGCCCTGGCTTTCTCCCAGACACCCCCAGGAGAGCCACGGGCAAGGGGGAGGTGGCTAAGGAGGACCGGTGCTGGCTCTTCCTCTTCCTGCTCTCGGCCATCTGGATAGAGTCCCAACTCCAGATGCGAGTCACAGGGAGGCACGTGGAGCGTCACCTGTCGCCGGCGTCTGCCTGCGTCCACCTCCCAGAGCTGTGGGAGTCTGGTCCAGCACAGACAGGCTCTGGTGGAAAGCTCGACAGTTTGCGACAGGGATGTCTGTTACTCCATAGAAGATGGTGCCTGGAGAGAAGACGGTGTGAGGGCCCAGAGCAGACAGAACTGCAGGCACGTTCTTTTGGTCTTCCAAAAGGTCTTTGTTCTGTCTGCGTTAGTTAGGACTTCCAGTACTATGTTCAGTAGGAGTGGTAAAAAGGGGAGGGACATCTCGGCGTTATTCAGGACCTTAGGGGGAAAGCATCTAGTTTCTCACCATTGATTATGTTTTTAGCTGTAGGTTTTTATAGATGTTCTTTATCAAATTGAGGACGTTTTCCTCTATTCTTAGTTTGCTGAGAGTTTTAATCATGAATGGGTGGTATATTTTGTCAAATGCTTTTTCTGTTTCTCTTGATTTATTGTGTGATTTTTCTTGTTTATCTTGTTTGATGTGATGGGTTACGTTAATTGATTTTTGAATGTTGAACCAACCTTGCATACCTGGAATAAATCCCAGTTGGTCATGGTGGATAATTTCTTTTATACACTGTTAGTTTTGATTTGCTAATTTTTTGTTGGATTTGATTTAGTTGGATTTGACTTGCTAATTTTGTTGAGGATTTTTGTATCTATGTTCATCTACAGTTTTCCTTTCTTATAATACTGATTTTCTCCTGATTTTTCTATAAGGGTAATGCTGGCCTCATAGAATGAATCAGGGGGCGTCCCCTCCACTTCTGTTTTCTGGAAGAGATTGTCGAGAATTGGTGCCAGTTCTTCCTTAAATGTTTTATAGAATTCACCAGTGAAACCATCTGGGCCTGGGCCTGGTGCCTTCTACTTTTGGAAGGTTATTATTTATCAATTTCATTTCTTAAGTAGATATTGGCCTATTTAGATTGTCTATTTCTCCTTGTATGAGTTTTAGTAAGTGGTTTGTGTCTTTCAAGGAATTGGTCCATTTCATCTAGGTTATAAAATTTGTTGACATAGATTTGTTCATAATATTCCTTTATTTTCCTTTTAATGTCCATGTGATCAGTAGTGATGACCCCTTTTTCATTTCTGATATTAGTAATTCATGTCTTCTCTCTTTTTTCTTGGTTAGCCTGGCTTGAGTTTTATAAATTTTATTGATTTTTGTCAAAGAACTAGGTTTGGATTTTGATGATTTTCTCTATTGATTTCCCATTTTCAATGTCATTACTTTCTGCTCTAACTTTTCTTTCTTTTCTTCTGCTTTTATATTGCTTGTTTTTCTCTGATATCCTACAGTAGAAGCTTAGATGATTAATTTTAGGTCTTTTAAATACAGGCATTTAGCACTGTAAAATTCCCTCTTAGCACTGCTTTTGCTGCATCCCACGAATTTTGATAAGTAGTATTTTCATTTTCATTTAGTTTGAAATATCTTCATATGTTCTTTTAAATGCAGAAACTTCCCCAGGTCCATGGGCAATTTCCAGGGCAAAGAGCAAGTAACTCCTGGCCACCTTGTCATATATTCAGCTCATTTATAAATTGGGCTTGGGAACTTCCACAGACGTTTTGTTTCTGCATTTATCTTATAAAGCTTAAAGTGTTCTGGAGATTCTCTCCCTGCAGGTAAATTCTAAACCATGTGGGAACGACTATTGCCTGTTCTCTGTTTGATGTATAGGGATGAAAGACACAACTTACGTGTGACTTACCATGTTAGCGCAATCCCATTTTAGTGATGCCGGTGGTCAAGAAATGGTTCTTTCTAGGAAGCTGAAATGACTGATACCATGATGTCAACTCAGTCATCTGTCTTCTTCAGACGTGGCAATTATTTAGTGTCATCAAAAAAACACAAAATTCAAACATTTAAATTCAATAATTGTCATCTTCCTTTTCTCTAGGCTCACAATCACAATAGAAGCTATTTTCCATAGTATTCCTTAGTTTTGTTTGTCCTTTTGACCTTTCTTCTTCCTATCCTTACTGAAGACCATAGAGCATAGTACAATTTTTCAAGCTAAGAAGCACAAACATGAAGCCACCTCAGTGTGGCACATGGTAGACCCTCGCTGATGGTTGCTGGATGGATGATGGACGGACTGAGGCACAGAGAGGCTGAGCAGCTTGCAGCTGTCACACAGCTTGCTTCTAACCATCTTTAAAGTGTAGTCCAGGGACTTCCCTGGTGGCGCAGTGGTTAAGAATCCACCTGCCAATGCAGGGGACACGGGTTCGAGCCCTGGTCCAGGAAGATCCCACATGCCACGGAGCAACTAAGCCCGTGCACCACAACTACTGAGCCTGCGCTCTAGAGCCCGCGAGGCACAACTACTGAGCCCATGTACCACAACTGCTGAAGCCCCCGTGCCCTAGAGCTCACACGCCGCAACTCCTGAGCCCCGTGTGCTGCAGCTGCTGAAGCCCGCACGCCTAGAGCCCATGCTCCGCAACAAGAAGCCACCGCAGTGAGAAGCCCGCGCACCACAACCAATAGTAGCCCCCGCTCGCTGCAACTAGAGAAATCCCGCACGCAGCAACGAAGACCCAATGCAGCCAAAAAATAAAATAATAAGAAAGTGTAGTCCAGATCTAAGTATTGAGAGGTCCCTTCTGAATCTGTGTGATTGCCCTGTGCTGGCATTGTCACATCCTTTAAACCATTCATAATCAGCACAGGCTGTTTGATTATTTGATGGCATTTATATACTTATATACTTACTATATTACGATATATACCATATTACGATATATACTTGGACAGATACATGTCCAAGTCATGTCAGAGGGGAACGTGACACTAACAGAAAGATTCCCTCACCCTGAGAGAACACAGCCACATTCAGATACTGTGTAAAAGCTCATTTCAACTGCAGTCCTTTGCGGATCACTGCTCTCATGCCCCCGGCACGCTGATGGAGGTGGCACTGCCCAGAACTCACTCCTTCCGGGGCAGCCCTAGAGGCCAGCTGCCCTGCCTGCCTTCCGCTGGGACAGCTCCGAGGTAGGACTTTCACTCCAGAGCCCCACGCGCACACGCACACACACGCACGCACACACACACAGCTCCGAGGTAGGACTTTCACTCCAGAGCCCCACGCGCGCACACACGCACACACACAGCTCTGAGGTAGGACTTTCACTCCAGAGCCCCCCGCGCGCACACACGCACACACACACACACACAGCTCCGAGGTAGGACTTTCACTCCAGAGCCCCCGGCGCGCACACACGCACACACACACACAGCTCCGAGGTAGGACTTTCACTCCAGAGCCCCACGCGCACACGCACACACACGCACGCACACACACACAGCTCCGAGGTAGGACTTTCACTCCAGAGCCCCACGCGCGCACACACGCACACACACAGCTCCGAGGTAGGACTTTCACTCCAGAGCCCCCCGCGCGCACACACGCACACACACACACACACAGCTCCGAGGTAGGACTTTCACTCCAGAGCCCCCCACGCGCACACACGCACACACACACACAGCTCCGAGGTAGGACTTTCACTCCAGAGCCCCCCGCGCGCACACACGCACACACACAGCTCTGAGGTAGGACTTTCACTCCAGAGCCCCACGCGCACACACACGCACACACACACACACAGCTCCGAGGTAGGACTTTCACTCCAGAGCCCCCCGCGCACACGCACACACACACACGCGCACACACACACACACACGTCCCGGAGTCAGACACACACACACACACACACACAGCTCTGAGGTAGGACTTTCACTCCAGAGCCCCACGCGCACACACACGTGCACACACACACAGCTCCGAGGTAGGACTTTCACTCCAGAGAGAGACACACACACACACACACACACACAAGTCCCAGTGTCAGACACACACACACACACACACACACACACACAGCTCTGAGGTAGGACTTTCACTCCAGAGCCACACGCACGCACGCACGCACACACACACACACACACACGCACACGTGTCCCGGAGTCAGGCTGACGCTCCGTCCTCGGGACCTGGGCCTGAGGTGTACCCTCTCTCATTTCCCTCCCCGGTAACCCGACCTACGCAACCTTCTACAGGAGCTCGACATCCCAAAGAAGTACAGAGAATCCATGAGTGTTCTGTTTTCTTTTACTGGAGCAGGCAGTGGTCTCTACCGTTCTACTCATTTTGTGATAATTTCTACACGATTGTGGCGTAACTGTGGAAAAGCGGTGGGAGCCAGCTTTCTCCTTTGGTCATTGTCTAGAACATACAGCTTTACAGAGAAAACCAAGACACGTTTTATAATTGGCATCATCGCACGCTTTACCAAGGTATAAGGGACTCCGTCATCGCTTCTGCTAGAACACCTGCAGAGTCCCTGCTGCGTGGGCGCTCACCCTGAGAGGGCGCTTGGTTGTGCTTAGCTATGCAAACAGACTCACTCTGCTTTGACTTTGGTTCTAGGCTCCATGGTCCCCTTTTCGATGCGGATCCTGCATGCGGAGCTTCAGCAGTACCTGGGGAACCCCCAGGAGTCGCTGGACCGGCTGCACAGGGTGAAGGCCGTCTGCAGCAAGGTAACCATCGCTCCAAGGTGGGCCGCTGTCGCCTCCCCTCCTGGTGGAGGGCTCACCCGGACTTTCCCGCCCTCACGAGAAGCACATCACGCCACCCTGTACCCTTCCCACCACTCTGCTTCCCCCTCCTGAAAGGCAGGCTGGCCTGGTTCCTTGTGACCATGCAATTCACTCTTCTTGCTGAATTATTCTGGGGGGGCGGTGGGTGGTTTTTGGCAAAGCCTGAAGCCTGAAATCTTTCTTCCCGGTATTAGTAGTAAATGAAAAGCAGGAGCGTTTCCTCTTGTGTAGAAATCACACACGTGAACACGTGCCAGGCTGCCCGACCACTCACGCACCCTGCAAAGGCTACGTGCACCTGCTTCATGTCAAACAGAGGCATCAGAGCAGTATTTAAAGAGATAATGGTTTAAAATGTTCCAGAATCAAAGCAAATTATAGTGTATCATGACAAGTGTCATTCGTAATACTGACTCCAAAGGCAGATAAGGTTCAGAAGTGCTTCCCGAGTTATTCTGGGTTATAAAGTAACAATTACGTGGAAGGCATCAAGTTGTATCAACAGAAGATGAGATTACTCCACTGAGTGATGGGAGGGAGAGATGTGGGGTTCAGAGTCTCCCCATCTCCAGGCAGCGGGCAGCCACGCCCCCGAGAGCCTCCGTCTTCAGCCTGGAAGTGAGCCTGCCTTTCCTACCCGCCTGGCAGCCTTGCTGTGTAGCTTAGCTGCAGCGTCGTCTGTGGAAGGGCTTCCAAAGCTGTAACAGCAAGCAGTTAGGAGCGGCAGCATGTGACAGGTTTTTAAACGAGGTTATTTGTACTTGTCGAGTTCCTGCTTCAGTCCCCAGCTGCTCTTGGTGGATGTTCCTGGAGCTCCCGGGGGGTCGTCTGTGTTCCCAGCAGGGAAGTGGCAGGGCTTCCGCCCTCGCAGAGTGGACGTCACAGCAGGCCACCTGACACTCTTAAGCTAGAGTCTAACACTCCTTTCCTTGACTCTTAAAGCATGGTTAAAATACAGTTGTTTCCAGAAACAGGAAAACAAAACTTGTAATTGATACTAAATCAGCGATGTTCTAAATCACACACAGATGATTGTTTTTATTGCTCTTCACTCACCTCCGTGTCACACGAGAAAGTGCATGTGAGTTCTAAGGCTTTAACCCTCAGGCTGTCTCCCAAGCCCTCCCGGCGGGCTCCACGCTCTCCCTGCGTCCCTCGGCGCCCGCCCGCCACGCCTGCTGCCACGTGGTGCTGCCCTTGACGCCACGGGCTTGGAGGTCGGACACGGGGGTGGCGGTGATGGCGGCGGTGGCCACGGGGGTGTGCTCAGTGCTCCCTCCCGCACGACGGGTGCTGTGCTCCGTGCTTTACGTTAGAGCTCCGTAAATGCTCACAACCGCTGTGCGAGGCGGTGTCATGCCTGATCTACAGACAAGGAGACGGAGCCTCCGAGGGTTAAGTGCAGCTGAGGTCCGGCCGCGAGGGGCCTGCACGAGAGCAGGTCGCCGGCTGTGAACCGGCCCCCGCCCACGCCTTGCACCCTCTGCGGGCCCAGCCGCAGCCCTGTTCCCCGCACGTGCAGCGTGCGCCCCGAAGCCTTGGAACGCGGCTTCGGCCTCTCGCGTCACCCTGCCGGTGCCAGAGAGCGCCAGCCGCACTTCCTCTGCCAAGAGCTGCTCTCAGCGGGTCAGGGGGCGGGGGGCGAGTCCAGCAGGGAAGGAGATGAGTCAGCCAGTGAAATAGTCTCTCCCAGGGTGACGCTCGCACCCGGGCCCCCCGCCTTGGCTTCCCTTCCCCAGCCTGCTCACCGGGCCTGGCCTCCTGCCCGCCCCAGACCCAGGGGGCCCAGGCTCAGCCAGCGCCCACGAGGCCTCCCAGACGCAACTGCCCGCTGGGGTGCAGCTGCGGGGTCGAGCAGGGCCCACCCGGGCCGCCCCCTGGAGTTGTCACAGGGGCTGGGGCGGGCAGGAGGCCGTGCCGGGGCTGCCCTCTGGAGCCGCCGACTGGCCAGCGCCTTGACGGCGATCGAGGGCTTCGCTCTGGGCAGGCAGCGAAACCAGGGCGTCCTTTCCAGAAGGAAAGCAGCGGTGCGGTCCACACCCCCGAAGCGCTCTGTGCCCGTCGGTTTCGTCGCGTGTGTGGCGTCTGTCGTTGCTCTGGAGGTGGTTCTTCCCAGCTGGAGGTCAGGGGTGGAGGTGGAAGCAGCGCTTGGGAAGGGGGTAAAGAAGAGAGCACGAAGGCTTCCATCCTTAGTGAGAAAGTCGGCCGAGGCCCCTCTCGGTGCTTGGGAAGCGCACACGCTTGCCGCGGGTGCAGGTGTGTGTGCAGATGTGCTCGGAGCCCACTCTTGGTCGCTGCCTCTCTAGCGCACGTCAGGTCTTCACAGGTTCAGCCCCAGCGCGGGTTTCCCAAGTGAAAGGGGACGACCTGGCGTGGCAGCTAGAGTGAGATGCGGGCGGGCCCGGGGCAGCCGGGGTGGGAGAGGAGCAGACACCTGCCACCCGGTGGCCCTCAGCCCGGTCAGCCGGCGTCCTCTCTGCAAAGGGACACACTGGGATAGAGGTCTCCCACCGCTTCCAGTCTGTGCCGCCCCGACCAAAGCAGCAGGGCACAGAGCTGGGGAGTCCCAGGGCACTGGGCTGGGGTGTGGGGACATGATGCGGGCTCCAGACGGATGTCTCGTCTCCACAGCCGTCACGTGGGAAGTGTTTAGGATGTGACATCCGTTGTCAAAGCCAGACTGCAGAATTACAATTACAGGATGGCCTCTGTGAAGGAAGTAATATGCCCTGAAGGAAGAACACTCCAGTATGTTAGTGATGTGTGTAATGGGATTAAAGGTCATTTTTATTCTCTTTCCAGGTCTTATACAATGCATGTGTTAGTTATATAAGTACAATTTTTTTCTATTGAAAAAAAACTAAATGAGGACTACGGGACAAAGGGAAGATAGAATTCAGACAGCAGTACGCTTGGTAACGTACAAGGTTTATGTCACACACAGGTTGGCGCTGAGGGTCCAGGTACACAGAGCAGAGAGGGACATAACACCAGTTATGGAACCCCCGGCATCGTTTGCTCAGAAGAAGCTGAGCTTTTCCTTACACGGAAGACTCACTGGAGAACGGTTAGAGCCTGTGTGTTCAGCCTGTGGTGAGAGCGCTGTCTGGATGTTTTAGGTGCGGCCCAGTTCTAGCAGAACGTCACTCTGACCTTTACGAAACGGTCCAGGGTTTTCTCTGCTGTCTTTGAAATAGGAGGTGACAAGTAAGAACCACGTGGTGAAGTAGTAAATGTTTGGTTCAGAGGTAGTGGTATCGATGAAGAACAAAATATACCTCGATTTAAAATAAACGTGCCCCGTGGCTTAGGAGAGCCATCCCTGTCACGCCACAGCAGCGGTACCTCTGCCCACCATCCCTGCTCCTCGGCTTCTCCGCGGGCCACTGCACCTCTGGGTCCCATCGGCAAAGAGCCAGGGAACACGTTTCTAAGCCCGTTTGCATACGTCACGATGCCAAATGCAGCGTGGGGTTTGGGTCGCCGCTGACGGGGACGTGCCGCGTGGGTTTAAGTTCAGTGCTGCCCTGCCCGACAATTCGATTTCTGCAGCCTCCGCCCGCCCCACCTGAGCCCGGCTCGGGGCACCAGGTAAGGAAGTGCCTCTTTAGAGACCCTCACTGCCGAAGGAGCCCCTCGGGAAGGGACGTCGGTTTGCTCTGTTCTTGGTTGGACACCCTAATGAGGCAGAGGTGAGAGGGGCGTTTCTAGGAAGGGTTCATATCTTTACTAAAAAGGAATTCCAACAGATGGACCTGCTCGGTTATGCTGTTTTACTTGTAAACGAAGTTAAGAAAGGAAGAGAGAGCAGACATTGTCCGCCCTCCCCCTGCCAGCCGCTCTGGGAAGCACCCAGCTGGGCTGGCCATTGGCGTACTGACCACGCCCACCGCTGCCCGGCTTCGCCTGACGCCCATGGTCCCCATGCCCCTCTGTCCTGCTGCTCCAGCAGAGAACAAATTGATGGTGGCTTCATCAGATAAGATGGGAGTGACTGGCAAGTGAAGGGAGGTGATGGCTCCTGCTCCCTGGTCGAGGCCGCATCTCTGCCCTTTGCCATCGACACTCACGCTCCTGGGCCCGGGTGTGCTCAGAGGGCCCAGGAGGAGAGGTGACAGGAGCGTCCCCGTCGTCAGGGTTTGCAAGATTTGTATCCTGACTCGGCTCACGGTGGAAATTCGCGCCTTTGGAAACTCCAGGTTGCATCATTGCAGATCCCAGAACAAAGACTTGGGAATGTCGACCACACCCCTCAGCAGCCCCAGCCCCGTGTGAGATCTGATGTGCCAGAGGTGACCCACAGTGTGCCGTAAGGTCACCCGAGTTGGCAGGCGGTCCCGCCCGACACCTGCGTGATAGCCCAGCAACAGGCAGCACTCGGTGGAACAGAGAGGTCTGGAATCTCCATCCTGGCATTGTTTACCTTGGCATCGAAGGTTCTCACTCTCTGACCTGCATGGAAAGAGAGAGCATTGCTTCAAGGTGTGACGCCCTGCCGGGGGGATGTCCACAGGCCGTGGCTGCAGGGGCTTTGGGGTCAGGCAGACGGGTGTTTCCAGGTGTGACCCTGACTTCCTGGGGGGGTGACCAGCCTGTGGAAGCCTGGGGAGGAGGCGTGTCGCCAGCCACCGCCAGGCTGCCGTGTGGGTTAGATGGCCAGCGACCTGGCCCAGTGCGTGGTCCATGCGAGTGTTTAGTGTTCCTGCAGTGGCTTGGAGCAACTCCAAGAAGCCTCTTTTCACTTTGAAAAGCCTCTTTTCCAGAAGGTCCCCTAGGACCTGGTAGGGCTGAGAAGGTCCCAGGACCTTCCAGAGAAATCTAAGCCCCTCTAGGGAGACCTGCTCTCACCTCAGTCTGAACACCGCAGGTCATTAGTGAGTCCTTGGGTCCTTGAGTTAGGGCCGGCCCCCAGGGGTCCAAAGACTGGACGCTTTGTGCATAAACCCGGTCCCTAGACCTTCCCCACCCACAGCCCGTGACGGGCCGACAAAGGACAGGACCAGGGCTCCTTCCCCGAGAGCTTTCCCACAAACCGAGGTCCCCAGACCACCCATACTGGTGTTGCCTGGAGCCCATCAGAAGGGCATGGTTTGGGCTGCACCCCGCATATGACTCAGAACCTGGAGTTTAAAATACCGGAGTCCAAGGTCATGCGTATGCACCAGGGCCCACGAACTTCTAGGATTTCTGGAGAGGTGTAAATGGGGTGTTTCTTGTGGGCTGCTCAAGTTCGCTGGGAACCCAAAAATGTTTGTAAGTGATCTTCCAAACCCAGGGTAACTACAGAGAAGTCGGGGCATGGGTTTGGTCCCTTTAAATATGAGTAGGTGACGCATTGCCTGTTTGAGATCAAGTGGTCCTCTATATATATATATATATATATATATATATATATAAATTTATTTATTTACTTTTGGCTGTGTCGGGTCTTCGTTGCTGTGTGCGGGCATTCACCAGTTGTGGCGAGCGGGGGCTACTCTTCGTTGCGGTGCGCGGGCTTCTCATTGCGGTGGCTTCTCTTGTTGTGGAGCACGGGCTCTCTAGGCGCGCGGGCTTCAGTAGTTGTGGTGCACGGGCTCAGTAGTTGTGGCTCACGGGCTCTAGAGCACAGGCTCAGTAGTTGTGGCTCACGGGCCCAGTTGCTCCGCGGCATGTGGGATCTTCCCAGACCAGGGCCCGAACCTGTGTCCCCTGCACTGGCAGGCGGATTCTTATCCACTGCGCCACCAGGGAAGCCCTGAGATCAAGTGGTCTTGGTTACGTGTGGAGTCAGGCAGCTGGGATATTCGTGCAAGGCGTATAGTTTTCTCCCTGGACGAAACAGCCGAGCACGGGCCTTCTGAGTCCTCTGTCCTCCCTCCACTGCTGTCCAGGGTGTTGACGGCGTCTGCATTGCTGGAGCGACACCGCCCGTCCCAGAACCAATCCAGGACAGCCCAGGACCCGCGGGTGGGGCGGGGGGTGTCGATGCAGCCTCTCAGCTCCGGTCACACCCACCTGCTGACAGAACAGCGGGTCCAGAACCGTCTCCCAGGCCCACATTTCCTCCTGGGTGCTACCTATTCATGTCCAAGCAGCATCTTCACACGCTCAAAACCGCTGTCATGTCGGTATTGTAGCTACTTTTGGAAGTACGTGGCTCGCGCGGCGCCCGGCTGCTGCCGACCCGCCACCCCACGCTCGCGTTTCCGGAGCCTCTTCCAGAATGGGTGCCGTGGGCGCGGCCCACCTTGGTCGTTCTGGGAAGCAGACCCAGAACCGCTCACGGGCGTCCGACCTGCACCTGGACCGGAGTGACAGGAGGGGCATGCGGCCACGTTTGCCATCTGAGTAGCTCAGGCTTTGGGTGGGAGCGTTTCTACAATTTCCTCTACAGAAACGACCTTCGGTAGATCAGCGTGCTGTTACTGTGACTGTGTGAAGTCATACGGGTGGGAACTCTCTCCCCCAGACACTGTTCTCCTGCGATTTAGCTCAGGCTGGAGGTAACCGTGCCCCCCTGCCAGGTGGGTTGCCCAGGTGCGTGGAGATGCCCTGCAGGGGGCCAGGACCACTCCCCGACCCCGCCCTCCTGGAGTCTGTGCTTCTGATTCTCTCGTGCTCTTTTGTTGTGGTTGGTTTTGCTGTCAGGCCTGCCCCTCCCCCCATGTCCCATCCATGGACCTGTGAGTCTAGGCCAGGCCTCGGGCCCTCTGCACTGTGCGTGGCTCCCGGGGCTGGGAAGAGCCAGGCCTCCCGCTTTTCTTCTTCGGAACCTCTTAGCCCTTCTCTTTGTTCCTGTCCCTCCTCAATGGCACCTTCGAGACCTTCTTTCCTGGTCAGTTTCTGTTTTTATGATTATTTATCAGAACACCGATTAGCTGAAAAATGTCATTTGACCTCGTTTGGACCAACTAGCTCATCTTCGAGTTTACAGTTTTGAAGCCCGGGTGTGTCCTGAGTGGTCACGGTAGGACAGGCCTTCGTGTTCACAGCGAACTGTCGTCCACCTTTTGTGAAGCGCTGACCCTTGGCAGCAGAGGAGGCCCAGCTGGCCCATCTCTGTGTGGATAGGACGAGGCCGGTGAAAGCCTGGAGCAGCTGCTTCGCTGGTCATGAACTTCACCTCTTGAGGGTGGGCCGTTTGGGGCAGTGCTGCCTGGCAGGGTGGCCCACTACACAAGGGGGTGTCTCCCCAAAGCACGTGGCCCGAAGTCGGCCATCACGGAAGCATGAGACCCCCGTTTTCAGTTAGCACGTCTTTCTTTTCCTTCCCTGCAAACAGTGTTTACTATTAACACGTTTTTTCTCCTCATCCTGTCCTCCAAAAGAACATAGGCTCTGCCCAGATCACCGTGGTCGCAACTTCTTTCCTTTCAGGGAAACCAAATCACAGAGGAAGCAACGCAAGGTTATTAGCCGAACAGTAAAAACTATGTAAAGTGACAGATGCTCAGAATTTATTTGATACATTTAAAAAGGCTGCACATCTCAGGTGCCCTAGAGGAACGAGACTGATGTTTTCATAGAAGTTAATAATCATCCTCTTGTGTAATAACATTCCTAATGCTTTCCTGAGAGAGAGAGAATACCTGCCCCACGTCTGGGGTCTCTGATGCTTTACGAGCGTCATAAACCCAAACCCCCACCAGTCAGAGAGCAGCTCCCTGCTTGCCATCACCTCCGTGCCTTGTGAGCAGCGAAGCTTAAAATGTGTTCCTGCGAAACGCTCCTTGACAAGTGGGTTTCCATACAGAGAAATCTGCTTCTCCTGGAGTATATTGTGGCGTCTAGAAGCAAATTCATTTCTGTTGTTCTTCCTTCCATTTCCCACAGATCCTGACAAACTTGGAGCAGGGCCTGGCAGAGGATGGCAGCATAAACTGCACAGCCCAGGAGAACAGACAAGGTCAGTGCCGGACTTGCCTGCCTTAAATAATCAGCCGGCATCGTCAGAGGGCTCGGCCCCAAGGGTTTCTGTGTCTCATTCTTTTCCTTCTCACTCCGTAATGCACTCATCCTCTCATGCCTTCATCTCCTCGGTCCTTTCTTGGACCAAGCCAGGCGCCGTGGTTGGTGCTGGCATAAGGCATGAACCCTGCTCTCGGGGAGCCCCGTCGGGCCGAGACCCACCTGCAGCAAATAACCCCAGAAATCGACGTGAGCGTCCACAGCAAGGTGGGTGCCTGGCCCGCCCGCCCGTGGGGAGCCTGAGGCCTGGGTGGAGCTGGAGAGGAAAGGAAGATGGGGCCCTGAGTGTAGAGCCTCGGGGGCCAGGCCGTGGAAGCGGGTCTTTATGTGAGTGCTGGGCAGGCAGGGGCCGAACTGCATTTTGAAAAGATTATCCTGGCTGAGATTTCTTGAGAACATTAGAGGGAAGAACTTCTAATCATGCTTCAAAACCCAGCTCAGATGGCACCTCCCTGAGAGGCTGGCATCTCTGCACATGAGCCTGTGGGCTTATGTGGTCTTCAGGGGCTCGGTGGTCTCCCGCTCTGCGCCTGACTTGGAGTGGCTGTCGGTAACCGTGGGCGAGCACGGATGATGTGGGCAAAGGGTGGGCTTCCTCTGAAGCCACGCTGTGAGGAGACGGATGTGCCAGAAGCAGGAGAGGTGGCCTGAGAGGAGAACCCCCGGGGCAGAGATCTGTGCCCGTGCCTCGGGCACAGCGGGGCCCCGGGCGCCGTGCACCCCGGACGCGCTCGTGACTGTGGGAAAGGGGGAAGCGTCCCAGGCAGGAGATGTCCATCCTCGAGGACCAGCAGCTCTGGCTGCATTTGTGCTTTAAACACAGATCCCTTCTTCGAGAAACCCCAGGGGACCAGGTCTGTAGGTGTGATGTTCACGCGTCCTCAGTGATTTAAGTGCAGGTAGATGACGGGTCTGGCGTGGGCGTCTCCGTGCCCTGGGACATCCCGCCCTCAGCATCTCTCCGACTGGCCATGTCATCCCACGGGGGTCCGTGTTTTGGTGGCAAAGCGCAGGTAGTTGTTGGAGCTCAGGAAGCAGTGCCTGGAAACCTGACAACTCACAGCAGATCAACGGATTTATAAGGCAAAGAGGGGAAGAAAGCACTTGAAAGTCCTCAAAGATAATCAAAATAAAATGCAGTTCACTGAGAATCCACATCTTACATTCGTTAAGAAAAGATATTCAGCATTTTTCTTTTCACAAAAATGATGTCATAAGGGGAATGTAAGCAGTTAATGTATATTTAATTGCTGAAAGGCAAAGTGAGTTACGTTCTTAATTCTGACAATTAAGTTTTTTGTCCTTTTCTCAAGCACTCCAGGAATAAGCGTCATTTCTAGGAGACTGTTATCCCAAAATTGACCCTTGGTCCCGGCAGCGGGAGGAAGGTCAGTTTAAGGCAAGCTCGCCCAGTGGTCACCATTCACGTGTGTCTGGGACGTGCTTCTTCCTGGGCCTGAGCTGGATGGCAGGTTCAGCACCTGACCGAGCACCGGCCTCTCCAGCCTCCCCGCCCTGATCCGCTCCGCTTCCCCTGCCCTCAGAGCCTGCTGAGGCAGATGGGTTAGGAATTGTTGCTTCCCCTTAAAAGGTCACAACACCTAGGCCTTGGGCAGGCAGGCCGCGCTGCTGACACCGGGGTGTGACCGTCCACCAGCCCTGCAGCCGGGAGGCCTCCGGCCCATCCAGGTCACACCAGGAGTGGCCCCGCTGCAGGGCAAGGGCTGTCGTCTTGGCTGGCTTTTCCCATCTTTTGGGCGTGCCAGCCTGGGGACGTGGCCCTGGTCGGGTCACGGGGTCTGTCCTCCCCGAGGCTGAGCAGGTCGCCAAGAGCACAGCCCAAGGTGTGGGCTGAGCAGCACAGGGGGAGCGGTGGCCGAGGCTGGGGGACGGGGCCAGGGCCAGGGGCGTCCGTCTGTCTGGGTCGGGCCGGCGGTGCTCCCCATGCACTCACCGTACTCCGCTCTTGCAGCCTCCGTGCAGCTGTGGCGGTCCCGCCTGGGCCGGGTGACGTGCTCCATGGCCAACTGTCTGCTGCTCATGAAGGTATGATGTTCTCAGGGCGGGGGGACCGCTGGGACCTCGAGGTGGTGTGCATGCGGGGGGTTATGGAGCAGAGAGGCCAGGGAGACACTCGGGATAAACGTGCTTTAATTTCTACTGAAAGAAATGTCAATAGAATGCAGAACTTACACTGCCAAGTTTAGTTGTTCAAACAGGGGTCGAGATGATTTAATTGAAATCCTCCTCATGCTCTCAGTTCTCTCTCCCTCCTGTTTTTCTCTGGATTCAGTCCCGGAGTTGGCCTCCGTTCCCCCCGTTAGCGGAGGTGGTTTCCCTCGTCCTGCCCTGACTTGCGCTCAATGGTCATGGCATCTGGGGACAGGCTTCCCGCGAGACCTGCTCCTTAGCCCCGCCCCCCACAGGCGCCCCGCGCCCCCACTGCCAGCCCCAGGGGAGGCGGCTGGGGACGAGGAGGCGGAACCGAGGGCATCGCTCCTTTGTTCCTCCATCCGTGCTTCCCTGGCAGGGCCCAGCTGCAGGGGCTGGAGGCTGCTGCCCGAATCAGTGAGCCGCAGACACCCAGAGCAGCTCCGTTAACATCCTCTGGGCCATTAAGAGGCCAGATCGTGGCCCTCCCACGGGCCAGCCCAGGGTCACTCCTGAGCTTGGTTTGAGCAGAGCAGAGCAGGCAAATGGCCGAGGGGAGAAGCGGGCTCCGGGAGCTGGTGTCTAACCCTGACAGGGCAGCCCCGCGAGGGGACCGCGTCCCGGGCCGGCTGTGGGTCCCGTGCGGAAGGCCACGCTGGGTGTGCACTCGGCTCCTGCCCCAGGGCCCTGCCTTCCGTGCGTCGCTGTGACCCTGGGGTGCAGACTGTCTCGCGTGCCCCTCCCACCCCCGAGCCCCGGGGACCTCCCCTGAAACGAAGGCCCGGAAGGGATGCACTTGCAGCCCCCCTTGGGCAGCGCCTTGGGGTTAAGGCGCTCTGGTTCTCTCAGCTCCTCCCTTCCTCCCTTCCTGCCACCCCGACCGCCGACACGGCGCCCCGTCCCTCCCGCGGATGGAGGGAGTCGCCCAGGGCCACTGCCGCCTTCCTTCCGCGGAGCTCGCCGGCTCACGTGCAGAAACAAAGGACACATCGTAAAGTCACAGGCCGATCGGTGTCTCCTTGGTCACGGGCTGGGACTCCTCAGGAGGGTCTCCTGTTTCACTGGTGGGTTTGTATGTGCATTTTTAAGGCACATTAATAGAAAATTGTAGGATAAGAACACCTTTTGTTTACTGCTGTAGTGATGATACCACCAGGCGCCAGACTAAGTCTTGTACCTACGTTGTCGGGACTCAGTACAGAACAGATCACTGTGCTTCAAAAATACTTTAACCACAAGTGCAGTTTAATTTGAGATTTTAGATTATGCTTTCATTTCCACGAGTTAAAAGGAATGAAAAATTTGGCGGCTGAGGCGCCAGCACGCGCGCGCATCCTGTCGCCACCTAGCGAGCGAGCCCGGCATTACAGCGGCGTCGGCCTCACCGGCGCGTCCCGTCCCTTCCGTGCCGCGTATGGGCGACGCTGGGTTACTTCAGCAGCCGCTTCTTATTCTGAATAACATTTCTGCTACGGCGACGTGAACGCTGATTCACCTTTTTAATGATGAGCAGTCTGTGCACACGCTTCAGCCCGAACATGTGCCTGAAACACTGTCGCAGCCTGGGCACCCCAGCCCCTCTGGGAGACTCCGGGCGCCGCACCGCCCGCCTCCGTGCCCCGCCCGCCCGCACTGCCCGCACGCCGCCTTCTTGCTGACCTCGCCTCGCCGGACGGGGCAGCTGCTGAAAGAAGAAGGGGAAGGCGGAGCTAGAGCAGTCGGTCCCTGCGAGCGGGCCACGCCCGCCTGACCGCGCGGCCTGGACGGCGCTCACCCTCAAGAGCGCCCTTCAGCCGGGGCCGCATTTCCTCGTTTCCTCCGGTAAAGAAACGATTTCGTCAAATGGTCGTCCGCTGACAAGCTCTGGGCCGCGCTCCGCTCTGGTGTACTGGAGGCCGGGCTCCTTGGAACCGCCAGGGCCCGGGCCCGAGGCTGCAACCGCCCGGGGCTCCCATCCGGGCCCGGCGCCTCGTCTGAAGGCCTCCGCACGGGGTCCCCACGGCTGTGTCCGCCCGGGCGCGCTCTCCCAGGAGCGCCGCTCCGGCGGGACAGCGGCCGCATACGTCTCCGTAGCAGGCCGGAGCGCCGAGACGTGGAGGCGTCAGGCGGCGACGCCGGCCACAGAGCCACCACGGAGGCGCGCTGCGTCTCGCCGGCCAGAGACGCGGGCCGGGATCGGGGCGTGTGCACTGGCCTGACCCGGTGGCACTTGGGCGCCGCCGGACACGGACGGCGAGGTGGCCTTTCGTTCTCCCTGAACCGGAAGTGAGGCGTAGGCGTGCAGCACAGTGGGTGGTCCTCGGATGCGGCGAGGTGCCCCCGTGTCCCCGCAGAAGTCCAGCGCTCAGCGGAGCCGGACCCCCGGGCGCCGGGGTGGGGGGGGCGGTCACCGCCGCCCCGAGAGAGGGCTCTCGGCACAGCGTCACCCGCACGCCCGCGCTGGGCAGGGCGCGGGCAGCGGAGCCAGGAGCCGCGGGGACGGGCGGGTGCTGCCGGCTGGCCGCCTGCGCCAGCGAGGCCAGTTCGCTGTGGTGAGCTGCCCTGAAGCTGCCGGACTGGACAGTCTCCATTTTTCTTCCTGCTGAACTGGAGTGTTCCTTGTCGTCTGTCTTCGTAACATCCCAGCTAGCGAACTGGTGACGCCTGTCCCAGTTCTCATGAGATTGAAAACGTAGGCGATTGAAGAAAGAAAAGTCCCTTCTGGAGATTTACGAAGACTCGGGGAGGAGGACACTGCCGCGCGGCCTGCTGTTCGCTGACCGGGAGACGCGGGGAGCCGTTCGCACCAGCAGGCGCCCCGGCGACGCTGCCGTCGGAGCTCGGGGCTGTTGGCGATTTGCCCTCGTGACCCTGGCGAGACGGCCGGGGGCCCCGGACGGCCTCCCCCCGCCAGAGCCAGCCAGCTCCCCCGGCCCGGCTTCGTGTGTCTACGTGTAAGAACTTCACCTCGAGTTTTAGTAAAGGAAATGTTTAAGAGACGCTATTAATAAATTCGGTTTCTGTGTCTGGCAGATGGAGGCAAGACAAAATTCACCAGTGAAGGATTTTGTCAGAAAAGAGAGTGAGTCCAGGTGAAATACTAACTGCTACTCAGAAGATGGAAGAAGAAAGCCCCTCTGCCCTAAGTGCACAACCAGAGCCCCCCGGGAGAGAGGAAGGCCCTCAGGACCGTAGTTACACACAGAACTCAGAGCCTGCTTCGCTGGGCCGTCTGCCGCCCTCACGGCGGTGCCGCGTCCCACCTGCCCACGCATTCGTGCTCCCGCTTCGCGTGCGAGTCTGCAGGAGCCTGAGCGCCTGTAACGTGTAAACGGGGCGAGATCCTCCTAACTAGCGTGCTCTCTGCGCCCCCCGCAGGATTACGTGCTGGCCGTGGACGCGTACCGCTCGGTCATCCAGTACTTCCCGGAGCAGGAGCCCCAACTGCTGAGCTGCATCGGCCGGATCTTCCTCCAGGTGCGAGCCGCGCGGCAGGCAGGGGGGGCGGGGTTTGCCTTGGCGTGGATGCTGTAGATTAAGAGCGAGCCCAGGACATACATCAAATCAGACTTCTGTGACTGTAGGAGGGGTAGTTTTCTTGGTCCTGGCTTGACTGTGCTCTGGGCTTTGACGTGATTAGGAAGCCAATTGCTAGACGTGCATTTTCGTAGATTTTCATCTGGGAAGCACCGAGATGGATTCCTTGAGAAATTGCCCTGTTGCAGGTATAAGTCTGTTGACAAAACCATCAGTAATCTTATTTTAATTGGCTGATAACGTAGCCAGTGGTTGATATTTTATTGGAAAGCGCGCTTGAATCCGCGTGCGTGGACAAAGGAGGTCCCGCTTGGACCCAAGGTCCCGACAGTGCGGGAAACCGGGACGTACCCGCTTTGCCAGGGATGGCGCTGAAGCCGGGGCGCATGTGGTGCCGGGGTGCCGGGCGCCCGTCCTCGCTCCTGTCCGCCCCAGCACGGCAGGCCGACACTCGCAGGCCGAGCACGGGTGCCTCGTCCCCGCACCCTCAGTCTCTAAGGGTGTCGACCGTAGCACCCGCAGCCTGGGCGGGAGCCTGACGGGGCCGTCCGGGGTGGTCGAAGCAAGGCGGATGGACGTGGGGAGGCGCTGGCCCTGAGCGGGTGCCCTGCTGGGCCATCCTCCTCCGCCGTGTGACCGGCCCACTTTACAGAGGAGCAGACTGAGGCTTCCCGGGAGTCGAGTGACCTGCCCGAGGTCCCAGAGGTCAGGCCCACAGGAGGAATTTGAACAAGGTCACCCAGAGCCCAGGTTCTCTTCACTGATGCTGGTCCTGTCCTCCCGCACCTCCTGGCCACTGCGCACACGAATGCGTGCACACACGCGCCCCACCCCCACCCCATCCTCCACGCCACGCACACAGGCAAGCGCGCGCACACACGCCGCTCCCCCACGAGGGGGCGTCCAGAGACAGCCCAACAGTGAAGGCCGCCTGTGTGTCGTCCAAGTCCCTCCCAGGACACCCGGGGTCCCTGCCCCAGGCTCTGAAGGTTGACCTTCGCTGAGTAACTCGTGGATGTTGGAGAACGCGTGTTCTAGCATCTGAAAGACCCAGGTTTCTGTTTGTCCTTGGTGCTTACCTAGCCTTGACCCTGGGCTAGCCACCCTCCTGAGCTGCGTCCTCTCCCCTGGGCACCAGGGACGCTCGTGGCTGCCTCTTGGGGTCCTTGTGACGATGAAACGAGACCGCCGTGTAAAGAATGCAGTGCCGTGCCCGGCATCTCGTGGTGCCCGGTCATTATCCTGATTCTCATGCTAAAAGAATGTTCTGTATCTGCTCTAATTCCTCACTACTCTGGACAATCTCAGAAACTTCATTTCTGAGTCTTAATTTGCATAATTTGAGAAATGTATGCTGGAGACCCATCTAGGAACCCTGAAATGTGAAAGCACAGTCTTTCTGTGGCAGTCACGGACCTGACGGCCCTGGGGAGGGACCCTGACGGTCAGACTGGGGCTTGGTCGGTGCTTCCCTGGAGACGTTTCTGGCCACAGAAATACTCACGTTTGCGCCTCCAATACGTTGGGCTCCCGGGGGGAGTGTCCCCAGATCTCTGCAGTTATCGTTATGAGTGAAATTGGTCTGGGTTTGTGCGTGTGTATGCGTGTGTGTGTGTGTGTGTGAGCGTGCCCTTCTCAAAAGCATTTGGTATCTGTGTTCTGTCTTCATAAAAATAGCTTGCTTGCTTGCTTTCTCTGTTGTCTGGGATATTTTGGATACTCTGGAATTATATGTTCCTGGAAGATTTGAATAACTGACCTCAAAGAGGCCTAAGCCACCCTCCTAGGATTTGTCGGATAACTTAATATTGTTACTAATGGCTTTAGTGTTCCACGCATGAGGTTTTTTCTCTCTGTTTCTGGGATCAATTTTGGCCATTTAGAGTGCCCAAAAAATCACCTGTTTGGTCTGTGTATTCACATATGTTTTTGCTTAGAGTTCTGTAAAATACAGTCTTCTTTCATAATTACTTCAATTTCATTTTAACTATAGTTATTTCTTCTTTTACATTTATAATTGTTTACTCATGCTTCCTTTTCCTTGATTAGTTCATCCACTTATTATCTGTTGTTTTCTTCAAATAACTAGTTTGGGTTTGTTTATTTGCTTACTAGTTATTTTGCAATACTTTTAATTGCCTTTTTATATTGTTTAATTTTTTAAGCTGCCTCTAAGTCTTAGAAAATCAGTAGGATTTTAAATCCTAATTACGTTTTAATAATTATGAAGATGTGGACTTCCCTGGTGGCGCGGTGGTTAAGAATCCGCCTGCCAATGCAGGGGACACGGGTTCGAGCCCTGGTCCGGGAAGATCCCACATGCCGCGGAGCAACTAAGCCCGTGCACCACAACTACTGAAGCCCGCGCGCGCCTAGAGCCCGTGCTCCGCAACAAGAAAAGCCACCGCAGTGAGAAGCCCGCGCACCGCAGCGAAGAGTAGCCCCCGCTCGCCGCAACTAGAGAAAGCCCGCATGCAGCAATGGAGACCCAACGCAGCCAAAAATAAATAAATAAATAGATTCTTTAAGGAAAAAAACCCAGAAATATAAGGATGTGAACTTACCTTCTAGTGATCAGAAAAATCAGTAGGTGGCAAAGAAAATTCTAAGATTCCTTCGTTATCTCCCACTAGAAAACAGTTTCAGCGCAAGTCCCGCACCAGCTCCTTGAGGCCGTGTGGTGCAGAGGGCCAGCGCGTGGTCTGGGAGTTGGACAGTCCCGTTCTGTTCCGTTAGCTGTGTGACCTGAGAAAGCCGCCAGCCTTTCTGAGCCTCATCTTTTTAATCCGGAGAGTGAGGAAAGGAGTGGGATCAACAGCACAGCTTGTTAGAAGTGGTGAGCGGTGGGAAGCACTTAGCACAGCACCCGGCAGGCATTCAGGGCTTGGTGCACCTTTGCTGTCAGCTGGTGAGCGTCAGTCTCTCCGTCAGTGCGCGCCTGGGCCCTTGGAGGATGCAGGATAAGTGAGCGCACTGCAGGGGGCGCAGATGTTCAGGCCTGGGGGGGGGGGGGGACCCCGGGTGCTCCCACCGTGCGCGCGGGAGGGCGGGGCCGGTAGGTGCGCGGTGGCGCCACTTTGTGTCCTCCTCCTGGTGGGGTGTTTTTCGGGGCGGCGTTGACAACAGAGAGGGGCCGGAGACCGTGAGGGCAGCTTGATGGGCGCTGGCCGAGGACTCGAGACCCCTGGGTCGGCGACGAGGGGCACTCATTACTCACAGCAACAGCAGTGCAGCCAGTGTCATTGTGTCACCAAACGCCAGGGTACCGTGAAGGGGCCGGGTGCTGCCTGCAGGGGTCTCACTGTGGAGAGTAACGGAGGCCCTTGGTGCTGGGTGGTGGGCACGCCTGCCCTTGGCTGCAGGGAGGTACCGCGGGCTTCCCTGGAAGGAAAGGGAAGGGCACAAGCGCTCCCGGCAGGTGGCTGGAGGACCCCGGGATCGGGATGGGGGTGAGCGTGCGGAAGAGAGGGCGCTGACCGCTGCGGCTGCGATGCTGTCCCCTCGGCAGATGCAGAGACATCTCGTGGTTTGTTGCAACGAGATGCCCTGGACTCGGCGGCTCCAGAGCCACCCCTTCAGGCCTGGGGCACAGAGGCCTTTGTGCTTCCTTCCCCCGGGTTGTAAGGTTTTTCTTTTCACAGGATTTTCATTTTTCCTGTATTTGGCATTCTAAGCCTTAGATCACTGATCTCCTTCCTCATGCAGAAGGAGACCTGATTCCCTCTTAACCCCCGCCCCCCAGGCTGTGGTCCGCAGCGATGGCAGGACGGGGGAGGGGGTTTAGCCATCAGGACCCCCAGTGGCTCTGGCTTCCTTTTACAGAGGGAGCTGAGGAGGTTTCCTTAACCGTTTGATAAGCGTGCGGTCATTTGTTTGTACAATAGAATCCTGTATTATTGGGTCAAAATATGACTGAAATTTGTTAGTTTGATGATCTCTATCATTTTCCTGGTCACAAATAACCCCCCAGTAATTGATTGGGAGACTGTAATATTATACCAAAAGGTAAATGTTGTAGTTTTTTAGTCATTCTTTCTTTTTTTTTTTTTTTTTTAACGATAATAATCAAGTTTAATTTGCCAAATATACAAGTTGGACTTGTGGAGCATGTTTTGCCTGGTGCTACACAGCAAACAGAGGTTCTTGAAATGATCCACGGGCAGGGTTAAGAATGGGTCCGGGGCCTGGCCAGAGTCGTGGGTTATTTTTATTTTTCATAATGCTATGCCAGGATTCCTTTTGAAGGGTACAAATTAAAAACTGTAAGAGACTTGTTAACACGCAGGTGTATTAACCACTCACTTTCTGACATAGAGATACATGTTGACATCCCGCTGTATCCTAAATGGCTTTTTTTTTTTTTTTTTTTTTGGTAACAAAAAGTGATAACTAGTAAATGGTTATACCAGAGTTTTACCCTGCCTGATACATAAATGTCTTCAGTATCCTAACATAACATAACATTAGGAAACTATATATGTGGGTGTAGATTTAACATTTGTCAGCTGAACTGACTACATAATTTTGTCAAAGCAGATCGGAGACATAAAGACAGCTGAAAAGTACTTTCAAGACGTAGAGAAAGTAACACAGAAACTGGAGGGACTGCAGGGTAAAATAATGGTTTTAATGAACAGGTATGTATTTTTCTTTATTTTTCCTTCCAGTTTTATTGAGATATAATTAACTTACAGCACGGTGTAAGTTTAAGGTGTGCAGCATGATGATTTGATTTACATACTGACATCATGAAGTGAGGACCACAGTAAGTTTAATGAACATCTATCATCTCATATATAACATACGGCCGTGTTAATTATGTTCATCGTGTTGCACACTGTATCCCTAGTACTTATTTATAACTGGAAGTTTGTACCTTTTGACCACCTTCAGCTAATCGCCCCTCCCCCCTCCCCTCCACTGGCAACCACAAATCTGATCTTTTTCTGTTTGTTTGAAGTATAATTGGCCTGCAACACTGTGTTAGTTTCTGTTATACAACATAGGCACTTGATATTTCTATAGCGTTCAAACTGATCACCACCATTAGTCTAATTATGACCTGTCTCCACACAAAGTTATCACATTATTACTGACTGTATTCCTCACACTGTACGTTTCAGACCCATGACATGTTTGTTTTTCACCTGAAGTTTGTCCCTCTTAATCTCCCTCCCTTAATCACCTGTTTCTGTCTTCCCCTCACCCACCCCACTTCTGGCAACCACCTGTTTGTTCTCTGTGTCTGTAACTCTGTTTCTGTTCTGTGTTTGTTCATTTGTTTTTAGATTCCACATATAAGTGAAATCGTACAGTATTTGTTTTTCTTTGACTTAGTTCACTTAGCATAATGCCCTCTAGGTCCATCCATGTTGTCACAAATGGTAAGATTTCATTCTTTTTTATGGCCGAGTAATATTCCATGCATGCACGCGTGCACACACACCCCTTTATCCATTCATCTGTTGATGGACACTTAGGTTGCTTTCTATGTCTTGGCAATTGTAAATAATGCTGCAGTGAACATAGGGGTGCATGTAATTTTTCTACTTAGTGTTTTTATTTTCTTTGGATAAATACCCAGGAGTGTAATTGCCGGCTTATATGGCAGCTCTATTTTTAGTTTTTTGAGGAACCTCCATACTGTTCTCCACAGTGGCTGCACCAGTTTACATTCCCACCAACAGTGTGTGAGGGTCCCCTTTCTCCCCAGCCCCACCACCCCTTGTGTTCTTTTTGATAACAGCCATTCTGACAGGTGTGAGGTGATATCTTATTGTGGTTTTCATTTGCATTTCCCCGATGATGAGTGATGTTGGGCATCTTTCCATGTGTCTGGCCATCTGTATGTCTTCCTTGGAAAAATGTGTATTCAGGTCCTCTGCCCATTTTTTAATCAGGTTTTTTTGATGTTGAGTTGTTTGAGCTCTTTGGCTGTCAACCCCTATTTGATATATCAGTTGCAAATATCTTCTCCCATTCGGTTGGCTGCCTTTTCATTTTGTTGAGTTTCCTTCACTGTGCAAAAGCTTTTTGGTTTGATGTAGTCCTGGCAGTTTATGTTTGCTTTTGTTTCTCTTGCTTGAGGAGACATATCCGAAAAAAATATTGCTAAGACTGATGTCAAAGAATGCTGCCTATATTTTCCTCTAGAAGTTGTATGGTTTCAGGTCTTACATTTAAGTTTTAAATTCATTTTTTTTTAACTTTTATTTATTAATTAGTTAATGCTTCTATTGTTACATTTCAGAAATATAAGCAGTTCTCAAACCCAAGCCTCTTTTTTTTTTTTTAATTTATTTATTTATTTTTGGCTGTGTTGGGTCTTCGTTTCTGTGCGAGGGCTTTCTCTAGTTGTGGCAAGCAGGGGCCTCTCACTATCGTGGCCTCTCGTTGCGGAGCACAGGCTCCAGATGCGCAGGCTCAGTAGTTGTGGCTCACGGGCCTAGTTGCTCCACGGCATGTGGGATCTTCCCAGACCAGGGCTCGAACCCGTGTCCCCTGCAATGGCAGGCAGACTCAACCACTGCGCCACCAGGGAAGCCCTTAAATTCATTTTGAATTTATTTTTGTGTGTGGTGTGAGATAGGAGTCTAGTCTGATTCTCTTGCGTGTAGCTGTCCTGTTTATCCAACACCATTTATTGAAGAGTCTTTTCCTCATTGTATATTCTTTTTTTTTTTTTTTTTTTACATTTATAGCTACTTTATTTATTTATTTATTTATTTTTGGCTGTGTTGGGTCTTCGGTTCGTGCGAGGTCTTTCTCTAGTTGCGGCAAGCGGGGGCCACTCTTCATCGCGGTGCGGGGACCGCTCTTCATCGCGGTGCGCGGGCCTTTCACTATCGCGGCCCCTCCCGTTGCGGGGCACAGGCTCCAGACGCGCAGGCTCAGTAGTTGTGGCTCACGGGCCCAGCTGCTCCGTGGCATGTGGGATCTTCCCAGACCAGGGCTCGAACCCGTGTCCCCTGCATTAGCAGGCAGATTCTCAACCACTGCGCCACCAGGGAAGCCTCATTGTATATTCTTGCCTCCTTTGTCACAGATTAATCGACCATGCAAGTAGGGGTTTATTCAGGTCTTCTGCCCAGTTTTTAATCTTTTTTTTTTTATGTTGAATTGAATGAGCTGTTTATTTTTTTTAGTATTTATTTATTTATTTGGGTCTTAGTTGTTGTGGCACACGGGATCTTCATTGCGGCGAGTGGGCTCTTCGTTGCAGTGCACGGGCTCTCTAGTTGAAGCATCCCATGGCATGTGGGATCTTAGTTCCCCAACCAGGGATCGAACCCGCATCCCCTGCATTGGAAGGCGGATTCTTAACCACTGGACCACCAGGGAAGTCCCTGAATGAGCTGTTTATATATGTTGGATATTAACCCCTTATGGGTCACACCACTTGCAAATATTTTCTCCCACTCAGTAGGCTGCCTTTTCATTTTAAAGATGGTTTCCTTTGCTATGCAAAAGCTTTTAAGTTTAATTAGATCCCATTTGTTTATTTTTGCTTTTATTTCCTTTGCTTTAGGAGACGGATCCAAAAAAATATTGCTGCTATTTATGTCAGAGAGTGTACTGCCTATGTTTTCCTCGAGGAGTTTTTTGGTTTCTGGTCTTATATTTAGGTCTTTAATCCATTTTGAGTTAGTTTATTTTTGTGTATAGCATGAAGGGATGTTCTAATTGCATTCTTTTTTCTTTTTTTTTTTTTTTTTTTGCGGGGCAGGGGGCCATGCCACGGGGCTTGCAGGATCTTAGTTCCCTGATCAGGGGTCAAACCTGGGCCCCAGCGGTGAAAGAGCCGAGTCCTAACCACTGGACTGCCAGGGAATTCCCTCTAATTTCATTCTTTTACATGAGGCTGTCCAGTCTTCCCAACACCACTTGCTGAAGAGACTTTTCTCCGTTGTATATTCTTGCCTCCTTTGTCATAGATTAGTTGACCGTAGGTGTGTGGGTTTGCCTCTGGGCTTTCTATCCTGTTCCATTGATCTATGTCAGTTTTTGTGCCAGTACCATACTGTTTTGATTATTGTAGATTTGTAGTATAGTCTGAAGTCAGAGAGCATGATTCCTCCAGCTCCACTTTTCTTTCTCAAGATAGTTTTGGCTATTCGGGGTCTTTTGTGTTTCCCTACAAATTTAAAATTTTGTTGTCCCAGTTCCGTGAATAAATGCCATTGGTATTTTGATAGGGATTGAATTAAACTAACAGATGTTAGACCCAGTGCAGTTTGATCCCCAGAATGCACTGTCCCCTGCCACATCCGGAAAGCCCTGACACCACCCGGCTCGGGTGACGCCTGAGGGGCCAATGCTGCCGGGTCCTCCCCGTGGGGTTCCAGTTCTGGGAGCTGCCCCGTTGGTGTTGCTGCCACACACCTGCCCGCATCCTGACTTTCCTGGTTAATCCTCTGTGTATCGCTTATTTCCAGAGCTTTCCTTCACCTCGGTCAGAATAACTTTGCAGACGCCCACAGATGCTTCACAGAGATTCTAAAGATTGACCCAGCAAATGCGGTGGTAAGACCCCCGAGCAGAGGTGGCTCCCCCCGTGCCCCCCGCTCCCCCGACAAGTCCGCCGGCATCGGGCGCTCTCCTGGGGCCCAGGGAGGTCCTCGGGCCCCATGAGGCCGCATCCAGTGCCGTGTGTCCCCCTCCAGGCCAACAACAATGCGGCCGTGTGCCTGCTCTACCTGGGCCGACTCAAGGACTCGCTGCGGCAGCTGGAGGCCATGACCCAGCAGGACCCGCGGCGCTGCCTGCACGAGAGCGCGCTCTTCAACCTGACCACCATGTACGAGCTGGAGTCGTCCCGGAGTCTGCAGAAGAAGCAGGCCCTGCTCGAGGCCGTGGCCAGCAAGGAGGGGGACTGCTTCAACACGCAGTGCCTCAAGCTGGCCTAGTTCCCGCCTGACGCCCGAGCCGACAAACCCCCCGCCCTGGCGTCTGCGAGCCGGCCTTCTCCATCCAGCCGAGGCCCAGGCCGCTCCGGCCGTTTGCACACGCGGGGTTAACGTAACCCGAGGGAGGGGGTCCAGGGCGCCTCGGCCCCTCCTGTGCATTCCTGGAAGCTGACCTGCTTCGTGTGCTAAGCTGCGCCACGTAACACAAGCCGTTCTCGCTCCGAGCCTGAATGTTCTAGAGGATCCATAGATAGATAAGGGGGAAGAGAGACCGTTCGTCCCCGCCCACGTCCCAAAGCTAACCGCGTCCACGCCTCTGATCCTTTCCCAGCCTGTGCTGGTCACCTCGGACGGGCCTGGTGAAGGGTGAACGAACCCCCCGTCCTTCCTCCTCCTGCATTTGCACATCAGAGGGAGCGGGGGTGGGGACGCCTGGGGGTGGGTTCTGGAGAACTCGGGCCCTACTGCACAGAACAAGGGCGGGCTTCACAGTGCGGGCACGTGTTCTCTCAGGTCTGAGGGTCAGGGCGTCTGCGGTCCTGTCTACATGGTCACTCCTGATTTTGAAGTCTCTGAAATACGTGAGTGCTTCTTCACTAAAGAACTCTGGCCAGGGTCCTTTAAATGTCCAGCTATTCTAATACACTTTAAAATGGAACTCACTTTAAAGACTCTGAGATAAACATCTATTGCGTAAAGCAAAGCGAAGCTGTATTTCTGGTCATTTTTGTAATAAAGTAAAAACACAAATGCAGCGTCTACTGGGCAGATGGTCCCAATGCAACTGTTGAAGTACGGATTCATTACACATTAAAATAGGAGAGAAAGATGATGAGACCACCAAGAGGACAGTGGGATACCAAGGAGGTTCTAAAATCGTCTCTTTTCAAGAAGAAAAATCAGAACTCCTTATGTCTCAAAAGCCCCAAAATACGCCATTTTAATTTCTTCACTTTGAGGGTTTTCCTTCAAATCTGGCGGCAGGGGGTGGGAGGTGCTGGTAAACAAGGCTCGGCCTCCACCTTGAACCTGCGCGGGGCGGGAGGCTCCCGCTCGGATTCCCTCGGATTCCGGAACCGTCCTTCCCGGGTCCGCTGTGTACAGAGCGGGTAACACTGCACAGGCTCCCGGGGGCGGAGGCCAAGCCAGTCAGACGCCGGACTCCAGGTTCCCCAGTAAATCGGTATTTGCATCCTGGACACACCCTCCCCGACCCCCGTTCCCTCCGGGGGCGTCGAGACAGGCAGGGCGAGCGCTAAACCCCTGCCGCCTGGGGCTCGCTGGGGCTCGCTGGGGCTGCGCACGTTTGCAGATCCTCGGAGGCAGCGAGGGAAGCGCGCCCCGGGTGTCTGTAGGGTCTGGGGTAACGGTTGTACTTTATCTAGTTCACACTCCGTTTTCCTTTACCTTAATTTCTTAAAAGAGTAAATGCATCAGGTAGTGCCGTGTGTGGTCTCCTCCGACCTCCACGAGGTAGGTCTGGCCCAGGGGACGAGGCCGGGTCTGCACCCGCGCCCTGGGCCCAGACCCAGGACCCCTCCGCCCATCACACAGACTCCTGGGAAGCGCCCAGAAAGCTCTTCCCCCAGAGGCTCCCCAAAACTCACGGTTTGAAGCCCTCACCCCAGCGAGGCCGTCTGTGGAGATGGGCCTTCAGGGAGGTGACACAGCTGAGATGAAGTCACAGGGTGGGGAGGAGAGGCCACGTGCAGACTCGGCCATGGAGCGAGGCCTGGGAGCGGCCAGCCCTGTGGCACCTGGAGCTCGGACCTCCCGCCCCCAGAGCCGCTGTCGGTGGCATCTGTCACAGCAGCTGAGCTGGCAAGACACCCACTCCCCTCCCTGCGGTCCCTGCGCCAATGCTGTGGGCAGCCCGCGGGGGAGCAGGGCCCCTGCCACCGCTCGCCTCCGCCCTTCCGTGACCTGTGCCCTGGAGGGCGCGGGGCGGCCTGTCCGCTGTGGCACCCTCGGGCCTGGGACGGCGTCTGCAGCCGGTAAGCCCAGGAGTGACTGAGCCAGCACGAGCCAGTCCGAGACGGGGCCAGCGCCCCCGCCCCCAGCCAAATGCTCACCAGGCGGGAGACCTGACAGTCCATGAACCTCGTCGGGACGCACGCCCAGACCTGGCTTGTAGGAGCAGAAAGAGATGAGCTTTTCTGGAAAAGGAGTTTGCAACTGAGTCAAAATTTTACAGTAGGGGAGTGGTTTCACTAATTGCCCCACATTCCTAAGACGCCTTTATGCAAGATCGTGTTTAAAAAGTTAATGACATGGAAAAGTACTCAAAAGAAATGTGTATTTACATAATATGTGCATATGTTAACGGAAAGGACTGAAAAGTAATACTAGATGTTAAATCACAGTCACAGCAAGGATGGACACAAAGGCATTTTTATTTGCCCTTCTATGACTCTGAACCTCACATTTTTCCACATTGTGTGTGTGTGTTTTGTTTTTATAACCACCAGAGGGAAAAAAATCATCAAAACTGGTAAATGTCTTGCCTTTAAAAAATAAAAAGTGATTTAAAAATCATAGTGAGGGCTTCCCTGGTGGCGCAGTGGTTGAGAGTCTGCCTGCCAATGCAGGGGACACGGGTTCGAGCCCTGGTCTGGGAAGATCCCACATGCCGCGGAGCAACTGGGCCCGTGAGCCACAACTACTGAGCCTGCGCGTCTGGAGCCTGTGCTCCGCAGCAAGAGAGGCCGCGATAGTGAGAGGCCCGCGCACCGCGATGAAGAGTGGCCCCCGCTTGCCGCAACTAGAGAAAGCCCTCGCACAGAAACGAAGACCCAACACAGCCATAAATAAATAAATAAATACATTTAAAATGCATTTAAAAAAAAATTTTTTTTTTAAATCATAGTGATAGTGTGACATGCTCTATAATTGAACAGTATATACAGCGATTAAAAGGAATGGTCTGGACATGTATTCACATGGACATATCCAAAACCTGCTCAAATAATCAAGATTAGGATTGTATATACAATGAAATGCCATTTGTTTTTAAAGTACAAACATTGTTTGTAGATACACGTTTGCAGAACTGGAGAAAAACAGGTGCAGGAACCACGTGGCTCAGTAAGCGTCCCAGGGGAGCGAGGAAGGGGCTGGGGGCTGGTCCTGGGAGACTCACCAGTGTCTGCGGAGGGCCAGTCCTTTTTTCAGAATGGTGGTTTAATGTCATCCTTTATGTTTTCTCTCGATTTCTGGAAATACAAAGTAACTGACGCCTGGTTGAGGATGGTTCCCACTGCTGCCACGGAAGGCCAGCCGGTGTCACGACACAGGGACACTCAGACAACGTCGTCATCCCGGGGCCTCAGCGGCCCGCGGGGAACAGCGCTAGTGCCCCGGGAGAGGCGAGGCCCGGCCTGGCGGTGGGAGCCGCAGCGCAGGGCTTTCCAGGCTCCACAGCCCTCAGGGCCCGGGGAGGAGGGAGCACACGGGAGTGAGGGGAGCAGAGCGAGGAGGAGGGTGGTCTTCACCAACAGCCTTGGCGGGGGCGCTGGTGTTGCCGGTGCGCAGGCGCCCGAGATCCACCACCCACAAGGGTGTGCGGCACCCTTCGCGGTCACGGAAAGCAAAGTCAAACCAAAAACCGGGACACAGCGTTAAGTGTCCCCCCGTCCGGAATACAAATACTTCAATCCATACCGTATACTCAAGAGCCGCTGAGAAAGTCAGTCCTTCCTTCCACGCGCTGTCGCTAACAAGACGTGCTGTTCCGGAAAGCAGCCTTGCACCCAGCAGTGCTGCGGCCGCACACGAGGTCTACGGTGCGTTTTCCAGGGGCGTGGCTGGGGCCCCCGGGGGAAGGGGGCGGCGACAGCTTCACACGCTGCCTCGGAATTGTTAGGGTTAGCGACGCGTGTATTCATGTACTGTGACGCTCACCTGCGTGTGCACATGCGCGCACACGCGCGCGCACACACACACACACACACACACACACACACAGGACGGGCTGTGCAGGACGATTCCCTCAAATAGACCTGTGGAGCCCGGGGCGGTCCCTCCGTCCCCGTGAGGCTCGCCCGGGGCCGGAGCGGCCACTCGCCCTGGACCCCACGCAGCGCACGCTGCCAGATGCGCGTGAGGACCAGGCCCGGCCGGCACGGAGCTGGGCTGCGACCCCGAGACCCCGGCCGCCACCTGCGCGCGAGGGCCGCTCATTCAGCGAGGTCGGCTGGGCCACCAGCGCCGTGATTCAGCACAGCTTCCACGGCCTTGGGTCCCCTCGCCTGGTCCTCACGGCCAACCCCAGTCACTCCCGACAGCAGGGCGTCTGGCGGGTGCCACGGGCAAGGTGGGAGAAGGCGCGGGAGAGACTCGCTTCAGCCAGGAAGACGACGGGACAGCCCACGGAGGACGTCCCCTCGAGACGGCGCCGATGTGGCCGGCAGACAACACGGGGGCCCAGGGTGACTGCGATGCCAGGTGGCCACGTGCGGGCGGACAGCAGGGTGGACTCCGGCCACCAGTCAGGAGCCTTCAACTAAGGATCCCTCCGGGAGGACGTGACCCGGGTGCACCCGTGCGGGGGGGTCCGGGGACCAGCGGAGCCAGGGGAACAGAGACGGGGGCACCGACGGACACGTTCCTGGGGCAGGACCGGCAGGGCCGGCGGCGACGGGGAAAGGGTTCTGGTTTCAGAGACGGGCGCCGTCCACCAGGACAACCCGGGACTCCTGGGAGCAGCGGGGACGGTGCCCGGGGCCCCCTCCTGGCCTACGGGTGTACCGGGTCCTCCCCACACCCAGCACCGGGGAGACGCCGGCCCGGGGCCAGCCTCTTGCTCACCGCCTGCACGACCGTGGGCGGGAAGCTGAACCCTCCGAGCCCCGGGGTCTCATCTGAAAGATCGGGGACAAGACTGGGTTGGTTTCCCGAAGCTGCCGCAGCAAATCACCACGGATGGGGCGGCTGGACACCACCCAAGTGCCCCATCTCACGTGCAGGCCAGCGGTGCGCACCCCGGGCGTCCGCGAGCCCGGCTCCTCTGGGGGCTCCTCTGGGGGCTCCGGCTGCAGCCCCCTCCTCGGTCCTCAGGGGTCCTCACACGACGCCTGCCTCCGTGGCTGCTCTTCTTGTAAGGACCCCAGGCCTCGGTTCAGGGCCCGCCCTCACCCAGGAGGACCTCACCGAGAGCCCTGTCCAATCACATCTGCAAAGGCCCCATTTCTAAATAAAGTCACGCTCTGAGGTCCCAGCTGACGTGAATTTTTGGTGGTTAGTATCCAGCCCATGACCCCTGCTGGCAGCACTCTCGGAGGATTAAAGCGGATTTGTTAGATACCTGGGAACAAACCACCTGCCGTGCTTCCGGCCCGCGCGGGCGGCCCCTCTGCCTTACACCCTCTACAGCCCCCAGGGAGCGTGGCTCTGCCAGCGTGTCCTTGTGTGCCCCCTCCGTGCCCCGCAGGGGCCATCGATAACGTCGGGGCACCCCGCGTCCTGCCTCACCAGACAGCCATCAGGGTTAATTAACGATGGAGCGGCCCGAAAACATGGGTGCAAAAGCAAATCGCGTTGATTTCATTGTATCCTTTGCTGGGCTCCTGTATCACTCCGATGAGATCCCCTTTGGGTTTTAGAACTGGGGATTTCTTGGAAGAGTTTGTGCAAAACAAACACAAGCATCTTAAACCTGGAAAATAAAACGCATTAAAATACAGTAACAAAACGAAGACAAAGGAGGAGGTCTGAGCGGAGGGCTTCTTTCCTTGGAAAAGCAGACCTCATCCCACAGCAGGTCGCTGTGCACACAGGCCCAGGGTGCTGAGCTGCAGGACGAGCCAGCCCCAGACCCACCGACCTGGGTGCCCTCCTCCCAGCAGGACCCTGGCCGCCACCGCATTTCAGAGGATGCTTTGAAATATAACGATGTCCTAAGGCAGAGACCTGAGAACACCTGGAAACTCAGAGAAGCAGCACCTGCTCCCTGGGAAGCTGCCGAAGGTTCTCCCAACCCAGCAGGGCCCGGCTGCGCCAGCAAGCGGCCCCCGGCCCCCCAGGCTCCTCCCCTGCCTCCAGAAGGGCCCCTCCCGCCTCAGGGCCCCCAAGCAGAAGGGGAGGACGCACGCTGGGAGCTTGCAGCACCCTTGTCCGGGGTGGGGTGTGCGCGCGCGCGCACACACGTGCACACACACGCCCACGCTCAAACGTGTTTCGAATCAGATTTCCCATCTTCGGCAGCAGGGTGGGGGCTGTTCGCTTCAGGACCGGCGCTGAGCTGCCTGTCGGCCTCGGCAGCCGGGGGAGCCCCTTGGTCCGCGGAGGGCTCGCCACCGCTCCTGGACGTGGGAGGCTGGCGTTCTGCGCCAACACAAGGAGCCTGAATTCACTTTCCGAGGGAAAGCTCTTCGGCTTCCGCTGTCAGTGTGCCACGGGCCGAGTGGCCCCAGTGGGGTGGCGTCAGGAGGGGCCCCCCAGCACCCGACCTGCCGGCCCCTGCTCCCGGTCACCTGCTGCCCCATTGCTGCGGGAACTCGGGGTCCGTGCTGTGTCCCGCGCTGGTGGCGGGAACGGACGGACACACAGGGCTCGGCCCGCGTCAGGCGGCTCCGGAGCGGCCGTTCCCTGCAGCAAGGCCTGCGGCTGCCTTCACTTCTGGGGAGCTGCAACCCGCAAAGCACGCGTGAACCCCGCTCCGGTCCGCCCCCAGGGGCTGTCTGCCCTCGCCCCCGGCTGCCGGGGAGGCGTGTTAAAGCCCAGGGAGACGGGCTCGCTCGCACAGCGACGGAGGCCGCGGCTTCTCGCCCTGGCGTGGAGCCGGAGCGGCCCCGCCCCACATCCGGGAACCGCGCTGCTCCTTCCGCACGTGGGCGACACCCGCCGCCCCTCCCCTGAGCTCCCGACCCGGATCCCCAGCCCCGGGACGCGTGCGGCAAGAGCTGGGCGGAGACCCACCCCTCCCGGGCAGTGGGCTGCGAGGAGCGAGGCCCCAAACCCGTCTGCACCGAGTTCCCCGGCGGGAGGGGTAGAGGATGAAGCCGACCTGCCGGATTGAGGGTCAGGCACCTGCCCGTCGCCCGGATGCACTCCCGCCGGCCCTGCGAGGCCTGAGCTCCTGGGAGCAGCACAGGATCGGGGTCCCCGGTGGGACGAGGCCGATCACCTGGGCTACGCCTCGTTGGCAGCAGGCGTCAGCCCTCCCCTCAGCGCCTGCCCACCAGCCTCCACGTGCCCCCCCCCCCCCCCGCGCCAGCCCCGGGATGCTCGGCCCGGGCACCACCTCCTCCTGCCCTGCTCGCCTGTCTGAGTTCTGGCTCTGCCTGCAGGGACGGGGGGGGGGGGGGGGGGGGGGCGGGGTGCTCTGCTCCTGACTTCCGGCAGATCAGCACACCTGGTGCGGCTGAGCACCGCCCTCGTTTGCGTTTCTGCTGGTCATCCCATCAGTACCTCCTTAAACAAAGATTGACTCCACCTCCACTCGGGATAACTCGTCCCAAGGAAACCGAAAAGCCGTCTGGGGCTTACCAACAATTCGGTCCAAACGAATGCTTCCTCCCAGTTCTCTAAGCACTACCACCAGCTTCTGGGTGTAAACGTCTGGTTTTCCTGAGCCTGGTGGGAACCGGAGGGTGGGGAGTGGGAGGCGGCCGAGTGTCAGGGAAGCCACACTAGATAGACAGGAGGCTGCACCTGGGCTTCGTACATACAACTGACTCGTTCTGGCAAGATCGGCATCCGACACTTTCATATTTTAAAGCACTACTTTGATGCAAGAACTGAATCTAGCGGCCATGTTTTCTCAACCAAAAATTAGGACACGGGGCCCGGGGACAAGACACGAGAAACAGGGACCCAGAAAGCAAACCGAGAGAGACGTGGGGTGGTTGCGCCCCAAGCCCCCCGCAGCCCTTCCTGCTTCACCCCAATCCCAGTCCTGACGAGACCACCACACTCCCTTCTCTCTGTTGGAGGCCGACTTAGGAGTCTTAACATTGAGAGTTCAGACGAGTAGCTTACTGTGTTCTCTGTAGACAAATGATCAACTATATATGGACAAAAACTAAAAACGTAACCAGTAATCTATCATTTTACTATCCAGAGAAAACTACTGAGAATATTTTTCTTTGTGTAATGTACGTAGATAAATTGTTACCGAAAGGAGACTGACTGCATTTTTTCTCTCAATAGATTATAAATAGCTTACATTTCAAAACGTATACAGTAATATCACTGGTACGTGAGTGAACACAGATGAAAGTAAATATAGGGAAATTCGCTGTCATATACTTACAACTTCTCTGTGGGTGTGAACAGAACGAGGAGATGAGAACGCTTATCTGAAGGGCAGAAACAGCTAAATACCCGCAAAGCTCTACCTGCTTCTAATTAGCGACAATCAGTGGAGCACCTGGCCGGGAGGCTCTCTCCAACAGAGGCCGGGGGCTGCCCTGCTCGCCCACCACCCTTCCTTCCGGATAAACGTCAGAGACGACGTGGCCGCGCCCACTCAGGAGCCGCGGACGAAGCACGCAGAGCGGAACACCGTGGAAGGCAGGGGCCTTGGAGGCTGGCTTTCAAGCAGGGAGAGTCCCGAGCGGCTGAAACGTCAGCTTGCTTCATGTTTCATCTGGATCACGACAGGACAAGGCTTGGCCACGCCGGCCTCTGGAGGGAAGCCACGCACGGGCCCAAACCGGGCTGTCTCCTCGCACGGCCGGGGTGCACGGCAGACACCCTCAGTAGGAACGAGGGGAAGGTGCCGACGCGTGAACCAGTGCGAAGCTACGCCCGAGGGCAATAATTCGCGTTCTGGCTCGTCACATCCCAGCCGTACGCCGCCCTCCAGGAAGTGCTGCATGCCTTTCGAGAGAGGACACGTTTGTAAAACAGCACGTGGAGACGTGTCTTACTCAGCAAGCGGGCGCACCTGGCTCCAGACGGCCAGCTCAGCCCACAGCCGCGAGCTCCCGGGAGACCCCGACGTAGCGGCCTGACTGACGCACGAAGGACCGTGCTCTCCAGCGCCGAGCCAGGCCTGCGGAAGGCGCCGCCCTTGCTCGAGGCGTCCCCGGAGCCCCGTCACGGGGAGGATGGGGAGGTGCAGCACGCGGGGCCCTGGGGGGCTGGTGGTGGTATCATCGTGCTGCCGCGTTAACCCTAAAATTCAGAATTTCCTCTGTGCCGTGGACACACGCCCCCAAGAACAATGTGGAAGTGATGACAGATCGCTTTTCTTTTTTTTTAATTTGGCCGCGCTGCGCGGCATGTGGGATCTTAGTTCCCAGTTTGATCTTAGACCAGGGATCGATCCCGTGTCCCCTGCATCGGGAGCGCAGAGTCTTAACCACTGGACCACCAGGGAAGTCCCGACAGATCAGTTGTTTTTTTTTTTTTTTTTTAATATTTATTTATTTATTTTTGGCTGTGTTGGGTCTTCGTTTCTGTGCGAGGGCTTTCTCTACTTGTGGCAGGCGGGGGCCACTCTTCATCGCGGTGCGCGGGTCTCTCACTATCGCGGCCTCTCCTGTTGCGGAGCACAGGCTCCAGGCGCGCAGGCTCAGTAGTTGTGGCTCACGGGCCTAGCTGCTCCGCGGCATGTGGGATCTTCCCAGACCAGGGCTTGAACCCGGGTCCCCTGCATTGGCAGGCAGATTCTCAACCACTGCGCCACCAGGGAAGCCCGACAGATCACTTTTAACATAAAGATTTTTAATCCAGTTTAAAAAAAAATACTTAAAGCAAACTGCCCTTCAAATATGAGGTTAATTTAGGGTTTTTCTATGATTATAACGAATTAGGTATAATTGTATCTCAGAATTGTTAACTAAAAAAAAAAGGTACAAGTTTTTCTATTAAAATTCAAAGGCTTGATTGTAAAAGAGATTTACTGTACGGAGTTTAACCTAGAAATCTCACCTGGAACAAGTAATAACCCAGATAAAATAAAAATTAATTATACACACATACAATCCCACAAAGGATCTAAATGGGATGATTTTAAGGAACCATATGTACCAGCATATAAGGTAACTCCAAGCCACAAGCCTAACATTAGGGCAGCTACTTTATCTTGAACAAGAACGTGGCATAATCAAGCGAGGCCCCCTAACACGCCAGCTCGTCCCCACAGCACCCGCTACCCAGCCTCCCCCGTGTTTTGGGAGAAAAGCGTCTTCTCTCTGTCCACTACTGTCATCCACTGTCACTCCTCCGCACAGGGCAGGCGTGGCCTCGCCTGGTATCTGCTTAAAGTCCAAGAATCGGGTCCAGATGGGGCAGCTAAGTGGCTGCGTTTGGGGCGCTGAAACTCACTGGGTCACAGCTGAAGGCACGAGCTGACACAGGGCCACTGACCACTGATCCTGAATCAGAGAAAATGAGCGGATTTGCCCAGAGCTCCACAGGTGCTTCCACGTACAAACCGGTGCTACAGCTGCTCCCATTAAAACATATTCTGATCCAACAATCTTGCAGAGGAAAGCTCACCTACCCTCAAGTCTACAACACAAAAGCAAAGAGAATACGACTGATTTTCTGCTGCTATCAGGTCTGGGACCTTCACAAGGGGGGCCGGGGTGCACCAGGCCCCAGGGCACCGCTAGGCCGTCTGTGCCAGAAACTCTAGGTACTGCCCGCGGGCCTCGAAGTGGTCAGCCGGCCGGTTGTACGCCGTCCACACTGGGTCTCCCACAAACAGCCGCATGGCCTTCACGTAGTTCTAGAAAACAAGCAAACACAGCAGCAACGGTTAGACCAGCTACGGAGGTTAACGCTCCTTGCTGTTTTATCCCTGCGTCTTAGCACTTTCTTCCGTCTTCTGAAAGGCAGTGTCGGTGCCACGGCGAGAAGGCCTCGTGCTCGGGCGGCCAAAGCATCTGCAGCTCCAGCTCAGCGCTGACCCCGCACTCCCTCGGCAAACACACCAGCCGTGAGCGCTGACCCCGCCTGGGCGAGTCCCCTCCTCCCCTCCTGCTTCCTTTGGCACCGGTTTCCCACGAATTAGAAGGGAGGGCAGCCTGCGTCACGATAGAAACGTGCGCACCTGTCCATCCAGGGTTCACTTGCAGGAATTTATCCCTCAGGTACACTCACATAAGTACAAAATGACGAATGTGTGAGGTTACTTATTACGGCACCGTTTACAACAGCAAAAAACTGGAAACAGTTGGCGTACCCATCTTTAGGGGTCACCCGTCAATGGGATAAACCAGGGTACGTCCCACAGTGGACACCAGGCAGCTGTAAACAGGAACGAGGCCCTTTACATCCTGAAACGAAACGATCCCAAAGCACCGCGAGCAGAAAAAAGGAAAATGCAGCCCCACCTATAGAAGTCGGCTACCTCCTGAGGAAAAGGGAAAGAAAACTCACATTCGCCTGATATGGGTGACATCGCTCTAAGCAGATTTTTTTTTTTTTTTTTTTTTAAGCAGATTTTTAAGGACATAATAGTGGTTACTTTCAGGGAGAGATACTGGGCGCTGGGAACAGGGGTGACAAGGCGACTCTTCTTCACACACCGTCTCATAATCCTGAGTTGTAAACCTAGTGCGTTCATTTCCTAGCCAAAAATCGTGCTAAACCTCAGATTCGTCCGAATCACACCCAGAGACCCTCAGAGCCGCCCTATTCCTGCTTCTGTGGCCGGTCTTGATGGCTCTAGTGCACGACTGTTCAGGCCCAACTGGAATGCTCTTAAAATGACGAGGGGGCAGCGACCCTGAGACCCGCACAAAGCCGGACCCCTGGACGGATGCCTCCCGCTGACCTGCGTGCACGGCCCGGGCGGGCGGGGTCCCCGCGGCGCCGGCCACTCGCTCAGAGGTGGCATCCTCGCCTCAGGCGGCAGGGCTGAGTGTCCACGTCCGCGCACAGACCAGGCCCCAGCAGAGAGGACCGCAGGCCCACCTTCTCGTCCAGCGTGAAGCGGTGGTATATCCCGGCGGGGAGAGTGATCATGTCTCCCTTCTCCATGAAGATCCGGATCCACCTGTCCTCTTTATCCCTTACGTCGAAGTACCCACTGCCGTCCAGGATGTAGCGAATCTCATCATCCAGGTGTAAATGCTCCTCATAAAACATCTTAATCTAGAGCAGGAGGGGGTTCTCGTGAGCCCTGAAGACCAGGACTGAGGTGCCAGACACGCGCTCCACAAGATAAGAAATATCATCACACGTACGAGGGGGCGGGAGCTAGAATGTTTCATGAAACCTACCGGTGGACGAGCAGGAAAAGAAAGAATGAGCACACAGCACTTACCACGTGCCGGGCAGCGTTCTCAGTAGCTTATATTACCAACTCCTTCAGGAGCTCTCTGTCACCCCCGTTTGACAGATGAGGGTGTGGCTCAGAGAGGCTACGTCGCCAGCCCAACATCACACAGCCTGGGGGTGTAGAGCCTAGACTCCCACGCAGACATCCTGGCTCCTGCACCGCACACGGCAGGCACGCTGATCACACGCACACACACGTCACATGATCACACGCACCATCATGCTGATCACACACGTCACGTGATCACACGCACACACCATCATGCTGATCACACGAACACACACATCACGTGATCACACACACTCCATCATGCTGATCACACGTCATGTGATCACACGCACACACCATCATGCTGATCACACGCACACACATCACGTGATCACACACACTCCATCATGCTGATCACACACGTCACGTGATCACACGCACACACCATCACGAGATCAAATGCACACGGCAGTCGCACTGATCACATGGGCAGATCAGAAGCCACGTGTGCATCTGAGGAAGGCAGTCACCATCTCAACAAACACTTTCCACTTGTCCAAATGTACTTTTGTGTTTTTCAGATCTTTATCCCTCTAACATTTTATAATAAAAATATTCAAATACGCAAAAAAGTTGAAGGAATTCTACAGTAAACGCCCATCTTGCCTGGTTATGATCTCCCATCTCTCCCCCTCCTGCGCAGGAGTTGTAAAGCTTTCCTCGAATAATGTCTGCACGTTTCTGGAAAATCCACAGATGTTTGGAAAATCACCACTGACAGAGTAAAGCACATGAACACCTCCCTGTCAACCCCGTGGGCTGGTGAGGCTGCGAGGACGGGCCCCCGCTGCTCGGGGCCCAGAGCCCCTGGAGGGTCAGCACAACTGAGCATGCGCTGACCCCGCACCCCTCGTGGGGTTCACCCTGAAGAGACGCCCTGGCGACACACAATATGCACACGTTACGACCTGCCGTACTGGCTGTAAGACACTGGAAACAATGCAAAGGCCCAAGCAGAGAGCGGGAGAATACACAGCGTCCGTGAGCGCCATCACGATCACCGGAGACCAGGAGCGCGGCTCACGACGGGGGGTCGGCGGGACGGCGTGGAGGCGGCGGGGAGACGGATCTGCCTTGTTGTATAATTTTGGCTTCAGAACCTAGTTATGTTGTACAGAGACATAAATAAAGTGAAAACAAGCTTGGGGGCGGGGAGGGGGGCCATAAGTCTGAAATCAAGCGATATACTCATAACCAAAGAAGGATGAGAAAACTCATCTAAGTACCTTCTGAACACATTACTTTGACAACATCCTCAGTCTGAGACAGGACCACAAACAAGCCTGGAGCTCCAGGGATCGGCCTGCTGTTCGCAACGGTGTGGGTGCGGCTGCCATCCCGGAACCACGGGGTGTGTAGAAGGAGCGATGGGACTGGCGCCGCGTTCTTGCTGAGGGAGGACAGAGAGCCGAGTCTCTCTCTACAGACTGAGGAGCGGTCCTGAGGAGCGTGACGGGACTCTGAGGCATCAGCGTGAACCAACGATTTCTCTCACACGGACACACACACACGGGGGCACACACACACACACAGGGACACACGCGCACACAGACACACACACGGGGACACACACACACACGGACACACACGGACACACACATACACACACAGACACACACATACAAACGGACACACATAGACACACATAGACACACAGACACACAGGGACACATGCGCACACAGACACACACAGACACACACAGACACACGGGGACACACACATGGGGACACACACATACACACGGACACACATACACACGGGGGGACACACACATACAAACGGACACACATAGACACATACACACACAGACACACAGGGACACACGCGCACACAGACACACATACAAACGGACACACATGGACACACACACATACACACACGGACACACAGGGACACACGCACACACACACACACGGACACACACATACAAACGGACACACATGGACACACACACATACAAACGGACACACAGGGACACATACACGGACACACAGGGACACACGTGCACACACACACAAACGGACACACACATACAGTCACGGACACACATATACACACGGACACACTCACATACATACACATACGTACACACACGGACACACACAGATGACACAAACACACACACATATGCACACGGACACACGCACACGGACACAGAGACACACACAAATATACACACGCGGACATACACACAGAGACAATACATACACGGACACACACACAAGTACACATACACACACGGGGACACACACATATGCACACGGACACAATACACACAAGTAGACACACACACACACACACACACTCTCTCTCTCTCTGTACTCATCCAGCTGGCGGAAGGACCTGGGGCACTGACCCCAGAGTAGCAATGAGGGCACCAAGCACCGTCTGGGTTTCCAAGTCCCCGGAAGAACAGCCGATTCCAGGGCCGGCTCAGGGGAAAAGCCTGGAACACGCTGACCCAGAAAGCACGGAGGTGCTGATAAACATGGGGGGACGCGTCAGGAGGGCAGGGGCCACTGAGAGGGGTGCCCACTTGCCAAGTCTGGAACAATCTGAACATCAAAGTGGATCACGGCAGGAATGGACTACAGAGCCATGAGGAAAATAAGACTCCATAAGCCCGTATTGATGTAAATCAACAGCAGAGAACAGAGAGGCCAACTCAGTACAGGAGGACGATGGCTGGAAGGCCACCGTTCTTACCCTGACAGTGATGCTGTTTCAGGCAGGAATCATCAGGATTTACTAAAATCGCCGAGTCAAAGTTTGATAGAAAACACGGTATTCACAGTCGAAAAGTAACTCTCCACAAATTTCTTATTCGTTACACCGGGGAAAAAATGGTCACTTCACAACACAGAAACGTGATGGGCACCAGCCTAACCAAGTTTAGCATCACCGGTGACACGACCCTCTGACAGCACGTGCCTCCCGACAGGGTACCCAGGGCAGACACAACACCACTTCTGTAGAATTCCTGCCAAAAACGCATAACCTGAGTCTAACCACGAGGAAACCTAAGGCAAACACGAGATAATCAGATAATAAAGAAGTTTGTTTTAGAAGAACAAGAGAGATAAGCCTATATTAGGAACAGGGTTTTATTTCAGGAGAGAAGCTATTCTACAAGATGGTAATGATAAAAATAGTCTAACTACTAGCATTTACAATATATGAGCCCCTTCTGTGGAAGACGGGAATTCTAAAATTCCAAGTTAGAAAACACCATTTAAATCTCGGAGGATCTCATGACTCACCAGGGCACTTGGTGAAAACTTCCATCGTTTTGTAAGGTGTTATAATATTTGTACTCTGAGTGACAAGAATAATTTGATATAGAACAAAGTAAGGAGATAAAAACCACAAAACACATCTATTTTAAACAATTTCGGTGTCGCTGCACCACTTTCATTCTTCGGTCAACGTGTTAAGTGTTGGTTCACCTACTTCTATTTTCTTTTTCAGGAACACACACACAGAAGACGTCCAAGCTAACGGAAGGGAGCCTTCCTGGCGGGTTCAGCAGAGAGAGCCTGAGACCAGGAGGAGGACCTGGGTTCTGGGCCTGGCTTTATCAACATGACCATGGGAAGCGGTCCCCTCCAGGTGTCCAATGATAAGATTAAGAGGCTAAAGCTCAGTGATCTAAGGCCGTAGCTTCACAGTTCATAGCTCAGCACGATGAAAGAAAAAGTCTTGGGACCAACACAGCTGCCAACTTTTGCAAGAAAGAAAAATTCTAAAACAACTATTATTGTCGCTATTGTTTCATAAAGGAGTCACCTTATTCCTGAGAAAGCAAAGATAACAATTTCAAAAACAAGGCAGTCGTTTAACTTATTAAAAACTCTGCACATCTGTTTTCTCATTTTGCCAAGGATCAGTGAGTTTCTTTATTAACGGGCACCCGGGAATTACCATAAAACTAACAACTTAAAAAAACCCTGACTTCACTTCCATATGAGGTGGGGTAGCAGAAACTGGATTTCCCCTCCCACCTCCAACAATCAAAACAAACACAATATAAGAAATAATGGTTTGCAGAACACCAGACACCAGGAAAGGGAAGAAAGTGACCCGTGAGACGGAAACAAGAGAGGGAACCCCGCTCCTCCTCTAGTTACACCTTGAGAGAGTTCTCAGGCGGTGGTGCGGGGAGCAGGGGACCCAGGCAGAGCACCCTGGGCTGAAGAGCAGAGCTGAGAATCTGGGGAGACCAAGGAGCTAGTATGCAAGACGGGAGTACCCGAGGAGAGAACTTCACAGAGAAAATCCCAAAGACCCGCACAGGATCTCCCTCCAGTGTTCTTCTGAGAGCGCATCAGAACACGCATGTGCCTAAGAAAACTACCTGAGGCTGGGAAAAGAACCATTCGATTCTTCAGGATTGAAAGGAACAGTTCCTGGCACTGACACCGCTCCAGGAACAGTGTCTGTCCTACCAGTCAGACTGGAAAAACCTCACTATGCACGGGGCTTTGTGTGGTGTACACAAAGGAACTGTGCTTCATTAGTGGGGAATAATTAGCTATAGGTTGGTCTACCTAACAAATCTTAAAGGAAAGACCCAAAAGGATAAAACTGTTTCCAATAAGCTTACATGCATTCTAGAACAAAACTCAAGAATATTTATACTGATACAACAATATCCAGCACCCAGGGAACAAAATCACAATGTCTGGCATCAATCAAAAATTACCAGACATGCAAAGAAGCGAGAAAACATAACCTTTAACCAGAAGATAAATCAATCAACCAAGACCAACTCAGACCTGAGTTTCCAAATGGAAACATGGACTTATGCAACAGAGTAAGGGGCACCAGAAATGCTAACTATACGGTAACTAAAGAGTATTTTTAAATATGATTTAAACCTCTTCACAATATAATTTACTACTTGAAAATAAAAACAATAGAGTGTGGGGTTTATAAAAGTAAAATGTTTGACAATAATAGCACAAAGATAGGGAGGGGAGAAAAGGAAGCATATGACTTTAAGGTTCTTCCAACACATGAAGTGGTAACAATTCTTGAAGGCAGGTGGATAAGTCAAGGAGAGGACTTCTGGTTTCTGGTCCGACAGGTAAAGAGCTTGGAAGTTGTCACTCCCATGCTCACAACAAGAAAACAACTTAACAAACTGAAATCAATGACTGTTCTCAGATCCATCAGGGGACTGACGTCACAGGGCAAAGCGTTACCCTGAATTCTCAGACAGAGGTGAACCCAGAGTCACAGCTGAGATCAGTTTACCTAGAGCAGAAGCCTCTGAAGCCTGAGCTGGCAGGAACACCTACGGGGTCATCTTGACGAACTGCAGGAGGATAAGCGTGGACTGGCGTGGGAAGCCCAGTGTTAAGGGGAGCCCCAGAGTTTCCTGGGTTTTATGTCCAGAATATAAAACTCTAAGGCAACCACTAAAACATTTTTTTAAATGATAAGCTAAGAGGAAAGAAAACAGAATCACACAAAATGCTCAATTAAAATCAGACAAGGAAGAAAAAGAGGGGTATATTTTTTAAATAATAAAGGACAAGTATAATAAATTAAAAGTTACAAATATGGTATATATCAATCCAGCCACATCAATAATCAATTTAATGTGAATGGTCTAAATCCATCAATTAGAAGACAGAGACTGTCAGAATAGATAAAAAACAAAAAACAAACAAACAAAAAACCCTCTAACTATATGCCATCTATGGGAAATCCACTTTAAATATAAATACACAAATAGGTTAAAAGTGAAGATCTGGAGAAAGAAACACCATGTTAACACTAATCAAAAGAAAGCTCAAGGAGCTACATTACTTTCAGACAAAGCAGACTTCAGTGCAAGAAACTCATAAGGGATAAAGGTGTATACTATGTAATGACAAAAGGGTCGAATCTCCAAGAGGACATAACAGTCTTGAACAGGTATGCCTCTAACAACAGGAAGGATACAGTTGAACTGAACGGCACCATCAATCAACCGGAAATAATTGACATTCACAGAATACTTCAACCAGCAACAGCAGAACACACATTCTTCTCAAGCTCACATGGCGCATTCACCAAGATGGACTATATTCTGGCCCACAAAACAAGACTCAACATATTTACAAGGACTCAAGTCATACAAAATACACTCTCTCACTACAGTGGAACTAAATCAGAAACTAATAGAAGACAAATCTCTGGAAAAGTCCCCAAATAACTGGAAACTAACATATGTCAAGAAACCTACATAGTTCAAAGAAGAAATCAAAAAGGAAGTTAATTAGGAGATATTCTAAATTGAATGAAAATGAAAATACCAAACAAAATTTGTGTGATGCCACTCAAGTAGCACGTAGGGGAACATTTACAGAACTAAACACCTATATTAAAAAAGAAGGAAGGCTTCATGTCAATGACCTCAGCATCCACTTTAAAAAATTAGAAAAAGAAGAGCAAATTAAACCCAAGGTGAGTAGAAGAAGGCAAATAAAGACAAGAGCAGAATTCAAGAAAATAGAGAACAGAAAAACAACAGAGAAAAATCAATGAAACCAAAAGCTGTTTGATAAGATCAATAAAATTGATAAACTTCTAGCGGGACTTGGGCAAAGGAGAGAAGGGACACAAATTACCAATATCAGGAATGAAGGAGACAGCACTACAGATTCTACAGATATTTTGACGGTAATAAGAGAATAGTCTGAATAACTTCATGCCAATAAATCTGACAACTCAGATGGAATGGACAAATGCCTTGAAGGACACAAACTACTTAAGATTATTCAAGACACAGATATTCTGGATAGCCCTATATCTGGTAAAGAAATTGAATTTGTAGCTAAAAACCTTCCTACAAAGAAAGCTCCAGGCCCATATGGCTTCACTGGTAAATCTGCCAAACATTTAAGGAAAAATTAAACCCATTCTACACATACTCTTCCAAAAAACTGAAAAGGAGGGAATATTTCGCAGCCTATTCTATGAGGCCAGCATTACTCTGATATAAAACCAAAATGAAGATATTAAAAAAGAAAGAAAAGCTTGTTTATTAGTAGCAAGTATAATGATTCCCCTTTTCAAATAATTTAGAGCTCCCTTACCTTTTCTTCGTAATTTGGTAGTTTGTCTTTGCATATGGTTATTATGTCCATCCAGGAGTAGTTTCTCTCTTTTCGGATCTTTTCTAATTCTGGATCATTCTCATATTTGTCAGCATCCAGCTAAAAGAGTTTAAAACACAAACAGGAGGTCACATGAATACAGCGAAACATTCTCTTTCTGGATCTCCAGTATGACTACACTCCAAATTTATCATCTAGTCCTTTGTCCATACTAAACCAACCTTTCTCCCCCTCCTTTCCCTATTTCTTTTAATGGTTTTCCCCTCCATAACAGCTAAAAACTACGCGGTTGTGTTTAATTCCCACCTCCCTTCTCTGCAAAGGTCCTGCCTGGGGGATTCCAGTCCCACCGCCAGGAGCCCAGGGGAAGCTCTCATCGCCTCCAGCCTGTCCACACCGCCGTGTCCTGTTCCTCTGCCACCAATCCACTCTGCAAGGCTGACTGATCTCTCCATGGCATCTCTTTGGTTACTTTGCTTCCCCTGGGCCAAAACACCTGAAGCTGTCAGAGCCTACAAATAAAAGGCAAATTCCTTAGACAGAGACAAGAGGCCTTCTGTCACCTGGCCCCGACTGCCTTTTCTACTCCTCTGTCCCTATTCCCTGTTTTTAAAACACCTACATTCTAAACCAAATGCGATTATGGGCTGCTCTTCAAAAATACCTGATGCTTCACAGCCCCACACCCCTGCTCCTGACTGCTTCCTCAGCCTGGAATGGTCTTTCACTGTTTCCACTTATCACAATCCTATCAATTGTTTAACATCCAATTCTAATGTCATCTTCTTCATGAACCACACCCCGTGGGCCCCAGGCACCATTACTATGAACTCCTCCTTAAAACTACTGGCAAAGAATTTCACGTATTTTGCCTTATGTTGCAATAAAATTCGCGTGGCATCCCAACTACTGAATAGCAAACTCAGAACACCTCAAAGTACTAGTCAGCGATACATTAGCTGCTAAAGACGACTCCCCAGATGAGCAGATCCACACAGTGTGCACTAGGGCTCCATCCACCTTCAAGCCCCGAGCGTGCGAGCGCTTCCTACCGCCCTGCGGCGGCACCAACAGAGCAGACAAAAAGGCTCCCCCTGCTGTCGCTGCCCAAGCGCGGTGATTATTAAGAAAGGTACGAAAATACACAGGACGAGTAAACGAAGTTTAATGTCGACAGCCCTTTGCCTCACCACCCAGAGCACACCGAGAAGGCAGGAGAAACTGGGTTTGACCTCCTGGAAACCGCAAAGATGCCTTTTACAGCGTCTTACTGTATCCTTTGGGTACATTCAGAAGTTGGCCGCTGTCTCACACCTGCTCTTAAACTGTCACATGTACCGCGAAACCCGAAGGGCAGGGATTTGCAGTAAAACAAACTTATTTTCTTCTCGGAACAGACACGATACTGCCCTGAAGACACCGCCTTCCAGGAGGTCGTGGGGGGCGCCTCGCCGCGGGCCCTGCAGGGACCCCAAGCCCTCCCGCCCCGCCCGTCCCGCCTTCAACCCGGGCGGCCAACGACCCCGCCGGCACCGGACCCTCCGCCGCGTTCCGAACGCTCACACCCTCCCCCCGCCTCGCCCTGGGCGCCGACACCCCGCCCCCACCCCCCCCAGACCCCGCTACTGAGCATGCGCACTGCGCACCGCGGCCTGGGCGCCGACCCCCGGCCCCGCCGCTGGGCATGCACGGGGCGCAGGGCGCACGGGGTCCCATCCTGGCGGCGGCCCCCGTTCCCCAGGGCGCGGGGGAACTCGGGGATTATGAACGGAGGCCTCTCCCGCCCGCCCGCGACCCCGCCCCGGAGACCCCGACCGCGCCCCCGGTCCCGCGTACCTTCCAGTAAAGGACCCCGAGCCCGCGCAGCTGCTCCAGGCCGACCGGGCGCGCGGGCTCCCCGCGGTGGGGCCGCCGCGGGTCGTCGGCCGACTTGTCCATGTACCAGGCCTGCACCATGGCCGGGCCCGGGGGCGGCGCCGCCGCCTGACCCCGAACCTGCTCGGGCCGGTCTGAGCCTGGGACCTGCGCCCGGGACCCGCGCGGGCCGCCCCTCCCCCGACCCCTCCCCCGGGAGCCGCCGGGAGGGAGGGAGGGAGGGCGGCGCGGGGAAAGAAAGCGGGCGGGACGCGCTCCGAAGGCCCCGGGCCGAGGGCTTCCTTCCCGCGGGCCGGCGGATGGGCTCCGAGCGCGGGGCAGGTGTCCCCCGAGGGCTGTCCGCCGGCTCGGCTCAGGCCCGGTGACCACACGGAGCCGAACCTGAGCGGGGCCAACCGCCCACCCGTGGCTGTCAATCAGCTCCTCGTGCAGGAGGCCGAGTGTGGCCCGGCCCTGCGTGAGCTCAGTCGGCCGGGGGAGGGGCTGCTTGGCCGGCACTGTGTTCCCGGTGCGCGGCATCGGGTAAAATTCAGCGCCCTCGAGCACTGCGCACATGCCTCGCGGGGTGAGGGCTACAGTCTCCTTGAACATCCAGACGCCATCTTGTGAAGCAATTTATACAGAGATTAAATAGTTAGTATTTTACAGCGAAGAAAGCAAATGCCAAAAAAAAGAGTGATTTTTGTTAAGCGCGTGCCGCTGAGATGGTGCACAGTTGTGGCTTGAAGCCAGATCAAGTCACCACAGAGGACCCCCGGCATCATTCAGGGTGGGATATTGTACTCTCCATCCCCCCCCCATGTTTACAATATCAGCAGTCTGCAATACCACCCTATAATTTTAAATTGCTTCCTTTTTCATTTCATCTCCTTTTCCTATATAATGTCATGTCCTAGAATAAATACAAGCTTCCCAATCCTTGAATTTCTAATCAGTTTAGCTGACAAGGGGGGAAAAAAATCCAGCTGCTCAATCAGCCTAGGTTTATCTCTTCAAATCGATCAATCAAAGAGATCAGCTTATCTCAGCCATTCACCCCAGTGTCTTTAACAGGGAATCAGGTAACTAGAACACGTGTGGGACTTAAGCTGGACTGCTTTCAGACAGCACATCCCCAAAGCATACAGCTGACTCTAGAACCTCCAGAAATACTGTGTGAAGGGCACACTTTTATTTCCATTCTGTTCTGTTGCACCCTGACTGCAAATACAGGATGCAACGTGTGGGCACGTGTGTGCCCACATCCTTCTTAAAGAGCCTGCCTCTCCAGCGCCTTACTTGACAATTACTGCCCATCCTTCAGGGCTCCACGGGAGACATCACTGCCCACTTTCTTTCTGCCCCTCACTGCTCTCTTCTCCCCTCCTCACCCTTCTCACCACTCCCTCAGGTTCCCAGATCCAATCACAGCCTCTGTTCTTATCAGCCAGTTCATCACAGCCGCCACTCCCTGTTCCTTCAGCTCGCTCCTTAACTCCCCCCCACCACCACCCAGTTCTGGCTCCTCTCGGCATGACCACTACATTGTGGAGTGTCCCAGGGCTAATAAGTACCGCAAAACTAACGCGGCCAAACCGAACTCTCGAGTCCCGCGCGTCCAAACATGTTTCTCTCTGTCCTTTGCCGACTCCGTAAACAGCAGCACCGACCACCCAGTGCCTTGATCCAAAAGCCCAGGGGTTTTCCTGTTTCCCCTCCCTCACCCTCAACATCCAGTCCTACCTACCAGCAAATCCTGTGGATCTGACCTTCCAAACACACCACAAATCCACTCACATCCCTGCATCCCAGCTCCTCCTGCCTGTCTTCTTGCCTCATGGAACTGACGACTGAAATTGACCGCCTGCTTCCATCTTTGCCCCGCTGCAGTCCATCCTATGCAGAGCGTGTATTTAAAAACACAAACCAGATCGTGTCACTGCTCGACTCTAACCCTCCTTGCTAACTCTGCCCTGGCTCCACGGCCCGTGTGGCTGGCGCCTGCCCACCTCTCCCTCTTGTCCTCTGCCCTCCACGTGCCCGGGCCTCCGCCTGCATCTCCCGCTCCTCCTCGCTGCCAGGCTTTGACATGCAGTTGTCCCACCTTCCTTCCTTGCTCTTCCTTTCTCCAAGCACTTTTCTCCTGCGTACTTCCATTTTTCAGAGTAAATATCCTCTTTTTTTTTTTTTTTTGGCCTCATGGTGCAGCTTGTGGGATTTTAGTTCCCCGACCAGGGATCAAACCCGTGCCCCCTGCATTGGAAGCACAGGGTCTTAACCACTGGACCGCCAGGAGAGTCCTGTCAGTTGTTTTCTTAAAAGACAGGCTCGGAACTTCCGTGGTGGTGCGATGGTTAAGAGTCCTCCTGCCTATGCAAGGGACACGGGCTTGATCCCTGGTCTGGGAAGATCCCACGTGCCGCGGAGCAACTAAGCCCGTGCGCCACAACTACTGAGCCCACACGCCACAACTACTAAAGCCCGTGCACCTAGAGCCCGTGCCCCGCAACAAGAGAAGCCACCGCAATGAGAAGCCCGTGCACCGCAACGAAGAGTAGCCCCTGCTCGCCGCCAACTAGAGAAAGCCTGCACGCAGCAACGAAGACCCAACACAGCCAAAAATAAATAAAATAAAGTAAATTTATATATATATATATAAAAGGCTCAGTTCATTTTGGGGAAAATGTCTGCCAAACACCCTGGGTGGAATAACCATAGTTATTTGGTGGCAAGCTCTGCTTGCAGCTCAATCATACAAGAGCTTTTTCCCTCAAAACAACCAGGGAACTTTGGCGAACAGTAGAGATGCTTTCTGTATGCTTCCTGCTTTGCCCCAGAGGCTATTACAAAGATGTCTACTCACGGGGGGGTCAAGATTAATAAAATTAATAATTTTTACTACTTCATCAGGACATTCTTAAGAGAAACGGGGCTTTGTTTTGCTTTGTCTTGTGAAGGACACGATCACTGCTGGTAGTTTTGTGCTGCGGCCCAAGCCACGCTCAGGCAGCAACAACGTGACCCACCTGGCTTCACCCCGTTCCTGCAGCACGCAGCCCGGGAGGAAGCGGGTACTGTCCTGGCATCCTCACCAAGCTGCTCTCCTCCGCTCACCTGCCCTTTAAGAACGCAGCTCTCTGGAACAGACCCAAACCACTATGTGTAAAATAGAGAAGCACCAAGGAATTATACCCATTGTCTTGAAATAACTTACAATGGAGTATAATCTGCAAAAATGCTGAGTCACTATGTTGTACACCTGAAACTAACACAACACTGTAAATCAACTATACTTCAATAATTAAAAAAAAAAAAATGCAGCCCTCAGCTCTGTTGCTTAGGGTGCAGGTGACAGAAATCCAACAAGCTGCTTAAGCAGACGAAACAAAACAGAGGTCCTGGCTCACGATACTGAGAAAGGTTAGAGCATCCCTTGCCTTGAGCGCAACTGGCTTTGGGGCTCGGAGGAACTTAACAGCCCTGTCTGTCTCTGTCTGTCTCTGCCTGTGTCTGTCTGTCTGTCTCTCTCTCCACATCCCAACTAGCTTTTCTCTGTGCTTTGGCTTAATTCTCATCCACCGGGATGAGCTGTTTGTACATGTCAGGAAACAGCCACGAGTAGCTCTGAAACGGTTTGCTTGTAATTCAGGGAAAAGGAGCTCTTGATGTAGTGTCTGGACATCCGGTCTCATGGAAGTTTCCAGGTGGCCCAGCAAGAGCCACGTGTCCACGCCGTGGGTCTCTGTGGGAGCCTGAGGCCCGGTTGTGGCCACGTGGGCAGCCGTCAGGGAAGCCCCGAGCCTGGCAGCCCCATCACAGCCTCAGGATGGGCAGGGAGACAGCGTGGCCCCAGGAAAGAAGGACCAGCTGGGCAGACGGCGTAGCGGATGCTCACGACAAATACAAACTGCCAGATTCTCCTACTTTTGGAGAGTTTCTAATTAAGAGAGAATAAAAGAGACGAGCAAAAGGACTCTCGGCTCCTCATCCTTCGTGTCTTCAGCTCAACACCCGTCCCTCCCGGGCCCTCAGGCTAAGCCCAGTCCGGGCGAGGCCAGAGCAAACCCAGTTCCACAGCGGGAGGCTGTGTCTAAACTCCTCTCCCATTAGGGCCAAACTTGAGTGAATGTCTTTAAATGGAAGAACCTGGAAGGCTTTCCGGAAAATATAGAAAATGTTCAGGGAGATTGGGTGTAATAAATAATGGAGGACATGGCAATAGCTAGAAGCTACAAAAGAGCACCTGGGCGAAAAGCACTGTTGCAAGAGCATTTTAAAAGCGAGAGCTAGAAATAAAAGTTTTTTTGTGTAACACAAGGGTCCATCCATCAATAAATGTAGGGTTAACAGTAAGACCTACGGAATGAAACCAGTGGGACGGCCCCAGATCCCACAAGTCAAGAAGACCTGGCAAAGTTCACTAACTCAGCACATAAAAGGACAAGAACTTTACCAGAATGGAGCTGGGTGACTGAGAATTGGACGCCTGTGAAACTGTTCCTTTTTGTGTGTATATTTGAAAAATTCTGATACTAATTTTTACAAAAAGTTCTGGGATTTTGAACTGAGAAACAAGCCATCTGTGCATGTAAATTTTTTCAGCTGAAAAAGGGAGCACGAGTCTGGATTTCTTAACAAAGAAGGAATGTTCAGGACCAGCTGCCTAGAGGCCCCAGTCAGCAAAATTTTGTTCAAACTAATTAAAAGGAAAACGTTTCTCTTGATCTTAATACATCTCTGAAATGAGGTCGAAGACATCCACACAGCCTTAGCCTCCTTTTCCTGGGGGGGAAATGCAGGCGTATTTACAGCATGTCAGTGAATTATCCCAAACCTTCGTGCCTCCAGGATGAAAATAAAACCGAATGTTTATTCCAGTGTGAGGTCACCTCTCCCGTCTTCACTTGTCATCTTTGGGATCCTACTGTCCCCCAAACACTTGTTCCAATAAAGCCTTTCCCCAAATGTGTTCCAAGTCACATATGTTGAGGAAAATGACAAAAAAAAGGGTTTTGAGGTCAAACACTTTGAGGAAACTCTGCTGATGTTATCTCTCTTCTGAAAACTGGTGATGTTTGTCATGGAGAAATTGTCTGATGGTGACAAAACTTGTCCCCACTCTAGAGTGGCATCCACTAATTCTAAATGTGTTCCACAGAACATTCTCTGGTAAACACTGTCAAAAGTTCAGAAATATCAGAAGTAAAACCAATGCAGCACCAGAGTGGTAACTAGTAAAAATTTATTGTGCACACACCAAAAAGAGTTTGAAAACCAGGAGAACTCCAACCAAAGCACAAAAGGTGGGGAGGGATAAACTGGGAGATCGGGATTGACATGTACACGCTACTATATATAAAATAGATTAATAAGACCTACTGTATAGCACAGGCAACTCTACTCAATACTCTGTAATGACACATATGGGAAAAGAACCTAAAAAAGAGTGGATATATGTACACGCCTAACTGATTCGCTTTGCTGTACACCTGAAACTAACACAACATTATAAATCAACTATACGCCAATAAAAATTTAAAAACAAACACAGAAGGAAGCTGGGGTGTATGGTTATAAAGCAGCAGGTGTAGGAAGGCGGCCGTGACTGCTGACTCTTCACGGTGACTGGCTATAATACTAGAATTTTTTTAAAAGATAGGGAGTTGGTCAGTGGTTACCTCATAACCAACTTGGGGGAAACCATTTGAGTTTTGCCCGTGATTTGCAGAGGCCTAAGCAAGAAATGACCCAGGTCAAGGTGGTCTTGCAAAATAAGCTATATTAAGCTTTGTTTGTGTGGCCAAAGTCGTTTTGTCTGCTCAGGGGGATTTCAGGGCTGGCCTCCGTTTGTTTTTGATTTTAACCCCACCCATGTTGGGGGTAGGAAGCAGAAACACGAGAAGGCCAACTGAGTAAAGTAAGTATTAGGACTAAATCTTCTTAGTAATAAAAACCACAAGACTGTATAAATAATAGATACTGAAATCTGAACTATAAGGATAATTTTCAGAAAGCAAATCTCACTCTGATGAAAAGTAAAACTTTTGCCGAAGTGACAGATTCCCACCGGTCAAGTATGCAGTGACTCAGCACATCTGGGCTCTTAAACAGCTGATCGCCTAAACGCTGGGTTGGGTCCAGCTGTCCCTGAAGGAGTCAGCGGGGAGCTGGTGTCCTCTCAGAGCCGGCCCAGCCCCTCCCCACCCCTTTCCCCATCTTCAGTCTGCCTGCTGCATCCTGTTCCGAATCTCCTACTTCCCGCCGAGAGCCTGCCCCTGGTTTTCTTTTTTTTTTAATTAATTAATTTTATTTTTAAAAGTTTTGGCTGCATTGGGTGTTTGCTGCTGCGTGCGGTCTTCCTCTAGTTGCAGCGAGTTGCGGTGCGTGGGCTTCTCTTGTTGCGGAGCACGGGCTCTAGGTGTGCAGGCTTCAGTAGTTGCAGCACTTGGGCTCAGTAGTTGTGGTACATGGGTTCTAGAGCACAGGCTCAGTAATTGTGGCACACAGGCTTAGTTGCTCCGCGGCCTGTGGGATCTTCCCGGACCAGGACTCGAACCCGTGTCCCCTGCATTGGCAGGCGGATTCTTAACCACTGCGCCACCAGGGAAGTCCCTGCCCCTGGTTTTCTGCTCTGCTCAGACCCTTGAGATAAGGCTCTGTTTTGCAATTCATTCAACAAATATTTACCGGGTACCTGCTCTGTGCCAGGCGCTGTCCTAGGCCCTGGGATGCAACAGTAACCAAACAGGAAAAAAAACTCCCTGGCTTCACAGAGTGTAAGTTCGAATAAGGGGGACAAGCGAAAAGCAACAGCCTGTGGGTCAGATGGTGGCAGGAACACGACACAGGTGAAGAGGAAGAAAAGTGCCAGCCCTGTGCATGTGTGTATGCGCACACGTGTGTGTGACAGTGACAGAGAGGGAGACAGAGAGTTGGCACAGGGGACAGGGAAGCAGAATTGCACTCGTCTGAGGCGTGGCCAGGAAGGCTCCAGGTTAAATGACCTTTGAACAGGTGTAGGGAGGAGGCAAGTGAGGGGGTCAGCGGGCTGGTGGAGGGAAAGTGCGCCGCTGAGGAACAGCAAGGGCAGGGCCTGAGGGCGGGGTCCCGGCGCCCAGAGGGGCTGCGGTGCGGGAGGCGGGGGAGGAGGGGGAGGGGCGTGGAGGAGGGAGGGGGAGGGGCGTGGAGGAGGGAGGGGAGGGGCGTGGAGGAGGGAGGGGAGGGGCGTGGAGGAGGGAGGGGAGGGGCGTGGAGGAGGGAGGGGAGGGGCGTGGAGGAGGGAGGGGGAGGGGCGTGGAGGAGGGAGGGGGAGGGGCGTGGAGGAGGGAGGGGGAGGGGCGTGGAGGAGGGAGGGGCGTGGAGGAGGGAGGGGAGGGGCGTGGAGGAGGGAGGGGGAGGGGCGTGGAGGAGGGAGGGGGAGGGGCGTGGAGGAGGGAGGGGGAGGGGCGTGGAGGAGGGAGGGGCGTGGAGGAGGGAGGGGAGGGGCGTGGAGGAGGGAGGGGGAGGGGCGTGGAGGAGGGAGGGAGGGGGAGGACGGCCCCCGCGTGCGAGGGGGGCTGAGCGTAGCCTGCGGGGAGGCAGGAGGAAGCCGGGCCCCGAGCTGGGTCCCGGGCCGGTGGGCCTGCTGTGGTTGAGGGGCAGCGGCCCGACTCTGCCTCCGTCTTACATGAAGGCCAACAGGATGTGACGGGGAACGGACCAGGCATGGGGGTCAGGGCTGCTCCCAGGGTTTCGGCCGGAGCGCCCGCCGGAGGGAGGGGGCGCGCCGCGTTGAGATGGGGAAGGCTTGGGCGCGGCGGGCTGGGCGCGGGCAAAGCCGACTGCCCGGCTGTGCGCACGTCTGACGGGCCTGCCAGGGGTCCGAGGGCAGATGCCAAGGAGAGTCGGCCCGGGCCTGGGGAGGGTCCAGGCTGGAAACCCCGTGCCCATCGGGCAGCTGTCTGTGTCTCACAGGCGCCGGAGCCAGGCAGGGTGAGCGCAGGCGGGAAGCGGGCCGCGTCCCGAGCCCGGGGCGGCTCCCTGCTGTGGTGGGGGACAGGGGGACGCCGCCTTGTGCTGGGGTCCGGCTTCCTCTAGGCTCCGCCCGGGTTTTGTTCACTACGGGCTCTGGGGTCCCTCCCAGCTCCACCCAAAGCTCCGCCCAGGCCCAGCACAAGTTCCCAACTGAGAGCTGGCAGACTAGAGGCCGGGGCACAAAGCCCGGAATTCCAGCTCTACATATGGGAGCTCTGTTTTTAGTTTTTTGATAAACCTCCATACTGTTCTCCACAGTGGCTGCACCAATTTACATTCCCACCAGCAGTGCAGGAGGGCTCCCTTTCCTCCACACCCTCGCCAACATTTTTTTAAAATAAATTTATTATTACTATTTTTTATTTTTGTCTGCGTTGGGTCTTCGTTGCTGTGCATGGGCTTTCTCGTTGCAGCGAGCGGGGGCTACTCTTCGTTGCGGTGCGCAGGCTTCTCATTGCACTAGCTTCTCTTGTGGCGGAGCACAGGCTCTAGGCGCACGGGCTTCAGTAGTTGTGGCTCACGGGCTCAGCAGTCATGGCTCACGGGCTCAGTAGTTGTGGCTCGCGGGCTCTAGAGCACAGGCATAGTAGTTGTGGCACACGGGCTCAAGTGCTCCATGGCATGTGGGATCTTCCTGAACCAGGGCTTGAACCCGTGTCCCCTGCATTGGCAGGCGGATTCTTAACCACTGTGCCACCAGGGAAGCCCTGCGAACATTTTTTTATTTGTGGGGTTTTGTTTGTTTTCGGCCTGGGCCGCGCGGCATGCAGGATCTTAGTTCCTGGACCCGGGATCGAACCTGTGTCCCCTGCGGTAGACGCTTGGAGTCCTAACCACTGGACCGCCAGGGAAGTCCCCATTTGTGTTCTTTTTGATGACAGCCATTCTGACAGGTGTGAGGTGATTCTTCCTCAATGTTTATGTTCAATTTGTATGTGCTTGTATTAAACACGTAACACAAGTTAGTTGAGAAACTTAGCAACAATAACTCAGTCAACAATCTGCAGTCATCATGACCCCACCACCTGCGGTCGCCATTTCTGTTTTGGAATGGAATCCTCCAAACGTTCATGTACGTATCTGCCCCCGTCTGCTCGGGCTGCCGCAGCAGAACACCATAGCCCCGGGGCTTAAGCACAGAGGCTTCCCTCCCCTTAGTCGCGGAGGCTGGGGCTCCAAGATCAGGATGCCGGCAGGGCTGGTTTCTGGGAGGCCTCTCACCTTGCCCTGCAGACGGCCGCCTGCTGGCTGTGTCCTCACGCGGTCCTCCCACTGCAAGTGCATCTCGAGCCCTGTGCGACGAGGGCCACCCAAACAGCCTCGTTATAATGCAACCACCTCACTGAAGGCTCAGTCTCCAAACGCAGCCACATTCTGTGCTGGGACCAGCGCTCTGACATAACAATTTTTGGGGCACAGTTCAGCCCATGGCAGCACCCGTGCACACATGCAGCTCCACGTCCTCCAGCCGGGCCCTGATTACTTTACGTTTGTCTAAGAAGTGCTGTTTGCCCCTGACCAAGCCGCTGCGGCCCCCCGTCTTGTCTTCTCCCCAGGTGGGGGCAGTTCTTCCCGCGTGTCCTGTCCCCTGACCCCAGCCCGCTTCCCAGACTCAGAGCACGTGGCCTCTGCACCCAGGAGCTCTCAGCACCCGGACACCCTCCAGGAGATGCGCAGCGGCTGGGTCTGTTTTCTGCTTGAAGCTCCTCCACACTCAGGGCAGGGTGGGCTGCGGGAAGACCCCAGTGCCCCAAACCCGAGACACTGCCTGTGGATTGAGTCGCCTATTCCAACATATCTAAGACCCCCCAACCATAATAGTGCAGTTACTTCACGGCCCCTGAGGAGTGAAGAGACAGCTAAAGAGAGACACACCCCTGACCACAAGACACCCCAGATTCAGAGATGTTGAAACCTCAAATAACGAGCGTCTTCAAGCTGCTAAACTGCGGTGCTGGGATCGCCCTCCCTGGGGGCTCTCAGTCTCCATGGCCCTCAACCAGGCGACGCTGGCAGGGCCCACGTGGCACTGGGATGTGACAGGACACGTCTAAACCCCAGAGGGAACACAGGTGCGACAGAGGCCCTTGTTACAGACGCAAAAATGTAAAATCTCCCCCAAACAGGAAACTCACATTCCAACTGGAAAGACAGACAAGCAGGAAATGATTTATATGGAACAGTAAGAAAACTACCAGGAGAGCCCACAGCTTCTGGAACTCTCTCCATTCACTGCATCCTTAATGTCTCAGTAAATGTTTTCATGGCCCCCCTCGGGCCAAAACAAATACCTGACAGTTCCTGGATGAACAGTTAGGTCTAAACAACTAATATTTATGCCCAGCACCTTAGTCATTAGAAAAGAGAATCCACATATATCAAAAGAAATTTCTATTTCACTCCTTAGCAAACACACCTGCGGACGACCGGGACGTGGGCCCGGCAGACCCTTCCCAGGGTGGACGCGTGGCCTTCGGTCGGTCCTGGCAAGTACTGGCTCCTTCTGTCAGCAGCCACTCCAACGCCCGCCTGGCCTGGCGCTGAACGCGAGCTTCCCCAGGCTGGAGTCTGGCTGTGTTTCCCTCCGAACCTTAAGCTCCCCGGAGAGCTCCTGCGGCCCAGTGGGGTGCCTCCGCCCACAGCCTGGGAAGCACAGCCACTCAGCCAGGGCCACCATGGTGCACACCTCCGGGCCGGGTGGCTGAGGTGACGGAGTCCTCCTGGATGAGCAAGTGAGAAAGGAGAAAGCAGGAGCCGCGGCAGCATCTGGAAAGGCAGGCAGCAGAGGCGGGGGGCGGGCCGTGTGCAGAACCTGGGCACCGAGGGGGCGGGACAGGCAGAGGTGCAGGCGGGGCAGGGGACACGGGCTGGGGGCCATGGCGTCCGCGGGACTATCCTTTGTGAAATCGACTACAGGAAATAAACTCGACAGTGTGCTTTTGGATGGTGGGATACGCCAAAGATAAATAAGTGTGAGACGGCACCACACACTTGACAAGGTTGAAAGCACACGTAACTGAAGACGTTTGCTCTGATGCCCTCCTTCCCCGCCGCTTCTCACCTGAACGGGAAACAGTCAGGAAGTGCCAGGAGAGGCAATCAGACACGAGACTGTAATAAGTGACGTAACGTACAGGAAAGAAGAAACGAGATGACTGTTAGATGACGGGACTGTATACCGGACAACTCGAGGAAGTTAATGGGAGCAGTTTTAAACAGAGTAAGAGCCTAGCAAGCTGCAATTCCTAACGTTTCAGAAGACAGTGGCTCTTCTATACAAAAATGATAATCAGTCTTAATAACTGCATTGAAAAGGAGATTAACCTGGAACAGACTTGCTAGCAATTTCGAAGATGCTGTGGGAACACTGTTTCTTCTCCGTTTTTCTTCATTCATCTAACACGTTGTTTGCATTTTTTGCAGCTCCCCCTCCACAGGTATAATGGACAAATAAAATTGTATACATTTAAAGTGTACAAGCCTGCTTTTAGAGCAGCTGTGGGTTGGCAGCAAAGAGGAAGGTACAGAGAATTCTCACGTTCTCCCCCCACAGACCGCCCCACTATCCATACCCGCTCCCAGAGCAGGATGTTTGTTACCATCGATGCACCTGCACTGACCCAGCACCATCGCCCCAAGTCCACAGTTCTCCTTAGGCTTCACTTTGGTGGTGTACAACCTGTGGGTTTGGACAAATGGATAATGACATGAATCATCATTATGGTTTCGTACAGAGTATTTTCACGGCCCTAAAAATCCTGAGCTCTGCCTATTCCACGATCCCCCACCCCCACCCCCATAACCACTGATCTTTTTACTGTCTCCATAGTTTTGCCTTTTCCAGAATGTCACAGTTGGAATCACACAGTCCGTAGCCTTTTCAGACTGGCTTCTTTCACTTAGTCACATGCATTTAAGGTTCCTCCATGGCTTTTCATGGCTCGATAGGTCATTTCTTTTTAGCTCTACATAATATCCCATTGCCTGGATGGACCACAGTTTGTTTATTCATTCACATACGAAAGGACATCGTGGTTGCTTCCAAGTTCTGGCAATTATGAATAAAGGTGCTATAAACATCCATGTGCAGGTTTTGTATGGACAGAAGTTTCCAGCTCCTTTGGGTAAACACCAATGAGCACGGTTGCTGGATCACATGCTGAGTATGTTTAGTTTTCTAAGAATCTTCCTCCCAAATTGGCGGCACCATTTTGCATCCCCATCAACAACGAATGAGAGTTCCTGCTACTCCACAACCTCACCAGCGTTTGGTGCTATCGGCGTCCGGATTCCAGCCACTCTAAGAGCTGTGTGGTGGTCTCTCACTGTTCTTTTAATTTCCCTGATGACACATGATGTGGAGCATCTTTTCATGTGCTCAGCTGCCATCTACGTACCTCCTTTAGTGAGGTGTCTGTGAAGTCTTTGGCCCATTTTTCAATTGGGTTGTATGTTTTCTTACTGTGGAATTTTTTTTTTTTTTAAATTATTAGCACCTTTTTAATTATTATTTATTTATTTATTTTTTTGGCTGTGTTGGGTCTTCGTTTCTGTGCGAGGGCTTCCTCTAGTTGCGGTGAGCGGGGGCCACTCCTCATCGCGGTGCGCGGGCCTCTCACTATCGCGGCCTCTCCCGTTGCGGAGCACAGGCTCCAGACGCGCAGGCTCAGCAGTTGTGGCTCACGGGCCCAGTCGCTCCGCGGCATGTGGGATCCTCCCAGACCAGGGCTCGAACCCGTGTCCCCTGCATTAGCAGGCAGACTCTCAACCACTGCGCCACCAGGGAAGCCCACTTACTGTGGAATTTTAAGAGTTCTTTCTCTATTTTGGTTAACAGTCCTTTATCAGATGTGTATTTTGCAAATACTTTCTTCCAGTCTGTGGTTTATCTTCTCATTCTCTTGACCTTGTCTTCTGCAGAGAACTTTTAAATCTTAGTGAAGTCTGTTTATCAATTATCTTTTTCATGGATCATGCCTTGATTTTTTAAAAAAATAAATTGATTGATTGATTGGTGCGCCAGCTTCTCATTGCAGTGGCTTCTCTCATTGCAGAGCACAGGCTCTAGGCACACGGGCTTCAATAATTGTGGCACGCAGGCTCAGTAGTTGTGGCTCACGAGCTCTAGAGCGCAGGCTCAGTAGCTGTGGCGCACGGGCTTAGTTGCTCTGCAGCATATGGGATCTTCCTGGACCAGGGCTTGAACCCATGTCCCCTGCACTGGCAGGCGGATTCTTAACCACTGTGCCACCAGGGAAGTCCCGTGCCTTGATTTTTTATCTAAAAAGTCATCACCATACCTAGGGTCATCTAGTTTCCTCCTATGTTATCTTCCAGGAGTTTCATAGTTCTGCATAGTTTACATTTAGGGTGTGTGAAAAATTCTGAGTTAATTTTTGTGAGAAGTGTAGATCCACTTTTCTGCGTGTGGACGTCCAATGGTTCCAACACCATTTGTTGAAGACACTATCTTTGCTCCCATTGTATTTCCTTTGCTCCTTTGTCAAAGATCACTTGACTATATTTATGGGGCTCTATTTTGGGCCAATGTGATGATCTATGTCTACACTGTGAAATGATCACCACAATCAAGTTAATTAACACACCCATCACCTCAGTTACCTTTTTAAATGTGTGTGTGTATGAGAGATTTACTGTCTTAGCAAATCCAAGTATACCATACGGTACTGTTAACTAGAGTCACCGTGCTATGCATCTGCTTCTTCTGAAGTACCCAGTAGGAGGCCTGAGTAAAGTGTGATATCACCTTCTTTAGATGGGAAATCATGTATGCAAACGGCTGATAAATTTATAAAAAGATGTCCAGCCTCACCCTGCATCTTGGTCAAACCTCAGGATGGGTTGCATCATAGCTGGCGGTCTCTCTGTCTTTGTAGAAGAAATGTTCTCTTGCCCTCATCCTTTGTCCTGCATGTGTCTGTGTGGGTTCGGGGGTGAATGCCACAGGGGGTTTAGCAGGAAGAGGGAAAGCGTCGTGCTCCCAAACTCAAGCTAATCCGTGACCTTGCTCACAAGAGAGGTCCCGGGGGAGGCCCAGCAGATTCACTGCTACTGACAACGAGCCCTGAACACAGGTCCTTCGGAGGGCGAAGCTACATGGCCTTATGAAAAGACCCGTCACATTGTGTCACGATAACGTGGTGGCCAAGGGGCTGTAACTGAATGATCCAAGATTTCCAGAGCCTTTTAAAAAACACCATAAAGGGTGCAGCTTCTCTGGGGTATGATGGGGAGAAGAACCAGACAACCTTTCTATCCTTTCTTGTTTTGAATCCAACTTCTTTTTACATTTCATCCTCTTGCTACCTAATAATCTCAATACAGGACTTGCCCATCAGACTTTAATAAACACACAAGAACAAAACATAAGACAAGCACTCATAACAGAAAGAGACAAACAACCCCATCTCCAAATAGAGCCATACTGGGGGTCAGGGCTTCAACACAGGAATTTGGGGACATTAACATTCAGTTGGCCCCCGGGTTCTAAAGTGTTAGGTTGAAGCATGTCGCCTACCTGAATGGGGCACCCTGCTCATCATATAGACCCCTGGTACAGAGGACACCGTGGTGTTAGAGAAGGTCCATGTTTGGCTATAGAGGACGTGGACTGAGAGGACAGAGGGTGGGATTCAAAAGCCTCAGCTGAGCAAGGGCCCTCCTGGACCCAGGGATTCTGCCAGGGGGAATCTGTAGGTCAGCACACCCCTTCCCTTTAACTGCCCTCTTTGAAAACAGACCTCTAAAGATACGTGCAACCCTATGTTTATAGCAGCATTATTTACAGCAGCCAAGACATGGAAGCAATCTAAGACAGATAAAAGATTCAAGATAAAGTGGCAAATACTGAAGATGGGTAAATCAGATTTCAACATACAGATAACAGGGGTCCCCCCAAAAAGAAAACCAAAGCAAAAAATAAAACAGAGCACTAGGCCACAATTCAAGGAAACTTTCTTGAAACAGTAGATTTGAAAATACACACAGAAAAAGCGCACCATATACCTGCAAACACTGACCCAGGGCCACCAACACACGACACACTCTAATAAAACTGCTGACTTGAGAAAGAGGAAAAAACCCTTTGGACATCTAAGCAAAAAGAGTACGTGACTTGGAAAGAAAATAAGATTCATCAGGCTTTTCATGCATCACTTTATGCTGGAAGAAAACACAATATTTAAGACACTCAAGGAAAGAAAACGTAGGAAAGGATTTCATATTCTGCAAAACTTCAAGTATAAAGGACACAAGCTGAATTCAACATACAGAAACCCAGGGAGTATGGTTCCCAGGCTAACACTGACCTAAACACTGGCTATGAGCATTAAGTACATGGAAATAAGACTAAATGAGGGCAGCAGGGAGAGATTTTACTATGTAACAGCTGACGATGTGGCTCCAGTGCTGTTTTCATTGTAATTAATGGTATATTAGGGTTAGGATCCACGTAGCACATGTCAAAGCAGAACAAGCAAGTGTGTAATTACGGAATATTCTGTTCCGTAGTCCCACAGCCTGAGAACCAGGATCTCAGTGCAGGAGACACAGCTGTAACATGGAAAGGGTTGAATGCCCTGGAATCCTGAGTTTGTTTTGCGACTGTCAACATCTCAGAAAACACTTTCTCTTTAAATGTGTGTGTGCACACGTGTGTATTTTTTAGGCCTAGAAACAACCACCAACCCTGTAGCAATGAGCACCAAGGATCTGAAATACCTCTTTTTGCCATTAAAAGAAACTACAGATCCTTAGAGAAAAAGCCAATTCCAGGTCTAGAGCAGGAAAGGTACAAGATGGGTCTAGAACACCCTGACACATCAGACTGCAAGAAAGCTCTCTATGACCGTGTGCACAGTCTGTGCGTCAGTGTGTCTGTGTGTGGTCAGTACACATGCACGCATGTGTACATATGTGAATTTCAAAAGAAATGAAGAGCCAACTTGAAGAGGCTCCCTCCTACAGGCCAAAGCCGCTGCAATTTGGGTTCAATAAAGAGGAAAATTGCGATGGACCGAAACCCATCAAACAGGCTTAAGTACATGAGTTCATGACATATACATGTTTACATGTTATAAAAATATATAAATAAAAACCCCTAATTGGGCTACTTTTTAGGATGACCGGGAGCCAATCTTAGCATTTATCCCGCCTTTTGTACGTGAATTCTACACTGAGCGCCAGCATTAGGTGAGGGGAAGTATCTTCTAAAACTGTTCCAGCCAATAAACATAAGCAAAGTGACAGCATATCAGCATTCTGCTACCTAATTCATGGGCCTAGGCCCTGAGCGCTGGCAGCCGCCAACATCCAAAGGATGAAAAGCGCTCTGCCCTCTGACGAAAGCATGTAACACACGCACCCGAGGGGTGGAGGCTGCCTGTCATCGAGCCTCTGGATCCAGCCGCCAACTTGCAGGAAACACCGAGGACAGAGTAAAGCACTAGACAGCACCTCGGGGTCACGGGCAACAAAACTGACAGTGGGAAACGACGGGACAAATGGCTCGGGCTCTTCAACAGATAAACCGCAAGGAGAACAGAGATTGAGGTGGAACCTGTAAATTAAAGAGACTTACGAAATATCAAGTTTAAAAAAAAAAAAAAAAAAGGAATACCAATTTTAAAAAAAGAGTAGACTAGACTAAAAACTGCCACAAAGAAAAGCAAAGAAGTCATTTCTGTACAAGTCGGGATTAGTTCTGGAGGGAGGGGGTGCTGTGACTGGAGGAGCATGTGAAGAGCCTTCTGGACACCTGGCAAAGTTCTACTTCTTGACCTGGGTGGTAGTTACAAGGGTACTCACCTTATAATAACAATTCAATAAGCTATACATTTGTTTTGTATCGTTTTCTGCATGTTTTTATGACAAAAAGGTAATAAAAGATAAAAATAGTCATGTCAAACTTTTTTTTTAACTTGCATAGTGCTTTTAACAAAAATAGCACTCCCAATTTTAAAACATTTATTTACAGTCTTGGCCTTTAGAAGTTACGACTGTTGCTATCTAACGGTCGGACAGCCAGGGCAGCCCGTGTGCAGGCGGCCCTATCACAGTGCCCCACCAGGTAAGACCAGCCCACCTTCCCTCTGCCCAGGCCTGGGCCCTGGCAGACCTGTGCCCAGCAAGGGAGCCGTGCCTTCCTCCAATCCGCCCGTAGGCACAAGCCCACCTAAAAACCATGACTCAGTCTTGCCAACTGTAGGGTAAATGAACTCTTAGAACACTTCTAGGCTTCTTGCCTGCATTTTTAAACCGATGTTCTACTCATCCTTATTAAATCAAAGCCCTAACACTTTTGTCTAGACTGCAATAAAACTAATGAGAACAGTATCAAGCCCAATAAAGCATACTTCTAACAAAACCTCAAATAATTCTCAAATCTCAAAGGATGTTCAGTTTATGACACATCTAACCACCTTTAAGGCACATGCCACGGACCACCACCCTGCCTTTCTGATTTAGTCTGAAAGCTGTGTCTGCCCATCGACTGCAGTGGTCCAGCCTACAGTTTTATTTTTCACACCAGTAAGTAAAGGTGACAAACAGCCACTGGCTCAAGTTGTTCCAAGAATTAAAGGACCTGGTCAGTCTTCAGGTTGCTTCGCGCCTTGTCTTGCTAATCTGTCAGCTTCTTCGTTGCCTATAAATCCCGAATGGCCAGGAACATGCATCTGTTAAATAAAACGTTTCCTTTTATTTTTACTAATTTTTTACACAAGCAACACATGCCTACATCCTCACTGTAAAACACGTCAACCATTCAGAGAAGACAAGTGGGAAGGCTCCCTTCACAGCTCCTCCTGAGCACAATTCTGACAGCACAACGCACTCGGGCGCTGGATACGCCGACAGAAATCCCGTTTTGTTTCTCCACAAATTGGATTTTACTGTGGTACTGCCTTTTTCCCACTTAACAGTGGGACCTGGCAAGCTTTCTGGACAGAGCAGACGTGTGGATGGATACATATACGACATACACACACACCTGATTCTCCCTCAGTGCTGTTACAAAGGGATGCGCTCGTGTGATTTAACCACTGTTTGCACTTTTGTTGCTGAAAGGCAAGTTTTGGGGGTTTTTTTTGTTTGTTTGCTTTTTTTTTGCTACACAGCATGGCTTGTGGGATCTTAGTTCCCCGACCAGGGATCGAACTCATGCCCTTGGCAGTGAAAGGGCGGAGTCCTAACCACTGAACCACCAGGGAACTCCCTGAAAGGCATGTTTAAATGTCAGGTTGCCAAACGGTCATCAGGGGTCCTGGGCTGGGAGAGCAAGGTAGGGTTAAGAAAATGGCTGCCGTTTAACTTGCTCTGTATTGTTTGAAAAGGTAATTTTAATAAAAGTGACCTAGTGTAAGAAAAATACCTCCATTTTGGGAAAAAAAATCATGTTACTAAGGTCTAATCACACAACTATATTTTTAAGAGGATACATCATAAATAAGCCTGAACTGACATTATGGCTGCTTCCAAAGAAACCAGGAGGCTGACGAACACAGGTCACTCTAACAGTGCGAGGTGTGGCTGGGCGAGGACGACGTGCAGAGCCCGGAGCCCCTCAGTCTCAGCGCCAGGACCCAGCGCTCTGCACGCAGGACCCGCCTGTTACAGCAGCATTACTCAGATGATGGTCGAAAGACTCCACTGTGCTCTAACACATGCTACGACAGCAATTCCACAGACCCTGCTATTTTAACTGAAGTCATCAAATCACTCACAGGAACCATTAAACTGTCTGGCTAGTTTATTTCATTTGGTCGTAACGGCCACAGCGGCGACCACCTAAGACAACACTCACCCACTGAACGTCCATGCCCTGGACAAGCCTGTCCAGCTCCATGAAGTCCTCTTTGTTGATCACCTCCTTCCCTGTGCTTGTCCTCCATCCACTCTTCTTCCAGCCTTGCACCCAATTAGTGATGCCTGGAAGGAACACTCACAGATCATTATTCTCGAACGTTCTGGTATTTTTTCCTCCCTAGACTCCCCTCTGACCATTGCTCCACGTGTACCTGAGTGGCTTTCTGGACTTTTCCTTTCCTTACTGGGGCCGTGCTCTGGCTCGCCCCGTCCCTTAACTCTCACCCGTGTCTGCCCTGAGGCCGTCGGGCTGAGGCACCGCCCCCTCCAGCCTCATCAGCGCCCCCAGGCCCCCACCCCACGGGCCCTACACACGGTACCCCCAGAGGGAGCACACATCTTCTACCTCGCGGCCACGCCCTCGGCGCCTGGCAACGCATGCCTCCGCGGCACATTCCAGAGCAGCACAGGCTTCCCTGGCACCAGACACACCCAACGCCAGCCCCTTCACCGTCTGGGTCCTGCCCTGATGCCGCACCTCTTCCAGGGGAAGGAAATACCTATTTCCCTTCATATGTACTCGAAAAACCCTAGAAGAAGTCCAATGTAAACGCTTACCATTGATAGTAAACATGCTGTCTGTGTAGAGAACCAACTTATTGATGTTCTGAGCCTTCGCCTGTTCGATGGCTTTGCAGGCTGCCTTGAAGATACAAATCAGTTGTCATGCTGCAGAAATTGTTCAACTTTCAACACTGATGTTCACAATTACCAAAAAATTTAAAATCTAAATCCTTTTCCTGTGCTAACTGTAATGATAACATTGTCTATGTGAAATAACGCTACACATACATTTCTCCTGTTTAGACATCTATTTGAAACAAGTTTTATAATTTTTCTAGAAAACTCCTGTTCTTCAGAACTGTTACTAGCCCCAAACTAAGTTTCTTCTGGACTCGGAGTATCTTATACACACAGAGAGTAGAAAGTACATTGATACCGTTCTAGTCAACAGTAAAGAATGATAAACTTACATTTTTAGTGGAAAAATACCTCTGATAACTTACATGAATCTCTGCTCTTTGGTTTGTTTGTCGCCCAGGAAGTCTAATGCCTACATTTCTGGTTTCAAAACAGTACAAAATAAAATTATAAGCTAATTCTCAAAGTGATTCCTTAAGTCTCTTAAATGATAACAGGCTTGTATACTTTTTTACTTGAAATATGAAATCATACAAAAATCAAACCAAAAATACTAACATTTTATTGAAAAGTGCCATGGTGTGGTCTTGTAGGAGAACTCTGGACCAGAAGGCAAAAGCCAGGTTTAATTTCTGGACCTGAAATACACTAGCATGTGGTCTTGGGCAGGCACTAAACCCGCGGACACTCATGCCACCCGAGCTGGCCACCCCTTAGAGGGTTCCAGGCTAAGCGAACATCGAAGTAAAGGCAGAAGGGCTTATAGGCCAGGAGGCTCGAGAACAGCATCAGTGGTGTGCAGCTGACCCTGCTCTCGCCCAGGGCTGCACAGGCCCCTGGACTCTGGTGAGTGGCTACTTCACAGGGACCCAACCCCTCTTTCACACTGAATTCTGCGGCTGTCAGTTACTACTCAAGTTCTTGCATACTTGGAGGCAGGTGTATTTGAATGATCTCACGTCACATCACCTTGACTTTGTGCCTTTTGAAAAACATGGGCCACCTCTAAGCTCACTCATCTCCAAGACTCGTAGGGGCACACAGGGTTCCCAGTATGGTGACCTGCCCTCGTGCATCCTTGCCAAAGCCATCTCCCGGGGACATGGGACTCTTCCACTACCCCTGCCAATGCTACCAAATAATCAAACAGTAAGCGGATCCTGCCTCAGTCTTTCCCAAGTTTTGGAATATGATTCGGTTAAATGTGAAGCTTAATAAAAGCCAGCTTTTCTGGTTTACTTACAAAGGATGGCCCGGCCCCCAGTAAACACCGATTCCTGCTCGAGCCCTCCTCCGCCCATTACTGGAGCAGCAGCCGTCCGTGTAGACGACGACAGAGTGCCCTGCAAGCGGGAAACTTAGTGAGCGCCACCGGATCACCGTTACTAAAAGCTGAAATTCACCTAAAAACTTACTACGATTGAATTAGCATTTTAAACTGAGAGAGTGTTTATGCTTTGGAAGCTTTCCGTGCAGGAAAACATTACCAATGCCTTATATGGGGGCACTTGACGCTTTTTGCTTGGAATCCACTCCTATTTCGGTTCTGCCTGCCGGGAGGAATTAAAGGTGAAGGCAATCGCTCTGTAAACCCAGACCCCGCCGCTGTTTACATTCCCTGTTACAGAGGCCAACGAACAAAGCCACTGCCCCTCTCTTCACGTGTGTGCGGGGGGCAGTGCGGGAAGGCCACGTTCACCCCCAGGAGCTGCCCTTGCAGACAACAGTGCCTTGATAATGACCTGCCTGCCAGAAGGTCAAGTCCTCCGACAAATGTTGGCCTAATTTTTTTTCTTGGTCCTTTTGCAACCAGTGAACTGTGGTCCCGCCTTTGCTTCTTTCCATCAAGACAGAGAGTTTGATCAACACACCAACGCGGTAAAGAGCAAGGCAGAGAAGGAGCGACACGAGGCCATCCTCAGGCCGCCGATGAGCGGCAGAGCAGCCGGCAGGGCGGAGGGGAACTCGGGGTGCCGGCGGCCAGCGAGCGGGGCTGCGGAGCAAACGGAGGCCGTGCTCCGTGAGGGACGTGTGAAAAGGAGGGCGGAGTGAACAGGCAGAGGCAAAGCGGGGAGGAGGTGAGATGCTAGCAGAGCACATTCCTAACCGGAGTGGCGCCGGGAGTCCGAGAACACGGGCGCCGGACAGGGCTCCTCCGTTCAACTGAACGTGACGCTCAACACGAGCCCTTCCTGGTCCCTGACCCCGTGTGACTGCCAGTGGCCGTCAGGCGCCGTGCCAGGTGCCCCCGCGCTTCAGGCAACTGTCAGTGCACTGGAAACGGACCATCTCCCAGTCGCCCCACAAACATCTGCTTCAGTTGCTATCAGTAAATAACCAGATCAAGACCATTTGGTTTTGCTTTTCACGTAACTGCAAAAATTGATTTATACAGTTTTCACATGGTTTGACCAAACATTTTCTGGTTTTCCTTGAAAAACTTAGAACCTACAAATACACTGACTTATATAAAAAATGCTATTTATTCTTATCTTCTATTCATACATGTAGAAGACAAAAAGGAGACTCACATACCATCAAATTACTTAATATAAACACTGGATTCCTGGAGCTAAAGGCAGAGGAGAAATTCACAACTATCTTGTTTCTCAGGATAAGGCAGGATCACTTCTGTTTTGCAAAGATTACATGTAAAAGGTTAAGATGCTGGTGTCAACCAATTATATAAAGGAGCTCTGTCCAGGGCCTTTCTTATTTCAAGAGCTGAAGTTTTGGCATTTTCTTAGTGACCAGGAATACCGTGTGCACAGGGAACACTGGTGTTTACAAAGATCAAAGAGTTTTTCATGCATAGCCTATATAACGATTTTCCTATGAATGTCCAAAATTCTAATAATTCTACACCATTAGATCAATTATAAAATAGTGACCTTAGGACTCCCCTGGTGGACCAGTGGTAAAGAATCCGCCTTCCAATGCAGGGGACGTGGGTTCGATCCCTGGTCGTGGAACTGGGATCCCACATGCCTTGGGGCAACTGAACCCACACCACAACTACTGAGCTCGCGCGCTTCAACTAGAGAGCCCGCGTGCCACAAACTACAGAGCCCACGCGCTCTGGAGTCTGCACACCACAACTAGAGAAGAGAAAATCTGCACGCCACAACCAGAGAGAAGCCCACGTGCCGCAACGAAAGATCCCACATGCCGCAACGAAAACCCGACACAACCAAATAAATAAATATGTAAAAAGAAAGGGGGAAAAAAAAAGAATGTTATACATCAGTTCAAATTTCCCTCATTAAGAAAGTGGGAAAAGTTTTTACACATGAATATATTTATATGATTACTGTATTAAAAATTTAAAAATCCAAGAAAGACATACCCATATAAGAAAATGTGTCTTTGCTCACTGAAGGCAGCGGTTCTGCATTCTGTTTCACGTGCTTTGCACACGGCTCTGTGGTTTCACCTTCACCTTCATCCAAGGGCTCATGAAGTCGCTTGTTTGCCTTCACTTGTGATTCTTGTACACGTTTATTTTTCTGCCCTGAAAGGTAGAGTCTACTCAAAAGCCAGAAACAATGGACACAACATGAAATGACTGAGAATCCAGAACTTCACTAAGTCAGGCTTAAATACCCCCGTATGTGGCTCTATAGAGGGAAAGACTTAAGACAGGCAACACCACCTCAGACACCGACGTCAAATTTTCCACAATAAGCTCAGTGAGGGCAATACGAAGACTAGAGCAAAGCTGCTGTTAAAAAAGAAACCTGGGGCTTCCCTGGTGGCGCAGTGGTTGAGAATCTGCCTGCTAATGCAGGGGACACGAGTTCAAGCCCTGGTCTGGGAAGATCCCACATGCCGCGGAGCAACTGGGCCCGTGAGCCACAGCCTCTGAGCCTGCGCGTCTGGAGCCTGTGCTCCGCAACAAGAGAGGCCGCGATAGTGAGAGGCCCGCGCACCGCGATGAAGAGTGGCCCCCGCTTGCCGCAACTGGAGAAAGCCCTCGCACAGAAACGAAGACCCAGCACAGCCAAAAATAAATAAAGTAATAAATTAATTAAAAAAAAAAAGAAATCTGGTTTCGATGGAGGCAGAACAGATACCAAGGGTGCTGAACCCTTCAGCACTCACAGACAGTTTGAAAATCTGAGGGGCTCTTTCTCCAGAGAAAACAAGGGTCCAAATTTCATATCTAAGGTGAGAACAGATAATGGGACATATTAAAAATGGGACAGAAACCAAAAGGTAACGGGACTGGGTCCCTGCAGGGACAGCACTGTTGGAGAGCTTCCCTCCGGTGGCCCCGCCGGGGTGGACCTGAGGGTAATCCCCAAGGGGTTCTCACACCCACTCAGGTTGCGTCTCACTCACTCTTTCATATAATTACAGCAGCTGACGCAGAAGATGAATTAGACCAGGATTCAAAAAACTAGTTTCAATTTGAGCTTTACCTTTTGTCAGTTGTGAACTCAGTCAACTGACTTAACCCCGCTCAGCTGCTATAAAGTGAGGCCCAGCACTAGGTGATCTGAAACAGCTTTTCCTACGCTACCCTTTTCTGGAGTGGAACTAGAAACACACAAGCAGCAACTCATTGCATCTCCAAAATAACAACCTCAACTCGACACCGCAGAGTGCACTTTCTGCTCTAAACCCCTAAACCAGGGGTGGAGGGACGGTGCTCCAGCATTTACTGAGCACCGACTAGGCAGGCGTAAGCTGGAGCTTCTCGCCTGGCACAGCTTCTCAGCCCACACCTCTCCGAAGAATGCTCAGGTCAGCCAGGCACAGCTCGAGGGTCCAGAGCAGTACTGACATGTCCGCTCTGCTGTACTGGTGTCACCTCATACTGACCTTGAAAATACTCCCGCAGGTGCTCTGCAGAAGCACCCCCAGAGGTACAGGCGGAAGTGCAATTTTGCAGAATTTTAATATTGATATAAATAATCGGTTTTATTTACTATAACAGAGAAAGTTAAATTGAAATGAAAGTTGTTGAAGAACAGATATGACTTTGAAGGAAAAGGATACTATGGTCGTCACATAATTTTTCCTTCACAAAATTGTGGTTTTTCTTTAAGTAAATTAACCTAAAATCAACTTATATAAACCACAATAACTAGCAAATAGCTCAGTAATCCCCAAATAAGGATAAATGTAATGTTAAGAGAAAAACTGGGAAAGAGGCTAACAGGTTTGCTCTGGTACGGCTCTCAAACATTCACGATGCTAAACCCCATTTATATACATTATGTAAGTCACTAACTGGAGATCTCTGTAAAGTTTTAAGAAAAGCAGATTCACAGATACAAAAAACGACCTTGCCTTAAGACTTGGAGAACTTAATAAACAGAAACATACTGATACTGGAAGAATTGAGATATGAATAAATTACTAATTGGTTAAAACGAAAAACCCGTGAAAAGGAGTATTAAGAACCCAACCAAGACAAGAGTCGTACTTGCACACTAGCTTTCTACCCCAAGCTGATTTCTCGCCTGGGTAGAAAACGGAACTGTCACATCACACCCCCTTTAAAAGCTGCTGGGAAACGGAGGGTGAAGCAGCTGCACCAGGAGTGAGTGTCTCCTCTACCTCAGAAGCTTGCCTTTCAGGGCAGATTCCTGGCATGATCTGCCTCTCCCTGAATCCTGCTTTGTCCAGAAGTGTCATGACACCCCAGAGGAGCACCTGTTCAGGGCTCGAGCATCTCAGTGGGCTCGAGAGACTGTTCAAAAGAAGCTGATTTAAAATATCTTCCTCTCACTCTTCATCCACTGTAGTAAAAAATGTCTGTGAGTAAAGTTAATGAAAAACACTTCTTCAAGGTAGGCTACATTTTAAACCTTTGTGCTCTAAAGCAGCCACCCTCAGTCTTGCCTACCTGATGTCCCTTATATTGGGCCCTAAACTTCAATTAAGTCTACTTCCGGTAACATGTGAAACTGGAGGAAATTCCGACTGTGTGACTCTATCCTAGGTAAAGATGAAACACCATACAGGTGCATGCTGTGAAAAGAACTACACTGATCATTTTACAACTAGAGCCCATTCAATCCAATAACAAGTATTTTTTTAAAATTAATTAATTAATTTTATTTTTGGCTGTGCTGGGTCTTCGTTTCTGTGCGAGGGCTTTCTCTAGTTGTGGCGAGTGAGGGCCACTCTTCATCGCGGTGCGCGGGCCTCTCACCATCGCAGCCTCTCCTGCTGCGGAGCACAAGCTCCAGATGCGCAGGCTCAGCAGTTGTGGCTCACGGGCCCAGCTGCTCCGCGGCATGTGGGATCTTCCCAGACCAGGGCTCGAACCCATGTCCCCTGCACTAGCCGGCAGATTCTCAACCACTGCGCCACCAGGGAAGCCCAAGAATAAGTATTTTTAAAAAATGGAATTAAGTATAGTGAGGACACTGAATGGAACAGGAGATCTGAGTCCTGGCTTGTCTCCAATACCGTTACCAACAGGAGTCATTACGCTAAACTGCTTTCAGCCTGTTTCCTAATCTGTAAAATGGAAAAATGGAAACAATCATATTCTTCTCTATCTGCTGACAGAGTAGCTATACAGATCAAGTGACACTTGGGATATGAAAGGCTTTGAATAGGTTAAAATGTTACAATGATGTGAGTCGTGACTACCTTCTGAACCATCAGGGTTTGCGGAGCTTCTGACAAAGGCCCAGGCTTCCTCTTCTGTGGCAAACTTCTTAAATCTGGCTGCAGGAAACCGGTCCACCTGGGCTCTGCATTCATCCCTGAAACAAAGTGACAAAACAAAGTGTTAAGCTCCTCCCTCCCTCTGTCACCCTATTTTTTCACGGATCCTTGTCTTAGGCTGGGAACAGTGTGACAAGGGCTGGGGCCGTCAGCTCCTTGGAGGCAAAGGGTCACGCCTTACAGTTTGTAGTCTTATTTTGCACGTCCAACCCTTCACCCTGTGTCATGCTAGGTGCCAGCCAGACAATACACCTGCACCATAAGGCTTTCCTCAAAGCATACTAGAATTTGGGGGTCTTCAATCATTTCATTACAACAGAAAGGCCAGCTTCTGAGATGCTTCTTCCTCAGTAGCCTAGCTGCACAGGGAAACACTATGCACTCACGTACACACACAAAGACTGATAATAAACCTTGATATCATACAGTGGGAAGAGTCCTGGTTATGGAGTCATAACACCTGGTTCAAGTGCTACATCTGCCACTTACTAGCCCCAAGAATTTCTTGACCACGGTAACTACAACCAAAAATGAGAATAATCCCACCTACCTCAAAGGACTGTTATAGGGATACAAACATTAGTTTACAAGAATTTCTCTTTTTAGGACTTCCCTGGTGGTGCAGTGGTTAAGAATCCGCCTGCCAATGCAAGGGACACAGGTTCAAGCCCTGGTCCGGGAAGATCCCACATGCCGTGGAGCAACTAAGCATATGCACCACAACTAATGAGCCGGCGAGCCACAACTACTAAGCCCACGAGCCACAACTACTGAAGCCCGTGCACCTAGAGCCCGTGCTCCGCAACAAGAGAAGCCACCGCCATGAGAAGCCCGCGCGCAGCAACGAAGACCCAAAGCAGCCAAAATAAATAAATTAATTAATTTAAAAAAACCTTCCCTTTCTAAAAACACCCGTAAGATCAGATTAGGCATTGAGTTCCAGCACGTGTAACCCTGTGGAAACTCTTTCATTGTGACAAATGGGAAAAAAGATTAAGTAGAGGCCTCTGGCCACCCCAGACTGTAAGTGGCGTTTCTGACACTCCCAGCAAAAACGAAGCGGAGTCGAGGCCTCCCATGTCACGGCCCCCGCGCGCCGACTCCAGGTCGAGGGCCGTGCGCTCCGGGGGTGGCAGCCGCCTCCCCGCCGCGGGGCCGCCGACGGCCACCCTAAACCCGCTCCCGGGGAGGCGCGGCTCCCTCACCAGGTCTGGAAGACCCCGGCTTTGCGGCCCCTCCTCACGGCATAGAACATGGCGAGCCCGCGGCAGCTGCGGCCACTGCAACGCACGGCAGCCAAAGCCACTCTGTGCGCCACGCCCAGGAGCCTGGTCATCGCTCACTGCCCACCGGCGAGAACCCCTTATCCCGGCCACAAGCCGTCATCACTCATGCCGGACTTCCGGCGGCGGCGCAGGGAGATGACGCAACTAGGGGGCGGGGCCCGGAGTCGCGCTTTTCTGATTCGTCAATTTCCTGTAAATCAGTGAGACGGTGGGGCCTGGGCGGAGGTCCCGGGGGCGGGGCCTAAGGAGGGGCAGAGGCGGGGATAGGGGCGCCTGGGCGGGGCCCAGGGTGGGCGGGGTCTGGGCGGTGTGGGCAGGACCGGTCGGGCTGGGTGGGAAAGCGGCTCGGTTTTCGCCCAGTTCCCGCCACCTGCAGTAGCTCGGGTGGCTCTCCGCGCTCGGTGGGCGCTGCAGGCTCTGCGCGGTGGGCATCGGACGCCCGGCCACGGGCCCCGACGTCGGCCTCCCGTGGTTCTGGGGCGCTCCCGCGGTGCGGGGTGCACTCAGGACTGGCCAAGCACGCGGATGGGCTGGCTTACTGGCTCGCTGTTGTCGTGGCCGGAAAGACAATGGGGTTCACAAAGGGAAAAGGGGGGTGGGTGCCGCTGAGGGAGAGAGGGAAGGGGGTGTGAGCGCTGCATCCCACCGCCGCCTCGGTGCTCCGCCCAAGGGGGTGGCCCTTTTCCCCACCCCACCCAGGCCGGTGTGTAACCAGTAGGATGTCCAATACTTAATGCGCTACGACCCAAGGGGAAAATTTAGTTGGAAAGGCAGTGTCTTAGAATTCTGCCCAGTATTTCACATTTTGCTCTGTAAGCAAACTGACTTCCAAGTCCTCTCCATTGACACGTCTTGCTTTTCAAACTAACTTTACTTAATTTTCTTGAAGTCTGCAGTTCAACAAACGTTATCGAACACGCACTGTGTGCTACCCAAGCCCTGGGGGATGCAGAATTGACTAAGGCAGTCTGAGCACCAAGGAATCCCGAGATAGACCTGTGAACAAATAGAGGACGTCAGCAAAGTGTGTGCCAGGCAGGGGAGAGTGAGCACCCTTGCCTGGAGGGCCAGGGAACACAATAGTGCCTGAGTAAGGCTTTGAAGGATAAAAGAGTTCATTCAGGTGAGTTAGGCAGAGAGAAGGAAGTAGGATATTCCAGGAAGAAGGAACAGCAAAGGTGTGGTCAGTGTGTTCTTGCCTGTGAACTCAATGAACATCCATTTTAAAGATTTCAACTTTCCTAATTTACATTTAAATTGGCTCTAGTCCATTCCTCATCCCTATCTTTATTGCACTTCAAGGTAGCTTCTTTCAAAAAAGTTGTCCTTAAAAATCAATTAATGATAGATCATCTCATCTCTTCTCCTGTAGATATATGATGAAAGCTAGGGATGCCCCCGTGACTGCTCTCAGGATGACCGCAGCCCCTCTTTTGACGGTCATTCATTCCCCCTCTGCCCGGGGCCTCTGGAGCTCCTGTAGCCTCTGGATGAGCACACGCCAGGCCTTGGAAGTTTTCTTTCTGGACCTGCTTTTCTTTAGAAGCATCACTAGCTCATGTTCTCCTGGTGACACAGGTTAAGTTATGGACACAGGTGGCACCTGGAAGCACTGATTTCTGATTAGGAAGCTGAAGTGGAAGTAAGTCAGGGTAGTGGGCCAAAAGCAAACGTCTTCACTTCAAAGCTCTGAAAGAACTGGGATCCTCAGCCAGATATGAAACAATGACAGTTGTGTAGGGTATAGACATAGCTGTCGACCGCAGTGTTCCCTGGGGGAGGAGAGAGGCTGGGCCCATGGAAAAGTGCTGCCTGACCCTATCCCCCTGACCTTGGGGTCAGACCTACTTAGGACTTGCTTTTTCATGTAAATTAGCTGGCTGTGGTCCTTTATTTAATTTATTTTATTTTATTTTTGGCCCCACTGCACGGCATGCAGGATCTTAGTTCCCCGACCAGGAATTGAACCCGTGCCCCCTGCAGGGGCAGCACAGAGTCTTAACCACTGGACCACCAGGGAAGTTCCTGTGGTCCCTTATCACAGAATACTCACAGTCCCTACAAAGTTGTAGTTTGGAATTATCTGAGTATGTTCAGACAATCATCCATGCGGCTTTCTACAATTACAAAACTGTTCCCTCTGGCATTTCATTGACTGATTACTCATATGAAAATGTTTTCTGTCTTAATCTCTGGCTCGCAGTGTGTGATTTTACTTATCCTGGGCAAAAACTGGCCCATTCTCAATAAGGTACTGAGCTCTGGACCAGAGTCAGAAGATACCTACCAGGGGATATGTGCCCTCAGTCAAATCCATAGCCCGTGGAGACTTAATTCCATCAACTGAAAAATGGGAATGATGGGAATGAAAATTCCCACTGCAAAAGGGTTTTCTTTAAATTGAGATATTAGGTGAAATAAAAAAGTTTGCAAAGTGGATAGTTTACTGCCTGGCATGTAACATATGGCATATAACATATACTCGTATAGAAATAGCTATTGCCATTTTCCACTGTAGTCTGTACATGAGGGGTAACGGAACCACCTGCTGTTTCTCAGGGTCCACTGAAAAATTCCATAGGCATTTACTGAGGGCCAACAATATACCAGGCACTCTTCTAGACCTGGCCACGTGTGGCTGCTGAGCATGTGAAAGGGGACTAATCCAAATTCCACTGGATTTTGAAGACTGTGAAAAATAAAAAGAAGGTGAAAGTCATTAATTTTTCATATTGATTCATATTGATTGCATGTTGAGCTGATAATATTTTGACTATCTTGGGTTAAACAAATATATTTAAAATTATGTTTTGTTTCATTATACTTTTATTTATTTTTTGTTTTACTTTTTAAATGCGACAGCTGGAAAAGTTTAAATTGCTCTTGTGACTTGAGTTTGTGAAGGGCACTGTTGTAGACACGGGTGAGATGACACGGAGCTTCTGCTCTAGGGAGGGGAATGAATTACTAGACACATGAGACAGGTACTTGACCATTGTCGTAAGGGATAAAAAGAAATAACCTGGGCAATAGGAAAGAGGAGTATGCAGGTAAGAGATGTCGAAGAAAGTGCGCTATAACAGTAGTGGGGTTTTGTCTACCAGTCATCACAGGACGTGGTGTCGTTTTGCTCTGTTGACATCAGTCATAATGTGGTAGGGAGCCCTCTTCCTCAAGTGGTCAATCAGGAACAAGCTTTTAAAAGGTATCAATTCTCGATGTAATCAGAAGGGACTTAAGAAGTTGTGACACACTTTGGCAAAGTAGTTGCACCAGTTTTTACTTTCAGCAGGAAATTCTCAGAGAGCCTGCAGAACCCTACTCTCCCCATAACTGAGTTTTTCAGACTTTTAAATTTATGACAGTGGGTGTCAATGGTGTCTCACTGTGGTCTTCATGTACATTTCTCTGATCACCAGTGACAATGGACATTTCATCAAAAGCGTTTCCTCACCTGGGTTCTTTTTGTGACGTGCCTGCTCAATAAATCCCAGTTGCTGCTGCCGCTGCTGGCCAGAGACCACACTTTTTTTTTTAAATTTAATTTAATTTATTTATTTTTGGCTGCGTTGGGTCTTCCTTGCTGCGCATGGCCTTTCTCTAGTTGCGGAGAGCGGGGGCTATTCTGTTGCAGTGCTCGGGCTTCTCACTAAGGTGGCTTCTCTTGTTGCAGAGCACGGGCTCTAGATGCGTGGCCTTCATTAGTTGCGGCACGCCGGCTCAGTAGTTGTGGCTCATGGGCTCTAGAGCACAGGCTCAGTAGTTGTGGTGCACAGGCTTAGTTGCTCTGTGGCATGTGGGATCTTCCCAGACCAGGGTTCGAACCCGTGTCCCCTGCATTGGCAGGTGGATTCTTAACCACTGTGCCACCAGGGAAGCCCCAGGGACCACGCTTTGAGAACCACTGCCCATAAAAAAGATTCCCCTGTATGTTTCACTAAGAGTTTTAAAGTTTTGTTTTTGACCTTTATGTACTTGACATTACCTCTGAAAGTTAAACATTTTTATACCTTGTTATCTCACCACACTTGGAATTTCCTGGGTGATAGGGACGTCTTTTGTTCTAAGCAGACAACTCTTGGTGGGTTCCTTGATGGCTTCAAGTCACCAGAAAGACCAAGCCGTGGTCAGAGGGTTGGAACTTTCAACTCCATCTTCTGTTATCTGGGGGGGGGGGGGGGGGGGAGGGGGCTGGAGACTGAGGTAATACTCAATCATGCCCACATGAGGAAGCCTCCGTCAAATACTTAAGCGATGGAGTTCAGAGAGCTGTCAGCTTGTTGAACACGTGGAGGTGCTGAGAGGGTGGTGTGCCCAGAGAGGGCATGAAAATTCTGTGTTTTATTTTTTATATGGTAAATATCAATAGACATAACCCACATAAATAAAAATTCTTCAAGGTCTTCATTTTAAAAAGTGCAGAGTCCTGAGGCCAAAATCTTAAGAACTGCTGACCTAGCAAAAATTATAGATCAACATAGGAACACATGTAACATCATATATTCAAACTATGTGCTTGTAAATCCAATTTACATTTTCCTGCAAATTATATTTTTTGAATAAAAATTTCTACCAGTCTATATATCATGTTTCTGTAAAACACGTTAGGGTTTCCCAAAATGTTTGATTTTGGATAGATAACTCTCTGAAGCCATTTCTTGCTTCAGAAATGAAGTATTTTTTAATTAATACCCAGGAGTATACAGACGCCACAGAATCGCTTTCACATTGTCAAAACTGACATTCAGGAAGCCTGTACTAAGTAGTGTACACACAGCCATGACCGACCCCAACACTAACATTATCCCGTTTACAGAGAAGGAAGCTGAGATTTCAAGTGATTAAGTACCTTGGCCACAGCCATGCAGACAGAAAGGGTGCAGCCAGGGCTCAGACCCCAGTCCGACGCCCGCCCTGGGAACCCTAAGGCATCGTTCTCAAAGAGCGGCCCTTGGTAACAGCATCACCTGGGAACTTGTCAGGACGGATGCACCTGCACCACATCTGCAGAATGAGAACCGTGTGGGTGGGGCCAGCACGCTGTGGTTTAGCAAGCGCCAGGTGACGGTGATGCACGCTCAGGTTTGAGATCACTGCTGAATGACGCCCCTCCCCCCCGGAGCCGGCCACGCGTCTCCATTTCTGCTACTCTGTGAGCTTCTCACCGCACCCTGTGAGGTCAACAGGCAGATCTTATGTTTATTTAATAAACGAAGAAACAAGAGGCTCAGGGAGTTTTAATGACTTGCCCAAAGCCATCTAGTTAGTTTTGGAACTGGAACTTGATCCCAAATCTTCTGGCTCTTAATCTGAAGCCACGAGTAGCACCAACAGGGAATCCAGGGGCAGTAAGGTCAGGGCAGTAGCCAGAGACCTCATTTTGCTGCCTTTAGTCAAGGGGGAGAGAACAAGCACGGGTCCCCTCCAGGGGTCTGGCCCATCGTAGCCAGACGCTGTGATGGCAGCCCCTGGGGCTCCTTGTCGTCTATAAGCCACTCACGGTGTGCTAGGATCCGAGGGCATGCAGGACCTTACTGCTCACACCCTGAGACCGTGAGTTTCGCTCACCACCACAGGAGTTAGACACGCACAAAATCTGGACGCAGATGTGGTTTACCATAGTGTCACCTTCTCATTTCCACCTCGTCACATTTCTCCGTCATCCCACAGCACACAACCCCCGCGCCCACCGTAAGACCAATGCCTGGGTGGGGGGAGCCTCGCCCTGGCGCAGGCAGCACCCAGGCGCCTGTTTTGTAGAGCATTTTAAAATGATAATAAAACCCAACCAATGTTTCCAAACGCTGTCAGTGACAGATACTCCTCCCAGAAGAAAACCTCTCTTGTTGGTCTAGAAATGGTGTAGTTTCCCATTTTCACTACTAACCTTTTGTGAAAATGAATAAACAGGAACCTCATTTAAAACAACTGCAGCCTGAACAGGAAGAGAATTACCTTGCAACTCCAGCAGGAAGATGGTTGTGACTTTACTACCCAGCAGAAGGGAGGAAGAATTCCTCCTTGCCTGGCAACAGCCCAGCCAATGAGAAGCCACTACACTTCAAACTCCCAGTTTCCTCCAATGGGCTCTTAGTTCAGAAGAGCCCCTCCCAGTTCTCCTACTCCTCTATAAAATATGTTCCCCTCCTCTGTTCCTAGGGCTTGCCTCTAGTTCCCCAAGGGTTGCAAGTTTTCAATTGCAATTCTTTACTGTTCCCAAATAAACGCGTTTTGCTGCTAAAATAACTGGCTGTTTTATTGTTTTAGGTCAACACGTTTCACAAACATTATATTTTACATGGAAGTTAATTCCAAGACCTCCCAGTTATACAGTTGGTTCCAACGCAAGCACACTCAGCTATAATACGTTCACGTGGTTCAGAAGTATAGATCTTGCTTCAGGCATGGTTCGGTCCAACCCCTGGGGCACTGTGTCCTCCTGCATTTAAAAAGTATATTGGAAGTAAAAAAAATGATTGTAAGCCATGACTGTAAACACAAAGAAGTAGGACTTGAACTTCCATTACTTCACTTGTCATTCTACGTCAGCACTTATGTTTAAAATTTAAAACAATGAAAGAGAGCAGTGAGAACTACAAGGTGAAGTATTTTTGTTAAAGTGCAGATTTTAGTTTGTACATTAAAAATTTTACTAAAGTTGATAAATATCATTAAAATTGAAATTTATTCATCTTTTTGAATGTTAATTATTAATTTTAAAAGGACTTCCCTGGTGGCGCAGTGGTTAAGAATCTGCCTGCCAATGCATGGGACACGGGATCGACCTCTGGTCTGGGAAGATCCCACACGCCGCAGAGCAACTAAGCCCATGCGCCACAACTACTGAGCCTGCGCTCTACAGGCCGCAAGCCACAGCTACTGAACCCACGTGCCGCAACTACTGAAGCCTGTGCTCTAGAGCCTGCGTGCTGCAAATACTGAGCCCACATGCTGCAACTACTGAAGCCTGTGCTCTAGAGCCCACGTGCTGCAACTACTGAGCCTGTGTGCCGCAACTACTGAGCCTGTGCTCTAGAGCCCGCGTGCTGCAACTACTGAAGCCCGTGCGCCTAGAGACTGTGCTCCGCAACAAGAGAAGCCACTGCAATGAGAAGCCCACGCACTGCAATGAAGAGCAGCCCCCGCTCGCCACAATTAGAGAGCCCGCGCGCAGCAACAAAGACCCAACGCAGCCAAATAAATAAATAAAAGAGTTTATGGTTTTTTTTTAAAAAAGAAACTAACGATTACTAATGATAATCACATGATTATAATCAGAAATACTTCTGTCGACTAGGGGAGGGTGTAAAGATAATAACCCACCCTGGGCATCAAATGCCCTTGGGAGCCCCTGCCCACCACACTACCGGGTTTCTACTAGTTGTAGAAACAGTCTACCAGCCTGTCCCTCAGCTTGAAGAGCAGTACAAAATGCGCCCCCCCACCTCTGTCGCCCAGAAAACATAGATCAAGTACTGAGCTAACGGCTTTTTACCTGCAATCTTCCTGAGACAATGGACTTTTGTTATTTATTTAACCCATTTACGTGATGCCCTTGAAGATGGTCACCAAGGTCCACCTAACAGGGACCTGTAGACGAGAACAGTGGTAGCAACAGAGTGACACTGAGGATCATTTCTGCAAGGCTTCGTCAAGCAGCTTTCCTGACCTCAGTCCCTTGGCAAGTGGGGGTCAGATTCCCTGAGTGTGGAATTGTGGGGGTCTTGTGGGGCGCTGGGTGTCAGCGCACTTGAGGGGGCCTGGGTGGTGGAAGTGAGGAATTGCAGGTGCAACTCAGTCCCCAATCCTGCTGCTCTCCTGTCCCTGAGCTATGAAGTTCACATATGTTGACTTCAAATTCCAGCTGCACGATTTCTAGCTGTATAAATTTGGTGAGTTGCTTAACGTCTCTGTTCTGTGCTTTGAAAAATGGAGATGACAGGGACTTCCCTGGTGGTCCAGTGGTTAAGAATCCGCCTTCCAATGCAGGGGACCCGGGTTCTGATCCCTGGTTGGGGAACTAAGATCCCACATGCCACAGGGCAACTAAGCCCTCATGCCACAACTACTGAACCCGCGTGCCACAGCTAGAGAGCCCGCACACTGCAAAGAGCCCACGCGCCGCAACAAAAGATCCCGCATGCCGAAATGAAGATCCTGCATGCCTCAACTAAGACCCGACACAGCCAAATAAGTAAATAAATAAAATAAAAATTAAAAAAGAAAAAAGAAATCCAAGGGCTTAGCAGATGAAGAATTCTCAACAGGGTGTCCGAGCTGAATGGTGAACCACAGGGGTACTTTCACAAACACAGCAGGCCATATTCTGCTAAGTGCTTAGAGGATGAAGAATGGCTACTAAAACTAGCCAACTTAGCACAGATTAAAAAAAAAAATGGAGATGATGCCGCTGTGCACGGTGGCTGTGCATGTCCACTGACTGCACGTGCTCCTCTGACATGGTCGAAATACAGCATGTCCTCAACGGCACACCAGTGCTTTTCGTCCTGCGCATGTTTCATGAAGATTAATGGGAAGAATGATGTTGCTTTTGATGAAATATATTGAAGATGAGCAAATTATCAGTCTATGATAAAAGTCAAAAGTGTAAATATTTCTATAATTTAAATAGTAATATGTGAGCAATTACCTTCTATCTACTGATAGGTCACCGATGTCTAAAGGTCACATATTGTTATATAGGAAGAGTGACCTTGAGACTTTCCAGAAGAAGCCAGTGACCTTGCTTCAATTAAATGCATAATATTCTCACATTCATTTCAGGCTTGCACATTTATTTCACTCACATGCTTCTTACGCTAGCTGATAGAAAATAATAATAAAAACCCTGCCAGCAATAAGTGGAGGGGAGAGAAAAACCTTGTGGTTAAATTCAATCCATTAATTCTTGATCAGACAGGCAGGTCCATAAATTCATTTTACCTTCAAGGACCCATTGGTAACTCTCCTTCTGTCACTTTATTATTATTAACATTGGGAGGTGTGATTTGGAGGGGAAAGAATGACTTTGAAGTCCAGGCTTTCTCACCCAACCAACCTCTAGGCTTTCTGCCTCACAGAGGTGAGATAAAGCATTCCCAACACAGCATCCTTGTTCATGGGGACTTTTATACAATAAAGAAGTAACTTTTTAGGGACTTCCCTGGTGGCACAGTGGTTAAGAATCTGCCTGCCAATGCAGGGGACACAGGTTCGATCCCTGGTCTGGGAAGATCCCATGTGACGCATGCGCCACAACTACTGAGTCTGCGCTCTGGAGCCCGTGAGCCACAACTACTGAGCCTGCGTGCCTAGAACCCGTGCACCGCAATGAAGAGTAGCCCCCGCTCGCCGCAACTAGAGAAAGCCCGCGTGCAGCAACAAAGACCCAAAGCAGCCAAAGATAAATAAATAAATTAATTAATTAATTAAAAAAGAAAAAAAGAAGTAACTTTTTAAAGGAGAACAGATCTTGCTTGTTTAACTGTGCTCCCTGCCCTGGCAGTATTCTGTCCTGGACCAGAACTACCCAGTGTAAAGAATTAATTGGCAGAATTAAATAGAGTTGGGAGACCAGAACGGGGAGCTCGCATGTCCTGCAACAGTGGCAGAGCTCAACAGGAAGAAGGACTCCCCTCCTCTCCAGGCAAGGACTCAGCCAACGAAAAGCCACAGACTGCCTACCACAGCCCTGCCGCCTCCCTCTTCCTCTCCATGAAAGTGCTCTTTCCCTCACCATGCAGGGCTTCCGCGTGGCGCACCACCTCTCTGCTGATCCTGAATAAACCCATCTTTGCTGGAGAAATACCTGGCAGTCTATTTGTTTCAGGTCATCACTTTTCTTGCCCTTACAGGGACTGGAGAAGATTCCCAACACCTCCGGGTGAGCAGACGGGGGTGGTACCCACATTGCCCCATTGGGCTCACTGCTTTTCTTGCTGACCCTGGAGTTTGAAGGTACATCTTTCTCCTGCATCCAAGCTCCCGGCCTGTTTGTGTTTGAAGCTCTCCAGGCTTTATTCAGGATCTATTTAAAGGTTTCATCTCTCCAGTTAAGGTCTTGCTCTGTATAAGTTTTCATTTGGCTCTTCGGTCTAATCTTGAGGTCAGACTGTTTCAACCAAAGCTGGCTGAAAATGCTGTTGGCCCAATTCCTTTGGGAAGGGACTGCTTCAGGGGAAGCAGTGCTGGGTTTTCAGCCTTTGGCCTGTCCTTTCAGAAGGGCGGCCTCCTGAAGACGGGCTGAAAAACAGACCTCAGCCAGGCTCCTCCAGGACCACGCTGTCTCCTTACGACTAGCTGGGACTGGCTTGCAAGCTGTTTGAATTGAGCCGTTTGTGCTGTAAACCATTTAAGCTGTTTGAAAATTGTCCTTTACTGGAGAGGAAAACCTCTAGGAAATGGAATCCCAGTTATCTAACTGAGTATTTTGAGGAACCCCCTGTACAGGGACTCCACTGGTTTTATGTTTAAAAACCGCATGCCTCCCTCATGTGTGTTTCTAACTAAATGGACCGATCTGACCAAAGGCAGTCTAGAATGTCAATGGCCCTTATGGGAAACTTTTGAAATCCCAAACCTAATTTCCTCACAACCAAATTGGACTAAAATAGCTCAAAGTTTTCCAAAACTGAGTGGAAAGCTTATTTTAATTGGCATTTTGCGGCTTCCCAACATTATCATGGGTCTAAAATTGTCTCTCTGCAAGATAAGATTTTATGATCAATTGAGGCAACAGTGATTCGAGGAAGAGAAAGTGGCCCAGAAGCCTCAGACTCCTCTTCTTGGCTTCTTGGCCTCAGGCTCCCCTCTGGCACCATCTCGTGTCTCTCCCTCGGCCCTCCTCGTGGCCACACTGCCTGCCTCCACCTCCCTCCTTCCCTTCTGTGCCACCTACCCTCCTCTACACCCTCAGTTCCCTCACACTAGTTCTCTCCTCGAACTTTTCTTTTGCTCTGAAACTCTCCCCACCCCCTCTCCTCTGAACTTGTCAGAAAACGTCCTTTGAAATTAAGCCTTTTGAGGAGCCAAAGTCTAAACCCTTAATTTCATATACTCCCTGGACTAAGGCTGAACGGTGAGCCATAGTCAAAGATTTCCCAAAGTAACCAAAGATTCTCACAGATTTGCTGAGGAATTTAATATAGTCGTTCAAATTTATCAACCTGGTTCCTCTGACTTACATCAGCTCCTTCATAAGCTCATTGGTGAAGGCCAGCCCAGCATTGCATGAAGACCACTGACGGGGAAAATCCTGACAGGTCTCTAGAGTTACAACTGAGGTATCAGCCCACTAACTTACACAGTCAGGCTGGAGCAATCACTAGGCGGCTTCACTGAGCAATTCCTAGGGCTTTCCCAAAGCCTATTAATTGGAACAAAACTCAGGCTTGCACACAAAAATCTGATAAATCTGCTCATGAGTATTACAATCAACTTCAGATTGTTTTATTTATTTATTTGTTTATTTTATTTTTGGCTGCGTTGGGTCTTTGTTGCTGCGCGTGGGCTTTCTCTAGTTGCGGCGAGCAGAGGCTACTCTTTGTTGTGGTGTGCGGGCTTCTCACTGCGGTGGCTTCTCTTGTTGTGGAGCACGGGCTCTAGGCGCACAGGCTTCAGTAGTTGTGGCTCGCGGGCTCTAGAGCGCAGGCTCAGTAGTTGTGGCGCACTGGCTTAGTTGCTCTGCGGCATGTGGGATCTTCCTGAATCAGGGCTCAAACCCGTGTCGCCTGCATTGGCGGGCAGATTCTTAACCACTGTGCCACCAGGGAAGCCCCTCAGATTTTTTTTTTTTTTTTTTAATTCTGGTTTTCCTTCAGATCTTGGGTAGCTTTTAGCTCTATGTTGATTAATGGGCTGAACTGGGATTTTTCCCTTCTAGTAAAAAGCACCAGGATGGCATGGGGAACCATGTCCACTCCAGATTTAGTTCCTCTGCAGACCAGCTCTCTCACACTAGGTGAGTCATGTCCAAGCAGGACCCCAAAATTCTTCATCTTCAACTTCAGCAAATGAAGGCTCCTTAACAAAACCAAATACTCCCAGTTTCTGCTATTATTGCGAAGATCCAGGACATTGGAAAGGAGACTATTACAAATTTAAGCATTTTAGGTGCCTCCAGTCTTTCTGACATCCTCCCAGTTCTCAATGGGGGGCTCCAAGGAACTGCAGGGGCTCTTCCCAATCCTCCCTCTTAATCAGCTTGGGGAAACATTTCTGCAGATTTGGAATGAATTATTTCTAGTCCTAAAGGACACTGGACCCACACGCTCAGTGCTCAACTTCACTACTTAAACAGCCCCTGCCTCGGAGCACTAAAACAGTTCAAATAGTGGAATCTCTAATGAACCTCAACAGGTTCCTGTGTCTGAATCTATTCCCTTTTGTTTAGACCCTTTGAGATATACATACCCTTTCAACCTTAGTTCCTCTGCTCCTATCTATTTATTTTGTGAGACTTCTTAAAGAAGTATCATGCCAGAATTTCTTTCTCTCAAAAGGTGGGAATAATTCTAGAATTTGACAGTAGTCATCACAGTAACCAATCAGGAGAATTAATTGACACTTTGACGTCTTTTATTTGTTCCTCTCTGATGATACTAGAGCTGATCCTGAAAACACTGATCGTTTGTCCTATTGAATCAGCTACCAACCTCATTATGGGCAAAATCTCCAACTGATGTTGGCAAAACTCACAGTGAATCTGTCATCAAAATAGATCCCTCAAAAAACTCTTCCCAGAATTGATCAATATTCTAAGTAAAGAAGCCCTTCGAGGCATAAAGCCCAAAGCGCATTACAAATCTCAAGACTTCATTATCCCTTGTACTGGTCCCTGGAACACTCCCTAAGGCCCAGGGTGGAGGTTTGTCCAGGACCTCCAGGCAATAAACAACACTGTTATCCTTCAACATCCTGTTGCTCCTAACCCTCATACATCCATTCCCACCAGAAGTAAATCCTTTACTGTAATTGATTTATGCAGTGTATCAACTAAAAAATTGCACAACCTAAAAGTTGAGAGTTCTGTTTTAGTTGGCGGACATACTGAGGACTTCAAGCCCGGGAGGCAGCATCTCAAGCAACCCTGACAGAACTGCTCCAAGGAGGTGAGGGGGGAGTTAGGATATACAGGAGTTTTGCAACAAAGGGCACGTTGTAGGAACAAAAGATTACTGATAATAAAAGAAAACGATATCTCAAGTTAAGGAATTTAGCACTTTTTCTATGCATGGGAAGATGCAAGAGTCTGGGCTCACTGACATCATTCCTTTCATATGCACCTCAGCTACCTCAGCTACCTGGGGCCAGTATCTTCTGTTTTCACATGCTGAGTTTCACCTTCCGGAGTGGCTGCAGTCTGATGGCTGCTAGATGGCAGGTATTCTTTGTTTCCTTCCCGAGTTCCCTCAGGGCTCACTGCTCACCTTCGGAGGTGGCTGCAATCGCTGATGACTGTGACATCATTTGTTTACTGATATGGCAGGCAATATTTTATTTCTCAAGTGCATTCTTTAGTATTCCGGTCAATGAAACAGGCCAATACCTTTTCCCCTTCACTTGAAAGAAAAACAATTCACCTGGACAGTAATGTCTCAGGGTTTTACTGAGAGTCCTTATTTCTCACAAATCCTTAAGGCTGATCTGGATGATATAAAATAAAGTTCCCTAAAGGTTCTACTTTGTTGCAATATGTAGATTTGCTTCTTTGCTATCCTTTTCAAGCCTCTTCACAGGAAGATAGAATCTACTTGCCAGAAAGGGATATAAGACTGCCAAAGAAAAATGGCAGTTTTCCCAAACCCAGGTTCGATACTTAGGGCATCTGATATCAGAGCAAGGACTACACTTAGATTCAGACAGGCTTCATGGTGTTATAAGTTAACCAGCTGAGAGGTTTTCTTGGGCCAGCTAGTTACAGCTGAAATTGGATTCCAAATTTCTCTTTTATGGCCAAACTTCTATATGTTTTACTGAACAGTAACAACCCTGACCCAATTTTATGGGAAGAACCAGATGACATGGTCTTCAAGGCCATGAGGAAAAGTTTGCAGAACCCACCTGCCCACGGGCATCCCAGTTATCAGATGACCCCCTCCTTTCCTTTTTCTACATGAAAAGGAAGGGGAGAAACTCGCAGTGCGGCCAAGATGGCGGGGCAGGAAGGCCCTGAGCTCACCTCCTCCCAAAGGAAGAGCAAAATCACAACTATTTACAGAGAAACTGTCAACGAGAATGACCTGAAGACTAGCACAAAGATTTTCCACAATTAAAGAAATAAAGAAGGAGCCAGAGCGAGACCGGTAGGAGGGGCGGAGATGTGGTACAGTCAAGACCCACACCCCTGGGTAGACAACCACAAAAAGGAGGATAATCCCAATCACAGAGGTTCTCTCCAAGGAGCGAGGGGTCCAAGCCTGGCATCAGCCTCCCCAGCCTGGGGTCCTGCACCGGGACCCAGAACATCTGGCTTTGAAGGCCAGCAGGGCTTGTGTACAGGAGAGTCAGAGGGCTATAGGAAACAGAGGCTCCACTCTTAAAGGGCACACACAAAATCTCACATGCTACAAGTCCCAGAACAGAGGCAGTAGTTTGAAAGGAGTCTGGGTCAAAGCCACTTGCTTTGGAGAGCCTCCCAGAGAGGCAAGAGGCAACTGAGACTCCCCCTGCAGACAAAGATGCTGGTGGCAGCCAGTTTGGGGCGCTCATTCTACCACAAGGACACTAGTGCTGACAAGAGCCACTTTGGAGTCCTTCCTCTAGCCTATTAGCAACAGAGGCTTGCCCACCCACCAGCGGGCCAGCATCAGTCCTGGGACCCTCTGAGCCCTACAAGCAGGAACCCCAGGACCTAGCCCCACCCACCAGTGGGATGGCACCAGCCTGAGGACCCCCAATCCCCAAAGTCTGCTGTGCCAGGACCAGGCCCCACCCACCAGCAGACCAGCAGCCTCTGCATGAGGCAGGGCTACGGGGCAGGGGGTAGCCCTACCTACCAGTGTGCTGACAATGGTCAGCCCTGCTACAACAAAAGGGTCCACACAGCCCACAGAGGAGGCACCCCTCGAGCATATAGCTCTAGTGAACAGAGGGGAGGGTCCTATAGGAAGGGTCCCTATAGGACTTCACTATGTATGGCTATATATAAATCTATTGGTAACAACAAACCAAAAATCTACAATAGATACACATGCAAGAAAAGAGAAAAGGAGCCAAACATAACACTAAAGATAGTTATTAAATCACAAAGAGAGCAAAAGAAGAGAAAAAGGACCAAAAATAACTACAAAACAAGAAAACAATAAAATGGCGATAAGTACATACCTATTAATAACTACTTTAAATATGAATGGATTATATGCTCCAATCAAAAGAGATAGGGTAGCTGAATGGATACAAAAACAAGACTCATTTATATGCTGTCTGCAAGAGACTCACTTCAGATCTAAAGACACATACAGACTGAAAGTGAGGGGATGGAAAAAGGTATTCCAAGCAACTGGAAACAAAATGAAAGCAGGAGGGCTTCCCTGGTGGCGCAGTGGTTGAGAATCTGCCTGCCAATGCAGGGGACACGGGTTCGAGCCCCGGTCTGGGAAGATCCCACATGCCGCAGAGCAACTAGGCCCGTGAGCCACAACTACTGAGCCTGCGCGTCTGGAGCCTGTGCTCCGCAACAAGAGAGGCCGTGACAGTGAGAGGCCCGTGCACTGCGATGAAGAGTGGCCCCCGCTTGCCGCAACTAGAGAAAGCCCTCGCACAGAAACGAAGAACCAACACAGCCAAAAATAAAAATTAATTAATTAATTAATTAATTAAAAAAAAGAAAAGTGAAAGCAGGAGAAGCAACACTTCAAATCAGACAAAATAGACTTTAACAAAGACTGTAACAAGAGTCAAAGAAGGACATTACATAATGACAAACGGATCAATCCCACATGGGACTATAACTATACATATGCACCCAACATAGGAGCACCTAAATACATAAAGCAAATATTAACAAACATAAATGGAGAAATTAACAGTAACACAATAATAGTAGGGTACTTTAACGCCACTTACATAAATGAAAAAATTATCCAGACAGAAAATCAATAGGGCAACACTGGCTATAAGCAACACATTAGACCAGGTGAAGATATATATGTAGAATTTCATCCAAAAGCAGTAGAACACGCATTCTTTTCAAGTGCACTTGGAACATTCTCCAGGATAGATCACGTGTAGGCCACAAAACTAGTCTCAATAAATTTAAGAGAACTGAAATCATATCAAGTATCTTTTCTGACCCAAATGGTATGAAACTAGAAATCAACCACAACGAAAAACCTGGAAAAACACACAAACACAAAGAGGCTACACAATATGCTATTAAGAACCAATTGTCACTGAAGAAATCAATGAGGACAAATGAAAATGTGAACCCAACAATCCAAAATCTATGGGATGCAGCAAAAGCAGTTCTAAGAGGGAAGTTTATAATGATACAAGCCTACCTCAGGAAACTAGAAAAATCTCAAATGAACAACCAGACCTTACATGTAAAGTAACTAGAAAAGGAAGAATAAACAAAACCCAAAGTTAGTAGAAGGAAAGAAATCATAAAGATCAGAGCAGAAATAAATGAAATAGAGACTAAAAAAAATAGAAAAGGTTAATGAAACTAAGAGGTGGTTCCTTGAAAATATAAATAAAATTGATAAACCTTTGGACAGACTCATCAAGACATAAAAAAGAGAGCCCCTTCCCAAAATAAAATTAGAAATGAAAGAGGAGAGGTTACAACCAACACCACAGAAATACAAAGGATCATGAGGTTACTGTGAACAATTATACGCCAATAAAATGGACAACCTAGAAGAAATTGATAAAATCCAAGAAACATAATCTCCAAAGACCGAATCAGAAGAAATAGAAAATATGAACAGACCAATGACTAGTATTGAAGTTGAATCAGTAATCAAAAAACTCCCAACAAACATAAGGCCAGGACCAGAGGGCTTCACAGATGAATTATACCAAACATTTAAATGAGTTAACACCTATCTTCTTGAAACCATTCAAAAAAATTGAAGAGGAAGGTAGGCTTCCAAACTCATTCTACCCTCACTCTGATAACAAAACCAGACAAAGACACTGCAAAAAAAGAAAATTACAGGTCAGTATCACTGATGAACATTGATTTTAAAAAAGCCCTTACAAAATGTTAGCAAACCAAATTCAACAAAACATTAAAACAATCATATATCATGATCAAGCAGGATTTATCCCAGGGATGCAAGGATGGTTCAATCTCTGCAAATTAATCAATATGATATGCCACATTAATGAACTGAAGAAAAATCACGTGATTATCTCAATAGATGCATGAAAAGCTTTTGACAAAATCTGCATCCATTTATGATAAAAATTCTCAACAAAGTGGGTAGAGAGGGAACATACCTCTACATAATAAAGTCCATATATAATAAGCTCACAGCTAACATCATACTCAAGGGTGAAAAGCTGAAAGCATTTCCTCTAAGATCAGGAACAAGACAAGGATGCCCACTCTCACCACTTTTATCCAACATAATATTGGAAGTCCTAGCCACAGCCATCACAGAAGAAAAAGAAATAAAAGGATTTCAAACTGGAAAGGAAGAAGTAACTGTCACTGTTTGCAGATGACATCGTATTATACATAGAAAATCCTAAAGACACCACCAAAAAACCACTAGAACTCACTAGTGAATTCAGTAAAGTTGCAGGATACAATATTAATATACAGAAATCTGTTGTGTTTCTATACAATAACAACAAACTATCAAATAAAATTAAGAAAACAATCTCATTTTACAATCTTATCAAAAAGTATAAAATACCTAGGAGTAAATCTAAGAAAGTAAATATCTGTACTTGGAAAACTATAAGACATTGATGAAAGAAATTGAAGATGACACAAACAAATGGAAAGATATGCTGTGCTCATGGCTTGAAAGAATTAATATTGTTAAATTGTCCATACTACCCAAGGCAATCTACAGATTCACTGCAACCCCTATCAAAATACCACTGGCATTTTCCACAAAACTAGAAGAAACAATTCTAAAATTTGTATGGAAATACAAAGACGCTGAATAGCCAAAACAATCTTATGAAAGAAGAGCAAAACTGGAGGTATCATGCTCCCTGATTTCAAACTATACTACAAAGATACAGTAATCAAAATAGGATGCTACTGGCACAAATTCAGACACGTACATCAATGGAACAGAACAAAGAGCCCAGAAATAAACCCACACTTATATGGTCAATGACTCTATGACAAATGAGGCAACAATATACAATGTAGAAAAGACAGCCTCCAGACCCAAGTTTGGTTCGGTAAAAGCAGCAACTTAATTGTCCACTGGTAGATGAATGAATAAAGAATATGTGGTATATATAAACTTGACTCTCTGGAAGCTAGGGGAAAACACCTTGCTGGAATTTCTGCAATGAATGCTGCCCTTAAAAGGGCCAACAGCAGCCAAACCTCTGTTATGGGCCAAAGTGCTATTTCTCCAAATGATAATTTAGAAAAACTGGCTAGAGAGGCCCAACAATTGGCTTCAGAAAAGGGTAAACAAGATAGGAAATACAACAATTATTGATTTGATAAAAAGATAAAGTTCTGGTTTGGAGCAAATAACAACCTAGTTCTACCAGAGACTCTAAAATTCCCATTCCTGGGACTTCCCTGGCAGTCCAGTGATTAAGACTCTGCACTTCCATGGCAGGAGGCACAGGTTCCATCCCTGGTCAGGGAAATAATATCCCACATGCTGTGCAGTGCCGCCAAAAAAAAAAATTCCCATTCCTCACCATTGTACATGCATTTAGCCATTGGTATACTGACAAAAATGATAGATGTTAGATGGTAGCTAAATAAACCCATTTAAAGAATTTTGGAGACTGAGTTGTTGAAGTTCTTTCCATTAACTGGAGGTAGAATAAACTCTTGTGTCTTCTGTCTAGCTGAAAACCACCCTGTTCTATGACCTTATAACTATTAGTTGTTAGGATGTCAAGATTCCCAAAGTGGGGACTTCCCCGGTGGTCCAGTGGGTAAGACTCCACACTCCCAATGCAGGGGGCCTGGGTTCAATCCCTGGTCGGGAAACTAGATCCCACATGCATGCTGCAACTAAGAGTCCACATGCTGCAACTGAAGACCCTGCATGCCATTACGAAGATCCCGCATGCCACAACTAAGACCTGGCGCAGCCAAAATACATAAACAAACAAACAAATAAATAAATATTTTTAAAAAGATCCTCAAAGTGAAAACAATCTCAAATGATTGACCCAAACTCTCTATCAGAGAAATTTCAATACACACCAGAATGAGACATAATGTGGAACAAAGCAAACAAACTGCAAATCCTACTAGAAAATTTTTGAGTTTTATTAAGCAATTGTGAAATTAAGTTCCCCCAAAACTGAGTTCCCCTGCTGAGTTTATGATTAACCTCTTTATTTAAAACTTTATTCTCTTTCTTGTCCCATCCCCTGCTCCCCTCAGGATGGAAAAGAGTCAAAGAAAAGGGGGAACTGAAACTGAGCAGGCCCAGTAGAGGCCTTCCCAGTGACAGACCTGTTTGTGTCCTCGCTAATTATTAATTGGGAAAAGAGGCTATGGAAATACACTGTGACCTCCTAGGCTCCTACATGTGGAACAAAGAACAGGCCCTAGCAGTTAATATTTGGGGAAGTAAAGAATGCAGAAACAAAGATAGGACAGTCAGGCAGGAGAACATCCATAACTTAAAAAATATATCAGTCACAAGAGCTCCCAGTTCTGTTTCAAAGGTAAAGATAAGTCTGACACACATTCTTAAGTTGTTTTGCAGATATTAAAACCCCAACCAGGTGGAGGAAGCTGACTGCATGCTGACCACTGGCATGCATGCTGACTGCCGGCATGCAGCCCCAAGATCGAATGGAACCAGAAAGTTGATGATGTTGACTCCTAAAATGCCACCCTGTTACCTCGCCACCGACCAATCAAAAGGACATGCATGAGTCGATTATGCACCCCTTAACCCTCTCCCTCACCCTGTCTTTAAAAACTTTTCCCTGAAAGCCATCAGGGAGTTTGGTTCTTTCGAGCATGAGCCACCCATTCTCCTTGCTTGGTGTCTGCAATAAATGCTGTACTTTCCTTCACCACAACCGGGGGTCAGTAAATTGGCTTTGCTGCACGCAGCTGAGCGGACCCAAGTTTGGTTCAGTAACAATTGTATGATTTATATTAATATTGAATTGTTATTTTTTTTAAATTTATTTTATTTATTTTTGGCTGCGTTGGGTCTTCGTTCTGTGTGCAGGCTTTCTCTAGTTGTGGCAAGCAGGGGCTACTCTTCGTTGCGGTACATGGGCTTCTCATTGCGGTGGCTTCTCTTGTTGCGGAGCATGGGCTCTAGGTGTGCGGGCTTCAGTAGTTTTAGTACATGGGCTCAGTAGTTGTGGTTCATGGGCTCTAGAGCGCAGGCTCAGTAGTTGTGGAGCACACGGCATGTGGGATCTTCCTGGACCAGGGCTCGAATCCATGTCCCCTGCATTGGCAGGTGGATTCTTAACCATTGTACCACCAGGGAAGCCCTGAATTTTTTTTTGAATTTGTTCTCTCATACTGCCAGATGAAGAAGTAAGTAATTGTATTTACATGTTTAGGTAAATTATGCTTTCATGTTTAAGATGTTTATTATAAAAGGAGATACAATTATATAATCAAGGATATTAAAAGGAACTGTTCTGTTAGAACTGGACTGGAAATATCAATATGAACTCTTGGCTTTATATGAAAAAAACTATTGTAAAAATGCATCTTTTCTAGCCCTGTCTACTGAAGTGGTGTAAGAGGACCTCCATGATGCACCCTAGTACTGAAATTCCAGCCTCCAATATCACTTTTTTTTTTTTTAAAGATAGTCCATGTCACTTTTTTTTTCAATATCACTTTTTAAAAAAAGGAATCAAGGCTTTTTGGAGAAAAGGCTAATCCCATGTCTGAGACAGAATAGTACAAAAGGAGCCTGGAACACCTCCTTATGCCAGAAAGTGAGAAGATGCTTAGAGATTAATGGCAATCACAGGACACGGGAACTGATTTAAAAGGGGCTCCTTCTGGCCCAACCTGAGTAAGACAACTTGAACATTGAAGGAGAATAGTGGCTGCGGTTGGTTGTTATAAAGTGAATACGAGTCAGGAGTCCATGATGATACACCAGAAAAAGGTTAACAAAGTATCTTAAAAGCCAGAGAGTAAGACAGATCATATTTCTCTTGAGGCTTGTTACTCAATCACCGTATTACCGACTTATTTATTGTACAGTTAAAGAATAAAGAAACTAGCAAATGCATAAAAACCAGTTAGCAGGTATTCTCTAACATAAATATCAGTAGAATAAGTTGTGACTGTGAGACTAAAAGCACCTTTTTTTTTTTAATTTTATTTATTTTTTTTATACAGCAGGTTCTTATAAGTTCTCTATTTTATACATACTAGTGTATTTATGTCAATCCCAATCTCCCAATTCATGCCCCCCCTGCCATGGTTTTCCCCCCTTGGTGTCCATGTTTGTTCTCTACATCTGTGTCTCTATTTCTGCCTTGCAAACCGACTCATCTGTACCATTTTTCTAGATTCCACATATATGCGTTAATATACAATATTTGTTTTCTCTTTCTGACTTACTCCACAATGTATGACAGTCTCTAGGTCCATCCACATCTCTACAAATGACGCAATTTCATTCCTTCTTATGGCTGAGTAATATTCCATTATATATATGTACCACATCTTCTTTGTTCATTTGTCTGTTGATGGACATTTATGTTGCTTCCATGACCTGGCTATTGTAAACAGTGCTGCAATGAACATTGGGGTGCATGCGTTTTTTTGAATTATGGTTTTCTCAGGGTATATGCCCAGTAGTGGGATTGCTGGGTCATATGGTAATTCTATTTTTAGGGTTTTTTAAAAAATAAATTTATTTATTTATTTTTGGCTGCGTTGGGTCTTTGTTGTGGTGCGTGGGCTCCTCATTGTGGTGGCTTCTCTTGTTGTGGAGCACAGGCTCTAGAAGCGTGGGCTTCAGTAGTTGTGGGGCATGGGCTCAGTAGTTGTGGCTCACAGGCTCTATAGCACAGGCTCAGTAGTTGTGGCGCATGGGCTTAGTTGCTCCACGGCATGTGGGATCTTCTTAGACCAAGGCTCGAACCCGTGTCCCCTGCATTGGCAGGTGGATTCTCAACCACTGCGCCACCAGGGAAGCCTTATTTTTAGTTTATTAAGGGACCTCCATACTGTTCTCCATAGTGGCTGTATCAATTTACATTCCCACTAACAGTACAAGAGGGTTCCCTTTTCTCCACACCCTCTCCAGCATTTGTTGTTTGTAGATTTTCTGATGATGCCCATCCTAACCAGTGTGAGGTGATACCTCATTGTAGTTTTGATTTGCATTTCTCTAATAATTAGTGATGTTGAGCAGCTTTTCATGTGCCTCTTGGCCATCTGTATGTCTTCTTTGGAGAAATGTCTATTTAGGTCTTCTGCCCATTTTTGGACTCGGTTGTTTGTTTTTTCAATATTGAGCTGAATGAGTTGTTTATATATTTTGGAGATTAATCCTTTGTCCGTTGATTCATTTGCAAATATTTTTTCCCATTCTGAGGGTTGTCTTTTCATCTTGTTTATAGTTTCCTTTGCTGTGCAAAAGCTTTGAAGTTTCATTAGGTCTCATTTGTTTATTTTTGTTTTTATTTCCATTACTCTGGAAGGTGGATCAAAAAAGGTCTTGCTGTGATTTATGTCAAAGAGTGTTCTTCCTATGTTTTCCTCTAAGAGTTTTATAGTGTCCGGTCTTACATTTAGGTCTCGAATCCATTTCGAGTTTATTTTTGTGTATGGTGTTAGAGAGTGTTCTAATTTCATTCTTTTACATGTAGCTGTCCAGTTTTCCTAGCACCACTTATTGAAGAGACTCTCTTTTCTCCATTGTATATCTTTGCCTCCTTTGTCATAGATTAGTTGACCATAGGTGCATGGGTTTATCTCTGGGCTTTCTATCTTGTTCCATTGATCTATGTTTCTGTTTTTGCACCCGTACCATATTGTCTTGATTACTGTAGCTTTGTAGTATAGTCTGAAGTCAGGGAGTCTGATTCCTCCAGCTCTGTTTTTTTCCCTCTATACTGCTTTGGCTATTTGGGGTCTTTTGTGTCTCCATACAAATTTTAAGATGATTTGTTCTAGTTCTGTAAAAAATGCCATTGGTAATTTGATAGGGATTGCATTGAATCTGTAGATTGCTTTGGGTAGTATAGTCATTTTCACAATATTGATTCTTCCAATCCAAGAACATGGTATATCTCTCCAACTGTTGGTATCATCTTTAATTTCTTTCATCAGTGTCTTAGAGTTTTCTGCATACAGGTATTTTGTCTCCCTAGGTAGGTTTATTCCTAGGTGTTTTATTCTTTTTGTTGCAATGGTAAATGGGAGTGTTTCCATAATTTCTCTTTCAGATTTTTCATCATTAGGGTATAGGAATGCAAGAGATTTCTGTGCATTAATTTTGTATACTGCAACTTTACCAAATTCATTGATTAGCTCTAGTAGTTTTCTGGTGGCATTTTTAGGATTCTCTTTGTATAGTATCATGTCATCTGCAAACAGTGACAGTTTTACTTCTTCTTTTCCAATTTGTATTCCTTTTATTTCTTTTTCTTCTCTGATTGCCGTGGCTAGGACCTCCAAAACTATGTTGAATAGTAGTGGTGAGACTGGACATCCTTGTCTCATTCCTGATCTTAGAGGAAACGCTTTCAGTTTTTCACCGTTGAAAATGACGTTTGCTGTGGGTTTGTTGTATATGGCCTTTATTATGTTGAGGTAGGTTCCCTCTATACCCACTTTCTGGAGAGTTTTTATCATAAATGGGTGTTGAATTTTGTCAAAAGCTTTTTCTGCATCTATTGAGATGATCATATGGTTTTTATTCTTCAATTTGTTAATATGGTGTATCACATTGATTGATTTGCATATATTGAAGAATCCTTGCATCCCTGGGATAAATCCTACTTGATCGTCGTGTATGATCCTTTTAATGTGTTGTTGGATTCTGTTTGCTAGTATTTTGTTGAGGATTTTTGCATCTATATTCATCAGTGATATTGGTCTGTAATTTTCTCTTTTTGTAGTGTCTTTGTCTGGTTTTGGTATCAGGGTGATGGTGGCCTCATAGAATGAGTTTGGGAATGTTCCTTCCTCTGCAATTTTTTGGAAGAGTTTGAGAAGGATGGGTGTTAGCTCTTCTCTAAATGTTTGATAGAATTCACCTGTGAAGCCATCTGGTCCTGGACTTTTGTTTGTTGGAAGATTTTTAATCAGTTTCAATTTCATTACTTGTGATTGGTCTGTTCATATTTTCTGTTTCTTCCTGGTTCAGTCTTGGAAGGTTATACCTTTCTAAGAATTTGTCCATTTCTTCCAGGTTGTCCATTTTATTGGCATAGAGTTGCTTGTAGTAGTCTCTTAGGATGCTTTGTATTTCTGCGGTGTCCATTGTAACTTCTCCTTTTTCGTTTCTAATTTTATTGATTTGAGTCCTCTCCCTCTTTTTTTGATGAGTCTGGCTAAAGTTTTATCAATTTTGTTTATCTTCTCAAAGAACAAGCTTTTAGTTTTATTGATCTTTGCTATTGTTTTCTTTGTTTCTATTTCACTTATTTTTGCTCTGATCTTTATGATTTCCTTCCTTCTACTAACTTTGGGTTTTGTTTGTTCTTCTTTCTCTCGTTCCTTTAGGTGTGAAGTTAGATTGTTTATTTGAGATTTTTCTTGTTTCTTGAGGTAGGCTTGTATAGCTATAAACTTCCCTCTTAGAACTTTTGCTGCCTCCCATAGGTTTTGGATCGTCGTGTTTTCATTGTCATTTGTCTCTAGGTATTTTTTTATTTCCTCTTTGATTTCTTCAGTGATCTCTTGGTTATTTAGTAACATATTGTTTAGCCTCCTTGTGTTTGTGTTTTTTACATTAAAAACACCTATTAAACGTACACATGCAACATTCTCTCAGGTTCCAAGTTTTAAAAGTTCAGCACATGCCATGAGGGTTATAAATAAGAATCTAGGCAGCCTCTGTCCTAAATCTGTTAGTAGATAAATCAATCAACTGGTCTTCAGGTTGGTAAGTAGTTTTCAGTCCGGGAAGATCTAGAATTTTGTATAGAAATGTCTATGAGAATTAGACCCATTGTACAAATAACTTTCAGTCAAGGGAGAAAGAGTACATACTTGGTCTTTCTCTCATAACCATATGTAAGGGATAGTTTTGCCTGTTTAGAGTGACAGCCCAGTGGCAGTTATTTGAAATATATATCTGAGTAATAGATTTAGACTAATGATTTCTAGGTGAAACCTAGATTTAGTATTGGTATAGCTAAAGAAAGCTTTAGGTTCTTTAATATATGTTAACTGGATTTACAAGAAGTTGTTAGTTTTTAAGAAAGTTTTGTTACACAATTGTTTCTTGAAATACTAAAGGAAATGCTTGAAGTGATGAAGATGCTGCATCTGTTCCCTCGGAAAGAGGAGGAACAACCTGCAATATGGGCACTTGACTCTATTCCTCATCAGCTGTACACAGGCCACTGGACAGAGGCCACCTCGACCTCTGCTCACAGCATCCAGGTCAGCCTGGGTTGGTGTCCTGGGGCCTCTCAATTCTCCCTCATGCCCTTGTCCAGATGCTCACTCAGTAGCATTCTTGGGGGTAGGGAGAAAGGACAAAGTACCTTTTTAACATTTGGGTTTGCAGCTGGATTTCCTAATACAGCCATTTTTCATTGCATGCTTCACCTACTTGCACCACTTTAAGGCTTTCCTGACCTTCCCGGTCAGCAGGCATGTCTTAGTTGTAATGTGCCTATTCCTCCCACAGCCAAGGCTTTCCCCTGCAGGAAAACTAATGCAGCCTGAGGCTAGGAGGGAAGAAAGGCATCATTATGTTGCTTCTGTGTCTGATGCCAGCAATTAAGCAGGGCCCTGAGTGTGCAGGAAAATGGCTGTCATTAAGCCTCTGCACATGCTGTGCCTTTCAGAGTGGACATGGAGTTAACTTCATGCCTGGATGAACAATGCAGTACAATTACATCTAATACTGATGTAGCAAGCGGGGATGACCTCATCTCCCTTGGTCGCCCTTTGGTTATTTCCATTTGCAAAGGGCTTACAAGACAATGGATTGAGGTACTTGTTAGAAGTGGATGTATTGTTAGAAGTTGACAGTGATGCCAATTTAATAACCAACTGTAAGGTAGATGTGGGCTATTTATGCTCAATTAGCTAACGAAGGTGTTGCTGTATTCCAGTACGGCAAGGACTCTGTGTTCATAACGGCACCTCTCCTGAATAAACAACTTAGAAGTGTATTTCAGTTAGGCAGAGGCCTAAGCAAAATTTGACTCCAGTGCCTCCAATCTATACTTTTTCTATATTTCTTTTCTCCTGTTGTTGAAAACCTCTCCTTTCTAGGTATGGAGTGACCTTCCTCTGACCTCTGGAAGGTCAAATCTTCCTAAAGAAGGGGTGCTTTGCTGTCCTCCCTAACAGACTCCACTCTCCCAATCACTGCCCAAATGCTCTCTTATACCTCATTTATCATGTCCCTGCTCTTCTGCTAAACTAACCCTGGGGGTACATGCTCTGTTTCCAGGTAGTACTTTCATTCTTACAGGAACTGGAAATAATGTATTGACTTGAAGGTTCCCCGTGAAACCTACTTAAAAAGGTATCTTTTACTGTTATGAACATTAAAAGGATAGTAAGGGGATATTATGAACAATTCTACTTGCATAAATTCAACAATTTAAATGAAATGGACCAATTCCTCTAAAAGCACAAACTGCCAAATCTCATCCAATATGAAAGAGATAATTCGAATAACCTTGTAACTATTAAGGAAATTGAATTCATAATAGTAAAAACCCTGGAAAAAGAAATCTCCAGGCGCTGATGATTTCATGGCAGAATTCAACCAAATGCTTGAAGAATTAACACCAATTCTACACAATTTTTTTCTGAAAATAAAAGACGAGGGAGCACTTCCCAACTGATTTTATGATGCTCGTATTAACCTAATACCAAAACCTGACAAAAACAGTACAAAAAAGAAAACTACAGACCAATGTCCCTTGTGAACATAGACATAAAAAAATCCTCATAAGAAATGTTAGTAAATGGAACCCAGTAATATGACAAAGAATTATATCCTATTTCCAACTGGGGTTTATTCCAGACATTCAAGGTAGGTTCAATATTTGAATATCAATTAATGTAGTCTACAATATTAACAGGCTAAAAAGAGAAACTCACGTGATTAATCAATGCATAAAATGCATAATCCCATTTACGATAAAAACTCTTAGAAAATAGGGATAGGAGGGAACTTCCTCAATAAATAAAGATAAAGAACATCTATGGAAACCTAAGGTGAACATCATATACTTACTGATGAAAGACAGAATGCTTTCCCCGAGGGATGGGGAACAAGGCAAGGATGTCCTCTCTCACCACTCCTCTCATCAAAGTACTGGAAACCAGAAAGTACTTTACTGAAGGCACTTTTGGAGTGCTGCTTTGGTGGAGTGGCTGACACTGAAGCCGGATTGAAAAGGCATGTAGAGCATTGAGATGGAAATGGTTCATCAAGGGGGTTCAGAATGGCTGCCCAGATAAGACTGCAGATGCAGCTATACTTTCTCTCTTGAATAAGTCCCAAGCTGACTCTTAATTTTCCAGTGAGATAGTTAGTTGCCTTTTTTTTTTTGAAACATTATTAGAGAAGCATATATACCTTTAAAAATCTGAGATGAACACCATCTTAGCTTATTTAAAGTTGCTGGAAATCTTAGAGATCAACTAGTGCATTGTTTTCAGCATTTTCCACAGCGCCCGGCCCATGTAGATAATTGCTGTTAAATTTGACAAGTGAGGAAACTGAAGCTCAAGTAGACTAAGTTATCTCCCCTTTGCCAGATAATGTGGCACAAGTAGTTCCCTGCGTCGGAAATGCCCTTCTCCCTGGTGACTACTCTTCCACATTGCAGGTTAATTTCATCTCTTCCAAAGAATTCCCTGGCTTCTTAAAGCATGAATCCTCCTGGCCACCTTTACTCATTTTACTGTTATGTGTTATTACAATTCATCATTATATATTTAGCCATACAATTTATGGGATGACATCTTCACTAAACTGCAATCTCGCGGGGGCAAGGATCCAGTGGGTTTCCCTTATAACTAGCACCTAGGGCAGTATTAGCACGGAACACTCGCATGAACAATTATTTGTGAATTGTATTTTTGGCTCCTGTCTAGGGCAGGGAGTGCTTTACACACACGGTAGGCACTTTTCCAACAAAACATTCTTCTGTTGACTTCTTGGCCCATTCTAAAGCAATTCGCCATCTCTCACCACACCTTGACCACATCCGTTTCTCCAGCTCGAGCCCCGACTCTTCCCAATCATCTTTCCCCCGCTCTGGCCCTCTTCCTGGAATCGCGCGTCCTGCATCTGGCCCCCAGGTCTTCACCCTTTGGGGTGGTTCTCCTCCAGCGTCAGGCCGCCCCACCACCGCCATTCGCAGATGTCTCAGAATTGTCGGCCGCACCAAGCAGTCAATACGAGAGCCACGTGTGGCCTGAAAATCACATTTATTCGTAAAGCACTTCGTTTCCAAAGAGCTTTCACAAATGTCATCCTTTGGGTTCTCTACACGCAGAACTGGCATCCAAGTCTGTGACTCCTTCCCATTGCTTCAGCAGGGACTTTAGCTTCCTCGTGTTTTTTGTTTTTTAATTTATTTGTTTTATTTATTTATTTTTGGCGGCGTTGGGTCTTTGTTGCTGCGTGTGGGCTTTGTCTAGTCGTGGTGTGCGGGCTTCTCATTGTTGTGGCTTCTCTCGTGTGGAGCACGGGCTCATAGGCACGTGGGCTTCAGTAGTTGTGGCTCACGGGTTCTAGAGCGCAGGCTCAGTAGTTGTGGCGCACGGACTTAGTTGCTCCGCGGCATGTGGGATCTTCCCTGACCAGGGCTCGAACCCGTGTCCCCTGCATTGGCAGGTGGATTCTTAACCACTGCGCCACCAGGGAAGCCCCTTCCTCGTGTTAGGTTAGCCTTTTTTAAACGTCCTAACCTCTGGGGTAGCCCAGGTTGCTCTTCTCGGGCCCGGGTCTTCCGCCCAGACTCCGGCCCGGCCACCGGCTACCGCCTCGAACCTCCAGAGAACGCAGAAAAACTCCCGCGAACCGCCCAGAAGAGGAGGCTCTCGCGGGGGAAAAGCGTAGCCAACGCACTGGTCCTCCGGAACCTCTTCCTGGGACTCTCTAGGCTTCCACCGTTTCTCAGTGGTTCTTCCGGTTTGGTGACTCGCGGTATTCCCGCCTCTTCCCCTCGGCCGCCGGGATTTAACGAACTCTCGCGAGACCTAGGCCTCTTCCTAAACCTACCGGAGTCGGCGGCGGCAGCGAGCGGCGGCCGCTTGGTCAAGGTATGTTGTCCGCCGCCGCCGTGGTGGTCCGACGGCTTTGAGGGGCACACCTCTGGGGTCCCCGGGTGGGGATGCGGCCGATTACCCGGCCCGCGGGCCCCGATGGCGTGTGCGGGGAGAGCTGGGGCTGGGACCGGGGCCGGGCCGCGCGGGCCGGTGGGCGGGCGGGGTCGCGAGCCGCCCGGCTTGAGCGCTCCGTTCTTCCAGGTGCCGGCCATGTTCAGTTCCAGCGCGAAAATCGTGAAGCCCAATGGCGAGAAGCCGGACGAGTTCGAGTCGGGCATCTCCCAGGTGAGGGGGCGGGCGGAGCGCAGAGGCCGCGCCGGGGTCTGGGGTCCGGGGTCCGGGGTCCGGGGTCCGGGCGCTGAGGGTGCGCTCCTGCCTCCTCTCCCGCAGGCCCTCCTGGAGCTGGAGATGAACTCGGACCTCAAGGCCCAGCTGCGGGAGCTGAACATCACGGCCGCCAAGGTACAGTGGGGTCCCTCCCGGGGGGCGTCGGGGCACGTGCAGTTGTCGGGACGCCCCGGCGACTCGGGTGTCGAGCGTGTGACGGGGCCGGCGCCTGGGGCCTCAGAGAGCGCGCGCCTCTCTGCTCTCTCTTCCCCAGGAAATTGAAGTTGGTGGCGGTCGGAAAGCTATCATAATCTTCGTTCCCGTCCCTCAACTGAAGTCTTTCCAGAAAATCCAGGTCCGGCTCGTGCGGGAGCTGGAGAAGAAGTTCAGCGGGAAGCACGTTGTCTTTATCGCGCAGGTAGCTGTGCGGCTGCTGAACGCGCCGTCTCGCGAGTCCCGTTAAGCGTCCCTCGCGAGTGTGGAGAAGCTGTTCCCGGAGGTTAGGGTGCTCGCGCTGGGCTAGAGGGAGGCGGCGCACGGCTGCTGTTACCGCGAGGGCGGCTCTGTGTGTGCAGCGCCGTCGGTGCGCCGGGGGTGCACACGGGTGGCCGCGGTGACACGTGCGCTTGCAGTGAGCCTGAGTTTTCAGCCTGATGGACTTGCCTGTCTGAGACTCAGCGAGATTTTCCTGCCTGGTGCGGCAGACGTAGGTGTGGGGAGGAAAAGAGGTGCAAAGAAATGGTATGTAGGGAAAGTGGAACACGGTCGAGAGGTTTTTGTTTGGTTTTGTTTTGTTTTTAAAGTTAGATCTGGCCTTTCTGGAAACAGAAATCTATAGAAATTAAGTGCTCGGCTGATGAGGAATTACGGAGTGGTTTCCTGGCTTAGTACCTGTAGTGGGTAGTGGGCCAGGTGGAACGTGAAAAGGGGTGTGATCTTTGGGAGATCAGTCATATTATGGAGCAAGCGATTTTTTCCAGTTCCATTTTAATGTAAGCCATGGATTCTGAAAGAATTACTGAGAAGTCGGGGAGTACTTAAGAGGATTTCTCAGTAACTTGTTGGGTCTGGGTTGTTTGGCTTTCTGGAGCTTTGAATTTATTCAGCCACTGAGTCCTTTGGTTTTTAAAGCAGGTTGACAGTGCTTAGTTTTCTGCCAGCTTACTTACGGTCTTTTTTTTTGTTGTTGCGTGATAATTTTTACCTTACAGAGGAGAATACTGCCTAAGCCAACTCGAAAAAGCCGTACAAAAAATAAGCAAAAACGTCCCAGGAGGTAAGTTTTATCGGCATGAAAAACGTACCACTCTTGTCAACAATTCTTGACTGGCGTGTGTTGTTTATAGTCAGGGTTGCACTAGGCTTCTAAAATTAAACATTGATAACATAGGAAATCCATTCACATGGGAATTTTCATCAAGTGACTTAGTTTTTTCTATAATTACATGCGAAATGTTTTAAAAGTAACTCTGGAGGTAAGAATTACACATATTCACATAGGCGGTGTAATAGGTTACTGTTACCACAAAAGATGAGATTCTTTCCTCCGGTTCTTTGGGCAAAGGGTCGGAACAGTGGGGAAGAATCTTGAGTGCCGTGGGGTAAAGCACACCAGATGTGCAGGTGGGCTGTGACCTGTCCTCCTCATTATTTACTTTTGCTGTGGATTAAGGCTGAAAGATTAGATTTTTTGTTGCTCACGTCACAGGTTAAAGGTGTCAATGCAGTTGTAGATGCTGACGGACAATGCTTTGTAAACTTGATTGAATTGCAGGTTATCTGACATAAACTTAGATATTGGAAGTTGGCTCTTTGATCTGGGCCTTCTGGTATTTTGTTGAAGTCTGGTTTTGTAGACTTGAATTATTGGATCGCTGCAGATCCTGCCCTTGGACCAGTTTGAGAAAAAAAATACTCAAGCATCCCTCTAACTGCCAGAGAGGCCAACCTTGTGAAGTACGTAATTTGTAGGATTAGCATCCCTACTTTAGGGATGACGAGACTCACCCATCCTTTGCTCATCACAGCTAGTGTTAGTGACGCTGGAATTTAAACTCAGTCTTGTTTATAAAATTCCTACAAAATAGGCAGTGATGGGTCTCCAGTGTTGTGGGCAGATGTACTGTACCATGCTGCGGTGGAGGGAGGAGAGGGAGAAGTGGTGAGGCTGGAAAGGCTGGTTCCAGGTTTTCTGGCACTCGAGTGTTGGTCAGTACCTTGAGCTTGTTGTTTTTTTTTTTTTAATATAAATTTATTTATTTTATTTATTTATTCTTGGCTGCGTTGGGTCTTCGTTGCTGCGCACAGGCTTTCTCTAGTTGCAGCAAGCAGGGGCTACTCATTGCAGTGGCTTCTCGTTGCAGAGCACGGGCTCTAGGCACGCGGGCTTCAGTAGTTGTGGCTCACGGGCTCTAGAGCGCAGGCTCAGTAATTGTGGCTCACGGGCTTAATTGCTCCGCGGCATGTGGGATCTTCCCCAGACCAGGGCTCGAACCCGTGTCCCCTGCATTGGCAGGCAGATTCTCAACCACTGCGCCACCAGGGAAGCCCCCTGAGCTTGTTTTAAGGGCAGTTGGAGTAGCTGGAGTAGCATAAAAATTTAGCTTTTTTTTTTTTTTTATTCTGGATAGTTTGCAAGAGATCAAATACAGGGGATAATCAAGAACGTTTAGTTTGTTAATCATGATACTTAAAAAGTGGTTTTATAATCTCAGTTCTGACAACCCCAGTTAGTACTTGAGTATAAAGACAGATCCTTTGCTTTGCACCCAACTAAGGCACTGACTCCCAAATCTACAGCCTTAAATATCCCTCATCCCAAACCTGTTTCCACATTTTCTCAGGTAATGACTTCACCCCGTTCCTAGTGACCTGGTCTAAACGTTGGAATCTTCGTTCTCTTACACTGAGGTCTAGTTGGGAGGCCAGAGTGAATCCACCCCTTTCCAATCTGGTTTCTTGCCTTCAGATTCCTTTTCCTTCTCAGTCGTTATCTCTCTCCTACAACAGATTAAATGCTGAGATTTATGTTCTCTTTGGGTTCTGATCTATAGCAGGGTTTCAGTTATTTTTCTTCTGAAGCAGATTAGTTCCTATGCTTTGTGGTTATTAAAGTTGCGTTGCCACTGCTCTCCCTTAAAAAGTCTTTAGACTGGGTTGGAATTTGAGTCTGAGGCTAGCTTTGATTCCGTCCTGATGTATGTTTTGAAGGGAGTAATTAGCAAGTTTCCATATGTGTGCCTTCCTAGTCCTGTAAGAGTAAGAAGTGCTTAGTCGGTGGTTAGGGGCCATTGATCAATTGGGCCATCTGTCTCATTTGCTTCTGGAGAGGTGGTAAAGGCATGGAAAGTGGGTCCACCATGGGGCAGTGAGGCCTTTGCAGTTATTTAGGAGCCCCTTCTGTGTGCGTGGGAGCTGCCAGACAGGAAATAGGAATGAGTAGAACATAGTGTCTGATCCACTGAGGGGTGAACAAGACCTAGACACATTCCATAATACAGGGTAGCTGCATAAACATTAAGAATGAGAACCGTCTTTTTATTCGCTCATTCCTGATATCCTGTGGTACAAAGCTGATAACTCTAAAAGTTTGGAAATAATTGAACTTTCTCGTCAGGCAGCCAGATGGGTTGTGAACTTGGAATGATACTCAGGAGAGGAGCAAGGTTCCCTTGGCAGTTTGTGTGATGGGATGGGTTGAAAACTGGGGGCCCTCATAGGAGGGGCCACATCCTAGAGCTGGTAATAGAGCAGTGTCTTTTGGGATGGGATGTCACCTCATTCCATCGCAGGGAACAAGGGGGGTTTGGTGCATTTTGGAGGGCAAGGGGAGCCCTCAAAGAGTCTTTAGTAGGTGAAGTGTGTAATGACATCAGTAATTATTTTGACAGCAACGGAGAGGATAGTTTTGGAGAGAGGAAAGACGTTATTGCAGTGATTTAGTCGAGAAATCATACGAGTGACAATAAACCTAAAGATAATGTATAAAAATAAAAGTGATCATTAATCTCCATTCCCTGGAGAAAATCACTCATAATAGCTGGTGTATGTGTAGTTTACAAGGTATCACATTTAAAATACGCTAAGTTTTTGAAATAAAATAATAGGGTTTCGGGAATTCCCTGTCAGCCCAGTGGTTAGGCCGGGCTTCAATTCCTGGTCAGGGTACTAAAATCCCCCAAGTCGCGCCGTGTAGCCAAAAAAAATAGGGTGTTTGTTAACCTATTCTAGTTTGGTGATGGCTCTTGGTGTGACACATTGAATGAAAGTAGATTACTTGAAAGCTAGTGTTAATTTGGTTTCAGGAACCTGGAGTTTGCCCTTTATGTTTTTGACTTCAAGAGGTGCCCTTGGGGCTCCCAGGAGGGCAGACCTTGCTAGATTTCTCACTTTCGTCCCTGTGTTCTATGCTTCAAGCCGCACTCTGACAGCCGTGCACGACGCCATCCTGGAGGACTTGGTTTTCCCAAGTGAGATTGTGGGCAAGAGGATCCGCGTGAAGCTGGACGGCAGCCGACTCATAAAGGTTCATTTGGACAAAGCACAGCAGAACAACGTGGAGCACAAGGTAATAGGCCTGTTTCTTATGGAAAGACCCAGGGCGGATAAGGCAGAACGCAGCCCGGCCCTTCCCCATGTGGCGCCAGAACCAGTCTTTGTGGGCTGGGGGCCCGCTTCCTCTTGGATCATATGTCAGGTTGTAAATTGGGCTTTTTTTTTGGCTGCGTTGGGTCTTCGTTGCTGCACGTGGGCTTTTCTCTAGTTGTGGCGAGCAGGGGCTACTCTTTGTTGTGATGCGTAGGCTTCTCATTGCGGTGGCTTCTCTTGTTGCGGAGCACGGGCTCTAGGCATGCGGGCTCAGTAGTTGTGGCTCGCGGGCTTAGCTGCTCCGCGGCATGTGGGGTCTTCCCGGACCAGGGCTCGAACCCGTGTCCCCTGCATTGGCAGGCGGATTCTCAACCACTGCGCCACCAGGGAAGTCCTGGGGGATGTTTCAAAAGATCGAATTCTCTACCTTTTAAGTTATTAGGAGAAATTGAAGTAAAGTAATTCCATGGTGTGACTTTTAGTAAAACTGTGTTTATGGGCAGGGTGGTGGTCGTGTTAGAATTGGGGGAGAACTGTCACTTTGCTTCATTCCTGGTAGAGCATTAACCTCTGGGGTCCCCCAGGGTCTGCCGAGTGGCCTAGAGGAGCCAGCCCTCGGGTGCAGTGCTGTGGGGGCCTGTCCCACGACACTGGAGAGGAGCTTGCCCCCAGGTTGGGACTATAGAGGCATGTCCGGTATATTCCTTCTCTGCCCGGTTGCTGAGGAGAAAAACCATACAGGGCACAACTTCACAGGGTCTTTAGGCTTTAAGACGAATGTGTATTAAAACGTTTTGTGATGAGTTATTTCTTTTCTCATAGGTTGAAACGTTTTCTGGTGTCTATAAGAAGCTCACAGGCAAAGACGTTAATTTTGAGTTCCCAGAGTTTCAGTTGTAAACAAAAGTGACGAAATAAAATATTATTCACAATATTCTGTTTCGGGTCTGTTTTTCCAAACGTGAGAGCCGTGGGTGCACGGCTGTGTGCACTATCCCGTAGCTTCGTACGCGGGCTGGAAGATTTTGAACAGAGAGGGTGCCTGTAGTTTGCGTCCGGGTGTCGGTTTCAGGTGTACAGCACAGTGATGCAGTTATACGCATATATGTTCTTTTTTCAGATTCTTTTCCCTTAGGTTATTATAAAACATTGAGTGTAATTCCGTGTGCTATACAGTAGGTCCTTGTTGGTTATCTGTCTTATATATTAGAGCCCGTTTTTAAGTTGCACCGCTTGTCTTGGGGACCATGAAAGGCCAAGGGCCGCCCCATCCCCGGAGTCCCCTGCCTGATTTGCCGCCTTCACGGGAGGCCGCCCTTGCTGCTCCTCCCCGTCCTGGCTTCCCCACACCCTGCAGGCCTCTCCCTTCAGCCAGGGGGGATTTGTTGACTTGGAGCCTCAAGCTGTGTGCTGGAGCAGGATGTGCCGCCTAGTGGGCAGGAGCCGGGGCCGGGCAACAAGCGGGGGCAGGAGGCAGGTCAGCTCGCCATCAACAGCTGCGCTCACTCACTGGGCCCTGGGAGTGGGGTCCCCGTGCCAGCGGCAGCCAGCAGCTCGCGGCTTGTTGGAACGAAGACACCTGGGCCCACCCGCCTCCTGAACCTGAAGCTCCGGGGACGCCCACCGTCGGGGTTTTCGGAAGCCCGCCCGCCGGTTCTGAGCGCCCTCCAGTACCGCGTTCCCTGATGATCTCTGGCGATGTCACATCATCGGACGGCGTGACATGTTGTTGTATCTCCGAGGCGTAAAGCCAGCACCTGCCTCTCGTCACGGCGGGGCGCCCTGCGCTCCAGATTTGGGTCCTCGGCTGCGCTGGCCGGGCTTCTGGACCACGTCCGCTCTGTCCCCCAGCGAGCAGGCTCGGCGGACGGGTGGGTGGGTTCTCAGGCTTGGGCCGGGGGCCTGGCGTTGCTGCGGGCCGCCGCGGGCTCTGGAGAGGCGAAGCCTCCGGCGGAAGCAGGCCTCGGCTCACGTCCTCGTCCTCGCGGACAGCGTGCCGAAGAGGCGCGGCTGCCCGGTGCTGTGACCTCCGGGGAGCGTTCCCAGCCAGAGGCACATGGGCTTGATCTGGCTCTCGTGTCCACATTGCTCAGTTATGTCTGAGGAATGTAAATAATAACTGGGAGATGAGCCAGATTCTTGTCCCCATCCCCTGGAAGTGGCCCGTCTCTTTGGAGGTCAGAGTTCCTGCGGGAAAAGCCTGTTCCTAGTGGCCGTGACTTTAGCGCGTTCCAGAAAAAGCCCAGGGGAAGGAGGAAAAAGGGAAGGGGAAGACGGAAGGCCCCAGAGGAGAAGCACCTAGTGATTCTGATGGCTTTTTGGTACTTGTTTGCAAAGCAGTTGTAAACATGATCTATGATCTAAAAATGGTTCTAATTTGTAATCTACTGGAAATAGGCAAGTTACTATAAAATTATCACTTATTTTTGTAACTGAGAGTAATTCTCAGGTTATTGGCACTTTTTATAAAAAGTGCTCAACATTTCAGGACTCAGAAGCAGAAGGTAAGTATCCGCCGTCTGTCAGCTGTGAGACAAGAAAGGGGGCTGGGAGGAGGGAGGGTGGCCTTGGGACGGCTGGGCGCTATCTGCTGTCCCTGAGGTCCGGTCGGCATGTCCCCTGCCTGTGTGATCGTGGGCCAGCGCTCTAACTCTCTGCCCTGTCTCCTGAGCTGTAAAGTGGAGTGATGATGCCTTGCCCGGGGGCTGGTTGTGAGGGCTAAGTTAGTAGTGATGCTGATCCTAGCCAGGCCCCCGGGAGCCGAGCCTTCGCCCCACGTGCATCAAACACGGCCCGGCGACTGCGTCTCAGTGACGGGGGTGCAGGCGCAACCGCCTTCCCAGTCCTCCTGTCGGGGGTGTCCCAGTGGCCGTGGGCACCTTTGGGATCTGGCCAAGGGGTTCTCACCTCTGCACTCTTGGCCCTTGGGGCTCAGTTATTCTCTGTGGTGGAAACTCCTGTGCGTTGTAGGATGTTTAGCAGCGTCCTGGAAGCCAGTGCCCCTCGCCCCCTCCACGGCGTGACCACTAAGAATGTCCTCAGAACATTGCCAGGTGTCCCCTGGCGGGGAGTTGGGGCAAGGCTGAAGCTGGGCTAGGGTTGCATTATTTTGGATTTACGTTGATTGAGTGGCTTGCAGTGATTTCCATGTACAAAGAGCTCATCAGTTACAGCCTGGACAATGGTGTGGTCAGTTCAAAAACTCAGATTATTCTCTGCACAAAACAAACTGAAAATGCCCGAGATCAAACACCTCATATGAAAGAAATGAGTTTCTTCCAAATTTCACTACCAACCTAAAGAAGTACATGACATACCAATAATGGCTTTTTGAAAGTTGAAATAAACGTTTTAAAAGCTACCAATAATAAATTCAAATAACCGTGCTAGGGAAAATACTGAGTTATCGTCTGTTCTTTCAACAGAAAAGCATTGTCATGGCAGGAGGCAAGGACAGAATATGCAGCCTAATTATATAGAACAAAAGAAACGAAAGGGAGTGTCAGGCAGCTTTTTTTAAGTGGAAGTTTTAATTTTGAGACAATTGTAGCTTCACATGCAGCTGTAAGAAGTAAACCAGAGAACTCCGTGTACCCTGTTTCCCCAGTGGTAACAGGTCTTGCGGGAGCAGGGCCCACATCACGGGTCACGGACGTCCCTCTGTCCCTCTCTTACACCACGCCCACCTCCTCAGCCCCTGGCCACCACTGGTCCGTTCATTTTGTAGTTTCATCATTTCAATACCGTTCTATAAACGGAAGCAGGCAGTGCAGAACCTTTGTAGGACTGGCTCTTTTCATTCAAAATTCTCTGGAGACCCTCCCCCAGTTGGTGCTGTGTCTGTAGTCGGTTCCTTTACCGCTGAGCGGCGCTCCCTGGTATTGAGGACCAGAGTTTCTTTAACCAGCCGCCCATTGAAGGACATCTGAGTTGTTCTCCGTCTGGGGCTGTTAGGGATTCAGCTGCTATAAACCGCCATGGATGTTCAGGTTTTCATGTGAAGGTAAGTCTCGGCTCCTGGGGTAAACGCCCAGGAGTGCAGTCGCCGGGTTGTAGGGTAGTTGCATGTTCAGTGTTTTAAGGAAGTGCCAAACTGTTCCCAGAGCGGCTGCACCATTACATCCCCACCAGCTTGTCATCCTCAGCAGCATTTGGGCTCCTCACTACTTTCAGTTGCAGCCATTGTGACAGGTGTGCAGTGTATCTCACTGTGGGTGTGAGGGGCGTTTCCCTGGTGGCCTGATGTTGAACATCTTTTCATGTGCTTCTTTGCCATCCCCACAGACTCTTGGTTGAAATAGCTTTTCATGTTTTGGCCCATTTTCTAACTAGATTGTTTGTCATTTTACTGTTGAGTTTTGAGAGTACTTTATATATTCTAGATAAAAGACCTTTGGTAGATATATAGTTTGTGAATATTTTTTCCCCTCCTGTAGCTTGTTTTTGCATATTAATAGGGTTTTCATTTTGATGAAGTACAATTTATCAATTTTTGCTTCCGGATATTGTACTTTTGGTGTTTTATGTCTAAGAGCTATTTGCTTATCCCTAGGTCCTGAAGATTTTTATCCTATGTTTTATCTAAAAGTTTTATAATTTTACGCTTAAGTTCGTGATCTGTTTTGAGTTAATATTTGTATAAGGTTCACCTGTTGCCTCTGGGTGTTGAGCTGCTTCAGCACCATTTATTAAAAAGACCATCCTCCTTCCACCGAGTTGCTTTCGCTCCTTTGTCAAAAATCAGCTGGGTCTAGGGAATTCCCTGGCCGTCCAGTGGTTCGGACCCGGTGCTTTCACTGCGTGGCCCAGGTTCAGTCCCTGGTCGGGGAACTAAGATCCCGCAAGCCACGCTGAGTGGGCGCCCCGCCCCCCCCGCCCCCCCCCCCGCCAAAAAAAAAAATCAATTGGGGTGTAGGCCAATTAGCACATGAAAAGATGCACTGGTCAGGAGGGAAATGAAAGTCAAAACTACAAAGAGAGCGACCTCACACCTTTTGGGATGGCTGCTATCAAAACAAAACAAAAAACAGAAAATAGCAAGTACTGGTAAGGATGTGGAGAAATTGGAACCCTTGTTGGTGGGAATGTAAAATGGTGCAGCCACTTTGGCAAACAGTATGGCAGTTCCTCAAAAAAGTGAAAATAGAACTACCATATGATCCAGCAACTTCACTTACTGGATATAACCAAAAGAATTAAAAGCAAGGTCTGGAAGAGATATTTGTACACCCATGTTCATAGCATTATTCACAGTAGCTAAAATGTGAAAGCAACCCAAGTGTCCACCAGTGGATATAAATGGGTAAGCAAAAAGTGGTCTATACATACAGTGGGACATTACTCAGCCTTAAAAAGCAGGGGAGGGACTTTCCTGGTGGTTCAGTGGGTAGGAGTCCACGCTCCCAGTGTAGGGGGCCCGGGTACGATCCCTGGTCGGGGAACTAGATCCGGCATGCGTGGCACAACTAAAGATCCCGTGTGCTGCAACTAAAGATCCCGTGTGCTGCAACTAAGACCCGGTGCAGCCAAAGTAAATAAATAAATATTTAAAAAAAAAATTGGACTTCCCTGGTGGTGCAGTGGTTAAGAATCCACCTGCCAATGCAGGGGACACGGGTTCGATCTCTGGTCCGGGAAGATCCCACAAGTCACAGAGTGACTAAGCCCGCGTGCCACAACTACTGAAGCCCACACGCCTAGAGCCCGTGCTCTGCAACAAGAGAAGCCACCGCGATGAGAAGCCCACGCACCGCAACGAAGAGTAGCCCCCGCTCGCCGCCAACTGGAGAAAGCCCACACACAGCAATGAGGACCCAATGCAGCCAAAAATAAAATTGAAACAAAACAAAACAAAAAAAATAAAAGGAAGGGGATTCTGACAACTGCTGTCACGTGGATGAACCTTGAGGACATTAGGTTAAGTGAAATAAGCCAGTTACACAAATACTCTGATTCCACTTACACGAGATGCTTAGAATAGTCAGTTCATAGAAACGAAAAGTCGAATGGTGGTGGCCAGGGGCTGAGGTGGGGGGACAATGGGGAGTTATGTTTAATGGGGACAGAGGTTCAGTTTCACAAGGTGGAAAGAAATATGGAGCTGGATGGTAGTGATGGTTGCATGACATTATGAATGTATTTAATACCACTGAACTCTACAGTTAAAACGATCAAGTGGATAAATTTTATGTTATGTGCATTTTATTTTAAAAAACTTAACAAAATCAGTTGGGTACATTTGTGTGGGTTCTCTGTTCTGTTCCATTGTATAATAAGTCTTGAAACTGGGTAGACTGATTCCTCTTACTTTATTCTTCTTTTTCAAAATCAGTTTAGCTATTCTGGTTCCTTTGTCTTCCATATACATTTTAGAATAGTATTGTCTGTATCTGTAAAAACTCTTGCTGAGATTCAATAAGAATTGTGTTAAGCTTGTAAATCAGTTTTGGGGGAAATGACATCCTTCCTGTGCGGACGGAGCCTCTGGTCATGAATACGACATGTCTCTCCGTTTGTTTAGATCGTCTGTGATTTTCTCACCAGCATGTTGTGTTTCAGCATATAGGTCCTATACATGTTTTGTTAGATTTATACCTACAAATTTCATTTTATTGAGCAATTGTAAATTATATTGCTTTTAATTTCAGTGTCCATATGTTCACTGCTAGCTTATAGAAACACAACTGATCTTTGTATGTTTATCTTGTATTCTGAGACCTTGCTGAACTCACTTAATAGTTCTAGAAGTTTTTTGTAGACTCCTTGGGATTTTCTTGGCAGACAATCATGTCATCTGCAACAAGGGACTGTTTTACTTTTCCCTTTCTGATCCCTGTGGCTTTTGTTTCCTTTACATGCCTTCTGCATGGGCTGGAACTTCCAGCGTGATGCTAAATAAGAAGTAAGGTTGCTGTCCTGATTTTCCTGATCTCAGGAGGGGACGCTCAGCCTTCACCTGAGCATGATGTTAGTGTTGGTTTTTAAAAATAGATGCTCTCTGACGAAATAGAAAGACATTTTTCCAAAGGACATCCAAATGGCCGACAGACACATGAAGCGATGTGCAACATCGCTAATCATCAGGGAAATGCACATCAAAACTGCGAGCCACTATGGAAAACAGCATGGAGGCTCCTCAAAAAAGTAAAAATGGAATTACCATATGGTTGTGCAATTCCACTTCTGGGTATTTATGCAAAGGTAATGAAAACATTATCCAAGGGATGTCTGCCCTCCCAGGTTTATTGCAGCATTATTCACAATAGCCAAGGTACAGAAACCTAAGTGCCTGTCAAAGGATGAATGATAAAAGTGTGAGATACATATATATGCACACACAATCGAATATTATTCAGCCATGAGAAGGAGGAATGTCCTTCCATTTGTGATGGCGTGGTTGGCCCTTGAGGTGATTACGCTAAGTGAGATAATCCAAACAGAGAAAGACAAATATTGTATGATATAACTTACATGTGGGTCAGAGGAAGCCAAACTCGTAGAAACAGAGTGGAGTGTTGGTTGCCAGGGGTTGGGGTTGGGGAATAGGAGAGATGTTTCAGGGTACAAATGTGCAACTAATAGATAAATAAGTCCTGGAGATCTGATGCACAGTATAGTGAATATAGACAACAATATTTTACTTAAATCATCAAAATTCCTGAGAGACTAGATCTTAATTATTCCCACCACAAAAAAAGCAATGACAACTATATGGTGTAATGGAGAGCTAACTAATTTTACAATTGTAGGCAGCCATATTACCAGGTACAGGTGTATCAAATCAACACGTTATATACCTTGGACTTGCACATTGTATGTCAAATATATTTCAGTAAAAAAATATATCTTTTATCCAAAAAAATGGATGCTCTTTGTCAAGGTGAGGAAGTTCCCTGTCTATTCTTATTTTTCTGAGAGTTTTTATCATGAAAGGGTGTTGGATTTTGCCAAATGCTTTTTCTGCCTCGATTGATATGATCATGTGATTTTCCTCTGTTGGCTTGTTAGTATGGTGGATTACTCTGGTTGATTTTTTTTTTTTTAATATCCTCCTTGTTCTGTTTAATTCTTTATCATTCCATCGTGAACATTTCTCCAGGTCATTAAAATTCTTCAAACACTGCATTCTTAATGACTGGTTGATTTTTGAATATTGACCCAGGCTTGCATCCCCAAAATACCCCACTTGTTTATAAATAGTTTGCAAGTCCTTTTATATATTGCTCAATTCTGTTTGCTGATATTTTGCTAAAGATTTTTGCATCTATATCCTTGCGGGTTATTGATCTGTAGTTTTCTTCTTTGGTACTGTCTTTGGTTTCGGTATCAGGGTAACACTAACTTCATAAAATGAATTGGTAAGTGTTCCCTCCTCTTCTACTTTCTGGAAGAAGTGTGTAGAATTGGTGTTAATTTTTCTTTAAACGTTTGGTAGAATCCTCCTGTGAAACCATCTGGCCTGCAGGTTTCCTTTTAGGGAGTTTTAAAATTACAAATGCAATCCCCTTAATTGCTATAGGGCTGTTAAATTCTCTGTTTCATATTGGGTCCACTGTGGTAGTTTGTGTTTTCCAGGAAGTGGTCTGTTTTCATCTAAGTTGTCAAATCTTCTTATGCTATCAGGTGGTTTTAATAAAGAATCCATTCATTTTCATGGATTTTGTGGTGTGTGTGGAATCTGTCAGTTCCTACATTTGTAATTTGTTATGACTTCTCTTGTCAGTCTTAATAAATACTCACTTTTGGACCTCACTTTTTATGATCATAATTTGATATGTGTCTTTTTCTTAAAGGACCCCCATCTGCCCCTTCTTGTATAAGTCAGGCCACACAGAAGCTGGATCTGCCCAGCCCCCTCCAAAGACGTGGATTTGGCATGTGTTGCCTTAAATGAAACTCCAGTGAGCGGAGGGAGTTTGGGGCCTCACCACCGGTTAGGTCTCGACAAGCAGCAGACGAGTACTTTATGCTTTTGGAGTGAAACGCATGTGGAAAAACTGTAATAAGTCAGCCTGTATTTAGTCCTGTCTGTGTGATACCAGGTGATAATTGTTACTCTTCTTTCTACTTTCCTAAATTTCCACAATACACATGCTTATTTTTTCAAAAAATGAAAGAGAGGAACAGAAAAGGTGGATAAAAAGGGACTGACTGGGGAGTTTGGGGTGAAGAGTTAGGGGGGCGTCTCCAGGAGGGGCCCCGAGACCCCGACATCGCACGTGTTTCCAAGTTCCCACGCTCCCTTCTCCGCCTGATGCATTTCAAACAGGAAGCTGTTTGCAGATAATACCGCAGCCCCAGCCTGCTTTGCCGGGCGGTCTGACAGCCAGGCCGCTTGCCCGACGTGTGGGACCGCAGCCCGTAAACAGCAGCCTGGCCTGGCGCGCGCCTCAGGTAGGGACGCTCCGCTGGCCACTCTGCAGCCTTGGGAGCGGGACGGGGGGGGGGGGGGATCCCGCGGGAGATGCTCAGGCGGGAAGGCGAGGCGCCCGGCGGGGCACAGGTGGGAACTGGGTGCAGGGCCGAGGGATTTGCTCTCAGATCGGGCGTGTCGCAGGGGTCAGGCCAGAATTCTGAGGCTTGATTGATTCGGTAGCTCACGGTGGAAACTTCCTGGAGCCGAGCGCCGAGCACCAGAGCTACCAGTTACTAGGAGATTATCAGGTTTCCATAGATTCAAAGGGGTGACGCAGTTTTTCCTGCATCCCAGCTGGGGTACCAGCGGCCGCAGAACCCCCGTCCCAGCCCCTGGCACACACACCTTCCTGAGCAGCCAGCTCAGGCCCCTGGGGCCTGGTGGACACCCCCCAGCGGGGGTGACGGGGCGACCAGCTCCTCTGCTCAGTGACCAGCCTCTCTGTTTTGGGCTCAGTGGTGGGAGTCCCAGATGTGGGGCGAAAGGCGGGGCTGGAGAAGGCAACTTTCAAGGGCACGTAGGGTCACCCTGTACGGGGTGGGGTCATCCTGCCTCCAAAATTGGATTCCACAGCGTCCCAGGGGCCCTCCTGCCTTGACCCTGGCTGTCCGGCGGAAGTTAGGCAGTGGTTCTGAAGTTAGGAGGTAAAGTTTGGAAGCCACTGAGTGTGCATAACTGGATTTTCGGTTTGATGGGAAGCACGTTGCCCAGGTAGCAAGCAGAGCGGCGCCCCAAACGTTCACAGCTGTTCAGTTCTATTTACGAATTTGAAAAATCTATATGCTAAATAAAAGAACAGACAGATGATTTGCATAAGGCTAGGGGGAGGTAATAGGGAAAAGGCCTCTTCTTGCTTCATGGTCTTGGTAAAAAGATAGGAAAAATGTGTGCCCTTGGGGTGAAACTCTGTCAGTGCCATAGTCGCTGGGAAGGCCCAGTGTCACTGGAGGGATGGGGGTGGGGTGTCTGCCTGCCGGTGAGACCCGCGACGCTTCTGGGGACGTGCTTCTCTGCAGGCATTCACGGTGCCCATAAGACGGCGGGCCCTGCTGTAGACATTTAATGGAGATGTATAATTGCACGTTTGGCCTATTAAGCTGCACTTTTTTCCCCAGTCTATTTCATTCTTTTATCGTGTTTCTACCAAGAATTCCAAATTGAATTTCCTTTCTTCTCGGCCAAGCTGGCCTCCTTCACGGAGGGGCAGGCCCGGCTGGGAGATAAGGATGTTTTTCTTGAAGAGACCCAGGAGGAGCTGCAGCCTCCCCGTTTATAAAACAAAATTCCTCTTCTAAGAGGGCAGGAAAGAGCCCGAAGTCTGGGAAAGAGGCTCCCACCCAGGGCCCGCCCGCACTGATCCTGCTGGCAGGACCCGCGGTGGGACCAGCCACGCGAGTGGGCCTTGGGCCAGTGGGCCAGTGGGGGGCGGCCCCGGCTTCCCTTCACTCCCGGCCCTCTGCCCCTCGCTCCCCTTTCTTGGGAGGTGGCATCTGATCTTCTCGAGGCCGCTCCTGAGGCTTCTGCAGTGTGAGAGCAGTGAGTCTTGCTGAACAAGGTGGCCGTCTTCTGACCCAGTTGTCTCTAGCTCGAGAGGAAATTCCCATGTCAGTTCCCGAGACATTTAAAACAATCTAAACACAGCTGGCCTCCCACACATACCAAGAGGCAAGTATCCATTGGCCTGAGCACAAAAGTCAGGGGAGTAAGTGTTTATCGTGGCTTTTTAAAAATTGCCAGGTAGTTGACATGTAACATTCTATTATCATCGCCTTCAAGAAGCACCTCCTTGAAAGAAGCAAACGACTTGCTGCTAAAGCAGCAGCTACGCTCATTATGGTTAAGAACACAGTGTGATCATCCGGGCTGGCTGCAAGCTTGGCGGTGCTGCTTTGTTCAAAAACCATTAGGAATTCCAGGCCACAATCCCATTACGCGGCCCTCTACGCGGGTCCGCACAGGTCGCGTGTCCGAGGAGCTGGCCCTGGGAACACCATGTGGACCTTGGGCATGATTCACACCATGGGAACATGGAGAACCATCATCAGGAGAAGAGCATCACATTCTGTGTGAGTTGCAGCTGGGAACCTCTGTGCGGTCATTCATTCGTTCGCCCACCCTTCCGTTCACTCGCTCAGCTTAGCGCCTGCAAACCCCAGGCCTGAGTGCTGCAAGCTCTTCCAGTTACGGCTGCAGGTGCTCACGGCGGCCGACGTCCAGGACGGGCTGCTCGCTCGGGGATCAAGGCTCAGCTGGCAAAGGAGACGGAGAGAGCCAACTCAGCCGGGGCCCGGGCTGTGGGCACGTCCTCGTCACCCTTCCCTGTGGTTCCAACACCTGTGTGAGCACAGGGAGCGGGCAGGGGTGACAGGCGGCCCCACGCGAAGGGCCCTTCAGCCTCTCACTGCCTCCTATTCGTTGTCTTTAAAACCAGGGACCATATACGTCACCAGGTGGTCCGGGGACTAAATAAGACGTGTGTCCACGTTTGGTGCGCAGTAAACGTTAGCTCCTTTTCTCTCCACCAAACATGAATATTAGAAAATTAAATAAAATAAAAGCCCACTACTGCTGTGACCGAGGCGGGAGGATGGGCCCTTACTTTGATTCGGGGAAGCTGGGGAGAGAGAGGAGTGGTGCGGACAGGACAGCGTTAGGAAGTCCCAGGTGCCAGCCCGTTGTCACCACTTCCCGGCTGTCACTGAGGTCTCTGCCTCTGGCCTTCTGGCCTGTGAGGCGGGAATGACGTGCCCGTCCCTGTGCAGCGTTACGTGAGCGCCATGTTGTTCCCGATCTGGTGAGCGGTCCTCCCCCTGCCTTGTCCCTACAGGGTCAGGCCTGTGACCGCACGTGGGGAGCCGGGGCCTCACTGCAGGACGGCACAGATGACTGTCACCTCTGTCCCCTTCGTGGAAGATCTGGCTAAAGCACAGGCTCTTCACGGGGGGCACAGGACGCTCTCGCTCAGGAGCTCTGCTTCCAGCCCTTCATTTGTCTGGAAGCCGGGGCCGGCTGTGGGGCTCCCTCCCAGGGTGTGGTGGCCAGAATGTCAAAAGCTGCTGGGCAGTGGGGCCGGCCCGGTGCTGAGCTGCGTGCACCGCTGCCGGTTCTTCCTCACGGTGACCCCAGGGGGCTTGCCTCGCTGTGAGGGGAGGGGACAAGCTGAAGGGAGATGCGGTCTAGCCAGGGCACTGGTCCGGGTGCAGCCAGACGCAGCTGCCCCCCAGCACTGTGGCATCCGGACACCAAGGTCCCATGGGGCAGACCTCAACGTCTGCGTGCTTCCTCACTGGCCCATGGAGGGGGACCGGCACAGGGACACGGGGGGCCAGCTGTGTCCTTCCAGCCTCTGTCCCTGTCCCACACCCTTTGGTGACGGGGGCTTCCTCATTGACGTAAGGAGATAATCAGTAAACTACAGATGTGTGTGGCAGCATAACGTTGATGAATCCTGAAGTGTGATGTTGAGTAAAGTAGGTAAGATGACACACAGTGTGACCCAGTATCTCGTAAAACTCAGACCCCGGCACACTAGACACCGCGTTGTCTAAGAATGTGTCCACGGCTGTGCACTGAGGCTGTTCTGGAAACAGCAGGAGAAGGTGGGCTCGCGGGTGAGGAGAGTGGCTCCTCCGAGGGGAGGGCGGGGGGCGGGATGGGCACCAGGGACTCAGGTCAGGGGGCCGGACGTGTGAAGTGGACACTCACCAATGTTTGTTTTATGGCTGAGCGTCAGAGTTTTCACGTAACGGTAAACACGCCTCTGTGTGCATCAAGTGTCAGTTATAAGGAATCAGAAGAAGCATCTGGAGTAACACATCCGGAGTGGCGACTGTTGTCACTGCTGGGCAAAGGGGATGTCACGGTGGAGGTTTAAGTCGGCACCCGAGTGAGAGAGAGACAGACAGAGACAGAGAGGGAGACAGACAGACAGAGCGACAGGGAGAGAAAGAGGCACCAAAGCACTGAGAGCCGCTCCGGGACAGCTGCCACCGCGGCCCCGAGCGGGGCGGGTGTGGTGGCCGGCGCGGCCTGCACACTGTCACTTGCTGTCCCGGTTCCCGGAACTCCCGTCACTGTTTACTGCTTCTCCCTCCCTTCAGGAGTCAGTGTGCCGCGGGGCTCATCATGAAGCGGGCTCTGGCTCTGATCGGCCTGGCCTTCCTGTCGGTGCTCCGGGCTGGGGGCGCTCAGCAGACGGTGGACGACACCTGCTCCGTGCAGATTCTCGTCCCCGGCCTCAAAGGTAACTTCCGCGGGCCTCCCGGAGGTCAGGGCCTCTCGGGCAGCGGCAGCTGACGCAGTGCTCATCCCGCGTCCCCGGGCCGGCTCGGGGCCCGGCCGCGGGCAAATCTGCCCCGTCGATGGCCCTGGTCTCCCCTTCTGTAAAGTCCAGGGTCAGACTGTACGTGGCGTCCACACTGTGTTCAGGCGAGGGATTCTGTAATTCTGAAACCAGACGTTCGTGTGCAGCTCGGTCCTCTCCGCAGGGACCCTGTGAGGCGTCCGAGGTGTGTTCCAGGCACTGCACACGTCACCTCCGGCGCCCCTCAGGGTGAGATGCTCTCATGGTGCAGATGAGGCCCGTCCAGGCTCAGGGAAACTTAGCCATTTGTCTAAGTGGGTTGCGTAGCTCTGAAGCCTGGGCTCCTGTTACGGTTCCTGAGAGGTCTTTATTCCTTCTTCGAAAAACCAAAATACTTCTCCTGCGCTTTGTCTGTAATTCGCCTCCAGGGGGAGCTGCCTCTGCAGACCAGGGATGGGTGGGCACCAGCACAGGGGGAGGATCTTCACTCAGAAAGTCACCGGGTTCTACCGAGCACGGGCAGGAGATCCCAAACCTTGTGGCTCCCAAGCAGGACCAGCTCCGTAATTCGAGGGGCCCAACGCAGATGAAAATGTGGGGTCTCTTGTTTAAAAGAAAGAATTTCAAGACGGGGACAGGGTGCCTCCACCACGTGGGGCGAGCTTGCCCCTTGGGCCTCGTGCTCCCGAGAGCAGCGGGCCGGGTCCCGCATCCCCAGATTCCACTCTGCCCCTCCTGCCCCTCCAGGGCCGCGTGTGCTCTTAGTAATGAAGGTACACGGCCGTTTGTTTTCTGCTCCTAAAATTACTTGGGGCCTCTGAAGCGCACAGCTCCTGACTCTGGAGCAAATCTCTGATGACCTGGGAAACATACACCAGGAGGAGGCCCTAAAGAATGGTTTAAACATATATTTATTGTTATAGAAACAGTCAGTAATTTTTATTTATTTATTTATTTATTTATCATTGTTACTTCTTTGGCTTCACCGCAGCTTGTGGGATCTTAGTTCCCTGACCAGGGATTGAACCCGGGCCCCCTGCATTGGGAGTGTGGAATCTTAACCACTGGACCGCCAGGGAAGTCCCAGAGTCAGCAACTTTAAACAGTCTCTTCCTAATCCCATTAAAAATATACAAGTACACAGAAATAGGAAAAAATCTAGACGGAGATACACTGGCACGCTAGCAGCAGTGCTTCTCTCTGAGCACGGAGTTGTGGGTGTCTGGGAAAGCTCGGTCCAGATAGTCTACTGTTTAGCCACATTCACAATTTAAGTATAAAACCGGGACACTATCAAGATTCAGATGTCTCTGGGTTTTCAAGCACATCTTGAGGGTGCTCTGAGACAGGCGCTTTCTGAAATCTGCGTTGGTGACCATTTCTGCTGCATCCAGATTAAGGGCGTTCCGACCCGCGCGCTCGGCGGGTCCCCTGCAGTGCTTCCTTCTCCGAGGGCGGCCCGCTCCAGGGACACCTCACCTCCTCTAAGCAGTGATTTCTCACCGCCCAACACCATGCTGTGGTCGGTGATGAGCCACTGTATTGCCAGGTGGGGGCATGGTCCCCAGAGAGCCGACCTGCTGTCGCCCTCCTGCTCCTCCCCCGTACGCAGACGGAGTGTCTGCGGTGAGCAGACACGATGTGGGCCCTTCAGCGGAGGGGTCTGCCGGGGAATCCGCGGGGGCCCTGCTCTCCAAGGCTCATCTTCTGGCAGGTGGTCATACAGGCTCCCAGGTGGTGCTGAAGCTGTGTGGGATGTTCGGGGCCGTGGGCAACACGCAGACCACGTGCTACCCACAGCGTGTGTTCTGGATCCAGCATTTCAGTGGCAGCGTCGTTTCACATGTCCGGTTTCACGCTAGTCTGTCAACACCAAAGCAGCGATTTTAGTGGAGAAACTCAGTATATTTATGAAAGCCCCTGGAAACTGGATATCTTGTTCTTTTTTAAATTTCCAGCTTTGTTGGGGGTGTAACTGACAAACAGAAGCTCTGTCTAGTCACGGTGTACATCATGATGCTCGAATAGGCAGGTACCTTGTGAACTGGTTGCAGTCACGTTGATGACCACACCCACCTCACCTAGTTACCCTCTGTGCGTGCCTTGTTCTGACGCAGAAGCGTGGGTCAGCGAGAGTTCCTTCTTTGTGACGAGAGGGTGCTGACCCGAAACAGAGGAGGGGTTTCACTGTTCTGGTTTTTACGTTGGGCAACAGGTGCAAGAGTGGAGGAGAGAAATCTACGGCAGCAAAGCAAGTTTGGGGCTTCTAAGCAGCGAAAGTTCAGGTCCACGTAGATGTGCGTCCCCCGCAAAGTGGAGGTTGGCATCACGGCAGAGTCCTTCCCTGGATCCGCAGCTCGTGCAGCGTGGGGCAGCGGCGGGCCGGCCGCCCTCTGCCCGGCGCCTGGTCCCGCTCAGCTCCTCTTCAGGTCAAGCTCCGACCTTGAGGACATTCTGTGCTGCTCACAGGGCACAGAGAGCAGGATGCCCCCGGGGGCAGAGGGAGAGGGCACAGTGCAGAAACGGGGGGCTGCTCCGTCCCAGGCTCTTCCGTGTCCGCTCGGTCAGGGCCTCGGGGGACTTAGGACTTTCCAGCGCTCGACGGGTGGAGCTCCAGCGTCACCCCAGCCCCAGGGCACAGGGGCGGGCGTGCTGCCTCCTGCCTCCTCCGAGTGCCTTGCCAACCACTAAGCGCGCTGGCCACACAGGGGGCCAGGCAGGGGATGCGGGCTTCGCAGGCCACACTCGCCCGGGCGCGCCCGAGCGCCAGGGCAGCCTGTGAAAGGTCTGATTACAGCACACGTGCCAGGGCCTGCCTTGGTCAGTGGAGACAAACACAGGCCCCGCCCTTAAGATGAAAGAGGCAGGTGAGCGGTCTCCATTTGTTCATCAGACACGTCAGGGTTACAGGCCCCACCAGGCCAGGCTCAGCCTGCGAGGGAGGAGCCAGTGCCCGTTTCCTTAGAGACGGAGCCTGGAGGTGGCAGGCGGCCTGTGGGGACACGGCGCCCGGGCTGCTTCCGGCCCCTCCTGGTGCTTCCTCCTCCGAATCCACACTGGGCTTCAGAATCCTTCTCAACATGACTCCAGGCGGCCTTCTCCTTGAGGAGAAAGTCATCTGCTCTCACAGACCTAAAAGTAACACGTTGTCTTTGTATTTGGAGAGAGTAACAACTCATTTTGATGGAAGAGCAGTCTTTCCTTTATGGCTGGAAAAATGGGTTGTAGGTAGGAAAACATTGGTGTGTACTAGCAAGTCTGCTGCTCAGAGATTTTAAAAGGGCATCGTTATAGGTTTTACCAAATTAATTGAAAGAAGGTTGATAAAGCCAATAGTGTGACTAACACACGCACTTGGGGATTTCACGCTTCTGAAATGCTACTCTGGGCCCGTTCCCTCCTCAGCTCTGGTCCTCTTTCCCGTCCTGACTGCTTTCTCTTCCAGAGGAGGGTCCAGCAGGGGACGTGGCCTGCTTGTTCTCTGATTAGGGTTTTGCTGCCCGGAGCTGGAGAGCTGGCTTGTCGCCTGTCTCTGGCCTGGCTCTTCATTGTAAAGTGGATGTGATCCCTGCCTCATGGGGCAGGCCGGGGGGGGGGGGGAGGTTAAATTATGGAACTAAGCGAATGGCCGTGTGTGAACCCTAAGAGTTTATCTTAATCTATAGAAGAAGCTGGTGCTTGGTGTTAATTTTCCACGATTACTGACAGAGCCCCTGTGCGGTGCAGGGCTCTCCCGGCTGCTCCAGGAGACGCAGGTGGGCACGATGTGGACCCTCCATCCACTGGGGGCGGTGGGACGTGGGCACTGATCATGCTTGCCTCTGGCCTGGACCCTGGAAACATGATTCTCACCATCCTCCCCTGACGCAGGCATGGGGCCACGGTAGTTTCCTCCCTAAAGCCTGGCGGGGGCGTCCGGTGGGCTGTCCGTGCGAGGTCTGAGCGCTGTCTGCTCCCGGCCCTCCCGGCTCGTCCCACCTCACCTGCGCAGGTGTCCCTTTGTCTCCTCAATCTCTGCCTGGCTGCATCTTCCTGGTTCAGCAGGTCTCCGTTAAAAGCCACTTCATCAGAGAGGCCTCTTCTGATCTCAGTCTAAATTACAGCCCTTTTGTTGAAGTTATTGCTTCATTTTATTCTCGTACCCTGTGTTGCTAATGACAATTCTATGTCAATCTAATTCTCATTCACATGCGTGCAGCCTTTAGAAATTCCTTTTCCTCGTGGCGCTTATAGAATTTTCTCTTTATTCTTGATGTTCTGCGTGTCACTCTGACACATCTGAGTTATTTTCCCTCGTTTTTTTCCTGCTGGCACTCTGTGGGCACTTGCATTGTGCTCTTTGGTGATTTTCCTTAGTGCCGGGAAATCATAGCTATTAAATCTTCACGGCTATTAAGGCTTCAAATGTCTATTCTCCTTTTCTGGAATTCCTGTATGATGGATATTGGGATTTGTGGGTTTTTTTCTTCAACACTCAACTTGATAACTTCAAAACCGAAACAAAACTTTCCATCTCCTCTCTCAGTGTTGCTTTGTAGACAAGTTCTTCATCCTAATTATTTGTCTCATGAATTAGCTTTTATCATTGGCCATTCTGTTACTCAGCCTGCCTGTAGAGTAACTTGTTTCAAAAATGTATTTCATGCACGAGATTCCCTAGTTGGTCCTCTTTCATTGCCGCTTGCTCTTGTTCATAGGTGCCTGTTCTCTCTTGTCTTTATGAGGATATTCAGTGTCTTTCACAGTCAGATTCTGGCTGCCCCGTTGAGTCCTGTTTCCTGGGTTGTTATTTCTTTTTTCACGATGTTGGTGCCCCTCCAATGTCTGCTGATTCTTGATGGTGAGATCAGTCTGTTAGTCGGTATTTCTTGCTAGACTATCAGTTCTTCTCCAAATATTACTACTGTAATGATTTCCTTTCTTTTCAAAAGATAAGAAAAAAACCGAGAACTATCCAGAGATTCAGGGGCCCGTGTGTGCCAAGTGTGTCAACCGCCCTTCAGCAGTGGTTCATGGAGCTGTCACAGCTGTGACAGGGGGTGGCAGTAACATGCCAGCCCTGCATTCCAGGTTGTAATGGCACTTGCTTTGCTTGTCTCTTTGTTTCCTTACATTTAAATGGAATGCCCCCTCCCCTTAAGGCCAGATTGTCAGTTTGGGGGATTTCACCGGGGAACCTGTAATCTCAGGGAAGCCTCTTACCGAATGAAGGCACGTGTAGAGAATTTACGGAGAACGGAAGTTCGCTTGGATGTTGGCCTGCTTTGTGCACAGCTAGGCAGGTGCATGTCAGCACCCACACCCACTGGTGGGAGGCAGATACCTCAGGGAGCTAGATGAGGCCACGAGACGATGCCTGTGGTTCAGAGCAGGGTCCTTATCGCGGGAGAAAAGAGATCCAGTGAGGCGATGAGGAGCAGCTTCCGGGACAGTCAGGTGAGCAGGTGAATCCCGCACAGGTGGGTTGATGGTCACGGCCGACTAGGCAGAGGCAGCAGTGTAACCAGACCCCTGGGCTCCAGGTGCAGGCCTGTGGGGAGGAGCTTAAAAACGGGACATTATTTATAAGTACATTAGGCTGTTGGTGGTTTTGAATCTCCTTTGAGATGGGAAGTATCATAACGGACTCTGTGTTTTAGGAGGATGGTTCTGGGGTGGGTTGGAGTGGGGGGCAGCGGGGGGGGGGGACCGGGAGGGGCCTTGATGTCCCGTCAGAACTCCGTCCTCTGCTCCCACCGTACCCTGTCCTGCTCCGACAGGGTGTCTCCACGGTTGATTACGACCTGTCTCCTGCCCCGAGCCGCGTGAGGGCAGGCTGGTGGTCCACTCGCCTCCAGAACTGCGGAGACGTGGCTGAGCGTGGAGCCCCCGTGGGGATCGGGAGGGGGCGGCCGGTTGGACTTCGCAGAGCTGGGTGGATGCTTGCACTTATCCGATGAGGGAGACGGAAAACCAGAGATGACCGTGGGGCTTGGAGCTTGGAGTCTGGGAGACGCAGTGTCTCAACAGCAGAAGCAGGAAAGTCCACAGAAGAGACTCACTTCTGGGCAAAACCATCAGGTCGACTTGGGACGTGCTAAGGGTGGGGTACCGGGGAGACTCCACAAACAGCCCGTTTCCCCGTTTCGGTTCTGAACAAAACAGGAAATAAAGCAAAATGTGCCAAAACATGGTCAGGATCCGTGAGGAAGGCTGGGGGAGTGTGGAGCTTAGGCTGAGAGCAGGACGCACCTGCCAGCGAGCCTGAACGGGGTGATGTGCTCACCTGGTCACAGGTGTCCCCGTGCGGGAGGACCCTGCCCCTGAGCAGCAGTGTACCCTCTGGGGGGTGCTCACACTGAAGGGACAAGGGGACGCCGACTCGTGTGCCCACGTTTATTCTTCCCGAGAGTACTGGCCAGACAAGGGCCGAGAGAGGCCGGCACGGGCGTGAGGGGCAGCAGAGCAGCCAAGGCGGGTCCTGGGGAGCCCTGTGCACCAGAGGGCGGACTGGGAGGCAGCCCAGAGGGATGGAGGGGGAGAGGGACAGACGCGTTCCCGGAGGGAGCGAGGAGGCAAGGAGGCAGAATCCTGAGAGGAGACTTGGGGAGGGAGACCTCGAGCCAAGGGTGGGAGCAGGTTGGGAGGAAGGGGTGAAACCCCCCGGGGGTGGGGTGGGAAGAGGGAGGCCAAGGGGCCTGGCTGGCGGCACAGACGAGCAGCTTTCTCTGGTCGTCCCTCTGTACAGATACTGGAGCCCGGCGCTCAGAGCAAGGTCCTAAAGGCATGTGACTTCTTCCACAGGGGATGCTGGAGAGAAGGGGGACAAAGGTGCACCAGGACGGCCTGGAAGAGTCGGCCCCACGGGAGAGAAAGGTACCTGCTGCCCCTGGGCCCCAAGGGCACAGCTGGGGCACCGGCTCCTGCGAGAGCTGTTGGTGGGGAGGTGGGGGGGCGTTCGAGAGGAACCCGACACCTGTGTAGGTCTCAGGACTGAAGCAGGGCACAGAGAGGGCTCTTTAAACGGCTCCCTGGTTCTGGCCTGCCCGGCACCAGAGAAACAAAGTGCCTCCTGGGAGGTGTGCCTAACGGGATGGTTGTGTGTATGGAAACTCAGCGCTCGCTTGGCCTCAAGTGCAAAATGGGGATCATTTGTGATCGTTACACATATAAGTGCAATTATGAGGGTGTGCAAACAGTGATGGAGGCGTGTGAACAGTGATGGAAACAGTCATGCAGGTGTGCGAAGGAGAGAGAGCACAGATTTGGGTGGGGCACGGGGGCTTACACCGTGGCCTCCCATTTTTGGCTAACCGACCCTAGTCACCTTGAATCTGTTTCCTCATTAGGAAAAAAAATAGTGTCGTTCAGCCTGCCTCCTGGGGTTGTGCTGAGGCTTACAGAAAATAGATCCTACCTAAAAAAGGAGCTACATGGGACATGGTGATGTCAGTAAATGTCATCATTAGGATATACTTACTTTTGCTGCTTTAAAGTTTGTGAAATCCTTAAAAGCTGTGTTTGGAAGTGCTTTGTCAACGCCTGCACACTGTTTTGTGAGAACAGGCGCTGAGATTATCCAGCCCATCCCCACCCAGCCTCACGGCATCGGAGTTAGGTGGTTCTTGTAACAGCGCAGATAAAGGTTGTTACATTTTTAAGTCCATGCACTGTTTTTTCATTTTTAAATTTTTTTATTTTTTATTTTTTTTTTTAAAGTAACAATTCATTTTTTTTTTAGAGAGGGGTTGTTTCTTCCTTTATTTATTTATTTATTTATGGCTGTGTTGGGTCTTCGTTTCTGTGCGAGGGCTTTCTCTAGTTGTGGCAAGCGGGGGCCACTCTTCATCGCGGTGCGCGGGCCTCTCACTATCGCGGCTTCTCTTATTGCGGAGCACAGGCTCCAGACGCGCAGGCTCAGTAATTGTGGCTCACGGGCCCAGCTGCTCCGCGGCATGTGGGATCTTCCCAGACCAGGGCTTGAACCCGCGTCCCCTGCATTGGCAGGCAGATTCTCAACCACTGCGCCACCAGGGAAGCCCAATTTTTTTATTTTTATTTCTTTTTAATGTTGGTTTTTATTTTTGAATTAATTAATTTATTTATTTTGGCCACGCTGTGAGGCATATTGGATCTTAGTTCCCAGACCAGGGATCGAACCCGTGCCCCCTGCATTGGGAGCACTGAGTCTTAACCACTGGACCACCAGGGAAGTCCCAGTTTTTTCGTTTTTTGAGGTGTGATTTACGTACGTTCTCCTTTGAGAATGTACCATCAGTGAGGTTGGCAGCTGCAAATGCCTGTGAAACTCTGGTCATAGTCAAGATCCAGAGTACTTCTGTCCCCACTATCCCTCCATCAAGCCCAGGTGCTGATTTTTATTTCTTACTTTCCCTTTACTCATAACAAATTAATTAAAAAAATAAAAGAACTGTGCTCCTGGTTCAAAGTTCAAAACATACAGAAATTATTCACAGTGACCAGTCTCCTTCCCCTCCCCGCCAGCAGCCCTCCCCACTGACAACCAGTGTTAGGTTTCTTTATCTTCACAGAGATACTTTGTAATGGCCGAGTGAACTCTATTCTTTCCTGCTTCTGTACAAACAGTTGCAAAATGTACCTAATGTTCTGCATTTTGTTCTTTTCACTTCTCCGTGTACTTGGAGATCATTCATTCTACAGGAGGACATGCAGGTTTTGCTTGCTCTCGCCTGGAGACATTGTGTCCATTCTTTATCTAACTGGTCTCCTATTACTGCAGATTTACAGTTCCCTAGGGCCTTGCTGCAGTGAGTGAGTAATCTTGTAAATGTCATTTTTAGTGTGCACCAGTACAGCCTGAAGATAAATTCCGGGCAGAGTAATTGTTGATCAAAATGCACGTGCATTTGAAATGTTGGTGGATATGGCCTTCCAAAATGATCGAATCCATTTACTCTCTGTTTATTGAAGTGCAAGACGGCGGACCCCTTCACCCTCCCTGCCTCAGAAAGCTGCCAGTCTGGTAGCCGTGGAAGGCCACATCAGTGTGGCTTTAACTTAGTCTCTCTTATCATAAATGAAGTCAGCTTATTTTTCAGGTGTAAAAGTCATTGGTATTTCTTTTCTTTTTTTTCCTTTGTGAGGATTGTCTTTTCCTGTCTTTTTAAAAACCCTTCTTGGGTTCTTCTTTTTTTTTTTTAATTTTTATTTATTTTTCGGCTGCGTTGGGTCTTCGTTGCAGTGTGTGGGCTTCTCATTGCAGTGGCTTCTCTTGTTACGGAGCATGGGCTCTAGGCGCGCGGGCTTCAGTAGTTGTGGCGTGTGGGCTCGGCAGTTGTGGCGCACGGGCTTAGTTGCTCCACGGCATATGGGATCTTCCCAGACCAGGGGTCGAACCTGTGTCCCCTGCGTTGGCAGGTGGATTCTTAACCACTGTGCCACCAGGGAAGTCCCCCTCTATTGTCTTGTGAGGACAATGTCACATCTCACAGTTAGGAAGCGAATATCCCCCTATTCTGGATGGTCACAAATTCATTTTCATGATGCCATTTCGTTGATTTTTTTTTTTTTTTCCCTTTGGCTGAGCTGTGCAGCATGTGGAGTCTTAGTTCCCTGACCAGGGATTGAACCCACGCCCCCTGCAGTGGAAGCACGGGGTTTTTGCATTGATGTTTTTTCAATGTAACGATGTTTGAGCTCAACGCGCATGCAGCAGGAAATGCCTAATTTCATGCCAGTGTGGACCCTTGGCTGCTCTCTCATCTCTGTCACTAGTGTCACCAACATGTAGCTCTCTCATCGCTCTCTCATCATCATCATTCTCTCTTATTCTCACTCCTGAAAAGGCAGGACAAGCACGCAGAGACTATAAATGCTGTTATTGTAGCGTCTGAATCTCCTGACAAGGATGAACGTTGCTGGGAAGGCAACAGCCTAATTCATTGCGTTTTCCTGTCGTTAACCACCGAGTTGAGTGCTGTTACGTGCTGAGATCTCGGGGAGGCCACCTGGAGCCCCAGAGTCACAGGGGGAGAACGGATGTGTGGGCCCTGGAGGGTAAATTGAGGCAGAAAGCTGCGGGGCAGTGTGGAGGGGAATTTGGGCTGGATCGAGAATCTGTCTTGTTTCAAGTTTTTCTAACATGTAACAGTAAGGTGTGCTCATAGAAAATTTATATATATATATAAAAGTGTTGAGAAAAATCAGGCATAATAAAATCATCCAGAGATAACCACTTATTTTGGTATATTTCCTTTTTCGGGGTGACTTTTCTTGCTTTGTTGTAATTATTTTGTGAATATAAGTTTGAACCTATTTCTTAAACTTAATGCCAAATTTTAGTGTATTTCTCATGCTATGAAAGCATTTTGATGAATGTCTCCTATCCATGGGTAACTTAAAACTCCACTGGGAGCGGTATGTCCGAGAGCAGAGTCCTGTGTGTGATTAGGGCAGGAGAGGGGAGCCTGGGCCGGCCCTTTACCGTCCCACTGACCTGCCTGACAAGGAAGCTGCCAGGCCTGGAGGCGATGGGGCAGTGATCACCGGCCTTGCCAGGGGTCTGGCTTCGCCGCTGACAAAATGAGCAGGTTTGGTCCGGGGTCTTTGCTACTTTGTAGAGTACAGAGAACAAGTCAACCCAAGTGGGATATATTTGGATTATTGAATAGTGGGATAGTTATGTAGAAATCTAGGAAATATCCGGTTTTGGATGACCTTTAAAAAGAGGACTGGCCATGGCATGATAGAATATAAGAGAATAAAATAGGATACAAGAACAGACATGTGATTGACTAAGATATTTACAAAAAGATGAAGAAAAAGGATGGAAAAGAAATCAATCAAAATATTAGTAGTAGACATTTCTGAGTTATAGGATTATGGACCTTTAAATTTCCTTCTTTGAATTCTTCTTTACATTTTCTCCTGTCTCTGTCTTTGGTGTTCCCAACAATGTGCATGAACTATACTTTTGACGTTAACAGGTATTTTGAAAGGTTGCTGTGGGCGTGGCCCTGGCCTGTTGGCGATGTAGGCTCACCTGGAGGCCCAGGTGAGGGTTTGTGAGCTCTGGCGGCCTCCCACACACTCACGGGGTCAGCATGGCTGCACCTGGGCTCGTCGGAGCCCGGAAACTGAGAGCTGCGGCCAACCGCAGAAGCGCTAGCGCAGGTGCAGTGTGGCGAAGCTCGAGGCGGGCCGTGCTCGGGGCCCCAGGTGTGCTGGGAGACCACCTCAGCTCCAGGACGCCCCAAGGCTCCTCACTGGAACCGCTCTCCCGCCGGGATGCGGGATTCTCCCGGCCCCCTTCCCATCCTCCTGCATCCTGCTCTCGTGGAGGCGTTCCCAGCAGTGCCCTGCTCTTAGCGGATTGCAGCTGCTGCCCCGGGGGCCCGGTCCCCCACGGAGAGCAGTGACCGCTGCAGGGCGCGGGGCTGGGGAGACTCGCCTGGTTTCTGCCTCAGCTTGGCTTCTACGAAGAACGGCAGTGGGCTGGACCTGGGTACCTGTCCAGAGGCTTCTGAAAGGGGTTCCTGGGATGAGGGCTCCGGGCGGGAAGGGCAGGGTGTGGGCGGGGCAGACCCGCTCAAGGCCAGCCGTGCCGCTTACCAGCTGTGCTGGCTTCACACCCGCGCTTCCAGCCCGTGAAGGCAAAATAATAACGTGGTCGCTATCAGTCCCTATTGCTTATTAAAGGATGAAAGCTGGGAACTTGGGAGCAGCAAGCCTGGTGCACGGTGGGCCCTCGGGCAGCTGCCTTGTTCCCACTTCCGAGCTGTTTCAGCCCCACGCCCACCGGCACTGAACCCGAGGGGGGCCTCGCTCATCCCAGACAGCGGCCCTTTCACGAGGGCCCCTTCAGAGTCACCTGGGACCTTTCAGAAACGGTTATTTCCACTCGAGGCTGTGTTGATATTTCCCCAGGCACTACGTTAAGCCAACTTAAATCCTCAGTTGTGTTTATGGAGTGCACTTACATCATTCACACTTGATTTTCATTGTTTAGAAATTATTTTCACCAGAATTATTTTTCCCCTGTGAATTTTCATGGACTCCTTGAACAGTTTCTTTTTTTAAGAATCAATTTTATTTATTTATTTATTTTTTGGCTGCATTGGGTCTTTGCTGCTGCGCGTGGACTTTTCTCTAGTTGCGCCGAGCAGGGGCTACTCTTCATTGTGGTGCGCAGGCTTCTCATCGTGGTGGCTTCTCTTGTTGTGGAGCACGGGCTCTAGGCACGCAGGCTTCCATAGTTGCAGCACGCGGGCTCAGTAGTCGTGGCGCACGGGCTTAGTTGCTCCGCGGCATGTGGCATCTTCCCGGACCAGGGCTCGAGCCCGTGTCCCCTGCATTGGCAGGCGGATTCTTAACCACTGCGCCCCCAGGGAAGTCCTCCTTGAACAGTTTTAACGTTTTATTTTTTACCTACCTCACATCTTCCCAACTCTCGCCTCTGCCATCCTGAGCTCTTCTGAGAGTGTCATTATTTGTACCTGGTTGAAAATTTCAGCTCTAAATTGTATAGAGAGGACTCTCCCATCAATTTTTAGTTAATGACAATTTTTCCCTGTGTAGTTTTAGCCAGCATCAGTTTTATTTGGTGATGGTTATTTCTACCAGTAACATTCTTTATGAAATTGTCAGAAGACTAAAAGCTCTTATTTACTTTCTTGCTAGTTTATGAAAAAGCGTGAGTAATTCACTGCGATAGTCCAGAATTCCTCTCTGGTGTCCCATCTCCCTGGGTTTTTGCACATTTCTGTTTCCCCCGCGGGACCCTTTCCTTCACTTACCACCTCGCTCCTGACTGGGGTGTTCACGTCCCATCAAGGACCTGGCCCTTGGAAGGCGCTCGATCAATTGTTTGTAAAACATCTTGACATTCAATGTCTTGGGATGTCTCTGAAGTCTGTGGGTGGCCTGTCTGCGGCTGAGGCCTCAGGTGGGCCTAACCTGCTCCTCCCCAGGTTCTAGAGAAGTCTGCGGGCCGAGGCCTCTGCACACACCAAGCTGGGTTCATTCCCTGCTGCCTACTGAGCAGACAGCTCTGCTCTGAGGATGCTTCTCAAACCATGGGGACCAGCTGGGCCTGGAGTTAAAATGCAGCTTCAGCTTTGGTTTGGGGGGGCGGCCTGAGACGGGGCAAGTCCGTTGGCCGGCGCCGGGGCTGCCGATCGCCGGGCGCTGCGTGGGGTGGGATTGAAGGGTGATCGCGAGGATCTGGACACCCTCCACCGGGCGCCTTTCCCACGTCGGCTTCCACGGAATGCAGGCCGCGTCGACATGGGGCTGCTGCAGGGGGGCTTCCTCTTCCGCTGATTTGCCTGGTGTTGGGGGGTGGCCTCTGGTCACACACTGAGCAGCGCCCCTGCTGGGAGCTCAAAACAGCTGTAGGAGAAAGTGCCAGAAAGCTGACGGCTGCCTTTTCTGGAATAACAAAGACAAGCCCAAGGGCCCACAGAGCCCCCGCTGTCGCTGTCCATTGTCCTTCATTGAAATGAGAGCTGTCCCCACACTGCCAGAGTGCACGCTGTGTGCACACAGCACGGAGCTGGCTTTGCTGACACGACCTGCTAAAAGCGTGTCGTCCCAGCTTTCAAGGCTCCTAGTCCCCAGACACGCAGCTAAGAGGCCGCCGGGGCCCTGGGCACAGAAGCTGGGGACCCACCTGGCCTGCGATGGGGGAGGGCGACCCTACGTCAGGACGGGCTTTCTGGGCTCTGTAATGTGCACATTATCTCTGTTAAAAGTCGCTGAGGAAGCTGGATGCCAAGTGCTCTTTCTGCCCTGTCTCCTCTTCAGAGGACGCTGTGAGATCTTCATTAAAATTAATAAGAATTAGCAGCCCGCTGCGCGCTGCCCCCGTCCCTCGTGCATGTCCTGAGGACACATGTGCGCTAGCACACTTCTCACAAGCGGGACGGGATGGGAAGGGCTGGCACCGCGGCCACAGCTCCCTGGGGAGCCGCCACCGCCAGCTCTGGAGACTTAAAGGGACCGGATCTGAGTGCGTCTGGTGCGTTTCCAATCATCCCACACCAGCAGGGTGGGGAGATTTGTTTGGTTTTTGCACAAAGCTTCTTGTCATTTGGAGAAGCAAGAGGAGGCGGGATGAAGCCAGCAGGGCTCTTGTTCAGATCCAGTCTCCTCTAGGCTGGCAACCACACTGCTTTCCTGCTGCTTTCCAAGGAGTGTCTGCGAGTTAAAGCAAGTCAGCATCGCAGACGACCTTGGGCTGCCCTCAAGTAGAGAGTGTGTGGGCATCTCGGGGAACTCAATGGTTCTTGCTTTTTCTTCTTCTCCAACACACCCCAGAGGTAGAATATTCCTATTAGGAACGGCAGCCCACACCCTTGACCTTGTGTGCAGGGGCCTGCTGTAGGCTCCTGCTTCCAGCTTTCAGCCCGAGTGCTGTGAGGATGAAAGGTTTGCTTGGTGTGTGTTTGTATGTTTGAACATGCTGTTTGTGAGTATGTGTGCATGTATGTGTGAATGTAGATATGTGTGCATGTGTATATGTATATGCATGTGTATGTATATATGTATATGTATGTGCATATTTGGAATGCATGTGTGCATATGTATGGGCGCACATATGTATATGTGTGCATATGCGTATGTATGTATGTGTATATATGTATGTGAACGTGTGTATATGTGTATATGTATGTGAATGCATGTATGTGTGAATGCATGTATGTGTGCATGTATATGTATGTGAATGTGTGTATATGTGCATGTGTGTATATGTATGTGTATGTATGTGAATGCACGTGTATGTGCATGTGTATATATGTGTGAATGTGTGTAGATGTGCATGTGTGTATATGTGTGTGAATGTGTGTAGATGTGCATGTGTGTATGTGTGTATGAATGCGTGTATATGTGCATGTGTATATGTATATGCATGTGTGTATATGTGCATGTGTGTACATGTATGTGAATGCATGTATGTGTGCATGCATGTATATATGTGTATATGTATGTGAATGTGTGTATATGTGCATGTGGGTATATACTGTATGTGTATGTGTGTGTATGTGAATGCATGTGTATGTGCATGTGTGTATATACGTGTGTATATGTATGTGAATGCATGTGCATGTGTGTATATATGTATGTGTGTATATGTGTGTGATTGCGTGTATATGTGCATGTGTGTATGTGTGTATATGTGTATGTGTGTATGTATGTGAATGCGTGTGTATGTGCATTGTGTATATATGTATGTGTGTATATGTGTGTGAATGCGTGTATATGTGCATGTGTGTATATGTGTGTGTATATGTGTGTATATGTATGTGAATGCATGTATACGTGCATGCATGTATATGCGTGTGTATATATGTACGTGTGTATATGTGTGTGAATGCGTGTATATGTGCATGTGTGTATATGTGTGTGTATATGTAGGTGAATGTGTGTATATGTGCATGTGTATATGTATGTGAATGCGTGTATACGTGCATGCATGTATATGTGTGTATATGTATGTGAATGCACGTATACGTGCATGCATGTATATGCGTGTGTATATATGTACGTGTGTATATATTTGTGTACACGTGTGTGTGTGCATGCGTTGCCCAGCACCAGCAGGCACCCACAGGTGGTGGCTGGTGTTACTCTGACCCCCCTCTTGGGCAGGACTGACGGCTGGGAGCCGTGCACGGCGGGGCGCTGGCCGTGCCGGGGGGGGTGGCCGTCTGCATCAGGCGCAGCTGCCCCCAGCGCCTAGCCTTCTGCACAGAGGCCCTCTTGTGAGGTCATCAGGGGGCGTTGCGAACCAGGTCTCCTCCGGTCCGAGGGCCTGGGCCGTGGGCCCCGAGGGTGCAGGGCTGAGCAGGGACAGGTGAGGCCTGGCCCCTGAGCGGTTCCTCACAGGTGAGCCGGCACCACGGGAGGCTGGGTGTCGGCTCTGCTCTCTCTGGTTTCCTATTTCCCACCTTCTGGGCCCCGGGGAGGGTCGTTTGTCTCCCACGAGCCTGCAGCATGCCCTCAGGCCCGGCCCTGGAAGTGCAGCCTTGGCTTGTGGCTGGGTGTGTGGAGACCAGGCCGCTGCCCCACAGCCGAGGTGAGGGCTCGGGGCCCTGGATGTGGCCAGGAGACCTGGGCCGATGTCCCATGCTCAGCGACCTGAGGGGTAATGCCACTTTGCAGGTGAGGAACCCGAGGCCCCGAGGACTGAGTCTCACCCAGAGCTGCGCGGGTGGAGGGCTGGGACCTGGGCCTGGGCTGCCCGATTGCAGGCTGTGCCCTGGATCACTGGACACCAGTCGTACTAGCTGCATGACTGGTGGTGGGTGGCACCACCCCTCTGATGCCATTTTCTCTTCTTCTGGGGCAGAGGGAAAGTGTACCAGTCAGCTGGGGCTGCCGCAACAAACATGGCAGATGTTTATTCTCTCAGCCCTGGAGGCTGGAAGTCAGAGACCATGGTGTCTGCAGGGCTGGTTTCCCTGAGGCCTCTCCCCGTGGGGTGCAGATGGCCGCCTTCTCCCTGTGTCCTCATGAGGCCTTTCCTCTGTGTGTGGTTCGCTGGGTGTGTCTTCCTCTTCTTACAGGGACACCAGTCCTGTTGGATTAGGCCCTCACCTTTCTGACCCCATGTAACCTTAATTACCTCTTGAAAGGCCATCTCCAAATATGGTCACATTGGGGGTTAGGGCTTCAACATAGGAATTTTGGAGGACACACAATTCAGCCCATACGAGGTGGTAATGGCAATAACACTGTGAGGTTGAAATCCGTCGGTACATGTGGACACGCCTTCCTGGCACACGGTGTACCTGGAAGTATTCTAATTTATCTCTGAAATTTGGAAAAACGAGCACAACTGCCCCAGATTGCAAGCACCTTTATTGCTAACACTGGTTTGCTCCTGGCAGCAGCAAGCAGTGGGTTACCATGGAATCTCAACCAACCTCCAAAGAGGGCTGCCCGCGGGGTCTGGTCCAGTCCTGCTCCAGCTTTGGGGCCCCTGGAATCACCCAGGGATGTGTTAAAATGCAGATTTCGGTGCTTGAGCTGGTGGGGCCTGAGGCTCTGCATGCTTGTGCAGATCCAGGGGGGTCATGGGGGACATGGATCGCTCCTGAGGAAGCAGCTTCCCAGCTCGGAGGGTCTGCCTCCAAATGACAGTTATAGTGGCCAACACTTACGTCCACCTGCTACGTGCCAGATGCCCTTCCCGACGGTGCTCGCGTTTCCCTCAGCGCCCAGTGAGATGGCTGTATTATGGCTATTATTAGCCCCATTATGTAGGTCAGAAATGCACAGAGATAGCACAGCCGAATGACAGGGGGCGGATCGGCTGGGCCCCAGGGCCCGAGCTCTAAGCCTTGTGCACACGGCGCTGCGGGCCCGGAGTCTCAGACAAGCTGTTATTGCAGGACACCACTTTGCAGAGAGAAAACTGAGGCGCAGAGAGATTCAGCCTCGAAGCTAGAGCTGAGCCACAGACCTGGGGCTGCCTGACCCCCAGCCTTGGCCTGCACGGGTGACCTCCTGCAGCTCCAGCCTTCTCACATCGCAAACCGCAGGGGTCTCCAAGCCCGGTCCTGGAAGCAGCGGCATCCGCAGCACTTGGGAGCTCGACGGGGATGCCCCGTGGTGACGAGCCCCTGGGGGACTCCCACCCTGAGGTTTGCAGACCTGCAGCGCCTTCATTCCCCGCCTTGGGCTTGGGCTCACTGCCTGCCCCCATCCCCCTGCCCCGTGAGCTGCTGGCATCCGATTGATTTTCTATACGTGTGCCTGGTTTCTCGGAGCCCCCTATGGCAGGGGCCGCGTCCCACACTCCTCCAAGGGCAGGAGCTGGGCTCAGTACCTGCTGGGGGCAGGTGCCACGTGTCAGCAGCAACCTTGGATTAGTGGTAAAGTTCGGCTGTGCAATTGAGAGATGGGCTGAAAGGCAGAGGCTCTCCAATCATCCTCAGGTTATGACTTATTTACCACAGCAGGATGTGTGCTAGACCCTGACTGCATCCTTCAGCAGATGCAATGAATCATGAATTAATCGTCTGCTAAGCGGAGAGATTTTGTGCGGGGTTGGGGGGTGAGGGGGCAGCACTTTACCAGTTTTTGATCACAGGTGTTTCCCCTCCAGGGTGCTCCTCCGAGCCTCCTTACCCGCTGCCTGTCCGCTTGGGGCGGCAGGAGCCGTCTGGGTGGGAGCAGAGGGGTGGGCAGGCGTTGTTTTGAGTTCCCCTCTGCGGGGAGGGGTCTCGGGGAGAAGTGACCCCAAGGTTGGTAGGAGGCCCACACTCCGTTCTCACCTTTTCTAGGTGGAATCTTAGCAAACAGCAGACTCTTCAGGTGATTGGTTTGCACTCACACCCAATCTGCCCCAATCTGCCCCAATCTGCCCCAATCTGCCCATTAAAACGTGGACCAGACTCCTCTGCAGTGTTGGGTCTTCTGAACGAGGAGACGTGTTCCCCGGGCAGGAGGCCACTCTCCAGACTCTGGCGACCCTGCCCCCCTCCAGTGGGAGTTCAGTGGGATCCACATGCTGTGAACAATCCACCCAACTCATTACTGTAGGTGCAAATCCCTCGGACTCTGTGTCTCTGCCGTCCTGTCTGAAGATAGGGTTGGGTTGGGGGTCTCCGAGACCTCCTCCCGCTCTGGGCACTGTCTTCGTGGGACGGCCTGATGGAGCCCGAGCTTAATCCAGTTTATCAGGTCTGCATGTCCCCGTAAGGATGCCACAGCAAGTGTCCCAGCAGACCCTTCTGAGACAGCGTGAAAACAAGCCAAACCACCCCATGATTTGGCGAGATGTGAAAGTAAGAAAAGCATGAACACGGAGGTCGTCTCGACACTTATCCTGCTCAGCCCAGCTTCCCCAGGGCTCACGTTGACCCCAGGACCTCAGGAGGGGCACAACGGAGAGTTAGGGACGGGAACGCTGGCCTTTTGAAGGAAAGGTGTTCGGAAGGAGGCTGGCGGCCAGGGGCCCTGGAACGACAGCAGTAGCCAAGCGTGCGTTCCAGGGACGCGGGCTTTTCTCTGGGACACGTTGCAAGAGGCTGAGCAGAGAGTCTGCGGTCATCTTTGGGCTCAGACCACACTAATGGGCTCGAGGGTCCGGACAAGTGGCTCGGGGGCCATAGCCAAACACCACAGACACGGGGGCTTAAACCCCTGGCTCTGATTTCTCATGGTTCTGGAGGCAGGGGTCCCAGAGCAGGCTGTCTGCACAGTTGGGGTCTGGGGAGGACCCTCTTCCTGGCCTGCAGACGGCCGACTTCTGGCCGTGTCCACAGATGGTGGGGAGGGAGGATTCCAGGCTGTTCATCCTCTCATCGGGGGACGCATCCCGCCCCCATGACCTCCTCTAACCCTGACCCCCTCCAGATGCATCACGTGGGGGTCAGGGCTTCAGCCTATGAATCTGGGGGGCACGTCGGTCCACAGCAGGCGGAGACAGCGGTCAGGCCTGCCTGGGGGCATGATGCTCCCGTGTGGGAGAAGAGACAGGGCGGGGAAGCTGAGGGGGAGACCTCAGGGGAAAACGGTTCAGACGCTTGAAGGACTGTCTGTGGGCGGTGCATCTCTCTGGCTGCAAAACCGGAACTGCTGGGTGCACGGAGCAGGCGGCAGCTTTCGAGTTCCTGCAAGTCACTGAAGGAGCACTTTTCTACGGCTGGAGCTGCCTCAGGACGGCTGCGCTGGGGGGGTGCACTTAGAGCCCCAGGGGCCTCTGTGGTCCCGTCTGGCCCAAGAGCTGAATATTCTGTTCCTCCTCCAGCGATAAAGTAAAGCCCCTCACCATATCCTCAGAGTGGAATATTTACTAAATAAATACTTATTTAGTAAATATTTTGGCATGTATCACTGCAAGGCAGTGCTTATCAATGATTTCAGCGCTACTTCTTTTTCTGGATTACCAATAGGGTGAGTGCAGTTGATTGACTGACTGGCTGACTGATTGAAAATTTTTTTCCTGTTATCTTTTCCCTCTCACTGCTCTGCTGTTTTCCTGTTAGAGAATTAATCAGGTTGAAATGCTGTCATAACGCGACACAGAAAGGCTATCTATTCCTCGACCCTGGAAGGACCAGTCAGGAGACTGAAGCAGGGCCGGGCTGTCAGGGTGGCTGAGAGGGGAGGGCAGGGCTGGCCCGGATGACGGAGCCGGTACCCGACCGCGGCTGCCCCAGCGAGCCCGGCGCTCCCCGTCCCGCCCAGCCCTGCAGGAGCTGTCTGCACCCGGGGTCCTGCTTCCTCACCTCCCGCCCCAGCCTCTGAGACCCTCCGGGTGGTCCCCGTCCTCGTCCTACGGCTTCTCTGGGCTTCTTCTGACAGTTGTCGGCACCTCCCTCCCTCTCTCGCCTCCCCCTTCAGCCCAGCGGCTCGCCTTCCTCAGTGCGGTGCTCCAGGGTCCCCGGCCTGCTCTTCCCACGGGGCGCCTTCTCGCTGGGCCCCCTGGTGCAGGTCTGTGCACGCGGGGCCCCCGGGCTCCATCCCCACCCCAGACGCGGTCCCCGCAGGCCTGCCGGACACCTCTCCTCGCTCGTCCTGGGCATTTCGACCTCAGGGTGCCGTCGTCTTGCCCCTTCTCCCTCCTGCCCTCCAGGGACGGGCACCCCTACCCCCCAACGACCAGGCCAGAGGCTTGGGCACCACCGTCCCCTTCACCCTGACCCTCCCTCACGCTGTCATTCAGACGTGGTCGTTTCTGCCTCCCAGACGTTTCTCAAGTCTGGGAATTTCTCCCTCCCCTCCCGACACCGCTTCCCTGGGCCGCCTCCAGCTGGTGCCGGTCTCGTCCCTGTCCAGGCCTTGTACACGTGTGACCAGAGGCATGGTGACACGGTCCTGGCTGGTGGCTGTCTTCTCCCCAGCTCCCGGAGGCCTCCTCAGCGCCCTGGGCACCTCCTGTTACAGTACTAGCGGTGTGAGTTACCACCGGCCGCTTATCTCCCCGACCCCCCGCAGACTCTGAGCCCTGTCCCTCCTGTGTCCCCAGCGTCACGCACCGTACACAGTGTCCGGGGCAGGAGTTGCCTCGTGGCGGGACCAGGTACTTGACCCGGGCAAGCGCTTAGCCCCCGTGAACCCCATCTGTGCGATGAATCCCTCCTGTAACCAAATAAGAGATCATGTGTGCACGTGCTCTGTGCCAGACACTTCACCCTTGTGCGGACGTAAGCCGGCTTTGGGTGGGGCGTCTGCATTTCTGCTGTGGTTCACCCCTCAGCCTGTGTTCTGTCCTCTGACCTCGACCTGGCCTGAGTTGTGGGAACATCACAGAACTAGGACTTGCTTGCTGGCCGGAAGTGCTCAGTCTAAGGCGCTTGGTTGAGTTGAGGACATGGGGATGTACCGCATGGCCTCCTCTGTTCTGCAGTGTGTGTGACTTTAGGGGAGGTGTGTCTTCCTTTGGGAAATACATCAGCAGGTGACATGTAGAACCTTCTGGGGTCAGTCGGATACCCGACCTTGGAGAGGTTAAACAAGAGTTGTAACGTGTTCGGTCTCCTTGTGTGTGTGTGTGTGTGTGCGTGCGTGTTCACGTGGGGTGATACACAGGAGGTGTACTGCATTACCTGTGCCTCGACCAACTGTGATCTCATTGCTTTCCACAGGAGACGTGGGTGACAAAGGACAGAAAGGCGGCGTGGGGCGCCATGGAAAGATTGGTCCCATTGGTTCTAAAGGTACTTCCGGCACACCTCCGCTCACGTCCCCTCTCAGGCTCACCGCCCGGGCGCATAGAGAGCAGCTGGTGGTCGTGTTTATTTTGTGCGCTTTATGCACGATAAGCTCTGTTCCAGCGTTTGCGTTCTGGGATCGATCGGACTTGACTGGGTGCCAGCAGGTGGGGGGGGGGGCGCTCCCTGCCCCTCGGGGTTCCCGTGCTGCCTGGGGGAGAATCAGGAGCCCCAGTCAAGCAGCGGAAGGACCGGGCTCCCGACACGCTGTCCGTCCTCCTGCAGCTCGGGTGACTCAGACCCTCTGAGGCTGGGGGGTGGCTCCCAGAGAGCACGGCGGGCAGGAGGGTGACAGCGGCGTGGAGGCAGCGCCAGTGCCCACGCGACCCCGTTTGACCTGCACCACCCTGGAGGGTGGGCAGCTCGGGAGACTGTCCCCAGGGCAGTTCAGGGGTCGCTCAGCATCGCCCGGCTCTTCCGCGCCCCCCGCCCCCCATTCCGCACTCAGTCAGCAAACGTTCTCTGAGCCCCTGGCTCGTCCTGCGCCCGTGCTGGACCCCAGAGGGCTCGGGGTGAAGGAGGCAAGGCCCCCCAGCCCTGTGAAGGGCTCCCCCGGGTCCTGTCATGGGTGCTGGCAGCAGGAGACAGAGGCTGGAGGGCTGGGGGCTGGGAGGGAGTTTGGCTGTCGTCTGCTCTGCCCAGCGCGGAGCCCGCAGTCCTGTGCCCCATCCCCCTGCCTGGGGCTTTGAGCTGTGAGTGGGTCCAGGTGGTCAGTTCTGATCGATGGCACGGACCTCCCCCGGCCCAGCCCGTCCCTGGTGGGAAGGGTCCCTCAGCCAGGACCGAGACGAAGGGTGGGGCCAACTTGGCGAGCTGCGTGTCTCCTCCTGGCAAATCCGTGGGAAACACCTGCCCCGTGGATTCATTACAGAGCACACAGATCGATATGCATGATGTAGAGAGGGATGCGGGTGCTTTGAAAAAGCTTAAAAAAATTGTGGTAAAATATTTGTAACATAAAATTTGTCACTTTAACTATTTTCAGTGTACAATTCAGTGACACTAAGCACGATTGCAATGTTGTAGAACCACCACCGCTATACATTTCCAAAATGTTTTCATTGCCCCAGAGAGAGACTCTGTCCTCATGAGGGAATAACGCCCCACACCCCTGCAGCCCCTAGCAGCCTCTAATCTGCTTTCTGTCTCTATGAACTTGCCTGTTTAGATATTTCATATAAATGGAATCATACAGTATTTGTCCTTTTGTGTCTTATTTCACTTGGTATAATGTTTCCAAGGTTCATCTATGTTGTAGCAGGTGTCAGAATTTCCTTCCTTTAAAAGGCTGGATAATATTCTGTTGCATGGATGGACCACATTTTATTTATCCCTTCATCTGCTGATGGCCACTGGGGTTGTTTCCACCTTTTAGCTGCTGTGAAGGACGCAGTGGTATTACTGGCTACAAGTAGGGATGTGTGTGCTTTTAACATACAGCATGTGCTCTGGGTAAATGTCAGAGTCTCACCAGGGGACAACTTGCCAAGAAGGCCCTTACTGGGCTTAGCTCACCTGATCTGCTCCATCTCTGAGACTGCCATCCTGGGTCCTTGTCAAGATGATCCTTGAGTCATTTTCAAACTCCTGATGTTGATAAAAGAAAAAAAAGGAATCACTTGGATGGAGACTGCCGAGCTCTCTCCATCCCCATCAAATGGAACATGACTCTCCAAGGATGTAGAAGTCGCTGCCCCTTCACTGTCCCAGGTCAGCTGAGAAGCTTAAGTTCTCTCAGGGGGAAGAAAGGTAGTGCTTTAGGAATCTTCCTGTGATTTTAAAATAAATATCCACTGTCTGATTTTAGAGCAGCTAGAAAGCTTTGTTGCCACGATTTTCTCCTATCCCTTTGTTTCATAAGTTGGAAGAAACGGAGGGGCAGAGTGGCTGAGTCGTCTGTCTGTCCACAGAAGGCGGGCGCCCAGGTGTCCTGGTGGCTGTGCCCCTGGGACACCTTGCTGCCTCTCAGAGAGGCACAGGGAGGACCGATCTCATCTTGACTCTGTTTGGATGAGGTAACCTCTAAGGTCCATCCGTCTCTGACGTTACCTGTTCTACCTGAATTTTCTTGCTGTGATGTGGGACGTGGAGAGACCTGGCGCTGGGTGTTAAGGATTTCTGAGATGACAGCGTGTTCTAGGAAACATGCTGTGTTTTCCAGAATTGACTTAAAGGATGCTCATCTGATAATCTCTGAAGTCCCGTGACATGTGGATGTTCCACGTGACATAAACAGAGCCTGAAGAGTCAGTCGTCCTCAGACCATTCCTGCCTACAGTTCACCGCAGAAGGAGGGTCTGGGAGAAAGCGCAGGGCACCGCACATGGAAGAAAGAACATTGTTACCTGGACGTTTTGAACTCAGGGGACACGCCCCACCCCTGCTTCGTGACTTTGGTCTTGCTTCTCTTTTCCAGGTGAAAAAGGAGATTCTGGTGACATAGGACCCCCTGGCCCTAATGGAGAACCAGGTATGGCATAAAGGGTCCAAGGATTTTTTAGAAATGTGTTAAAATTGCACTTTTAAAAAGTATAAATCATGACATAAAATTTAAGAGGCTGGAAAAAGCGCGTGTAACTGACACGCCTTCCTCGTGTATCACACCCTCCTGTGGACTATTTCAATATTTGCTTTCCTGCTACCTGAATGTCTTCATTCCCGTTCAGGGCTGTGGTCTGCGCGCCCACTGTGTATTATCATACCTCATCACGATCCGGCTTAGATACACGCGTCCTAAAGCGCACTTTCCTCCTTTCCTACTGCGTCTCTGGGAGCGTCAGGACCCCCTTCTCCTGACCACCAGCTTCTCTGAGAAGCGCGCCCGTACTTTCTGGTTCACGTTCCTCATTCTGGGTGTCCTTGCAGCCGACTCCCCACGACCCTTCTGTCACCGCGGACCCCGGCCCAGCTCAGTGGACTTAACTGACTTCCCTGCCGGCCGTCCCTCCCTGGTGCCAGGAGACCGGGCCACGGGCAGCCCCCGTCCTCCCTGCCTGCCGCCCTGTTGCCCCGCTTCTTCCTCTCTTCTCAGAGGAGCTCTGCCTGCTGCCCTTTCTTCTTTCTCCATGTGGCACAGCCTGCTCCCCGCTCCAACCCCACCCCTGCTCCCTCGGGTTCGGCTGCACCTGCCCCCCGCCCACCTGCCCAGCACGCACCTCCACCGTGATGTCACTCAACCCCTGTCCCCGCCAGGTTCAGGCTGTCTATGCGCAGTGTCCCCCATCCCCCGCCGGACTGTCCCCCAGGTCTGTTTGTGTCCTGTTCCCGCCACCATCACTCAGGCTCTTGTGGCCTCTCAGCCCCGTTACTGAAACGCCATCCTAATGGGTCTGGACCTTCTGGTCCTCGTCCCCACCACGTGTGACCACAGGAGACACTTCACAGATACTAGATTGAGGGGGAAGATACAGTGTCTGAGCCCCTTGGGTAGGCCCTTCCTGTGAGCTGAGGGGACCTGTCAGGTTGATGCCGGTTCCATCTCTCCAGCAAACATCAGTGCCTCAAACCTCGGCGAACTCAAAGACAACGTGTATCTCAGAAAAAGTTCCATTAAAAAAAAAAACAAAAAACCCCAATCACACCAGCATCGTTCCAGGTGCCCGCGTGTTGGGGAGTGTTTGGGTTCTAAGTGGTAGAGGGAGCTGAGATTTTGCAAGACGGGCCAACACCAAAGAGTGTGTCCAGACTGGAAAGGCAGGTGGAGAGCTTCGCACGATGGAGTTTCTCCGGAAGAGGCGAGAGGTCCTGCTCCTGTGCTCACAGAGCCAGAGCAGAGCGTGCGCGGGAGGCGGCGGCCCCTCCTGGTCCGGTGCAGAAGCCGAAGCCAGCAGCGCCACCGTGGGCGACGGGCCCCCCAAACGCTGTGACGGCCGAGTGGCACTCTGAGAAGGTTCCTGCGCACGCGCGGCTCTTCGCGGCAGGAAGGTCAGGGCCCCCCGAGGGCCCAGGAGGAAGCACCTAAGCTGAGGCAGGGCGGCCACGCCGGGTGACTGAGCATCAACCCACGGGTCCAGCCCCACCACCGGCCTCAAACGTCTTGTCGTCTCTCCTCCCGCGCCGTCACTGCCCGCAGTCTCCCCGAGGCGACTGTCCTAGCCCCCTGCTCTCGCCCCCCCGTCTCGCCGCCATCCCGCCACTGATTCCCTCCTACGGCGACCAGAGCGAGATTGCGAAACGTGAATCCGACCTTGGCGCCCCTGTGAAAACCCTTCCGCTGCTCCTTGCCCTTTAGGATCAAGTCTGAAGTCTCCATTGCAGCTCCGAGGCCTTCGTGTTTGTTGAATCACCTAGCATCCTGGGGAGGGGGTACCACCTCCTTCTCTGAGCCCGCCTCTGGGTCAGTCCCATCACGTGCCGGGCGCGGTCTCCTCCAAGGCCTTCGTGTCTGTTGAATCCCTTAGCATCCTGGGGAGGGGGTACCCCCTCCTTCTCTGAGCCCGCCTCTGGGTCGGTCCCATCACACGCCGGGCGTGGTCTCCTCCAAGGCCTTCGTGTCTGTTGAATCCCTTAGCATCCTGGGGAGGGGGTACCCCCTCCTTCTCTGAGGCCCCCTCTGGGTCAGTCCCATCACACGCCGGGCGTGGTCTCCTCCAAGGCCTTCGTGTCTGTTGAATCCCTTAGCATGTTGGGGAGGGGGTACCCCCTCCTTCTCTGAGCCCGCCTCTGGGTCGGTCCCATCACACGCCGGGCGTGGTCTCCTCCAAGGCCTTCGTGTCTGTTGAATCCCTTAGCATGTTGGGGAGGGGGTACACCCTCCTTCTCTGAGCCCGCCTCTGGGTCGGTCCCATCACACGCCGGGCGTGGTCTCCTCCAAGGCCTTCGTGTCTGTTGAATCCCTTAGCATGTTGGGGAGGTGGTGCCCCCTCCTCTCTGAGCCCGCCTCTGGGTCAGTCCCATCACACGCCGGGCGTGGTCTCCTCCAAGGCCTTCGTGTCTGTTGAATCCCTTAGCATGTTGGGGAGGGGGTGTCCCCTCCTTCTCTGAGCCCGCCTCTGGGTCGGTCCCATCACACGCCGGGCGTGGTCTCCTCCAAGGCCTTCGTGTCTGTTGAATCCCTTAGCATGTTGGGGAGGGGGTACCCCCTCCTTCTCTGAGCCCGCCTCTGGGTCGGTCCCATCACACGCCGGGCGTGGTCTCCTCCAAGGCCTTCGTGTCTGTTGAATCCCTTAGCATGTTGGGGAGGGGGTGTCCCCTCCTTCTCTGAGCCCGCCTCTGGGTCGGTCCCATCACACGCCGGGCGTGGTCTCCTCCAAGGCCTTCGTGTCTGTTGAATCCCTTAGCATGTTGGGGAGGTGGTGCCCCCTCCTCTCTGAGCCCGCCTCTGGGTCGGTCCCATCACACGCCGGGCGCGGTCTCCTCCAAGGCCTTCGTGTCTGTTGAATCACCTAGCATCCTGGGGAGGGGTACCCCCTCCTTCTCTGCGCCCCCCTCTGGGTCAGTCCCATCACACGCCGGGCGTGGTCTCCTCCAAGGCCTTCGTGTCTGTTGAATCCCTTAGCATGTTGGGGAGGGGGTACCCCCTCCTTCTCTGAGCCCGCCTCTGGGTCGGTCCCATCACACGCCGGGCGTGGCCTCCTCCAAGGCCTTCGTGTCTGTTGAATCCCTTAGCATGTTGGGGAGGGGGTACCCCCTCCTTCTCTGAGCCCGCCTCTGGGTCAGTCCCATCACATGCCGGGCGTGGTCTCCTCCAAGGCCTTCGTGTCTGTTGAATCCCTTAGCATGTTGGGGAGGGGGTACCCCCTCCTTCTCTGAGCCCGCCTCTGGGTCGGTCCCATCACACGCCGGGCGCGGTCTCCGCAGGCATCCCGTGTGAGTGCGGCCAGCTGAGGAAGGCCGTCGGGGAGACGGACAACCAGGTCGCCCAGATCACAGCGGAGCTGAAGTTCATCAAACACGGTACGTGCTTCTCGGGGCGTCCCTGCTCCCGTGTCCCCCCGACCCCCGCCCGGAGGCAGAGCGGCCCTGGGTCTGCTCCCCGGGCACGCGTGCTGGGCTGGCGCCCCGGGCTTGCCGGGGACCCGCGAGCGCTCACCCTCCAGCCCCGTCCCCGCAGCCGTCGCCGGCGTGCGCGAGACGGAGCAGAAGATCTACCTGCTGGTGAAGGAGGAGAAGCGGTACGTGGACGCACAGCTGGCCTGCCAGGGCCGGGGCGGCACGCTGGGCATGCCCAAGGACGAGGCCGCCAACGGGCTGCTGGCCGCCTACGTGGCGCAGGCCGGCCTGGCCCGCGTCTTCATCGGCATCAACGACCTGGAGCGGGAGGGCGCCTTCGTCTACGCGGACCGCTCGCCCATGCAGACCTTCAGCAAGTGGCGCAGCGGGGAGCCCAACAACGCCTACGACGAGGAGGACTGCGTGGAACTGGAGGCCTCCGGGGGCTGGAACGACGTGGCCTGCCACCTCACCATGCCCTTCCTCTGTGAGTTCGACAAGGAGCACGTGTAGCGGGGGCCCCGCTGCTCCGGGGTCGGCGGGCGGCTGCCGGCTGCCACCGCGGGCGGGAGGCTCTGCCCGCCGCGTGGTCCCCAAGCAGGAGTGCGGGGGCCCCGGTAAAGGCTCCTTTTCTGGATCTTAGAGAATGGTGCATGCTTAGGCGAAAAAGAGGAAAAAAAAAGTGTTTCTGGGTATTATTTCTGAAGAACTAAAGTTTTATTATTTGTAGTGTAGACAAAATGTTCGTTATGTAATTATTACTCAGAATTGCTCTTGGCTTTGTGCAAAGTATGAAACGAGATCTTTAAATGTTACAACAGTTAAGTACAAACAGTGGTAGTGAGGTCTTAGATGACTACCTTCCTTTTAATTTCTATATGGAAAAGAATCCTCTTAGCTTAGATCAATGCTTCTGTAAAAGTAGAAACAATTTTGCTTTGCTGCAAACCCAGATTTCAGGAAAAAGAAAAGTAAATGCTCCGAACTTGACAACTGAATGTGTGGTGTCTTCCTGTTCTCTCAATGTCTTCTCCAGCAGTATTCGTTATCTATTCCTGTATCATGGTCACCCCCAAACAGCGACTCGCGACAAAGCATCAGTGTCCCCGCAGGTCCTGTGGGGCAGGACTTCACCCAGAGCTTGGCGGGGCTCTGTCTCACCAGCCATGCTCGACCGTGAGGTTGCTGGTGGGATTCAGCGCCACACGGGTGGCTGGATCGAGGCCTGGGTTCCTTGCCGGGCACCTCTGCCCTGGGCACCTCCCCAAGGACCACTGGCCGCCTCAGAGCAGTGTATGTGGCTGACTGAGGAGTACACAATAAGTGATTTTAGGTCTGTTTGACGTAGACAGACAGAGCTAGTTATGATTATTCCTCATAGGGAGAGTATGAGGAAGGGGTATGCTATGTGTTCCATCAAGGGTTTGAGCATGGATGTGATCCGTAGCATGCCGTAGCCCCCGAGTGTTAGTAGTACGGCTGCAAGGACTACGGAGCCTGCGACAGGGGCTTCTACGTGTGCCTCGGGTAGTCAGAGGTGTAGTCCGTAGAGGGGTATTTTTACTAAAAAGGCCATTATACAGGCTAGTCATATGAGGGTGTTGGATCAGGAAGCGGGCAGTGGTTGAGCTCAGTATTGTAATAGTAGGAAGTTTAAGGATCCTGTTGTGCTCTGCAAATACGTTAGTGCTACTAGTAATGGGAGGGATCCGATTAGTGTATAGAATAGGAAGTAGAGTCCTGCATTAAGTCATTCTGTTTGGTTACCTCAGCGAGTAATGATAATAAGAGTGGGGATTCGTGTGGCTTCAAATATAACGTAGAATAGGATTAGTTCTGTGGCGGGAGCGTGCGCCCATCCTGGAAAGCGACCCCCCTCATCACTGTGCGTTCTGGTCTCAGAAGCCTGTCCCCAGGTCCAGCCTGCACTTGGGGAGGGGACTCCTGGAGACGGGACCGCTGGGGGCCATTCCAGAAGCTGCCTGCCAGTCACCCATGGTTCTTCCTTTTGCACATCAGAATCCCCAGTAAAAAATAATAAACATCTTCATTTTTCAAAGAAAACAGGCAGACACGCACACACAAAGGCAAACAGCTGGGGCTGGGAGCCAGAAGGGGGCTCTGGGGAAACAGCCCTCCAGGGCCTCTCGTGTGTCTGCGTGTCTTGGGAGCGGGCTTGGCCGACCGCGCCTGCAGGATGTTTGTGTAGCGAGTGCTTTGGAGGAAGGGGAGGGTCTGCCTAGAGCTGCTGGGGTGACGGGCAGGCAGGCGCGGTGAGAGCCCAGCGCGGTAAAGGTGCCGGCTTCCTCCCCAGGGGCTGGTCCTTTGTGCCCTGCGGACTGGAGCTCAGGCCCCGGTGCTGTTGCTGTAGGTGCCGCAGGGGCCGAGGCAGCGGCTCTGCTCCCGGGATCTGCGGGACCCCCGCTGCACCCACGGGCCTGCGGGCCAGCCAGGCAGCCCTGCCCACAGCCCAGGGCCCATGACCTTGAGCTGGCCCGGGTGCCTGCCCCTCACAGGACAGACAGATCCAGTCCCGGGGGCCTGTGCAAGGGACCTGACCAGGTGGTGACTGCGGTTGGGCAGGGCGTCCTGAAGCCGGAGCTTCTCCAGCATCGCCACGACGGCCTCGGCCCATGCGACTGCCCTCAGTCACCTGGACAGAACTGCCCTGGTTCTAGGGTCGGTCAGGGGTGCCCCGCCCCACCCCCCCGGGCTCTTCACCGGGGTCAAGTGCAGCCCAGGGCAAGCCGGCGCCTCCCTGGGTCTGGGTTCCTCGCTCGTGGGGGAGGAGTTGGGATGGGGCCACTTCTGTGCCCTCGTGTCGCCTCGGCTCTCAGGTGAAACCAGAGAGCCGACCCACGTCCCCTCCTGTCGCCGCCTCCGCTGAGCCCTCCTCCGACGCTCTGTGCCAGCACGAAGCGCAGGAAAGCACGCCGGCCTTTGTCTGCGCCCGGGTCACACACCTCTACAGGGCGGTGACGGTTTCAAAGCGAATTCGATAGGACAGGCGCAGCAGGCAGGAAGCCAGACGCACAGCCGCTAATTGAATCCCCCAGCTCGGCAGGAAGGGCCCGCGGGGTGGGCCGCGGCCCCTGATTTGCAGCGCAGGAGGGAGGCGGTCTGGTTGAGGGGAGAACCGGGATTTATTAGGTGCTGCATCGAGGCGTGACCGGAAAGCTGGTGCGCGGGCCGCTCTCTGAGCCCCCGGTGCAGCGGGGGCGGAGAGGATGGGCGGCGGCGGCGCAGCCGCGCGTCCACACTGCCACCCAGCGGCCGCGGGGGGACGTGCACCGCGAGGCGATGCTGCAGTGGTCAGGGTCCCCCTAGGCTGCCCGCCGCACTGAGGCTCTGGGGGTTCCTGTGTGTGTGTGTGTGTGTGTGTGTGTGTGTGTGCGCGCGCGTGTGTATGTGTGTGTGTGAGAGAGAGAGGTATTGAGAGAGTGGGGATCAGTCAGAAACGGAGAAGGGAGACAGATGCAGAAGAACAAAGGGACAAAGGGCAGCAGGGAGGGGAGGAGGGCCCCCCAGACCCAGTAGTGCCAGACCCTTCAGGGAACACTCAGCCGTGCTCCGTGTGGCTTCTCATCGAGGGCTGAGTGTGACCCCAGGTGGCGGCAGCCATGGAGACGTGACAAACAAAGAGGAGTCGGGAAAAGCATTGGTCGTCTGACCGTAGGGGTCACGGCGAGCTCTAGCATGGGCTTCCACTTCTCGCCCTGGTCCCGGTGCCCCTGCAGCACGGGGCGCCGAGCGGGGTCTCGGGGGGGCTGCAGCGAGAATGGCAAGAGGGTGGATCCTCTCGGGCGGGGGACCCGCGGCTCTCCGCCTTCCTTTCCCCGGGGCAGCCTCTGTCTGTCCGTTCCTGCCTCTGTCTGTCCGTTCCTGTCTCACCCAGACTTGACAAACGGCTTCCGCGTCTGCCGCCCTGGGGGTCTGGACGGCGCGCCCACCTGCTTCCTTGGGGGCGGGTGGCAGGCGAGGGCCCAGGAGTGGTCACCAGGGGTAACCCAGTTTAATCTAGCAGATCAGAACCAAGGGCAGGTGGCGTTTCTTAGCTGTAAACAAGAAAATCGGAGTCTGGCTAATTTAAGCAGAAAGGGAATTTGTTGAAAGCTTTTTGGCAGTTGAAAGGAATTTTGGGAAGACTGGAGAACGTCTTGGGTGCTACACGGAAGGGAGAAGCCCATACACCGTGCAGGGCCTGCAGGGTCCCTCTGCCGGAAGCCGGCTGCAGACAGGAGCAACTGCCCTGCGCGCCCGCGCCGAGCTCCGCGTTCAGCAGTGGGATCCAGTCTGTTCGGGTACCTAGATCTCCAGGCCAATTATGTGTGTCTGCCCAGGTTGTGCACTGCACAGATCCAGAGGCACCACACAGAGAACATTCCACACACAGTGGCTTTGTATGTGTCTGCGCCCTGGATATGAAGAAGGCTGGGAAAGCTTGCAGTTTGCAGTGTTGATGGTGGGACACTTCACAAGGATGGGGGTATCCCAAGCAGACCATATCAGGTAGCTTAAACCACCCCAAACTTAGGGACTTTAAACAGTAACTCTGTGTTACCCATGAACTGTGATTCCAGAGGTCAGCAGCTGGGCACTTTTTCTTGTGGCTACAGGGGCGGCGGAGCGTCCAGAAGAGCCCACCCACTGTAGCCAGCACCTCCCATTGATGCAGGATGCATGATCGCTCTCTCGTCTCCTGGGAAACCTGGGCACATGGATGGTGGCTCTAAACTTATCCTGCAGATGCCTCTGCGTGGCCCAGCCCTTCTCACCAGAAATCCTCTGTATCCTGACAGGACTACGGCGGGACCATTTAAGGCCTTTCCGAAGCCCCGGGAACGGCCTCAGAGCGGACTCGGGACTGCTGCCCCGGGACCACTGCTCTGCGTGCTCCTTTTTCTGAGCCCGCTGAGTGGTCCGGCAGAATGTTCTACAGTGATGGAAAGGCTCTGAATTTGTGCGGGGCCACTGGGCACGTGAAATTTAGCCAGTGAGACAGAGCGTGTACATTTTACATTTCATTGAACTTAAATTCACTTACATTTTAATTTAATTTTAAATAGCTCATGGCTGCATATCAGACAGTACAGCTTGTAGAACATTACTCTCAAAGTGTGGTCCACAGGTGATTTGATGCACATGAGCCCTTTGGAGTCGGGCTCCAGGCGTGGACGTGAGGGCCGGGCAGCCTTTGCTACTCTGAGCATCCTTCCGTGGCTGTTCCCCATGCCGGGCCTGGACTCAGAGAAGCGGAGGACGACAAGGCCCTCCTGCTGTCTGGACCCACTGGAAGCAGTGGCCCCGAGCACTGTGGCTGCCGCCTCGGGAGAGGCCGTGGGTGACAGGAAATATCAGGATAGAATCACATCGTTAATTTATTGAAACACAATCTGCTACATTAAGAAGCACAGGACGAGTTTTGTTCTTAAGAATTTCATCTGGAAGGGGAGACATGTGCCCCCTGAGACCAGAGGGTCCAGTGGGAGCCGAATGGGGGAGGGCCAGGCAGGTTCTGGAGGGGGATGGGGGCAGCCTCTCCCGACGGTTTGGTTTCATCCCGGAGGACTGGGGTGCAGGGGGGAGCAGGGCAGGCCAAGACCCGGTGAAGAGAACCCGGGAAGGAAAGTGGGAGGGGTTCCCGAGGCAGGAAACCCCTCCAGGCATCAGGGGCTCCCTCGCTCCGGCACACTTGGTGCCCTGAATCCCTGCTCGGTTCAGCCGCTTACGACTTAGGCTCCCTGGGATAACCTTGGGCCTCAGTTTCTCCATCTGTGATAACACCGCTCTGCAGGGTGGTGTGATGATGAGTGTGATCACCTGTGCCCCTTGTGTGTCAGGTGTGGCCACGTGTGTCAGGTGTGACCACATGTGTCAGGCAGGTGCTCAGCTGTCCCCGTCTCACCGGAAGCCCTTCCCCAGACCCCAGGCTCCCAGGGCTGGGACACGTGTCTTTCTTGCACCACGAGGCACAGGTGTGCTTTCTCAAGGTCCACGAGCCCCTTTAACCCCCCTGGAAGCTCTGTGTGCGTCTGCACTTTCCCGGCTGAGGGTCCTTCCCACTCTGAGTCCCCCAGGCTCTCTTCTCTGCTGGGAACCACTGCTGGGTGTGCTGAACACATGCTCTCACGGAGGCCTCCTAGAGACAAAGCCCAGGGGACCCGGGAACCAGGGAGGAGGGGCTTCAGGCCAGGTTGCTGTTAGGGATGGGGGGCGGACAGTGGCACGGTCAGCGACAGCGGGGGGCCCAGGTCTGCCTTGGCCTCGCACAGAGGTCTCGCAGGGGCGCCCTTGGCTTCTCCAGGGAGGGGCCGCTCAGCTTGGAGCTCCAGCTCCCCGCAGCCCGTGTGACATCACACAGGTGAGGCCCGTCCCCGGGAAACTCTGACTCCCCAGCTCGGGCCCCTGTAAACTTTCTCCTGCTGGCACCTGAGCACCATGGGACCTTGGCTGGCTAGTGGGAAGCAAGAAACCCGATTCTGAACACTGAACGTCAGGACTCCTGGTGAGCTTGGAGGGCTGTTTATAAACTACTTGCTATTTTAAAGTTGTTATTGCAGAAAGAACAGGGCGACAGAGAGGAATTTATCAGCACAGCAAGCGTTTGACCCCTTTGAGAGGTGAGGGTGGGACGGATCTCCGCAGACGTTTGGTGTTGGGGGTGGCCGAACGCCGGGAACGGTGTTTGCGGAGCTGGGAACAGCCCGAGTGTGCTGAGTGGCTCTGGGCTCTGGTCCTGCTCTGCTGGGGTTTAAGTCACTTTGGTCTGTACAAAAACACTAAAGAACTAAGCCCACAGGTGAAATGAAACTTTGTCCCAAAGAAGAGCCACACGTCCGAGGGAAACTTGAACAAATCCCCAAGCACGTCCACCAGGGATCTCAGTGCTGACCTTGGGCTCCTCCACATCGCTACTTATACGCACTCTAGTTTTGTCCCACACTTGAATAAACTTCTTTTATTTCACTGTAAGTCTCACCCTTTTGCCCAGAGGCTTTTTTTTTTTTTTTCAGAGGCTTTTTTATTAGGACTCATCACAGTGATGACAAAAGCCACTGCTCTTGAATGGGAATTGGCAGGACAGCCTGGCTTCCTCAAAGGAAGACCATCCTCCCACATTTCTTAGACTCACCCCGTTGCACCTTCCTATGTTAAGGCAAATCCCAAAGGAAAACAGCTTTTGACTGTGTGAAACGTCAAGATTATGCTTTTTCCACCAAGAGAGAATAATGGCCTCACTGCATTGGAATAACCCATTATAATGCTCCTCGTTTCTGATGACCAAGTTGCAGTTTGCATGAAAAGCTTTAGCATATTCATTAAACATCACAGCCTGGCCTCAGTCACAGCCCCTTTTAGAGGGGATCTTGCTCTTTGCCTAGAATTATTTAAAAGCTAATTTTATTTTATTTTTAAAAATAAATTTATTTATTTATTTTATTCTTGGCTGTGTTGGGTCTTCGTTTCTGTGCGTGGGCTTTCTCTAGTTGTGGTGAGTGGGGGCTACTCTTCGTTGTGGTGCGCGGGCTTCTCATTGCCGTGCCTTCTCTTGTTGCAGAGCACGGACTCTAGGCGCACAGGCTTCAGTAGTTGTGGCACGTGGGCTCAGTAGTTGTGGCTTGCGGGCTCTAGAGCGCAGGCTCAGTAGTTGTGGCGCACAGGCTTAGTTGCTCCGCGGCATGTGGGATCTTCCTGGACCAGGGATCGAACCCGTGTCCCCCGCATTGGCAGACAGATTTTTAACCACTGCACCACCAGGGAAGCCCCTAAAAGCTACTTTAAAATGAACTAGTAAGGGATTCCAGATTTAGACAGATTTAGAAGTAGATGCCATAGGTGGTCTGAGCGGGTGGTCGGGTCTGGGGGCTCCTCCCCGTTTCCCTACAGACCTGGCTGTGCCATCAGTAGAGATGGTGGGGGCCGTGAGCAGAGAGTTTGCTGAGCCCGCAGCCCCTGGGTCCCAGAGCTGTGGACCCCCCACTGAGGGCAGAGCACTGGCTTCCCTGAGACACCGCAGGTGATTAGACTAAACCCACCTGGATCAGCCAGAACCGCCTCCCTCTCATAGGGTCTATAACCTTGGTCACAGCTGCAAACTCTCCTTGCCGTGGAAGGTGACGCAGGCACAGGTTTCCGGGGCTAGGGAGCAACATTGCTGGGGGGCCTTCTGCCCGCCACAGGGCGGACGGGCTGTGCCGACACCCAGGCCTCCGTGCATGTCTTTGTTATTGGGATCATTGGTGTGCCCTGGCTTCTCTCTCCTCCTGGACTCATTCCTTGCAGTTAGGCAGTGTGTGTTTATGGGTCCCCTTATTGAACTCAGACCCAATCAACTAGGGAGTCTGCATATGGGCAAAGTCTGACTGGACACCAGTACAGAGTCCCCGGGCCCTGTGTCTGCATCTCCAGAGAAGATGCAGCACCCCCGTCTGTTACTGGGGAATCTCAGCCGGCCTCACGTTTGTTCCCTCAATGCCCACACAGCAGCCCCCCTCCAGGGGACCTCTCTGCCCCCTCCCACCCTCCAGCTCCGCCCACCTCATCCTGCCCACTCTTCTCCCAGCGTTCTGTCTTTGAAGGCAGGTGGGTCAGTTTAGATTTTCGTCCTCCGTGCCCAGTGGTACACAGCTGGCCGTCAGGAGATGCTCTGGAAATGGATGGCTGATGAGCTACACAGACTGATGACGGGGTGCCTGAGGCCCGTGGGCGGGACGGACGGAGGAGATCCTTGTGGGGGGAAGATGCCGTCCTGCCTGTGTCCGGGGGGTGGTCTCAGGAGTAGGTGGTGTATTTTCTTCTCTCATTTTGTGCAAATATGGGACTTTTTAAAAGGAAAACAAATAAATGCATGATTAAAAGAATGCATTATTCTTTAGAGTTCCTGGAGCGTTTCCTCCGGCTTTGGGGCTGAGGCTGAGCTCTAGGTCCACGGCGGGAGGTGGCAGGGCTGCAGGAGTGACCTGCTCTGAGGATGTGCGTGTGGCCGCCACCCAGTGAGCTGAGAACAGGGGCGACGCCCCCTCGCTGGCTCCTTGACCAATGCTTCTCAGAGGGCAATGCTTTCAGCCTGCAAAGCTGCTGGGGGAAATTTCCAGAGCCTTCCTTCTGCCAGAAGCTGTGAGATGGTGCAGAGAGAACACCCTGCCTGGCTCTGCCACTTTGGAGAAGTGGGCACCAGGCACTGCAGGCTTCTCACCTGGAAAATGACAGAGTTGGGCAGAGTTAGAGACCCTCAGCCTGGCTCTCCATCAGTCCATCCCACGCTGTCGATTCTGCTTCATCTGTCTGGGGTGCAGCCAGGACCTGAGGTTTCAAAAGCCAGGAGGTGATTCAGAGAAACCGATTAAGTGGAGAACTGCACCCTTGAGCCACTGCCAGTGTGGGGTCCTGGACAGCAGGCCTTCTCGGGGGCTGTGCATGGACCACAAGGGAGGCACACAGGCGCCTCAGGCTCTGGTTCCCTGGCTCCGGACGGGACGGTCTCTGCAGTGGGTGTGTGGGGGGCAGAACATGACCTGGCCCGTGTTTTTTTTTTTTAATAAAGTTTTTTTAAAAAATTAATTAATTAATTAATTTTTAATTTTGTCTGTGTTGGGTCTTCGTTTCTGTGCGAGGGCTTTCTCTAGTTGCAGCGAGCGGGGGCCACTCTTCATCGCGGTGCGCGGGCCTCTCACTATCGCGGCCTCTCTTGTTGCGGAGCACAGGCTCCAGACGCGCAGGCTCAGTAGTTGTGGCTCACGGGCCTAGTTGTTCCGTGGCATGTGGGATCTTCCCAGACCAGGGCTCGAACCCGTGTCCCCTGCATTGGCAGGCAGATTCCCAACCACTGCGCCACCAGGGAAGCCCCGACTGTTTTTTTTTAACCTAATAAATAGGAAAGAAACTAATCCCACGTATAATTGTAAGTAAATATTTGTATATCTGGGGTGCAGTCGGGAGACCGAAGCCTGGTCTGTGGGCCCCATGTGAGTTGCACCTTCCCGAGAGCTCGGGGACCTGAGGGGCCAGGCTCTCTGTCGCAGTGGAAACAGGGGTGAAGGGGTGCCCAGTCACCAGGGCCCCTGGCCCTCCAGGCCCTGCGGCTCCACAGCTTTGTATAATTGGTCCCTTTTTTCCTGTAAGGTCTTTTCTTCCCACACGGCACCTCCCAAGGGTGTGAACGATTTGGGAGTTGTCTGTGCAGCAGAGAGGCCCTCTGGCCTCAGCTCACACCCCCGACTTTCTCCAGACTCTTTTCCGTGTGGAGAAATAATCAGACCATCGGCTGGGGTCTTGGAACATCCCAGAGCCAGGTCATGGCCCGGTGCACGGACATGGGCCATGTGGCCATCCTGACGCCCATGGCCGTGAAGCCAAGACACAGCCCTCGAGCGATGCTCTCACGCCGCCTGCCGGCTGCGTCTGTTTCCCAGACGGTAAAGGCGAGGTGAGGTCACCCTCCCAGGTGAGAAGGTGGCAGAGGCCCCTTGGCGAGCCGCTTGGCCGGGGCTGTGCTGACCGCCAGCTCAGGAGGTGGGGCTGGGAGAGGCCTCGTGCTCATCCAGGAAGGGGGCAGGGGATGAGCAGGGCTGGGAGGTCAAGCGCTGGCCTTCCAGAACTGGAATGAGGCCGGGGTGCGGGTTCCGGGCACCTGCGTTCAGATTGCGGCTGAGGCTCTCATGTGGGTGGGGTCCTCATCATATGCCCCCAGGAGGGGTGACCCAGGAGAGGGAAGCTCGGGTAAGGAGGACGGGCCCAAAGCCGCGGGGCAGAAGGCATCTGCGTGAACAATGACACGGCTCGCCCGGCCCAGGTGGGGAGGAGGGCTTCTGAGGACCACCCAGGGGCCTCACCGTCCGCTGGCCGCCCTCTCGGGAGCCGAGAACTCGCTCGTCCACGGGGCACCCTGTCCTGGGGGACTTAGATGTCGGGGTCACAGAAGGCACAGGAGTGGGGTCATCCTCACTCACTCCCTAAGGCACTGCGGCCCCGCGCTGGGCCACCTGGGGCCCTGTCACCCCCCGGGACCCCACGCCCTCTCTGAACACTTTCCAAGACGTTCACATCCTGCACGATATCCTCACGAGAAACCCCGCATACAGCGGAGGAAGGTTAGCCCGCCGGGCCCCGCAGCTTGGCCCCTGGGCAGAATGGAGACCTGGGCTGTCTCCGCAGAGACCTGCCCGCCCTGGCCTCCCGCTGAGCTCCTCCCCCCGCCCCCCGCCCCCGCCGACCCCTACCACCTCCAAGACCATCTCTAAGGCTGGTGCTCCCAGGTCTGGAGCCTGGGCCCCGAGCGCCTCTCTGTGGACCCTCTCATCCTCCTCTGGTTTCAGTTACTGACTCTGGGCCGAGCCTGCCCTTTGAAGACTTTGCTCGCAGACGTCTCACTCCCGCGCCTTGTGTCCGGCCCTCCGCCGCCCCGCCCCTCCGCCCCGGCCCCCCCGCCCCCTCCGCCCCCTCCGCCCCCTCCGCCCCCTCCGCCCCCTCCGCCCCCTCCGCCCCCTCCGCCCCCTCCGCCCCCTCCGCCCCGCCCCTCACGTCGGTCACGCAGGCCTCTGGCTCCTCCCTGTCCGCCTTCTCCAGCCGCTTCCTAAGCGTTTCTGAACGAGCGCCTCTCGGGCACTCGCCATGTCCTCCTGGGATTCCTCCAGGATGCTCTCCTGCTCCAGCCTGGTCTTTGGCCCGCCCTTCACGCTGTCTGCGAGGGGGCAAAGCGGACCGTTCCCCTCCTGCCCCCAACGCATCCCTGCAGGACGGCCACGACCTCGGAGCTCTGCTGTTCATGCATCCCTGCCACTGGCTCATGTCTGCTGCGTGTCTCTCCCTTGTGGGGGCCCTTGGAAAATGAGGACGGGGTCTTTTTTTTTTTTTAATTAATTTATTTATTTTGGGCTGCATTCGGTCTTCGTTGCTGACCTCAGGCTTTCTCTAGTTGCGGCGAGCGGGGGCTACTCTTTGTTGCAGCGCACGGGCTTCTCATTGCCGTGGCTTCTCTTGTGGCGGAGCACGGGCTCTAGGCACGCGGGCTTCAGTGGTTGTGGCACATGGGCTCAGTAGTTGTGGCTCACGGGCTCTAGAGTGCAGGCTCAGTATGTGGGAAGTTCCTGGACCAGGGCTGGAACCCGTGCCCTTCGTTGGCAGGCGGATTCTTAACCACTGCGCCACCAGGGAAGTCCCCAGGACTGGCTCTTATCTGCCTTTGGTCTTTGGTCCTTACAGAGTTCTCAGGAAGCAGATGGTGGGCAGCAAATATACAGTGGATGGAAGGTGGTGACAGGCCAGCACTAGCTGACATCCTACTGATGATTTTTAAAGCTTTTGTGTGATGTACAGTAAGACCGGGAAACTATGCCCGAGGGCCGAATCCAGCCTGTCGCTTTTTTATACAGTCCGAGAGCTAAGAATAGATTTTACACTTTTAAGTGGCTGGAAAAGATCAAAAGAAGACTATTTCCCGACACATTAAAATGATATGAAATCAAATTTCAGTGTCCACATACTTTCACTGGGACACAACTGCATTTTACCATTGATATTGTGTACAGCTGCTTTTGTGCAAGAGGCCGTATGGCCTGTGAGGCCAGAAGTATTTTTTTTTTAGAGATTTATTTTTATTTATTTAGGCTGTGCTGGGTCTTAGCAGTGGCCTGTGGACTCTCAGTTGCAGCATGCGTGCAGGATCTAGTTCCCCGACCAGGGATCGAACCCTGGACCCCTGCATTGGGAGCCCGGAGTCTTACCCGCTGGACCACTAGGGAAGTCCCGAGGCCAGAAGTATTTTGACCCAGAAGTATTTGCAGCCCGGCCCTTAACAGAGCGAATCCGACAGCCCCTGGCGGTGGATGAGCATTGGCTTTGGAGGCTGCAGAGGACGGTTTGAGCTCACTCTCCTGGTCTGCACCGAGCTGGGCTGGATGAGTGTGGTTTCCGTGGGGAATGTGGGGACAGTCACGGCCAACTTGTAAAGAGGCCGTGGGAATTAGAGAGCCTGTATCATCGTCTGAGCACCGTGCCTGGCGTGTAGCAGTTCTCCAATGGTAGGAAGCCAAGTAGATGGCCTTGCAGTACTGCTGAGGCTTTCCTGCATTGATGGGAGGTTGTTAAAGCCTTCCGAGACTATTACTGAAAAGGGATATTGCGTCCAAGTTCCTTCATAAAAAGGGATAAAAACAACGAATGCGCTCCTCTAACGTGCACAGATATGCTTTGCATCCACACACCTGCACCTTGACTAGAACTTTCTCTAGCGATGGAAATCTCTCTTCTGGCTGTTCAGTACCTACCTGGCTTCTGAGCACTGAATTTTAAATTTCATCAGCTTTAAACTTAAATGGTTTAAATGACAAATGGTTACCATCTTAGCTCAACCATGGAGCATGTAGACACCTCAGCAGCATTAAACCTTGTGCGTTCAGTACCCGGGACTGAGGGTCTCTATTTAAAGGTCTGCATGCTTTGTCTAAACACAGGGTAGTAGAAGAAGGTGTGACTGGCCGAAGAGAAAATGGTGGCTGGATTTCACATCCCCCCACCTCTGCCACCGCTTTGTCTATTAAATCGGGTTAGGAGTTTAATTCTCCTTTGACATTTACCTCTATCCTGGCTCCTCTACAGTATTTCACAAAGGTCTGTTTGTTTTTCTTTTATCTCATTGTAACACGTTTTAAACACACTTGAGTAAGCGGGCTCTTAACTGCTAATGGAGCTTTGCCATGAGAAT